>NC_059426.1:71271455-72471455 GCF_021028975.2 Sphaerodactylus townsendi | reverse complement strand
GCATATTCTTCTCTCGCCAAGGTTCCCTCCGGTGATGCTGGCCATTCGCCATACCCACATGAAAGACAGCAAGAGACACCAGGATGGCAAAGGTTGGTCGTAGCAGGAGCTGGTGGCTACACCATAACGAGGGACCCCTCCTGCTCATCTCGTCAATTCCTGCAAATATAGTTTTAAGACAGTGCATTTATCTGAGACTCCAGAACATTTATTTAGCTCATGTTCACATCCACTTTGTCTAAAATATTCAGGATGACATACTTGAGTCTTCCATTTTATCACAACAGGTCCAACAGACTGAGAGAATGACTAGTCCAAGAACACCCATGAGTTTCATGGTGAGTGGCTATTTGAACACAGGATTTTATTTTATTGGGCATTTATACTGCCTTTCCCCAAGACTAGTCTAATACTCTAAACCAGGGGTCCCCAAACTACGGCCCGGGGGCCAAATGTGGCCCCCCCTGAGAGGTGCATTTCATCCCGACCCTGCCAGGCAGGCATGGCGGCGTATGAAGCTCCCATTCATGTGCAGTGTGAACTCGAGGGGAAGAGGAGGGAACTGGCCCCAAATCTGGCTAAGTTGATTGCAAATTGGCATGATGGTGCACTCCCAAATCTCCATGAATTTTTTCTGACCCAGAGTTGGAAACACTTTGTTACATGTGGCAATCGCCTGTTCCAGCCCTTCCCTCCTCGGCTACTCCATGTAGTATTGCTCTCAGGCTTTCTGTTCCACACCTCACTCCCATTGGCACTCCCAGCCAGGGCTGGTGAATCACTCGCTTTGGCTGCTAGGGAGGAAAGAACCCAGGAAGATACCTGATCCTGGGTTAGATGGAATGCTTCATTGGGAAAGTTCTGCTTTTTTTTTTTACAGGTGGGAAGGTATTCCACAGCCTCCCCAACAATACATTTGGAGCCCACCCTGGTGTAATTTTGACATACTTTGGTTACTGTCTCTAAAAAATAGGACCATGACAGAAAGAGAACATTGGAAAGGAATTGAAATCAAACATTTTACAATCATTTGTGCATAGGAATTTGTTCATAGTTTTTTTTAGTCCGGCCCTCCAACAGTCTGAGGGACAGTGAACTGGCCCCCTGTTTAAAAAGTTTGGGGACCCCTGCTCTAAACACTACAAAGAATGACAAACATGTTTATGACATCATAGACATACAAATGTACATTCTTAGGTTACAAAACCACCACCCCAGCAGTTATAAAGAGAAACCACAAGGAATGATGATTCAAAACAATAAATGCAAAAGAGAGAAATGCAGACTCCTAATCCAGGACGAATTATTAACTCTATCATACCATTCTCGACCCTCCATCTACAAGAAAAATGGATTGAATATGCACACAGAAATGAAAAAAAAATGTTCAAAGTGACCTGTACTAAGCAATGAGATGTGAACAACTGTGTGAAACAAGAGTGGTTATTGTGGAGACAGAAATGGAAATATATTGTCCTGGCAATATCTAGATCACAATGCAGAGGGAGTTCACTAATAGGAAGAAACAAAATCAGTGGAATTTTTTTTTAGACATCTCTCTCTCTCTGTGTAAAGTGCCATGAAGTCATAGCTAACTTAGGGTGACCCCATAGAGAGCCTTTAAATTAAGGAAGCAATCATATACCTACAAACACATTCAGGAGAGCCCATTGACATATATACCATTGTTATAGTTTATTTTAAAAGCAGCTTTATTATTAAAGCAGCTTCTTTCTACTGCAGTTTTCCTGAGACTCAGAAAGAAAGATGCATATTTTTAATACTGCAAGATACTCCACAATTAACAGCCCCCCCCCCCCCCAATTGCAAATAGCACACTTTGAAAGTAAATAGTAAGCGAGTCTAATAACGTGTTTTGCCAGCCAGGAGACCCTCCGTAATACCACTCGTTATTTACATGACTAATCCACAAGGGCTATAGCACAGTTCACCATTCCCAATCCTCCTTTTTTACAGTCTTGGGAACAGCAACACAACAAGCTAAAATAGAGACCCGCCTTCTCCAAACCTTTGAAACGATAACCTATTACAGGATAAAAATCCCAACTTCTGCAACCTCTTAAGACACAGTTGTAATTCCACAGCAAATAGGTTCTGCCCCATCTCGCCCCACCACTTCCCCCGATTCCACTCCCCGAGGAATTCAGCGGCACTTGACATGCTTCGCTCTGAACAGGAGGGGAAAAAAAAAAGATTCGCAGACCTCAAGGGAAAACAATGACAACTCAAGAAGTGGGACCCAGCCCGTTCTTTCTTCCTCGCCTGAAGCAAAGAAATAAACTATCCAGACCAGAAGTGAAAACCTTTATGTCTCTGCGGAGAGATTCAAATCCCGATCCAAGTCCACATGCATGCTGGGAAACGAAGTTCTTGCAACTCAAACTGGAGCACGCTGGGAGTTGTAGTTCTGAGCGCATCCCTCTTTCCTCGGTTTAGTTACGTGCACTCCCAATGTGCTTACGATTGCATATCGACAAGGGTAGTCCAAATTAAGGTGTGCATAGAGGCAATTACCCAGAAGCAGAGATTTCTATTCAGTCGACTACAGCTGCCCTCACTCGTCTGCTCTCAGGTCGGGAACTGTAGTTTAGGATCCTCACAATAGCGTCTCCGGATCCGGAAGTTGCTAATGGGAGTCTCGGCACTGCGTGCAGTGTATGCTGGGAGGAGTTTCCGTTCGGTGGCGGAGTCTCCCGCGCGCGCTGGGGTCTAGCGCGTGGTAGAGTTCGAAGGAGCCGTGTGGGGCTCCCGGAAGTAGAATCTCCCCCCCTCAATTGCGTGGCCCGGAAGCAGCCGTGGAGCTTATACTGAGGAGGCGCTCGCCATGTCTCTCATCTGCTCCAGTGAGTGGCCTTCTCCCGTTTTTTCCTGCTCGTAGACGCGAGCAGGCGGAAAGGAGGAGAGAGGAAAGCTGGCGGCTTCGGGCCGCGGCAATAGTTGGGAGGGGAAAGTGGACGCTACTGCTGTTTTATTCACTTAGAGGTCCTCTGCGTGGTGGGAGAAATCCTCCTCGGGCTCCGGCTTTCTGATTCCGTGCATTCATGCACAGATATACGGGCGCGTGTGTAACAAATGTGGGTGTGTGCATGGATGCAGTAGCACACCCTGAACGCCTAGTCAGGTTGGGGTGAAGAACTTGCTCTTATTGGGAACTAGGGTTACGGTTTAAGGGCACATGATGCATCCACCTTGGTAAAACTTAAGTATTTATGTTCAGTAGCTGGATGGGATGTCCCCTGGGAATCTTAAATTTACTTGTTTGAGTTCACGATGGGAGAAAAATGGAATACAAATATAGTAGTAGTAATAAAAATACTTAACAGTCTTCTTTTGAGGGCAGTCTGTTACTAGGCTGGAGCTTAAACAGTTTGCTGGATTGCCATTCTAGACCGATTTGTGTTTCATTTCTGGCAACAAAGCAGCAAGTGAACCTGATCTAAGATGGGAGTACTCAAGCCACTTAGGCCTTTGCTTGATAGGATAGCAGATGGATAGAGTTCTTTACACATTTTTTGTTTTGAGTCTTTACCATGAACAGAGATTCAGTGGTTGACCCCATTGTGAAATTGATCAGTTGCTAAATTGTCTTAGGTATTTGTAATTCTTATAGTTAATTTCAGTATTTATATCTCTTATAGTTGATTTTTAAAAAATAAACTAATTTAATTATTTACTTTAGTAGCATTTGGAAACAGCACATACTGTTTTGCAAAAACAAAATGCAATCTTGTGGCACTTTAAAGACTGTTAAGGCAGTGGTGGGATTCAGCAGCTTCACACCACTTCAGCAGAACTGGTTGTTAAAATGGAGCTTGTAAACAACCAATTGTTAAATTATTTGAATTCCACCACCAGAACCAGTTGTTGAATTATTTGAATCCCACTACTGTGTTAAGGTATACATTTGCCTTGGCTAACCCACAGCCAGTCTGTTAGCCTTTTAAGGTTTTGTTGTCTTCTAAATTTGTACAACACCCTAATGGCCCAATCCAGATGAGGGGAGCAGAATAGGATGTGTGAGCAGTGTGGGGACACCAACACATTTGTCCACTCTGCTGGCATGATGGGCAGGGAGAGCAAATGTGCCAGCAGTTGGGTGCCACAGACCTGTGTGACACCTAAACCCAGAAGGGCTCACCGCTTGGAGGCTACGTTGGTGTCTGGGAGCATGCTGGGGCAGGGGGAAGCTGGGGGCATTCCTGGGTCTAGAGACAACCGTGTGTAGCTTCTACTTGGCTTTCAGCCTGAGAATGCCCCATGCAGCCCTCTGACTTATTCCATGGAAGCAGGTGGTGTAAATCATTAGTTCCAGTGGAGCTTTTCAGGTCAGGTCAGCAGTGGTTTTTTCCCTTCCTAATGCTTGCTGCACCACCCAGGGGTCCATTGGAGACAGCTCAGTGCCACCTCCCCTGAGTCATCCCTGGCAGAGTTCCCCTCCATCTGGATTGGGCTGTAAGTGTCTTGTAGAAAAATGGAATACAAGTATAGTAAATAAAAAGGGGGCACAATGCTGCTGCTGCCATTCCTGGAATTTGTTACAGAATTTGATGAAATCTTCAGAATAGCTCTGCAGCTGTTTCTGTTTTTGAATGGGAAAGTAGAGCTATCTTATGTTGTAAAACCAGATTCAGTTATATTATTTGAGGCAGTCATAGTGCAAGTGACACTGTCAGTTACTTTGTAACTGAGATTATTTCATGAGCTTAGAATTTTACATAGGTTTTTTTCTCTGTTATACATCAATCTCTGATCAGCCATTTAAATCAAATTATCATTTTAATTCTAGTTTACTATTGCATCATAACTAGGAAAGAAACATGTTAGGGTAATCTATAACAGCAAAAACCTTTTAATGCATGCCTGCATCTTGAAATACAATATTTCATAAATATTGTTGGCACTGCGGCATTTATTTTTTAGTGAATCTGGATACCAAAACTCTGTTCTGTGTACAATTGTGTATTTTTACTAAAAGATCAACCAAAGATCACCAAAATGACCTTATGTGCTCAATTTCATAACACAACCTGCTAGAGAGGACTTAAGCCTTCTGGTATCTTAACCCTATGCTGTTTAAATTGATGGTTGTCTACAAGCCTGTACCTTAAGGCATTAAAAATTACCTGTGGGTGTGACTTGTATGCATGATATGCCTCTTCCAACACTTCAGGCTTAAAAAAACTTATCACATGCACAGTCTCTTAATTCTCTTGGGCAACTACAACAACTACAATGTTAATTTAGAAAAAATAGTGTCTGTAATTCAACTGAGATCACAATAGTAAGCCATATCAATAAATAGGGATATTGAATTATTCCATATAACCTTGTACTCTTCAACAGTATATTGTTATTGCACATGAGGCGTCATGGTAATTGTGAACAAAATTAATCACATGCAGTGCATACTATTATATAAACAAAAAAATGTACATCCTTGGCAGTTACTGTTATGACTTTTTCTAATCAAAATCCAATTCTGAACGATCAGTGTTTCCCATTCGACACTTTCGTTTTTAGCATTGGATCCAAAGAACCATTAGTGGAGTCGAACATTCCCACTTCCACTTCCTGCTAGTGCCCATGGAGTCCTTTGAAATTCTGCTTTTGGGGATTCTGGGACCCTCATGAACTTCATAGAGGGTGAAGGAAGGTCCTTAGTGAGTTGGGAGAAATGGTGAAAAGTCTCCTCCCTGTCCACAAGTTCAGTTGCCATTTTGCTGGTGGAACATCTCTTTTGATTCTAACCCTAAAATTGAAGATTTGCATGGATACAGCAAGCTTCTCTGTTCTCCCATCAGTCAGCATGGTTCTTAAATTGGTGTATGCATTTCCAAACGCAGACTACTTTTTTATATACATCAGAAGATGGAGGCATCTAAGAAGAAGAAGAAGAGTTTGGATTTATATTCCCCCTTTCTCTCCTGCAGGAGACTCAAAGGGGCTTACAATCTCCTTGCCCTTCCCCCTCACAACAAACACCCTAGGTAGGTGGGGCTGAGAGAGCTCCGAGAAGCTGTGACTAGCCCAAGGTCACCCAGCTGTGGGAGTGTACAGGCTAATCTGAATTCCCCAGATAAACCTCCACAATTCAGGCAGCAGAGCTGGGAATCAAACCCAGTACCTCCAGATACACGAGCTCTTAACCTCCTACGCCACAGGCAAAGGGTATTACAAATTGTTTATCCTTGTAGAATATAAGAATTGTAATTTCCTAAGGCTGGAGATTGTCTAAATGATTATTGGAAAACATTTTGAGAGAGTAAAAACCATAAAATCCACGTTTGGCAAATTCTGGAGAGTCTTCTTAGTATGTAAATGGTATTTTTTTAAAAAAATTGTCTTGAAAAGAATTTTACTTCTAGTATTAAAAGAGACCATATTTCAAGAGAGGAGACTCCCTTTCATTTCCCTCAACAGTTTAATTTTCCATTGGAAAATGTTGGGTGAGGTGCTATGTGGGAGTTTAATGTTTATGCCATTTTTTCCAACTCTCTCCTTGTAGTTTCTAATGAGGTGCCAGAGCATCCCTGTGTATCCCCAGTCTCGAACCACATCTATGAGCGAAGACTGATTGAAAAGTATATTGCAGAGAATGGAACTGACCCAGTGAATAATCAGCCATTGTCTGAAGAGCAGCTCATAGACATTAAAGGTGAGGAGGCTTACAGTCAAGTTTCTTAAGTGTCCTTTTTTGTGATGCTTTGGGGAGAATGTTTGTCGTCTCTGTCTCAGAATTCTTGAAAACTGATTGTTGGCTGATAGAAGGGTACTATGCATGAACAGTAGGAACAGTTCCCTAGAAGTCAAGCCTCTGCTGTGCTAAAGGTTATGAACTGCTCATCATGAGGTGATAAATGCTTCCACTTCGTGTCGTCTTTCTTAGACCGTATGTGCCTGCATGTCCTGCAACTTACCCTTCCGCATTCCTGCTTGTTATCTCAGTGTATGTCTGGGATGCGGAAGGAGCCTAAGGACAAGAATGTCATTTTGGAATGGCACTGGGGGCTGCAGCTGGACTGCTTGCCAGGCTTATGCTATTTATGAACAGCTGGTTTATCCATCTTTGGTTGTAAAGGTGGCAGGTTGGTAAGACAACAGACGAAAGTTAATGCTTACTTGAGTATGTTATTTGCAGTCGCCCACCCAATTCGGCCAAAGCCACCCTCTGCTACTAGCATCCCAGCAATTCTGAAGGCACTTCAAGATGAATGGGTGAGTATCTCTCTAACTATTGTATTGAGTAGAAATTCTTCATCTGTTCACTGATAGAACCGCAAGTTTACTTTCTGCTTTTCAGCAGAAGCAGAGACCTTCATGTGCAATTTGTTCAATTATGCTGAGGTTTCTGTCCTATTTAGAATGAAAGAAAGCAAGACACTGCTATATTGGAATGTTTGGGCAATGACGAAGGAGATTTCTGAGCCATGAATGGTTTAATCGTTGGCAAAAATTAGTTAATGCAGAGCTAGGGCAAGACATCAGATAAACGGCTCTGTCACTGCACCATAACCCCCCTCTCCCAATAACCCATCTACCCTTCTTCAGGATGCTGTCATGCTGCATAGTTTCACACTTCGGCAGCAGCTGCAGACCACACGTCAGGAACTCTCTCATGCTCTGTACCAGCATGATGCTGCCTGTCGTGTCATTGCCCGTCTCACCAAAGAGGTGACTGCTGCAAGAGAAGGTGAGGCATTGAGATGGTAATCCAGCCCTCAGTGGTATCTGAGGGTTCCTGTATTCGTCCTTCATTTCACTTCTATTTTAACCTACAAAACTACTTTTTTCTCTTTGTTTTTGGTCCCACACAGCTCTAGCAACTCTGAAACCACAGGCTGGTCTCATTGTCCCCCAGGCTGTACCTTCTGCACAGCCAAATGCTGTGGTAAGGTCCACATATCTGTCTGTCTCTGAATCTTATATTCATGCTCTGTTTTCTTTCTCTGCACTCACAAGCTCTTTCTTTTCTCCTTGCAGGGTGCTGGTGAGCCAATGGACTTAGGAGAACTGGCAGGAATGACCCCAGAGATTATCCAGAAGGTAAAAGTCAAATTTGGCTCAAAATTCTCCAGACATCTTTGCTCTAGCTCAGGGGTAGGGAACCTTTAACACTCAAAGAGCCATTTGGACCCGTTTTACATGGGAAAAGAAAACACTTGGAGCCGCAAATAATTTTTGATATTTAAAATAAAGATAACACTGTATATATTGGGTTTTTTTTTTACCTTTTACTCTGCTCATTCTGAGAAGCGCATGGATGCGTCTGCCCTGCTGCCTGCAGGGCAGGCAAGAATGGGGCCAGCGGCTTGGCCTCGCCGGCCGCCAGGAAAGCGCCCACCCCGCTCCAATGGGGCAGGCGAGAGGGGAAGCCTGTGGCGGCACCCAGCCGGCTGCGGGCAGTTGGTGCGCCTGCCTTGGCTCGTGGAGCCGCAGTGCAAGGGCAGAAGAGCCGCATGCGGCTCTTGAGCCGCAGGTTCCCTACCCCTGCTCTAGCTCTTGTTATGCTGTCTGCAAGCTTCAGAGCTGACTGTGTTCCAGATCGCTGTGTTTTCCTTTCTAGATTACAGTAGCAGTGTCAGGTTGTCCCATGTCATTTGATGCTGTAATATGCCAAATTTGAGTACAGTTTGTCCTAATAATGTTTTATCTTGCAGCTTCAAGATAAAGCCACAGTGCTGACCACAGAGCGTAAAAAGGTAAGTGTCTGTTTCTGAAAGTTTTACAGGAAGGAGAAGCAGCAAGTAGTTCTGTAGTGTGTATTGAAAGGAGTTGCTGCTCCTAGTCTAGACTGACAGAATATTCCTGTTCCAGCATAATGACTTTTGTATTTGTTATGCCAGAGAGGAAAGACTGTGCCGGAGGAATTGGTGAAGCCTGAAGAACTAAGCAAATACCGTCAAGTGGCTTCTCATGTGGTGAGTACAGCGCTCTTGATTCATAGTGGAAGTTGCCTTGAGGAATCAGGTGCTCTAAGACACAAGCTTTCTAAATTTTACTGAATGCCTATTGCAGACATGTAATTGAGCTCCTGGTCTGCAGTCCAATTAACCCACTTTTTACTATCATTGCTGGTGAGCCCACTGCAAGCTTATCGGCTGAGGCACACACCCCGCCCATGCCGTTCTGCACTCGTGAGCCTACTGCAGGATTTCCAGCCCCCACCCCACCCCCCGCTGTTCTGGACTGACAAGCTCAAAGTGCTGATCTGGGTTGTGGGCTCACCAGCTGAGACAGCCATTCCTCCCCAGTGCCGACCCCCTCTCCCAGTGCCATTCTGGGCTGGTGAGTCTGCTGAAATCTCACCAGTGGAGGCAGCCACTTCTCACCCAGTGCTGACCACCTCCCCCAGTCCTGGTCTGATCTGGCAAGCCTATTGCAGGCTCGACAACCAAGGCAGGCACCCCATTGGCCTTTATAACAAACGAGTTTGACACTCCTGCTCTAACCTCTACTGATCCTGGGAGCAGTGTAGCCTGGCTAAGTCTATGGTGTATGAATTCCATGTTTCTGTTGGAGTAGGATGCTCATCTCCAAGCCCCTGTAAACCAGTGGTGTTCTGTGCTTTTTACCAAAGCCAGTTCAGCATAATGTCTCATAACTGGGAATTACTGTTGTCTGCCTGATTGATTCTACTGTTCTGGAAGTAATTTCAAGCTTACTTATGTTTTAATCTTATTCAAGGAAATCAGTTTGTTCTCCTCACTAAGCATACTAGGATGCCCTTGTTGCTTTTGTTACTGATGGTGCAAGCATGGACTTGAGTCTGTGGTAGGAAGTCTGTCACTGATATCAAATCAAAAGGTGTACCTGTCCTATCAAGGGGAACAGCAGGTTGCAGAAACTCTGGCACAAAGCCAAATACCTGGGAATGGTTATTCATTTGCTTTGTAAGGGCTTCTTATGTTGCTTGGCAGTTGATGAGATGAAGCCATTGGGACTTTCCCCGCTTTTGGCCTGGAATGTTAATCTCATCACTGTTGCTTTTGAATAGGGACTGCACAGTGCCAGCATCCCAGGCATCCTTGCTCTTGACCTGTGTCCTTCCGACACTAACAAGATCCTTACAGGTATGTTAAGGCTTTTATGTGTCAGTCTTTCTCTTGAGTTTTTCTGTGTCAGGATAGTGGGAGCCATGGAGGCATCTCTGTTTTTCGCTTTGACTGAAAAGTGTGATAGTTTGAGATATTGCTGCTGTCTTTAAAAAGTCCTGATTCCATGAGGTTATACTTTATTATATGGCTGTGGGCCATTCTCAGCCAGCGTATGTTCTGGGACAGCCAGTGTTGAAGGAATGGATGGCCATCTTTTTTTTTCTCCCTTGCCCTCCTGACTGAGTGCTGAGCCAGTGATTTCTCAGCATCCTCTTTTATGTTCCAGGTGGAGCAGATAAAAATGTTGTTGTATTTGACAAGAGCTCAGAGCAGATCCTGGCAACCCTCAAAGGCCACACCAAGAAAGTCACTAGTGTGGTGTTCCACCCATCCCAGGTAAGGACTATAGACTGCAATCACAGCTTTTTCTTTGAAATTATCTCACCAACTTTCATGCCTCCTGGAGCTATTCTTTGATCTTTCTCAAGCCTTCAACAAGCTGGGCTGACTTTTAAGCTTTTCTTTCTGTTTCTAATTAAGCCCAATTGATTATGTGTAATTATCAAAGTGCTTTCTTTTTTCTTCTTCCAGGAGCTTGTGTTCTCAGCTTCTCCAGATGCCACTATCCGGATCTGGTCAGTCCCCAGTACTTCATGCGTGCAGGTTGTGCGTGCCCATGAGAGTGCTGTGACGGGTTTGAGTCTCCATGCCACAGGTGACTATCTGCTGAGCTCCTCTGATGACCAGGTGAGATGAGGACCAAATAAGTTCATGCCTAGATTGGTTTAGACAGTCATGATCAGGTACCTGCAAAATGAATAGACAGTTCTTTATCCTATACCAACTCAGCCTTTTTTCTCTTTCTCAGTATTGGGCCTTCTCAGACATCCAGACTGGCCGTGTCCTCACCAAGGTCACAGATGAAACTTCTGGCTGTGGTAAGGACTCTGCATTTTGCCTTTAGCCTTGCAGCTTCTGTGTGACATTGCTGGGGGAGTGTAGAGCTTCCAAATTTGATGTGATTTATGGGAGCAAGAATGCTAGATGGAGGCTTTTCCATCTTGTTGAATGCTGGACTCCTGGTGACTTCTCTGGTGATACAGTCTTCTTTTTTCTTGGCAGCTCTCACCTGTGCTCAATTCCATCCTGATGGACTTATTTTTGGAACAGGGACTATGGACTCTCAGATTAAGATTTGGGACTTGAAGGTAAAATATATTCGTGCATATTCAAACTTACCTACTGTGTGTGAAAATACTGTGTATGAAAACTGCAACATCACCTGGTTTAAAAGGCACTTCCAGTTAATTTTTAATTTTAGTTGATCGGGCTATTTTAATTAACATTCTTTAGGGGAGTCCCTTGCTCGGATACTTAAAATTTGTCCCTCCATCTCTGAACTTCTTCATCAACTTTTAAGTTATTTGGGGACACTTAAAAGTTGAATGCTGGTGCCACTGCTAAGATGAACTTAGTTCCACATGCCAAGTAGAAAATGTCAGGGGAAATTATTCGCAGGACAGGCAGGCATGGGGCAGAGTAGTACCAGGTTGCTGCTTTCTACCATAGTATGTCTTAACATGTCCCTAATCACTCTGGCTGTCTTCCTCTCTCAGGAGCGGACAAATGTGGCAAACTTCCCAGGGCATTCAGGCCCTATTACCAGTATTGCCTTCTCTGAGAATGGTTACTACCTGGCCACAGCTGCGGATGATTCTTCTGTCAAACTGTGGGATCTGCGCAAGCTGAAGAACTTCAAGACACTGCAACTAGACAATAATTTTGAGGTTTGTGTGATCTTTTTGTCCCCTAAATAGAGCTGATTTGATTTAAATCGAATCAATTAAATAGCTAATCAGCAGATTCAAATCATGGTTTTCTACATAAAGATTCATTCTTGGTGACATAATCTTAGTATTTACAACCAGATGAAGGTTTCATTTTTAGAATAATGCCTGCCTTACCCATAAGTAGAGGAACTTCATTATAATATTCCCAAACTGGATCTCTTTTATGGCCTGCTGCCATTACAGATTTTCACCTTCAGGGAGAGAATAACGTGAAAAACCTCAAAATATACACGTAACAATCCCAAGACTTGTGGAATAATCTGCTCAAAATGTTTCACTTTCATTTTTATTGCTTGTTCCTCACACTTCATTCCTTGTATTGATCTGTTTTACTCCATACAATCTTTTATTCATTGAACTTCTTGAGACGTAACACTTAAGAGGTAAAGGATTGATTCTGCGATTCTCTGGAAGGAATAAGGGCTTTTTCACAACTCTTGTGAAAAAGAGGCGTGTTATCTCTGCAGACACAAATTCACAGTTTTGAGCACTGTACAACCAAGTGTGTGTGATAATATCTTCTAGGTGAAAATTCTAACCAAAATATTACAAAAATATCTGGAAGAGCATGAAATTGTGAATAGATTAATAGAATTCATTTACCAAATTTTAAAAAAAATAATTTTATTTTCTAACAAAAGACAAACAAAATATATAAACAAAAACTCACAACCTACTACACACCTTATATTGTCTTTATAATTTTTAATTATACAGAAGAAGTTAGATGACAGAAAAACAAGAAAAATTACAAGGATAATAAACAGAAAACTGAAACACAACAACTGAATGGAACTTAATATTCTAACAAATTCTAATAAATTAACATATAAACATAATACCACTTTGAGAGAGAGTCTTCTATCTTCTTTAATCTCATCTAGCATTTTATTCTTAGATTATTTCATTAATACCCGCTGATATGTATCAATTTAACATGCTTACAACCTTAACTATTAACATATTTACATTATATTCTAATGGTTACAATCTGCTGTTTTCTTTAGATTTAAAACCCTGCCACTACTTCTCTATTTGAATATATTTTCAAAAGATAGTGCATAAAAGGTTTCCAGTTTCCTAAAAAAATTGTTCCAACTATTGTCTCTTAATAGTCCTGCCAACTTCACCATTTCTGAATGTTCTGTAACCTTCAGAATCATTGATTTTTATCTACCTTTGCCCCCCAAGTATTTTTAGTTCCTCTAATTTGCAGGCTAAAGGTAGCTGGAATTCCTCCTTGTACTTGGAGTTCTTCTGTCTGCTTTCAAAGCATGCTGTGGTTGTTATACACCCCTCTGGTAGTAGCTAGCACTACATATCGCTTCGCTTTTTGTTCCCTCTTGGCTGGTGCATGAGGTTCTACACTTGGCTGAGAGTGTGGCTTAATGACAATATGTGCATCTCAAATCCTTATTCCTTCTTTTCAGGTGAAATCTCTTATATTTGACCAGAGTGGCACCTATCTGGCCCTGGGTGGCACTGATGTCCAGGTGTACATCTGTAAGCAGTGGACAGAGGTTCTTCACTTCACAGGTGAGAAGCTGGGACCCCATATTGCATTGTGAAAAGACAAGTGTTGGCAGATGGTTCAAAGAGACAAGTGTGGGGAGGGTTGTTTTATTTGGAGAAACATGCAAGGGAGTAATTTTCTATCAAATCCTTTATTTTTTTACAGAGCATAGCGGCCTGACGACAGGAGTGGCCTTTGGGCACCATGCTAAGTTTATTGCTTCAACAGGCATGGACAGAAGCCTGAAATTTTACAGCCTGTAGCCTCTGCTTCCTGTATGTGAAAGAAGTGGAGCCTGTTCTTCACTGTAGAGTTAAAAATATTTGGGGAACCATAGGGCACAAGGGGTGGGGTGGGAGGTGGGGAGGCTGGATGGAATTTAGGGTACCTTCATAGCTTTTCTGTTGGCTCAGGCTGCCCATAGAATGAAATGATGAGCTCTCTTTGAAATGGATTTGTTTTCCTCTTCCATATTTGTTCTTCCTCCAGCTTTGTTTGTGCTGTGATTGTACCAATATTGAGTCAGACCCATCCAGTGAAGGGTGGTGGCAGGGACGAGGATGGAGGGGATGGGGGAGATGTGTAGGGGTTTTTTTGTAAGCAGCTCTCTAGTTTCATTAAAAAACTATAACAACTTGTGTGGCTTTGAGTAGGATTACTAGATTGTGCATTGAAGTTAAAAAATATGTGACCCTCCCTTCTGGAAGTAAGTATCAGATTGATTTGCCCATAACAATAGAAAACTGCCATTTGCTAAATATGTAGGTTAAAATATTATGATTATTAGCAAATGCTGAAAGTAGGCTATTACTAGATCTCCCTTGAGATGGAACTGAATGTAGCCCTCAGTGACTATAATGCATCCAACTGGAAATATGGCACAAGCTACCTGGGATAAGAACTGCCCCTATTCCTTTCTTTACAAATCTGTTATAATGGGACTGTTGCCTCTTGCTGCTCTGAGAACTGGTTTGGTCCTGTCCAAGGGATACTGCCATCCTCTCCTTCTAGTGGGCTGTCATTCTTGGTAATATATTACTAAAACAGGGTGAAGGTTGAATGAACTTCCCCTACTAATGTGAACTTATAGTGACAGTAAAGAATTAACTAATTTCACTTGAAGTAGGGGTCTGATGGTCTGGAATTACATGAGTGATGTGCTTCCGTCTGTAATCTTCTTTCAGAAACCATTAAACAGGAGTTAGGCCAAAAATCATATATGGTAAATTGGTTTCAATGCTATGTAAACAGTATTCATTCCACATACATGTGAGGATAAAATAAGAGATGAGGGGAATGATATAAACTCCTTTGGGTCCTCATAGAAGAAAAAGGCAGCGAATAAATTAAGTAAATTACATTTTCTGATGTTCTGTATTACAGGAAGCTTCTCTTACACATGCTGGTCAGTTTATCTACTAGTTTCTCAATTTGTAAGCTATTGTCTGCTTTCTATCAGTCCTTATCAGCATAAGGACTTGTGGAAGGTGTAACAGGGTTTTGAAGCTCAGACTCCCTTTTTGGAGTCTGCCTCACTCCCACTCTCCCCAGAGAAATAAAAGGAGGAACCTCTGACCAAAATGGAGGGGAAACTCTGCAAGAGAGAGTGTTGGCCCATATGCTGACAGACACCTCCCTTTGTAGGCACACTGAAAAAAAAATAGACTGGAACTTCGGGTAACATGAAACAGAATTTGTAAAGTTTATTCTGCTAGAAATGAAGGCTTCTCAGTTGACTTGAGAGGTTTTAAACACTTGTTGATTACAGAAAGTAAAGAGCTTCTACTTGCGAGGTTAATCAGTCAGTTACAATAAAGTTTTCTGTTTGGTCACACGTAGGTGGCCAATATACTACTACTCTTAAAGAGGTTCTGGTTCTTAAGCTTTCTCAACCACACAGGTTCTATTTTACTTCAGCTTTCTTTCACAGATGTTTCAGCTTTTAGTTGTTACACACAGAGACACTAGATTCTCTCTGATCCACACCCTTTCTAGTTCACACAACCACCCAAGTCTTAAGACTGGAAGGACTCTGGCTCGACATTCACCACCTTCCCTTGCAGTCCCCTGGTAAGGCCTAACTGACCCCTTTATGGACTGGTCTTCTCCTGACTGGGCTTTGAACTGGGGTTGGACAGACACTATTCTGGACAGCCAAGCTGCCAAGCACCTGAGTGGCAGATTCACCTTCCACCAAGCCCCGGGCTTTCCCTCACACTCTATCAAGCCGCCTCAGCCTGACTAGAGCAATCTGACTTCTTGTCAGAACACACACGCAGCGACAGATCTCCCTTCCTGATCTGCTCTCTCTGCTTTGAATCCTGGTCCAAGCACGAACCAAGGAAAAAGAACCCTCAGCACTCCCGCTACCTCCTTTTCTTCCCTCTGGCAATTTCCTCCAGCCAATCAGGACTGGGCAGGACTTAACTCTTTCAGGGCAGTCTCTCACTGGAAACCACTTCCCAAATATGGGCATTTGTCACAGAAGACATCCCATCTCCCATTTCCCAAACTATTTCCTCTTTGTGTTGTCAAAGGCTTTCACGGCCGGAATCACTGGGGTGCTCTGAAGATGCCAGCCACAGATGCAGGTGAAACGTCAGGAGAGAATGGTGCTAGAACACGGCCATACGGCCCGGAAACCACACAGCACCCCAGTATTTCCTCTTTCCCCAAAACCCACATAGCCTCTCCCCTTTTTCTGCTTCCTCCCCAACAGCCAACCTACATTTATTTGCCTCTGTCTTCAGCTTTCCCTCTCCCTTACAGCTGTGGTATCAGCCACTGGGCAAGGCCCATGCTTGGTAGTAAACCCTTAGGACTGGGAGAGCATCTCACTTTCCCCCCTCCTGGCAACACCCATATACCCTCACTGTCTGATTCTCTCCTTCTCAATGATTCACCAGTCTACTTCCCATCTTATTTACTTCATCTATACACCATCTTCATCCTCTAAGGTAGATCAGGCTGAAAGTCAGTTACTGGTCCAAAATTAACCAGTGGGTTCCACAATCAGATGGAGACTAGAATTTGGGTCTGCTGGACAGTACTAACTGCTGAAGTCCTAACTGCTACACCTAGAACTGCTAACTCTTAAGTTGAGAAATTCCTGGAGATTCATGGGTGGAGGCTTGGAAGGAAAAGGTTTTGGCAGGGTATTTATCTCAGCAGCGTATAATGCTGTAGAGTCCACCCTTCAAGCAGCCATTTTCTCCAAGAACACTGATCTCTGTGGTCTAGAGATCAGTTGTGATTCCAAGAGATCTCCAGGCTGGATGTTGGCAACCTTAGCTGTATCACACTGACTTTTGTAGGGTGCCTGCTGTTGAACAGTTGCATGTAGCTAGGCCTGACTGAGTCATGTAAGTCAGTAGTTGCTTTGAGGCATAGTGTTGGGACCCTCAAGGATCTGGTGATCTCCCAGAATTACAACTGATCTCTGGATAACAGATCTGGCCCTCCTGGATAAAATGGCTGCTTTGGAGGGTGGACTCTAGCATTATAGCTAGCTGAGGCCCTTCCCAAATCCTGTTCTCACTACACTCTACCCCAAAATCTCCAGGGATTTCCAACTTTGAGATTGCAACCCCAGCCAGGCTTGGCCTTGTATCCCTTCCCCACACTATTTCCTCTGTCCCTCCTCTTGGCAATCCACATAACCTCTCCCTTTTCCCTACCTCATTCTCTTGTCACCCATTCATGTCCTTTTTATCTGCCTCCCATCTTCAGCTGTGTAATTTACATCATTTATACCCCATCTTTCTCCATTGTGGGGACCAAAGTAGCTTACATTTTTATTCTCTTTTATTCTCCTCAACAACCCTGTGAGGTTAGGCCGAAGGTATGTGACTGGCCCCAAACCACTCAGTGAACTTTCACACCAGTTTAAATATTAGGACCTAGGTCAGAAGCTCTAGCCACTACATAGGGTGGCTGCTGTTGAACAGTAACAGACCCCCTGGACTAGTCGAGTCATGTTAAGTCTGGTATCAAGTCACCCAAATGTTTGGGCTGATGAGTACAAAGTGGATTTTCTTGTGAGAAAGTTACTGTCTTCTGCCTGAAGACTACATATTTAACGGTGCAGTAGTATTGTCGCAATTCTATTTGCTACAGCACCAATAGTATCCCTTAATTTGGCTGTCTTCACTATGAGAATATAAGATGAAACCGGATGTCTGCAACCAACATGAGGAAGCAGCAAAGAGTGCTGGCAGTGGGAGGGGCTGTGAGAACATTACTGCCGCCTGAGGCAGCACTTCACACAGACGGGCATTTTTCAGAGCTGACAGGTTTGAAAACACTACTCAAGTCAAACACCAGCAATAGGGCCTCTATCAATAGTTGGCAGCAGTGGAGGAAATGCATGATGACAGCAGGCTTTAAGAGTGACCTACAAGTGCTTCTTATTTCCCAAGGTGAGACATTATAGTTTTACATCTGAAGTTTTTCAGGTATGAAGAATGAAAATGTAGGAGTGGGCATTTTGTGAATACACTGCCAAGGTGAATCACTGGGTTGATGTCTTTTGCCTGAAGACTACATATTTAATGGTGCAGTAGTTATTGGTCCAATTCTACTTGCTACAGTATTGATAGTCAAGACCAGAAGTATTTATGTATTTCATTTTTACCCCACCTTTCTCCCCAATGGGGACCCAAGGTGTCTTACATCATTCTCTTCTCCTTTACCCTCGCAACAACCCTGTGAGACAGGTTAGGCTGAGAAAATGTGTGACTGGCCCACGGCTACCAAAAAGCTTCGTGGCCCAAATGGGTTTCCCAGAGGCTAGTCAGACACTCCCAACCACTACACCACACTGGCTTTCCTGTGGATTATCATTGGCTTTTATTTTTGTCTTACATCTCTGCTACAGAGAACAGTCATGATCTTTTATGGTTCCATCTCCAGACCATGATCAGCAATACAACCACAGAAGACACAGCTGCCACAGAAAGAAACCCCAAGATAACGGAGTTAAAATCTGTTTGGAGTTCTGACCCTGGAATAGATAAATAGTAATATTAGAACAGCACCAACATGTTCAGCCACAGTTCCTTATTCAGATGGCATCAGTGAATGACCAAATCTGTTCCAGCTTCAAGATTTATAGCTATTCTAGCAGCAAGCATCTATTTCCTTCACCACATATATAATGGCTATACAAGTTTCCCCATTCGTGTAATAAAGAGCTATGGCCAACCCCATTTTCTGCATTAGATAGTGGCAGACATCACTGACCAGATGTACACTTGTTGCAGAAGTGTGGGGACAAGCAGCAGATCTTCCTGCTAACCTGCCTTCTCACCTTTAACTGCAGCCAGTCTCTGTGCAACCTTGGCCCACACCCCAAAAGTAAGGAAAGGGTTAGTTCTCATTGGCCTCTGCCACAAATGTTTATAGACCAATTCATTTCAATTATAAAACTCAGATTTTCATGTTACTGCTACGTTTTCACGTTGCCCTCAAAAGCAGACATGGGGGTGGGGGGGAGAGAGTACTATAAAATAAACTCCTAAAATAATCCAAAAGATTTGTCTTTTAGCAGCTTAGGCAAAAGCTTATGGCTGGCAAAAAAAGCTGCCTGCTTCTTTAGTTTTAGGATGCTAGAATCTCGTCTGATCTCAGAAATTAAATAAGGCTGGCTCTTGTCAGTATTCCTTGTCACCAAGGAACACCAGTGTCACTGCGCAGGTGCAGATAATGGCAAACCACCTCTGAATGTCTCTTGCTTTGAAAACCTACAGGGTTGCCTACGTTGGCTGCGACTTGACGATCAAAAAAAGAAAAGAAAAATGTCTGTTGCCCAAAATCAGCTTCCAGGGGTGGGTGGGAAAACAGGTAGCTGTTGCTCCCAATTGCCTCACAGTTCCAGGATAAAAATGGTGTGGTCATTCAGTACAGGAGATCCAACTGAAAAATGCTTTGGATTTTCCAGGCTCTAAATGTGGACTTTTATCAAACTGAAGGAATGGCTCAACCTCATCAGATAGGACTATTCAGAAGATAAGAGTTCCCTGTTCTACATGCAAAGGAGGAGAAACTGAAACTGCTCACATGTGCTGAGCAGTTAAGTTGGATTCTGAAAGACTGTGGTACCCTGTTGCACAAGGCAGTCTGACCAATTAAGAAGTCTCCTCTTGCAGACCTTTCAAGTTATCAAGAAACACTTAGCAGGGAGGGAGCTGAGCCTGAAACTTCTCTGAAACAACAGAGAACTTGTTCAAAGAATTGAAGTTACTGCATAGTAGACCAGATGCTTGAAAAGGAACTATTTGGCTTTATGAGCTGCTTCAGTCCACTGTCTCTCAAATCAGGGGAGATCATAACATGTTTACTACTCTTCATGCCTTCAAAGTTACCTCTACTGTATTCCATTGCACATCCTAGGCTGCTTCAGTAGAGACTTATGTTCTTCAGCAATTACCTGCCTGGAATCCTTCCGAAGGGATTCATGAACAGACAAGTAGCTATGTGGTTTGAGTCCCTTGTTAGCAGTGAAAACAAAACAGGGTCAGGGAGATGATCAGACACTTACTATTAGACAATGGCTCCTTGGTCTCCTCAGCAAAGATCACAGGCCCATGAGAGCTTGCCAAATCCAAGGGCTCTGTCGTCCTATTCACCGGGTTCACAAACCTGCGGCCTCCTAGGAGATGCAGCAAGAAGGAACTTTAGCCATTGCTATAGTAATGACAAGGATTGCTTTTGTGTGATCATTTATGAGAATATTCAATTCAACAACTCATTTTAACAGTGAAACATTCCAGGTGCTTGTTCATAAGGGTAAATTGCTACTTGCCCACTGGAAGTATATATGTCCTATGTATTTACCTAGAATTCTGGAGGAGGGGCAGTTTGGAACAGGAAGATCTTGGGGAGAGAAAGGTCTAGGCAACCTACTCCATGTGCTTCTCTACAAAAAGATATTTGAGCATTGCTCCATGCATTTAACATACTATAATGTACAGTTTTTCTTCTTGGATTCCATTTTCAACTTCCCAACCACTCTTGCTGTTGGAAGTGAAAGACTTTGTGCTATCTCCTGCCTCAGTGACAGAGGGGGAGTGATTAGTGAATCAGATAGCTAGAGGGACCTTTTTTCTACTGCTCTGACACTATCCATTTGATGTGTACATTGCTACTCTCACAGAACTTCCTTTCCTCCTGCTTCTTGTCTACATATCATCATTTTTATATGCATATTTTTTCCATCCTGCACCATTTGTTCAGAGATGTGGATAGAATCTCTTTCCATCCAGCTATTTAGATTAGAACAGAGAATCTCTCTCTTCACTTTCCTATCTAGAATGGAATTTCTAGTAACGATTCATACTAGTTTGAAATTACAAACTGGCTCCGAGTATCTTTTGTTCTCAGCACACATGCATGCTTGAGTAAACTCCACTGTGTTTTGCCTCTGTGCACTCTGCTGTAACAAAGAGGTATCTCTTACCAGAGAGAAATACCTACACTTGCAACAAGATATCAGCCTTTCTCCCTAAAATGTTCAAGCAGTATCTTTTCAGTAGGATATAGTGGGAAATATGGTGTATGAACCATCCAGAATCAATCACAAATAAGAGTGTGTAATAACAGGCCTTGTATACATGTACCCCTGTCTCTGGAGGGATGTTGGGTTTTCACATTAGGAACCAATCAGCATCAGGCAGAGAGATCACTCACTTGGAGAAGATCTAGTGCTGCATGTTGATCTGCAAGGCTCAAACTGGGAAGGGTAGCAGGCTGATGCACTACAGAAGAGGTATACCTGCAACAACAAAGTCTCACTTATAAGTATTACTACAGTTCATAAACAAGATGTGAACGTCACTGACTAAGGATTCTTATTTTATTACCAGCATATTTGTTAAAGAGCAGCTTGGTTTACCAACAAGAACATATGGGTACCATCATGGAGTTCTTTGGATCCTGAGTTTGCTGTGCTATAAGCAGCACAAGGATTACCATCAGTAGAGAATACGAAAGCATTTATTACAGCCGTACCCTAGCTCCCCATTGAAGCTTTCTAACCTAAGGACAATGTACACATTTGTGAAGAAGGCATGGCAGAACAGAATGACAGTTGGCTAGCAAGTTTGTCACTCTTTGCTATCTACTACATCCATGGAAGAATAGTGGTTTCTGTCAATATAGTGTTTCTTGGCAAGCAACTGTAAATATATTTCCATACCAACTGACTGAGCACCGCTTGAGAGCCAGAATCCACAAATGTGAAAGTAGAAATGATGAAACGCTGGTAGTGAGTTGGAAAAGACATCTCAGATGAGGTAGGCTCCAGGGGCAGCCGCTGGGTTCTGTAGTTGTCTCCTTCAAATGGGCACCTGAGAACGAGAAGTACTGCCATTCAAACAGACCATGGAAGATAATCCTCCGCAATCAAGAATGAGCAACTTTTTTTTCACTCACCCATCCACCAGGATCGGCCACTGCTGCTGCTCAAGGGGATTAGCACTGGGAGTAGCCCAACAGTCATGCAGAACCAGAACCAAGGATGGGTCCGTCCTCTGCAGGATGTGAACTTCCACATACACAGGGTCCCTGAGTACTTTCACCACAGGATAATCGCTGTCTGAGTAATAGGATGTGTAACTGGCATCTGGGGATGTGAGGCAAAGCAGAAGTGTTAACAGTGTGGATCTTCAACTGAAGATAGTGGTTTTGGCACTAAGTTTAGGATTATATTGACCTGTAGCAATGCGCAGTTCAAGCCGGAGAGGTCCCATCTGGGAAATCGGAACTGGAATGGGAGGCAAGAGGACTTCAGCCTGGACTGGCAGGAAGTCAGTGGCATTGTAGACGCAGCGGGCATGGAGACTGCATACAGAAGATGACAAAGTTCCATTTACTGTTGAGATATCTCTATCCTACTTTTTTTTGACCTGCTTTCTAAAGCAGCATGCATAACATTTTAGGTTGTTGTTTTACAATGAGACATGTAGGACCACCAACTGCTCAGCAAAATAAGCCATTCTGAACCAGTAGCCAACCTGCAAAAGCCAGCCAGCAGGCCACAGCAGTCCATAACAAAATCTATCTACTTTAGTTACATAAACCAGAAGTATTTCTAAAAATCTAGGATGATGTTGGTAGACTTGCTTCATGGCAAAGAGAATGCCACAGTCTGGTCACATTTGATGAGGAATCTTGCTAGCAGCATACTTGCCAAATTTGGATGGTGGAGGCTATACAACCCAGGGCCTCCCTGATTGATCTCAGCATCCATATAGGCTAATGTTATAGAAAGACAGTCCTTTAGGTACTGAAGTCCTAAATGCGAACTTGGAAATCAAGTCAAATTCAAGAGGGTCTTAATATGACCTATGTTTAGAGTTGCCAGTCTCCAGGTAGGTCCTGGAGATTGATATTACAATTGATCTCCAGGTGGCTGCTTTCCCCTGGGGAAAGAAATGGCTGCTTTGGAGGGTGGATACCACGGCATTGAACCCTGTAGAGGTCCTTTTCCTCTTCAAACCCCACTTTCCCTACCCTCCACTCCCCAAATCTCCAGGTATTTTCAAATCAGAGCTAGCAACCCTAGTTAAGCAATGTGCTTTAGATGTTGTGCTTCACATTCTGTTGCAGCCCAGAGATGCCAGCCTCCAGGTGGGCCCTGGGGCACCTCTGAAATCACAGCTCATCTACAGAAAACGGATGTGCTTTGGAGGGTGGGCTAGTTTGCATTGTACGCCACTGAGGTCCCTGTCCTCCTCAGGCTCCAGCTCCAGAATCTCCAGGGGTTTCCCAACCTGGATCTGGCAACCTGCCACTCCCTGCCAGTGGTCAAAGAGGACCTGGCATTCTGGCTAACCCTACTGCAGACACAAGCAAAAATGTATTCTAGTATGGAATCTTCAGCACTAACGGAAAGCTTCAGCTTACGGTGCAGTAATGGCTATGAGGAGACTGACACCAAATGTTATTAGTAAGACATTTGTATTCTCAAGAACTGTGCAATGGGACAGAAGGTTAAATCAAGGAGGGGCTGGGGCTGAATGGTTGAGAATCTGCTTGGCATACAGAAGGCCCCAGTTTCCATCAGAGAAAAGAAGCTGCAGTGCAGTGGGACACTCAGAACAGCAAGCATTCCAGAAGTCTCACAGAATTCAGTTTCCAAAGAGGAGAGAAGCAGACACACAAAATGCCCAAATGAGCTACTAGCCATTACACTTGCCAAGAAAGAATTTTGGAGGTTATATGTGATGTTCTACTAACAAGATCCCTGGAGATACTCTCAAAAACATCTATTCACTTCTAAATCATTCGGTCAAACGTTTATACAATTCTATGCAAAAAACAAAAGCATCCCCCCATACTTTTTTTTTTTGGCTGCAGAACTTGGTTTTACAGGATGCTGTTATTTATTTTCCAGAATGAATTGTTTTGAAGTAAGCAGGAATGACAGTAATCAAACTTTAACTTAAGGACCTTCACACATAATTTTTCTGTGTCTTTCAAATTTATTACCTGTGGGAATCTTCAAAGACATTCATAGATAAAGTTAGTATTTTGGGGTGAGGAATGCCTTCAGCTGTATTTGTATCTTATTAGAAAGGTAACTGCAAGAATTTAGACTTTGATATTGGACAGAAATGCTGCTTTTCTCCCTACACCCCGCTGCGAAGCTGTGCTGGTTCACCCATATTAAAAGTACTAACATTTCAGTGTGAGCATTACACATGTCTGATGTAAGTCTTAATCAACCTCGTTCTCCATTATTGGAAACAATGTCCTGTGGTGTGCTGGCCTTCCCCTCATTGCTGCTATGGCTTATTTATCTCATCTCCCTTGTTTCTCCTGAGCATCTAGCATTGAAAGTATATTTCCAGTGAATACGGAAGATCCATTTAGCTACTGTGGCTAATAACCATCCTCTTGTCAATTTGCCTAATCTTTTCTTTAAAACAATCTACTGTATTGGCCATCTCTCCATCTTGTGGCAGCAAATTCTATAAATTAATTTTGTGTTGTATAAAAACTTCTTCTGTACCTAAGCCACAGTGTCATGGTTTGGGGCCCTTCTCCCTATGCCCGGGCATAGCAGCAAAGGAAATACTAAGAAATGGAATTCAGGTTTTTATCTTTATACAGCAAATACTCACATTTCTTACTGTGTAACTAAAATTCCCCTCTTGAGTCTAATGGTCACTGTTTCTAGATGAAGTCAACACTACTCCATGAGTTGTTCACTACTAAATAAGTGAGAACAGGCTTGAAGCCTGTAGTGATGTAGTCAGTTAGTGACTGGATCTTGCATTGGGAGGTGGTGGGGCACTATAAGGCTATTAAGTCCAAAGGCCATACCACTGCTACAGCTTTCCTACCACTGCTTCCAGGGGTCCCCAGAATTCAGGGGCAGCTGGCTGGAATGGGGGCTGCAGAACATAGACTGACATATTCTACCAAGTGAAACTTTACATGTGAATCTTTAGATCCAATCCAGTGGTGATCTCCAGACCATGATGAAGTGATTCCTATCTACCATCTACCATTCCTATCAGCCATTAGAGGGAGAGAAAGAGGCCAGGCCATTTTCCCCACACTCAAGTCTGTTGGCAGCTTCAAATGTATCATATTAGAAACTTACATGAATGTGCTGTCTCGGGTGATGGATCCATCTGGCCCATCTTGGATATCAATGCCAGAGATCAGTTGATTTTCATAAATTAGTTTGTCAGCAATCAGCTAGGAAAGACAGAAAAGATAAAATGTATATTCAACTACACAACAATTTCAACTCTGAGCATTTTCCCTTGCTTAAAAGTGGAGGCATTCTCACCTGTACTGTTGTGCCACACTGAGTCAGGGGGAAGCGGAAGACAAGGAAAGCCTCTGTTCTCCTGACAGGGTCACACCCTGCTTGGGCATAAGATAACTTAACAGTGTCAAGGTCAACTGGGTAGTCCAACATGTCCCTAGAGACAACCAGGATGAAGTGGCCATCCGTAAGGCACTGAACAGTGACTGTAAGGAGCAAAAGGATCATAGAACAGCTCTCAGTGACAGAGTGATAACAACTACAGTGTCTGCATTATCCATTCACCCTCTGGGAGATGGCCCAGCCATTTCAGCAAAACGTGTAACATTCTGTAGTACAGTTGCATCATCCTGCTCCCCAAAGTTAACATATTCGACACATTCACAAATGCAGCACCAGATTGTTCAAGAACTATCACAACAGTATAAGGAATTCTGTTCACCAATCAAATGTCAGATTTTACCTGTGTTTCCATAGTAACAAGGGGTACTAAAGTCACTGTCATCATAGCAGCACCTAGCTTGATGGCAAGTTGCTTGATCATAGGTATCTGCACAGGGGATTTTCCTGCTCAGAACTCGACATTGTTCCATTGTTAAATGTGTGCCTGCAAGAACCCAAAAGAAAAGCATACCATCACTTCATTCATTTGAGGGAGCAAGCATAAGCACCTTGGTGCTGAATTTGTGTATGGTACCTTCACCTGCATTGTTTGGGCATACATTATACAGCACACAGAACACTGTGCTAATGCAATGGCCAGCTTCCTATTGAATCCTCTATTAGCAGCCAAAAACAATTTAAGAAAAGTATGTATGGCACCCTCTTCATTATTTTTGATAGGCATCAAATATTGACTGACAGAGGTATGCAGCCATCAGACATCAGCTGCTGAACAGTTATGGCAGAACATCACATTTTATAATGACGCAGAGCAGCAAGATGGACAATGGAGAACAACCTCTGCTCCAGGACAACGAAGACATTTGAAAAGATTGTGGCAGAGATGAAAAAGATCCATCTAAGAATAAGTTAATATTTATTAGCTTTAATCCATTTCTGACTACTTGCTGGAATACTTATGTCACTATGTTACAAAATATTTCAAGGGTAATTCAAAATGTCAACATTGGTAGTAGCCACTGATATAGTTATAAAAACATACTAATATGTCGCTGTGGTATAAATGTGGAGTTTTGCATTGCTTTCAAGTCACAGCTGACTTATGGTGGCCCCAAAAGGTTTTTAAGGAAGAGATTTTCAGAGGTGATTTGCCATTGCCTGCCTCTGTGTCACAACCCTGGTTTTCCTTGGAGGTCTCCCATCCAAATACTAGCCAGGCCAAGGCTAAGAGCCAGTTTCCATGGCGG
This sequence comes from Sphaerodactylus townsendi, assembly GCF_021028975.2. Lineage (NCBI taxonomy): Eukaryota > Metazoa > Chordata > Lepidosauria > Squamata > Sphaerodactylidae > Sphaerodactylus > Sphaerodactylus townsendi. The sequence goes on along the minus strand of NC_059426.1, from coordinate 72,444,828 downwards.
AATGGGGAACTGAACCTGGGTTTCCAAGGCCCCAGTCTGACATCTTAACCAATACAGCATTCTGGCTCAAAATTTATGTAGAGCTGTTAAAATATGTGAAAAAAATTAGAGGCACATTTCAAGAAAACGAATCTGCAGTTGACAGCAATACAACCAGTGCATGCTGAATTCAAAGCTGTGCTAAATGAGGTAACTAACTTATGCAAGTAGAGCATTTGAAAGGCTAGCAATAATTATCATATACTGGAAGTTCACATACCTATGTTGTATATTGCACTTACCTATGTTGTATATTAGAGGATAGAGCTGAGACCATGGGCGCACCAGGTCAGGCTGCGGTGGCTGGGGCTGAGCAGGCACTGGGCGCACAAATCCAGGCTGGGGTGGAGGAGCCACTGGGTGCACCAGGCCAGACTGGGGCAGCTGGGGCTGAGCAGTCACAGGGCGCACCAGACCGGGTTGGGGCTGAGCAGGCACAGGGCGCACCAGGCCAGGCTGGGGCTGACCAGGCACTGGGCGAACCAGACCAGGTTGGGGCTGACCAGGCACTGGGTGAACCAGGCCCGGCTGCGGCGGCTGAGGCTGAACAGGCGGAGGGCGCACCAGGCCTGGTTGAGGCTGAGCAGGCAGAGGGCGAACCAGGGCAGGCTGGGGCTGACCAGGCACAGGGTGCACCAGGCCTGGTTGGGAGTGAGCAGGTACTGGGTGCACCAGGGCAGGTTGGGGCTGAGCAGGCACAGGGCGCACCAGGCCAGGCTGGGGCTGACCAGGCACTGGGCGAACCAGACCAGGTTGGGGCTGACCAGGCACTGGGTGAACCAGCCCCGGCTGCGGCGGCTGAGGCTGAGCAGGCAGAGGGCGCACCAGGCCTGGTTGAGGCTGAGCAGGCAGAGGGCGCACCAGGGCAGGCTGGGGCTGACCAGGCACAGGGTGCACCAGGCCTGGTTGGGAGTGAGCAGGTACTGGGTGCACCAGACCAGGTTGGGGCTGAGCAGGCACAGGACGCACCAAGCCTGGTTGGGGCTGAGCAGGCACTGGTCGCACCAGACCAGGTTGGGGCTGACCAGGCACAGGGCGCACCAGGTCCGGTTGGGGCTGAGCAGGCACTGGCCGCACCAGACCAGGTTGGGGCTGACCAGGCACAGGGCGCACCACGGCCGGTTGGGGCTGAGCAGGCACAGGGCGCACCAGACCAGGTTGGGGCTGAGCAGGCACAGGGCGCACCAGATCAGGTTGGGGCTGACCAGGCACGGGATGCACCAAGCCCGGTTGGGGCTGACCAGGCACTGGTCGCACCAGACCAGGCTGGGGCTGAGCAGGTACTGGGTGCACCAGACCAGGGTGGGGCTGAGCAGGTACTGGGCGCACCAGACCAGGCTGGGGCTGAGCAGGCACTGGCCTCGCCAGGCCAGGCTGGGGCTGAGCAGGCTCTGGGCGCACCAGACCGGGTTGGGGCTGAGCAGGCACAGGGCGCACCAGGCCTGGTTGGGGCTCAGCAGGCACTGGCCTCACCAGATCAGGCTGGAGCTGACCAGGCATGGGGCGCACCAGGCCCGGTTGGGGCTCAGCAGGCACTGGTCGCACCAGGCCAGGCTGGGACTGAGCAGGTACTGGGCGCACCAGGCCCGGTTGGGGCTGAGCAGGCACTGGTCGCACCAGATCAGGCTGGGGCTGAGCAGGCACTGGCCTCACCAGGCCAGGCCGGGGCTGAGCAGGCACTGGGCGCACCAGACCGGGTTGGGGCTGAGCAGGCACAGGGTGCACCAGGCCAGGCTGGGGCTGAGCAGGCACTGGGCGCACCAGACCGGGTTGGGGCTGAGCAGGCACAGGGCGCACCAGGCCTGGTTGGGGCTGAGCAGGCACTGGCCCCACCAGATCAGGCTGGGGCTGACCAGGCACGGGACGCACCAAGCCCGGTTGGGGCTGAGCAGGCACTGGTCGCACCAGGCTAGGCTGGGGCTGAACAGGCACAGGGCGCACCAGACCAGGCTGGGGCTGAGCAGGCACTGGTCGCACCAGGCCCGGTTGGGGCTGAGCAGGAACTGGTCGCACCAGGCCAGGCTGGGGCTGAGCAGGAACTGGGCGCACCAGACCAGGTTGGGGCTGAGCAGGCACTGGGCGCACCAGACCAGGCTGGAGCTGAGCAGGCACTGGGTGCACCAGACCAGGTTGGGGCTGAGCAGGCACTGGCCTCACTAGGCCAGGCTGGGGCTGACCAGGCCCAGGGCGCACCAGGCCTGGTTGGGGCTGAGCAGATACTGGCCGCACCAGGGCAGGATGGGGCTGAGCAGGTACAGGGCGCACCAGGCCTGGGTACACCGGCTGGGGCCCAAGCCGCATGCCATCCTCTGGTGTCAAGATTTGTTCTTCAGGTTTAGGGCAGACCATGTTGATATCATGAAAAGCAGCAACATTTCCATTTATTGTCAGTTCTTCTACTCGAACCTTCAGGTAGTTGTGCCCATCCTGGAAAATTCATCAAATCAGAATGTTATGATAATACCACTTGAAACCTCTGAAGTAGTTGTTACTATACATGGGGCACTGATCAAAATATGCAGGCTAGTCAGTTCCAATTTAGGATATAGCTGCAGTGCCTACAGGGTTCGTTGACAGAAAACTTTATTGCAGTGACATTTCAACATAGGAAGTTGCAACTGACTCAAATTGGACACAGATTTTTTTAGCAAAAAAAGATAAAAAATACAGCTACACATTTCTCTTATGGGGACACTTTGGTACAAGTGGCAGATTTAATGTCTGGAGTTTGTGATTATTTGTTCAACAATAATTATCTATGAAACTAGATTGAAAGTCCCTACATTTCAATTAGCAACCCCCTGCCTCAAAGTCTATGAACTTACACTCGCCTGTGTTTTCTCTGTACTGCCCGTTACCTTTCTATTCCTGGCCAGCAAGGCTCAGAGCAGTTGGACCTTACCTTGTGATACACATGGCAACCCTGGTACCCAGCAGAAAATACTGCTCCATCTTCACTGACTGTTACCCAATGAAGGCAGCTTGAACAATTTGTAACTTCAAAGATTTTTCCAAATTCATCTGCAGATAATTACAATCAGATATTTTACTGTTCGTGAACAGTGTTTAATAATTTAAGTAGAATACAACAATGTGGATCAGCCCATTAGATGTTATGGTACTCATCCCGAAGCAGTCATTAAGATTCACTTACCATTTCCATAGCTAGAGCCAGCTCTGAAGTTTACAGAAAGAAATCAAGTCTCTCTAGCACAGGGGTAGGGAACCTGCGGCTCTCCAGATGTTCAGGAACTACAATTCCCATCAGCCCCTACCAGCATGGCCAATTGGCCATGCTGACAGAGGCTGATGGGAATTGTAGTTCCTGAACATCTGGAGAGCCGCAGGTTCCCTACCCCTGCTCTAGCAAATCCAGAAGTAACTTGCCCTTGACTTTCCCTCTTTATTAGTTTGCCTGCCAACTAGTTTGCTTATTCTATGTGAACTTACCCTGCTTTGAAGATCACTGGTTACACTCAACTATATTTCTTTATTCAGACTTCCCAACATTGTTGTGGTGAGGGTATCATGCTTTCTATATTAGATGGAGTTCAGCTGAGTCTCACTTATACAGTTAAGAACCCAGGCTTACTGGTGGACAAGCAAGTTAATGCAGCTAAAAGAATACTTTCATCTTCATATAAACTGGAAGGTGGCTGCCTAACTTGACTTGGCCATGTGAGCTCATGCCATGGTAATCTCAAGGCTAGACCATTGTAATACAGTCAACATGACTATGCCCTTTAAGACAAGAGTGTGACCTTTAACAGCCCTGAGCCCGAAAGCAGAGGTGTGGTTTAGAATTTGAATGAAAAAATAAACAATTCAGAAACTCCAGCTGGTAAAGAATGCCGCAGTTTAATTGCTGTATGGAATTAGGTAGAGTATGCATATTACACCTATTCTACAGTCTCTCCATTGGTTACTAATTTGTTCCCAGGTTCAGTTCAAGTTATTGGTTATTACTTATACAATCTTTCATGGCTTTGGAGCCCTGTATTTGCAGAACTGCCTCTCCTGAAAGAGTCACCCTGCAAAGGGATACAATGAACAATTGCCCACACGCATGCATTCTCTGTTGTGGTTCCCACCTGGTGGAATGAGCTGCCTCGTGAGGTCAGGAAGGTTCCCACATTTTGCATAAAGGAAATAAATTTTGTACACAGAATTGTTCTGGAGAACATTTTATAACATTGGCATGACTCAAACGTCTGAAAATTGAAGGCAGTTCTTTAAAAATTCTTGCACTGTTTTCTCATTCTGTAATCTGCCTTGAGTCTCAGCAAAGAAATGCAGCCCATAAGTAAAGCAGGCAATCAACAGATGCCCCATCTATGGGTGTTCTCACTTTTGGAAGCAACACAGATGAGTTTACAGTACGGACACCTCAACCAATAATCAGGTTTATCCATAAGCTAAAAGGTCATTCCTAGAATTTAAAAAAAAAACTTCAGTAAAAATTTATGTCTTGCAGAAATTGCTAATTTTCTCAGGCAATTCCAATTTACAAGCAGTCACTGATCATTCAATTAAAACAGAATAGACACAGAAACCTGTTACCTCCCTTTGTATTATACTAAGTTTAAGTTTAGATCATTTACATTTGTCATTAATTCACATTGATTGAAACTTTAGAATTTTAGATGCAAACTGAAGAAACCTCCCTTATATGGATTTGAGAACAAGTTTCCAGAGTAGACAGTGTCACATGCTCTCTCTCACACACACACACACAGAGACTTCTATAATTTTTTTAAAGTTTGTTACAGTCTCATCATGATCAAAGTATAAAAAACTGGTTCTCCAAAATAGGCCTCTAAAGCTCTGATAAAAATAACAATAGACCTGGCTCACACCAACAGCAAGAAAAAGACTTTACCATACCACTGCAGAGATAATGTTTAAGTGGGAAGACAGTGAAGTAGACCCAGGCTCTAGGGTTCCCGGCTCTGGATCAGGAAATAACTGGAGATTTTGGCAGTGGAGCCTGGGGAGGGCAAGGTTTGGGAAGGGGAGGGACCTCAGCAGGGTGTAAAGGCCACACAAAGCCCACCCTCCAAAGCAGCCTTTCCCCCCAGGAGTACTGATTTTGATTGTCTGGAGATCAGCTCTAATAGTGGGAAATCTCCAGTGCTTCCAGGAGGTTGGCAACCGTATACCCAGCTGAGGTAAGTGAGACAAACAACTTTTCCACTTAGGATTGTCAGATCCCCCATAGTCACTGGCAAGTAATAGGGGAGCAGAGTTGCCAGATCCAGGTTGGGACACTCTTTGAGATGTGAGGATTAAGCCAGGAGAAAACAGGGACCTCAGTGAGGTACAAAACCAGAAAGTCCACCCTCCAAAACACTGATTTTCTTCTGCGACACTGATCTCTGTATTCTGCGAAGGAGCTGTAATTTTAGGAGATACCCAGGTCCCACCTGGAGACTGGCATCTCCACTTTCACTCCCAGGGAAACATTGGTTTTCAGGGAGAACTATTTTTGCTATAAGGAAAGTTCTGTTTTTGTGCACAGCCTCTTCCCTTTGCTTTCAGTTTGTTGCTAAACTACTCAGATACCTTACTATAGCTAATGACTTCAAATTGAGCATTTGTGTTTTATTTATTTATTTTATGAAGGAACCGGTCTTTCTTTAGTATAGCATCAATCTATCTATATATATAAAAAGCTAACAGTGTTTTTGTTAGTGGTAGTATAACTCAGTAACTGCTGGGCCAACTTCTCTGAAAATTCCCAGCCACTGTAGTCAGCCAGGTGAGAGTGTTTTTAGATGTTCACATACCTGAAATTTCACACCTGGCCCAGGTAAAACGCCTTTTTCCTGGCGCTCCATGGTGAAGGACATGCAGCTGCCTGTGTGTAACTGTCACCCTTAGAATGTTCGTGCAGTTTAGAATGTTCGCTGAGGTGGCCAAATATGAGCAGTGGAAACAGTACATAGGCAGTAACTCAATTGGAAGTGAAACACACACACATACACACAAGGGAGAGGGAAGGGAGGGAGGGAGAGGGAAGGGACAGAGGAGGAGGCAGGCAAGGGAAGAGAAGTGAGAGAGGGGAGACAGTGAGGGGTGGCATGCAAGGGAGGGGGCCCAGCATCTTGATATGACCCAACCACCCTAGCGTAGGAAAAGGGAAGGGAAGGAGGGAGAGGGGTGGCATGCCAGGGAAGAGAAGTGCGGGAGGGAAGAGAGTGAGGGGCGACATGCAAGGGACAGGAGGGAGGGCCCAGGCACCCTAGATTCCCTGAATACTGCAGTTACAGTTAAGAAAACTAGCATTACTCAGGAGTAAGCTTGGTACAGCAACTGTGACATACTTTGAATGGCTGCGTCACGCCCCTCAAAGGGTTTCCTCGGAAGCAACATCCATTGCCACCAACCAAACTTACTCCCAGGTAAAGGATCATGACCAGCCAGCCTAGACGTGTGGGAGGGGTGCCTTTCCATCCCCACCCCCCCAAGGAATGCAGGCACACACATCACTGACATCGCACAGTATCAGGCTGCGTGTTTGCATGAGCACGTACTGCTGGCCTCTGCAATTGATTTGCTGCTTTTGTTCCTTTCCCATTTCACCCCAATAAGCCACAGCAATGCATGGCCGGGCCACGCTAGTTACTCATAAATCCTAGAATATTTGCCAGCACCAAGTAGAATATAGTTGGCAGTCTATTCATAAATGCTTATGTCTATAAGCTGTTGAACAGAGCAAACCCCAGTGGTTCAGAAGGTGAAGGTTTTCTATATTGAGATAAAAAGATACTCTTCTTTTAACTCTGTTTTATTAAATAAGAGAGAAGTAAATAAGAGACACTTACCCACAACTTTAAAGCGGACAGAATGGCTTGGCTTAGGATGAACTAATAATTGCATATTGTGTTCTCCACAGTCATATCTATGAGGTAAAACTAAAAAACTAACACTCTGGATACCATATTGTCCATAGGACAAGCTACCTAGAAACAGTAGTGTTAAGGCTACATAATAACTGCAGCTTGACACCATTGTTGTACTACAAAAGTATTCACAATACTCTTAGCATTAGCAAGAAGTGTGCATGGATGGGCATTTATAGGGAGGGGAGGGGTTGTGAAACTGTTGGGCAGATTTGCACCTGGAAGAGTTATGGGGGAACATCTGAGGGGTCATGTCAAAAGTGCAAAGTTCTGAACAGAGAGGAAATCTTTAACACCCATGTTCCATCAAATTGTTCTACTATACCTTTATTTGTGACCTTCTCCTTTCATCTGTCTCTCTTCCCTTTATTTTTTCTTTCATACTCTCTTTCTCTTTCTGTCTCACTCCATCTTTCTGTCTCTTCTAGAAGTTCTGAGAACTGAAATTTCTTACTCTATCCCTTGGGTTGTGGACAAGTAAAATGAAAGTTCTGTTGAAAGAGACACAGAACTTGAGTTGGTAGGTGTCATGTATGCCTTATCTCAGATCACAGAAGTGTAATCTGGCACATTATGCTGTAGTTTTCAATCTCTGACTTTTAAAAAGTACAGTTGTGTATTGGGCAGAAATCCAGCAATTTCATCTTTTCTGGGAATGTTGGGGGAAAGCATCACTTGTTGAATTTCTGCCTGCTAAAAATTAAAAAATGCTTTTTTAGAGGGAAAAAGGACAACCCAAGTATCTGTGTTTTTTATTTGCAGCTGCTTTGGTGTTACTACTGCTCATTAGCTGATTGATTTCTAGTTCATTATAACCTTTAATACACATTTGTGTTTTGAATTGTGAATTTCAGGTAACTGACTGCTGCAACTTGTGCTGCAAAACAGATAGTCGGATGAGTCATGGAAATGGATTGTAAACCCACCTGGAGAAAAATGTCCTGTCACTTTAACAGAGGCTCAATTGGCTGTTATTTCAGGTGATGCTATTTACCTCCATGGCATCAAAAGATTCAGCTGGACCAGGGAAACAAAATTTGGAGGCCATAAATCAGCTGTAGCACAACTGAAACCAGTGTCAGACTGTATTTGCAGAATGCATTTACAAAGGCCAGCAAACCAACTTGCAGGACAGGTTGTCTACCTCTGATTTTTGCATAGGAGTGCCTAGTATCTCTTAGGGTTCTCTGGGGGGAAAAATACTACCAAATGAAAAGCCGCTATCATTCATTATTATCATCCCTGTACAACTGATATTTCTCATTTGATAAAGAACAGGTACAGATGTGTCTGTTTGCTAGTTGACAGTCTGAGATTCAAATAAGGTTGTCAACATCCAAATGGAGTTCACATGGTTCATTCTATTAGTAGGAAACCTGGAAGCTAGTTTTAGGAAACACTTTTAGTATCCGCTGGTGTAGGGTACATAGTTTATGTGGAGGCACCATACATGATAGCCTATTATCAACTAGGGTTGTAAACTCTGAGTTGGGAAATTTGTGGAGATTTGAGGGTAAATGCTGGTAGAGAGGGATCTAAGCAGGGTATAATGCCATATAATCCACCTTCCATAGCAGCCCCTTTTTTCCCCACTGTATGGCCTGGAGAATTATAGCAGCAGAAAATCTCCAGGTTCCACCTGGAGCTGACAGCCTTATGAACTGGGCAAGTGGTCTAGAATATGGCTGGTGTGTGTCCCTATAGCTGTTCATGGCATAGAAAGGCCAGCAAACCAACTTGCAGGACAGGTTGTCTACCACCCTAGTAACTCTTAGGGTTCTCTGGGAAAAATACTAGTTGACAGTTTGAGATTCAAATAAGGTTGTTAACATCCAGGTGGAGTTCATGTGGAGAAAATGGCCACTTTGGAGGGTGGACTGTATGGCATTATAGTACCCTGCGGACATCCCTCCCATCACCAGATTTTGCCCTACCCCTAGTATCTCCAGGAATTTCCCAACCAGGAGTTGGCAACCCTATTATTTGAAGCTTGCTAAGTAAGCACAAGAGGTTGTATTTTTGAAATTTTATTAAATACCCTGCTCTATCCCAGCCAACGTCGTGCTTAGGGTGGCTTACACACATAATTTAATAACTTCTATCAAAAAACAATTAATACAATAATAAAAATTAGACTTTAAAACACTATGACAATATTGGCATGCTGTGTGGTTTCCGGGCTGTATGGCCGTGTTCTAGCAGCATTCTCTCCTGATGTTTCGCCTGCATCAGTGGCTGGCATCTTCAGAGGATCTGATGCCAGCCACAGATGCAGGCGAAACGTCAGGAGAGAATGCTGCTAGAACACGGCCATACAGCCCGAAAACCACACAGCACCCCAGTAATTCCGGCCATGAAAGCCTTCGACAATACATTATGACAATATTGATGGTGAATAAATGGGTATGCATAGGACCCCTACATAGCCTGAAGACATTTATAATTCCCATCCTGTTTGCACATCCAGTTCTTAACTATTGGGACAGGGGAGGAAGGGGGACAATTGGGATGCCAGTAAGAAGAAACAGACTCCAGTAAGATGGAGTCCAGGCTTTTGGCAGAAGCAGGTGTTAAAGCCGCTCCACCCAATTTTGGCAGCTGGAAACCCTCCTCCGGTACTTCTCGGTCCAGACACAGGACATCCATTTTTGAAGGATTTAACCTCAGCCTGCTCTTTCTCAGCTATCCTGCCATGGCCTTCAGATGCTGTGCTAAAACATCAGGGATGGCGGCCAGCTGGCCCTCCATCAGCAGAAAAAGCAGCCTAACACTCTGAACCAGCTGTGCCAGGGCATGAATATTGTTAAATAACTGGGGAGAGGATCACTCCTTGTGGTATCCTACACACTAGAGGACACTGCTGAGACATCACCTCTCCAAGTGTCACTCTCTGTCCCCAATCCTGGAGAAACGAGGTCAGCCATTGTAAGGCCATACCCTGAATCCCAGTGACGGTGAGGCAGTGGGTCAAAAGGTATTAAATGACCATGTCAAATGCTGCAGAGAGATTTAGAAGTACCCGAGGGACTGACCCACCTTGATCCAGCTGGAGACAAAGCCTGTCTGTGATGGTGACCAGCACAGTCTTCATCCTGTGGCCAGAACAGAAGTTGGACTGGAACTCATGTGCCATCCCAAAATACCTGCAGTTGCTCTGCCATCACGCTTTCAACTCCCTTATCCAGGAATGGCAAGTTTGAGACTGGGCAGTAGCTAGAAGATCTAAAGGATCCAAAGATGGCTTCTTTATGAGTTGTTGTACCATTGCCTCTTTTAGTCCCCCTGGGAAAACCTCCCGCTCTAGAAAGAGGTTGACAATTTCCTGTAGGAGATGCCTCACTTCATAGCTGTTGGCTTTCACCAACCAAAATGGCATGGGTCAACATGTTAACATTGGCCTGGGAGAACAGACTGAAATGGTCCAATATTGGACCAGAAGATAGCCAAGCAGCCTCCAGTTCACTTACTGTATCAACTGTTACTGGAAGGTCATGATGGAGCAACAAAATTTTATCCACAAGAAAGCTTGCAAAAGCCTCACAGCCAGTAGTCGAATCATTAATACTTGTGGATCCCATAGGAAGGAATGTCAGAGACCAGATTACTTTAAACAATTGTGCAGGTGTGAGCTAGTGGACACAGTAGAGGTCACATAGAATTCCTTCTGTGAAGCCTTTGCTGTCACCTCATAGGTTTCATAAACATCTTATAAAATGATCCAGTAGCTTGGTCATGAGTACACTACCAACCTTGCTCTAGTCATCTTAGTTCCTGCTTCATCAGTCATAGCTCCCCAGTATACTAGGGAGCTGGACTGACTCGGGGCTGAAGAAGGCATCAGGGAGTGATCTTTATTATTTGCCGCTACTTCATTTACTGCTCTTCAGTACCATGGAAGTTTGTTGGATGACCTTGGCCTGACCTACCTTACAAGGTTGTTGTGAGGATAAAACTCACATCAGGGAGTCTGGCATTCCAGTCCTCTACCAGCTAATTGAGAGAACTTCTAGTAGGCTTTGGATCCTGAAAAGCATTCCAGAAACCAAATGGATCCATGAGTCTCCATGGGCGGGCCTACACAGGGAGTGGTATCGATGCCAACTTGGGCTTTCAGGGCAAAGTGGTCTGACTATGGAACTCTATCAATCAAGGTCAGATCTACATTCACCCCCATGCCAAAGATCAAATCCAGTGTGTGTTCTGCTTGATGTATGGGATCCGTATTAATCAAGGAGAGTCCCAGGGCTACCATGGATGACACCAGGTCCACTGCTTGTAAGGATGAGGCTGAATCAACATGGACATGGAAGTTCCCCAGAACAATGAACCTGGGGTAGTTCAAGGCCCAATCTGATATTATTTCTAGCTGTCTCAGCAGCATATCTGCGGATTTGTAGGCAGCTGGTACATCAGAATGATAGCCAAACTCTCCATGGTCTCCCGCACCAAACCCACACAATCAGTGCTGGAGATAATTGGTGCAGGGATAGCCATGAAAGAGAAAGCTTCCCAATAGGCATTGCCACTCCCCCTGCTCCCAGCCCTTTATCTGGGAATGATGAAGGACCGAGTATCCTGGTGGGGCAAGTTCTTTCAGGGCGACAGTTTCACCCTCCCTAACCTAGGTTTCGGTCACACATGCAGGGTCCTCATTTTGCAGTCTTATTATTGATGGACCTGGCATTACACAACACCAATGTTGGAGAAGTGTATACCTTCCTAGGCCCTCCACCATCTCACCTAGGGATGGGACAAAGGTCAGAAGGAAGCTGACCCTGACTTTATCTCAGTCTCCTTCTCTCATATGGCATTGTCCCACCACTATATCTCCCTCACTCTATCACCACTGGGATCCCTGACTCCATACTGGGCTCTCTAAGTTGAATTAAAGGTCCCATCCCCTCCTAAAATCTGCCCTAGCTAATTACTAACCCCACAAACTTAACCCAAGGACAAACATTCAGCTGAAAGTTTAGTTGAGAATACAAAATGACAGAATTGTGAAGGGTGGCAAATACTCAACTGTTTGAGTTTTCAGCCAAACATCTAGCCAACTGCTAGTAAGGCTAAATCTAGACAAGCATACTTTTAAGATCTAGCTCTAGCCCATAGATTTTGTGATTTGAAGAGGAAGGGACTACTGGAGTTTGGAATGCAATGGTGAAATAGTCTGTTTGATCACATTAAGGTGACCCAGGTTGACTAGCCACATTTCAAAAGCTGATTTTCAAGTATTTTGAGAATATATTAAGAGTGTGAATATAGGTTGCATAGCTTTGTATCAAACAAAAGAATAGCCAAACATGTAGTCTGAAGCTTCATCTGTTGCTAAAATGAATCACAGCAGTGACGGCCTGTATCAGAGCCAAATTTTCAGGCAGAAACTGAGAAAATTAATGGAAAGCTCTAAGGAGTTGAAAGTACCTGCGTTGCCATAGTAACATGGAGCAGTTTGGTCCCCTTCATTATAACAGCATCCTGCCTGGTAACAAGCATCTGCACAGGGGACCTTCCCAGATGAAACCTGGCATTGCTCCAGTGTTAAAGGGGAAGCTGAGATTGCAAAAGAAGAGACAGGAGTATCAGGAAGTTAGAATGGTACACTCTCACAATACACCTTCAACCTTAAGAGAAAGATCAGCTATTCAGTTGTAAAAGCTAACAATTTAGACCATTGTTAAATTCTGTTCATCATACCAGTCCAAATCTCCACAAAAGCAGCCCAGTTCTCCCAACAAAACAGCTACATTGAGAAATTGTATTCAATAATAAGTGACAACAAAATACAGTTTACTTCACTTCATGAAGAGCAAATACTTGAGACTAACACTTAGAATCATTCAAATCATGCTCCATTTTGCACTGTGCGATCACCTTACTGACACATAAGAGCCCAGAATCCAAGGCTCTGCTTAATTCCTCATGTTTCTTGAACATTTACAATGCTGGCACTGATTATTTATTGAAGTCTCACCAGTAACCTCTACTGCTGCCCACTGCCATTTGCCAGTGGGAGTTAACTAAAAAACATAATCACTGTTTTTGCTGGGTTTTCCATGGAAGTGATGTCATGCTTCACAGTGTTTCCTATGATTCCTAGGGAGCATGATGTCACTTAACGGCTAACCCCAGAAATGATGTAATGTGATGCACTGATGGTGCCCCCGCTCATACCCCGCCTAACTCTTTGCCAGTTGCCAGCTGCTGCTCGGCAATCTTATTAAAGACCTGATGAAGACCTACTAACAATTCACATGCTCATGTTTATTTATTTATTTATTTATTTATTAAACTTTTATACCGCCCCATCCTCTAGGGGCTCTGGGCGGTGTACAGCATAAAACATGGTAAAACAAGTCACTAAAATCTTTAAAACAGCGGTAACAAACATTAATAGTAATCCATAAAATAGCTTAAAACTCATAAAACAGCAAAAAACCATAATACATAATAAAAGGCGTCCGACCCCAATTTAAAATCTACCCCCATGAGGGGGGATGGCAGGACCCCTCAATATGAGGGGACCCTGATGTAACTGCCCTATATTGAAGGATAGAACTGAGGCACTGGGTGTACCAGGCCAGACTGCACACAGCACACAATATGCATCTGGTGTTGGAATGTGTTCTTACTTAGGGTATATCACATTGGCATTATGAGTAGCTGCAACATGGCCATTTCTTGTCAGTTTCTCTCCCCGGACTTTCAAAGGGTAATGGCTATCCCGGAAAAGACATCACATTACAATATTATGACAATGCCCCTTTCAGCCTTCTGATGTATTTGTTACTCATGCTGAAACTACCCGATCAAGATTTACAGTTTTTCCCCCCCTAAGGAAGCTGTACAACCTGAAGAAAGGTCCTCTGCAATGACCACAGCAATCACTACCCCGTCCTCTATATACACATACAGTTCTTATCATCTCAGTGAGAATGTTGGCACCAGACGGGCAAGATTGGCCTAGAACAGGGGTAGGGAACCTGCGGCTCTCCAGATGTTCAGGAACTACAATTCCCATCAGCCCCTACCAGCATGGCCAATTGAAGTCTCACCAATTGGCCATGCTGACAGAGGCTGATGGGAATTGTAGTTCCTGAACATCTGGAGAGCCGCAGGTTCCCTACCCCTGGCCTAGAAGCATATCTTGGGAATCAATAAAAGATGCTTGGTTTCTTTATTAGTGCGCCAAGATACCAAGTTTTTTTAGCATGAGCTTCTTCCCTTTCTCCAGGACTCTGCATTATGCTTTGATCTTTAGAATCAACTTTACTATTCTAGATGGATGTTATCCTCACAACTTCAAATGTCCTGACTATAATCCCACTTGCAGGTTTAACCATAGCATACTGGAAAAGTGACCCAACAGGTACACGACTGAAGGTAAAAGTAAGGTTTCTCTTTTATTTGGTACAGCATGCTCATAGGATTTGTATTAAGGGGAAAACATATTTCAGGATAAGTAAGTGGCTTCTGGTGGCCCTACTGGTGCAGAGAAGCCCCTCACTGTTTTCAGTACGTGGCAGCCATTGTAGCCCCATCTCTGTGATCCAATGAAGACAGCTGGAACAATTTGAAACTTGAAACTTAAAATTTGAAACAAAGGCTGTCCTGAACTCATCTGAAAATAAATGCAGCATCAATTTAGGAATAAGAACTTCTGAGAGAGAAAACCTGTGAGCCCACAATATCATCAGATACCTTCAAGGGCTGGAGCCTGAACTCCAGCTATTGTGTGAATGTAGAGATACCAATTCATGCCATTTAAAGTTCAGGGACTCATCAACAATCGACAGTTGCTCACACACATTCCCTGTAGATACTTTCCCTTCCAATCACACATGCACTGTAAAGTGCAGGAAGACTGAAATGTGACTACAAATCAAGCTTCCTATTTGATCGCCAATCACTGAAAAATACCCAATTAAAATACCCTGTTTTCCATGCATGAGAAAACCTACACCTGCATTTGAAACTCCTTTTGCAAACAGATGGTGGGAATGGAGCTGAAAAATGCTTTTAGTGGTACATGAGAATCTGGTCCCAGACTTGTTAAGGATTGGGACCACAGCTGCAAAGGAATGAGGGAAGATTAGAAGGCTTGGAGTAACAATCTGAGGAGGGAAAGTGGAATGAGAAAAAGGGCAAAGGTGCATAATACATGATGAAATGCTTGGAAGGCTGATGTTGAAACACTGCTTGCACCTCTGCACTGAGAATAGCAATAAGATCTTTCCTTGCTTTTTATTCTCAATAAAGGCAGTAGTATTGATTAGTCTGCTAATATTAAGAATTGTTCCTTATTTTAGATCACCAGCTGTGCAAAAACATAACTGATATAACGTGAAACCTTTGGTTATTTCAAAGCTTATGTCCAGGCACAGCCAGTGCTCTTGATCTAGCAGTCTTTTGAAGATTGCTAATGCTAACTGTGTGACTACTTGAAAATCAGCTCTTCAGCAGCATCTAGTGGACCAAAAAGTGAAAACACAGAATTCTGTTAAATGTCATTGCAGGGGAGGAGCTGGAGGGACAACTTTATGCTATTTATTGCCACCTTTCTCACTTGAACTCAAGGCAGATTACACAGAGTGAATCAATACAATCCACAGATAGGGCATCAATAAACAATGAAATAGGATTAGGGTAGGATAACCGACCAGAAGTCTAAAAACAGCTGAAACAAAGCTTAAGTGTTACCCTTGCCCTTCCTTTTCTTCCATTGATAAGGTTCCTACCTTTCTCCCCAGTCCCCTTCCTTCCTTCCTTCCTTCCTTCCTTCCTTCCTTCCTTCCTTCCTTCCTTCCTTCCCATTGATAAGGTTCCTACCTCTTCTGAGTGGTCAGGGATTTGCTGAGATCCTGTCACTGGAAGAAAGTGGACTGTAAAGTTGCCAGCCTTGGGGGAGGGGGTGCTTCAAGATCTCCCAAAATTGTAATGTATTTCTACTCTGCAGAGATTAATTCCCCTGGAGGAAATGGCTGCTGTAATACATCCCTACGGAGCTTGACCCCAGATGTTACTATGATGCATTTAATTTGTAAGGTGCAGTTGTAAGGTGCAAGTAAGGTGCAGTTGATATTATGATGCACTTATATAACAGATAGGTTTCAGATGTTGCGGGCCACAATTTGCGAGTTTGCCCTGGACTCCATTTTCTGTAGATATGGCCCTGCTTTGGGTCTATCACAGGAATTATAGGTTATTAAAATGGCTCCCCCCCCCCTCCAAAAAAAGCAGCAAACAGCATCCCAAACTGGAAGCATGAGGCAGGCAAAATGGTGGCTAGGCTTGCAGGAATCAGCAGGGCACTTCTACATGTGTAAACTGAGAAACATTGGGAAACCCCACTTCAGAGCAAAGTCTCAGGGTAAGTATTGCATGCAAAGAGGCCTCAGGCGCTTGACTGAAACACATTAAACTGTTCATTAAAGCATAATGATAAAAAGGAGCAAAGACTAAAAGGAAAGTTTACAAGATTACTGACACATTGGAGAGATTAATTCAATATTGCAAATAAATTAACTGAAAATCCAATAATAAGATACAATAAAATATCAGATGAAGAAAAGCAACGGGTTCAATGGTAAAGTACCTGACTGGAATCTGCTACTCATTCTAAGTTAAAACTAGGCTAAATCCAGAGGTGGGATCCAGCAGGTTCTCACAGATTCCCGAGAGTAGGTTACTAATTATTTGTCTGTGCCAAGAGGGGGTTACTAATTGGTGATTTTGCCACGTGATTTTTGCCTTAGATATGCCCCTCCTCCGCTCCTCAGCAGTAGCGTGCAGAACTTGAAGCAGTCTAGCAGGAGGTGCACCGGCGTGCATGGCAGCCTGTGCCTCGCGATGCGATTCGTTCCGCCCAAGGCCGGTAGCCCGGCAGTCCTTGCCACAGTCCCCCCCCAGGAATGCCCAGCCCCCGGAATGCCCGGCCATGCCCCCATCATGCCCCGCCCAGCCCCATTGGCGCTATGCCACAGTTTGAATCCCACCACCATGGGAACCTGTTACTAAAATTTTTGGATCCCACCATTGGCTAAATCCTAAATGTTACCACACATATCTACCATCAACAGAGCCTGCTCTTGCCCTGAACTCCCCCCCCCCCTTCTCATAATCAACAGTGGCCCTAGACAGGTACCCTGTTCCCCAGTGGAGGAGTCAGAGTCATGGAAATCTCTCCCCGCCCCCACACCCCACATACTACTAGTTTATTTTTGCAATCCATTTATCTTCCAACAGGACAAAATCTGTGTTACCATAATGTCTTCATTGTCCTTCAATACTAAATATCAACTAGGATGTTCCATAACATTTTGCTCCATTCCTCGAGACTGTGCCATGTCAAGCTTTCTTGTTTCTTGTGTCATGCGTCTTGTATCAGCTCATATTTAGGTCTTGCAGTTGTCTTACCCTACTCATCACCTTCCAATAAATTTTGGGATCCTGAGTACTTGTAAGCATGCAAGGATATTAAGAAGGGCACCTCTTGTCATCAGGGTTGCATCAGTATCCGGTTTTAGTGATCCTCTAAATCAGTGATTCCCAAAGTGGGCGCCACCGCCCCCTGGTGGGTGCTGCAGCGATCCAGGGGGGCGGTGATAGCCACAGGTAGAAACATTAGTACATATAACTTTCTGTTTAATTGCTATTAAAATTTTAAAAAAATTAATTTCCAGGGGGCGCTAAGTAATTTTTTTTCTGGAAAGGGGGCGGTAGGCCAAATAAGTTTGGGAGCCACTGCTCTAAATATATACGACATGCTTCTGTGAGGTGTGGTTGCAGGTACCATTTATTGCAAATCTGTCCAGTTCATACTGTGATACATTTGCTGGAATTTGCCTGCATGCCAAGCTTCAGTTGGTAATCATTCCCAGAAATAAATTAAGCTCTTGGATAGTATGTGAGGCTTCTTCTGTAGAAAACCCAGTGTCTAAACATTCTGCTAGCACAGGGGTAGGGAACCTGCGGCTCTCCAGATGTTCAGGAACTACAATTCCCATCAGCCCCTACCAGCATGGCATTTGGCCATGCTGGTAGGGGCTGATGGGAATTGTAGTTCCTGAACATCTGGAGAGCCGCAGGTTCCCTACCCCTGTGCTAGCACAAGCAGCATCCAAAATTTGTTCTTTAGCCAACAATCACTTTTTTGCATACCTACACAAATCTCCACAGTTTTTATGCAGGGAGGTAGGGGGCAAAGGGCCTATGTTTCTCCCTCACTCCTGTTGAATTTGTCACAGCTATTTCATGGAATTAATCTTATGTCCATATATCAACATCTTGTGGCTTTCTGTGCTATGCATGCACAGTTTCTCTGATCCTGGGAACAATCATGGCTCACCTGAGAGCCAAGATCAGGGCACCATTATTGTTTTTCCTGTTTAAGATTCTAATTATTCATGTGATATTTATGATTCTATTTGTAATTTTATGCTGTTAGCTGCCCTGATCCAGGCATTTGTTGGGAAAGGCGAATAAAAATGTAGTAAAAAAGTAATAAACATCTCAAAAAGTTTATTCTCAAAGTTTTATGCCAGCAGATGACACTTTCCTCAAAACTATTTGGCTCTCAACCAAAAATCATTCCTCAAGAAAATTTGAACTGTTTGCCCAAGTTGTCTAGTCCTATTTAGTGGTATTGTCGTGTTTCATGAAATATACTTCAAATAAAATTAGAAGTCAAATAATTCATGCACCTTTATCATAAAATTATGTTTAATTTTTCTTTTCCTTAAAGCTATTTTTTTTGTGTGAACTGTTAGAAGATACTGTTGGCCTGGTTTGCAAGTATGGCATATGTCTGTGAGAATCAGACTTATCATCTCTGTGTTGTTTACACACTTCCAACCTTGCAGCTGTGCATATTAGTCCAAACATGCCCGTTTTTCAGACCCTAATGTAGATCAGCCTGGAGATTTTCATGACCAGATTAACAACAAATCCTTGAACCCAAGTTTACTATTCACCATCCAACATAAAGAAGGCAACAATGAGGAATAAAGATGAACCAAGGGTAAAGGAGGGAAATACTTTTATTCCTTTGAGGTACACATAATAAGCAACAGGGCTGCTGAAACTATAATATTATAAAAGTGCTATTAGTGTTGCTCCCAAAGCCCTTCAGTGATAAGAGGAAAGTAGCAACCAGAGAGGAGTAAGACAGTATAGGGGAAACTTTTGTGTGGATGCTTGCCATTCCAAATGCCTCTACGTTCACAGTAGCAATGTGAGCTGTGTGGAGAATCATGTCCATGTGAAAGCACCTCTGTAAACAGACGATGCTCACTTGATCAACATATGTTTATTTGATTCAGTCTGGAAACTAGAAAATGCCACTCGTAGCTCATCTTCCCTCCTAACATCACACATTGCTGCTTCCAGCTGGACCAAGGTGAAGCTCAAGGAATTTTTGGATCTCCTTCCAGGAGTGCTCTTGGGCTTGGGCATGAGGTTCCATTTCACCTCCCCATTGTGTAGGTTTCATATAACCTGGGATCCAGGAGCAAGTACACAGTGGAGAACAAGGAGGTTCTATGAGATGTCCAGCCTTTGGATAAGACAGCAAAGTACAATTATTTTTCCCATACTTCTTCGCTCTGGCTATGGCCAGCTCAGCAAACAACTTGCTGTTGAAGCCACGGTCATCTTCTCCCACCACAAAGAGTACGGACCCGTGGGCCTTTTCCAAAGGGATGACAGACGCTTGGTGTGCCTCATCCCGAGGATCTCCAATGATTTCATGGCCGTCCAGTGCTCCCATGCTGTTTATGAGAAACTTTTCTGGGTAGTAGCAGACACCAGGGATATAAATATCCCTAAAGCGGAGTGGCGCATCATTTACAGTTGTGGTACCATTGATACAGACTGCTGCAACTATTTGCACTAAGAAGGAAGCCATGGCTAGTGCAATCTCAGATCCTTTGGAGACTCCAATTACCCCAAGTCCTGGGCCTCTAACCTGTGGAAAAAAACTCATAAAGTTAATACAATTACTGCATCAGTGACTTAAGAGCTACATTTGAACACAGATTATTATGAGAAAGATTCTTATACCCTGATCCTGGTGGATCCTGTGAAGTCAGAAAGATAGGATATAAATTTTGTAAAATAAAAATCTCTATATATAATTGAACAAACGTAGAAGGTGGAGACGTTTCACTTCCAGCCAATCTCCACACATGACTCATTTCAGCCAATCACCACGTACACATGGCTTGGGGGTGTGGCTTACACAGAACCAGTAAACCCCAAAACAAACAAAACAGTGGAATTCTGCTGTTACTTGCTGTATACACAGCAGACTCCTTAACTTCTGAGATCTAATGAGAGAGGGCTAGCTTGGATCATCCAGGTCAAGGTACCTTGGGCATTTTGAGCAGTAGGGAGGTGAGAAAATGCCCTTCAACAATGCTTTTAAAGAATACTGTGGCTAAAAGGGGTCCACTGGGCTACATTTAAATCCTAAAATCTCTTCTCAGTAAGATACATTAAAAAGTTAATTACCAGAGTGGAGACTGGGGGTAAGAGAAAGAGTGCCTCTGAACATACATGAAGGACGTTTCTCAACAGTTTCTCGCTGCTGAAGAATCACAATCAGCTTCTGCACAGCTGAGACTTCAGAGCACTGGATGTGACTTCCACAAAGTCATGAACTCCAGAACCTTTTCTTTCATGGTGAGTGAAAGAAAGGTAGGGGAGACTTACCTGCCAGGACCTCTTGGCACTTCTTTCCCCAGCTCACTGCAATGAGGAAAGAGTCTGGGAATCCCAGCAACCACTTTCCCTCCTGCCACAGTGACTGTGGAGGCAACGGCTGTGGGAACGGCCTGCAGGCTTCTCCCATTGCCAGGGAAATGGTGGCCTGAAAGGCCTAACCAGGATAAGGTTCGGTGGGAAGACCCCAAAGAATGCCTGGGCAAAATTGAGGGCAAAGGGACTGGCTGGGAAAAGGATGGTAGTCAACAACAACAATAATGAGCTGAGGAGGCAAATGCTCATTTCCAGTTTGTGCAGTTATCCTCAGTACGGCTATAGACTCACAAATAAGGAAATAGGAGATGTGAATAAGGAACAGGGGACCAAATTCAAGCTCCGAAGTAGCTGTTGCCTAACACTGAGCTCCACAGAGGAAGGGGCGTGACTTCCATGAAGCCTCTCTCTAAGCCTTAGGAACTTTCCTCCAACTTAAGTTACTTTTCCTCCAGTAAAATGTCATTCAGTCATTTATGCAGACCCTTCTCCAGTGGATCTATTTTGCTCAAGGTCTATTTTGCTCAAGGTGTGTGTGTGTTAAGGGTGGTCAAGAGAGGTTGCTTCCAACTTACAGTAACCCTATGAATTAAAAATCTCCAGAACGCCCTATTGATCAGCTCTTGCCAGCTGAGGGTTTGTGGCTTCCTGGACTGAGTTAATACATCTCATATTGGGCCTTCCTCTTTTCCTGCCGCTTTCAACTTTTCTTAGCAGTAGTGTTAATTTGCAAGATCTGTTCATGATTGGATGTTTTGGATGACATTGATTCATAGAGTCACCATGAGCTGGAAGCAACTTGACAGCACTTAACATGCAGCATTATTATCTTTTCCAGGGACTCTTGTTCTAGCTTCACTTTAGGGAAAAACTGGTTAGCCTGAGGCAAATCAAAATTGCTTTGTGATATTTTAAAGATTAACTAGTGCAGGCATCCAGGAAGAGGAGGACGAGAAGGGAGATGGTGACGGAGGACCAAAGCAGGAAGAAACATGGGAGTGGCAGGCCCTCTCAGTGGGCACCGTTAACCCACCAACAGTTTTCTAGAACCTGTTGTATTTGTTCATACAATGGGCTTTACTGCTAGCAAATACACAAATGGATATCTTAGGTCCGTGGTGGCGAACCTTTGGCACTCCAGATGTTATGGACTACAATTCCCATCAGCCCCTGCCAGCATGGCCAATTGGCCATGCTGGCAGGGGCTGGTGGGAATTGTAGTCCATAACATCTGGAGTGCCAAAGGTTCGCCAACACTGTCTTAGATTCTGTGTGTCATGTGAAAGTGACAGAATTGGTGACTTCCGGCTGTAGGTGGGTGATTTTTTAAAATGTGCTCTCATGTAAATTAAATCCTTGTATTCAAGCCCAGGGTAGTAAGCAGTATTTAGGGAGTGATGTTTTTCTCAGGAACACCACAGAGAAATAAGTAGTTAAAGAGTCTTTCTCCCTACAGTATCATTTTCTCCTTGAATTTGGAAAAAAACCTTTGAAAATGGTAAGGGAATTAAATATCAGGCGTGTTTTTTAATCCTTTTAGTATTGTCAGTCTTGCTGTCTTGTGTACCTTCCAACTCTATTTTACTAAGGGTGGCCACAGCAACAATTTCAGTGGTATTTTCTCCCTTCCTGTCTATGTAGGATTGACAAAATGAAATACTTCTTTACATAGCAAGTGAGTAAAATGTGGAATTCTTTGTCAAAGGATGTGGTGATGGCCACTGTTATAGAGAGCTTTAAAAGGAGATTGGATAGATTCCTGGAGGATAGATGTATCAGTGGCTATTAGCCATGGCAGTTAAAGGGAACTTTCATGTTCAGAGACAGACAACCTCTTAATACAACAGCCAGGAGGCAACATCATGGGAAGGACTGGACTTGGCAAGACTGGGATTCTGATCTAACCCAGATCCCGCTCTGAAGCTCTAATTACTTCACCACACTGGCTTTCATAGAGTGGCTGCTGCTGAATAGTAGCAAGCAGCCAGGTCTAGTTGAGTCATGCAAATTGGGTGGTATCAAGTCACACAGAAGTTGCTGCCAGGCCTATAGCCAGGTGTGACCTGGAGATCTCCCAGAATTACAAGTGAACTCCAGACAACATTAATCTGTCCCCCTACAGAATATGACCGTTTTGGAGGATGGACTCTACGTATTATATTCGGCTTAGGCCTCTCCTCAAACCCTGACTTCCTCAGACTCAATCACAAAATCTCCAGGAATTTCCCAACCTGGAGCTAGCAGCCCAACAGGCCTGGGCCCAATGAATACTCCTTCAAAAGCCAAACTAGGCTGAAAAAAACCCTCCTCTTGGCCTCTGCCCTTTACTCACTAAAACCTAGCCACTGAGAGAATCCGTTGCTTGAAACGACAGGTGCTTCTTGTATCATTTTCATTTAAAAACTTCTTTTTTCAGATTTCACTTTTTTCTGCAAAGTTGGGGCTGTTTTCAGATTTGTAGAATCTGTAGAATTCACAGCTCCAGTCACTAGGTTTAAGCATCCAAAGATGTGGCCAACTTTGCGTTAGAATATAAAACAAGTAGGAACCATAAGAAACTTGTGGAGGGGGGCATTCCCCCACTCTTTTTTCCTTCCCTCTTGCCCCCTTTTCTGTCAAATTTCCCCCTCTCTCTGCTCATCAGCCTTCTCCCCCTATCCCCCTATGTCAGTCTTTCCTCCACTCCCTTTTCTATCAATCTTTTCTTACCCCCTTCTCTCCTCACCCCTTGTATGTCAATCACCCCGCTTGTACCCTCCAGACCTGCTCAGAAAATGTCTCCCATCTTCCCCCCACATCTTAGCATCATGCTTTCTCAGTTTCAGTCTCCTGCAGACAATCCCCAGTTTTCTCTTTCTCTCCCTCCAGAGAATTCTCCCTCTTCTTTTTCCCTGCTTTGAGAGGAGCAGCCACTGTGACAGAGTCCCTGCAAACTGCTGCTTGTCAAGAGCTGTGGCAGCTACATCAGGAAATCCTGTAACCAACTCCAGGGTCCCCAGGAGCCACTGCAATTGACGCAGCCCCCCCCCCCCCCCGAGATACCAGGGAGATGCCATGTGAGTGCATATGCAGAGATGTTCAGTTTGGCGGGGTGGGGGATTAAAGAGCATGCATCAATTTTGGGGACGTTTTTAGATTTTTTGGGGGGAAGTTTTTAGATTTTTTTGCATATAATATCTGCAGACAGAGTCAGGTTGAGTCCCCAAATCTCAAAGAATTTCCTAATCATGAGGTGACAACCGCATTAAATATGCCAGTTCACACATTATACTGGGAATAATTCTCAGGCACAGACCTAATTTGGATTGGGACTACAGAATACAAGGAGAATGGGTTTCACTCCCTCCACTCCCATTTTCCCAGCCTGAAATAGTCCCAAACTGCTATTGAAATGGTTGGTGTTTGTCCTCTTGGGGAAACTGACACATCACCAGCAATACATTTAAGTTTCTCCAGTGGGCAAATTGAGGCTTTTCTGGGAAACCAGATGGGGAAGGGGCCGAAGCACCATGTGCACCCTGTTCTCAATCTGAATGGCCCCTGTGGCCCAGCATGGATCTCCAAACGCGGGCATAATATGTAGTTGGGTCCTCATTGTCAGGTATTGCAGACTTTTAAAGTCGGGTATTCCAGCGAAACAGGTATTGTAGACTTTTGAAATGACACCTGTTTAGCAGAGGCACAAGTGGTATGAGGTATAGCCTGCAACTCTGTAAAAATTATAGTTGATCTCTAGCCTTTGGGTAATTTCAAATAAAATACTTTTTAAAAGTCATAATGATGTGTCCACATGAAGACTGTCCTCTTTCTTACATTGTTCTGGTCAGCAGTCAAAATTACATGCGATATTTCCCCTACATCCTCCCTGGTTTCTTATGATCAGACATGCACTGCAAGTTTCATGCTAGGAACTTAACTCTTGCGTATATATGGGCTGATTGGACTGGAACCTTACATGGGGGGGGGCGGGGGGGCGGGGGGGGGTGTTGCCCTTTCCACCTCAGTATGTTCAGCTGCTAATCCCACAGCCTTCTTTTCAACTTCTCCTGTAAAAGGTGTCACGAAACCAACAAGGGAAATTTATATTGCTGTAGAACCGGAAAATAATTTGTTGTACTTTGTAGTTATACACACAAAAAGACATACCCTCCTTAAACCCTACCTTAGGGTGTTTTAAGAGCAACTTGGCAGCTTCCTCAAAATACTCCAGGTTCACTTCCGCCAAGGTCTGGGGCAGATCCTCGTATGCCATGTAGGCCAGAGCCAGAACAGCGAAGCCTTTGCTGGCTAACAGACTAGCCCGGAACTTAATGAGCCCTCCACCGCCACCAAACATATCAATCACTCCTGGAAATGGGCCAGGCCCTGGAGGCAGGCAGAGCAGTAGAGAAGAGGCATAGGTGAAGAGCTGCAACTTAACAAAAAGACTTCCATAGAGAACGGATGATATATGTGAGGCCTCTTTCAGTTTGTCTCTCCCCACCGCATCCACCCTTCTGACACAAGACTAGCTACCGTTTGTCCTGCCTTGGCAGAAGATCCAGCAGTAAACAAAATCATACCAACTCTTATTATATACTTCATGAAGAAAACTGCTATACTAGCTGAAGGGGGAAATGCTTGTTTACTCAAACACAACGGGGAGAGAGTTCAGTGGGGATGTGATGCCATAGAGTTCCCCCTCCAAAGTTGCCATTTCCTCCTCAGGAACTGGCCTCTGTAGTCTGGAGATCAACTGCAATTCTAGGAGAACTGCAGGCAGCACCCAGAAACTGGAAACCCTAGTTGGACCCTATCTCAGGATCCAGTTCTACTTCTGGAGCTACGTGAATAAATAACTAGAACGGCTTTATCCCCTTGTTCTGCCTGTCAGGCCTATCCTTTTGAGTGCAGTAGGTTGCATGGCATGTGGCCGTTTGAAAAATTTGGCTCCTTTTAACGGACTTCCTAGTGATGAGATGTTACTGAATGAGTGGGAGGGATTATTCTGACTACTTGAGTCTACTAATTTTCTGTCACAGACATCTGCATTATTGCTGTCAGTAAACTTATTTCCAATTTCACTCAAAACAGATTCTCAGACCCTCATTGTACATTACAAAATCCTTAGGTCAGTGATGGCAAATCTTTTGGGTTCGGTGTATCAAAAATTTGGAAAATGCCTAACTTTGTTGATGTGTCACCTCCCAAAAGAGAAACAATTCTTGACATATTCATTAATTTTTTTAAAATGTATAGTCAAATCATGTGTAGCGCTATGTATTATATATAGAAATGTCAAATAATTATAAAAATGATTCAAACAGGGAGAATAGTTGTTGTTGGGTGTTGGTGAACGCTGGCGTGTCACCCAAAACATCATGGTATGTCAGCTTTGACACGCGTCAATTGTTCGTCATCACTGACTTATGGTAGGTGATTAACTGTGTCTTTGAATCAGTCATGAGTTGCATGTTCCCTGCTGAGAACTCGGTTCCTAAGCATGCAGGGCCCCTATTTAGA
This sequence comes from Sphaerodactylus townsendi, assembly GCF_021028975.2. NCBI lineage: Eukaryota > Metazoa > Chordata > Lepidosauria > Squamata > Sphaerodactylidae > Sphaerodactylus > Sphaerodactylus townsendi. Next base: position 72,418,630 of record NC_059426.1, on the reverse strand, counting down.
TCTAGTGTAGTACCAGCATTTCCATTTGCACAGATATTTACTTTTACAGTTCAAGAAAAGAGCCAGTAAGCCCAACCAAATTCATACATTTTTGGAATAAGGGCTGAGTTGATTTGTGTTCAGTATGCAATGTGACAAAGTGTGGAGGACAGGCATAGCTTGCTGGAGCTTCCATGATCAGAGGCAATTTACTAGCCAGAGGGAATATCTTCTTTACAGTACCTGGCCCAGTACAGGAAGACCCTTCTTTATATTGTACAATCATTTTGCATCCAACTTGTCCAGGGGCGAAGCGAGGGGGAACTGCACCTGCGGCATGTGCACATCCCTGCCCTGGAACTTTTCAGCCCTGCCCACCCCGGTGTGTGCCCAGGGCATTAGGCCCCCTCCCACCATTGGTGCTACGGCTCTGCACCTGTCTCAATGTGTCTGTGGGCCAAAAGCACATAGAATGGATCTGAATGAAAGCATGTGATTTGGTCTCATATAGTTACAATAGAACTAGTAACATATTTGAGTATAGAGTTAAACTTCATACCATTGAAAACATTAGTGTATCCACCAGTATATTGTATACATTATCACATATTAACTTGGACAAAGTCACATTTAAACAAAACAAAAACAGCCTTGAAAAATATTTTATATGCATTTACACTAGATTTAATGTTCTCTAATGATTTGAATACTTTTGTATAAAAACTTTCATACTATTCATTTGGAGACAGTAAAACTTTGCCTAAAATGCATTTCACTCTTTCAACCCAATTAAAAGGTTAAGGAGATTGAGTTACATTTTTGAGCTGATATTCTGGTACAGTTGTCTAAAATATGGGTGTCAGATGTTGGGGGGAGGGGCAATTTCAGTGCTCGTCCTAGGCAACATTTTCTGTAAATATATCCCTGGGCCATTCACCATTTTAGCCAAAAGACTAGGGCAGGGATGGGGAGAGAAGGAAAACAACAACAAAATACTGTTTCTTTACCTGGAGGCATGAAAAGGGATCCTCGAACTTGACCATCCTTGATCTTGATTTGTTCCACTCCAGGGGTCACAAACCACCTCTCAATAGTGCAAGTAGCCAGTGGTGTATCTTTTTCCGAAGGCATCATAACAAAAGAGCCAAAAAGATTGATCTGGACATGGAAGGGGCTGCCTATTACATCACGTTTAATCAATCTGTGGAACATCTTCTCTGGCTTCAGGGACCAGAACAGGCCCATGGGACATACACCTGTGTAGTCACCACCCACAGCAGATGCCTTTTTCACATCTATTTCTCCGGCCTCATTTGCCCAGTAGAAGGCCCTGGCTTCAAACTTCACATTCTTCTCATCTATCAGTGATGAATGCAGGGTCACTGGCTGGGAGGGGGTCAGGCCAACGGCTCGAATCCACACTGGTGAGTCAGCAAGTGATATTTCAGGAGTGACCATGAGCTGGACCATGGTAATCAGCCTTCGATGACACCTGGGAAAGTCCATAAAATTTGCAGTAAAATAAAGAGAACGGAAGATGAGGGGATACAATAGGAGCACACTGGGAGACGTGATAAACACTGGGGGCACTACTGATGATTTCACTCATTTTGTATACTCTTCTTGTGTGGTAGATTGAGCTATGACTGCTGAAGGAATAATTCATATTATGGAAAAGACAGACAAGAGAAGCCAGACAGGTACTACATGGAGACCATTTTTAAAAGACTCAATCAATTTCTTTAACTTAAATCCAAAGAATTAGAAGCAATTTTTTCCAATGGAACGGATTTTCTGCCTGCTCCTCCTTCTGTTTTTTACATGTTCCCCTTTCTACCTAGATCCTTACCATTAAATTATGTAGGTGAGGAAATTAAGGCAATCCCTGAAACACTGTGGCCTGACAAGCTGTACCTACTAAGAAGTACCTCATACATCCCTTTCCCATCCCACCCTTTCACAAACAGCTTCGGGGGTGACTCCCTCCTATTGTTTCGTCTCTTGATCCACAACCAACCTGCTTTGCTGCTTTGCTGTCTTTTCTCTCAGCTGTTCACATGTCCTACTGAAACTTCTGCTTGTCTTGGGCTATTTGGACACACTAATACAACACTCAAACAAATCAACTTTCAGTTTCTTCAAGCAGAACTTCTTTTTTCTTCTTCCGAGGAGAACAACTCCAAACCGTTCTAGTCAGACAGCAAAATCCTGAAATTTAGAGCATTCCATTCTTCCTAGACCCAGTGATGCCGGGTGTAATCCTTACAGTTTGAATCTTCTAAGCAGTTCTACAGCAAAACCTTTTATGAAATAATTGACGTCAATACTATTTTTGCACAACTCCTTTTTTCTTGGCTGTCCAAGAAGTTAAAAGAAATACATCTGGTGTACAAGAATTCCAGCAAAGTGTACGTAGAGTATATTTCTTCTAACTGGCAGTATTTCTTCTCATTTGTTTGAATTTATGTAAGAAAGATCTCATTTCCCCCAACATTATTTTTGTTGGATCTTGGGCTCTGGTTCTCTGTATCATACGCCTGGAGTATAGAATTTGCCCAGACTTGGCCCCACCCCTTTCCCACAATTGATTCCACAGTACCACATCCCCCTCTGTGCAACTGAAGTCTTTACCTATGTCCTTGAGGGTTGAGGAGAAAGAGCCTTGAGAGCCTTGTGGGCTGTAGCTGCATATTGTGGCTGAGGGCTTCAGAGATTAAGAGAGTACAACTTGTCCGTAGCTATCTATCAGGATGGCTGAGGTAAAACCTGAAGTGAAGCTCAGTCTCTTTTGGACAAAATAGACATTGCATGTCATTGTCTGTAATTTCCACCTGACTTAACAATAAAAATTAGCTTTGAGAGATTGTATCTTAATTAGAGGAACAGGAGAGGGTAGAGGAAAAGAGAAGGTGTGTAATACTTTTCTCTGGCTGCTTTTCTCACTTACTGTTTCCTCCTCCACCATGCAGGAAAAACTCTTTTTCTTCCGACCTCATGAATGAAAACCTTCACACAAGGCACTGAATGATCACTAGCTTTGCGCTGATGAAGAGATAACTTAACTCTTCTCTGATTGGTATGTACTGTGAATATTGCAGCAGTTGCTGCCAAGCCTGGTTCTTCCCTCCCACCCATCTATCCCACCCAGATCCAACCTGTGAGACATGTAATACCTTTGGTCTTCTTTGTTTGGGAATCAAGGTCCGCCAGCAAGCAAGCAGTTAAGGGATGGGGCACAACATACGCTGCACACTGGGATTTGCTTGTACACCTATTCCAGGCAAGAACTCTGAACTCAACCTACCTATAAACAGGATGCAAAGGGAGGAGCTGTAGCACCACCATGTGACTTGATCTGAGTATATCTCCCATAAACATTATCCAAATGACACAAATGAGAATAGGTGAGGGTGGAGGAAATGAACCCTAATTGACTGGATTCTAATTACTTTTAAATACAGAACTTGATATGGGAGGTTGAGGGTTACTTGAGAAAGAGAGGAAGTTTTATAACAGTATTTCGACATAAGAGCTTGGCAAAACAAGTATTTTCCCATTCCAGTTTCCCGAGGGATTCTTTTAATAAATAACATGGAAGGCTTGGTTCCAGGTATACTCTGGAAACCTGACATTAATTCATGTATGGCAGACAATGCATAGAAAACATATCTTCCTAGCACTCAGAGGCAAACACATACATGATTTTATTTAATTATCCAGCAATCTACATAAGGTATTTCACAAGGTAAAAACAATACAACTCTGAAGTTTTTAAAAATATAAATATTAAAACCAGCAAACAAGTAAGAAGTATGTTAGGGATATAAAATAATACTCAGCAAACTAAAATATTACCTACAAAACAACCTTCCAGCTAGACACAAGCCATAACAATAGCAGCAAAAAAATGAAGCTCCTCAGTGAAAAAGCTGGTATACATAAGCATTTTGGCCTAGTGTAAATGACAGCGAAGGTGATGCCAGGTGAGACTGAAGGGGGAGTGCATTCCAAAGATGTGATAGTGCCACTGAAAAATCCCTGACTCTAATTGTGATCTGCCTCACGTCAGCAGGCAAGGGGAGAGAGCAGAGCTTGGGAAGAGGGTCTAAGCCAGCAAGCTGTATGGCGTGAGAAGTCATCCTTCAAGTACCCTGCTTTCAAGACCTTTAGTCTTAAAGCATGGATCCCCAACTCTGTTTAGCCTGCGATCCCTTTTGGAATTTTGAGAACCAATATACAATATACATTTATGCTAGCGAGACCTGGAAAGCATCTACAAGTATCAAAAATAGGCTCGATGTCTTCCAACAGAAGTGCCTACACCGAATCCTGAAGATCTGATATTATGACCACATCACTAACGAAGAGATGCTCTGAAGGAGTGGCATGCGCAAACTCCATACCATTGTTGCACACAGAAGACTTTGACTGGCTGGCCACGTCCTTTGCATGGAGAACGATTGGATCCCAAAGATGGCAACGAGGTGGATTCCTCCTGATGCCAAACGACAGCGAGGACACCCCCAAAACATCTGGAGGAGAACATTTTAGCAAGACCTGAAAGCACTGAATGGGAAGAGGCTGAAACATTCACCTAAGACAAGAAATGCTGGAGAGCACTTGTTGCCCTATATGCTACTTAGCATGGGAGGATCTAACCAGTGGTGGGATTCAGCAGGTTCGCACCACTTTGGCAGAACCAGTTGTTAAAATGGTGCTTGTAAACAACCAGTTGTTAAATTATATGAATCCCACCACCAGAACTGGTTAAATTATTTAAATCCTACCACTGGATCTAACTAATATACAATGGCTACCATAGGAAGCAAGGCCAATCATGAAATGTTAAGGTTACAGGGAATGTTGGAAGATACCAAACCAAGCATCTTCAAAGATGATGTCAGCTGCTTCAAAATGGGCAGCCACTACAGATGCAAAGGCAATTGTTTTCCTCAGGTTTGCAGAAAATCTCCCCCAGTTCATGGGTGTGATTTTTAAAAAAAATTGTATGGTGGGAGTCCAGTAGTGCCTTACAGATCAACAAGATCTGTGGGATACGAGCTTTTAAAGACTTAAAGCTCCTTCTGTCAGATATCAGACAAAGGGAGCTTTGACTGTTAAAATCTTATTGGTCTCTTAAGGTACTACTGGACTCAGATCTAACCCTTGAGAGACAGTCTTTCACTTCTTTCTAGTTTGGCCCTCCTTGATTTGTTGAGGCTTTATTTGCAAACAGCATGCAGTTTTACAGCTAGTAGGCTACAAAGGGTATTCAACCTTTTCAGTGAAATAACATTTACATGGGTGTGTTACATGAACCCAACTGGGTAAGAGAGGACATCCATTTGGGAAAGACTGCTTATTTGTTCAGATCCATTCTTGTTCTCATCAGTTCCTATTTTGAGCTAAATAACTCCTGAGACACAAACGTTGTATGGTTACTTTTTGCCAATCTCTGAATTGGGCCAAAACAGCTTCGGCTCCCAATCAGGGATAAAAGGATTAAACACATAAATAATAAAATAGTATATAAGCTGCTGAAGTAAGCATATTTACGATTATTTTTAACATAGACACCCTTAACATAGTAAGGGATCTTGATGCAAAAGCAAGCTTCTGCATGCTGATTCTCTTGCTTAATAGGCAGCAGGTTGTTGGAGAGCTTCTGTCAGTTCCCTGCGGAAGAAGCTGTTCGATGGTGAAGAAGGCTTGCGGCTTTACTTTGAAATGATCACAAGGGGAGGCAGAATTAGATTTTGGGGAAATACATTTCCCTCCCTAGCTGATCCCTTTGGCTGTGATCCAAAGTTGCTTCTTGTTGAGTGATTGCATTTGGGGGGTTATGCCCTTAGCAGTGAAGTAGGGCTGCCCAACCCCAACCCCCTCACACATAATCTGCTGCCCCTTATGAAATCGTCATTAGTCCCAACTTGTCATATACAAAATCAAAGCTCAGTTTTTCTGAAGGTTGGAGGACTTTGACCTCCTCTGTTAACTTAATGCCTTGTTTTTTTCTTGGGATGGTATTCAGCTAAGCAATCATTTACTGATGAAAGGTAACACATTCATGTCTAATTCAGGTGACATTTCAGCTTCATCAAGAGGTCAATGACCCTGAGGCCCTGCCCTCTTCGTTTGTTTTTGCATTTCTGAGGTCCCACTCTACTGTTGTCATTTGACTCAGATCTGGCATTCTACTAATAAGGATGTTTTTGTATACTGTCACTGTATGCCTTTTCATTTCATCCATTTTCAGTTTTGAGTTCATTTGTTGACATTTTTATGCAATGTTACATCAACTACATGTTATACATAACTCACATAAAATGGATGGAATAACCACACTAAAAAAAGTTTAAATACCTGAATAAAGATTAAGGGAAAGTGTGTGCAAGAGGAAAAAAAGAAAATGAAATCAGTTTTTGAAGTAAAAAAGGAACGTTACAAAATATGGATGAGTTTGTGTGATGAGTTCTAAGGGAAAATATTATTTCTAGACATGTGCTCTGTATGGACTCTGAATACCTTTAAAGTTTAGAAAAGAGGTTGCAGACTTCAGCATTCTGAAGATCTCCACTTCCATTTTCACCCTTGAGTCACAGAAGTGTATGCTTTATAATTGCATTTAATTCTGCAGCCAAACAATTCAAATTTTGTGCCAAAGGCAGCCAAAAAGAGAGAGAATTCCATACCTGTGCAAATCAATTTTAAAAAGTTCTTTAGTTTTGTGTAATTTGTTCTATAATTTTGTATTTGACTTAACTTTTGTTAGTCTGGGGAAAGACAAGAACGCTAAAGCCGGCCCTAACCATTATCTAAACATTTCTCTGACTTTTGAAATTTCAGCACATATTACTTATACTGTCAAGAACAGTCACTTCCAAACATAAATACTCTCAATAAGCAGTAAGTGATGCAGGAATGGGAATGTGTGTGCAATTATGATTCCCATCCTGCTTGGTGCTGCTTTGGCAGGACTGTGTTTTCATGCCTTGCAAGCAGCCTTTGCTTTGTAGGACATAACGCTCTCCTGAACAATGTATTAGCCCTTTGCTAATGATATACTATTCTCAGAATGGAGTTTAACTTGCTGTAATTCTGCTTCTGTCCACAGCAGTGAAACTGTTACTGCTAGCCAAGTTCTTGAACAATAGTTGGTCTCTGAGTGAACACTGCCTTGATTTTGACCAATCAAGGGCAGGATTTTGTTACACAACGTGCAAATAAATCTACTGACCTAAATCCAGAAAAGAGCAAGGATTTTATTTGTGGCAAAACAAGGAGTATCAGAGAAGTTAATTTTAAACCTTCCTTGAGACTGCCATACAGTTAGTTGTTCTTTGCAAAAATACCCACTGTGTACTCATTTGTACACTCAAAGAGATGAGCTGGACTGGAGCCTTTGACACTGGATCTTTGTAGCTATTGATGCAAAAAAATGTAGATGAGTACCTAGTTTTGATTATTGTTAATGACACCTTCAAGTTTCTAGCTACTGAAAGTGGCTAAGACAGAAGTCTGGACCACCCCACCCCACCCCTCACGATGCCCCACATTTAAAACAGCCAGCACAGCTAGGAAAGGCAATGGAAATTATACACCCAGCTCAGTACTAAGTTGTACAGTTAGGTCCACCACACCATGTTGCCCTATAGCCAAAGATCACAGCCGATTTTCAAATCAGATAAACTAAACATTTCAGAACTTCCAATCCAAGAGACTGCCCTTTTTATTCTATCCCTGTGAAGAACACTTTTGCAAATTACCACTAGGTTATTTAGGATCTTTCATATATACCTTAAGTGTAAGTCTATAGACACTCTACATTGCTTTGCTTGAATTCAGATACATTTGCTGTTCTTTGTATTAGAAGATCCTAGGAAGTCAGTAGGTGGCATTTTGCTTCTCCATTGCCAAAAAAATTAAGAGAGAGAGAGAGAGAGAGAGAATTCAGCAAAGGAGTGCATGAATGCAATGTAGTCTTCTCGGTAAAGATCTGAGCTTCAGTTGCAAGAGAAGCCAAAATAGAACAAGCAGTACACTAGCTGCCTTGTGAACTTGGGCCAGCATCCTGACTTATATGTCCTAGGGAGTTATCTTTCCATATAGTGATAAATAATTTCCCCTCAATCCTTGGAAGCTTTGCGCTGTGCCTGGTGTTTCTGTAACAGAGCCAGCGTGTCTCGCTTCTCAATACGGCGCAATTGCTTCTTCTTTGCACGCTTCAATTTCAGCGGATTTCGAATCTGAGAAAGAAAGAGAAATCCATGTAAGAGACCTCTCTGGAAAACTTTTCGACAGAGATCCCAGAAAACAAAAAGGCTTTTGGAAAACACAGGCTGGTCATCTGGCCTACAGAACACCCAACTGAACAAAAGTGTGGACATGCAGTCACTAAAGTAGGAGATGAATTACTGTTCCTCTAACTCAAAAGTATTACCCCTAGAGGACTAATCTTGTATAGGAATAATTCCCAGCATGCATCTTCCTCACTTGGCTCTCTCTGAAAATTCAAATAAAGTCTGTGGCTAAGATTCAGAGAATGCAGTTCAAGTAGATTTATATGTGAATAGACATCTATATCACAGTAGGTGTAAAACTGGGAAAGGGAACTTATGTATGCCTACTTAAGCTCCTTTGAGAAAGATGAGATAAAAAGGCATAGATGGATACAATTAATACATCATACTTTCATATAATCTACATCAACTGAGGGCAGTGAGGCTCAAACAAGGAGTGCATATGTGTTCACTTTGGAGATAATCTCAAATCATTCCTCTTAAATTAAAAGCATCAAGAAAACACAATCAGGTAAAAGTTTACTGGGTTATGAAAAAATGTTCATTTTTAACAGCAATGTGATTTATATAAGCTGCTGAATACTTATGGAGTTAGATTCTATAAAAGTGTCCACTGGCACAAGGCAGATCAAGAGAAATGTCACAATTCCCTCCCGTGATGCAGATGTATTTTCACATTTTTTTTTGTTCACACAGATCCCATGATTTCTAGCACAGTCTTTTCAGGAATGTGTCAAAGGGGCACACTTCTCTTTTTAGCATCAGTGAAAAAGCTGATAGGATCCAACACCCATTTTTGTGCACCGAGCAACCTAATTAATACTGTAGTATTTTCTTTCTACCCAAAATGGGACTCAGAGAGAAAGGATAGACTGTACACAACTATCAGGGCTTCTACTCTGCCACACACAAAGATTGATGCAAGTTTCCTTTCAGGGGAAAATAAGAACTTGTTCTGAGACTCACCACTTGCACGATCTCTGCTTTCCTCTCATTCTCCAGTCGTCGTTTTAAGTTCTCCTCTCGTCGCTGTTTTTTCTTCTGTTAGGTGGAGAAAGTAAAACAGTCATGTACACTGCTTTACAGGCCACAGCCAAAGGAGCCTAGAGGAATGTTTGGACAGAGAATTCCAAAGCACTAAGGCAGCAGTTCTGCAACCCAGTTGCTGCCATTTTAATTTAAAATGTTATGAGAACCTCCAAACCATCTCCTCCTCCCTCATCAGCACCTGCTATGTGCTAGACTGCCCTCATACAAAGTATGTGGCAAGCTGTACATGCCCCATGGACACCTCCAGACTCTATCATCCTTATAACAGCAGGTGAGAAGCCTATTGGTGACGCTTAGAAACCAGTTGAAGTAAAATGTTTGTGTTGTTTGTACATGACCACTAAATTCCTAGATGTGAGCAGAGATCAACTGAAGAGAACAGTAAAAAAGGAAGAACTAAAGATCTGCTCCACAAGATCTATGAAATCAAAGGGAGAAATGTAAAGAATGGTTAGTCATGCAGAAAGATCACCATGGAAATATGTTAACTATACAAGACAAAATAAAGAAAAGATGGGAATAAAACATTGAAGAACTATGCAGAAATGTAAAGAATGGTTAGTCATGCAGAAAGATCACTGGAAATATGTTAACTAAACAAGACAAAATAAAGAAAAGATGGGAATGAAACATTGAAGAACTATACATTGAAGAATTTTTGAAGAATTTACAATTTTAGAAAGTGAAGTGAGAACTGCACTTAAAGCAATTGGGAGAACCAAATCATCAGCAGAACTATTTCAAGCCACAGAAACAATCCATCAAAATCTTAAGAATATGCCAATAAATACAGAGTTTCCAGTACCACATACATATTACTGTTGTCTTTGTTTTGTCCTGGAGAGCTTTTCAAATTGTTATGCTTAACCGGGGAACAAGGAAGGAATGATACAGATCAGGACACTCACAGGGAATTCAGTACAACACTTGCCTTCCCATGGATATAGCAGTGTGATATGTGGGAGATGGAGTTTATTTAAGCACTCGTGCAAAGCTTTGTGAGCCTGTAAAATTTGCTTAGCATTCAGTTGACACTGGGCTATTAAACTACTTTAGTTTACTATGCAGCATTTATATCAGCAATTATACCATGCTAACAATAAAACACTGAACCTAAAAAGAGACAGGGAAAACAAGCCTCACTGAAAAAGACAAAAACACAAAAGTGGAGGCAGCAGAAAAAGAGAGTCCCAACATTAGATGGACTGACTCAATTCAGAAAGCCATAACCCATAGTTTGCAAGACCAGACCAGGACTGTTAATGATAGGATGTTTTGAAGGTCATTAATTCATAAGGTTGTCACAAGTCAGAAGCCACTTGATGGCACTTTAACAAACATACGTACCTCAACCCAGAAAGTTGTCAACAGTTCCAGAAAAATTCTGGACGCAGCTGGCTTTGATTGAGATTGGGGGGGGTGGGGTGGGCAGGTTGAAGGGACAGAGTTGTGTCAGAGCAGGGCCATAAAACAATATGACTGCACCTGGTTAAGTTTATTAGCCAGCCTGTGTTGTGACATTAAATTTTGGGTTTTTTGTTTTTAATATATTTCATTTTTGCTGGCAGGTAGATTGAGCTCTGTAAGGGAGGTGGCTAACACTTAAAATAAATTAAATAAATAGACTTCCAGGCACTTGAGATGAGATAAGGAAGTGGGATACCAGATTCTGGAAAATCTCAAGTCATAATCTTGAATTTCATCTCAGAATGCTATCAAGAAAATATAAACTATGTACTAGACTAGAGTCTGGGAGATTCAGGTTCAAATCTCAGCTTTGCCATGGAAGCTTGCCATGGAAGCTTGGCAAGTCACACATTCTTAAGCAAACTCATCTCACAGGACCGCTGCAATGAAAACACTCACAGGGGGAGAGTACAATATAAGCTGCCTTAGGTTCCTATTGTGGATAGAAGTAAGATAATGAACTAAACATATTTATTCCAAGCATATCAAATTATTAGTAGCACTGGAAGAGCTGCACTTTTTATTAGCACCCATAGTAATAGTCTGCTTCAGTACTAGTGACAGACACATAGCTATAATTGTTTAACAGGTGATTCTATATCATTGTCTGCCTCCTCACCTCACGTTCTCTCTGTTTTTCTTCCTCCAGCTGCCGGACAAAATCTTTGACCGCTTTTTTCTCCTGACGTACCTTCATCTTGCGTTCCCAAGAGGTATGCAAAGGCTTGTCCTGAATCATATGAGAAAATCTAATGAGGGGGAAAATACATTTGTTAGCAGCTTAAATTAAGACAGCTGTCTTCTAGCATTAGCACAACGTACCGAAACTGCTGTCTTATGCATATTTACCCATAAGCCTCATAGTAGGACTTACTTTTGAATAAACAAACTTGTTTGCATTACTTGAAAAATACATAATGGTAGAGTTATAGAATGGTAGAAATCCCTCATCCTGGGTAATATTTGGATGAGAGACCTCCAAGTAATACCCGTGGCATGACACAGAGGCAGGCAATGGCAACCCATGTCCAAATTTCTCTTGCCTTGAAAACCCTACAGCAGTGGTTCTCAACCTTCCTAATGCCGTGATCCTTTAATACATTTCCTCATGTTGTGGTGACCCGTAACCATAAAATTATTTGTGTCTCGGTATATCTGTTTTCTGATGGTCTTAGGCGACCCCTGTGAAAGGGTCATTCGACCCCCAAAGGGGTTGTGACCCACAGGTTGAGAACCACTGCGCTACAGGGTTGCCATAAGTCAATTGTTACTCAATGGCAAAGAAAAAAAATCAAGCAAATCAAAACCCAAAACAGATACTACAAAAGAGTTAGAGCACTAATCAATGAAGAAAATTACCCAGAATTCATGTAACCCAATATGAGAGCCTTTTGCTATACTAATATTGAATCTGAACTAGAGAGACACTGGCCATTTATGTATGCACTACTTACCATGCAGCAGTTTGCTTTGCAATAGGTCTCTCCCACAGTTTTTGGTTTACACAGCGATTCTCCCCCTGTAAAGCATCCCTAGCTGACCAGACACACCATTTTACCTGCCCCCCACTTCTTTGTTCTTTCTATGCAAACTCCATTTGCTGAGACTGCCTGCTGCCTTTGTGTGTGTGCTATCTTTAGTTCATCATTACTCTGCTAGACCTGGTCAATTTCATTGGGTATTTGACTTTAGTGATAAACCTTCAGTGTTTAAAAAAGCCCTTTTGATTATTCTGAAACGATAGTCCAGACTCAGAGAGTGGAAGAAACTGCTGTTGTGTAGGTGGAGGAACGGGGAGAGGAGCAAGAAAACCTGAAGTAGCCTTAGCACACAGTGATCTCTTACCCTTTTCCTGTGAAGAAAATGTTGCACGAACAGATTTTGGAGACTGCAGGGATTTTCCAATGTCAAAGCACAATAAGTTCCTTAATGGGAAAGTGTGTGTGTGTGTAACTGAGAATCAAGCTGAAGGGAATGCATGCTTAATGCAAAGGAGATGACAAAGCCACAGATTCAAGTGCTCACTGCCATGAAACTCATTAGGAGATCTGAGTCTGGTCATTCTGACAGGGCTAATGTTAGGATAAAGCACAGAACAGTGAGCCATGGATGCTGCCCTGAATTCTTTCGAGGAACAGCTAAATAAAAATGGAGACCTACCCAATACAAGTGACATGGTTTTACCTAGAACAACACCATAAAACAAAAGCCTACCAAACTTCACAATACTTTTTTTTAGGGAAGCCTCCCACCCTGTCCCTTTGGGAACACGAGTAGATACGTATAACTTATAAAATAAACTCTGATACCAGTCCATGCATTTGGAAGACATGACAAATGCAAGCAATGTGTTCATGTGACCCGTCACTCCTCAATAAACCCATGCAATCCCAGTTCTGTTCACAGGTCAACTGCGCTCACTGTTCCGGCCACTCAGCCACCCATGGTCAAGCGCTCACCGTTTCTTGCCGGGATCCTTCCACACCCGTCCTGATTTAGGCTTCCCTTTGGGGATAACGACGGTCACCTCCACCTCCTTTCGTTTCTTGGCCAAAGTCGTTCCTTGAGGCTTCCCAGGTTGTGTTTCCGGCAAGACAGTAGCTCCTTCTGCATTCCCATGTGGCAAAAACTTCGCAGCCTGCTCAGTCTCGGCACTCCCCGGCCCCATCTCAGCCATAAAGATTATCGGACTCTCTCGGGGTTCTCCACAAACGTACACATACCTTCCTCCACGCGGGACGTTCAAGAGTGTCCCTGTATAATGACGTCACGTCCGCGACCATGAATACAGTCTCGGGAGCCATTTCACCATAGAGATGGAGGAACTATTCGAGACCTTCCATTTTGCTGTGTCGTACTGCGACTCGGCGCGCTTTTTGGGTTTGCCCGAGAATGAACGCTTGTGCGCAGTTCTGTCTACAGCTCAGCCCTGGTTTGAGTTTAACCAGAATTACCTTCGCTGCAGCAGGAGGCATTCAAGGAATTCAAAACAGCCATAAGCACAAAGAGACGGGGTGGGGCGAATTTGTGTGCAGGGGGAGGGGAGAGCGTCATTACTCGTTAATACTCTAGAAAGGAGGATTCTTCAGCTATGATTCTCAGGCATACACGAGGTGAAAAAGCAAGAGGAAAGCGAAGACAGAACGTCCGTCTGTCTAGATCGGGGTCGGGAACCTTTTCCCCTCAAAGAGCCACCTGCTCGCACGCTCGCACCCCCCCCCCCGCCCGCTCACCCCCGCGCCTGCAGGGCAGGTGAGGATGGGGCCAGCGGCCCGCAACCAGCGAGCCGGGCGGTAGGCAAAACCCGCGGCACAGTGGGCAATGAATGTGCCCGCCCTGCTCCCTGCAGGGCGGGTGAAGATGGGGCCGGCGGCTTGGCTTGGCCGGCCGCCGGGAGAGCGCTCGCCCTGCAACCAGCGCGGCGGGTGGGAAGCAAGCTGGCGGCGCTGCCTAGCCGGCCGTGGGCGATGGATGCGCCCGCCCTGCTGCCTGCAGGGTGGGCGAAGATGGGACCAGCGGTTCGGCTTGGCCGGCTGCCGGAAGAGTGCTCGCCCTGCAACCAGCGGGGCGGGCGGGAAGCAAGCCGGCGGCGCGGCCTAGCCGGCCGTGGGTGATGGATGCGCCCACCCTGCTCCCTGCAGGGTGGGCGAGGATGGGGCTGGCGGCTCGGCTCATGGAGCCGCAGAACAGCGGCGGAAGAGCCGCGGGTTCCCGACCCCTGGTCTAGATAACGTGGGTGGAGGTTAGTTTCACTTTCTCTCTTTTGCCTCTGTATCCAAGTGGAGTCTGGCCTTCTATCATTTTGTAAAATTCATGATGGGCCATTGCCTTTCCAAGGCAAGGTTGCCAGCCTCAGGTTGGTGATACCTGGATGTTTTGGGGGTGGGGCCTGAGGAAAGCAGGGTTTTGGAAAGGAGGGGACTTCAATATGGTGTAACACCTTAGAGTTCACCCTCCAAAGTAGCCATTTTCTCCAGGTGAACTTCTCTCTATTGCCAGGAGATGTTGTAATCCCAGGAGATCTCCAGCCTCCACCTGGAGGTTGGCAACGCTATCCCAGGGTCTCTGGCAGCCAAGAATCTACACCTTTATCTTCACTGCCACAACCCAGTGGACTCCATAATACTGTCAGTATTTTCTGCAACTGTGGATTTAAGATTACTCACCTGTCATACTCTGTACTACCATGGATTTAAGAATACTCACCTGCCATACCTTTATGCAACTGTAGCCTTAGGAATACTTACCTGCAGTACTTTCTGCAACCAGTAATATAGGGATACTAAATTCATTAAGGACTGGTTGAAGATCCTTATTGTAGACAGTAACATCCTGAGGATCAGAAACATATCTCTCTTTGCCCCACTGGTCTGTTGCAATCTTGATCTCCATATGTAGCTGCTTTCCTCTTCTGTAGGTACCTTTTCTATATTTGTTAGCTGCTTCTTGAAGTGACAGGTTCATTCTCATCCTTCTTTACCCCTAATCCTTCCTTCAACTCACCTCAGCCTTGCCCTGAAGATTACAAAAAAAAGTTCTCTGGTAGTTGTTGGATCTGCCGTAGAGTGGTTTGCATAAGACAAACCCCCAGAATGATCTGAAATTGTAGAAATAGATCCCCATGTCACAGAAAAGAGCCTCCATATAATGATTGCTACAACAGCACCAGTAGAGTGAAAGACTTCATACCTGGCTGTTTGCCAAACTTCTAGACGCAGAATCTTTGGTTTAGTAACACCAAAGCATTCTGTGTGAGCATTTTAACTGCTATCAAGTTTGTTCTGACCTATGGTAATCCTGTGCCAGTGACAGCGAACCTTTTTGAGACCGAGTGCCCAAACTGCAACCCAAACCCCACTTGTTTATCGCAAAGTACCAACCCAGCAATTTAACCTGAATGCTGAGGTTTTCATTTAGAAAAAACTGGTTGGCTCCCTCTTCCTCTGCCACACCCACATAAGCAGGGGCCAGCCTGCTCTAACCATCAGGTCCTGTGCGCACCGCTCTGTGCCTCTCTAGCATCTCTGCCTCCTCTGTGCCCCCCCCCCTCGGGCAGCAGCCACCAGGAGCACAGGCATCAGGCCTGCCAGCCGAGTCCTCCCTACTCACCGCGGTGCACGTACGTTGTGCTTGGTGGCCCAGGCCGGCCTAGATGTGTGTGTGGGTGTGTGTGTGTGATTTTTCACCCCCCCACACACATGATGAACTTTGTGTGTGCGTGCCCACAGAGAGGGCTCCGAGTGCCACCTCTGGCACCCGTGCCATAGGTTCGCCATCACTGTCCTATGCCATGACCTCCAAAACATCCTATTGTTAGCCTTACTCAAGTCTTCCAGACAGAGAGCCCTGGTTTCCTTTATAGCCAAACCATTTCATGTTGGGTCTTCCTCTTTTCCTGCAGTCTTCAAATTTTCCTAGTGTTATTATCTTTTCTAGTGACTCTTGTCTTCTCATAATGTGACCAAAGTACAAAAACCCAAGTTTAGTCATTTTAGCTTCTGGGAAGAGTTCAGGTTTAATTTGACCTAGAATCCATTGATTTGTTCATGTAAGGATGTCTATCTCTTGACCACAAGAGATAGGAATATTCACTATGGTGCCAGTGACCCTGGCATATCCAAATGTACCTAATTCCTGGTAACCAGTTGTTCTAAGGGGCTTCCACACAGAACAGCTGGATGGGTTCATCTCATCTGGTGTCAGCCTCAATTTCGTAGACCAATTAAGTTGACAGAAACCAGGAAGAGTTCAGGCTTAATCTGATCTAGAATTCACTGATTTGTCCTTCTGGTGATCCACAATATCTGTAAAACTCTTCCAACCCCATACTTCAAAGGACTCTATTTTCTTCCTTTCAACTTTCTTCGCTCACTAATTTTTACTGCTATACATAGTAATGGGGAATATCATTTTCACATTTCATTTCACATTTAATTTATATCCCGCCCTCCCCCGGAGGGCTCAGGGCGGCAAACAACAGTAGTGAACAAACAATAAAGCATAGCATAAACAGCAACAACAATAAAGCATCATACAACAATATCAACAGCATAATAATGGATCACAATAATATACATGGTATGAATTAACTTGATCTTGGTGGCCCACAACATATCCTTACACTTAAGGATCTTTCCAGCTCCTTCAACAGCTTTTCTTCAGCAAAGACTTCCATCCTGGGCCGATTACACACAGGGCATCTGCTGCACAATGGGGGCAAATGTCTGATGGAGCAAGATTTCTTGCATGGATGTATTTTCTCAAGCCCCACTTTCACTTTCTCTGAATCAAGTCAGACTACAAATTGAATTTTGTTTCGCCACCAGAGCAGGGAGTTTTTCCAGTGAGCACAGCTTTCCCCCAGAACTCTTCCCTCCACCCATGGCCAGCCTGCCTAACTTCCCACTCCTTTCACTGCCATCCATGCCTTCCCCTTGCCCTGTTCCATGCTGTTGGTGCCTTCCTGTTTTGTAATGTATGTATCAATATAACAGAGTTGGCTTTTGCAAGGAACAGAACAAGCAGGGTCTGTTTCTGGCTCCACCTCCCCCACTCTGCTTCTGCCTTCCCCAATGATCAGGTGGGCTTTTAAAAACCTTTTTCAGACAAGCCTTTAAAAAAAAAAAAACTTCTCTCCTGAAGCTGAGAGAGAGAGGAGGGGAAGGAAGCAGGGAGAATATCAGTTTTATAATATTGGGACTACTTAGTGTTATGAGATCTGTGCCTTTAAGAGGAGCAGAGTTAACAGAACCAGGAAACAGGTCTCGTGAGACTAGCTGAGACTGTCTGCTTCTTTGTGTGTAAACAGAGAAATGCAAGGATATCACACATCAGGCCCACCACACAGCTAAATGGCCCAAGGTAAATGTTCCATGACCATGACCTTTCTTTTTCTCTTCCTACCTACGTTCTTTCTTAACTCACATAAGATACAAGGTGGCTGGCAAACAGAACACTTAACAACTTTGGGCAGCAACTAAACAAAAAAGTACAAACAGAACAAGAAAAAACAGCAACTGAAGCAACAAGTTAAAGGAGGAAAAGGCCCAAACTCTTATAAAACCTTAAACTTCCTATGAAAAATCTTTGCATTGTCCAAATATCCTGTTAAAGAATCCTGCCCAACAAAACCCCAAGACCGATCAGATATCTTCCCAAATTCTCATAAAAACTATCCCATGTAATCAAGGTCCCATCTAAAAAGCCCTGTGACAAAACAGGCAAATCCAAGCCTCGCAGAGAAAGTCCAGACAGGAGAAATTGTCAGGATTTCCTCATTCGTTCGTTTACTCTTCACTTTTTCACTCTTCCAGCACGGTCTCTGTGTCACTTCCTTTCCTCTTTACTTTCTGTTCCCTTTTCAATTTTCTTTTTCCAGTTTCTGATGTCAATTCCACTTTTGCTAGCTCCCCTTCATCCTCATTCTCATTTTAATCATGATATATATTTTTAGAATGAGTTTTTCCTAGTCACCAAAATCTCTTAGGCCAGTCCTTGCTCTTCTTAATTTCTTCTCTGACTCAGTTTCCAGTTTCCTACCTTTATCTCCACCGTTGACCTTCCTCTTCTTTCCATCCTGCCCCCCCCCCCCCCAAACTGTCCTGTAGTGTGTATTTTAGCTATTCCTTTCAAAGGCTTTTTACTCGCCTGGTCAGTCTTCAGCAATTCAAGGAACTGCTTGTTACATCAACAAAACACTGGGATAGATTTAGATAGATGTGCCCTCCTACCCAGCATGTTCTGTGCTTTGACAAAGATTCTGGGGCACACTTATCAGACCTCAAAAAACAGCACAGAACATCTTGGGCCAGCCAGACTTTTTCATCTTCAAGAGTTCCCACTGTCTGGCAGGAGTCACCTTCTCCTTTTGAGTCCCTGCTTTTCCAGCCCCACAACCTGGTCTGCCTGCTCTCAGGGGCTGCAATGCTGCCTTCTCCCTACTGTGTGGAATCATACATCTCAGTTTCGACTGAACTTCCTATAAACATGCTATGAAATCACAGTTGGTACCAAAGTGTTCTTTCAGGAGGGAAAGAATCCTGGGGGACACTGGCAGGGTAAACGGAACTCAGGCCAGCATCCACGGGAAGAACACTGCCACAATTGTTATTTCCCGTTGCTTGGGTACTACAGCTTGGATGCTATAGACGGGGAAAATGCAGGTGGAAGCCCTGCTGTGATGCATTGTCAGAAAACCATTAGAAAGCATTGCCATGTGGAAAAAGTCTCAATCTAAGGATAGTTTAACAATGTTCAGGGATGCTTGTTTGTTGCACTCTTCATTCTTCTACAGCATTATTTGTACAGTTTGCAGCAGCAAATGTTGAATGATGGTCATAAGATGAGATGATATTATCAACCCAGCTACCCCTGTATTGTATGAGAAGCCCCAGCTACCATAAAATATGGTGTTTAGGAGAAGTAACTAAACCATTCTCCCCCCCCCCCTCTCATTTTTTGTTTTGCCTGTAGGGAGTTTACAATGTCTCCTCCCCATAATTTTTCAATGATGTTTCTTGTTGTTTGTTTCAAATAATAGAGAAGCTTACCAGCTGGCTCATCTTTACTCTGCTTTATCTATATGAAAAAAGACTGGATTGGTTGTTGGCAACCAGTTACTTTCTTGCTGTATTTTGAATGAGAGCCAGTGTGATATAGGAGTATAAGCCGCTCGTGTTATGACCCATACAGCTCTTGCCTTATCAACAATGGCCCCTGTTTCAAATAGGTTTTGTCCATGCAGGTCCTGTAATCCCAAATGTAGCTTATTTGATGGTCAAAGTTGACCCCCTCCAGTTGAAAAAATGATAGGATCTAAGCCTATGCATGTGTTTCCGCCAGGAAAATAACCCTGAGTGTTGGATTTATTGTTTGCCCAATGTATATATGCTTATGTCTTAGCTAGGTTTTTCCAGTCGATTTAAGGTTTATTAATGTTAGTCTAGGACAGTGATGGCGAACCTTTTCGAGACCGAGTGCCCAAACAGCACCCCAAAACCCACTTATTTATCGCAAAGTGCCAACACAGCAATTTAACCTGAATGCTGAGGTTTCATGGTTGGCTCTGAGGCATGTATTACTCGGGAGTAAGCTTGGTGGTAGTTGTTGGCTTTGCTTGAAGCAACTGTGCAACTCTTCGAATGGGTGAATCACAACCCTAGGAGGATTTACTCAGAAGCAGGCCACATTACCAGCAACTGAGCTTACTCCCAGGTAAAGGATCACACTTTAGTTCTTTGCATGAAAATCAGTAAGGTTTAACAGTGCTTAACAGGGTTACCTATACTGCTTCCCCCAAACTAGGTCTTAGGTTTAATGCTAATAATACAGCCCAGCGGCCCAGGCCAGCCTAGATGTGGGGGGGGGGGGGCGATTTCTCCCCCACATGATGAACTCTGTTTGTGTGTGCCCACAGAGAGGGCTCTGAGTGCCACCTCTGGCACCCGTGCCATAGGTTCGCCATCACTGGTCTAGGATATTCTTGTTTGTGCTCTTTTAATATATTGTAAGTTCTGTAGGATTGCATCTAATGTTTAAATTAGAAACTTTATTTTAGATATTTGTATCTGGTAGTAAAAGCTATAGCTTGTAACAGCTGATATTAAGACCCAAAGAAGTTAGTTTTGGAATTCAGTTTGGGCCAACACCCGGTCAACCTCTTTAGTGAAAACAAAGACCCTTTTGGAATTACAAATTGAATCTGATGACGGCGCCTCAGATACCCCAGCCGTTGGAGAACGCACCAAGATCACCATTGGACCATTAGAACTTTCTTTTGTTGCGGGACTGAGGCACGGGAGCCTCAGGACATAACTCAAGGAAGCAGCCCATCTGATAACCAGACACCTGGGTGTGTTAACAGCCTCACTCAGTTTTATGAATGGACACTTTCCGCTCCCTGTTTCTGCACTATCGTCAAGTCTCACGGGAAGACGCCTGACAGCGAGATCTAATGGTCCCATTCACAAAGTTGTAACTGTACCTTTCTTTTATGTGTTGATGTTTCTTTATTGTTGCAAGGTAAGGATCTGCCCCTTTACCTGCCCCCTTGCCCTCTTTTGATTTTTGCGTATAAAAGGTCCTGCGCTTGGCTACAAGAGTGCGATTTCTCCTGCCTAAGCTGTAGCAACCACTTTTGAATAAAAATATTTGCTTCCAAAGAACACCGGCTTCCTGCACCTCACTACGTTGCCTGAGCTGAAATCACTTAATGTTACCTGAGCAGCAGCGGTAACACATGGACTGGCTTACCATTGCAATATCTTTTTTAGACAGAACTTTGGCAGTAGCACGGAAATTATTTGATTCCAGTGTTTCACTATAAAGCAAATAAAGTGGATTCAGTCTGTAATCCTAAATATATTCCTGTAGTTTTCATCTATGGTACTGTTTTTCCACTATAAACGTATTTACTGAACCTGTTTCATGCCAAATAAAATTAGTAATGAACAAACAACTCTACACAAAGTGCTACCAATATGTTTTAATTGGAATATAGAAGGCACATAGTCAGAAAGTGCTATGCAACCCACATGGTGAAGCCTGAGATGCTATATAAAAACAAGAGCGTTAACTTGGGCAAGGCACAAAGAGATTCTGTTGCATACACCATTGCCAGTAATACATTAATCTAAGCAGAACTAGGAGAACTATTTAGGGCAGTTGCTTATTTCAATGTGTAATTCAAATGAAGTTAGCGTGACTGATAATATTTATGTACTAGGTTAAAATGGCATGACTGCTTCTTTTCTTGAGATCTGCCTTTACAGGAGGCACTTTCAGCTATGGAAAAAAATGAAGAAGTGATAAGCTATGATGTGGTGTAACATCCTTTGCAAACAGTGGTAGTAGGTCTAAACTGACCCTATTTTTAAGTTTAATGATAATAAAGTCATAATACAATAAAATTGAACTGAGCCTATATCTATTGTTTAGAGATATACAATTTGGGGAAAGGGGGAGGTTGTTCACCTGATGATTCTTTTTTCAATTTTTTCTAATGGAACAAGACAATCTACAGGTACTAATTCCTGTGTATAAGGCAGATGTGAAACATTTTCAAATATACGCTGTTTACATGTACTTATTTTGATCAGAACCAATATGCTACAATAGGTGGGGTGATATTACCCTAATGAAGTAAGTGTTCAGTCTTTTCTGTGTTACAAATTTGAACTTGATGTCCAAACATGCTTCTAGCTGTTATGAACGTTTGAGACTCTTTTGGCCAAATACCACACTTGTCTTATGATGGTTTTCTTTTTCAACCCTTTCCCTGCTTCTCAGATGGCAAAAAACAAAGTTGTCTGTGCTAAGATAGCATAAGATGCAGCAGTTTTTTTCACGCTCTGTCATAATTTTGCCTGTCGAAAACTAAGGCATTTATATTTCTAAAATATATCAAATAAAATTTGATATGCGATGTAGTTAAAGCTATAAAGCAAGCTTAGTTTTGATTTTAAAAAGTATTGCATATATTTTAGTTTCCCCAAACTTCCTCTTTTTTTCTGGCTTCAAAACCTCCAACATTTTATAACTTTATCAAAAACTAAGATGAGTCATTGCCTTGATTGCTTAATAGTAATACAGCTAAGATATGAGCTGTATTAAATTCATCCAGTAAATTCATAATGGAAGTGAGATTTCAACAAGAAATTTACTGGTTCACAATTCAGCCTGAACACACTATACTGCAGTTACCTGCATAATATCTTTATACAAAAATAAGCACATGTAATAATCCATTTGAAGTTATTAATTACAGTAGTGATTTCAGCCATAGTCCCTCAAAAGAAACTTGCTGAAGTATTTTAAGTTCTTAAAGACCAATTCCACAGAGGTTCCATGTTAGCATGCTGCATCCTAAATGGCTAAGTTTGCAATCCTATGGGGGGAAGGGTGAATTGAGTAGTGGAGCCGGTGTGGCCTATGCATTTGTCTCCTCTGCTGAGGATTCCCCTTGCTGCTGGAGGGGACAGGGGTGCTGTTGGCCAGCTACCCCTCAGCTCCAAAATCTGGTAGCCAGGGCTGCTGTGGAGCTAAGCTGGCATCTAATTGGATGCCGGCACATGTGGGGGGCAGGTAGGCTGGGGTTCCTGGGATGCAACTAGGTATGCCCAGGGCTCTGTTTAGCCCTACGGAGGACTTTCCAGCAGCAGCCCCCCCCCCCTCATTTCCCCTGCCTTCCTGCACTATCTGAAAGCCCTCTGGAGGCAGTGGGGTGGTGCAGCAGTACCACCATCGCTGGCTGCCTCAAGCTTTGGATTGGGCTGAAAGAATCTCATGGTAACTTAAGCACTAACAAAGATTGTGGTGTATAAACAAGTGTCCATTTGGCAGATGCAAGCTTTCACAAGAAATCATCTGAAAGAAGGGCTGAAATAGAACAAAGAAGTTGAACAAAGTAGAACAGAATCACAGTCTGGAATGAATCATGCTTCCTCTTCCCATGTAACTTGAAATGAGTTGTAGCTGTAGTTAGGAAAACTTAATTGCATACCACTTCAGCATTGGATATCACCAAGTAGTTATACTGTTTTCTCTTCAAATATAAATTTACTACAAATCTTCAAATGTATTTTTACTATAACCAAAAATCTCCACAGAT
The DNA here is from genome assembly GCF_021028975.2 of Sphaerodactylus townsendi. Taxonomy (NCBI): domain Eukaryota; kingdom Metazoa; phylum Chordata; class Lepidosauria; order Squamata; family Sphaerodactylidae; genus Sphaerodactylus; species Sphaerodactylus townsendi. Next base: position 72,395,227 of record NC_059426.1, on the reverse strand, counting down.
TGATTTAAATTAAAATTGGTGGCTTTTCAGGGAATTGCGACCAAATTTGTGTAATTCTTAAGTTGGTTATATTTGTTTGTTATAGTACTCACAATAATGGGTACAAATTATGGGTGGAAAAGTACTGACTAAGCTTTAGGGGAAAAGCTTTTTACAGTGAGAGTAGCTCAGCAGTGGAATCAGCTGCACAGGGAGGTGGTGAGCTTCCCTTCTCTGGCAGTCTTCAAGCAGCAGCTGGAGAAATACATGTCAGGGATGCTCTGATCTACATTGAGCAGGGGGTTAGACTAGATGGTCTGTATGGCCCCTTCCAACTCTATGATTCTACGACAAGTCCTCAAAATACTTAAAGCCTAATTCTTACTAAAGAGATAACAAAAGGAATCAGATATAGTCACTGACTTTTTTTGTAGTAGCTGTTTTACACCATGTTTTGCTGAAAGTTTGTTCTGATACATGGGTGAGTTTTCACAATCAAATGAAATATGGCATAACTTTTCTTGAAATGTACTCCTCTAGAATGCAAAATGTCTTCTTGACTGTTGCCCATTCTAAAGTCTTCTTGCTGATATAAAACTACCACACAGTGGAGACAAGTGCAGCCTAGATTTCTCCCGGATATGCTGTTTTTCTGTTTGTGCAGGGGCTTTTCTTCCCTTGGGAAAGCATTCATGCATACAGTCTCAATTTTACATGAAGTCATATTATTTAGAAGAATCACTTGATGTTGCTGAATCCAAAAATGACTTGATCCTGTTAATCCACAAACTGGCTTAAAATCTTTCCTTACTCCAATACTGCATGCCGTCACTCCTTTAATATACTTTGTTAAAGTTCCTGATCAAGGTAGCTTATAAGATTTCCATTAAATGGAACAGTGACTATGGAATGTCTCACATTGGTTTACCCACTGGAGCCCAAGTAGCGTGTCTCTGCTTTTTGCTGAAATTGCTTTTTGCTGAAATTGCTAGCACAGCAATTAATTTTCCTGTATCCTATTCCGGTTCCTTCTTCTTTAGTTCAACAAAATCATTTAAGGATCTCTCTTTCTCTAGCTTCGGCTTGTCTGCCTCCAAATGAGGACTATGCACAATATTATATCTTTTTCTTACAGCTTTTATTCTCACTGCATTTCATCTTAAGAACTGCAAGCAGGACTTCTACTTGTAGAATAGATCTTCCCATTTTATCCCATTTTCTGCAAGCCTCCACACACTCAAAAATCTGCTCCTGAGGTCAGGAGACTCTCATGAATAGCAGGGGATACCATATGGGAGAACTGCCTCTCAAATGGGAATCCAAGCAGAATTAGAACAGCTCCCTGCTCTGTAAGCAGAAGGCACCGTTGGCTCCAACCCACAGTCTTTTGGATATATCTGTGAAGTAATTGTCTCTTGCCTCCATGTGATGCTAGAGGAAGGCTGGAGTTTTCTCCTGTCAGATTCTCCCCTCTAGTGAACTATCTCAAGCAGATGGGTGGCTTTCTAAGAGGCATAGTTCAGTGTCTCTTATCAGACATGGTAATGTACAATAGGTGTACAAACCCACCTGAATATCAAACTGCATCAAAGGCAATTTTCCTTTTTTGTTTTGTCTAGAGTATTGGGGCAAGCTTCAATAGGAAGGGTCTTTGGCAAGTGTATGTGTGCAGGGGGACTTTGTAATGTAACCTTATCCCCTGGTTACAAACTTCTGTAATCACTCGTGCAATACTTTCCCTGAGAATACTTAGCTGGAATTCTTCTTGTGGAACAATAAACATGGATAACTATGTAAATATTGAAAAACCCACACTGGTTTTTTTATTTGCCACAGAAATATCCGCAAGCAAGCTACTAGTTTACTGACTGGGTCTAACTCCCATATTTTTTCCTTGTCCACCACAGAGATCCTTCTAAAAACACCTCCACAATAGAAAGTGTTGATGGAAAATTAAAAAAAAATTCAGGGATTGTTTGGTCGATTCGTTCAGTGCTGCATGTCCCTCACACATATGCACTCTAGCTACAATAGAGGAGAACACGATTAGTTATTTCCCAGAGGCAGGTAGGAAAGCTCAAAACTGAGTTTTTAAAGAGACAGAAAGTATACTTTCCTGACACTGTATAGAGGAATTGGGGAAAACTGGTATTATCAAACAGCCTGTACTTTGAAGGAGAGTTTACAGTGCCAATGAACTGGCATGGAGTTGTTTTCTCTGAACAACAGAACTTTATCACAATGCCGAAATGGTTTCTTTTGATGACTGGAGTCCATCTGGGAAAGGTAAAGTGTATGAAAGAAGTTCACAGCTGTGTAGCTTCAGATAAGGAAAACCTTTAGTTTTGTACTCAGTGCTGTTGCAAATGGTGTGACAGAGTAGAGAGAGAGACCTCTTTTCTATGTTGACACCTGGAAAACATACATCAGAACAAAAACAATAATCTGCAGACTTTACCCTTTCTTTATGCAAACTGCCTTCTAATAAACATGTGCAGGGAAGAAAACTGAAGACCACTGAAGTTACATCTCAGCCTAACTGCAACTCTTGAAACCAAATTCCCGTTCCCAAAAATTCTGCATCTTCCGTAGGGGCAGGACATAGCTTCTAACTCTACTGTTAAAGCCAGAGAAATCAGGGAACGTATTTGGAGCTAATATACAATGAAGCCTGTAACTGTCTTTCTACAGGATGCTTTTGATTAGATGGATGGGGAAGGAAGGATGGTATTTAGGGCTGGATGCATCATAGTAATAGTAAATATGCAAGGCAAAAAAGTGGGGTTCCATCTCACCATTTGTCTGTAGAACTTCTGTCTTGTAGATCTGACGATAATCACCACAGCAGTGAGAGACACGGCCAGTTCAAGCAGTGAAAGGATGATGAACACTGAGTTCAGACCATACAAAAGTATCTGCAGGCAAAGGGAATAAACAATCATGGGTTACCACTGACCCAGCTGCATAGAACTGCACGGCCAAACTCAAAAGGGAAGGGGCAGTACAGAAAATAATTTCAGAAGCAGAAAGACCACCCTAAACTACAGCTGGGGAATACAGAAGGAAGTGTTTCAGAACAGTTCAGTGCCATGATCTGTTGGCTTTAATATTTTGGATGTGAAGGATTTTGAAGAACATACAGAACACCTGTCAAAAGGAAGAGGTATGGACAAATGTGGTCTTTCAGTGGGTATTGGTGATGAAGCCCATCTGCTGAGGTTTGGTTTAGCTTCAAAGCATGAATTCTCTAAAACATTTTGGTAAGAGATGTAATTTCTAGGAATTAGGGAGATCGCAAAAAAGATTGGATCAGGATCTTCCCTTTCTGTGAAAAGACTTCTGGGGGACAGCCTGTGTAAACTGGATTGAATGTTAATTTACACTAGTTTTACTTCTTGTAGGAAAAGGAGGGACCTTCAGCCCCAAAGCTCTTTTGCAGTAGAATACCTTGACACACGTGACGCTATCAAATGATCACAGGGTTCATATATCAACCACTAAAAGGTCTGCTTTTCATCATGCTGGCCTGCTTCATTGGGAGGGCTCACCCTGGTCTTTCAGTTTGGATCTTCTGAAACTTGTATTCTGCCTCCTGGTGTTAACCCCCGCCCCATGCCCAAAAGCAAATTTTACAAACTAATCAAACAATTCTGTGCAAATATACTTTCATCCAGTTTGAACAGGGCATTCTTGATATTATTTTTTCTGTAGTAAACAGATCAGAGAATCCCAGTCTCTCTTTTTCATGTGCATTTACTTAGGATATTCCTCCTTGCTCTTATCATTGTCTCTTTCATAAAGCAACCTGACATTCATTCTTAAACACTGAAATAGGGGAAAAAAATCTCAGTACACCCAGGTGTGAACAAATAGAATTGTATTTCTTTGTGTTCCTTTGAAATTTGCCCACATGCACGGTATAGGTGATAATGGAGTAGAATATTTCCAGTATATATTAGATATTATCTCCATTTATTTGGGCATAACATAGCTTTGAATGTCTTGAGCCTGATGTCAGTGAGACTGCTTGAAGCAAGTCTGGGACTGCTACTGCATGTATACGGAGAAACAAGAAATACCTTTCCAGCATTAGAGCAATAATATCTGTCCATTTCATCACAGGGGTCTTCTTTTTCAGTCTCCTTTCCAATCTCAGTACCATGAAGAATTATTGCTATTACTGAAGCTCCACTGACCAGCAAGTTGACAAACAAACACAGTTTCTCCTACAGCAAGCATATCAAGGCAACTAGTTAGGAAACATGAATCTAATATTGACATAAGGATATCATAACTTTTATTTTCCCTGATACATTTTCACAGTATGAAAGAAAGAGCAATCTTCTCATCTTACATATGACACTGTGATTTGTACCTTTCTGCATAATTAATCCAAGTGCATTTTATCATGCATTCATAACACCCCTACAAGTTGTTTTTCGAAAGAACTCCAGAACTCTCTTCCCAGAGAGCTGCTCTGATCCTTTTTGGTGTATCATCTGACATTCTCTCAGTGATCCCTCTTTCTTGCTCTGTGGTCCAAACTCTGTAGATTAAACAAGAAGCCTATTCTTTCCAAGCAATTTTTATACTGTGAATTGCATATATAGCAAAATAAGGGCCATTCACTGATGGTAGTAATAGAAGAATTCATAGTTAATATAGAATAGAAGTTAAATGTTTATGCCTACTGCCCTTCAGATTTTTTCCCCCTTTGGATCCCAGGATCTGAGATGGAAGCCCCAACTAATTTCTGATTGAGCTGCACCCAAACAGTCCTTTCACCACCAAGCAGATGATTAGCCCTATCAGCAATGACAATGTTGATTGTTTGTTGACCTGCTGTTGTCAGGAAGGAGACCAAAAACTGAGTGGAGCCTGTTTATGCCACTTGTGTTTAATGTACTTTGTGCACACAATAGATTTCCAATGACATAAAAGTAGTGTGTTGAGCAATCACTGCCCAAAGTACAAACACTCATTTTCTGTCCTTATATGATATCTGGTCAACTAAATTTTTGCAGTGCTTCAAAAACCCACGACTATTTCTGATCACACATAACAGGCTAAGGAAAAATTAATGCACTGAGGGCAACAGTGACTATTATATTACCTCCAGATCCCTGAAAAGCTGTTACTCACATTTTATAATCCTAATTTGTTCAGCAGTGCAGAAGTACCATACGCTACACAGAGAACTGGATGGAAAGCCTTTGCAGTCTTGGCTGGCAAGATCTACCAGTATCTGCTTAGCAGTTCACTTTGGTTGGATTTGGAAAGTATCTAGACATAGGCTGTTTAACTACAGCATGTTAAAAACTATGAGCAGAAACACATTAATTAATTATTAAATTGACTTATCCTATGAACATATGCCAGCTGTCCAGCCTCAACCTGTAAGCCTGTTTATTCTTCCATTATAAATACACTTTTACCCATCTGATTTTTGACTCTTGCCTCCATTACAATTAAGTATCTTTATTTGACTCTATGGCTCATTCCGCACATACAGAATAATGCACTTTCAAACTGCTTTCAGTGCTCTTTGAAGCTGTGTGGAATAGCAAAATCCACTTGCAAACAGTTGTGAAAGTGGTTTGAAAATGCATTATTTTGTGTGTGTGGAGGGGGTCTATGTTTTCTCCAGACCTTAATGAACATGGACCAGGTTTTGCAGCCGAGTTCCCGAAATGGTTCTATTTCTCTGTATGGATGCATAATTCAGCATATGCCCCTGAACAAATATTGCCACCAGCTCCAGCCACATCTGTACCATACCTATTTTGGCTTTACTTTGTAGAAATATGTGGGAGAATATTTACCAGCCATGGATACTCTCGTTTCTCCATTTCCACCAAGGAAGCCCCAGAGAACAGGAGCTAACCAACAAAAGAAAAACAAAGAACAATCATCAGGTTGCTTCTCTTTCCATTCAGGCGCTACTAGTCATGCTATTAAAATGGCTGTAACAGAATCTGTGGGAGGGAAACCTGCACAGCCTGCAGGCTCTTGGGTAAGGGATGTACCTGCACAGCCTACAGCTTTCACTGTCATGAGTCAGGCTGCTGAGAGGTTCACAGGAAACGAACGTTCCCAGATGCTGTTGTGGGTTTTCCATGCTGCATGGCCATGGTCTGATAGTTTTTGCTCCAAATGTTTCACCTGCACCTGTGGCTGGCATCTTCAGAGGTATGACATGGTAACATGTTTCTTTCCATGGCACAGTGTGGAGTGGGGGCACATTTTGTCCACAGTGGGACATATGTCCCAAATACAATCACTCCACACTGTGCCATGGAGAGAAACACTTCTTATCGTGACATACATTTGACGATACCAGCCGTAGATGTTAGGAAGAAAAACTACCAGACCATGGCTTCACAGTCTGGAAAACATGCAATAGCCTATTGATTCTGGCCATGAAAACCTTCGACCATACATCCTTAGGTGCCAATGATGTCCTCAGTACCAAGCTCATTCCAGTCACAGGTTTCCTCATGGTGGGTCAAGATGCACTTCATGAATTGAGTAACATCTAAACCATATCATAAATCATCTTTGGGGAGAAAGAGGGGCACACTAAAAAGCACACTCTCACATCCGAAGAACATTCAAGTTTTGTTTCTATACCACTGATTCCCAATGCACGGGTTTGCAGCAGAGTAAACATTTAAGCAGAGCCTAGTTAGGCAGGAGTAATAGCTGTCTCTTTCAAGGCTTGTCCTCTTGTCCCAGCACAAGCCCCTCTAGCTGTGCATGAACACACACAAATCCCTACAGAAGTGTCTTTGAGGCCTGTTTGCTTATGTGAACTGATGTGTGGACTGAGTCTTCCTGAGACAGATATTGTTTACCAAGATTCCAATCCAGAAGTAGACCCCGCTGTTCACAGTGAGTTTCTTGAAGTCTTCTTGTGCTACTGTCAGGGCAATACCAAAACTAATCTGTGTAGCCCCCAAGACAATCTGTACAACCTGGAAAGAGAGCAAAAAGAGATCCTGAATCAGTATTCTTGGGTGTTTGGGTGCATCTGAATTACTGCTGTGGTCACCCACACTAATGTCCTCCTTATCCATATGCTAATCTTGCTTACTATTTTGTTTTCATCAGCAATAGTTCCATCATCTGAACACCAGCTGCCATCTTTCTCATACGGCTGCATCTTATCATGGTCATCACTGATACAATCAGCACCACTCTGCCATGTTCTTTATGTTGCAAGTAACCTTTCTTTTGCTGTCATAACCACCTAAGCTATTTTTGCTTCTCACTCTTGGCTTTTATTAAGTCTTCATCCATCTGAAAGGTCTTCTGCATCATTGTGGGGTAACACAATGTCCTGGGCCCAGTACTATTCAATATTTTTATCAATGACTTGGGTAATGGCATAGAAGACAAGCTAACCAAATGTGCAGATGACACCAAAATAGGAGGGGTAGCTAATATCCTGGAGGACAGAATCAGAATTCAAAATGACGTGGACAAATTAGAGAGCTGGGCCAAAACTAACAAAATGAATTTCAGCAGAGATAAATGTAAGATATTACACTTAGGCAGAAAAAAAGAAATGCACAGATGTAAGATGGATGACTCCTGGCTTGACAACAGTACATGTGAAAGGGATCAGGGAGTCTTAGTAAATGACAAACTGAATTTGAGTCCGTAGAATCACACAGCAGCCAAGAAAGCCAATATAATTCTGGGCTGCACCAATAGGAGTACAGTGTCTAGACTGAGGGATGTAATAGTACCTCTCTGTTTTGTACTGGTCAGATCTCATCTGGGCTGCACCAATAGGAGTACAGTGTCTAGACTGAGGGATGTAATAGTACCTCTCTGTTTTGTACTGGCCAGACCTCATCTGGAATACTGTGTCCAGCTTTGGGTGCTGCAATTCAAGGATATTGACAAGCTGGAATGGGTTCAGAGGAGGGTGACCAAAATGGTTAAAGGTCTGGATTCCATGCCCTATGAGGAGTGGTTTAGGAGCTAGGCATGTTTAGTCTGCAGAAGAGAAGGTTAAGGGGTGACATGATAGCCATGTTTAAATATTTGAAGGATGTCATGTTGAAGATGTAGGAGGTTGTTTTCTGATGCTCCAGAGACTAGGACAAGAATGGATTAAAAGTACAGGAAAAGAGATTACACCTAAACATTAGAAAGAACTTCCTGACTGCAAGGGCTGTTTGACAGTGGAATACACTGCATTGGAGTGTGGTGGAGTCGCCTTCTTTGGAGGTTTTTAAACCAAGGCTGGTTGACCATCTTTCAGGAATGCTTTGATTATGTATTCTTGCATGGCAGGGGGCTGGACCTGTTGGCCCTTGTGGTCTCTTTCAACGCTACGATTCTATTTTTTACCCATCACAGAAATTCTTACTCAAACACCTGGGGTTTTTTGCTCCAAGTTTTTGTTCCTAGTTGGTGTGTAATTATCATTCTTTCTAGCCTAGGGTTTATGTTTATTGACATCCTGATTCCTGAGAAGTAGGACTCTTTCCCATTCCAAGTTTGTGTTTAGTAGGAAAATCTGGATCTGCCAACTAAGGATGGCAGACATGGATGGCAAACATGCATTTTCTAATACAGGCATGCACAAAGTGATTCAACAAGCAGGACTCAGCCACCACATATAGTGATCTTCTGAGTGCTTAGCAATGTGCCCCTGATATTTTGTCTCAAGTAGGCCATTAAACAGTTGTACACCAAGACCACTATAAGTTAAATATATGGCCAATAGGTTGTGTTTGGCTTAGTTAATCAACTGTACAACTTGTACAGACCTGATCAAGTAGCTAAATGAATTACACTGAGGGATGATGCACTTCCCTACCACACACAAACCAGTTGATTGAACAAACGGGAAAAATAGTCTAGCAAACAGCAAGGCCTGGAAAACTGAAGAGGATTTCTGTTCTGCTCCAATAAGAAAATATCAGTTTCTGTTTGTAAATATCTATACAATATTATTTTTTTGGAGAATCCAAGTGGTATTTTTATTGCTTTTGTTTGCAAAAGAGATGATGGGATTCCCCTTCTTCACCTGATCCAATCACGCTACCACTAATTCAATTTACCCTGCCACCCAACTTCCACAATGGCCTTCTTTCAAGGAAGAAGGATGGCATGGAAGGGGAATGGCTCAGTGGGAGGATATCTGATTGCATGCAGAAGGCTCAAGGGACAATCCCTGGCCTCTCCAGCTAAAAGAGTAACAAGTGAAAGACCTCCACCTAAGATTCTGCAAAGCCACTGGTAGTCAGAGTAGATAGTACTGACCAAGATAGACCAGACTTAGTACAAGACTAGAGAAGGCCCCGTCTGCCACTTGGGTGCTTTTTGTGTAGCACCACCTGGTATTGCTGATTACTGCAGGCCATGGCTAACGATCCTGCGATGCTGCTGGAGAGCTGGCTTGGTGCACCTCCAGCACCAGGGCTTACAGGTACCCTAGATTATTGCCTAGGTATGCCTAATGGATGGGCCAGCTCTGATCCTAGTCTGACACTGTACTATATCACAATGGCTGTCATCAAGGTTTATTCTGTTCCATTAGCCATTGCTGCAAACAATTTGGACAAAAAGGTCTCAATTCTGAACAGTCCTGGTCACTTCTTCCAAATGTCCCTGAAGGCCAGTCAAATACTCTCTTAGATGCTACAAACAGCTACTGGTACATGGCCTGAATGGTAGGAAACTCCATTTCATCATTCACTGTGAGGAAGAGTATTGAAAGCTGTCAATTACCTGTTAAAAGTCCCCCCCCCCGTCAGTTGTTAGCATTAATTCCAGGTATTTGTTCTACTTTCCCTCTCATAAAGAAATCCCACAAGCAAGTAGGCCAGGCCACAGCCAACAACCCTCAGGAGAAACTGGGATGTGAGTCCTGGTGTGCCGGGATTGTACCAGCATGCAGGTATCAGTTCTGGCAGGTACCGGAAATGATGTCACTAAACATTCTTGATGTTATAAAACTGTAGTTTCACCATACAGTTTTTGAAGAGTACCCACTATGTCATTTCCATTATTACTGGAAGTGACATCAGTGCACCATCACCACAAGGCTGGCACATGCTCCATTCCCACCCCTTTCTTCCTACCAGTGCAAAACATTGGGATGCCAGGGGATCTCCCACTATAGCAGGAGGCTTGGCTTCCCTTCAGTACCTCTGCAGGATTTGGTCCTAGTAACATTTGAAATGTTTACAAAGGCCTTACCCCAAGTGCCTTGGGCAGCGTATTTATGAAGTTTTTGGGCTGGGATGATGTGAGCTGTGATGCGGTAGGAGATGACATTGGCTCTCTGATTGCATCTGCTGCCAATGGGTCTTTCTGCTGAATGACTTGTGTGACGATCCTCACATTTCCACATTCTGTTACTGTAGTGGCCATTTCTGGAGAAAACAGAGGCTAGGTGCCAAATTATTAGGGAAAGAGCAGAACGAAGGGGAAAATATACTCTAGGATTCTACCTGCCTAGAGATATAACATTTCTGGACATCATGGACGTAGGTAAAGGGGGGTTTCTCGGGTTTGAACCCCCCCATTCATGTCCGAAGCTCCGCCCACCCGTTTGTGGGTTTTTAAAACATTTTAGTGCTTTTTCGGTTTTTGGCCTACAGGGGGCGCATTGTTTGGGCTAGCAGCACCAAACTTTCAGGGATAGTTTGGAGGACTCTCCTGATGATACTACCCGGGTTTGGTGAGGTTTAGTTCAGGGGGTCCAAAGTTATGGACTCCCAAAGGGAGTGCCCCATCCTCCATTGTTTTCAATGGGAGCTAATAGAAGATAGGGGCTACACCTTTGAGGGTTCATAACATTGGACCCCGTGAACCAAACTTCACCAAACCTGGGATGTATTATCAGGAGAGTCTTTTATTGATACCACCCAGGTTTTGTGACGTTTGGTCCAGGGGGTCCAAAGCTATGGACTCCCAAAGGGAGTGCTCCATCCTCCACTGTTTTCAATGGGAGCTAATAGAAGATGAAGGCTACACCTTTGAGGGTCCATAACTTTGGACCCCCTAAACCAAACTTCATCAAACCTGGGTGATATCATTAGGAGAGACTCCTAAAGATACCCTGAAAGTTTGGTGCTTCTATCTTAACAATTGCACCCCTGACAGCAGGCACCCCCCAAATTTCCCCAGATTCTCCTTTTAAATCCACCCCCTTCGGCATGGATTTAAAGGGAGAATCTGAGGTCCTCAGTTTAAAAGAAGAAGAAGAGTTGGGATTTATATCCCCGCTTTCTCTCCTGTAGGAGACCTCAAAGGGGCTTACAATCTCCTTGCCCTTTGCTCACAATAGCTCACAACAAACACTCCTGTGAAGTGGGTGGAGCTGAGAGAGCTCTGAAAGCTGTGACTAGCCCAAGGTCCACTCCCACCCAGTTGGCATGTGTGGTAGGGCACAGGCTAGTCTGAAGTCCCCAGATAAGCCTGCACAGCTCAAGTAGGCAGAGCGAAGAAGGAATCCAAACCCGGTTCCTCCAGATTAGAATGCACCGTGCTCTCCAGCCTAACCACTACGCCACATTGAAAGTGATGCTGTTTCAGGGTGGGGGATAATCCACCCCAAAACAGCATCACTTTCAATGTTGTTTAACTAGGGACCCCAGATTCTCCCTTTAAGGTGGATTTAAAAGGAGAATTTGGGGTCCCTAGTTAAACAACATTGAAAGTGATGCTGTTTTGGGGTGGATTCCAGCATCACAGTGGCTTCCGATGGCGCAAAACTCACATTTTGCACCAGGCTCCATTTTTCCTCTATGCCTCTGCCCAGAGGGGAGGGGCAGGGGTGGGCAGGGCAGGGGAGTCTGCCATCCCCGACCTCGAAGAGCTGCTTTTATAAGTGCTAGGCCAGGGGCGGGGCTTGGGGAGGCGTGACCATGCCCTAGGGGCAGGTGGGGGTGTGGCCCCACCCCTGAACCCCCCCCCCTAAAAAATCCATACCTACGTCCCTGCCGGACATTCTGAAATCATGGGGGGAAAGCACATTTTCATTCCAGAAAACAGCCGGTAACTTTTTGGGGAAATAGAAATATATTTACTGTCCTGCAAAACCTGCAAAAGCAAAACCTAACAACACACATAACATAAAGGCATACAACAACATAAAGACATCATTTATGATCTAGTTAGCATATAAAATTGTATTAAGTGGCATCTTTATGGAATTTAAAAGGGATAAATGTTTTAGTTTTCTAACAACAAATATACCCAATACTGAAAGAGAGAGTTGCAGTCTGTTGCACCTTAGCATTCCACTCATTCAAAAGAAATAAAATCATATTTTTTTCAGTGCTCACCAAAATCTTCTAATTTTTCACTGGAAAAACAGGGGGGGGGGAACCTTGGGGAAAAACAGAAAAGAAAGCTTCCCACGTGCATTTTTCCAGAGGCCTTCACATCTTTACACTTCCCTTTTCATGCATTCAGTGACATGCATGTCAATTCACTCACTTATGGAGAATGGATGTGATGCAGTTCTTTACTTGAATCTGTCTGCACTGGAGCAGTGGGTTCTTATCTGTGAATTGGATTTGTTTCCCCACTCCTATACATGAAGCCTGCTAGGTGACCTTGGGCTAGTCATAGTTCTCTCAGGGCTCTATTAGCCCCACCTATCTCACACGGTCTCCATTGTGGGGAGGGGAAGGGAAGGAGTTTGTAAGCTGCTTTGAGACTCCTTACAGGAGAGAAGAGAAAGAGAGAGAAAGGTGGAGTGTAAACCCAAACTCTTCTTCTTCTTTTTCTGGATGCACACCTTAATGTTCTACTAGATTTTACTGCAGTGTTTGATATGGTCGACCACAACCTTTTGACCCACTGCCTGGCCGTCTCTGGGGTCCAGGGCATTTTCCTGCAATGGCTCGCCTTGTAGGGTAGCTCAATATGGGACCACATCTCGCCTGTGTTGCGCCAGCTGCACTGGCTCCTGCAGGAGTTCCGGATCATCTTTAAGGTGTTGGTTCTAACCTTTAAGGCACTCCATGGCCTGGGGCCTTCATATCTTAAGGACCATCTGTTCCCATATGTCCCCGCTCGGCCACTGCGCTCAGCAGAGGCCAATTTGCTTGTGATCCTGGGCCAGGACCTTTAGAGCCTGGTGAAACACTCTCCCCCACAACCATCTGGGTTCTGTGGGACCTAGAACAGTTCCGCAGGACCTGCAAGACGGAGTTGTTTTGCAGGGCTTTTGGAGAGGTCAGCCAGTGAGGGTGCCATACCCTGCACCCTGTATTCCACCCTTGGAGTACACACTTATTTTGAGCTTGTTTGGAGGTTCTAGCAGGGGAGCGCAGCTATCGTATACCCTTGACCGAAGAACGGTACACTCCTTCTATCTGGGATGGTCGTCCTCTTCCACCAAGCGCGCAGCTTCGGGAGGGACGCACATGGAGCGGTGAGGGAGGTAGGGGACACCCGCCTAGCCAGCCAGATCAGCCGAATCAACCCTGGCGATCAATGGGGTGACAGATGTCGCAGCCAGATCGCCCTCACATCCACACACTTATTTTGTTGACCATCCTGGTGAGTTTTATTACTAATGTTTGTCATCTGATTTTTTTAGAGCTAAGGTTGGAGTTTGTCTGTTAATTTATGGTTTTAACCAGTGATGGGATTCAAATAATTTAACAACCAATTCCAGTGGTGGGATTCAAATAATTTAACAACTGGTTCTTTACAAGCACCATTTTAACAACTGGTTCTGCTGAAGTGGTGCAAACCTGCTGAATCCCACCACTGGTTTTAACTGAAATTTTAATCTGATTGTGTTTTATTGATCTGTACACCACCCACTTTTGGGGATGGAGCGGTATATTAAATATGATTAATAATAAACAAACAAACAAACGTAGTGAGGGGGTTTGTGAGTATCAGCAAAACTGGGAGCAATTACCATAAGAGGTCTAGACCAGTGGTGGCGAACCTATGGCACGGGTGCCAGAGGTGGCACTCAGAGCCCTCTTTATGGGCACGTGCAAACAGAGTGCCCCCCCCCCCCACATCTAGGCTGGCCTGGGCTGCTGGGCTCAATTATTAGCGTTAAACCTAAGACCAAGTTTGGGGGAAGCAGTGTAGGTAGCCCTGTTAAGCGCTGTTAAACCCCACTGATTTTCATGCAAAGAACAAAAGCGCAAACCTTGGAGTAAGCTCGGTTGCTGGCAATGGGGCTTGCTTCTGAGTAAACCCTCCTAGGGTCATGATTCACCCTTTGGAAGAGATGCACGGTTGCTTCAAAGCAAAGCCACCGACTGTAGGGGTGAGCCCCGCGAACCCAGCAGAGCCTCAGAAAGAGCACAGGCACACCTTCTGGGCGCACATGCTCACCTGTCACCAGACCCCCATGAGTCATAGGTCATGAGATGCCTGACTCACTGTCACAAGGTGCCCCAGACAAAGGGACAAAGGGGCGCATACCCCCAGGTATGGATTAGGCCCGGACAGGAACGTTTCCTTTCTCACGTACGCAGCCCCTGTGAGTCATGTACTGTACAGTATTTTCCCGCTCTCCCGCCTCCCGACCCGCCTCTTGCAAAACCCTAATAAAAGGTGCCAGGGACCAGACCACGGCAGATTAGCTGCCGGCTTCTCTCCACCGGATGATATCGCTGCGTCTCGCCTCTTCCTTGCGACCCTCGCGGGCCGACTTCAACCGACTACCACCAAGCTTACTCCTGAGTAACGCACGCCTCGAAGCCAACTGTTTTTCTAAACTAAAACCTCAGTATTCAGGTTAAATTGCCGTATTGGCACTTTGTAATAAATAAGTGGGGTTTGGGTTGCATTTTGGGCACTCGGTCTCGAAAAGGTTCACCATCACTGGTCTAGACTCTGTCAATAGGCCAAAAACTCAACTCAAGACGAAATGGTCACTGCTGAGACACCAGACTAAGATGCATCCACCCTCTTCAGGGATCAATGGCCACATCACCAGAAGAGAGAAGATGATTCCAATGGAGATGGGAACAAAGGAAACTTTGAAGACTAGCTACTGGGCAGTAGCAGTAGTGAGAGGTTTTACTGGTGGAGGATATTTCATAAGCAACAGCAGTGTACCTAATCTTGGCGAATACTGTGGAGAAGAAGACAATAGTAAACCACTTCAGTCCAACCTTACCTTGAAAACCCTATAATGAGACAATCCAGAATGAAAAAAGATATAGTGCTGGAAAATGATACCTCGGATGGCACTTAATCAGCTACTGGGCAAGAGTAGAGGACAACTATGAGTAGCGGTAAGCTTAATTATGTGGCTGGATTAAAGCTAAAAGGGTATTCAGTTGTTGAAGTGAATGGATGCAAAAACAAAGTCCAAAGATGTTGGAAGCATTTAATAGAAACATGGAACATGAGAAGCATGAATCAAGGAAAACTTGAAATGGTAAAACAAGTAATTGAATGTTTAAACATTTCAGACCTGGGAGTGATTAAACTAAAGTAGACTGAATTTGGACATTTTCAGTCAGAAAATTACAAAGTGTTTTATTTGGAGAATAACAGAAACAGATGAAATGGACTTGCTTTAATTATGAGGTGACACACAGCACAAGCAGTCAAGAGCTGTTATGCAAAGTCTGACCAAATAATATAAATCAAGCTTCAGGGAAAGCCTCTCAACCTAACCATCACTCAGGTTTGCACCCCAGCTACAGATGCTGATGAGGAAGAAACTGAAAGTTTTTATGTAAGTGTCCAGGAAGAAATTGATCACAGACCTAAACAAGATGTGCTGATAATCATAGGTGACTGTAACACGAAACAAAGCAGAACCAAATATTGTTAGTAGACTTGGGTTAGGAGCACAAAATGAATCAGGAGAGCAACTCACAGAATTTTGTGAGGACCACAATATGAACACATGTTTCAGGCAACCAAACAGATGATTGTATACATAGATATCACCAGGTGGGCAGTACAGAAATCAATTAGGTTGCATAATTGGAAACAGAAGACAGAACAGATCTATTCTCTCCACTGACATTCAGACCATCAACTGTTAATATCGACAGTCTAAAGCTGAAGAAAAACACCAGAACATTCATAGTGCCAAAATATAATCTAAGCAACAGTCCTGAAGAATTTAAAGACCATGAAAAGAACAAATTCGCATTACTAAGTTCAAGTGAATGTAATCTAGAAGAACTATAGTTTGAAACTAGAGATATTATCAGGGAAGAATGTACAGATTATTCCTGTAGTGTAGCCAAAAGAAATGAAAAGCTTCTATGGATGACTAAAACTCCTAAAATTGGTAAAGATAGACTGGAAGCAAAAGTAAAAGATGACCAAAACAGAACCAAAGATCTAAATGCAGCATTCCAGTGTCTCACACACAGAGATAAAAAGAACTATTATAATAACTGCTGTAAAGAAATAGAATGACAAAAAGAACAAGAAATCTGTTTCACAAGATCCAAGAAATCAAGGGGAAATTTAAAGCACTGGTAGGAATGCTGAAAGATCAACATGGAAATATGTTAACTGAACAGGACAAAATAAAGACGAGATGGGAACAGTACTCTGAAGAACTATACAGAAGAAATGAAAGGATGACAGATTCTTTTCAAGAAGCATCTTTTGAAGAGCTTGCAGTTTCAGAAAGTGAAGTGAAACAAGGAAGGACAGCCATGAAGGAGCTAGAAAAGATTCTAAAGTGTAAGGAAGTGTCACTGGCAACCAAGATCAAGTTAATTCCTGCCATAGTATTTGGTATTACAATGTATGGGTGTGAAAGCTGGACAATGAAGTAAATTGACAAGAAGGAAGTTGATTCCTTTGAAATATGATGTTGGAAGAAAGTGTTATGGGTCCATGGACTGCCCCCCAAAATGTGGGTTTTAGATCAAATCAAGCCTGCAATGTCTCTAGAAGCTAAAATGACTAAACTTTCAAACTTTGGTCACATAATGAGATCAGTCACTGGAAAAGACAATAATACTAGGAAAGTTTGAAAACAGTAGGAAAAGAGGAACATGAGATGGATTGACTCTATAAAGGAAGCCTCCGTTTGCAAGAACTGAACAAGGCTGTTAACAATAGGGCATTTTGTAGGATGATTCATAGGGCTCCCATGAATTAGAGGCAACTTGATGGCACTTAAAACACACACACACACACACACACACACACACACACACACACACACACACACACACACGATATTCTATTATTATTTATATTGTAAGCCTTTCTGAGTACCTATGTGGTAGAAAGGCAGCTAATAAATGTTTTAAATAATAAAGAATTTAACTAAGTTAGGAGCATGGAAGATAATCCTCAGATAATCTTTTTCCAGGATCTACTCCAGCCAGAGGATCCATCTTACCCTGGAAAAAATCTTGTGGCCTAGTTCTTGACTGCACTCCATGGCAATCACTATACCCAATTTCATTCTTAACCAGTGAGAACCCCATTCTTTAAGAAGATTTATGATGGAACTGTAATATTTGAGAGAGCATTTGCCAGGAAAATGGAAAGAGATACTTGTAGACTGATTATTTCTCCCCCCTCCCCTCCCATTTACTGCCCTTTGGAATGGAATGTTTATTTGGATTATCTGCTGTGTATTCTTGATGTTGCTGTTGTAAACTATCCTGATCTAGTGGAAGGGCAGGGAAGATTTTTTGTAATAAAAATCAGAAGCATTAATACAAGCAATTCCAGTGAATTGCTTCATCTTTCATACATTGCTCAATTTGTTCTTATTTTGTACTATTAACAGAGTTGATTGCAAAAGAGCAGTGGGGCAGGAAAGGAAAGGAAAAAGACCCATCAAGGACAGTAAACCAGCTGGACATAGCTTGCAAAAGATTTCTAATGCTGAATCATCATCTCCTTATCCAAGAAAGTTCCTCAGGCCTCCTTCATCCAGTTATTTGGTTCAAGGCCACTCTTATGCATTCTTATCTGCTCACTTGCTGATCCAAGAAGCAGACCCCTCAGAGGGTACTATGACAATTTCTTGAGGTCAACCTATACATCACCACCTGTAGTTGCTGCTCCAGTCTTCTTTTGGAAAGCAATCCACATGGTGAGGAGCACCACTTCAGTGCTTCTACCACGTACATTAGTCTAAATCGGGGGTTGGGAACCCGCAGCTCGTGAGCCGCAAACGGCTCTTTCGAGCCTGTGGTGCGGCTCCCGGCCCCTTCCTGGGCAGCGTGGGGAATCCGCCCCCTTTCCCCCCGCACAGAGGCGGGGGGAGAGAAGAAAGCGGCGTCAGCCGCCGTGCCACCGGGGGGGGGGGGGGGGGGGGGGGGGGGAAGAGAGAAGAAAGCATTATTAAGTAACTTGTCTTTTTGTGATGTAGAGCTTTCACGTTCGGGAACTGGGGCTTCATCGTATGAAGGTTCATAATCATATGTTAGGCTATAATATGATTCTCTTTCCTTCGTCCAAACTGCTGTTTCCTTTAAACCCTTTAAATACCCACTCAGAATTATGCTATATTGCTAAAATGGCCCTTGGAAGTTTATGAAAGTAATTTTGAACAGTTTGGGCTGTTCTTGTTCTTTGCTTTTCTTGTTCTTGGCTTTTGCATGGCTTTATTTAGAGCAGTGCATGTTCTTGTTTAAATTATTATGCATCCTGGTTTGCAGTGCATAAGTTAGGAATGAAAGCCAGTTAGGTGCCACCGTCCGCCCCCCACCTATGGGTGGGGGGGGGGAGAGAAGAAAGCAGCGTCAGCCACTGCCTCGCCGCCGTCCACCCCCCCCCCCGCCTCTTCGAGGGGAGAGAAGAAAGCGGCATCAACGCGCCCGTCCCTTGTCGCTCTTCCAGCGCCACGTGTGCAGAGACCACGAGCGGCAGAGTGAGCGGAGCATGTGTACAGGAATGGCCTCTGAGCATGTGCAGAGCGCGGTCACGCTGGGGCAAGGCCTTCCCACAGAGCGGTTGCTGGCCCCCTCCCCCCACTCTGTGCAGAGCGCAGCCATTGCCCTTCCCGCCGTCATGTGACTTAAAAGCCCCCTCCCGGCAGTGGGGGCGGCGGCGGCGGTGATGAGTCACATTCACGTCCATCCCTAGGTCAGGAGGGCAAGAAGAAGTCCTGGGTGCGGGGGGGGGGTTGTAGGGGGTGGGCTACTCGGTCTTGGTGCAGCAGGTCAACCTGCTTTCAGAGGGGCATCGAGGGGGCCGTTGCAGGCATTTGGAAGAGAAGCCGCGCTCCTGGGGAGTGTGTGTGAATGAGTGACCAGCAGCCTTTGGTTGACTACAGTCAGTGTCCCCCCTCCCCCGATTAAGCGAGGTGGTCCCCCATCCATCCACCCCCATACTGGTGCTAGCACCTCATCAAGAAAGCGGCCGCCGCGCCACTGTCCGCCCACCCCCGCCTAGGTGGGGGAGGGGGAGATAAGAAAGTGGCATCGGCTGCCACCAGGCCACCACTGGCTTACGTGGGGAATCCCCCCCCCCCGAGGGTGCGGCTCCATGAATTTTCTTTTCCAGGGAAAATGGGTCCAAATGGCTCTTTGAGTGTAAAAGGTTCCCGACCCCTGGTCTAAATGAATGAAGGATTTAAACAGAAGCTGTTAGGGATGTGTACAACCACAGCTGCAGCCACGGGGGATCTAGAAGGGGCATGGTCCTTGAATTTTCTACTTTAATCAAAACAAGCAAATCTTCTACCTCTTAAATCAAGGGGAAATGGTCAAGCAACATCCCACAAAATCTGACTTTTAATATTCTGACCAGTGGGCACAAAGGAACTGGTATGCTTGACAAACATTTACATTTTAAAGAAGCTTTTTAAAGAAAAATATATGTTAAAACTGTATAATAATGACATGGAAAGATTTTGGGTCATGTGGAAGAAGCATTAAGTTGAAGAATCGCAAATGGTCCATTCTCGACCAAGGAGGTTGAATGGGCTGAGCAACTTCACACATTTCTAGCTAAAAGCTTTTTGTCTGGATCCATTCTAACCTGGTGTTGTACCTGGTTGCAGGACCGAAACATCCTTTGTCACTTTGGTGGATGTCCTGTGAGAGCATGACTCTATTGAGTCTCCTGGACCTCTAAGCATCTTTCAATAAAGTTACCAGGAGAGAAAGAGGAAGTAGTGCAGCGAGGGGGATACAACAAGGGAATATCAGGTATCTTCTGCAAGTCCTTGCAGATTTCCCACCATGCAATGGGTCTATAGTTTTCCTGGATAGAGATCACCAGGAGGAGAGAAGAAGGGAATACTGAAGACAGGGAGCAGATAAATGTAGGTTGGGAAGGAGAGAAGGAAGCAAAAAAAGGGGGAGAGGCTATGTGGGCTTTCAGGAAAGGGAAAGAGTGGGAGAGACGGAAATGATGCCCTTCAGCAAGTCCGTGTAGGTCCCCCACTTGTTTTCTAATTCTGTATTTCTAGTAAGATTGAAGGTTTGATTGCCACTATGATGATGTGGTCAGAGTGCTAGGCCAGGATTTGGTTTGAATTCCCACTCTGCCATGGAAGCTTGCTGGATGAATTTGGGCCAGTCATCTACTCTCAACCTAACCTACCTCACAGGATTGTTGTGACAATAAAATGAAGGAGAGAATTATGCACATCATTTTAGGTTTCCATTGGGGAGAAAAGCAAGGTAGTAAATAAATATATGTGCCAGCCTGGAAGTAAATCCCATCGGAAACACTGGGAATAATTATTGCTGAGTAAAACATGCTTAGAAGAGGGATTAAAATGAGCAGGGATAGGGCAAGAAAGGTACAAAGCAAACGTTTGCACTTTTAATACTTTGCTCTGCAAAATGAACCTCATTTTTAAATGTTAATTGTACAAATAGGTTTTGTTATTTCTTTAAAAAACATCTCTCTACTAACCCTCACCAATCACTGTAGGCATAAAATATTACAAAAACTGAAGAGAATATGAAAGCTGACGTAATTAGAGCAGCAGAGTGCGATTAGTTACAAAGTGGAGCCCTTCAATCTACTCAGCCACATTTTCTTTAAATCCAACAATAATAAATTCAATCTTCCTTCTTTTTCCTGTGGGTCGTGGCCCACCAAGGGGAGACCAACAGTCCAGAAACACAGAAAGCTTACTGGGGACACATGTCAGAAAAGGAAAATGGTTAGATTGAGAACACTGCCTGCCAAACTAGGGAGCAAATGTGTTCTGTTCGTCTGAACAGCAATACATGGCTACTTTCCCAGGCTCCAATCGGCTCTCCAAAATTCTCCAGGGCAACAGTCACTCAAAGGGCTTCTCTCGGTTTGGGAGGCATCTCCCTTCACTCTTCGGCCCGATTCAATGCAATTAGGGAGCTGCCGTGAGAGCCCGAGTCCAGGACCATTTTTGCTATGCTTTATGACACCCCCCTTCCCCCACCAAGAGGCAATGTACACATGTCTTCAATGAAAACTTACCCCCAGAGAAGTCGTTCTCTGCTGCAATTACTTTGCTAAATGTCGGGTTTAGGAATGTTGGTTCAGCCCTTGCGCAAGCACTTCCAACGGAAGGGAGGATCCGTGTTGAGAAATGTTTACTCTGTCTTCTTCCCTCCAGTGCCTCTAGAGATCAGCCTGTGTATGCAATTCTCTTCCTGGAAACCACTGGCCAGTGTCCAGCAGGCGGCAGGGTGGGGAAAGGCGAGCGAGATTGAAAACAGAGGAGGGAGGGCAGTTGGCTTGACTGCCATAGTGTTGTAAGGAATAGACGGAGGTTGTTTTGCCTGCCAAGTTATTGTTCAGCAGACTTCAGCATTCTTGTCTACCCCTCAGAACCGTTACAGTGGTAGCTTGTCAAAATGATACAATAAGGTGTGGGCAAATGCACAGTGAGAAAGAAGGTCTGTAATTATCCTTACACATGTCATGAAGTTTCAAAGTGCTTCAAGCACATTGCTTATTTTTTAAACCAAAACACTTATAAGAAGCTGCTCCAAAAAGTCAATAAAAGAGCAAACAAAATTGACAGCAATTTGAAGATTTATATCAATAGTGCCATCTGCTGGACTAGGCATGTTTGCTCTGCTTTCCATGTGGGAATGCCACTGGTTTTTACAATCACCAAATAATTGGTTAACCTTACAGTTCCAAGATTATGATCACAAGATTAAATACACTGACATCCGCAATCTCTGTAACCTGTGTAGTAGCTACATTGTTTTCAGATAAATATTGTGGTTCTGGTTTAGTGATCATAAAAACTGTGGAGTATGTTTTGTTTAGATGTCTGTGATATAAGGAGGCTAGAGGGCAATAGATCAAACCAATTATGTGCCAATGAAATGAGCTTCTCCTAGATATTTTACTTACTAAACTTTTAATGGGTTCTAGGCCAGTAGATACTCTTTTGTTAGCTAAAATTGTTGTTCAGGCCATGAAAGTCTGAGTAGCCTGAGGCAAGACATCTTCTCTAACATGCTATAGTATAGCCTGTCCTTTCTGGCTTGGATTCTACGTTTCTTCCTCTTCGGAGTTGGGATTGATTGAAGAAGAACAAGAGTTTGGATTTAAACCCCGCCTTTCTCTCCTGTAAGCAGTCTCAAAGCAGCTTACAAACTCTCTCTTCTCCCCACAACAGACATCTTGTGAAGTAGGTGGGGCTGAGAGAGTTCTGAGAGAACCATGACTAGTCCAAAGTCACACAGCAGGCTTCATGTGTAGCAGTGGGGAAACAAATCCGATTCTCCAGATTACAGTCACCTCCTCTCAACCACTACACCACACTGATGTACTCAAATCCAGTAAGTCAGAGGAGTAGAGAAAGAGTGAAAGACTTGACTGCAGTTTAAAACAAAAATGAATAGAAATATTCAATTAGACTGCAACATATAAGAAGAATCATTAAAATGTCTTCTCAAATAAAAAGAATCCCCATTCAACTGAAAATTTGCTTCAAGAAGAAAGTTTGCAGCAACTTCCCACATGCTACAAGAGATGGGATCAGGGCATGCTTCACCTGCAACGGTATACCTTAATCTTGGTGCTGCCACTAAAAAGGCCTCATCATTGGCCAGATTTCTGTAAACCGAGGTATCTGCAGCATGATGTCATCCAATAGACTCAGAATTTACGTATATTGACTATCCTTATGATAGTTTAGTGCCAAACTGCTTTTTCTCTGCAATTCTCTGTAAATAAGATCATTTTTGAAAAAACCTCATGTTGCAAATGGAGGAGATGACACTGAGGCAGAGGGCAACGAGGCAGAGGGCAACGAGGCAGTTCTGTTTGGCAAGCAGGATATTAGGACCATCAACTTTTTGGCTCAGAGCTTGCACTCTTGGAGACTGCACTAATGTAATGCTTACTATGAATATTGTTGGTAAAATATTAAGAAAAAATTGGTACAATATTTAGAGTAATGTTTTAAAATGAAAATCATGTAACAAATATCAACACATGGCAGCCTTCTTTACGAATCAATGATACATACACTTCTTGCCATGATGAGGGCAATATTTTCTCTTTACTTATTTCATTCATAACTTTCTGCAGTGGTATTATTACATTTTCTTCTAACCGCTTATAATATATTGCTGCAAATCTATCTGAAATTGATGGTTCATCTTCTATTCTTTTTTAATGGCTTGCAATATTTCTTGAATCATAATAGCTTGATTCAATATGTCCCTATGTTCAGACATAAACTTCTCAGTATACATTATTATTGTTATTATTTGTAGACTCCTGTCCCTGTCAAAACAGGCTCAAGAGTCATTTATATCAGTCACTTCATATAATAAAATCATACAATATTTATCAACTACAGTGTATTGGGAGAGATGTTCTGCAGATATGAAGATCCCAATCCCTTTAGGGCTTTAAAGATTAGTACCAAAACCTTGAACCTGATTTAATACCAAGGTAGCCAAGGCAGCTGATCAAGCACTGACTGGATATATGCTTTCCACAGAGTCCTTAAATTTTAAAAGGACCTTTAGAGCTGCATTTTAGACCAGGTGATGTTTCCGTAGCACTCTCAAGGCTATCTGTGATGATCATCCTGCCCACGGTTGCAGAATATGATGCCCACTTTTTTTCTTTATAAATATATAATAAATGTCAACTATATTTGTTCCCTTAATGTTTCCCCATATGGTAGCTGCCACCAGGAATATAAATTGCACTCCCACCCCTTATCTCTTTTTGGTAGTGTATATACACTAATAAGGCAAAGTGGACAGCCTATGTGGTCCTAAGGAAAATAGAGTGGGATTACAATGTTTTTTCAAACAAAGAAAGGTTTTATTTAGAACTGATAGGTAACTTCAAGGTTTC
This sequence comes from Sphaerodactylus townsendi, assembly GCF_021028975.2. NCBI lineage: Eukaryota > Metazoa > Chordata > Lepidosauria > Squamata > Sphaerodactylidae > Sphaerodactylus > Sphaerodactylus townsendi. Next base: position 72,371,023 of record NC_059426.1, on the reverse strand, counting down.
AAGCAAATTATTTACAAAATAAAATAAAACCAAACTGAGGCAACAAATACTTTCAGAATTTCACTCAACATAAATTTACTCTTGACACTTTCTGACAGCTTCTCTCTCTCCCTCATAGTTCTCTCAGACTCTCTGTCTTTATTTTGTCTATCAGTTTATTGAGGTCTTTTCACTCAGAAGCCCTAACACATTCTGCCAAGCTCACACAGAGCTTTAAATCTCACTGACTAGAGTTTTGACATTCCCAGTCCTTTCACTCTGAAATCCTGTCACCTCCTCCCAGTTCAGCATACCAGTAGCCCTCCTACATGCACACTCTAAAATCTGCCAATCATATCACTCTCTCATCCCCCTTTCACCTCCCCTTTCTCTCTCCAATTCAGCTCTCAGTTTAAAGTCACACACACACCCATATTCAAATCATTACAGTTGCTCTGCATACAGCAAGCTATACTAGTCTAGTCTGGAGGTGATGGTTGCATGAATCACCGTGGCTAGGTTGGGACAGGTAGAGTACCAGATGAAGTGTAGCTGGAAAAGTGCCAGTTTAGTTACATTTGTACAAGTTCTTTAGCAAATGGAACTCTCCAATACATTTCCTTTGTAGAATTTGTCTTAAGAAATCAGTCCCTGCTTTTCCTCAGCAAACTAGTAGGTAAATTGTGGAAAATATGCACTTCTTTCCTTTCTACTTTAAGTGGAATTTCTCATTGTTTTTTCAATCTTGTGTTTTCTTGTGTGCCATATACCTGTGACAATTTGTTCTTAAATGCAAAACCTGAATTTATTCTGAATATGTAGTCAATATCTAGAAAATCTCCTTGGGTTTTCAAGTAGTGTTGCAGTAACTTGCGAAAATTGTCTTCTAAATTTAGGGACTGTGAGGTTACAACCTGAGGTGAGCAGGTATGGGCAAGGGATTGACCACAATGGGATCTAATGTGGTTGAGCTGACCTACCACTGTTAGGATTAATTTGATTTAGCAGAACACAAATAAGAGACCATGAGACACTTGCTGTGATTATATAAAAAGAGTTTACTTACTAACAAGAGGAAAAAAGGGTTACATGGAAGAAAAACAAATAACAACTTTCTATTCTAGCACTAACTTGGTTCCTTTACTCAGGCCCCCGTGAACCCACATGATGCCTATGAGCAAGGCAGGGATTCACCTCTTAAGGTGAATCTCAACAAAGAAGATACCTCATGTGTGAGTGAGGCTGCGTGTGTGTGCGTGTGTGTGAGACAAAGAAACATAGATAACTTTATAACCTCTGACCTGTGTAACTAGTCTCACATTAGCAATGCCGGCTTAGCTAGCCAATAGCTTGATCAATGAACTGGTCCTAAAACTCTGATCTCAGTAACTAATTAGCATGCACACAGTTAACCCCTTCTTGTCAGGATTGTGACAGACACTTGCAAATCCTAATAAACCCCTTCTCAAGTGTTTAGTCACAATACACTTCCAAAACATAAATGTAATCATAAGAAAATTGCAAGCATAAACTTTCACGTAGATTCTCAAACTTCAGTCTTCCCAGCAGCTTCGTAAAGATGTCAGCCACCAACTCTTCTGATGGACAATAATTGACACTGATCAATCCCTCCTTTACCATTTGTCTCATTGCTGCAATCTTGATTGCAATGTGTTTACTTCTGTTCTGTTCTGCTTACTTCGGCTCTCCAACATCAAGTTTAAGGCATTCAGGACTCATTGGCAGAGGTGTAGGAGGGGTAAATGGCGCCCAGAGGCAAATTGTCTACAGGACGCCCCCCGGCTCTGCTGCCCTGCCCCACCCCAGGCTCCGCCCCTGATACCCCCAGGCTCCACCCCCACTGCCCTCGGCCCTGCCCATGTCACCATGGACATGGGCAAGGTCTAGGGTGCCCACCTCCCTCCCAGACCCCGCCCCTGCTGACTGGGCTCCCAGCCGGCACCCTGCAGTCTCTTCTGACCTCCCCTCCAGGCAGGCCAGAAGAGACTGCAGTCCCAACCTCGGAGACCTTCTTTTATAAGCACGGGGTGGGGGTGGGGAGCAGGAAGGAATGGGACTACCTGCTCCCCAAATCCCGGCTTCAGTGCTTATAAAAGTGGGTCTCAGAGGCCGGGATTGCAGTCTGTTCTGGCCTGCTCAGAGGGGAGGTCAGAAGAGACTGCAGGGTGCTAGCTGGGAGCCTAGCTGGCAGGGGGGAAGGAAGGGAGGGGGGAAGAAAGGGAGGGGGAGTCCAGGGTGGGATTGAGGGTGCTTGGAGGCAACAGGAAGTCCTGCTGCCCCGTCATTTTTGCGTGCCTCGGACAGGGTCGAGGCATGTGAAACAGCAGGACTTCCTAGTCACGTGGGTCACTAGGATTTTGCGCCCCCCCATGTGATCAGAAGAGTGGTGCCTGGGGACAAGTGGTACCCCTTGTCCCTAGGCAGATATGCCACTGCTCATTGGGGTCCTTACTCCCTGTGTATCTGTCATATCCACAGATTCTATAAAGTCCATAATCTTGGCTTTCTGGTTGAGAAGAAATCCTCCATCTTGGGTTCTTTCCACTTGTATTCCCAAATACTGCTTTGCTTCTCCCAGTTGTTTAACTGGCAGTTCTAAACCCAATGGTCCCCACTCCTGTGTGGGTGTTACCTTTGACCCACAGCCTCCCTTGTGTTGCAGCACTGCTGTTCTCTTTTCCCACATCCTGTACCCTATGCACCAAATTTTCAATTATATTATGAAGCCTGTGTAATATTGTGGATAAAGGACTGGATAGAATTGGTAAATAAAAAGGTGTTAATATTAGAAGGCTACAATCTATTCAAAGGATGGCATGACTTCTTATTCCCTTGGAGCCCTTTGGGGATAAGGTGGTTTATAAAATCCAATAAACAAACAAACAAACAATAAATAAATAAATAAATAAATAAATAGAGAATAAAAATTATAAGAACTTCAATTCACATCTAATACGGAAAGCTTTAGCTAGGGTTTGGTTGAAATACAAAGGCCCTTTCCGCACAGCGGAAAGGGCGCCCCTGCACCGGCAGGAATTCTGCCGGTGGAGGGGTGGGGGGCGTTCGCACGGGAGCGTGCGAGCAGCCCCCGCAGAGGCCTGCACGGGAGAGACGGCTCCGCACGGAGCTGCCACTTCCCTGTCCCTCTCCCACTCACCTCGTCGCCTTCATCGCCCTGCTGGCCTCCTAAGACCCGCCCACGCTGCCCTCCGACCTCCAGGGGTCGGAGGACAGCGAGGGAGGTTCTTAGGAGGCCAGCAGGGCAACTAAGGCGACGAGGTGAGTGGGAGAGGGATGGGGAAAACAGCGTGTTCCCGGCGGTGCCATTCGCACTGCGCCACTGGGAATGCGCTGTTTTGAGTCGGCCTGACGCCGTCCTGGGGTTGGAGGAGGGGATCCAGGTCGGCGCTGCTGCATTTTAGCAGCGCCGCCTGTGCGAACGGCTCCCTGGGGACGGCGTTTTTGCCGTCCCCAGGGCGCCGTAAATGGCCCATGCGGAAAGGGCCAGAGGTTGGTTTTATACCAAAACCCCATTGTAGATATATAGAGTAGAATCCTTGAAAATGAAAGAATTTGGCTAAAGTAAACACTAGGAAAATTATAAAAATCTATTGAAAATAGAAGGGAAAGAAGTTAAATTAAAAGATAGAACAGAAATTTCAATACAAGGAAAACCCTGTCAATGGTTTCAATACACACAATTTCAAGAAACATATAAGAAAGATAAAGTGAGGAGAGGTTTCCAAGTGAAGCAAAATGAGTTTGAAAAAGCAGTTTTAGAAAACAATAAGAAAATAATTATAAGACAGAACCAGAAAAAGTCAATGAAAAGATGATAGCATGGGCACAAGACACAGGGAGAAATATAACTTTAGAGGAATGGGATAGAGTTTGGCAAAGTAACATGAAATTTACACTAGTAATGGATTTAAGAGAAAATTTCCAAAAGATGTATTTTAGATGGTACTATACCCCAGTTAGGTAGAATAAAATGAAAAGGATGAAAAGCGATAGGTGTTGGAAATGCCAAAAGGAAAGAGGAACATTCCTACACATGTGGTGGGAATGTGAAAAGATAAGGGAGTATTGGGAGGAAATAATCAATATTATAGACGAAACGTTAAAGTGCAAGATGCGAAGGAAACCTGAAATATTCCTCTTGGGTCTACATAATGATAAGAATATTGATAAAAATAACACTCTATTTCTATACATGATCAGTACAGCAAGAATTGAAATAGCCAAATGTTGGAGAAAGTCAGGGAGACCAAAGATAGAAGATTAGAGAAAGAGAATATACTTGGTGATGGAAGCGGATAAATTGACATGTAAACTAAAAGAAATGTCGGGGAAATTAAAAATACGTGGAAATTACATAACAAATATTTAGATAAATGTTTGACATAAAGAATAGAGAGTCATGTGTGAATAATGTAACAGTAAAACATTTGAGAGAGACACTTAGAAACCGAAGCGGTTCTTCAGTAATTTGTTGTTTATTGTATATATTCTTTTCTTTTTCCCAACGGCAGTTAGAGAGAAATGAAGATAAAGAAGAGTTTCAACTAAAGGATTAGAGAAGAGCCCAATCAGAAAGATAATGAAGGATGTTCAAATGTACTACTATAAATGTTTCGTTTTTCTCTCTTGGTTTGAGTTATACCTGATTATGATAAGTTAGATAAGAAAAAAATCAAATGTACTACTATAAATGTTTCGTTTTTATCTCTTAATTTACCTGATTATGATAAGAAAAATTCAGACTAGAGTAATAAGAATAAGATAAGAAGGGCAGGGGGAGTAGAAGTGGGGACTATAAAATAGAACTTCAGTTAATTATTTCGCTTGTGTTTTTCAGCAGAAATAACTATTACAAAGCAATAGAGTGAGAATACAATAAATTGTTTTATGAAGTTGATGTACAAGATTGAGGGGAAAACCCCTTTATAAAACAAACCCTGGAAAAAGAATGTGTTGATTAGAGTCAGTTACGAAGATGGAAGTGTCCACCGTGAAGAAATAGTAGAAGATTTTAACAGAGACACAATCATGTGTCTAACACGACGGAGGCGCAGGGAATAGTTATACTCTTTTTGTAATTCAAGAAACATATGTGGTAATTATATTAGTTTTAAAAGTCTATTCAAAATATATGTATGCACAGCAGGATGGCAACACTATGTTTCGTTTTTGTTTTTATGAAAGTTATATGTAATTGTAATTGCACAGGGGTAATTGTATATTTGTCTCGAATTGGGTATGGTATGTGTATGCAGTGTTATGATTTTAAGATTTAATAAAATATTGTTAAAACAATACTAATAAACGATCATGAAGTGTTGAATTTGAATGAATTCACATGCAGAAAGTAATGTGTATTGGAGTCTGTATAACACTAAAACAAAGACTACACAGTGTAGTTCTTTTACAGTTGGTAGTGTGTGAGACAATGTATAAATAAAGCGGCACCGAAGTGGATCAAAAGGGATGTCAAAGCTCTTCATGCTTCTTCTGCCGGAGCCATTAGAGAACAGAGACTATTTGAGAATAGAGTGTACAACATTACTGGGAGCAATCCAGGGGAAAAGTTGCTTTGTTAGCAATTGGTCTGCAGTTCAGTTATTGGCCCTGGGACCACATTTATAGAAGCAGAATATATGTGGAGTCCAGATCATAGACATGGGTTGTGCATTAAAGTGCATCTACTGCATGGATTGGTTTGTTTTGCTAGACACCTCACATACATTTCATCCTTGCCACAGTACCATTTATGTAATTTTACTATGTTGGATTTTTTTGGCCTCCTGGTTAACACCTAACAGTTATCAATTAGCATTGTTAATATTCTAAAGTAATAAGTAAATTTATATGGCAGTCCTTGCTGAGTATAAAAATGATAGAGATAGACAGGTCACATGCACGGATACTAGGGTGGAATGGGCCTGCTCTGCCTTGCCCTATTTCATCTCTTACTTTCTCCCAGAGGTTCCCAACTCCCTCCTGGAGGCCTTTCTTCCCTCACTCTCTCTTTCTGCTGCCATCACCTGACCATTGTAGGGACTATAACACTGGGAGGGTTCAGCACACCCCCCCCGCCTCCCCCGCTTCCTTTCCAACTCTGGAGGCCTTGCTCCCTGTTTATCCTGCTGCTTCCTCACTCCTGGGCACCACAGGGACAATTCACTGCCTGGTGCGCACTGGAGGAATACGTGACTAACTCAACTATTAGCCTTCCCTCCTCTGGCACCCCTTTTAAAATAGTGCATCCAAGACAGTGGAAGTCTATGTGGTAAAAGAGAACTACTACCAGCATACAAAGTTTAAAAGGATTTATTAAAAAAATAAAAGTTTTATTAAAATAAAAGGATTTATGAAAATAAAAAGGATTTTTAAAAATAAAAGTTTACACTCATACTTTTAGCACAGCACCAGATTGAACAAGGGATCCAAGAGAAATGCAATTCCTCTGTCCTGCTTTCTATACATGTCCTACCAGCTGTTAGAATTTAAGACAGGCTCTTGAGCTTAGGATATTACAAATCTCTACAGAGTTTCCATTACCAGGTAGTTTTGACAGCTCCCAGGGACATGGTCAAAGTGACTGCCTTCTCCAGATCCCAGATGAGTGGCTCTGTCTTCCCTGGGAGTCCCAGCTAGAAGAAACCTTTCTTCTTGCTAGAACAGACCTTTCTTGCTCTTTGGAGTTTTATTCATTCCCTTTCTCTACAGACTAACTGGTCAGCCTGGGTCAAAGAAGCTTTTCCTGAAGCCCCAAGAAGTTTTCTTCTGAAGTTTTTCCTAGTACATTATTAGAACCACCAGATCCCTGCTTGAATAAGGGAGGGGCAGAGGTTGACCCATCCCACTGTGTGTTTTAGCATTTCTTTAAAAGTGGCTATGGTGAGACTGGAAAGTAATTGAACTGACTTCAACTCTTCCTCCTGCCCAGAAAAAAAAGGTTATATGTTCCGTTCAAAGCTCCAGTGGAAAAAGCTGTTTCTTCACAGATGCCACCATTTACCTGATCAATCTGTAAGAAACGCCTCACAGCTATGAATCAAAGATGTTTGAGTTACAATCTCATCCCCAGCATCCTGAAAGCTGCAAAATGGGAAAGTATGTCTCTCAGTTTTGCTCATCCACACAGTGATGCCAGCATCTCATGTGTATGACATTCACCCTCTCATTCTTTTGGTAGTAACTTGAAGTGAATAATAAGGCTTGGGCTATGTTGAAAAGGAGGAATTTAGCTTAGTTAGCATATAGGCAATCCTTCTTCCCCAATTCTGGCTAACTCTAGATTGTCAGTTTGGTACACTCACCTTTAGATCATAAAACAGAAACAATAAGCTCCTAAAAGAAGGGATTTCTCCTGAGACACAACAGCAAAAGACCATAGTATAATGCTGGAAGAACCTTTAAAAGCATGCTCCACTGCAGTTGGCCACGAGGGGGCATAGATATGTTGCTCTAACTACCTGTATGTAGATAATTCAATGAACCATTATGCCTTATGAAGAAGTGTGTATATATGCCCCCAAGTTTTGCAAAAATTCAGAGAACTAAAACAAATAGGGGTTTTAAATTACTCCCAAAATAAAAAGGTGTTCTCTATGCAGAGGAATCACTTACCTCAGGCTGCTGTGGTGGTGTACAGCCTGGGAGCCACACTGGGCTCACCAGCGGCTTTCAGGCTCTTCAGCAGGGCCCCACGGCACATGCCTGAAACAGTTGGGGTGAGACATTGACAGAGAGCGGGAAAGAGAAATAAATTGGGAGGGGGGAAGAGGGAGAAAACCCCAGCATGCCTGTCCAGAGCAGTCTGCACTGATCACCTAGAGGTGGGGGGGAGGAGGAGGCCTCAGTGTGCCTGCCTGGAGTATTCCAAGTGAGCTGCTGTGGGGGGAAAGCCTCAGAGCCTACCTGGACTCCTCTAGGTGAGCTGCAAAGCAGTCACGGTGGGAAGTTGCATATTAATATTAAGATGTAAAATTTTGGGAAATTTTGAAGCCACAGAAAAAGGGAGGGTATGTGAAATATACATATTATTACTTTCCCATCAATGGTAAATTTCTATTACTCATTTAACAACATGAAAACATTATTTATAACTTAGCATGTAAAATTGTACTATTAGGGATATTTATGGAATTTGAAGGTATAACTATCCTAGTTTTTTTATTTTAAACATTGTAAGTATAATGTATTGTAAAAGGCTTTCACAGGCAAAATCAACTGGCTGTTATGGGTTTTGTGTGTGTGTGTGTGGTTGTGTGTGGCTGGCATCTTCAGAGGCATGTCATATGGTGAGATGTGTTTCTCCATGGCAACACATCTCATCGTGCATAGAATCATAGAATCATAGAGTTGGAAGAGACCCCAAGCCAGGCAAGTCCAAATGCAGGAACACATAATCAAAGCATTCCTGACAGACGCCACCCAGCCTCTCTTTAAAACCTCCAAAGGAGACTCCACCACACCCAAGGTAATGCATTCCACTGTTGGAACAGCTCTGGCTGTCAGGAACTTTTTCCTGATGTTTAGATGGGATCTATTTTCCTTCACCTTAAAACCATTACTCCTAGTCACTGAGCAGCAGAAAACAAGCTTGCTCCCTCACCAACATGACATCCCTTCAAATATCTAAACATGGCTATCATGTTACCTCTTAATCTTCTCTCTTCACCAAACTAAACATACTGAACTACTTAAGTCTCTCCTCATAGGACATGGATTCCAGAGCTTTTTACCATTTTGGTTGCCCCTCCTCTGTGGTCTACTAAGACTCCCAGATCCCTTTCACATGTAGTGTTGTCAAGCCAGGTGTGCCCCATCCTATATCTGTGCATTTTTTCTACCTAAGTGTAGTATCTTACAGTTATTTATGTTGAAATTCATTTTGTTTGTTTTGGCCCAGTTCCCTAATCTGTCCAGGTTCCCAAATCTGTCCAGGTCGTCTTGAATTCTGACTATGTCCTCTGGAGGTATTAGCTACCTCTCCTAGCATGCCTTCTGTTCCATCATCCAAGTCATTGATAAAAAATATTGAATAGCCCTGGGCCCAGCACAGGACCCTGGGGCACCCCCCGCTACTCTCCAGGATGAAGATGAACCATTGACAAGCACCCTTTGAGTTCAGTCAGTCAACCAATTATTTCACTAGCTTACTTGAAGAGATATTATGGGGCACCTTGTCAAAAGCTTTACTTAAAATCAAGGTATGCTATGTCCACAGCATTCCCTTCATCTGCCAAGCTTGTCACTCTATCAAAAAAGATTAGTCTGGCATGACTTTTTTTCAGAAACCCATGCTGGCTTTTGTGATCACAGTATTCCTCTCTAAGTGCCAGAATCTTTCCTGAGTATTGATGTCAGGGCTGACTGGATAGTAATTATTAGGGTCCTCCTTTTCCTCTTTTTGAAGATGGGGATAATATTAGCCCTCCTTTGAGTCCACTGGGAATTCTCCTGTTCTCCAGGATTTCTCAAAGATTAGAGCAAAGTGGTTCTTGAGATTACTTCTGCCAGTTCTTTAATACCCTGGGATGTAACTCATCAGGGGGGGGGCCTGGAGATTTGACCTAGTTTAAAAGTAGCCAGGTGTTCCTGCACTACCTCTTTTATTCTGGGCTGAATTTCTCCTACTGTATCTTCTGTTTCATTTTCCCCTGGATGAGCACTGTTTCCTTTTGGGAAAAGACTGGGAGCAAAGAAGGTGTTGAGTAGTTCTTTATATCAGGATCCTTTATATCCTTTATATCAAGATCCCTTTATATTAAGGGGATCCACCATTTCCCCCCCTCTTGGGGAGGGCTTTAAGTATGGGTCTCATTGGATGCCTTTTAATTGTGTTAACTGCTGGTTTTAAAGGGATTTAGTTATTATATTTTAAAATTGATGGAACTTGTGCAAATTGTAGTTTACTTTATGTAGTTAATTTGCTCCCTTTGTTTTGGTTTTATTGTGGTAGAGTTTATGTTGTACACCACCCAGAGCCCCTCGATAGGACGGTATAGATAGATGATAGATAGATAGATAGATAGATACAGAGAGAGAGAGAGAGAGAGAGAGAGAGAGAGAGAGATGATAGTTCTGCCTTTTTCTTCAGCCCCTGTTAGCATTTTGCCATCTTCTCCATGCAGTGACTCTATCCTATCACTTTTCTTCCTTTGGCTATGGACATGCTCCAAAAGCTTTTTTTTAACCTCTCTGGCAAGTCTCAGCTCATTGTGAGCTTTAGCTTTTCTTGACTTTCTTCATACATATCCTCGTTATTTGTTTGAATCTCAGCTGTGTTGATTTCCCTTTCCATTTCTTTTTACATGTCCTTTTTTAAATCTTAGCTCGGTTGAATGTTCTTTAGACATCCATCTTGGGTTTCCTTAGACACCTCTCATTTTTTTCCTCATTGGAACTGTTTGAAATTGTGCCCTGCCTCACTTTTAAGAAATTCCCAGTCATCATGCACTTCCTTCTCTTTTAGTATTTTTTGACCACGGGATCATACCCAGTAGATTCCTAAGCTTACTGAAATTCTGCTTAAAGTCTAGAATGTGTGTATGACTTAGCACTCCCTTTCCACTTTATAACAAACTCCAGGAGAACATGATCACTCCCACCTAAGCAGTGGTGGGATTCAAATAATTAACAACCAGTTGTAATGGTGGGATTCAAATAATTTAACAACTGGTTCTTTACAAGCACCATTTTAACAACCAGTTCTGCCGAAGTGGTGCGAACCTGCTGAATCCCACCACTTCACCAAAAGATTCTACCACTTACACTCCACTTATCAGGTCATTATTATTGATTAGGAGCAGATCTAAAATAGTCATTCCCCTTGTTGCTTCTTCTACCTTCTGGACCATGAAATTGTCTGCAAGGCAAGTGAGAAATCTGTTGGGCCTGATAGTCATGGAAGAGTTTGACTCCCAGCAAACATCTGGATAACTGAAATCTCCCATTATTACTATTTCTTTCCTTTCTGAAAGTTTGGTCATCTGTTCCAAGAATGCATCATCCATCTCTTCTGACTGGCATGAGATCAGTGCTATTTCTCTCCCCCTTAATTTTTACCCAAATACTCTTGACCTGGCTTGCAGGATTTGTCATAGACCTGCTCACAGCTGTAATAATCTTTTACCTATAACACTCCTCCTCCCCTTTTCCTATTTGATCGGATTCTCTGAAATAGGTTATGCTCTTCAATGCTTATGTTCCAATCATGACACTCATCCCACCAAGTTTCAGTGATACCTATAATATCATATTTGTTTTCTGTGTTAAGAGTTCAAGTTCATCTTGTTTATTTCCCATGCTTTGTGCATTGATGTAGAGACATCGAAGGACATGGTGCATTTCCTCTGGCTGCTTCTTTAAGTTTTTTTCCCTCCCGCTGATGGCTTCTTGACCTATTTGCTCAGTTCTCTCTATAACCTTTGGACTATCATCACTATCACTTGATGAACTCCTGTCTACTTGAATAATGTCTCCCTCCCCCTCAGTTTAAAGCCCTTCTGATCAGGTTTGTGAGCCTCCTTGCAAAGATGTTTCTATTTACAGGTGTGAGGTGCAACCCATCCCTTGCCAGTAGTCCCTCTTCATGCAACCACAGACCATGGTCCAGGAACCCAAATCATTCTGCCGGCACCACTTGTGAAGCCAATTATTCACTTTCACTATTCTTCTTTCTCTCCCTGGGCCATGTCCTTCAACTGGGAGCACTGGCATAATGCCCATTGGGCAAGGTGGGCAGCTGCCTAGGGCATCACCTTGTGGGGGGCATCAAAATGCTGGGTTTGTTTTTGGGTATTTTTAGTGGTTTTCTATTTTTGGTCTGCAGGGGCACAGTTTTTAGGCTAGCGGCACCAAAATTTCAGCGTATCATCAGGAGACTGTCCTTATGCTACCCCCCAAGTTTGGTGAGGTTTGGTTCAGGGAGTCCAAAGGAAATGCACCATGCCCTTCGATGTCTCTACTTTGGACTCCCTGAACCAAAGGGGGTGCCCCTATCCCCATTGTTTCAATTGGGAGCTAATAGGAGATGGGGGCTACAGTTTTGAGGGACCATAACTTTGGCCCCCCTGAACCAAGCTGCACAAAAACTGGGGGGAATCATTAGGGCAGTCTCCTGATGAGACCCTGAAAGTTTTGAGACTGTGCCTTCAGAAATGTGCCCCCCAGCCTGCAACCCCCATTGACAGCAATGCAGAAAACTCAACGCAGAACAAAGATTCTTGGGCAAATTTCGGGATGTTCTTGCAGGGAGAGCATTCTTGGACATATCAGCACCAAAAGTTCAGGGTATCATCTGGAGACTGTCATTATGGCACCAAGATTTGGTGTAGTTTGGTTCAGGGGGTGCAAAGTTATGGACCCTCAAAAGGGTAGCCCCCATCTCCTTAGCAAAGAATGTGGGATGGGGTAGCATGTTTTCTTGGCTGCGGTGATTAGAGAACTCTCTACCTTTTAATTTTCTATAAGCTCCTGAATAGGACAAAGGGCAAAGTGAATCCACTGACAGTCCAATAGAGGCCATTTTTTCTTCAATTATGGAAAACCAGGGGTTGGAATGGGTGTCAGAGAGCAGACGGTGGACCAGGGAATTACAGTCTGAGAGAAAATGAATTCGCAGCCAGAATCTAAAAGCCCTTCAGCCAAGCGGCTGATTCCAAGGAGTTTTGACCTAACTCCAGACAAAGGGCTGCATAGGGCACGCAATTTGGGGATTAGCTCCCATTGGAAACAATGGGGGATGGGGTACCCCCTTTGGGAGTCCATAACTTTGGACTCCTTGAGCCAAACCTCACCAAAAGTGGGGGGTAGCATAAGGACAGTCTCCTGATGATACGCTGAAATTTTAGTGCTGATATGTCTAAAAATTCACCCCCTGCACGCACCAATGTCCTGGTGCAAAAAAAATTGGTCATGGTGGAGTGGCCGCCCATGGGGGGGGGCATCCAACTCAGGTTTCGCCCAGGGCTACAGTTTGCCTCGTTACGCCCCTGACTGGGAGCAGAGATGAAAAGATAACTTGTACACCCAGATCCTTCAGCTTCCTTCCCAGAGCCTCAAAATCTTGCTGTGTCATTTGTTCCCACGTGGATCAAAAGGAAAGGATAATGGTCCATAGGTTTAACAAGTCTTGTCAGCCTCTCAGTTACATCATGGATTTTTGCCCCAGGGAGACAGCAAGAAAAATTGGGAAATTGTACCAATTGGGGAAATGTAAGAGAAGTTAATAGGGTGATATAATTAGTGATATAGTTCTAGCATCAATTGTTGATGAAAAGGAGAAACATTGGCTCTTGTAAGGTGACAAAGCAGAGATACAACTTTAATCACACAAAAAAGCAATGCACTTTTCATCTTTTGGCACTGCCGCCCCCTCTCGACCTTAGGAACGGGCGATGCTACCATGGGACTTTTAAGCTGTCTCTGTTTTAGAGATTGTTAGGCTGCTACTGAATTTTAAGGGTTTTAATTGATTTTTAATTATTGATTGTGGACGTTGTTGCTGTAAACCGCCTAGAACCCTTCGGGGATGAGGCGGTCTATGAAATCCAATAAACAAACAAACAAACAAACTTTATATCTCCCTTTCTTCATATAGAAATAGAAGTTCATGTATTAGCTGGAAACCTGATATTAGCAATGGTTATAATTGAGTTTTCTCTTTTTAAACTTCATTTTTAGATGCCTGGATCCTGACACTCTTTCAGGACTGATGGGGAAAGGGGGAGGGCAGTGATGAAAAATGACCAGAGCACCAAAGGCACAATTTGTATGAAGCTGTAATGGTGTGAGCCTGATGAGAGAAGAGGAACAGGGTGCATGGGGGAAACCCCCTCCATCTTACCTTCTGAGGCCCATCTCAAAGACACAGAGCTAGATTGGGATGAAGCAATGAATCTGCAGGGTATCACAGAAGCAGGTACTGTAACCATTTTTCCTCCTATAGGTTAAGTATTTGTATGTATGCCAGATTGTCTTGTCACCTTGTGTGGAAGTAGCATTGCTCCCTCTGCCCCCACTTTGTGTACTTGGTGTGGTTTGGTTGACCAAGAGGGCTGATGTGATTGCACCATTGGATTGTATCTGAGTTCTAGTGTTGTAGTTTGGTGTTTTGTCTAGTGGGCAGAGGCATAGCTGGGCCAAACCGCGCCCTGCGCAGTTCTCCCTGTGGCGTCCAGCCCCCCCCCCCCGCGGTGCCTCCTTCCCTGCTTCCTCGTTTTCTTTCCATTTTGTTTTAGTTCCTTTTCCAGAATCTTTTTAGGCTGCAAAGGTTTGTTCTCAGTAAAATCGCCTGATGGGAACTATATCTCCCAGGAGACCTTGTGAGCCCCAAGGTCTCCTGGGAACTGTAGTTCCTCAGGCCGCTACTGCAAACAGGCCTTTGCAGCCTGAAAGTTCTAGAAAAGGAAAGAACAAAGGTAAGTGTGGGAGAGGGATAGGTAGGCTGACCATCCCGCCTTTGGCGGACAGTCCCGCCGCATAATTCTGTCCCACATCCTGCAGGTTCTTTCCATTTTCTCTCGAGTTTGGGAGGCTGCCGCATCGCCTTCTGGGGCTAGCAAGGCAGTGTGGCAGCCTGCGGCGCTGCCTCAGATAAAGACATGTTTAGCACTGCCAGCTCGCCTGTGGCGGAAACGGCAGCGCCTAGAAGGCCATGCCCCAAGCGGGCTGCGCATGTGGGAGTGTGCCACAGGCTGTTAGCTTCTACCCCCATCCTGGGTTCACAAGGTGACCATCTGGTCACCTTAGGATAGGGGTGCGTCGTGGGGGGCGCCGTGGGGGGGGGAAAATGGGGAGGGACCTGGGGACGATTTTTCATGCCCCCAGGCAGCCTCGCATGGTGCACCCCTTGTAGCTCCACATGACTGCTGAGTGGGAGTCAGGCCTAGCAAGCATATTCCCTGTCTTGGTGTTGTAGTCTTGTGTATTGCCTTGTTTCTGTTAGGGTTCATGACGTCTTGGTGGCTGTGTGCTTAGTTGTGTGATTAATTGGTTTTTTCTAGAGTGGCTCTATTGTTGTGATGTTAGCTGTAGGGATGTGAGTGTAGAGGCATTTAGGGGCAGAGCGAAGGGAAACTGCACCCAGGGCGTGTGCGCCACGCGCTCCTGCTGTGGTGCCACTCACCCCTGCCCCGCCCCAGAACACCCCTGCCCCAACCATGTCACCACACTGGGGAGGGGGCCTGAGGCATTATGCCCCTCGTCACCCTGTGGACACTACGCCACTAGAAGCATTGGAAAGGTAGGGCATGCTTCTCTGTTTTTCTCTTCCATTTGAAAAAGTGGGAGGATGGGGTGAGTTACTTTCTGCTCTGATTGCACTGTGCTGGACATTGGGAGGGGTTATTGTGGGGGTGTTGTTCCAGATAGGGGCATCAAATTTGCTGTGCAGCTGCTGGAGACTTTGCTCCCAGGAATCATCCAAGTTTGTTGAAGTTTCGGTAGAAATTCAAATTCTTTAGGCACCAACTTTTCCTTTACTTGGGTGCCCACAGAATTTGACCCCACCCAACCAATCTTCAACAAACTTGGGTAGTTTCTGGGAGGAGTAGTTGTGTGGATAGTTGTGTAGATAATTTAGTGCCCCTATCTGGAACAACACCCCCACCAGAGCCCCCCCTCCAAATCCCCAGCACAATTCAATTGGAGCAGAATAGCAAGTCCTGTCTATTTCCATGGTAGGGGAAAATGACCTTTCCCCCCACACAGATTCTTGCTGAAGCCTAATACATTCTCCCACTGGAATTGACTGATCTCCATTGTAGCCTATGGAGAATTTCTGGGGGTGTCCATGGGAGCATCTTTTAGAGTAGTGACACCAAAATTGCAGGGTAGCTTCAGAAGACTGTCCTGATAAAAGCAACCAGGTTTGGTGAAGTTTGGTTCAGGGATGCCTATTTAATGGGTCCCAAAAAGGGTTACCTAATCTCCCATTATTTCCAATGAGAGCTAGGGTTGACTCAGGGAGGCTGTGTAGGGGAAGGACTACAGTGGGTATAAAGCCATAGAGTTTACCTTGCAAAGCTCCATTTTCTCCAGGTACACTGATCTCTGTTGCCTGGAGAACTGTTGTAATTCCAGGAGATTTCCAGCTATTCCCTGGAGACTGGCCACCCTGCTCAAAGCCATTTCAGACCTTGAGTGTGCTTGCGCATAGTTGTTTCCTCTTTACAAAAGAGCCACACTAGGATTATGCCTGTGTTTATTGTTGTACAGTCTGGACCCTAAGAAGCTTCCTGTATCTTTTATAACTGGGTTGAAGGGAATTCTTTTGCAGCTTTCCTCATTCCTGTAGTGCATGGTGCTGTTTTTGTGCATCATGAGGAAAGCTGCCTTTACCAATTCTATATGCTTGTTCAGCAAATGAGTAGGTTTGACATCTCAGATGTTTCAGTGAGGTTCAATATTTCTTTCATGCCTTACCCATAGGACAGAACTGAAGTGGATTAAGATTAATTTACTTTTTTTGCAGTTTACTGTTTTTTTCTTCTTATAGGTTGAATTCGACAGATTTTGCTAGGAAGAAATAAGAACAGGACTAGAAGAGGAATGCACAAAGTACATAGGATGGTGGCTAAACCTTAATAAAGTTTTGAAATCACCCATTTAAAGGAATACTGGTGGCACCATCAGCCTCTTGTGCTGTAGTAAGAAATGACACAACAGGATACTATTTCACTCTCATATTTATATTATATGAACAGACACAACGTCACTGCCATTTACTTTTGAGAGAAGAACCTCCCCAGCACTTTCTTGAAGGCCGCCTTCACATCTTTATTGCGCAAGCTGTAAATCATGGGGTTGACAAGAGGGTTGACTACGGTATAGAACAAAGCATTTACTTTGTCCCAGGTTGGAGTATGCTGGGAGCTGGGTCGGGAATACATCAAGAGGATGGAACCATAGAACAAGGAGACAGAGATTAGATGAGCAGAGCAAGTAGAAAAGGCCTTGCGCCTCCCAGCAGCAGAGCGGATGCGTATGATGGCTGCCACAATCCCAATGTAGGAACCCAGGATGAGAGCACTAGTTGCCAACACATTGCAACCAGTGACAGAAGTCAGGATAAGTTCATAAACTCGAGTATCACCACAGGCCATCTTCACAAGTGGTGGTGCATCACAAAGGAAATGGTCGATGGTGTTGTCCCCACAGAAGCGAAGGCGGAAGGTGTTGCCTGTGTGTATGATGGCATCGACAAAGCCAGCTACATAAGAAGCAACAACCAGTTGGATGCAGACCTTCTTGGGCATGGCAGTGGCATAGAGTAGTGGGTTGCAGATGGCCACATAACGGTCATATGCCATGGCAGCCAATAGGAAGCACTCGCTGTAGGCCAGGCCAGCAGAGAAGAAGAACTGGGCTGCACAGCCAGCAAGAGACATGACATTGTTCCCAGACACACAGTCAGACAGGATCCGGGGAGTGTACACTGAGGAGTACCAGACATCCAGAAAGGAAAGGCTGCCCACAAAAAAGTACATGGGTGTGTGCAAGCGGGAATCAAGGTAGATCAGAGCCATGAGACCCAGGTTCCCAGTCAGGGTGAGAGTGTATGAGACCAAGAATAGCACAAAAAAGACCAGGCGCAGGATTGGATCTGTTGTGAAACCCACCAAAACAAAATTGGTAACAAGAGTGTGGTTGACTTCCATTCTCTCTATAGGCCTCATCTGTTGATAAGAACATAAGAACATAAGAACAAGCCAGCTGGATCAGACCAAAGTCCATCTAGTCCAGCTCTCTGCTACTCGCAGTGGCCCACCAGGTGCCTTTGGGAGCTCACATGTAGGATGTGAACGCAATGGCCTTCTGCGGCTGTTGCTCCCGATCACCTGGTCTGTTAAGGCATTTGCAATCTCAGATCAAAGAGGATCAAGATAGGTAGCCATAAATCGACTTCTCCTCCATAAATCTGTTCAAGCCCCTTTTAAAGCTATCCAGGTTAGTGGCCATCACCTCCTCCTGTGGCAGCATATTCCAAACACCAATCACACGTTGTGTGAAGAAGTGTTTCCTTTTATTAGTCCTAATTCTTCCCCCCAGCATTTTCAATGAATGCCCCCTGGTTCTAGTATTGTGAGAGAAAGAGAGGTACCTCTCTGTCAACATTTTCTACCCCATGCATAATTTTATAGACTTCCAATCATATCCCCCAGTCAGCCTCTCCAAACTAAAGAGTCCCAAACGCTGCAGCCTCTCCTCATAGGGAAGGTGCTCCAGTCCCTCAATCATCCTTGTTGCCCTTCTCTGCACTTTTTCTATCTCCTCAATATCCTTTTTGAGATGCGGCGACCAGAACTGGACACAGTACTCCAAGTGCGGTCACAGGGAAGAAGAATTGGAGTTTTGCTATTTATTTCCATGGTAAGTAGAATACGCTTGTCACTTTGAAGGATGTGCTTGAAAATTCTTCTCAGTACATTCTGTTTCATTTTGCCCATTGCTCATACTACGCTCCCTTGTGTTTTACAAATGTTTACAGCAGGCTGCTTTGACATGATGATTCTTGAGGTCACTGCATGCAGTTGGTTAACACTGTGATGCTGACAGAAGCAAGACCATTTACACTGTGGTTTTTATAATCAAAATTACTACCGTATATACTCTCGTATAAGCTGAGTTTTTCAGCCCTGTTTAAAGGCTGAGAAAAGTCCCCTCGCCTTATAGGCGAGTCACCATTTTCTATCCATCACAAGGAGGCTGGGGGTGGGGCCAGGACAACCTCCCTGCGACCTGGAAGCTGCTTGTTGCTGCCCTCCTTGGAGGGTGAAGGGGGAACCCCGAGGCACCCTGGCTGGCAGGGAGGCACCCTGGGAGGCAGAGGGAGCTCCTTATTTGGGCAGTGACGTCAGGGGGAGTCACTGCCCAAATAAGGAGCTCCCTCTGCCTGCCCTGGTTTGACAGTTCAGGCTAGTTGAGTTGGTAGAGGGAGCTCCTTATTTGGGCAGTGACTCCCCCTGATGTCACTGCCCAAATAAGGAGCTCCCTCTGCCTCCCGGCTTCCCACCCTCAGCTTATACTCGAGTCAATAAGTTTTCCCAGATTTGGGCAGTAAAATTAAATGCCTCGGCTTATACACGGGTCGGCTTATACACGAGTATATACGATAAATATTACTGGGAATTGGAAAATTCCTGGTAAGGATATCATCTAGATGAAAAAAATTCAAATATTTTTGTGATAGAAATCAATCATATTTAGGATTAGACATGTTCTGGATGTCAAAAATGTTAATTAAAAAGATGGGAAAGCAGAAATCTTACCAAAGACTTTGCCAGATAATCTGATAGAATTAATCTGGAAACATGGAAATAAGAGAGAAAGAACATCAAGATTAAATAATGCACATTATTACAAGATGAAGTAATACAGAAATTCAATACAGAAATGATAGATTATTCTAGCATTAATAACACAACTGAAACTACTGTGATATCAAAATGGGAGGCTACCAAGGCCCTCATTAGAGGAACTTTAATAGCAATAGCTACTAGAAAGAAAGAAAGAAAGAAAGAAAGAAAGAAAGAAAGAAAGAAAGAAAGAAAGAAAGAAAGAAAGAAAGAAAGTAAGTAAGTAAGTCAATTCAGAAAATAAAAGACAAAATGAAGTTAGAACAAGATCATAAAACTACTGGTAATAAGGAAAGACTGAAGGAATTTAAAACAACTGAAGAATCAACTAAATTTGTTAGAAGCAGAAGAAATGCAGAATTAAAAAATTCAAATGTGCAACTTGGACAATAGCATATTGTCTAAGAAAAGAAAGGGAAAAAAGAAGGATGCCTGCAATCAAGACAGGAAATCAAGTAGTTCATCCCAGGGAGATATATGAAAGATATTAGACATTTTTGAATGCAAAAGAATATTCAAAGAGAAAATGGGAAAATATTTGTGTTTTGGGATGCAGAGAAAGCTTTTGACAACATAACTTGGTTGTTTCTAATGAGAGTCTTACAAAATATGAATTGTAAAACAGAATTTTTGAATGGAATGCCAACAGTGGTGGGGATCAGAAAGAGAATGAAAGAAAGAGTGATGGTGTAGGGGCAGAAAGAGAGAAGGGGTGGCAGTAGATGGACATTTTCCAAATGGATCACAGCAGACACAGAAAAATCTAAAAAGTTAAAAAATGGGAGCTTCTAATTTTCCCCCAAATTAAATAAAGCATTGTCTGTGCATGTACAGACTACTTAGTGTTAAGAAGTTGGAGAGGGACCAGTAGAGGCTGCTGCTGCAGCAGCAAAATCCTGATGGTGTAGTTGAAATAGAGCACAGGAACCACTGATGGATCCATATGCAGTGGGTGGCAGACACTGGGAACTGCTCTGGGCCCTCTTGTGGTGGCTCAAGATCCACTCCACAGCAGTGGTGGAACTTGGGAGCCACTCTGGGCTTCCAGCAGCTCCCAGAGAGCACTGCTAGTGCAGCCAGGTTCCAAAGTGAGTCAAGCCAAATGGCAATGGAAGAGGAAATGGGACCCCCCCCTTGAGTTTTGTGTACCCCAACTTGTGTGTTTGTGTATATGTGTGTGCGTGAGAAAAAATAGTAGATCATCATGTTCTCATTCTGAGCGATCAAACTCTGTGCGCAACTGGTGAACAGTACTTGTGCTGGTATAGCAAGTGTCAGCTCTTCAGTTATGAAAGATTTTAGGTATATTAGTACAGCCAATAGGGCATCGAGTAACTAGGTATCTGCATTACTGAAGTGATCCATAGATGATGTGTTTCAAAGCATGTAGGCACTTTGGGAGGAAGTTGTAAACTTCCTTTGTTCTCAGTCAGTTGGAGTCTCATAATCTCAAAACCTAGACATAGTATGTACCTCAGCTAAGAGAGGATGCTTTATTGTTTTTCTACCATGTTACCTATTATATCTCAAGAAGTCCAAGTCAGAAGGATAAAATATAAGCTGTTTATTCTCTATCAGCTTCTCACAACAAGCATAACATAAACCTGCAGCGGCACTGAATACATACAAATTGCTAACTGCCAATTACTGGCCCAACAGCTGCAGGTACTTACAGCCAATACATTACACCCCTTCCCCCTAACTCCGGTAGTAATCTGGCATAATTCTCTTCCATTGAGACAGTCTTAACTCCCGTTCTGGATCCTGGTTCTGAGTTGGTTCCTGACCCTGTAACCCTATTGGGCTTTGCGATGCTTCCTCACCCTGAGTTGCATTTGGCATGGGTGCCACCCTTGGTTCCTTGATTACCTGGGACCCCTGGTCTCCATCTTGCCCTACCCTTTGGGCATCACTCCTTTTCTGCTCATCTCCCTGATCTACTGCTTCTGCTACTGTTGGGCCTGACACCCTTTTCCTCACTTGGTCCACATGTCTGCGGATCACCCGCCCATCTTCTATTTCTACCTTATATGACAGTGGTCCTGTCAGCTGCCTCACTACTGCCGGAACCCAACAAGGGCCTGCCCCATAGTTCCTAACATATATAGTGTCATCCCTCTCAAATGTTCGAGGCGCTTTCAGCACTTGGTCACTCATCAACTAGATCGGGATGCATCTGGTCCAACAATGTTGTAAGCCTCCGATTCATCAGCAGTTCTGCAGGACTTCTCCCTGTGGCTGTATACGGTGTTATGTGCTGCGTCAACAAAAAGTTTGCCAACCAACGATGCCAATCCCCCTCTACTATCCGCTTCAAGGCATCCTTTGTTGTATGCACCATCCTCTGCCTGTCCATTGGTAGCTGGGTGGAAAGGGGCTGAAGTAACCTGGTGAATAACGCCATCTGCCAAAAACGCCCTAAATTCCTCAGACACAAATGATGCCCCATTGTCTGATACCACAGTATCCGGGAGACCATGGGTTGTAAATAGCTTACACAGGGCCCTGATCACTGTATGTGATGTCATTCACATTACTGGCACTACTTCTAACCATTTGGAATATGAATCCACTACAATAAGGAAAACCTGACCCTGAAAGGGGCCTACAAAATCAATGTGTAACCATGACCAAGGTTTTTGCTTGATTCCGACTGATGTATGGGGACCTGTGGTGGTGCAGGCCATGTTATCTGACATTCCCTGCATCTGGCCACCCATTCTTCTATTTCACTGTAAATCTTAAGCCATCAAACATAGCTACGGGCCAATGCCTTCATCCTCATTATCCCGGGGTGCCCCACATGTAAGACCTCCAACACCCTAGTTCTCAAGGCTGATGGAATCATCACCCTATTTCCCCACAGTAAGCAACCCTTATGGACAGATATCTCATGCTGTCTTATTTCAAATGGTCTGAATTTTTCCTCTAGCTTTCCCTTCATGCCCAGTTCAATGCTCGAGCAATCACAGGATTCTTAGCTGATTTTTCAGCTATTTCTGCTGCTTTGCACTGGAGGCTCAGGTAATGATTCCAACATTAAAACCTCTAGCAGTGGGGAGTGGTCTTCCACCTCCTTTTGTGCTGGTAAGCAACTCAATGCAACTACATGACTAAGGCTCATTCCGCACATGCAGAATAATGCACTTTCAAACTGCTTTCAGTGCTCTTTGAAGCTGTGCGGAATAGCAAAATCCACTTGCAAACTGTTGTGAAAGTGGTTTGAAAACACATTATTTTGTGTGTGCTGAAGGGGCCTTAGTTTCCTCCCTGGCTGATGCTGCAAGACATAATCATATGCATTCAGAAACATCGCCCATCGAAGCATTCTGGGGAACAATATCTGTGAGGTCTGGCGCTCTGATGAAAATAATCCCAACAATGGTTTGTGATCTGTCACGATAACAAAAGGCCGCACATAATCATGGAATTTCTTGACCCCAGCCACTATTGCCAATGCTTCCTTATTTGTGTGTAATTTCACTCAGTTGTAGACAAAGTTCTAGAATAATATGCAATTGGAGCCTCCCGCAGATCCCCCAACTGGTGGCTCAACACTGCTCCCACTCCATACGTGGAGGCATCGCACATTAAGATTAGTGGCTTCCTTTCATCAAAGTGAACCAGTACACTTTCTGATGACAACAATCTTTTAACATTCCGAAATGCTTCCTCATGCTGACTTGTCCACTGCCACACTGTCTGCTTATCTAATAAGTGATGCAGCGGCTCTGCTGCAGTGGCTTTACGCTCCAAAAATGAATGATAGAAATTCAGCAGTCCCAAAAATGCCTGCAATTCCTGCTTTGACTGTGGCACAGGGGCATCCTGAATTGCCCTTACCTTCGCTGATGTTGGATGAATTCCCTCTGCGTCTATCATGTACCCCAAGAACTCTATCTGACACTCCAAATACACACTTTTCACGCTTGATTTGCATTCCCACATCTGAGAAACACTGTAGTACTTTTTGTACCCGTGCCATCAATTCCTCCTCAGATGTACTCACTATCAAAACATCATCAAAATAGGGTATGACTCCTGGCAGGTTTCTTAATATTTCCTCCATCAAACTCTGGAATATACTGGGAGCTAACCCCAAATTGCAAATGCTTTATTTTAAATGCCCCCCTGTGGGTCACTATTGTCTGGGCTTCTGCAGTAGCATCATCTACTCCCAGCTGTTGGTATGCTTGCTAAATCTAGTTTCGCAAAAACCCTTCCATCTGCCAATGTTGCCAGCAACTGACTCACCACTGGCACTGGATAAGGGTGCTTCTGCAGTGCCTTATTAATTGTACACTTATAATCAGCACAAATACGCACATCCCCGTTGACACTCAGGGGGGTTACAATTGGGGTCTCCCATTTTGCATATGTGACTGGCTCCAATATTCCTTGTTCTAATAACCGGTCTAGCATCAATTTTTGGGCGCAAAGCAAATGGGACACGCCGTGATTTCAAACGTACTGGGGGTACTGAGGGGTCAAGATGTAATGATACCGGTGGATCCTTGTACTGCCCCTGTCCCTCGGTGAACACATCTTTAAACTCTTCAAATGTTACCTTACTCACCCCATGAATTCCTGTAATCGCAATTCCCAGCCTCCCAAACCAGTCCAGCCCCAACAACCTCGTACGCCTTCCTTCCACTATTAATAGTTGCAAACATCCTTCAAACATATGATATTTCACTCTGACATTACATGTGCCAACCACTGATACTCTATTTCCCTGATAGTCAGTAAGTGGTAAATCACAAGGTCCAATGTTCAAATCTTCCTGAGGACAAAATGTTTTATATGTGTCCCATGAAACGATGGAAAATGCTGAACCAGAATCCACTTCCATCATGCAAGGGACATCCTGGATCCTCACAGTCATTGGAAAGGAAGAATGAGGGCAAGACTAAAACAAGAAACAAGGAAAAAGGTTGGCCTAACCCCAAAAAAACTTGCCACACAACAGGATTGCACAAGGAAGTGTTAATACCAACAATGACTAAAGTGCATATATGCAACATTCATAAAATAACATAATCAGGAATGATTCCATGAGTCCATAAAGTTCTCCTGACCGTAATACTATAACTATTTCATTCACAGTCCAATGGAAAACATGGAAAAGGCACCGGTTCAAGAAACAGCACCCTGCTGCCAAATTGTACAAGTTCAAAAGAGCAGCAAGGTTCAAAGAAGCAGCAGCAAAACGCCTGCGCTCTGAAGTGCGTTTTCGCCAATCTTCTTCAGTGCATGTGCGTCCTCTTCAGTGCATATGTATAGTATTAGTACTTATTTCCATCATTCAAAAATTGCTATATGCTATCAAAGTATTTTGCAAATCATTCACTAGGTATTCCTTCCATTCTATTTTCTCAGTAAAGTTTATTTAAGCTAACCAGCAGCAACTGTGACTGTTTACTCTGCTATTTTATATTTTTACACCAACAGATTGCCTTTTACACACACTTTTCAAGCACATACTGGTAATGTTACTAGGTTGGAAAGAAGAAGGTCATCAGATCCGAATTCTGTACTGAAGCAAGGTTTGCAAAACCTCATCCATTCAGAATAAGCCGTACTAAAAGTCTGTAGCCAAAGAGCAGACGAATCAGTTATATTCTGCCAAAGTTCCACAGTTGGAAGTGGCTCTTTCTCTTCCTTCTCCTCCAGAAGCATCTCCTGACCTCCTATGAAGAGGCATCACTGGTGATGTGTGTATGCTTGGGGGCGGGGCACAGATGTAAAATTTCTGGAAATTCTGAAGCCATGGAAATTCTGAAGCCATGGAAAAGGCAGATTTGGAGGGGGGGATGAAATATATGTAATATTTTCTTTTCTATCAAAGCTAAACTTCTCTTATCCATTTAACAACATAAAAACATATTTTATAACTTAACATAAAATTGTAAATACACACTCTTCTTGAGAGGGAGCTGCAAACTGCTATCCCCAATGTTACCATAGCACATGTATTCTTGAATGTGTTGTATATGCCTGAAATACACATAGGAATTATCATTATCTAATGATGTCGATTGCCTTATTTACAAATGATTATTCGACACATTTTGAGTAAAATCTTGTGTTTCATTTCACCAATTCTAAAAGGAAAAAGAAGCTCGTACCAGGCTTTTTAAAACTGTTCTTCCTAATTTGCCATTTTTTCCATTGGAAAAATTGAGCAAGTCCTCAGACTTTTTCATGCCAGGAATGAGGGCTACTAGCAGGGTCCTACTTGTTTTTAATTTCTCTCAAGGATTTTTTAAAAAATAATTATATTGAAATAAAATGACTTTCCTCCTTCATAGTATCATTTACTGAAAATACAAATCTTCAGATCATCTCTATTAGTTGACCTACCTGGTCAACAAAAACACTGAATCTATTAAACTGCTGAAAAGGTTATTTCCATTGGTTGTGGTGGGTTTTCCGGGCTGTGTGGCCGTGGTCTGGTGGATCTCGTTCCTAACGTTTCGCCTGCATCTGTGGCTAGCATCTTCAGAGGTGTATCACGGACACACTATGTCCTTTACACACGGTGTCCAATTATTTCCATTGCTTTTATGGTGGCAAGTATTCATCAATACTTTTCAGCTTAAGTTACGACAACTGATGTTATTTTGGTTTTAAATTGTTTCTATAATGCTATTTATTGTTACTTAGGTATAAACTAAAGATAGAAGAAATAATATATGATGATGACTATGGAATTTGTTAAGTGGTATTTCTGCTCTGGAAAGATTATCACTTTCAGTCCAACTTCTTTGTTGCTCACTAACTCAGTGGTTTTGAGTAGGGTTAAGTTTTTGTACCTTAAGAGAGGTATGTTACTCTGAGGGAAAAAATCACTAAGAGTCTTAACCACTTACTCTTTTTAGAATAAGCATTTTTGTTGACTGGATCATACTTTTTCAGACTGTAGTGCACAAATATTTATGGTACAGTTTTTAAAAAATGTATACAGCATAAGTTGCCACAAGACTCTTGTTATTTTTGCTATTCCAGACTAACACAGCTATCCATTTGGACTTATTTGGATGGGGAGAGATGTTCAATATCAACAGTGTAAGCTGAAAATCTATGTTCTCTTCAACCCTGTGAACTTATCTGGAGAATATGAGCACAATGTATTATTTTCACCAATGAAAGCTGCTCAAAAGTAGCACTTGGAGGAATCTTCAAAATTCAATAAATTGTATTTGTTATTTTCAGCACATCTAATGAAGCAGGATGCAGGAAGAAAAGAGAAGAGTTTTGAATTGCATTTATATGCCACCTTTCTTTCCAGTGAGGAGACTGAAGGTGGTTTGCAAACTCCTTTCCCTTCCTCTCCCCACAACAGACACCTTTTGAGGTAGGTTGGGCTGAGAGAGTTCTGAAGAACTGACAAGCCCAAGGATACCAGTAGGCATCATGTGTAGGAGCAGTTCACCAGATAAGATTCCACCGCTCATGTGAACAAGTGAGGAATTAAACCCAGTTCTTCAGATTGGAGTCCACCACTCTTAACCACTACACTACTACACTAATGCAGTTTCCATCCTATTCTTCAAAGCCTTTGGTGTACAACATTCTGATGTCCCTGCGTATAATATGTTCACATTGTCAATTATATTCAAAGCTTGCTGAAGTTGCCTCCATCTCTGGTACTGTAATCTCCAGAACAAGAAATGTACAATGAGAGAAGACTCTGCCACTAATGAGTCAATACAAAATCCCTCAATTGATATACTTCCAACCATAATAAGATGATTTGGGCATTTTAAGCAGGTTCTTGTTCCAGAATATATGGCTGTAGATAGATGCAGGAAAAGAGAGCTTGAAACCCTTCCTCTTTGAAAAATAAATACACGCAGCTTTATTGGAATCATAGTACTCTGACCTTGTGGGCTGGCCAGTTCCTGGAAAGGGAAGCTTAATCCGGGAGTTTAGAGTTTGGTCTCTTTTTTGAGGCACAAGATCATCACACAATTCAAGCCTGAAGCAACCAGTCTTACCTGTAAGAAGCATGGCATATTCTTTTGTTAATTCCATTTGAGTGTGTTAACAAGGTGGTTTATACTGGAGGGATTTTTTAAAAAAAACTTAAAGTGACCACAATCCTTCCCCAGTCAACTCCCAGTGTGGACAATTAAATATTGATTCTTCCTTCTTGCTGATTTGAGGTGGGAATATTAGGATTAGGTCACTTGAGTCATTTTTTTATTCCTAGTCCCTAAGGTATTTCATATTTAAAAGCAACAAGAGTCCGTCCCTCGGGCTACAAGATCTGCATGTAAACAAGTATGTCAACTTCTATCTAGAGGGCACCTGAAAACTCATTTGTGATAGAACCATTACTCCTTTCCTGTAAACAATTGCACCTGTAACTTGAGTAATAAGCATGATACATTCCACCTCAGAAACAGGGTGATCAAATGTGTATTGTACATTTATTTATTGATTTGTAACCTGATGCACCACTAGTTATGACTGCCAAATGCATTTGATCACTAAAGCCCCTTTAAGTCCTCAGTTCATGCCAAAAACTGAACTCCTTACAAAAATTCAAAGAATAATGAACACTCTTTATGTGCAATCAGTTTCTGCTCTATATGAGATAGTTCTAAGAATGCAATGAAATATCACTGTTTATTTGCTTCTTATTTTAATTCTTGCTCCTGAAATGACAGATAGCTCCAGTTTGGTTCTGTCTTGGACATCTGCCTGTGAACCCCCTGCCTTCATACTTGGATTGCCAATTGTGGAACAGGACAGCCACTGAATATCATGGAAGAATGGAGATTTGAACCTGGGTGTTTCCAATCATAATCTGGCACACTAACCACATCACATTGGCACTCAGCTAGGTTTGCTGCCTCATAAGAACATAAAAAGTGTCCAGCTGGATCAGATCACTAGTCCATCTATTATTTTACATATTTGTTTAAAACTGTCCTACACTGCCTTTCCATCTAACTCCGGTTCCCCGTGGCAGTATGTGTGTGCGTGTATTTGTATATATATAACACCAAAGACAGACCGAAGATATTGGCCATGTCATCCAAGTCAGGGATGCTGATGGCAAGATGCTGTAAAGATCCTGCAACACTGGTGTGACTATTTCTCTAATACCAGCAATGACGAATTCCCACATCCACCCATAATGAGCTGTCCTCCTATCTTTGGCCCAGTTCCACAAATAGCAACCATGGAAGTGAAGGAATCCATCAAGAAAATGAAGCGTGGAAAGGCAACTGGCCTTGATGACATCCCAGTCAAGATCTGGAAGATGCTTGAAGAAAATGGTGCCACATTCCTAGCATCACTTTTCAACCGCATTACTGCAGAAAACAAACTTCCAGAAGCTTGGACCATGAGCACAACTATACCCATTTGGAAAAAGAAAGGCGATGTCTGGGAATGCTCCAACTATCGACCAATCAGGCTTCTTTGCCATGCCATGAAAATCTTTTAAAGGGTACTGGATCAGAGGCTCAGGAACCATGTAATAATCACATCCAACCAATGCGGTTTTTTCAAAGGAAACTGAACCACTGATGCCATGCATGCTGCATGGCTATTAATGGAAAGACACAGGGAGAAAAATAAACCATTGCACATGATATTTTTAGACCTCGAAAAAGCATTTGATCGAGTGCCACATACACTTATATGGCAAGCACTTCAGTCACATGGTATTCCTGAAGAGTATGTTCGATGGGTACAATTACTGTACTGTAAAGCCACCAGTCAAATTTAATGGCCAGCAGTGATTTCATCACCATTCACTATAACTATTGGCTATCATCAGCGCTCAACACTTTCACATCTGCTATTTATTCTTTGCATGGATACAGTAATAGCTGATTTACAAATGCCACATCCTTGGACACTGCTTTATGCAGATGATGTGGCTCTTGCTAACCAATCATGCACAGCTCTTCAACAACAATCACATGAGTGGAGCAATAGATTAGCTGATTATGGATTATGGCTAAATTTACAAAAAATGGAATAACTTGAATGTGGCCCTCAAATTAATAGCCAAGACTTGAAGAAGACTGCTCAATTTAAATTTCTCAGATCCCCGGTCTCAGCAGATGGGGATACCCTACCAGATGCTTGATCTAGAGTTAATGCAGCATGGATGAAGTGGCGGCAAATCACAGGAGTCCTGTGTGACAAAAGAATACCTGAACATCTGAAGGCAAAAGTGTATACCACAGATATCTGCCCTGTGGCCCCATATGGAACAGAATGTTGGCCAACAACTCAGAAACATGAAAAGCCTCCTTTTGATAGCATTCAGGATCTCATTGGGGGGAAGCATAAGGACAGTCTCTGAAGTGTCGTTCCAATAGTCTGGGAACTGACATAGGAAATCAGGTGTGATCCTGTTCTTTATCTAACTCAAGGACAATAAGTAGTGTCAAAGGCATATGATCACGCCAGACTTGATGTTCAATCCAAAGATTGTCTGAGATAGTAGTATGTAGTCTGGGACACTGTTGCCATGTGGCAATAGAGAGGTAAATTCATCAGCATGTTGACATTTGGGGAGACCATTTGAGTAGATCAAGTCAAATGAAGTGCACAACTGAAAGAGATGTGCACCAGCTTGGTTCATTGTTTTATCCTTAGTGCAACAAGGTAGGAAAAAGTGCTCCGGTAAGGAATTCACATTTGGAGCAATAGGGTACTGGCAGCTCCCCTCTGCTCCTCTAATTCTGGCATTCAAACCACCTCCAATGATTAGATCGTAAGTGTGCCTCAGGTCCAAGAAGTATTCAAGAATCTTGGACCAGTGTGTATTTCTCTCCCCATTTTGGGAACATGGTAAACATTTTGGGAAGGTAAACATTGATTATTGTTAAGTTGGAAGAGTCCCAGGTTAATGCTATTGCCTGAGCCAGATGGGCACATGATGGTAAAATCTTTGTGGCTACTCCAAGTTCTGACTTAATCTAAATCCCCAAGCCTGCTAAAAAACACCCTTTCCGATTCACTTTGTAGGCAGGCGTGAGGTGTGTAACGTATCCTGGAAGATGAATCAAATGAGGTGACCAGGTTTCTTGCAGCAAAATAATGTCAAATCTCATGAAGTAGTTTAAGAAGTCTGCATTGTTAAGTTTATTACTCCAGCCAGCTAAGTTCCAGGAGAGGAGAGTCAAGGGAAGAATAGTAGAATAGCGTTGCTTCTGAGGTCAGTCTGTCTCAGAGAGTTGATTCAGGAAGCCGTTAATATCATGAAACACACAGCCATTGCTGGGTCCAACAAGAGGATCCATGTTTTGCATGCAGGCAGAAGTATAAGTTTCTGCTTTTTGAGTAGACAAGGCGGCAGAACTTCCATTAAGAGGCTTGGATGCCTCATCTGCAGCATCAGAGTTGGTCAAGTACAATTCTTGAAACTCCTGGGCCCATGTTTTGCCCCTGGATTTATCTGAATAATCGATATATGATGCTATGTGAGATCACAAGTCTAAATCTAAATCCATTTGGGTTTGTCGTGCCATTCTGGGGGAGAGAGAACTTGGGTAAAAGAAGGAAAGTCAGGCCTTGAGAGTTTAGTCAAGCTCTGCCTTAAAAGAGGCGTAAAGATTGGTTGGAGTGGCATCGAAAGAGGAAGAATCAAGCAACTGCTCTGGGCTTGATTCATTTCTCGTATTGAGTGGCCTCTTGTCGGCAGTAATTTCAGGTGGCCTCTCAGTATCCATCGGCATAGAACAGTCCTCATGTCCCTTTGTATTTGTCACAGTAGGGAGCACTAGGGTTGTTGGGACCTGAGCCCTACAGGTTGCCAAACTTTCTCTCAGATAATCAATCCTTAATATTATCACACCTTGTTCTGACTTGGGAAGAAGCTCAAATGCGTGCTTGACACTGTTCTCAAAGACATCACAGTTAGAAAATAAAGGCTCATTATGAAATTCACGGTGGGTGTACTGTTGGTTTGTTCGTGAATGTCTGGAACCTGGGTGCTGAGTTTCCAAATATTTGGGTTGGAGACAACCTGACTTCTGATGAGTAGTAAAATTCTCAGCTAAGGTGAAATCAGAAAGTAATGGTAACACAAGTCTGTTCAAAAAGACCATTTGCAGAAAGATTCCCTTTTTGGAAATAAACACCCTAGATCTTTGTAGCAATTTAGGAATGAGTGCTGATTGAAAAGACAAGAGAACCTCTGGGGGAGTACAAGCCAATGGAAATTAGAACTACTAAGATTATCCACTGAGAGCAGGTCGATGTGATTTATCTGTCATTTCAGCAGATCTCTTAGATTGGCTTTGGCCAGTCTCGCTGTGGACCATGCAGGAAAAAGCCCTTATGCTTGAATATATACAAGCAAATTTGGTGAGAAGACAGCCTAAGCTGAGCGTGCATACTGCCATTTAATGAGCCAGTCCTGGGCAGACAGGGACCTTTTCTCCAACAAGAGTCTTTTCTCAGAAACTTTTTTTATTCCAGATTCAAATTAGAACATCTAGAGTTGTTGGTGGGGCTGCATGAAGGATGACTCTTATCCCAGTTGCTCAAAGCTGGTGCTAGAGGCTCTACAGGCTATGTTCCTACATTGCAGAGATCCGCTAGTCTTTCTAGTTTTCCACTGAAAGCCCTAAGCTCTTCATAAATTTTCTTAACTGTCTCAGCCATGAGGTTACACAGCAAAATTAGGTCGCACTCATCGTTACAGGAATCAGTGTTCCCTCTAGTAATAGTGTGCACAGCCTGCGACTCAATTGTTGCCTGTTCGCTTGTAAAAGGCATCCCTTGCTCTGCTTGTGTGTGTGTGTGTGTGTGGGGGTCAAACAGAGACTCTTCTACCAGGCTCAATGAAGTGAATCGATTTGGAACAGGTATAGTGAGGTTTTGTGAGCAGTCTGTACATACCCTTTTGGCTAAGAAGAAATCATTAATTTTAAGCTGTATGCAAGCAGGCTATGGGCTAACTTAATCTGATTCATGTGAGCATTTCCCTGCTGCCATTGTCAGGCTGAGAAAGCTTGTGGGAAGCTATATGGCCATAAAGTAATGACCATAAAAACATAAAGTTTTCTGGCTGAGAAGCTGTAAAACGATAGAACACTTAACAACAGCTTCAGAAAAGCAGGATAAAATATACTTTCAAAGGAATCTTACAGCTTACAGAGCATCTTGCCTGTTCCATGCACCATCTTGGATCCCCATAGACACAAAACATCTAACAGGAGTTACTAACGGCATAGTAAATAAAATTCTTCATCCACTGGTGGAAGACAGATGAATCTCTCTGGGGAGGGAGTTCCAAAGTTTTGGCAGTATAACTGAGAAGGCTGTTTCTCAGGTTGCCACCCTCTAGTCTCAGTTAGTGGTGGTGCCAGAAGCAAGGTCAATATCAGCACATTGAATTGGGTCTGGAAGTAAATTGGGACAAGACTGGAGTTAATATGGTCCCCATGATACACTCTAGTCAGAATTCTGGCCAAAGTATTTGGTACCACTGTAGCTTCTGTCTTCAAAGACAGCCTAATCTAGATGTTACAAAGGTGTGTATCATAGCAGCAGCTGCAGCAGCATCTTTCCTGTCCAGGAAGGATCACAGCTGGCTCACCCTCAGCCAAAGCTAATCAATGGTATCCAGGCCTCTTTTAAATACACAGCAGCTCCATATCATTAAAGACAGGAGGAAACACTCACTAGGAGTGGCTTACCTCCCAGCATCCTTTCCCAGAGCAAATTCCAAAGAAGAAAATAGGCTTGGTTACTGATATATAGGCATTTTTATTTATTTACTGATTTGTTAATGATCAACTCATTACAAAACGAATTGAGAATGAAGTTTTATATACCAGTCACTTAAGAGAATTTCAGTGGGAAGGAACACAGAATGAGCAATCCAAATGTATCTACTAAGAAGTAAGTCCCATTTTACTTTAGTGATGGTTACTCCCAGGAAGGTGGTGTTAGGATTGTAATCAGAAGCACTGAAATAAGTCTAAACTAAAAGCATTTAAAGCAGTTTTTCCCCTTTTGACTATAAACCTTTTAGAAATTAGAGATCATGGTTACATATGGGTGGAAGGAGCTTTGAGAAAGAACTGCAAATGTACTAATAAGACATATTCAAATTCATTTGATGTATCTTAACAACTTACTGAATGATTAGCTTCCTGCTCACAAACAGCAAGCAGAACATGATGAGTTAAATCTGTAGGACACAGTATCCTCTGGCATGATACTGATTTATCAATCTACTGCCCCACTGATTTGAAGTCACTTTCTTGTGTAGAGTTTCTTTTTATATGAAGTAGTTGGCTGAAGGGTAGAATCATAGAGTTGGAAGAGACCTCAAGGGTCAACAAGTCCAACCCCCTGCAATGCAGGAACACACAATTGAACCTCTGTTTAAAAACCTCCAAAGAAGGAGACTCTACCACACTGTGAGGTAGTGCATTCCACTGTCGAACAACCCTTACTGTCAGGAAGTTTTTCCTGATGTTTAGGTGGAATCTTGTTTCCTTCACCTTGAACCCAAGGGTAGGCTATTTTTTAGATGCTTGGGGTAGAAGAACTTCTAATGTGCAGCATTATTTTTGTCTATAGGCTTAACACAGGGTTTGATTGCTAATTCCGCCTTAGGACTCACATAAACTATGGTTATCAAGAAAATTAATTTTCTCTGTATGCACAGCAATGGTAAATTTGATGCTGGGGTGGATCTGATTAATCTAATCTGTAAATGATTGAACTAATGCCCTAACTGAGAATATCAAAAAGATGTTATCTATATACCATTTATAAAAAGTCACATATTTCCTCGGAGGAAACACCCTGAATGGTATGTAGTGTAGTCATGCTGTCTAAAGATGCCAAAAGGGATCTGTTCAGTCCTGATGTAAATATTTTTAGGCAGAAGAATGTTTTTATTTGGGGCATGATTTTCAGGTAGAAAATGCGCTTGTTGTGCTAGTATGTATTCAATCAATATTTTGTCTCAACCCCTCTCAAATCCTGTCTGAAACTCTCAGTCAGTAGTTTCCAACCTTTTTTCTTTTGTGTGCCCCTTGGCAACCCATTTCCCTAAAACTGTACCCCCATTTTAGTAAATCTGTTACGTAATTTTTACGTATCCCCAAATGCTCTGGTGCATATCCCTGGGGGTATGCATACCCAGTGGCGTAGCTGGCCCATTCGGAGCCCGGGGCGGAGTCCAAATTTTCCACCCCCCACATGCCACTTACCATGCACCACGTCCCTTGTGTGCTCCATTTACCTAGAAGCTGGTTGACAGGCGCAGGCTTCCCTCGTCCAGGGCTTTGCCTCGGTGCAACATGCACATGTCATGCCGGCCTCAGCATGAATCTCCATCTATTTACCAATCTTTTTCTTCTCCATGTAAATACTAATGTATTGTGGTCTGAAATAGGGCACACATCCATGTTATAAATACTTAGTCCAACTGGGCTAATTATCCACACCATATCAATTCTGAAGTGTGATTTATGTCTCTCTGAATAGAAGGTATATTTTCTTGCATTTCCATATTTTAATCTTCATAAATCTTTTAACTTTAAATTATTAGATTTTTTTTAAAAAAGGTTTTAAAAAAACCTTTTAAAAAAGGTTTTAAGTAGCTTACCTTCTGTTATTTTTTAGTTGCTGTTTGATTTTCTGCCCAGCCATGTCAAGGTTACTCCATTAAAATCTCCCATCAATATAATATTTTCACAGGAATATTATAATAATATTTGTTCCACTTCTTTATAAAATTGAGATTTATTATCATTTGGCTCCTGCTATTGAGA
Organism: Sphaerodactylus townsendi; assembly: GCF_021028975.2. Lineage (NCBI taxonomy): Eukaryota > Metazoa > Chordata > Lepidosauria > Squamata > Sphaerodactylidae > Sphaerodactylus > Sphaerodactylus townsendi. The sequence continues at coordinate 72,335,883 of NC_059426.1, read as the reverse complement.
CTTAAATTGCCAGCAACCAAGGACATAGGTAAGGGGAGGTCCTCGGGTTCAAAACCGCCCCCCCCCCCATTGCATATTTGAAGATCTGCCCTCTGTTTTTTTTGGCATTTTTAGTGTTTTGGGGGTTTTGGCCTGCAGGGGATGCAGCTTTTAGGCTAGCTAGCAGCACCAAACTTTCAGGGACTCTCCTGATGATACCACCCAGGTTTGGTGAGATTTGGTTCAGGGAGTCCAAAGTTATAGAATCCCAAAGGGGGTGCCCCATCTCCCATTGTTTCCAATGTAAGCTAGTAGAAGATAGGGGCTACGCCTTTGAGAGTCCATAACTTTGGACCCCCTGAATCAAACTTCACCAAACCTGGGTGGTATCATCAAATTTTGCACCGGGCTCCATTTTCCCTAGCTACACCTCTGCCCAGAGGGGAGGGCAGAAGGGGCTGCCCGGCTGCTGACTGGGAACCCAGCTGGTGGGGGAAGGCAGGGCAGGGGAGTCTGCTGTCCCCAGCCTTGGAGAGCTGCTTTTATAAGCACTGGGGCCAGGGGTGGGGCTTGGGGAGGTGTGGCCATGCCCCTGGGGTGGGTAGGGGCATGGCCCCCAACCCCCCCCTAAAAAATCTATATGTACGTCCCTGCCAGCAACCTTCCCCTCATCCTTATATAACAGCTTTGGCTCAAACTGTGTTTTAACATAAAATACCACCCCTCTTTTTTTGGTAGAGTCTGATGCAATGAATTCTTGCCCTAAAAATTTGTTTACTTGCTTTTCATGTTGCTTTTTGTAACATGGGTTTCTTGAAGGCAAATAATATCCAGATGTTGTTTTCTGAGAAGATGAAAAACTTTCCTTTTCATTAATGAGTTAAGTCCATTCACATTACAAGACAAAATTTTATAATCCATTGTGGTTAGTTTTCTTATGGTTAGTAATCTCTTCTTAAAATTTTTGCATCCACTTTGTCATACAAACTTTTGATTTGTTCTGATTCAGTGTCATATTTAAGTAATAACTTGTAGATCCCCTCTAGTGTTGTTTCTCCTAGGTAATTTCTTTTTCAAATTCCAACATTTCTCTTAGAGTATCAATTCTATTTGGAAGTCTCAATTCTATTTGGAAATATGTCATCCATTGTATATTTTTACCATCTTTAAATTCCTGCCAAGGTTTGATTTTCCTTTGATTCTTTACCATGTCTTTCTGTGTTGCAGTATCATTTTTCTTTTGGGTAGCAGCATCATAATAAGCTTCAAATGGGGACTGTAGTGTAAGGTGACCAGATGGTCACCTTTGTGATCCTGACCTAGAGGTAGTGGTGGTGTGCTGGCTCTTATGCGAGGGCGCAGCAGCAAGATAGTTTACCATTCGCCACGTCACTTCTGTCACAGGGCGGCAAAAGGCAAGCCCAAGAAACCTGCAAGCGCTTCCTCCCCAAGCAGCAGTGCAGCAGCTCCTCCCTCACGATAATCTGCGGACACATTTGTTGAACTCCGCTGGGATGCGGGACAAAATTGTCCAGCATGTGTTGGTCCTGGGCCAAAGCGTGGGACGGGTTGGTCAGCTCTATCAAGTGGAACAGGCCTGCTTTGACCTGCAGGCCCTATTCTACCTAGCCTTTTACTAGGGGGTTCCATCTTCTCCTGGAAGGAGCTTCCTCTCTCTCTGTCTTGGGTAACCAGAGGCGTAGCTGGACCATACTGCACCCAGTGCGCACTCTGCGTATAATTTAAGAACCTTTTTAATTATCAGAATATAATGTTTTTTGGATGTGCTATTAACAAAAACATCTCAATTTTAAATATGAGGCATCTTATAGCTGGCCTAGAACAGTGGTGGCGAACCTTTGGCACTCCAGATGTTATGGACTACAATTCCCATCAGCCCCTGCCAGCATGGCCAATTGTAGTCCATAACATCTGGAGTGCCAAAGGTTCGCCACCATGGGCCTAGAACAGGGGTAGGGAACCTGCGGCTCTCCAGATGTTCAGGAACTACAATTCCCATCAGCCCCTACCAGCATGGCCAATTGGCCATGCTGACAGAGGCTGATGGGAATTGTAGTTCCTGAACATCTGGAGAGCCGCAGGTTCCCTACCCCTGGCCTAGAAGTTCTTACTTGCAGCTGTGCCTTCATGACTTGGGCATGTTGACTTGTTTAAAAACACTTACTGTTAAAGCATGGAAGTCAGTTGTTTCTAGCAGCTACTATAGCTGGCCCTGGTGTCAAGACTTGCTTGTTGCTGCAAGCTGTGTAAATTTTAATATGTCCCCCTGAGTAGCACTTTGGGAAAGGGTCAAGGTACTGGTGGCCAGAAGAAGGTATGGATAGGTGAGGTTTGAATCAGAGACTCCATCAAATCTAGTTTTGCCCTGAGACTGACAGATGCTTGGAACCTCTGCAAGAGTGGGGGTGGGAATAATAAGGCTGGTCAGCATATGAGGCTGATGGATCGAGGGGACTTCCTGATGTCTCTTGGGGATTTCTGGTTGGCAGGGTTGCCTCTCCTGTTGCAGCCCTGGTTGACCTGTGGAATATAGAGACAATTACTCTGAGTGCATCAAGAATCAAGAATATCCCTTTGTCTACTGAAGAGTTTTGGATGATGTAATGGTTAGGCAGATGGAGAGCACGTGGAAAAAACTCAAAGTTAATATGTAAGAGCACATTATTGTGCCTACTCTGAGATGACGAATGCAGCAAGGCAAGCTTTGCTACTATTGTGTTTGTACAATGTCAATTGGCAGAACTTTTTTGGGTTGTGAAAAGGATCTTGTCTCAAGCCCCAGAAGATATGGGTTGAGAAAATATACAAACTTGCTGTGATTCCTTTGCTGCACATTTTGAAGATATAATTTATCACATTTGCCATTATACCATAGTCGGACTGGTTCAATCTCAGTATGTTAGTGGAGTGCTGTCTGTGCCTAACTTTATGGATGACCTTTCAGTTGGTGAAGTCTGATGGACAAGTGGCTTCAATGTGTGTGACCCTCCATGTCTAGGCTTGCAGTGTGTGCTTTGCATCAAGCAAGTCAGACTTATTTTGCCATGCCCTGGAAAATCTGATTGTTCCTCGCCCAATTATTGCAGTTCATGTCCTGGTGATAAAGTAGCTGACCACACTGCCCAAAGGCACATGCATATGCTCTGAGGCATTGCTTGGATTAATGCAGTTTACATCCTGGCAGGCAAAATGACTCATTGCATAGCCCAAAGGCTGTCTGTATGCATTTCTTAATCTATTCTTCCTTGACACGTGCCAAATGAGTGTCTTGCCATAGGCACCCTTCTATCAAAATCTATTTGCTCCATGCTTCATTTTTGTAGTTAATGCCAGCCAGGTGAGGTGACTACTGTCGCCTCCCAAAGACAAGCTGTATGTGCACTGAGGCTCTTCATATTATGGAAGTTGTGCAACATGTACCAGCATGTAGGACTTTCCTTGCATGACCTGAAAGATCCTGTTGTTCCCCACCATGTTTTTATAGTTAATACTTGGCCAGGTGACACGACTGCTGCCAGCTACCAAAAGTACTCTGTGTATTCTCTGAAGCATTATTTCCTCCTGCTGTGGCAGCTGTGATATATAAATACATCATACATTAACAAAATCACGTGTCATTTCTCAGCCTCCTCATGCATCCAGGTACCACTTCCTCTCGTTGTTTATTCACTGTTTATTGATAAGGACTGTTGTGGTGGATGAGGGAGGGAAAGTGAGCTGGGGAGGCATTTTGATGAAATCCAACAAGCAGCTCTTGTTCTTCATCAATGCAACAAAAGCAGCCACCCTCTATTGAGCAACAGAAAACCTTTCCATGACATAACATCTGACAGGAAGCATGTTCTGACACGATGGAATGGCCATGCTTCACTCTGAGGATAAAATAAACTCTAATACTTCAGCATGCTGCCTCTGACTGCAAGCCATTTAGCACCTTGGCTTCATATATCGACCACTGAGCAAAGCCATGTTCTGTTCTTTGCACTGTGGTTCCATTTGTACATTACATTAGCAAGAGAAGGTGCACTTCACTTCACTTGAGCATATGGGCAATTTGGCTAACTGCTCTGGAGTCTGGAGCCAGCATGAAAGCTGATCAGGTGCTGAAGGTATTGGGATTTGCAAGTGTCTGTCACAACCAGTCATGAAAGTGTTAATTATCTGTTGGTATGTAAACAAGAATTTGAGGTCATATTCTAGCGAGCTGACCTATTGATTAGGCATTGGCTGGTATAGTAGCCATTTGTTACATATCTATGCGGTTATAAAGTTAACTTGCTTTCTTTGTTCTGTGCCCAGTTGGACCTTGTATGTAACTGTATAGTATGGTGTTCATTGTTATAATTTAGTAAACTTTTTATTAAGCAACTCACTAACACCTGGGTCTTTATTGGCATCTACTAAACTCTGCTACTAATGTAAGTATGCCATAAGAAGGGGACCCCTCAGGGGTCACCCAGAACCACTTCTGTGTGGCTATATGACAGTTACTATTAAAGAAGAGGGACTCCTCAAACAAGCATCACTTTTGTTGGGGGCAGAAGGGTGAGGGGTATTTTGCAGGGGCCGCAGAACTACTCAAGTACAACAGAGAATGCTGATGGTTTAAAAAAACGAATGAAGAAACCACTGTTAAGAAACAGCAGCCATAAGCCAGCTCAGGGTGGGGTGGGTGGGTGGGGGGTGGAGAGGCACTAGGGACAATAATCATTGGGTACATATTATCAAATAGCTCAAAATATTTTTGATGCTGAGAAGCCTGTAGGATTAGGGCTGCACTGTGTGGCAAGAGGGAGCCTGCACTTACTGGCTCAATTGAAGTACTCATTGCTTTGTTGGAGAAACTTGCATTTATTGATGGGCTGCATGCATGCTGTTGCCCATAGGGCAAATAGCAACTCCTGTTCCAGACTAAGGAGATAGTATGTATGTATGTGGGGGGTGGGGTGATGAAAGACATAAGTTCTAATTGTCCTTGCATGCAGAGGCACTGATACAAATTAGGTTCCAAGCGCAGAAATCCCAGAACACACAGATCAACTGGACTGGGGCAGGTGCAGGAGACACCTTAATAAAATGTGAAGCAACCTCAGGGCTGGACTTTGGAGACTTTAAATTGACAAATTCATAAATACAAACAGAGGTCAAAGCCATGGAGATACAATGGTAGGTCATGGGACAGATACACTGTGTTGGGCTCTCCCAGCTCTACCCTAACCTCCTCATTCAAATTCTGGAAAAAAAACCACTCATAATTTCTAACACATGCCAGCAACTTGGTTTTTTATTTCAAAATTCCTTTGATTTCTTAGAGAAGGATTTTTATTGGGATTTCTTCTGTTCACATACAAAGAAGCTTGTCTTTTGAGTAACTTTGCTGCAGTTGTATTTCCTCCAGATCAGCCTAATTATTCTTAGCTTTGGCAATCCAATGGATTCCCTTCACACCCTGAGCAGTTTCTCCCCCTCTGATCATAAAATTCTTGCCACTACCTACTTGCAGATGTGTTCAGTTAAGAAAACATTGCCTGCTCCTCCCTGCTTCTTCTCTTATGCAGGCCTGCAATTAAAATGCAAGCCTTGGGGCAAACTCCTGACATTTTTAGATGCACAGAAGTCAAGAAGATGCAGGGAGATGTGGGAAGTAAGACCAGTAGCTTCCAGAAATAGGAGCGTGCTAGGTGATCTGGATTCCTCAAGACAGCATCTCAGGAATGCCTTTCCAGAGCTTTCTGGCAAAGTGAGTGGATCATGACAGAGCCTGATTTAAGATCCTTGTTATTTGGAGCATGTGACAGATTAATTGCAAACAGCTGGATCACTCAAGGCCAACTTTGCCTCTTCTTTTGAAGTCCCTGCAAAGTTATTCCTGGGGAGAATCTCAACTAGACAAGGAAGGGATCTATTGCTCTGGATTGCTTGGGTCAAGAGCCCCCCTAAGGACTGCCATATCAAAGGTGAGTGCTTTGTAAAGGAACAGCAAGGACAGAACATGAAGAACCTGAGGAGGAAACAAGACCACTGTCTTTGCAACATGATAGCTTGTTCCAGCCCCAGACAGTAGGATGAAGGAGAATTCCGCTGGCCTCTTTCGACAGGTGCCGCACCTCTTGGGAGCCTGCTCTAATGCCAAGATCAGGTCAAGAAGGTGTCTGTCACTTGGCTTTACCCTGCAGGTGGCAGAGTTTGGATGCACCCAGCAAAGGTTTTATTCTGAAATAGCCAATGCAGCTGGAACAATAGGCATGGCTCCCTAATGGATGTTGATTCTCTGGGTGCATCCTCAACATGGTCAGATATTAAATAACACAGACATGTCTCCTTTGAGTGAACCTGGCTGTATCCTCCTTATTTTAATTCTGCTAATCCTCTGATGGTGATTTCCTTTTTCTTTTTTGAAACTGCAAAACCACCTCACTTCCTTTGTTCCTTTTGTTTAAATCTCATCTTTGCTGCTGATCAACAAACTCTGTTGCTTTTTGATATGCTTGAAAACATTCTGTTTCTTTCTGATCTTTAGTTAGGTTCACTCTGCCTTTATGTGCTAGAACTTCTTGTTTGTGTCAAGTACAACATCTCTGTAATTATTCCTTTATATAGAATGGAATTAGAAAAAGGTGTGTTGCTACAATCTGTTCTCATATTCCTACAACAGTGATGTGAGATAAAGACAAAGTAGCTGATTCCTCAGTTCTGTATACCTCAGGAAATTGCTGGACCACCTGACCAAAATCCAGCCCAGTGCCAGGATTTGCTTAGATTCAACAGGCTTCAGCACTCCCAGGTCCAGCTTGGAATCGCTATCTGTCTGTTGGACAGCATTAATATCATATTGATTTGTTTATAAAGCTTGTGTAATATTGCAATTGCTTTGCTTTTTTCTCCTGTGAATGGGCCACTTCATTGATCAGGGAACTGCAGCTGAAGCTTAATGACAAGGCAGGTCTGGTTTCAGCCCACCATTGCTAACACACTGGGGCACAGCTACATGGAAGGGTGCTTTTTGGCTGTCAATGTGGCTCTCTCTTGCCTGTACAGCTGACAAACATAGGAGATAGCATTTGTGCGGCAAGCTGCCTAGTGCAAGAAGGAGGAGAATCTATACAGTCAAATACACAGCACCACCTCTACCTGAGGGCTTCTGAGGAGAAAGTAGTGTATCCTACCAGAGGAGGTGACTCCAAGACATCTCCTGTTAAGAGCACTGCTAAAGGAAAGAAGACCTAGTCCATTTGACAGAATTCAGGCTCCACTGTTCAGGGCACAATTCCACCAAGAGTGGTGCCTTCTCAGCAGCCAGACTTCAAGGAAGCCAGGTAATATTGCTAAGTTTTTAGTGCTTTTTAAATTTGTTGTAACCCACCCTGAGCCCCTCCAGGAAAAGGTGAGATAAAAATATGATAAATGAAATATAAAATAAGGTATTGCGAGCATGTGAGGAGTGATTCATCCTGTTCGCTCACAAGAAAAGGGAACGTCGAGATACTATACCAAGGGAGCGGTTTGTGGAAGGAGGACTTTGGGCTCCTCTCTCTGCTTAAATAAACAAGCAGAATGGATGTTAACCGGCCTCATCAGATAAGAAGGATAGTATAAATGACATTAAGAAAACAGTCCCTTATTGTCATCATCTCCCATATTGATTTGTTTATAAAGCTTGTGTAATATTGCAATTGCTTTGCTTTTTTCTCCTGTGAATGGGCCACTTCATTGATCAGGGAACTGCAGCTGAAGCTTAATGACAAGGCAGGTCTGGTTTCAGCCCACCATTGCTAACACACTGGGGCACAGCTACATGGAAGGGTGCTTTTTGGCTGTCAATGTGGCTCTCTCTTGCCTGTACAGCTGACAAACATAGGAGATAGCATTTCCAGCGGCAAGTTGCTTCCGGTGCAAGAAGTGTACCAGCGCGGCAAGTTTCGCCTTATGCATTCTAAACATGCTTCCTGAAAACAATTTCCTCTTATTGCTTGTTCACTGTGTAGTGATAAGAGCTGTCGCTTGGATGGGAAGGGGGAAGGGAACTGGGGAGACAGAAGGTCTCTCAAGCAGATGATGGAAACCCAAATGCCAACTTGCTGCAAGGAGAGGGGGTGGGGAGTTTAGGTTGAATTCAGAAGGTCCAGCTTACCTAGTTATTTTAAAGGTGGCCCCAGCCTACTTAGTTATTATTATCTTGGAATCTCATCCAAAATAATAGTCTGTGGAAAAGATTTTTAATTGGTATTGGCTTTCCACCAGTCATAACATGGCAAAGCCAGTTCTAACTGAACTGCCATCTTAAGTCCCATATATCCCCCTTGAGTCCCCACTCCCAGATTCCCAGAGAAAGCATCAGGTGCCTAGACTATGGGCATGCCCGGCCCCAAGGTCAGCGACCGATAGCATTGGAGCCACCTGGCTTCCTGTCCACGACAAGATAACAGTTGTAATTCTTTTCTCATGTGACAGGCATGTCAGGGGAGGCCTACTTCTCTAACAAGCGTGCAAAGCCATAAAACTCAGGTCAAGGAAAGAATGCATATATGGCAGTGGTTATATATAGCAGAGCTGGTTACATATATCAAAGAAATAATTTGGTCACATATCGAAGCTGTTTACATGACAGACACGTAGTCTTGAATTATATTCATCTTAACCAGATAAGCACTACCTTGACAGGTATCCTTAGAAGAAAAGATGCACCCCAAAGAAAGAAACAGGTCTCCTCCTTCTGGAAATAAATAAATAACATTTTTTCTTTTCAACAATGGACAACATTATGGTCCAAAAATATTAAACTTACTGAGTGCCAAATGTTAAAAGAGAATTGGTATAAATTGTTTTACAGATGGTATATGATGTTATTTAGAAGATAAGCGAACATAGTGATGGTCTGTGTTGAAAGTTGATCTTTCTTTCACATGGGATATTTGATAGAAGTACATCTGAAAAAGCAAAAAATACTTAAATTAAAAATCCATTTTCCTACGAAAACTGTGCTATTGAGCATTTTGCCTGAAAATCTTCCAGAGAAGCTTAATGAACTATGTCGACACAACAGCTGCAATGGTAATAGTTGCATCCTGTTGGAAAGCTGGAAGAGATCTTAACACAGAACTGTGGGACGATAAAGTTAGAGAATGTGCTACAATGGCCAAATTAACAAATCTGGTAAACAGATGGGCAAACAGAGTTTGATGACAAATGGGAACTGTATTTCTTATTAGAAGTGATTATGTAATTTGGATTGATGATGGGAGAACCAATGGCATTGTTTTCCTTTGTTCACTATTTCTTCTCTACTCCTTAATTCAAATGTATTGTTTTTATTTATCATTTCTTGGTATATGTGGACCATTTCTGATCTGTACTAAGTTCTTATATTTGCAACGTTTCTGCTCTAAATAGCCATCTTGGGATGTGACTATAAAGTGTTTTCTTATACTTTGTCCAAACTTTCATTACGGTATTCCTAACTGTATGATTTAGAATAATTTACTCTTTCTTTCGTTTCCTGTTGGCCATAAATATCCATGCCATCCTTTAGGCAAATCATATCCTTCCAGAGTAAGTAATTTTTTGTTTTTTTAAAGATATCCAACCTATTACCCCTACCATTAAGTTAGAATCATAGTATAATTGTATATCAATACAATAACCTCTTATAAATGAGAATCCACCTCCTGGGACACCACTGTCTTCTGTGATCACTGCTTGCTGTCATAAATATGAACACAGTCACTGTTATGTAGAGGCTGAAGTTCTTTACAGTGTAGCATCATAATATTTTTCTGTTTGGCCTGCTATTTCCTCTTTTGTATATGAACATTCATTACCCCTGGTTGTGGTGGGTTTTCTGGGCTGTGTGGCCGTGGTCTGGTGGATCTTGTTCCTAACATTTTGTCTGCATCTGTGGCTGGCATCTTCAGAGGTGTATCACAGAGGGAAGTCTGTTACACACTGGACACAGTCACATTTAGCTTGGCCTGTAATGCTCCCATATTGGAAGACTGTTTCATCAGCTCCAGATCTGTCACAGATTCTTCAACATTTCTACATTCCATTTGAACTCTTACTAAAATTGTACCTCCCACATGTCTCATTTTTACAAGGGCTACCTATTCAAACATTTACAGGATACATTTATGATACACCTGTTCTCCCATGCTAATTGTAGGCTGTTGAAGAAGACATCAGAAGATTCACACCTAGCACTATAAGAAATAAAGCTATCTTTTGTGTCTCTTCTGGATCAGTGCCAAATACAGCAAGAAATATACAGAAAAACAAGTGGGGGAACATTCCATACAGAAAAACAAGTTCTTATGGGGAACATTTCATTCTCCCCTTCCTCACAGTTTCTTTGTTTCCTTCCTCTTCAGATCCCTATAGCACCCTTTCTTTTCTTCTTCCTCTCTTTCCTACCCACCCACCAGTCAACCTACCTTTTTTCTACCCAGTTTTCAGTTTTATCTCCCCCCAACCAGTAGCCTCTTGCTAGGAAAACTGTAGGTAATTTTCAATATATTCAAAGAGATTCTTAAGTAGCACAGATGCACAGTGACAAATAAAGATAGGCAGGAATGCTGAGTTGCTTTTATATAAAAATATTTTACTGACTTAAAAAGCGGGATGGGCTACATGGAGATAAAACAATAACAAGTTATACTTCTCTATTACATATTTACAATAAAAGACTACATCTTGCAGATAATTTGCTAACTAGCTTCGTGGCTTTCTTTAGTGTGCTATTCTCTGCTCAAGCAAAGAAATAAGGTTAACTTATTTAAATAAGGGCTATGTGACCACTAACATGTAACCAAGGTCTGACTGACTGATCAATAGCTAATCAACAGAGCAGGTCATAAAACAGTGACCTCAGAAACTGGTTTACATACAGACAGTTAACCCTTTAGTAACTGAATTGTGACAGGCACTTGCAAATACCAACAAAAACTCTACATCAGTGATGGCGAACCTTTTCGAGACCGAAATGCCTAAAACTGGGTAAACTCAGAGACCTAATTATTTCTATCGCTTAAAGAGGGTGTATGCAGCGACACGGCAATTTAACCTGAATACTGAGGTTTTCGTTTAGAAAAAACGGTTGGCTCAAGAGGCGTGCGTTACTCGGGAGTAAGCTTGGTGGTAGTCGGTGGCTTTGCTTTGAAGCAACCGTGCAACTCTTCCAACGGGTGAATCACGACCCAAGGAGGGTTTACTCAGAAGCAAGTCCCATTGCCAGCAACTGAGCTTACTCCCAGGTAAAGGATCGCGCTTTGGTTCTTCGCATGAAAATCAGTGGGGTTTAACAGTGCTTACAGGGTTACCTACACTGCTTCCCCAAAACTAGGTCTGAGGTTTAATGCTAATAATCAAGCCCAGCAGCCCTGGCCAGCCTAGATGTGAGAGGGCGACTCTGTTTCAGACGCGGCCGCACAGCAGAGGGTTGGCTCTTAGAGTGCCACCTCTGGCACCATGGGTACATACCGGTTCTCTGGCACCCACTCTGCTCTTACATGCGGTTCAAGCCCTTGAGCTAGATAGTTTCTGCCTCTGAGCTAGCAATGCAGTTTGTTGCTAGAAGCACCAGTAGGAGAAAATAGGAAGGAGAAAATTAGGGCATACGCTGGCATCATGTCACTGCACTCACATAACATCCAGCAAAAACCAAAAGTGATAGACTGGGATGTACTAAAGATTTGCACAAATTTGAAGGTTATACCATAGAGTTTTGCTAATCTTAGGTCATACCATGATGACAATTCTGTTTTCAAGTGACATCAGCAAGCCAGCATGACATTGGTACACCAGTTCCTGCCCCCTAAATGCTATAGGGAATTGCCAGCTGCAGTCTAAAAACCTTAGTTGAACCATGCCAGTTGAGTGGTATTAGCTGCAGGGCCAGGCCCCAATTGAGTGATACTGGATGACAGGCTAGGTTCAATTATGTGGTGCCAGCCTCATGTCTAGGCCTAGTTGTGTGTTTCTGGCTGTCTGGCCATGCTAAATTGCACAGGGGGAACCCACAATAACTAGCAGGGGGGGGGGGGCACTTCACTTCCCATTGTATTCCCTCACCACACTATTACCACTTTCTCTACTCCTGGCAGGCCCCATATCCTCAATTTCCCTTCCTCCTTTCCTCTAACCCACCTACATATCAACCCACTTTTTTCCTGTTTCTCATCTTCTGCTATATTTATCATTTATTTAATTCACTTATTACCCCTACGCTCTCTACGGTGGAGACCAAAAGTTTATATAATTCTCTTCTCTCCCATTTCATCCTCACAGCAACCTTGTGCAGCAGGTTAGACTGCATGTGTGACTGGCACAAGGTCAACCAATGAGAACCATGGCAGAGTGAGGATTTGAGCCTGAGGCTTCCAGATCCTTTTGTAGGGTAACTGATGCTGAACAGTAGCAAGCAGCCGGGTCTGAATGTCAAGAAATTCAGGTGGTATCAAATAGCCCAGTGGTTGCTGCCAGGCTTGGCTCCAGTGAGTCCTCCCTCAAAAGCTGAAACAGACCTGGAAAGGACCCTGCCATCCCCTGCATTGCCTGCATCCCCTGACAGAAAACAAGGCTTAAAGACTGACAATACAATTATTGCCTAGCAATAGCCACTGAGGTTATTTGTTTCTTTAAGCTATAGGCACTGCTTCTATTATTTTGAGTTTTAACCCCCCTTCCTCTATGTATTTTTAAAGATGTCAGATTTTTCTGGAAACATGAATCTTTTCTTAGTCTGGTGAAAATATAATTCATGGTCCTAATCTCTGGATTTAAGAATCCATAGATGGGGCCACATTGAAAATTAGATATACTGATGTTTGAATCTTTTACTTGTTCCATTATTCAGGCTGGTGCTTTGTAATGTTCAGGATAACACTGAGTTCTCAGGGAGTAAAGTACAACTGGTATATTATACATCCATTGTAACGCTGGCCAAAATCTGTAAACTGGAAAGTGGAACAACACCATGAGAAACTGGTTGAGACCAATTCTGATGAAGCCCCATGTGATGGGCTTCTCCTAAAGAAACAGCTCCTCGAAGTTTTTCTCTCTTTGCACAAGAGAGGGTTATTGCATGGCTCCAGCCCAGCATTCATCCAGTGGATAATATCTGGAGCTTTACATATCTCTATTGCTCCTGCCCCCAAGGAAAAAAAACCCAAAGTGTGTGACTAGTTTCAGCTCAGTGGGACTTCTTTTCTGATGCCAGGAGGTTAGGCATTTTTTTAGTCTACCCAATTCTATAACTGCGAGCTTTCCTTCTCAGTCTGTGGGGGCACCAGAAGAGCAGTTTACAGTTGAGTCAATGCATGCAAATATATATCCTGTATTCTGATCCTTATTCACCATCTCCTCCTTACAGTCTCCTCCTCTCAACCTCATACTGGGCTCTTCTCCCCACCCCCACCCCCCACCCCACATGATCATGACTGACTCTTGTGTGTGTGTATGTTGGTTGGTTGCAGTAATGGGTTCTGGATATTGTGACCAGACAACAGATCCTCAATCATATGGATTGCTGTATTCCTTTGACCTCAGCTGGGCATTTTGTACCCAGGTCTAAGAGATATATCCTCAGTAGTTTCCATTTGTCACCACTTGGAGTTGAACAGAAGGGTTATTAAAACCTCAACTGCCCCATGTCAACCTATGGATTAGTCCTTGAGCATATGTCTGCATGCATGTGTGGCGAAGAGCTGGGATTCTGGATTATAGAGTGCTTGGAGCAGCAGATAGGCAGCCTTTCCACTTAAAGTTGGAGGTTTTATTTTATTTATTTTATTTATTTTATTAAACTTATTAAACTTATAGGCCGCCTATCCCCGAAGGGCTCAAGTTGTGAGTTTTACAGTTGTGAGTGTAGGTAGTGTGACAAATATACAGAAAAAGTAAAAAATACAGAAGTACTGTGGAAGTGCCCCCCCTCCCACTCACACAAACACACCATTCCTTTCTATCCAACAACTCTATCTTCTGAGATAGTTTAGCCCCTGGGCTTGGCTCCTGTGACAAGCTGTCAGGTTGATATATTGGCTGGTGGGCTGACAAAAAGTTACCTGCTTATCTAGAGTTTCTCTTGATCTGGGAGTTCCCTGTTTGAACCAATCAGAAAGTAGAATGCCAGTTCAAAACTCATGCCAAAGGAAACTTCAAAGACTGTTCTATCTTTGTTGAATGCACATATACTTCTTTTGGATCTGCAAGCTTTAGGGAATGTGCCCCACCCCTGGACCAGCACCTGGAGATTTGCCTATAAAATATGTGGTGGATGCTTGTTACAAATACAGAGCCAATAAATGGGGCCCAACCCCTGTCTGCCACCTCCACAGTCCCAGGCTTGCCATGTGGGAACAAGTGTACCTCTATAGAACCTTTATGGATTTGTGTAAGTCTGGCTTTCAGACTGCATCTGTAGCCCTCTGAAGCAAGGGAGGATGCTGTCAGGACCACTCTTGGCAGACCCTGAGTAGCTGGCTCATAGGAAGAAGCTACTGGCATGTCAGAGAATGCTGGGGAAGGGATGAATCCTCCTGGTCAAGAAATAATGGAGGGTGGTTCAAGTTCATATTTTACTACTTTAGTAGAGGAAACCAGGTCAGCCTCCTGGGAAATTTCCCATAATGAAATCCTCAAGGACGGGCAAATTGGGTGGAAGTATGAAACCCCCATGTCTCAAGCCCAGGCATGTCTCTGCATGTGGGACTGATTCAGCTTCGAGCTTGACTGTCGTAGGAGTCAGTGCTGAGGCCTTCTTCCCTTCATGAGAGCATGGAGACTGTTAGCCTCCTCTACTGCTAATGCCTTAGAGCATAGGACTGGGCATAGGACTAGCCAGTTTGAATTTCAAGGGGGAATGGATCCTTAGTCCCAGCCACTCCTTTTCAGGCCCCATCTCCCATGGGAGATGATCACTATGAATTGTTGCATGAATTACAACCAGAAAGTCTGTGGGACATGCAGTAGTGGAGGAGCATCCCTGGAGCATTGGGAGGTAGAAGAGGCTGGCTGGCCATCCTGGTGCAGCTGCTCCATCCTACCTGGTGCTGGCAACTAATTGCAGAGGATCCTTAACAGTGGCAGGAACCTTGCCTGGTCAGAGGGAGCTGTGGGATTGGAGCAGATAGGGGGCTGTGCAGGGGGCTGTGCTAATGCCTGCCAGCCCTAACCTGTGGGAGGTGGAAGCAGAGGTGGGATCCAACCAGTTCTCACCACTCCCACCATCATCGGAACCTGTTATTAAAATTTTTGGATCCCACCACTGGGTGGAAGGACAGAAAGAAGGCTGCATGGCCAGTGAAGTCATCCTGACTGACCCACCCCCTTAGTTTTTTATTCCTAGGCAAAGCATGTGTGCACTTGGGGGTGGGGCCATGTGCTGCTTTTCCCTGGCGCTGAACAGGAAACCCTTCCTCTGCTATCTCCAGCCCTTCACTCTTTCTCTCTTGCAGCATCTGGCAGGAAGTGGCCGACAGTGACCCAAACAGCCTTGTGCAGCCCATTCACAGTTCTGAACAGCCTCTCCAGACAGTTCACGTGCCACCTGACATGGGTCTGCAAGAGTCACCCTTCTCCAGCTGCTTCTTGGCGAGTGTATATATCGTGATCAAAAAAATCATGAATTTCAGCTTTTGGTCCTTGAACAAACTGCTGGCCTTGAAGCAGACCACAGCGGAGAAGCAGGAGTACCAGCGCCAGCGATGCCTGCCGTATGCCCTGTGGGCCTTACCTAAGGGCCTCCTCTTTCTGCTGCTCTTGCTAGCCTCTTTACCTTCCACTGTGCTGTGCCTTCCGGTGTGGCTTCTCCTCCAGATTGCTCGTCGTCCTTTTGCTTACCAGCACGTATTCAGGAAGACTTCGCCAGAAGAGTGGATGCTTCCTGGTAAGGCCAAGGACTTCCGCTTTGTCAGTTCCAATGTCTGCCTCATGCCTGATGGCTTGGCCAAATTCAATAACCTGGGACAAACCCAGAAGCGTGCCAAACAGATTGCCCAAGGATTTGTGCAGGCTGTAAGCCACATCGTTCCACCACATGATGCAAACTCCAGAGGCAACTTCTTTAATGGTTTTGACATCTCCTATGAGAAGCATGAGGCTACTGAATCCAGCTCCTGTATGATTGACATTGATATGGCCAACGAGATGCCCCTTGACGAGGAGAAGGACACTTTGCCACGAGAGATCACTGCCTCCTTCCCCACAAATGCAGACTTTTTATGCCTGCAGGAGGTTTTTGATGAGAAGGCGGCAGCCTGCCTGCTCAAATCCCTTGGCCCCTACTATGAGCACATCATCTACGATGTGGGCTTCTATGGTTTCATTTGCTGCTCCGCCTTGAAATGGCTCAGTTGCTTAAATTTGTGCAGCTACAGTAAACAGCTCAACTGCTTGAAACTGTTCAACAGTGGGCTCTTCCTCGCCAGTCGTTACCCTGTGATGGCTGTGAAGTACCATTGTTACCCGAATGGTAGAAACTTGGATGCCCTTTCTGCCAAAGGATTGCTCTGTGTTCAGGTGAGGGGCATCGCCTGGGGGGGCAGGGGCAGGGGTACACATAAAGGTGCCTTATATTGAGACAGGCCATTGATTAGCAAGGAACGTATTGTTGATACTCTGATGGTTACACCATGTTTTAATACATGGTCCACATTTTCTCAAGCTACTTCAAAGCAAAAGGTTCAGTTTCTCCTAGAGGACTCTGACCCTCAATGTTCTTATTTTGTTGCTCATTTTTAGAGGCTGTAGAGAAGTGCTTTTAGACATGAGTTTTATGGTTTTACTGTTCAAGACCTTGGTCTCAGTACAGGGGGAATTAAAGATGGATACTCTGATGGACATAGGAGCCGTGTGGCGTAGTGGTTAAGTGCTTGCACTGCCACTCACATAGTCAGGAGTTCGAGCCCCATGTGGGTCAGATATCCTGGCAGCTGGCTCATCGTCAACTCAGTCATCCATCCACTTCTTGGTTGGTAAATGAGTACCTAGCTCATAGCTAAGGGGTAAAGAATAGCCAGGGAAAGCAATGGCAAACTACCCCACAAAAATGGCTTGCCTATAAAATCATTGCTCACAGTGGTCCCCCAGGGTCGGACACGACTGAAGGGGAAACTGTACCTTTACTTACTCTGATGGACAGCAACTCTCCAAAATCTCAAGCAAATTTTTTCTCATCACTTACTATTTATCTGTTCACATACCCTATTATTCTCCTCTCCTCCATTTTATCCTCACAACAACTCTGTGGGATAGGTTAGGCTGAGAGTGTATTTCTAGCTCAAGGTAATATAGCAAGCTTCCATGGCAAAGTGGGGATTTGATCCTTATTCACCAAGGAATGAACCCAGGATCTTCTGCAAGTAAAGTAGATAATTTGGCACTGAGCCACAGTCCCTCCCACACTTCCCATTAATTACACTGCAAGTGTCAACAATTGCTTAGCACTTAGCTAGCTCTGATGCAAATGAAACTGGTGTATTTATTATTGTCTCTTCCAGAGGATTTTATTAGGTTACTTAAAATATTGCCTGAGATGGTATCTGGGTAATTTCTTCAGCACTAATGGGTGGCATGAGTGTGGCCATGTTCTTACTGGTTAGTAGCTAAGGAGAATCTGCTACTCCATGGGTTCCATCTTCAAAGTGGGTTCCTCGCTTCAAGCCTCCCAGCACTGGAGTGCAAGGGGAGCAGATGCTGATGATTGCCCACAAATTCACCATCTTTCTTTGCCACTTTAAAGGGGGGAGTGGGGACAGATGAAGCTGAATCCTTTGGATCTAATTGCTGATACACTCCATGGGTGAGTGTGAGGATGGTGGTTCAAAGAGTGGGAGGCATGAGCATAAGATCCTAAGAAGTGCCCTGCTGGATCAGACTAGTGGTCCATTTAACCCAGAATCCAGTTTTACCCAGTGACCAACCTGCTGCATAAAGACGCAGGCCTTCTGCTGATGTTGCTTTCCAGCAGTGATATTCAGAGGTTTACTACCCCTGGATGGGGAAGGTCTCTAAGACATCTTGGCCAATAGCCATTGGTGAACTTGTTCTTCATAAATCTGCCTGTACCTCTTTTACAGCTGTCTATTGTAGTGGCCATAGGAGGGAAGGCAGCATGGTATAGTCAGATCTTGGAAGCTAAGGAGTTAGTAGATGGATAGTGGACAACCAAGGAAGACTCTGCAAAGGAAGGCAGTGGCAAACCACCTCTGCTTAATCACTTGCTTTGAAAGCGCCTTGCTGGGGTTACCATAAATTGGTTGCAATTTCATGGAACATATGTACATATTTTAGTGGCCATCACTATGGTCATTGACAGTGAATTCCACAATTTAATCCCATGATGAGTAAAGAAGATTTTTAAAATTCTTCCTGAACTTGTTGCCCGTTAACTTCACTGGGTGCTCCTGAGTTTAACATTTGGAAAGGAGCAGAAAAAGTCTTCAACTCATGTATCATTTTATAACTGTCTATCATATGCTTCCTCAACCATCTTTGCTTTCTAAATGGAAAAGTCCTATTTTAGCCTTTTGTCAGAAGACCAGCAGCAAAGCCCATAGTGGAGGAGATGCAATGGGCCCTAGCAAAGGGTCGAAGAGGAAGCATCTCCCTCCTGCAATGAACTTTAGTGGGGCTGTAACGGCCCCCACCACACCCTTTCTCGTGGCACAACACTTACCAGGTTCTGGGTCTGTGGCTCAGGGGTGGGAGAGGTGTTGCTCAGGATAGGTCAGTAGATGAGGATAGGGGTGGAGAGGAGTGGCTTGGGGTGGAGAGAGGGTGGCAAGGTGAGGATTGGGGTGGGGGATGATGGGATGGAGTGGCTTGGGGTGGCAGGAGGGTTGGAAGGGGAGGCTTGGGGTGGCAGATTGGGAGAGGGTGGAACAGAGAGTCTTCATGTGAGGGAGGGTGGAAAGTGAGGCTTGTGGTAGGGGGTAGAAAGCTTAGGTTTGGGTTGGGGGAGGGTTGGAAGGTGTGGCTGGGAGTGGCGGGAGAGTTGGAAGGTGAGTATTAGGGTGGGAGAGAGTTGGAAGGTTAGTATTGGGGTGATGGGAGGATGGCAAGTGAGGGTTGGGATGGAGAGGGTTAGAAGGTGTGGCTAGAAATGTGGGAGGGTTGGATGGTAAGTATGAGAGAGGGGGAGGATGGCAGGGGGAGGATTGGGATGGGGGAGGGTTGAAGGTGTGGCTAGGAGTGGGGAAAGGGGTTAAAGATGAGTATTGCAGTGGGGGAGTGTGAAAACATGAGAGTCAAGTTATCCACTACCATCCCAAGATCTCTTTCCCTTTCAGTCTTAGCCACGTCAGACCCCATCAGCATACCATTAAAATTGGGATATTATTTTTGTTCCAATATGCAATTACACCCTGCATTGATTTGTGCTGAACTTCTTCAACCACACTGTTGCCCACTGATCTATTTTAGAGAGATCCTCCTATAACTTTTTACTTTGGATCCTCCTATAGCTTTTTACTTTGATGTACTTATCACGCAACCCCTGAAATTCCTGTAAAAGGTCTTGCTTCTTCATTGTTCGGGGCTCCTCTCCCAACTACTGAATGAACCTCTGTTAGTTTCAATAAAATTATTTCATAATAATTTTATTCTTTTGTGCCTTAAATTGCTGTTGCAGCTCAGTCTGCGGTAACAATCCTGAATAATTCGGTATCCTCTACAAACTTGGCTACTACTGTGCTCAGCCCAAATTCAGTATAATTTATGAACAAATTAAATAGTTGTTATCCCATACCCGCGGTGGTAGAATTTTATGCCTCCAGATTAGCAGTGGATTCATACTCATCAGCCCCTGCCAGCATGGCCAATGCTGGCAGGGGCTGATGGAAATTGTAGTCCATAACATCTGGAGTGCCAAAGGTTCGCCACCACTGCCCCATACCGATCCTTTCATTGTGAGAACTATTCATTTATTCCTACTCTGTGCTTCCTGACATTTAACCAATTTTAATCAGTGAGAGGGCCCATCCATTTATCCCCTGTTAAGCTTACTCAGGAGTCTGTGGCGAGGTACTTTCTCTTTAGAAATCGGATATATCCAGAAATCTAACAGATCACACTGCTGACGCATACTCCCTATGGAACAAGAAACAGTCCACTTGAGCCAGATATTCATCTCCTGAGCATATGCAGAGGGTATTTTCCTCATTGCTGAGGAACCACATTTGGAAGCCTTGATTTTAAGAGAGGCGCAAGTCTGCCCTCCCTCTACTCCTGTTTGGCAGAAGTCAAGCACTTCTCTGCTGGCCATGGCAACCCATCTTGTTTGCATCCTCTCTTTCTTCACTCTCTCAGCCACTTCCCCTTCAAAGTTCACAAGCTTGGCTTTTCCCATTCATCAAATTCACTGGCCTTTCCTGAACCCCACCCCCCAAAAATACCTTGTTGGTATTTGGGATGGGGGTTCTCCCCTCAAAGAAGGTGGCAATAAAAGGAAGCTTAAAAGCAGATTCCAAAAATTGCTACTTTCCCCCCAGAATTTTTTGGGGGGGCCATTCAGCTGTTCACCACCTCTAAAAATAAAGAAAAACATCTTCTCCACCTCTTCCTCCCTCACTTACTTGCAGCCAGGCCAGGTCCAGGATTGAACAGCTTGCACCGCCTACAAACTCCATGTGAACTTCAAAATCGGCAGGCCCAGTTCAAAGTTGAGCTTGGTGAGGCCACAGGTAAGGGAGGGAGGAAGAAGTGGAGGGGAGTTTTTTTTCAGGTTGAATACTGGGCTCAGCCTGGCTGGGTCCAGTATTCAACTTTGCACCACTGCCTCTGAAATCCATATAAATCTCAAAAGCGGCAGGGTTCAGCATAGGTTCAGCTCTGCACAGCCTGCTGCCTCCCAGACCCATCTGGAGTCTGGAGGCAGGTAGATTTTTTAGATTTGGGTTTAATAACCCTAAATTTTTTTGGGGGGGGAACCCCCAAAAGCCAATATGGAGTACTGTCTCTCCCCCGCCCCCAATTTCTGGGTATATTAAACCTGAAAAATGCTGGTGGTTTTTTTTTTGCCTACCCCTAATGAGGGCACATTTTTCACCCTCTGAGTTTAGCGCTTACCTTTGTGTGATGTTCTTCTTGATTTGCGTGTCTCAGGTTCAGCTGGGAGTTTCCCAAGGGCAAAGGATTGTGGGGTACATATACTGCACACACCTTGATGCCAACACAGGTAAGTGTGAACTCTTTCTTGTAGCAGACAGGCTTGTAATACTGACTGGATGCTTGATGGTTGTGAGGCAGCAGACACGTTGTCTGTTCCTGGAAAATGACTGCCTTGGCTGCCTCCTGGAATAGTTGTGTCAACCTTCCCTTCCCACAGGCCAAGGCAGAATCCGATCCTTAGGAGCCTAAGAATAGCTGTGCCAAAGTCAGAGTAAATGTCCATTGATCCTAGTACTCTGTCTCCGATGACATATATCCAGACCCTCTTATCAGGCAAACGGGTGGTTGCATCTGATGGTCAAAGGTATGCTGCTTTGGAATATGGAAACGGCACCTTTATCCATTGTGATTAATAGTCACATCCTATTTTAAAACATCTAAATTGCTTTCAACATCTTGTGCCAGCGAGTTCTGGAGATCGTGACTGTCAACTTTGCACTGAATTCCCGGCCTAGTTATCCCCTACGGAAGAGGAACACGTGAAACTGCCATGGAGAGACTGTCCATCCACAGAACTGTTTGCATAGATTAGAAGCAGTTTTTCAGAGTCTGCAAAAGAGGACAGTTCTGCTATCCGACAGCCCTTGACGCCTGTTCTGTGTGATGTCTCTCAGAGTGCAATCCTCTCCCCGATATTATTTAACATTCAGTTGGTCTGGAGTTGTGGGCTTGGTTGTCATCAATATGCCAATGACATCCAGCTGTACCTGTTGATGGTTGAGAGCCAGATGGAAACAGTTGAGAGCTAGGTGGAAACAGCCGGTGGGGTGGGCAGATGCACTAGTGAAAGCTGGCACCAGATCCAGAAATCCACTCCCCCCTTCCTTTGGGTGGGGCTTCCAGTTGGGTTGGGTAGCTGCAATATGTTACAACTATGGCATCAGGAGAGTGGGCTGTAATGTAAGATGATGGGATTTTATTGAGGAATAGATAGATGTATATTCTGTATGGTATCTTATATTGTAAACTGCCCTGATTTCGTCCCTCACCACCAAACTTATTTTCTGTAGGGAAGCCTGAACCCTTCTCCTGGAACCAGGGCATGAACATTCTGTATCTGTTTCCTACTCAGGACCACTCTGGTCTTGGGGTTGGGATAGCATTTGCATCAAACTGGAGGGGGGCGAGCTTGTGTCCACCTATCCCTCAAAAGGTCTGTGGACCTGTTTTTCACCTTGCCAGTATCCAGGAACATGGGAGGATTGCTCTGGATCTTGAGGCTTTCCAGAGCTGGTCTGGAAATAAGTCCCTCTCTGTTCCTCCTAGTAATGTTTGATGTGAAGAATGTGCCAAAATGCTAATGCAACTCAATTTCTCCTCCACAGATGGTGGACAGATCCGGTGTGACCAGCTAAAGCAAGCTCTGCACTGGACAGAGCAATTTCAGGAGACAAATGCTCAGCGTGGAGACATTGTGGCATTTGATATCTTCTGTGGGGATTTAAACTTTGACAACTGCTCTTCAGGTGGGAGCTGGGCAGGAAAACCAGGAAGGAGGTGCAGCAGACCAACTGGGGTGATTGGAGCTGCTACCTCACTACCCCCCTCCTTTTCTCCTAGGTGATAAGTTGGAACAAGTTCATGAGATCTTCAACCTGTACACAGATCCATGTCGCATTGGGCCACAGCAGGAAAAGCCCTGGGCCCTTGGTGAGTATCTCCTTCAGGCTTCAGGCCTCTTATTTTCAGGATGCCCCATTCCTTCTCCTCTCAAGTTGCTAGGGTTGCCAACCCCAGGTGGCATCCAGGAGCACTCCTGGTATCACAATTAATCCCTATACAACAAAGAGCAGTTTCCTTGGAGAAAATGGCTACTTTGGAGGGTGGACTGTATGTCATTATACCCTACTGAGGTCCCTCTCTTCCCCACAGCTCACTTTCCCCTGGCTCCAACCACAAAATCTCCAAGTATTTCCCAATCCAGAACTGGCAACTCTACCAGTATTCCAAGGGGTGGAAAACACATGGCATCACAGAGTCTCCCTGAGGGGGATCCTTGTGAGATCCTTGCATGCTGCATGCCCTGGGGACTTTTGCAAGGTGGGAGCACGGAGAAGAGGCCTTGACAAGAGTGTATGTGGAGCGGTGTAACTAGAAGCTACTAGAGCTTCCTCTTCTGCCTCCCCCCCCCCCATCCACAGGCTACTTTCTTAACCTGAAACTTTCTGAGTAGCTGTGTTAAGCAAAATATGAAAATGTAAGGCCAGTGGGGAGAAAATGCCATGCCCAAACCTAAAATGATGGCTTTGAATTCCCCAGGTACCATGCTGAAGTCTCTGAAGATCTATGATGAGGCAGTGGCAACCCCAGAGAACATGAAGAGGTGAGGGGGAGACTTGGGGTACTTGGAGAGCTGCAGAGCCCCTCAAGCTAACAAAGCACCAACCTCTACACTTGCTGGGGAAGGTGCAGCACTGGGAGCCCCAAATCTCCAGACGTGTGCATTGTTACTGCCAGACTAATCCCTTCAAAGGGGGAGGGGGTGTCTTTTTTGGAGGGTGGGGTCCCTAGTGCTTTCCACTAAGGTAGGCTGGGGTGACAGGCCTTTCTGGAGAAGATAATAGTAGATCGCCATCAGGAAAACTGCAGGGCCACTAAGGACTGTTCCTCCAGGCAGTCCCTTCCTTGTTTATTTTCTTCCAGGACTCTGGAGGATGAAAAGGAAAGGAAAAAGTACCTGGAAGGCCCTGTTCTGGCAAATGGGCAGCCTGACCTTTCAGCAATGTGGTGCGAGGGGCGCCGCCTGGACTATATCCTTTACCGGGAGCATCATGGCCCTGTGGAACTGAAAGCGGTGAGTTGAGAAATTATACGAGGGTATGAGAAGAAGAGAATGACATCTCTGTTGCCTATGAACTGGGAAGGACCCAGAGTACTAGGCAGACTTTCCTGCCTCTAAATGCCTCCTTTGAGGCAGAGTCCTTCCATAGAGACCTGAGCAAGTGTTATCCCAGGCCCTGCTGAGAGATGGGACAAGGGCAGGGACCTGGAGGAAAGTCTCTGTGGCAGGAGTCAGATTCCTGTTAGATCTTTCTGCAGTACCAGGGATGAACTAGAACTGTGCAGAATGAACCCAGGGCAAGTATGAAGGAATCCCAAGGAATCCCTGGCTTTTGTGCTTCACTAGGGTTATCTTGTTCCCCCTGGCCACTGGAGGGAGATGCGGGGGCAGGGTTGCCAGAACCAGGCTGGAAAATGTTTGGAGATGGAAACCCAAAGCGTGCCTGCTGATTATTCTGATGATATACACTATGGTAATGCCTTTGGCGGACAAGAGGCAGCAGTTACCTGCCAACAGTTACATGCTGGGGATGGCTGGCTGTCGGGTCATTTTTCATGGACCCAACTGCAGGTGGCACCGACAGTGTGACATGAAATTTCCCAGCCCTGCACTCTTCTCTTTTTCCCTGGCTGACTTCTCCTTTGCTTGGTTCTCTCACTTCACTGCCTCTTTCTGTTTATCCCCAGGCTGTGAAGAAATTCTCCTTTATCACCAAGCTGGCCACATGCTCTGACCACTTGCCCTTGGGTATACAACTCTCTGTGGCTCCAAAGACGCATCCCATCGTGTGAACCCTCTCTGCTGCTGTGCAAGAAAGATGTCCATGGGCACAGAGGACCAAGATACCCTCTCCAAACCAGAACCCTTTGACAAAGTAGCACCCCTGCTCTGGGCAGCATTGGCTCTTGGCCCTTTGCCCTCTTAAATGGAAAACAAGAGGTTGCCAATCTGACAGTGCAAGAAAAGTGGTTTTTGTGGCAATTGGCAGTTGCTGGCGTGACATTCGGGTGTGTCTGTGTGGAGGCACTGATCCAGTCTCTCTTCTCAGAAGGGGCCTTTAGGAAAGCTAGTGGCTCACTAGATCTAGAAAGGCTGCCTGAATTGGCCATTACAGTCTGAATTTAGAATGTTACCAATCACAGATGTAACATACAGGTTTGGTGTACTGGGATGTTCTAAAGTGATTAGAAATTTTCTTCCTGCCCTTGAGCAGTAAATCAACATTGGCAAATCACCCTTTCAGTGTAATCCAACCAATAGCCCCAGAGAGGCAGAGATGGGCTTTCTGGGAGGCTAGTAGGACCACAGCTGATGTGGTCCACTCTTGTCCCAAAGACCACCATCAGTTGCCAGCATGTCACACGTGGCGGAGATCGGTACCCTCACATGTGTACAGACTCGCCAAAGCAATATTTTCCTTAATTTCTCCATATGTGCTTAGAATTTATTAATGAGTATTCAAATATTGTAATGTACAATAGAAAATCATCCAGAATGACTGTGTAGTTCATTCAAATTTATGGCGTAGAACAAAATGTGAACACAGATCATTTGCAAACGTCATGAAATGTATGTGTTTCCAAACTACTTGTGAAAAAATGAGCCCAGAGCAAGTTTCTCTCTTTGAGCACCATCCAGCCAAAGACAAGTCCTTAAGTGCCCCTGATCTCATTGGGAAAACTAAGTGTAGGACGCAAACACACTTTGTGTCCACTGTAACCAGTTGAAAGTGAATCAAACCAATCTTCACTTCCAGGCTACAAAATGCAATTGTTCATAAAAATATCTGAAGGACAAATTGCTGACCATCTGCTGTGCTTTCAAAGTGGCAAGTTTTCTGACTTACCGACAGCCCCCTAAACTGAAACAACTTCTCACCGACAATATTGGGCCATCTAACAGGGAAACAAACATAGGAACCAGACCCTGCAACAAACCAAGGCACCAAATTTGCCGCATGTACACTGAATATGTTCACTGTACTTAGCCCCATTTGGGGTGCATTAATTTCCCCATTCTTCAATGAATGGACACGAATCTGACATTAAATAGCAGAGAAATCAGTAAATCCAAATCCAAATCCAAAAAACCTTTATTAGGCATAAAACCAGTGCCAAGAATTACAAATACAATAAAAAGATCATTATTGCTCTACTTGCAGTACACAGAGCAAAAACATAGCCTAAAATTGTGGTCTTTTCCAAGGTTTTTAGACCTTCAAGATGGTCTATCCAAGGTGCTGACATCGAGCAAGTTAAATTGTTCAAATACCTTGGGATAACATTCCATCATAAGTCAACCTGGACCACACATAGAGATAACACCCTTAAAGCCTGCAAAAATTTATCCGCTGCAGTACTGAAGTTCTTTAATATCAATGGTGGTAGATTCATACCAGCAGCGTTGAAGGTGTTTAACGCTAAGGTGGCCCAGCACCTTTTGTATGGTATCCCCATCTGGATCCAAGCATGGCACCAGAAATTGGAAAGCATCCAATCCAATTTCCTTTATAAGATCTTTGGCACCCCGCATTGTGTCCCCTATGGTGTTCTTTGTTTGGAATCAGGGCAACATTTATTAGAAACAAGGGCATGGGTTGTAACTTTTAAGTTTTGGCTGCGTCTTTGTTTCTGCACTGACCCTAACAGTTTGTCCCAGTTAGAAATGAGAGAGCTTCAGCTTTCGAAATGGTGGCTACATATTGAAAAAAAGATCTTTTCCTTGGGCTTCTCTTGGGAGGCCCTACAAATGCCTCACCGCCCGAGATTTTACCACCGCTTAAAGACTAGATTATTTGATCAAGAGTACCAATTTCTCCTGAGCAAAGCGCAAAGCTCTTGCTCTCCAATATTCTTTGGGATTATCCCTCAGAAAACTAGCCCTGCTATATACCTGCAACAACTCATTAATTACAATTACAGATGGGTCATGACTAGAGCAAGGTGTAACTCTTTTCCGTCAGCACATCTTCAAGGTCGATTCTCTGGTATTCCACAAAATGAGCGTCGCTGTCAATTTTGTCCTGATACAACTGATACACTTTCTCATATTCTGCTCCATTGTTCAAAGTACAACAACATCAGAACCGATTTGAGAACTGTGGTACCAACAGGATTTATGCTCCTTTCTGATAAAATAAAAATGGCTAAGCTTCTAAATAGCTCTAGTGTTGAAATATCTGAAGCCAGTAAATCATTTTAATCCTTTGAAACATGCTGTTCCTTGTCACTGTTACCAAAGAATGTCAAAGGGAGAATCCAACAGGAAATTATTGAATGAGCATTCATCAGTACTATCTTTCATGACCCTTGCCAAATTAGCTCAGTTCCTGCCATTTTCTCTGTTACTGGGGCCCTTCTCATGCTTTCGACCCAGTAAGAGAATGATCAAGTCAAGAATGTTATCTGCCTTTTGGAATGTGTATGTCTGAGTGAAACAGTGCTTTTCTCCTGCATCTCTCCCTCCTAGTTCCTTCTTCTCTGGGAATTTTGTATCTTGCATAAGTAGTGTGGGGGTGGGAGTGGGGGGAGGGTCCTGACATTTTTCTGCTGGGAACATATAATCTGTTGCTTGTAAGGATCAGACCAGTATAGACAATAAAATTATTAGTTTTCCTATGCTTTCCATCAATAAAATAAAAAATTCTACTTTTAAAGTACTGATTCCTGTATTAGATCAAGACTGGGCCTGTGACACTATCTCCATGCAAGGTCTCAAATGGATCTGGTGCTTCTGTCTCACTATAGTTGCTAATATCTTAGTACATCCCACTCCCTACAAATGTTACTTAGTTCAGATATACCTCTATAGTTTGCTAACTAGATTGGCTTATCACACGCTAGACTTGTTTTTACTCTTACTTTGTTTATCAGCCATTGGGAGTGGTCCTCACCCACTCTGAGTAGCTTGATTACTCTTCTGAATGTATATTGCTTTAAATTAACCTCTCTTTGTAACACTTGTCTTCTCCACATCTTTGTATGCGGTCTTCAGTTTTGATTATAAAATAAATATATATTTAATGGCTGTATATCTCATGCCTCTTGTGAAGTGAGTCCTTATTCACAATGTTGAAATAAACTTTATTTCCTGGCTCCTCTGTTGATCGACAACAGCAATCCCCTCACAGACCAACAGAAAACCCTTCAGAACAATGGCTCAAGAGAAGCCTTAGAGTTGACTGCCAGGTTCCTATGTGTTGTAATTGAGTGGCTCTCTTAATGTAATTTTTGCAACATTTTATTCAGTTTTCAAATCATCATTTTAGAGGATTTTTAAAAATATGGATCCCTATTTTGTTACATGGGTTTTTTTAATTTCTATTTTTTTGTTAAATAATTTTTATTTTAAATTTTAACTTATCACAATTAACATACATTTTAAGTTACATTTTAAGTTACAGTTCATATATTTACATCCTTATAAAATGACAAATCCAGATAAATAAATAAATAAAAACATACATAAAATAAATTTCTTTCTAGTACGCCTTCCCCTTCAACACTACATTTCCACACTCTAATATCCTTTCTAACAAATCCAATCAATTAGCATAAGCATAAGCATTTTTATTGTCATTGTGCACGCACAACGAAATTTACAGCAGCATTCCTCGATGCACACAATTTCAGACTCACACATCACCCTCACTTTCCCTTCCTTGCATTATAGTATTACTCTAGAATTCTATAGATGATATATGTACCCCCCGTTCTTCCTCAGTGTATCTTGTCCAGTATTCCCAATTCAGTTTATAAGTTTCAAAAGGTGCATTACGAATTTGATGACTCATTCTATCTACCATACACAATTCCTGCACTTTAATAACCAACTCTTCAATTGACGGAATATATTCTGTTTTCCATTTTTTTGCCAATATTATCCTTGCTGCCATTATCATATGGTATAAAATGTGCATATGCGGTTTTAAATGTTTGCTTGACAATAGTATAGGGTTCAATAAATATGCAATAGGCTCACATGAGAATTTGATTTTTAAAACTTTCTCAATATGGATGTGTATCAGTTTCCAGTATTCCCTAACCCTATTGCATGACCACCATACATGCTTAAATGACCCCTCTTCTTTTCCACACTACCAACGCATAGAAGAACTGTTCTTATCTATTTTGGATAATATCAGTGGTGTTATATAACTTGTATAAATCATTTTTAAGTTATACTCCCACATATCTGCATTTGGGGAATATCTGTATATACTAGTCCAATACTTGTTCCATTCTTCCAGTGTTATTACGTCATTTTGCATTCTTGCCCAATCTATCATACTAGCTCTTATAAATTCTTTTTCTGTTCTTTGCTCCAGATGCAGTTTATATATCTTGCTAACTGTTTTTGTGATGTTCATTGACATTACTCTGTCAAACTCATGCCATGCTTCTGAAATTCCCCCACTCTCCTTATCAGCCTTCAGATTCTCCAAGATTTGTAAACATGTACACCATTTACCAGAGGTGTAGCTACAAGGGGACTGGGGGGGGTGCGCATCGCACGGGACTCCCGCCTGGGGAGGGGGGAGCAAAAATTTCAGGTTTGTTTTTTGTATTTTTTAGTGTTTCTCAGTTTTTGGCCTGCAGGGGGCGCAGTTTTTAGGCTAGCAGCACCAAAATTTCAGGGAGTTTTTGGGGAATTCTCCTGATGATACCACTCAAGTTAGGTGAGGTTTGGTTCAGGAGGTCCAAAGTTATGGACTCCCAAAGGGGGTGCTTCATCCCCCATTGTTTCCAATGGGAGCTAATAGGAGATGGGGCTACACCTTTGAGAGTCCATAACTTTGGACCCCCTGAGCCAAACTTCACCAAACCTGGCTGGTATCATCAGGGTACGCTCCTAAAAATACCCTGAAATTGTTATGCTGCTAGCCTAAAAACTGCACCCCCTGCAGGCCAAAAACCGGAAAAAACACTAAAAAAATAAAAAAACACAAACGAACATGGGGGGCAGCAAAACTATGATTTTTGCACCTGGCTCCATTTTCCCTAGCTATGCCTCTGCCATTTACATATATCTCCGCCAAATTTTATCTGATCTCTAGACTTCAAGTGCATTTGATCTTTTGATCTCACTAACAGATCTTGATAAGTAGGCCAGTCTTTCCCGTTATTCTAATCTTTTAGTTGCCTCGCCGCCATTCATGATATTCATAACTGAGTTTTATACAAAAGATTTTTCTGTATTTCTCCCATATTTTAAACAGAGTGTTCCTTATGTAGTGCACCTGAATTTCCTTATCTTGTCCCTTAGATTTTACAAAATTTGACCACATGAAATGATGCCATCCTCTGCGCATATTGAATCCCTCTAGCATCAGTATATTACCCCCCTTTAATCTCGCCCAAGCCCTGATCCATGCAAGCACTGACGCATCATGATATAATTGCAAATCTGGTAGTGCATACCCTCCTCTCTTTATTTGTATCATACTTGTGTATTTTATCCTGGGCTTTCCCCCCTTCCATATAAAGTTCGTAATTTCTTTCCTCCAGGTTGCAAATATCTTTTCCGTTCATTCAATAAACTTCATTAATTTTTGAAGTCCCACTTGAGTCTTGTTTTATTCTTAGGAGGTAGATGGTACTTTATTGATAACCATTGTTTAGCTTTTTTCATCAGTATGAGTTCTCTGTAGTTTCTGAGAGGCAAGCTGTATGCACAAAGTCCTGGCAAGTAGCTATACAGTCTCCTGAGAAGGGTGCTGGGTATGGATGTGAGTTCAACAAATGCTGGATCTGCCTTTACCCATTGATTGATTTTTGGAAAGCAGGTGTTGGCCCATATAGCTGGTTTGCTGCAACCTGTTTGTTTTACCTTGATTGCAGGCTGAATGATTCCACTCTTGGAAATTTTTCTGACTTCTTGTTTCCTGGAGCTGAGGGACACACTGTAACTTGATAGTGGCAGCTGGCAGGCAATCTGAACAGTATTGTCGAAGTCTTTCACAGCTGGATTCAATTGGTTGTGGTGGGTTTTCTGGGCTGTGCGGCCGTGACCTACCAGACCGTGGCCACACAGCCCGGAAAACCCACCACAACCAATCTGAACAGTAGTTTTTACTGATTCCTCCCTCCTACAGCAGCCCTCTGATTTCACTTTCATGTATTGTCGAAGGCTTTCATGGCTGGATTCAACTGGTTGTGGTGGGTTTTCCGGGCTGTGTGGCCGTGGTCTGGTGGATCTTGTTCCTAATGTTTTGCCTGCATCTGTGACTGGCATCTTCAGAGGTGTATCACAGAGGGAAGTCTGTTACATACTGTGTCCAGTGAGAAGGAAATGTTTCAGTGGGGTATAAAATTGTCCATGTCCCCGGGTGGAAAACCAATCGGTAAGTGTTTGGGTGGAACTTGCTATGCAAAAGTGTGGTTGATAGTATAGTATTGCAGGTGGGGTTTTTCAGTCCAGGGAGTGATTCACACTTGCATTCCCTGCAGCAGCAGCAGCAAATTCTGTGTTTGGATTCAACCACGACCAGCACAAAAAAACCCAAAACTTTTTGCACATTCTGTGCCCTGCCCACAGTGCTCTGATTTGTGCGTGCCTCCTGGGGCAGGAAAAATTAACCATATTGTTTTTCTGCTGCCTCCCCACCAATGCAGCCTCAACCCACATTTTTCAAAAAGGTGTACCTTCTTGCTGGTTTTTGAAAAACACGGGATGAGGGGGAGAACATGCACTGGGATGGAGCCAAGTTGGGCACTGAAGCCATGGGGAATCTTTTATCGTGAGTATCACATGATTTTTGGACCGTGGGGAATCACCCCAGGATGACCAAATCCCTTTTAATAAGAATAGTTAAGGATTGGGATGTTCCCACAATCTTAAAATAATGTCAGCAGGACCTGGTATGTGCCTTGTTCCCTGAAAAAGGGCAAACAGATCAGAGTCTAATGGGAAGAAGGCTGCTCCTACATTTTCTCATTATTTAAGGATATTTTAATTTGAGGCAAAACAAGAGGGCTTGCATCACCTAAGCTCACCCTACCTTTCCTTTCTTTTGGCAGTACAATTCTTCCTCACTCCTGTCTGGCCTAATTTTGGCGCCATCATTGATGCTTCGTACCCACCCCACCAATCAGTCTCTGCCCCAGTCCTATGCTTTGAGCCATTATCTGGACTAGAGGTTGCATGACTGCTTCCCGTAGTCTCCAGCTCCATTGTTGATGCTACCCTTTCTCTCCCTTGCCAGTTCCTGGGAGGTCTTCAGTTTAGTCTTTCCTGTCTGGCTTCTCCATAGTTGAGCTCCTGCTGCTGTTTCCATGGACACTGGCTGGACCTATGGCCTCTGAGGCTTGCTTTTCCATGCTATCATCTTTGTTGTCCTGGCACCAAAAGTTGATGTCATCAGCTGACATCTGAAGATATGGGGTGCAGGAGGTCACATTGATGCTGCTACCTGTCACCGAGAACCATGTCCTGGAAGTCTGCCTGAGGTATGAGACAGGGGAGTGGGGGTCCCACTTGGCTCCTGCAGCATCAGGGAGGTACAGGGAGACTTTGCTTGGCCAAGGCAATATATCTCTTTCCCTCATTTTATCCTCACAGTAACCATGTAGGGTTATGTTAGACTAAGAGATAATAGCTTTTTCTGCATGAATTGTTTACAATGTATCTTGCTACTCATTGCTGTTTTTTCTCTCTTAGAGATGCCTGTTTTCTTTTCCTTTCGGTTTCAGAAATGTTTTCCTTCATTTTTCCTCCATTGTTTTCCTGAGAACTTTCACCACAATGTTTCTTCTATCTGTTTCTGAACCAGCTCTCATTGAACATGCAATCATGTTTAAATGGTCTTTATTTCTCTGCCTCCCTGAACATTTGGCCCTTATCCACAGCCCTGTGAGGTCACCCAGCCTTCCCTTCACCAATTCTCTTCTCCCCCTTGTCCTCTGTTTTCAAAAGGATTTTTTAAAAAACTCTCTCTTTTTGGTATCACATAGTGACATAATGTAAGGGCAGAAACACAAACCAGGTCAATTGTACCAGCAAGTTCATCTAGAATTAGTGATATAACCTCAGGGAGAAGATACCCATGTCTACAGAGTGAAAAATTAACATGGCAAGTTGCTTTCACAGCAGGAAATTGACAAGGGACTAGTACAGGGATGATTATGAATTACTTCATTTCTAAGTTGGCTGAAAAACGTATGGAGGGGGAGGCTACAAGTTTCTATCTCTTCAGGTGATGGAAACTGCTCCAGCAGTTTTTTATTTGGTTGGTTATCATTTTGTGTGTGTGTGGTTCTCAATGGTAGAAATAGAGGCTGAGATTTTTTTTTAATTGCTGTTTCAATGTAACTGCACAGTAATGCTTGAGCGCCTGTACAAAAAAGGGCGAAGGGTTGTTCTTCGGCATATGACATCCTACCACCATTAGGAATAATATGTTTTAAGCAGTAGCTTGTAGAATAAATGTATCTGAAGAGACAAGGAGAAAAATGATGGGAGGAATGGAGGTGTGGAGTGATTTCACAGAAAACAGTTCCAAGACAGGGTTTGACTGTGATGGAATAGTGCTGTAAAAGCTAGCAGCATCACATCTACATGTTAAAATGGTCTTTGATCCACCGGATGGGGAAACCAAAAGACCATGGAAATGTACCCAGGACAGGAAGATGACCAAATAAGGCACTTCAAAGGCTTTGGGTAACCGCATGGCAAGGAGGGAAGTTTTCTTGGACAGTAAAGATCAAAGACCTGGGTGATACTATCATGGGCTAAGATAAGAGGAGCATCTCTTGTGCTAGAGATCCCAACAGAACCTAAGAATGTATTCAGCTGAGCAATCTCTGTAACTGCATTTATGTTTTATTTCTTTGATTTCTGTTTTTTAATAAATCTTTGAGAACTCAGTCTGGAGTCATTGGAGGGAAAAGGGCCCAGGATTGGGGCGAGATAGCGTGGCTCTCCCAAGCTCGATCTCAGCCTCAATCATCATATGCTGGCAGCAGTGAAGCATTGTTTCGGCAGCGTGGTTCCAAGTCTCCGGTGTGCAAGCTGGTAACCAAAGGCTCTGAGGGTCTTTCAGAGGCCAGGATGGATTACCAGGACAGCATAAATGCTTGGAGAGGAGATGACCACTGGGAAAATCTGTAATAAGCTGGGCTGTTGGAAAAGGCCTTTAAAAGCCCCCTGACATGCACACCTCTGTACCACCTTCCAAATCTAAACATTTCATGACCAAGCCATTTTTTGCAGGAATGCAGAAAAACAGGTTAAATCCTGTAACATTTTCCCAGTGGTAGGATTCAAATAATTTAACAGCTGGTTCAGAAAGGACCAGAGGCATAGCTCCAAGGGAGTGGGGGTGCATGATGCACCGGGCGTGCACCCCTGTGGGGTGTGGCAAGGGTGTTCCGGGGGCATGGCAGGGGCATTCCAGGGTGGGATGGGGGCATTCTGGGATGGGAGGGGGCAGAGGATGCACCGGTACACCGGGTACTTCCCCCCCTTGCAATGCCTCTAGAAAGGACTCAGTGGTGGGACTAGACAAAAAATTAGCTACCGGTTCTGCTGAATAGGTGCGAATAGGCTGAATCCCACCACTGCCCCTAGCCCTCTCAACAATTAAGAATTCATGACTTCTGGAAACACCTTTCACATCTCCTCAAGTTGATCTCTGGAGAGGTTTTGAGTCTGCATTAATTGACGCAACAAAGAAAAGCAATATAATAAATCACTTTATTTGTTTAAAACATTTTACCTAGCACATTTACTTCAGCTCATTTTTGTTTCTCTTTCATTTAAAAAAATTAAGTTAAAAACAATAGAATATTAGCAATGTCAAGAATCAAAACAGCATTATGGAAGCATACATCTTGGCAAGATCTGCTACTACCCCCTGCTCCCTGTTGTGGGTAAAATTCCAAAACATCATCAAAAAGTTCAAGAAAAACAGCAAGCAATAACAAGGAAATCTAATCATAACCAGGCTGAACACATCGATGTGGTCTCAGATGTTCAAGCGCTTGAGTGAACTGCACAGACACATAGAGCACTGCTGGGAAGAGGAACAAGTGTTAAAGGAAAGTCAGACGATACTATAATGAACATGAATATATTATGTCACTTGGAGCTCTGAGGTGAAGTTTCCTTGGTGAAAATAGTTTCTCAGGAGACAGAAAATTGGGCTTTGGAAACAATGGAGTAAACTGGTTCACCATTGTGGTGCATAGAACACTTTCCTAAAATGGTGTCATTGTACTTTTAAGACTATCTTTTGGAAAAGTCTAGACTTTGGTTGCTGCAGTTAACTGATGTGCTGGTTATTTGTAAGTGTTGTTTTCTAGTTTTCCTTCTAACCTAATCTCTTGGTCACACCATGAAAAGACAAGACCTATGGGAAAACAAAATAGTACTAGGAAAAGTTAGATAGTAGGAAGACCCAACATGAAATGGACTGACTCTAAAGGAAGCCACAGCCTTTAGTTTAAAAGATCTAAGCAAGGCCGTTGATAGGACACTTTTGGAGGTTATTAATTCATAGGGTCGCCACGTTAGAAGCAACTTAACACAAAACAGACACACACAATCTTTTGGTCTCCAAAATAAAATAACCCAAGACCTCAAAAACAGCTGTAGAAAAAAGTACAAGTACATATCTTCATGAAACCTTTACAACAGTTTGACAGTCAGATAAAAAGTGAACATTCATTTGAATGTTTTAAGGCACTGCTTGTAATCTATAATCAGATTTCACTTTTGATTACTGTTTGCTGACCACTACCACTAAAAGGCTATAGAAGTGGATCTGTCATGCTCTAGACACTGCTGTAAGAAGCCCTGGAAGAAATACACTGCCCCAAAGAAATATGAGAATTGTCGCCCCATTGATTCCAGATTCTTTGGATGTAGCCATGAACTTGTGCCATAGCATCTGGAGCCTTTGGGGGACAGGGAAATATAGTCCTTAAAGATCTGACCATCCCTGGATGGTATCACACTTACTTGGACCAGTATCTAGGGCTATTGGGAGCCCTAGATGCATATTCTTGCTGTCTTGCAGGC
The DNA here is from genome assembly GCF_021028975.2 of Sphaerodactylus townsendi. Lineage (NCBI taxonomy): Eukaryota > Metazoa > Chordata > Lepidosauria > Squamata > Sphaerodactylidae > Sphaerodactylus > Sphaerodactylus townsendi. The sequence continues at coordinate 72,299,921 of NC_059426.1, read as the reverse complement.
TGCAATGTGATGGGAAGGCTTCTGTAGATAGGGCAGCCTTACTAGGACTTTAATGAGATTTTGCTGCAGCATGGCATCTTTACTTAAAAAAGGATCAGGCTGCAGGAAATGTGAAAGACCTCTCCCTGGAGAACCATTGCCAGTCTGAGTACTGAGGACAGAGTACAGGCTTTCATAAACTGGTGGCCTGATTCAGTATAATTTCGTGTTCAGACATTTTCTGTGGCTGCTGGGATTGCTATGCTTCCTCGCAATGAATGGCATTTAAGATATATTTTACAGGCCATATTATCTGTGGAGTCATCTCTGCCATGCTTTGCTTTCTATAAGTTTGAGGAAATGATGTAACTATCAGGAGGACTGTGTGTGTAAAATGCAGCCATTTGGGTCTTCAGAGAGGTCAGAGCTTAATGGAACCTCCTCAATTTGAGGCACCATTCCCATAATTTTTAATTTGCTCCAAGTTGCTATCTGGCTCTTAAATCATAAGTGTACTTGATAAAAAGGAATGATTTTATTTCTGACATTGTGGAAATGCAAGGATTGCTGGCATGATTTGTCTGTTGACGGAGCCTCTCATTTTGGAGAAACAGCTTCATATGCTGGAGGAACAGGATTGCCTTCATCACACGCCACGTTGCTACAGACAGTGTAGGGCACAAAAACCATGGTCTGAAACAAAAAAATATATTTATTTAAAACATTTTAATGTTGATTTTTTCACCCAATTATGGTCCACAAGGCAGCAAACATAAATATGTTTAAACCAGTGGTTTTCAACCTGGGGGTTGAGACCCCTTTGGGGGTCGAACGACCCTTTCACAGGGGTCGCCTAAGACTCTCTGCATCAGTGTTCTCCATCTGTAAAATGAATAAATGTTAGGGTTGGGGGTCACTACAACATGAGGAGCTGTATTAAAGGGTCGCGGCATTAGGAAGGTTGAGAACCACTGGTTTAAACAATTAAACACTTAAAAACAGTTAACATTGTAAAATTCAGTTAAGAACACTTTTACACACAGAACTAGAAGGTAGGCCAATACTGTTAGTTGGGGGTATGCCAGATAGGGGAAAAAATCTTCATCTGCTGTTAAAAGATACCAGTAAAGAGAATCTCCTTGGGGAAGGAGTTCCAGGGTTCTGGTGTCACAATGGAGAAGGCACTTTCTTGTATTGCTACTCAACTAGTCTCAGATGGTGGGGGAAACCAAAGCAGGGCTTCTGAGGATGACCAGAATGAGTTGGCAGGCTCATATGGGAGAAGGCAATCCTTAGGGCCAGCGTGGTGTAGTGGTTAAGAGCAGGCGGATTCTAATCCTGGGAGCCGGGTTTGATTCCCCGCTTCTCTATCTTGGTGAGGGAAGATCTCTCTGGTGAACCGGATAGATTTCCCCATTCCCTACGTTCCTGCTGGGTGACCTTGGGCTAGTCACAGCTTCTCGGAGCTCTCTCAGCCCCACCTACCTCACAGGGTGTTTGTTGTGAGGGGGGAAGGGCAAGGAGGTTGTAAGCCCCTTTGCGTCTCCTACAGGAGAGAAAGGGGGGATATAAATCCAAACTTTTCTTCTTCTTTTTCTTAGTTTGTAAGTCCCTGGCCGTAGAGACCTTTAAACATCAATACCTTTAAACATCCTGGAATTGAGCCTGGAAGCAAACTGGCAGCCAGAGTAGTTGGAACAAGACTGTAATGATCTAGTCCAGTGGTGGCGAACCTATGGCACTCCTGATGTTCATGGACTACAATTCCCATCAGCCCCTGTCAGCATGGTCAATTGGCCATGCTGGCAGGGGCTGATGGGAATTGTAGCCCATGAACATCATGAATGCCATAGGTTTGCCACCATGGGTCTAATCCTTGTGTCCCACCCTAGTCAGCACCCTGGTTGCAACCCATTAACAAGGCATTTGTAAGTCCCACCAGTTTCAGTAGGAGAGCTACGAGGAGAGAAATAGAGCTACTATGCTTCACAAAATATATTTTTTCCAAAAGAGGGTTGGGAACAAGGGGAGAGATGTGTTCTATTGCTGCTTTTTGTAACTTCCAAAAAATGGCCAAAAGTGTTATACTGGAATATATTGTATAGCCTCCCAAAACATTTCTACATTTCAGTTAATTTATTTATTAAAAAATTCAAATGGTTTGGGCCTGGTGGAGCTGTGAGAGAGGATAGAAATGTCACTAATAACTAAGACTGCAATTCTGTAGACTACGGAGAGAAATCACAGTGAAATGCATGTGTTATTGCTGAGTGGGAGTAGGGAATGCATTGGCAGAGTTTCTTGACAGAAGTATTTCCTCTAATTTGCGACAAAAGAGGAATCAATGCTCATTTATTGCAGAATATACAAATGAAAATGAAAAACAATGATCTGAAAAAATGATTTCCATTATTTGGTTAGTCTCATGTTTTTCCTTTAGAAGTATAAGTAAGTGCTTTGTATCATCAGAGCACCCATCCTTGTCCAACATCTCCAAAAGCAACAGCAGCAAATGACAGTAGATTCAATGAGTTAAAAATCCCAACTCTGAAACCTTGCTGGGTAACCTAGGACCAGTCACACCCTCTCAGCTTTGACCCTGGCAAGTATTTGGATGGGAGACCTCCAAGGAATGCCTGCGGCAGGACATGGAGACTGGCAATGGTAAACCATCTCTGCATATCTCTTGCCTTGAAAACCCTACGGCGGCACCATAAATCAGCAGTAACTAGGTGGCAAAAAAGGTATGAGATTAGTCATAAAGAATGCTGGGAAGATCTGATCATGGATTTCCCAGTGATCATTAATATTGCAGCTTGCAGTTACAAGATGACTGCAGTACATGGACAACTTCCCAGGCTGGAGATATTGTGCTGCTGCTCCAAAAGGTTTCTGACAAGGTAAGAACGGCCATCCCTTTAAGATATAGCATGATGGGATATGTAGTTTTGTGACCAGCAGGCCTCAGTTTATGGCTGACTGGTCACAGAGAAAAGGAAATTAAGTAAGTTTAAAGGAATAGGCCAATACTGGTTTCCCCAGCTGTTAAAAGAAGCCACCATAAGTTGTAAACTGGCAGGATACGTAGCACAGGGCCAGTCCAGGGCCCCCAGGAATGTCCAGACAGGAAGAAGACCTTATTGTCTCTAAATCACACCTATGGAATTTCTTTGATAAGCAGAGTATTCCCTAGCAGTCAGGATGGCAACATTTGTCTGACACTTCGAAATGCAAAACAGATCTTTGCCAGAACTCTGAGTTGCTTTGTTTTCACAAGGACGGCCATAAAGTACATTCAGGAGATAAAGAGAATGCAATCGAGGGATGTCGGAGGTGTAAATTCTTGCAATCAGTGTTATATTGTTTTCCAAAAACTGCAGCTATTTGGGAACATGGAGGGGATTCTGATGTGTTTGGTGTACCATTACTCTTTGAAATGTCTAAGTTTTCTCTTTGATGTACTCTGTAGAAACCCTTAAAAAACCCCTGTTCAGTCAGCACGGCTCTCTCGGTGCTGACAAGACCCACGTCGGTCAGAATAAAATTATTTCTTTAATTCTGTTTTGGCTGTGGCTTATTAGCTGAGAGTCAGTACAAGACCCATCCTTGCTTCCTGCTATGGGGCTGAAGGGACCCAGCTCGTGCTAACCGTTTTAGCTACTAGAATCACATGTCTGAGCATTCGCCCTATGGCTGGTACAGGTAAGATCCCTTCGGGGTGGGCTGTCCCAGTTCATGCAAAGTTTATTATTCTTTGTTCAGCCTAGGAATGGAGGGACATGTCAATCCATCCTCTTTTTCACAAGATAAAATCCCTGCATAGACCTGTACAGCTCAGGGAGCCCATGCAGAAATTTAAGTTATTTGCAATTATACATAACATGAATGTGTGAGTCTATTATTTAATAAATTCTGATCTGAAGCACTTTGTGAAGTTCTGTTGACACTGACCAGAAGAGAGACAGTGAGATCTTCTCTCAGACGGGAAGAAGAGAAAAGTGAAAAAGGGAGGATGAATGACAGGTCCCCTCTTCCCCTCAGTATAGCACATGCATGCCACATTCCCAGGAGCCATTTTGCATGCAGATCTGTTCAGCAAATGCACACAGTGAAGGGCTTCCCAGTCATTCACATCTCAGCTCAGTCCACTGAAATTAAAATCTGTAGTTAGTCCTTTCCTGAGAGCCATTGGCTGTAATGCAGTGCTTAAAAACCCATAACCTTTTGAATTAGAAGTCCAACATGCTATCCAAGGGGTCTTTAAGCAGCCTAAAGTAAAGATCTGACATAAAGGCCTCTAAAAGCAGGAAATTTAAGCCAGAAACCCCTAATAGATTGAAATAGAAACCCAGGGATGAAAGCTTCAATTGAAATAGCTTTGGAGGAAAGCATCCCAGCATCTTGCAAAGGGTCAAAAAGGAGTTGCAAAAGGACAACAGCTCAATCTACTGGCTGAGCATGATATTGCAGGAACAAAGTTTCTAAACCACAGAGCGGCCGCTGCAGCCAAACAAGCCAAGTTTACAAAGAAGGAAGAAAATTTGAGAGAGACTGACCAGCGGCAAGTAGAAAACATAATACAGAAAGCCAAGCTGTGGGCTGAAGAGGAGAGTAGCTATAAGGTAGTTATAAGGGGAACAAGTGGTTCTCGAGGCCAAGCAGAGAGCAGAAAGGAAAGAACAGGAGACTTTATACTTTGAAACAAGAAGCCAAAGCATCTGAGATAGTTGCCCAGGCCAAGGTCATGGAAGAAGTCAAAAGTCAAGTGGACAATCTCCGCTTGGAGAAGCTAGGGGAGGAGGACCCAACATAACAGGTGTTGTCCTACATGCAAGGAGAAGCTTCTAACCATAATGCCTCAGAATTTGTGCCAGCAATACACCCCATGAATCTAGCCATACCCATGGTTCTCACACTGGGACTCCCAGCAGTGGAAGTGAACATCTCCGAGAAGAGTTTACACTGTGGGTCTCCATTTGTTTCTGAATCATTGTTCTAGGTGGCCAATGAGGACAATGCAGTTGAACTGTCCATGGAAAATAGACAGTTTTTGAGACTGATGCAAAGGGAACTCAAGAGAAATCATTCTGGAATCACACCGCTCCGTTTCCATACACCTAAGCACAGCTACCCAAGAACTGTGAGCTAGCTCCCTCTTGGCTCAATACCTTGTGCAGGACTAGCAGGAAAACCAGAGGTGAAGACCCACTTTGTGTTCTACTTGGACAAGATGATGGCGAAGAAGCATGCAGAACTTGCACCACTATTCAGAGAGGGCAAAGAATGCTGGAAACTCCCATTCTTTCAAGTGTATCAGCCTCAGAAACTGGAACAAATCAGAGTTGTCTTCGACTCCCGTGCACAGTTCCAATGTTTCTTGCTGACTAAAATTCTTCTCACTCGGCCTGATCTCACCAACAGCCTGCTTGGCATGCTCATCCGCTTTAGGAAAGAAAGCATAGCTATCACGGCAGATATCCAGCAGATGTTCTACTCTATCCTCATTAAAGAAGGCCATTGTAACTATCTGCATTTCGTGTGGTACAGGGAGAAGCAGCACAGTCACCATATCCAGGAGTATCACATTAAGATCAATGTTTTTGGGAACAGAATGTCCCCCGTGATCACAAACTACAGGCTACACCAGACTGTGAAGATAGGAGGAAAGACGTTTGGCCCACAGACAAGGCAGTTCACTGAAAGAGACTTATCATTACAGCTGCCATGAGGGGCTACAATCTGCAACAACCACTGAAGAGGCCTTTGACCTACTGATGAGAGCATAGCTGAAGCTAGGGGTGGCCAACCTCAATCTGCACAAGATCACCTCCAACAGCAGATAAATGCTGGAGGCGTTTGATTCAGAAGATTGCGTCAAAGACATGAAGTACCTGGGCCTAGGGGCTGACACATCTTTCATCCAATGCAGCCTACGTGCCAATCTCACCCACTGCTGTTTCCCACAGAGAATGTCATGTCTTTTCAGATGCAGGAGATAGCAGCCATGGCATATGCAAGGGTCAACAGCAGGGAGAGCCGAATCCACGTAGGCTTTGTTGTGGGAAAGGCTAAGCTGGCACCACCACAAGGGCACACCATTCTAAGACTGGAACTGTGCGGTGCCATACTGGCAGCAGAACTAATAATGCTGCTAAAGATAGAAATGGATCTCGAGCTTGAAGATGTGGCCTTCTACAAGGATATCAAAGTCGTACGCACACAACCAGAAGCAAAGATTCTACGTGTATATAAGAAATAGATTGGAACACAACACGAAGTCTGCATGGCCGGAACAATGGTGATATGTTCCTACTGAACAAAAACCTGCAGACTGCACAACACGATCCATCCCAGCAGAGACCACTTGGGGGAAAAGTCTGGATTTCCTCCTAGAACCATGCTAAGTGCCATGCGAGGAGGTTTACTATCACCAGACCAAGACGCAGATGTCCGGCCTGAAGTCTCCTGCATGAGAATGCTGGTTGGGACAGAACGGCATACAGAAACGAGGCATTTTGAATGCTTTTCCACTTGGGCATCACTTATCCAAGGAATAGCACGTCTCATAAACAGCCTATTTCACGCATGAATGCATGAGTATTATTCAATAAATTCTGATCTGAAGCACTGTGTGGCGTTCTGTTGACACTGACCAGAAAATAGACAGTGAGGTCTTCTCTCAGACAAGACTAAGGAGACTCACAGTCTAGAACCAACATCCTGTCTCAAAAAGTAAATATCATCTGAAGATTCAGAGGGAGCTATGAGATCCTCATCGTACCCTGAAGACATTTTCTAGCCATGTTTTATTTGCCTGCATAAGGAGAACATTCCCATGAATTATCTTCTGATCTTTGGGATTTTACTTTATTTTATTTTGATTTTATTTCCCACTCTACCCGAGCCACAGGCCAGGCTCAGAGTGGCTCACAATGTAAATATATTATGCACACTTCAATGTACAAACACAAGTTAATATAAAATTATAAAAAGACTAAAAACTCAGTTCAATATATAGATTGTCTTATAAATATTCATGATCTGCTTAAACAGTGAGTAAGGCATCAAAAACTTACCGGGACACTGTTGCAGCACACAGCTTGGCATCCAAAATGTGCTGTTGAAACGGTGATGCAAAACTCCAGCAAACTGAAGAGGAGGAGGAGAACAGACGGGCCAACACTATTGGACTGAAGGGCACAGAAAAATGTGAGTGACCAATATGCACCTCTTATGTCCAGTGACTTAGTTCAACTGCAACAATAACAAGTACCCTCCCCATTACTTTCTTGGTCTATATCTGGAAAACACTAATGGAAGAACTGGCGGCAATTTTGAACCTTTTGCTCATGAAGTTTACCCATCTTGATTGAGCATAAAATTCTAAAACGAAACTCATAGAGCAGCCTGACACTGAGCTTTGATTTGGGAAAACAGGGCCCCACCAAGGAGATAAGGAATTAGCAGAAGCTCACAAACACAGAGATAAGGGTGAAGTACTATAGCAACCGAGATCTCTGAGCGGGGCAAGATGACATAGAGAATACACGCCCAATTGTAGAAAGCAAGGTGGGCTTTAGACAGGAGTGGAGATTCAAATGGCAATGTGTACGTATTCCAAATCTAGCCAATGGTTAGAAGACAAGGAGGGATGTTTGTAAGAGGGTATAAATTATGTTACACAAGCAACAGCCCCTTTGAACCTCTTCCCTGTTGCTAACAGAGGAGAGTTCCCTCTTCTGTGCAGAATTGAAAACAATAAATCTCTGAACACTGAAGAAGCTTGTGGATGGTTATTTTTATAACCGGGCAGAGCCTTTGCTCTGTGGACAGGGCCTTGCCCTGTGCCTATCATATTCATCACAAAATTCAAGGAAATGCATATGGAGGGGAGGTAGATTTGCCAGGGCCAAGTTGAGAAATTCATAGAGATTTGGGGGCAGAATCAAGGAAGGGAACTTAGCATTGATGTGATACCATATAGTCTACCTCTTAAAGACATTCCAGGAGAACTGATCTGTTTAGAGTGGACATCAGTTTTAATTCCAGGAGAATTATAAGCCCCATCTAAAGGTTGCCAGCCCTAAACCATGTGCTTGGTGCATTCTCCTTCGTATTTCTCAGCTGTAGTAAAAACAGCTGAATTGTACATTCCTTTCTGTATTCATTGCAATAATTATGAAAATAGAATGTTTTTAATTGTCATAATTACTAAGCAAATTAAACAAATCCCTCATCTAAACAGTTTATATAACAACAACAACACTCCCCGTTATTTTCTTTCCTTTCAACAGGTTTTGTTTGTTATTACAGTCTTTGCCTTGATTGGTTTCACTTTTTCAAAGCAAACAGCATTTCCCCAATAAGGAAATAGGGTTGCCATTTCTATGTTGGGAAACACTTGGAGATCTGGAGATGTGGAGCCTGGAGATGGAAGAGACCTACTCAGGGTACAAAACCACAGAGTCCACCCTCCAAAGCAGCCATTTTCTCCAGGAGGACTGATCTCTATCATCTGAAGATCAATTATAATACTGGGAGATCTCCAGTCCCTCATGGGGGCTGGTAACCCTAGCGTAGAGAGAGCACATGCTTTTTAAGGGGAGGAGGAAAGGCTTTGGGCTTTCTTGATTGACTGCAAGCTGCAGCCACTAAGATTAGTTTCACACGTAAGATACTCCAGTCCAAAAGGATAAATCCCTAAAGGGGTTGGAGTTTGCCTTCCTCTCTCCTCACAGTTCCTGCCCTGCTGTGTCAAATTTCCCCCTTGCAGTCTGTATTTTTCTGCTTGTCTGCTGCTCTTTAAACCTTATCCCCTGTCCAAGCAAATCCTGAATATTACAACCTCAAAGTTTTGTGCAGTTTGGATGGAAAAGTAGGGGTGGGTGTTCAAGTAATTCTGAACTATTCCCCCCTCGCCCCAAAGAATACCTTGCTGGTATTTGGGGAGGGGGTCATCCTCAAAAAAGGTGGCAAAAAAGTGAATTCTGAAAAATGTTGGGTTTTTTTCAACATTTTGCAAGGCCAGTTCAGCCCACCACCTTTAAAAAAAAGAAGAAACTCCTCTCCCTTTTCCCTTTCTCGCTCACCTGCAGACTGGCCAGGCCTGCCGCCTCCAAAGTTTACATGGGGTTCAGAGGCAGCGCGTGGGACTCAATGCTGGCCTTGGTCTAGCTCATGGATATTGAAGGTGATGCCCACAGGTCAATGCTGCTCCTGCTTGTGAACTCCAGGTAGGTCTCAGAGGCAGCAGGTAATACGGGTTCAGCTTGAGGCCCCCTTGCTGCCCCCTAGACCCACATGTAGTCCACAGGCAGGTGTATTTTTCAGATTTGGGTTTAACAGCCCAAAAACATTCAGAGAAATCCAAAAAAAGCCAATAGGTAGTATTGGCTTCAGGATGTTGTTGTTGTTTTTTTAAAAATCTGGGTCTAATAAACCTGAACTTGAAAAGTACCAATTTTGGGAGTGGGGCCACCCCCATGGAAACCATAAAAGTGCAGACCTGAGAAATGGGGGTGTCTTTCATTGAAGCCAGTTGGAAATAATAACAAAATAGAATGATGAAAACAAAACAGCAAAAATGAAAGGAATGATAATCAAAAAACATATGAAACAACCCTTTTGGAAAGAAAAACAACAACAAGCTGCTATGCTTAAGTCTAGAAAATGGTAAACAGCTCAGGCTATGAGGTATTTCAGTCCCATTGCCACACGCCCCTTCTGTGAATCCAAATAACATAACATCAAATGTATTGGTGACATTTGTTCACTTACATTTGCTTCTCCAGGTCGTGCATTTAAAATCAGTTCTGAGATATATAGACTCACACCAGTTAATGCCATTACAGCACTTGTGATGTTCATTCCCACACTGCTTTGCACCTGAAAGAGTCCAAAAATCAACCAAGCTTCTTCAAATAACATTGATAGGTTTGAATTCTGATATTTGTGTGAATGAAGTACTAGCAGAGAGATAAGGTGCAGGCACTCCCGGATTTGCAGCTGACAGATGGCCCAGAGTCATCTCCAAGTCAGCAAAAGCAGACCAGCCACTTGGCCCCAATTTGCCAGGGTGACCAACCTCCTTGGATTCTCACAGAAGGCTGGGATCCTAGCTAGAGACCTGGTGGTGCAGTGTGTGCCTTGCTGCACATTGATGTGAGTCTCTGCAGGACTGGCTGTTGTGGGTTTTCCAGGCTGTGTGGCCATGTTTTTGCTCCTAATGCTCCGCCCACATGTATGGCTGGCATTTTCAGAGACATGTCATAATAGCATGTGTTTCTCTGAGACACAGTGTGTAGTGGTTGCATGGTGGTATATTTATTTTGTCAGTTTCACAGGTGGGAGGACAGGTCCCTGAGAGACAGGCTGTATGCTTGATGTCCCGGCATATGGCTATAAAGTCTCCTATTAGGAGCAGCTGGGTGCTGACAAAACAAATTCAACAAATACTAGGTCTGCCGAACCCCCTGACTGATTCTTGGAAACCTGACCTTGGACATAACAGCTGGCTTGACCTCAGTCTGAACAATTTTGCTCTTGGAAATATTTATGGCTTGTTTCTTGGAGCTGAAAGGGACGCTGTAATCTCTGCAGCTGGAAGGCGGTAGGAATTGTGATTTTTTTACTGGTTCCTCCCTTCCACAGTAGCCATCTGATTCTACTAGCATGTGTTTCCTCATTTCCTCCACCCCTGGTCCCAGAGCAACATATCAATGGCCATTTTTGATTGTTGCAAGAGGTAGATGTGAGAAATTCACGCACTATGGACAAAATCCCTTCTGGATCCAGTACATGGTGTAACGAACTTGCCCCACCCTGAAGGGCTGGCGTACAGCAGGCCAAAGGGAGAAGGCCTTAGCAACAGCCAGAAAAAGAGAAAAAGGCTCCACAAGGAGAGAACCAACCTGATTGGTTGAAAAAGGTCCAGTAACGTTTGGAAAAAGCTAGGTGTAGGGATGCACTGCTGACCCAGCAGCACCGTAAGTAGAGCGCTGGCACACCGGCGCTCCTACGGCCTTCTGGTCGCACCGTTCCCCCACCCCTCATCCCCCGATGAGTCACAGGTCATGAACTACCTGGCTCACAACCACCGGGTGTCCCGGACAAAGGGACAATGGTCTTGCCCCCAGGTGAGGATTAGGCCCAGACGCTGATGCTCCTCTCCGCACGTAGCAGCCAGGTGAGATCATGCATCACGCAGTGATGATCTCTCCAGTCTCCGCTCTCCGCCTCCCGCCTCCCGAGGAGATTCCCCGTTCCGCCCTTCTACACGCCCCGCGCTAGAATCACGCATAATAAAAGGTGCCAGGAACCAGCACCAGCGGCAGAATTAAGCTAGGAACCACCGGATTCACCCAGCGCTCCGCTACCAAGCTGGCTCCACCCAGATGAAACCTCCAGCGTCCTGCGCCTCTCGCCTTCCTGTAGGCAGCGGCGACCCTGCGCGGGACTGACCTGCAAGCTGGTGCCGCAGAGCCACGAGGAATCCTCAAACCTCCACCCTGCTTACCGTTGGCCTGGGAAGGGTCAGCGGTACCCGGCGTCCAGCTTCGGATCAGGCGCATCCAGGAACCCACCTCTGGTACACCGCCCATCTGCTGGATCGGTAGCATCCAGGGGACTCGGGGATTCCTAGAGACACTCTCTCGTCCTGGCCGAACCAGCGGTAAGTATAGGGCTTGCAAAGAAGCAGGAGAGCTTCATGACAAGCCAAGTAGCGTTAGTGAATTGGCAACTTAGCGAGGAAATCACGTAGGAGTCTCCATAAGAGAGAGGGGAGCTCGCGATAATTGGTTGAGAGATTGGAAGCTCAATGTCCATGGTACCCAGAAGAGGGAGCATTGAGATCTTAAGGATTAAGGGGAAAACATCGAGGGCGCCTCTTCACGCAGGAGCCTCGCGCTACCGGCGCCCGATGTCACTGCTCTACTAATGATGACGAAGCAATGTTATGTGCGTCAGCCTGCCGCGTCTATGGCTCCTAACCTGCGTAGGCCCATCGGCCTCGCTTCCGACCCTTCAGCTTCAGTCTCACCCAGATTAACCTTCATCCACCCTAAATTGGGCCGCCTGTCCTCCCTCTGCCTCCCTTGCTTCCCCGCCTCGCTTCAAATTCCTTCCAGTTTCATGTGGCCTCTCCTCAGCTCCGCCTTCGGTTTTCTTAAAAGCCACCGCACCTACCGGTCGGCGTATGCGTAATGGCCCGCTGGTTTCAAAACCCTAACAGAGCGTGGCTATGCCCGCGATCTGCAAAGAAGAGCGGAACACAGACGGAAGGCGATGCCGACATCCTTGCCATGTGCCCTCAGTCCACTACACGAATAGCGAGGGATGGCATCATTATTGCGAAGCTGTCGCACTGTGTCGCCTCCCTAGGTTAGCAACATTCTCGCACTGAGGCTCTCCGCCAAGGGCAATGCGGGAACGTAGAAGATCCACCAGCCCTATGTAGAGGCGGGTGTTTGGAAGCAGTTACCAGGAACCACCTAATGGTTCCGGAGGAGTTACAGAAAACCACCTTTCACATGCTTTTTTTAAACCCTTTTGCACAGTATGTAGCGATCTGGGAAGGCCCACAACACACAATTACCGCCAGCGGTGCATAAGCAGAGGAGGGCAGCCTCTGGCAGCACTCTACACCGCCCGGCAGCTTTGTAATGGCTCGCGAGGCTTGTCCACTAACCCCAATGCACACAAATTGTCCTGCGGGAGCCAATCTATGCCCTTATAAGTCGCCTCTAGAATGCATACTTACAAAGCGTTTTTTGAGAATCCCCAGCACGCTAGGCAGCCATGCCCAAAAGCTTTACAAGCGTCCGGCCCAGTAAGCCTCCTCAGAGGCCCGGTATGCGAGGTCCGCCAGAACAGGCTCCAGGGAGGGCTCTCAGAGAGGCAGGTTGGACAAACGAGGAGGCTCCAGGAGGCTGGTGAACTCGTAAAGGCATGCAACCTTACAGCAAAGAGCAGCCTCCGGCTTGGAGTGCCTCGCCAGCAGTCATCAGGTGTCTGGGTAGGAACCCCCCAGAACTGGCCCGGACATGCTTAAAGGCTTGCCAGGATATCGGATCTTTTAAGCCCATCAAGCCAGCTCTTCTAGAAGCCTTGCCTGGCCCTCTCCGCTGCCATAGAGACAGCCGAGATTTACAGAGTGTTTTTTTCAATTGCAACAAGCCAGTGACACTCTCCGTAAAGTGATTGTAGAGCTGCCTCCGGTGAGGGGCTCTACAGCTCACCGAGTGGAGGGGTCTCTCCCCCTAGAGGGCTAAGAGACCCCAGGGAGGCTCTAAGACCAGGTGCTTCCCCAATGCCCAGCTGGGGAGGCTCAGCACCGGGCATCTCCCCAGCCGGAATAAAGGTCCGCACCTCAAACCCTTCCCGCTTCCCGGGCCTTCCCCCCTTATGAGATCTTAGCTGCTCCAGCTCAGTGTAGTGATCCCATCCCCACGAGGAGACCATTGGGCTGTAAAGATGCTTGCCAAAGCTTCTGCCGCTGAACAGGGGATTTCTCGTTCATGCATCCCAGGGTCATCGGACTCCCGCGCACCAGGGAGCCATCCACATCCAGGTCTTGCGGACAAACATCCACTTGGGAACTGCCAAGTTCATCCCGATCATCCTGCCTCCCGATGTTTCTTTCACTTTCCGAGTCTGATCTAAGTTCAGCTTAATCTAAATCTGGGTGCTTGCTCCCCTCGTCCTACGTCTGCTTCCTGCTCTGCTAAGCCCTTCTACTTTAGAAAGTCACCATGCCTCCGCCCGGTACCCCAGAGTAGCAATGCGGCATTTCTCAAAAATCTCTGCAGAGTCCACAGTCACTGAATTGCTACAGAAGAAATGCTGGCGGAAGAGAACGCCATGGCATTCTGGCACTATCGCGAGTCCGCTTCTCATTAAGCAAGGAGAGGGACTGCCGTTTTGAACTCCCTCCTCAAGGAATGCCCCATAGCCAATCTACAAAACAATGATAAGAGGGCATGGAAAAGGGGAAGATGCTTTCAAAAGCACAATGGCCTTAAGCCCAAAGTCCTTCAAGGGAAGAAGAAGCCCCCCTTGGCCCTCTCCAGCTGTAAGGCTCAAACCAGATCTCATAGCCTCCTGAGGCCTGTGTACAGAAGCCTCCTAGAAGCTCTCCAAAGCTCCCAGTGGCAGCAAAATCGTCAGTACCTCCCTAGAGCAGGATTGCAGCCACCACAAAGGGAGATAAGCCCTGCAAGATCCAGAGAACAGAGATCTCAAATCAGAGTTGCAATCCTCCTCATTGCTACTTTATATGTGCCTCTGTATACCTACTTGTATGTTCTGTATGTCTTGCCCCCTTCTCAGAGAGACCCTAAAGTTTTCCCCTCATAAGAGAGGATTTTCCATTAGCTTCTAAGCTATGCTCTTGTGCCTCAATTAAAGTTTTTTCTCCTTTTGATTATGTGTATTGCCCAGTGCCCTGAAAGGTTTGAGCCTACATTTACCACATTGGCGTGGCACAAGTTTGCGATATATATGGAGCCAGAGTTATTTCCGTGCCCACATCTTCCGCTGGGAACACCTGGCTGGGGTCACAATGCCTGGGGGGTTCAAGTTCAAACCGCTTAAGGTCTTCCTTACAGGGGAAATGTAAATTTCCAAAACCCCCCCCCTTTTCTTTTCTTCACGGTACCCTTTGTATTTGTCTCCTGAATTCACTCCCTAAATTCCCTCACGTCAGGAGCTGGCTTCCCTCCTCCCTCCTTCCCTTCCTTCCTATTTTTTCAACCCAGCAGAAGTGGGGAGGGCCGAATTGGCTGACTGGCCCTCCCTGGATTAAAGTCCTGGGCCACATCCTGGTACACGCCCAGCACTGCCAGGACAGGCCCTAAATTGAGAGGATGCTGCGGCTTTCTAGATTCACGCATAAACCCGGCAGAAACACAGCAATGTTGCTCTCGGTTTCTGACCTTATTCCGGTGGCCCGCCCGGGCGAGGCCGTATAAGGGCGGTCACTGGCTGAGCAGCTTATCTCCCCAAGATAATCCGATTACAAATTCCAGCACCATTTCCAGCCCTTCAAGCCGTCTAACCGCAAGGTCCACGGGGTATTACGTTTCCTGCAAGAAAGCCACCCCTCCCCTTTGTGTGTGGGGGAATTTACCCCTCGCATCGCCTTGATTACTTTGTCTCCCGGATGCATCCATCACCCAAAAGCGCATCCAAGCCCTCTTTTTGTATTTACCAAATTAAGCATGCACACCCACAATTCCCTCAGGGTCGCTAGCCCCCCTCCTCACACGAGGTCTTCCGGACCCTCGCTTTTAACCGCACCCTGATGGCGCTCTGAAGCCAGCTAAGTCCCATGGGGATCGCATCTACCCTCTTGCCCTCCCTTCTGTCCAAACAGCTTAAATCCTAGAAGCAGAGAAGCAGGAGTTGGCGGCCTAACCAGCAGAAGTCATTAAAAGCAACCCCTACGCGGAGCTGCAGAGATAAGCCTTCTTATATATAGTCTTCTTTATATCAAACACTCAAAATCCAACAAAATCTTGATCTTTGACCTCCCTTCGCACAGGCTCTCCAAGCCTGGCGCGGACCCGATGCCCTCCTATAACCAGGGAAGGGTGTGTTTCCAGTCCTTCTTCCTACAGAGATCTCCTGTGGACTCCCGACTACGCCATGACAGGCCAGCCCAGCCAGATGGCTTGGGAGGAAATCAGCCCCATCCCAGGGCCAGATGCAGCGATCTCTCACCGGAGGATCCATGCCAGCGGCCGTCAAAAGCGGAAACTTGCCCGCCACCAGCGCCCGGTCCAAGGCACCGGATGACCTGGGGATGTCAAGGCGATCGTATTAAGCTCAAGAGCTGCTTTCTTCAGCAAAGCTGCCCCCGAGGGCGAGCCCGGAGGATCTCTGTACAGCCCTGCTTTGCAATCATGCCGCCAGCTTTGGGCGCTGACCACCATCCCTCTGCCTGCTGCTACTTGCCTCCCTGCCCGGTGGCGAGTCGGCCCTGCAATGAGCTTTGACCAGACCAACATCTGGGGAGCAATTCACGGCTACCGCCGCGTAGCGTTTCGGATCCTTCACGCTGGGCCAGCTGCCAAGGCTCCAGAGGTTGGCCTTTAATGTGTCGCTGCTCCTCATCTACGGCTGCCATTCTCTCTCCTCTCTCTGCCGCCTCTGGCGCAGGATTTGAAGTGCAGCCAGGGAAACATCTCCTGTCGGTTAACCTTAGCGGAACTCTCGGCTGTTCCAGCCACCTGATTGTTATCGGAACGTACTTATTCTCGCGGCCTTGCTCGCGGAGCCACTGGGCTTGCAATGCTAAAGACTATCGGTGAGCTCTCTCTCTACGTTCTTTGAAATCCATGGACTCCCTACCACCATCGTCCTAAAAGGCTTGGTAGGCCAAACTAACAAGAACCGTGGCATTGTTGGACAATTATGCAGCCATGGGCTGCCCCTTTTCCTTTCTGGCATCCACCTAGCCTTTGTATTGTTTAAGCTATGTTTATTCGTTTCCATCTACATGATGCCCTTTGGGAGCCGAACCTCCAAAGGAATTGCTATGAAATGCACAATAACCCAGCTGATCGAGTTAGGCTGCATGCTTTAATTTGTAGAAGTTATGTTATTTTATTTGTTATTGCATCCGGTCTGCGGGAACTCTCTTGCTGCCGCCTCACTCATCAGTTCCACCTCCAGGCTCCACCGCGGAAGCCCACGCTAGCCGCCATCGCTCCCCTTCCCTTGGCCCCCTTTTTGCCGAATGGCCTTGCAGAGCGGCTCTAGCCAAAGGCGGAATTATGTTTCCTCGCGACTTCGCGTAGGAACTCCCGGACTTATTTCCTGCTTAACACCAAGACTATCGGCGTTCTGGCCTGTGCCCTTCTATGAAGTTCACCAATTCTAATCTGTTACGCCATTGATTGGTTTTGTCATTGTTGATTCATATGAAAGTGCATGAGTTGCCAGATGCATTGAAAGCTTGATTGTAGTGCCTCATCGTCCGGATCTTGTTTCATTCAATGTATATCTAATATTGCCTGTAACATGTGTAAGAGAAACCCCTCAACCTTCCCTCTTTACATCGCACATAACCAAGTTCTAATGTTGTACACAAGCAGCTCGGCCAAGCTTTAGCCATAAGCGGTGGAGGAGATGAAGCGTCCCTTTAAATCCACCCTCCAACATTTCCTGACCTCCCTTCTAAATGTAAAAAAGGAGGAGATGTAGGGATGCACTTTGCTGGAAGCCCAGCAGCACCAGGGTAAATGGGGCGCTGGGCACACGAAGCTCCTCACGGCCTTCTGAAAATTACGACACAGCTCCCCACCCCTCATCCCCTCGATGCGAGTCACAGGTCATGAACTTCACCTGGCTCACAACCGCGGGTGTCCTGGACAAAGGGTTAATGGTCTTGCCTCCAGGTGAGGATTAGGCTAGGCAGCTGATGCTCTCCTCCTCCATGCGTGTGAGCAGCCAAGGTGAGATCACATGCATCACATGATGATCTCTCAGTCTCCGCTCGGGCCGGAATTCCCCACGTTCCGCTATGCGCCCCGCTAGGAATCATATAATAAAAGGTGCCAGGAACTCCAGCACATCGGCAGAGTAAGCTAGGAACACGGACACCCAGCGCCTCCTGGCTGCTGGCGCTCTCCACCAGATAAGGAACTCCTCCAGCTGGCCTCTAGCCTCTTCGCCAAAGCTAATGTGACCCTGCGCGGGATGTGACTACACTAGGGGGGGAGCTGGAAGTATGCTTGCAACCGCGGAGAGTAGAAGGCAGTTGTAATGGGGAGGCTGTCAGAGAGCAGAGTTGAGCAGTCTGTCAGCGCTGACAAGAGAAGGATTCTGGCTCAGAAGCTGGGGAAGCTTGAGGGAGTGTGTGGAAGGCCCTGGAGTCTTGGCGGGTGGAGTGTGAACTGCCTGAGCTCAGGTGCCTGGCAGCTAACCTGCCCAGACACAGTCTGTCCATCCCTGTTCCTAAAACCCAGTCACCCAGAGAGTCCAGTCCGAAAGAGAGGCATTTTAGAGCCCTGGAAATTGCTGGGACTGACTGAGAAGTAAATTGGCTGAGTGTGTGCATGATCCTACCAGACTTAGATCTTAGAATTTATATAGACATGAACAAGAAGAGGTGTAATGGAAACAGAGACCATCTAGTGTCTGTGAAGTAACATCTTAAGTGAAGTGCCTGAAACCGTTCAGTTTAAAACCAATATTTCTCTGCAACCGCTAAGCTTAAGACAAACTGACTGTAACCGTTAAGCTTAAGCGAACTATCTCAGAAACCATCAAAGTTTAAAACCTCTCTCCAGGTTTACCTCCAAGGAGAAGCCTCTCTGTCAAGCCATAAATAAACATTTTCAGTTTTGTTCATTTAAAATCTGTTCCAGTGTTTCTTTCTGTCAGTGTCTGTGTTCCCCAGTCAAGGTGGTGTCCCCTTTACGTTACACATGGCCTTTCCACATTCTCATTTTTCTTGCTTCTAAGTTCCTGTTTCTGTGGGGTAGCGGGGGGGGGGGGTCAGTCTCAAACATGGTTTGCTCCCCCTAGTGGTTGATTCAATATAACACAAGATCAAATCCAGTATATTAGACTGCATATTTGAACTGCAGGTTTTTATGCCGGATTTAATTTTGTATTACCTCAAACTGACCACTCTAGAGAGCAAAACTCATGTAGACCTGACCTCTCCCCCCAAGAAACAGGAACTTAGAAGCGAAGAAAATTAGAACGTGGAAAAGCCCACAATGAATATTTCTGCTCATTGATTTTGCAGCCTTGTGATTGCAGATACTTGGATGGCTCATATAATCTACAGCCTATCATGTGATAGCAGATTGTTTAGAACTGTCCCATTTGGCTTTAGGCCAGGTTATGGAACTGAAACCAACCACTGGTGAAGGGTCTTTCTCCTCTGAGCACAGGAAGACATGTTATGAGGTGTTTCCCATTATCCAATCAGGGAGGCAGGAAATGAATTTTTCTCCTTCTCCTCCTCCTCAATTCTGGTATTCCAGATAGCAGTCAATCTAATCAGCTAATTTTTAAAACTGTAATTCTAACTATATCTATAACTGTGAAATATGTACTGAAAAGGAAAAAAACATCACTCTTGTTATACAACATAGTTTAGGAAGGAAAAAGAAGAAGGTTAGAGCAAGTTTGTCGAGGAAGAAAAACAGTGATGAGAAAAGTTAATATGCCCTCCTGTGCTCAGGAGATATTGGTAAGTACTAATTGGTCATTCTCCCTCTGAGCCTGAGGATATCTTATGGGACCTCCAAAAGCAGTGTCCTTGTTACATGGGAGAGTCATTGTCTTGGAACTCTTCAAATGTCACATCTGACAAACTGTATGCATTTATTTTGTAATGCCTAATGAAGGTCAATATTGATGATCGGGGCAATACATCTTCAACTTATGTGTTTCTTGTGAAGGCTGCATTAATTGTGGCACTCCTCCCAGAATGAGCTGTTATTCCTGGCTCAAGTTTTAGAGACCGGTAAGCTCTATAATGCAGGATTTGAGACACCTGTTGATGGTGTGGCTCGATATCATCTTCCCCAAGTTTGGTGGTGAACATGTTCAATGAACATGGGCTTTGATTTCCTTAGTCAGTGTTCTGACTATGTACATCTTCAGTGCTCTTTGTTCATCTAGGACAGTGGTTCCAAATCTTTTTGCGCTAGTGTAACTCATTTCCCTAAAATAATACACCCACATTGACAAATCCATTCCATTTTTTTGCATACCCCCAAATGCTCTGTTGTGTTCTCCTGAGGGTACAAGTACCCCAGGTTAGGAACCACTGATCTAAGGTATAGAACTTCCCTTAGATGTTTTGGGTTAGAAGCAAAGGAAGGAAAGCAAATTTCTTGCCATCAGTAGAATATGTTGTCTACCTGGGAAAGGCTTGCTCAGTTCAAAGTATTACCTTGTCATTATGGAGGGTGCATAGGTTTGGGTTTATTGAGAGTGCAGATAGCTTTGAGACACTGCAAGCAAACATTATAGCCACCAGAAAGATCGTCTTCATTCTGAGATATTTTAAGGTGGCCTTATTAAGAGGTTTGAGTGGAACTTGGTTAAAATGTTCAGTATGGTGTTGAGTTTTCAAGTGGGAAATCAGTGGTTTTGTGGCTTGTCTGCAGCCGGTGCACCCTGGAGGTATCGAATGATGTGAAGATGCTTGGACTTCTGCCATGCTCCCAGCTACGGAATAACTGTGGGAAGCTGTCTGGATAAATCTGTTAAAAGGTGCAGAACCATGGGTGTTCTCGCCAGTAGGGGGCCACAACTATCTCTTCCCTATGCATCATTTTGATCCTTCTCAGTAGTCCTAGTACTACTGGCAATGGGGGCAAGGCATAACGTAGACTTTGAGGCCATAGGGCCATCAGGGCAACGATGGCTTCAGCCAGAGGGTGGTAGAATTGGGTAAAGAAGTGTCTCACCTGATAGTTGGCTAGAGAGGCATAGAGATTCACCACTGGGTTGCCCAAAAGTTGGGTGATTCATAGAAAGATATTCTTGAGCTGCCATTCTCCCTCCTGTATTTCTTGATGGCTGAGCCAGTTTATTTGTGTATTGATGGCTTCTTTCACATGCTTGGTTTTCATTGACAGAAGGTTCTTCTCCACCCAGGAAAGTAGTTTTACAGCTTTCCTGTACAGGGATGAGGAACAGGAACATCCCTGGTAGTTGATGTAGGTCTTCATGGCAATGCTGTCCATCCTGACCAGCACATGTTTTTACTTTAGTTGTAGTTAGAAGAACCAAGGGGTCAGGGTAACCATCCTCAGCTCCATCCTGCTGATAGGGAAAAGCAATTCTTTTCTTGACCACAAGCCCTGAGCAAGTATGCTGTCAACCACTGCACCCTATCCAGAGAAACTGGCATATGTGAAGTCCTTGGAGAACATTCTTTGGACTTGTCCACCATGTAAGACTGGACTTGACTGAATGGATAATTGTTGCTTTTACGGGATGTCCTATTAAAAGTGCCGTCAAAGGCACCTGGTATAGAAACGACACATTCGATGTCATCTTTAGTAGAGATTAGTAGATCCAGTAGTGAAGATAGGGTATGAGCTGCCAGGACTTGTTGTGGAGACTGTGGATGTCAAAATAAGATGTGCTGCTCCAGGAAGAGAGGCTCCGTGGAGAAGAGGGTCAGAATGACTCACAGAGGCCTTCTACAAAATTTGACATTTTATGGGGAAAGTCAATTTCAGCCAAACTTGCTGTGTACACTGAGACATTTTGATATAATGAGGACAGGATGGGGAACTTGATGGAACCACTAAGCCTTGCTCTAGGAGGGCAACAGAGTTTCCTGAATACCTCTTATAGAAATCATTGGTTGATATATAATGCAGAAGAAGATTGTCGAAGGCTTTCACGGCCGGATTCAACTGGTTTTGGTGGGTTTTCCGGGCTGTGTGGCTGTGATCTGGTGGATTTTGTTCCCAATGTTTCACCTGCATCTGTGGCTGGCATATTCAGAGGTGTAATGAACAAGAACAAAAACACTCAGGTGTGCAACGTAAGGAATGCCAACCAGAGAAGCACGTCGCACATGGGCATAGGCACACAGGCGTTGCACACGGGCGTAACACAAATCTCTCCTATATAGATCTCTATATTGTGTAGATGCTCATATTTCATCATATAACATCAAATAAAAGAAATTATCACAACATATCTTAACCGAGGAAAAACTCAAAGTACTTTCACTTCCCAAATATCTCTTATAAGGTAGTGTAATAAATACTTTCACTTCTTCAAACATGTCTATTTTAATGTAGTATAATAGTACTTTCACTTCCCAAGTGTCTCTTATAGGGTAGTTTAAAAATACTTTCACTTCTCAAACGTCCCGCGCATTAAGGTAAGTTTTCCAAATCTTCTTCAGGAGAAGGAAAACTCACCACAACCAGAAAAAGATTGTTTGTTGGTGACTCCAGTTTCAAAGAAAAAAATATTATATATCTCTTACCAAACACCTGTTCAGATGATTCTCAATTGACACCGAAAGGGATCCAGAAGCGATGAACTATCCAAAAGAACAAAAAAAAAGTATTAAACTGAAATTCACATAATATTTACAGAGCAATTCACTCTATTCAGAAGCAATGGGATGGATGTTAAATAATAGCATATTTTCTCATGAAGCCCAAATAGTATCATTAAATTATATCATCCTAGATAATTACTGTCAAGGCTCCCTTTCTTAAAGTTTTGTCTCTCCCAAATAAAGGTATTGTCCTGGGTGAGAACAGGGGAATTCCAAATCCTTATGATTGCATTCCTTGCCTAAGGTAAATTTGGTGAATGTTGGACTCCAACATAACTCCAAAGATCCTTCCATCAACTAATCTCTTTGCTTCCTTGGGACTATTAAAGTAACCACTTGGAAGCGAGTAGAGGACTTTAGATGCATGTGTGTGCATACAGTACATTGCAGGATGTTTGAAAATAAAGGGACATGCAGGCTCAGGTCAATTATGGAAGACAACATTGTGTACAAAAGCAGAGTTGTATTCATTTTTCCATGTAAATTAATGACTATAATTCATGAAGGGAGGAAAAGACACACCTATTGATGCGGACACAACCAATTTATATGCCCGTGATGAACCTAGTTACAGAGAAAATTAAACTAAGGTCATCATGACACAGGAGTTGTGGGTCATCGATGCTAAGGACTGGAAATTCCAAGGATCCACGAACGATTACTTAGCAAACACTCTCAGCTCTCAAAGAGACAGCTCTTAAGTACTTCCCACAAGGCACAGCCTCCACCCCAGAATGGATATCCTAGGAAAGAAGTTAAAGGGAAGTAGTTTCCAAAAAGAACTAATGGGACAGCCCCAAAGCCGATGTGAATCAGCCCAATCATGATCTGAGTGACCTGTGGGAAGAAAATACAAGACTTGGGAAGGGATGAGTTCTGATCATTAAGCACAGTCTGGAGAATCATTCAAACAGGTACACTGCTCATTTAGTCCATTCCTTTTGATCGATTCCAAACTGAAACAGGACACTTATCAAGAACTCACCAAGGGACAGGGAGCACCCCATTTTCAAGATATTCAAATACAGCTGATATATAAAAGCTGAAAAATGATGTCATACCTAGCCACCAAAACAAAATGGTCTAAGCATGTTTCTTCTCCTTTCTGGGAATAACTTCAGGTGATTCATCTTGGTGACACATAGAATCATAGAATCATAGAGTTGGAAGAGACCCCAAGAGCCATCAAGTCCAACCCCCTGCAATGCAGGAACACACAATCAAAGCACTCCTGACAGATGGCCATCCAGCCTCTCTTTCAAAACCTCCAAAGAAGGAGACTCCACCATGGACGTAGGTAAGGGGGGGATTCCTCAGGTTTGAACCCCCCCCATTCATGTCCGAAGCTCCGCCCCTCCGTTTGTGGGTTTTTAAAACATTTTAGTGCTTTTTCTGCAGGGAGCGCATTGTTTGGGCTAGCAGCACCAAACTTTCAGGGATTGTTTGGGGGACTCCTCCTGATAATAGCTACCCAAGGTTTCCAGTGATGTTTGGTTCAGGGGTCCAAAGTTATATGGACTCCCAAAGGGGGTGCCCCCATCCTCCATTGTTTCCAATGGGAGCTAATAGAAGATGGGGGAGCTACTGCACACTTTGAGGGTCCAGCTTTGGACACCCTGAACTCAAACTTTTAAGCACCAGAACCTGGCAGGTATCATCAGGAGGAGTCTCTTAGGGTGATACCACCAGGCTTTTGTGAAGTTTGGTCTAGTGGGAGTCTTAAAGCTATATGGACTCCCAAAGGGAATACACCCATCCCCATTGCTTCCAATAGGAGCTAATAGGAGATGGGGGCTACACTTGGCTGAGGAGTCCATAACTTTGGACTCCCCTGAACCAAACTTGCAAGCTAAGCCTGGGTGATAATTTCACGATAGGAGAGACTCCTAAAGATAACCCTGAAAAGTTTGGTGCTCTCTAAGCTTTCTAACAATTGCACCCCTGGCAGCAGGCACCCTCCAAATTTCCCTAGATTCTCCTTTTAAATTCACCCCCCTTCAGCATGGATTTT
Organism: Sphaerodactylus townsendi; assembly: GCF_021028975.2. Taxonomy (NCBI): domain Eukaryota; kingdom Metazoa; phylum Chordata; class Lepidosauria; order Squamata; family Sphaerodactylidae; genus Sphaerodactylus; species Sphaerodactylus townsendi. Next base: position 72,275,874 of record NC_059426.1, on the reverse strand, counting down.
AAGGGAGGAATCTGAGGAATCCTCAGTTTTAGGAAGAAGAAAAAAGAGCTTTGGATTTATATCCCCCCCTTCTCTCCTGTAGGAGACTCCAAAAGGAGCTTACTAATCTCCTTGGGTTCCTTGCTCCTCACAACAAACACCCTGTGTAGAGGTGGGTGGGGCTGAGAGAGCTCCTCAAAAAAGCTGTGACAAGCTTCCAAGGTCACCCAGCTGAAGTGTGTGTGGGAGTGTAAGCAGGCTAATCTGAATTCCCCAAGGATAAGCCTCCACGAAGCTCAGAAGAGTGGCAGAGCAGGGAATCAAACCCAGTTCCTCCAGATTAGAATGCACCTGCTCTTAACCACTTCACGCCTACATTGGAAAGTGATGCTGTTTCCAGGGGTGGGGGATGAAATTCACCTTCCAAGTAGCAGCCATCATTTCTAATGTTGTTTAACTAAGGACCCCAGAGTCTCCCTTTAAGGTGGATTTAAAAGGAGAATTTGGGCTCTTTAGTTTAAACACCATTGAAAGTGATGCTGTTTGGGGGTGGATTCCAGCATCACAGCAGCTGCCTGAAGTATAGATTTTTCTGCACCCAGGCTCCATTTTCCCTCTATATGCCTCTGCCCAGAGGGGAGGGGCAGGGCAGGGCAGGGCAGGGGAGTCTGCCATCCCCGACCTCGGAGAGCTGCTTTTATAAGTGCTAGGCCAGGGGCAGGGCTTGGGGAGGCGTGGCCATGTCCTAGGGGCAGGTAGGGGTATGGCCCCCCGAACCCCCCCCCCAATAAAAAATCTATACCTACGTCCCTGGACTCCACCACACTCCAAGGTAGTGCATTCCACTGTCGAACAGGCCTTACTGTCAGGATTTTTTTTTTCCTGATGTTTAGGTGGAATCTCTTTTTTTTCACCTTAAACCCATTACTCCTGTTCCGAGTATCTGGAGCAGCAGAAAACAAGCTAGCTCCCTCACCAACATGACATCCCTTCAAATATATAAACATTGCTATCATGTCACCTCTTAACTTTCTCTTCACCAAACTGAACATTCCCAGCTCCCAAAAGAATACAAACAAAATATTTACTCTAATTGTCCAAATTAAGGAGTTCATGAGATCTTTCCTTTCCTCTTACAGAGTCCTCTTTCTTTAACTCAAGCCCCTTCTACACTGGCCAATAAAGCAGGGTATGGGGTAGTATAAGCACCGTTTGGGGCGGGAACTTCACATGGTTCCCGCCCTGCAAACGACTTTAAGCCACCCCTAACCCATGCCAGCAGCCTCAGAGCAGGTTATATGAGAATTGCTCAATGAGCTATTCTTTTGTTTACAATTGAGCACAGTCGCTGTAAACAGACAAATTGCTCATGGAGCGATTCTCGCACAACACCCCCCCCCCCGCTCCCATTCACAGAGCCACGGGGGGGGGGGGGGAAGGGGCCATTCCATGGCCCAGGTGGTCAGCCCTGGAGCTTCCAGGCAAGCAGGGACGAGGTGGGAGACGACAAGGAAGGGAACCACAGACGTGCCTCCATGCGAAGGTGTCTCCTTGGTCCCCAGAAGCCGTGAGACCACTTGCACAAGAGTGTACAAATGGTCCCTGAGCTCCACCGGAGTAAAGTATACTGGTGTGAGCCTGCCTGCCTGGCCTGTGCCGAAGGGGCCTTTGATTCAGACTGAGTGAAAAAAAATATTTTTAATTATTAATTGTTGGGGGCATATGATTTTTGGAAACATAAATAATTTCACATTGAAATTATTTAGTATAGATTATTAAGTATGGCCTTGGGTGGGTTCAGCTCTGTGTCCCCTCTGAGAAATTGACGTCTATTCCCCTGCTACAATGGGGAATCTATTGAAATCACTGGAAGGTGAATAAAAATTAAAGGCACCTACCCCCAGAGTTTTGGCCTCTACTTTGAGCATTTTCTCCAGTACTCCCACCTGAGGGTTCTGTTGAGGAAGGTTGAGAGGGTGGCCTGCATATTGTACTCCCCCCCCCCCCCAGTTGAACAACAGTACCAGGGATGATCTGGCCTGCCTGGAAAACACTGGCATCATATGGTGGAACAGAGAACATTGTTCTATTTGCCATTCTCTGTGGATCTGTTGCCATAGGTAAGGTATCTGTGTAAAAGAAAGAAAACAGAAAATCAAATGAGCCACCCTTTCACAGATTAGAACAAATATTATAAATCCCCTGCCACATTGAGAATCTGAAATGGAGTCCTGGAAAGTGGGCTCCATGCCGACACCTTGATTCATGACAGAGCTCTCAGTGAGTAATTTCTGTGCTGCTGTTTTCCATACATGGACCACACAAATGTGGGGGAGGCTTCTAAGCCACAGTTTAATCCTTGTTTGGAATCCTGGATAGTGGTCAAGAGAATAAACTACAATTGACTTCCAGTTTGCACTCTGAAGAAGCCGGCCGTTCCTGAAATCTAAGTGAGGTCCCCGACAAATCTGAGGCCCCCGAAAAAAAAATGAAATCCTGAGGCAAAAATGAGGAGAGGCTGCAGCGTTTGGGACTCTTTAGTTTGGAGAGGAGACGGCTGAGGGGGGATATGATTGAAGTCTATAAAATTATGCATGGGGTAGAAAATGTTGACAGAGATAAATTTTTCTCTCTTTCTCACCGTACTAGAACCAGGGGGCATTCATTGAAAATGCTGGGGGGGAAGAATTAGGACTAATAATGTTTTCAGCTTAACCCTTTTTCTTCCCCATCATCAGCATAATCAATAACAATAATAACATTGAGCTATCCTTTTGTCCCAACAGTAAAGCTAATCTTTTCTGGATAAAATCCTTGTGTGTTTGAGAGGATCGGCACCCTCCACCCCCACCCTCCCATCTAAAATCCTTGTGTGTTTAAGAAAACCGGCATACTCCTGTTCACAGTGCCTGCACACCCCACTTTTCTGGCTAAAATCAATGTGTGTTTGAGAGAATTGGCACACTCCCATCTCGCGGGTAACCTTCACACCCCTCGGGCTCTGGATAAAAATCCACAGTTTCCTCCCTCTGTAGTTTCTTTGATAAGGCAATGAGCCTGTGAGAGAATCCCCGGCCTCCTGGGAATATAGTCTTCGAAACTAAAAAAACGCATTGGAAAAAATTTAATTCTCTGTCCTCAGATTTGTTTAGGTAGAAACTTCGATTTGTATTAGGTAGAAATAGGATTTGTAAAGTTTCCCTGGTATTTGTGCTTTCTTTGTATGGAAATCCTCCTTGCGCTTCCAGGGCAGAGAGCCGTTTCATCTCTGCCCTAAGACCCAGGACTTATCCCATTCACGTGTAAAGTCTCCTTGATGCACGCGGACAAAAGGGAAATCCTCAGCCGAAGGGCTTCTGTCCCTTGGCCTATAATCTAAAAGCCAGCAGGCAGATAAGGGGCCTCATGTCATCGCTCTTTGCTTCCTGACTCCGGACACCTGGAGAAAGCCTTTGTGTGTCCACCGTCAGTGGACATGTCATCGCCTCTACCCCTGCTCCTAGCGCGAAACTTGAGTAGAAGAGGGATGCCTCTAATGGACACTTGGATTGGTTCCTGCATGTTGCAAATGAATGATTGGTTGTTATTTTGAAATGGTGAGTGGGGCTTGCCCCTTTGATTCTCCCCTGGCTCCCGACGGAGTAGAAAAGTGTACTTAAGGTGTTGTAAGGCTGCTAGGCAGCGCAGTGTTTGTGCGGAAGGGAGGTGCTGACACTTAGGTCAGCATCTCAATAAATCACTTTTATTTATCCAAGCCTTGTCGGGTCTTGCTTGGGTTCCTGGGCGCTGCCGAGAGCGGGATACCTCTGGAACGGAAAGTGTTATCCTGAGCAGCGCGGTAACATTTTTTTACCACTGCAATGAAGGCCACGTCTCTTATCAACAGGGAAGAAGTTTTGGGTTTAGAGTTATTTAAAACTAAACTAGTGAAAGTGAGCAGGAGAATGGGGGGAGAATAAGCCAATCAGAATGTGGGAAATTGAGGTTGTCCGCACATGCATGGAAGAGATTGTGGAAGAGCTTGGGGTGCGAATGGAAAAGCCATGGGTTCGTGGGGAAACAGCTGGGGCACAATGCACCAGCCCTGCCTCAACTCCCGGGGAGCCGTAGGGAATCAGAAACAGGGAAAAAAGCCCCACAGCATGTAAGATCCCGGATATATCCCAGGGCATTTTGACCGTGCAAAAAAGGCCTCTGGCAACAAAAATAAGCATTCACTCTTCTCTTTCTGGGGAATGGGGATATCACTTGACATGACTAAGGTCAGTTAAGTGCTCAGAGGAAGCACCATAAATTTATCATCATTAGAAATGACCTTCATCTACCAAAACTGTCATAGGAAGATTGCATATTAAGGGACCTCAGAAATTATCCTGAATCAGCTTGGTTAGTCCATTTTGATTTGATCCACCGCTACCCCAACTTGTGGTATTTGGAAGAGGATAAAGCATCATCTGCCTTCTGTTCTATGAGAAAAATTTGATTATGCAGTATTGATGGAAAGATTCTCTGCATATGTTCAGAGGCACTCTGGCATTCCTACTGGCATTACAAAGCTGTGTTTGCCTTCAAATTAAGCACTGCTCCAAATTCATGTAATACATGTCGTGATGTACCTGTTTTCAGGCTTCCAGCATAAGGGCAACTTCACTAGGAAGTGATAAGATGTGAATCTATACAAGAGCTTTGTCAGTATTGGACTTTGACTTTTGCTCTGTACTGCTTCCTTATCTACTGCTTCTCTTATTTACTTGGAGCTGTATAGCCAATGTAGATTTCCAGTATTTTCCTGCTTCCTGTCACAGGCCTCAGGCTCTCTGTATGGATTCTTTTGTGCCATGATTTCCATCCTGACTCCTGCCAGGCCTTTATTGGCCCCAATGTTAGTTTTCCGTGAAAGGAGAAATTTCTAAGCTGATGGTTAAGAGCAGTGGACTCTAATATCCTCACTTCTCCACATGAGATCTGCTATGTGACTTCAAGCTAGTCATAGTTATTGCAGAACTCTCTCAGCCCCACCCACCTCAAAAGATGGGTGTTGTGAGGATGGGGGAAGCAGATGGGGAATGTTGGCTGCAGGTGGGAAAAGGCAGCCTCCTTCAGTCCCTTCTAGCTTAGGACTCCGCTGTTACCTCCACCTCCTTTGCCTCCCTGGCATGCGCCATTCCCTTCAATAGAGGAAATGAAAGAGCCCCAAGAAGGGAAAGACAGGCAAGAGGGCAGCATGTGAGATACGGATGACCAGGCCACAGGTGAGCAGGCGAGCAAGTGAAGGAGTGAGTGTGTGAGCGGGTGAGGGAGTGAGGGAGTGGGCGAGCAGGTGGGTGAGAGAAAGGAGAAAGCGCGAAGTTTCTCCTTTCATTATGTTGAACTTCCTACGAGGCAACAGGCTGCCCCAGGAGAGAAAGGAAAGACACAGAAGGGTAAGGGGGAGAGAATGTGGTGGGGGAGACAAAACAGGGGAAGGAGAGAAGGGGGAATAAAGGGAAGAGACAGAACAGGGGAAGGGAGAGAAAGCTTTACTTACACTACGAGAGGAGTGACAGCAACAAGGAGCCAGGGGGCGGAGACAAGGCTAAGGAAGGAGAGCCCTCTGGGCATGCCCCTGCCCCCAGTCTCCTTCTGACCATAACACTGCTCCTCAAAGTAAAGGCAGAGTATCAGTAGCCACAAGCATAGTTGTGGCTGCTTTTGGCCTAGAATCAATCAGGTGGGGGCCCGGCTGGGGGGAGGAGGAAGTGGTGTACCGCCCACTATGGGGGGTACATACATGTGGGGTCATACGTCCCCAAGTTCAGGCCATTCAGTCACATGGGGCGGACCACACCCCTCTGCATGCAGGAAGCGTCAGCACGCGAATGGATGGGGTGGTGAGGTGCAACCGGAAGCCCAACCGGATGTCCCCGAAGGAGGGCGGGACCACCCGGAGGAAGGCATGGGCAAACACCATGTCTGAGGCTGGGGTCGGCACCCACCTCGGACTTGGTGGTGGTGGTTGTTGTTGTTGTTGTTGTTATTATTTATTCGATTTGATAAACCGCCCTACTCCCGAAGGGTTCCTGTCCCTGTCCCTGGCAAACAAACATTCACCTGGGTCAGAGGGGGGGGGCAGGGAACATCGAGCCGCAGGCAGCAGCAGCTGACAGCTTCATGACAGTCAAGAGAGCTCCAGCATGTGCAGGCCAGTGGCCGGCCACTGCGGAAATGCTGAGGAGGTGAACAGCAGCCCCCGGGGAGGCAGAGGCCAGAGCAGGCCCTACCAGGAGTGGCTGGGGAGGGGTGGGCCAGGTCAACAGGAGTGAAAGGGGGTATGGCAGGGATTGGAGGGAGGTGGTGGACCAAAGGAGGAGGAGGAGGATATAAGGAGGGTGAAGGGAAACACTCGTGTGTATGGTGGGGTGTGCAAAAAACTCAGATTTTGCCCCAGGCTCCTTTTGTCCTAGATACGCCTCTGGGAGGAGGAGCTGTGGCTCGCCCACCCACCTACTCTCTCTCCAGCCCCCTGCTTGCCCACTTAACATGTGGACCACTCTGGCTGCCTTCCCTGGCCTTTGGTACTGGTGGTCAAATGCACCCCTCATGTGACTCAGGCAAGTGGCACTTGGAAAGAGAGTCCCCCCCCCTCCCAAGATCTGCCTCTGGCACAGACATACTGTCCAGACTAGAGCCAGGGTGATATCAGTGGGTGCGCCCAGTCTACCTGGAGTTCTGTTTGTCCCACTTGTGAATTCTAGAAAGCTGATCAGACTTTTATTCTTAAGGTCTTTGGTCTGTGGGAACAATTAAGAACATAAGAACATAAGAACTAGCCTGCTGGATCAGACCAGAGTCCATCTAGTCCAGCATTCTGCTACTCGCAGTGGCCCACCAGGTGCCTTTGGGAGCTCACATGCAGGATGTGAAAGTGTGGAGACACGAGTATATAGTCTATTACGCTGCACCCATGAGAAGAGATAAAAGTGAATTCACCTGAATTTGGAAACTTATTTAATCCATTTAGCCAAAATTTGTTGTGTAGAAGGGCCAATTTGGCTAAATGGAGCCCATTTGAGTTGGAATTAAGATCCTTAGATCTCCTTGCATATGGTGTAAAATGTAGCTGAAGGAATGTCCAATGTACGAGTCGTTACGCTCTATATACATCTGTCCATTGATAGAGAGCTCAAACGATGTTAGGCTACCATCTGTTATGAATTTTCTACTCAACGGTTCCTGTGATCTTGTGCTTGCTTGAGAATGCTGCACAGTTTTTGAGGAACTATTTGGTATAGGCGCAATCATTGCCTACATAGTAGCAAGCTGGCTAAATTCATTTTATGTGTTGCATAAGATATGCTTGTGAATGTTCAACGCTGTTTTAATGTATTTTAATATTTGAATGTCTCAGTTAGTAGATAAATGCACCTTTTTACTAACTCTGTAATTTATAATGCCAATAAAGGCTTTGGAATTGGAATTGGATGTGAAAGCAATGGCCTTCTGCTGCTGCTGCTCCTGAGCACCTGGTCTGTTAAGGCATTTGCAATCTGAGATCAAGGAGGATCAAGATTGGTAGCCATAGATTGACTTCTCCTCCATAAATCTGTCCAAGCCCTTTTTAAAGCTATCCAGGTAAGTGGCCATCACCACCTCCTGTGGCAGCATATTCCAAACACCAATCACACGTTGCGAGAAGAAGTGTTTCCTTTTATTAGTCCTAATTCTTCCCCCCAGCATTTTCAATGAATGCCCCCTGGTTCTAGTATTGTGAGACAGAGAGAAAAATTTCTCTCTGTCAACATTTTCTACCGCATGAATAATTTTATAGACTTCGATCATATCCCCTCAGATGTCTCCTCTCCAAAACTAAAGAGTCCCAAACACTGCAGCTCCTCTCCCTCATAAGGAAGGTGCTCCCAATCCTTCAATCATCCTCGTTGCCCTTCTCTTGCACTTTTTTTCTATCTCTTCTCGGATATCCTTTTTGAGATGTGGCGACCAAGAACTGAACACAGTACTCAGAGATGTGATTGCAGCACCACTGCTTTATATAAAGGGCATGACATATCCTTGCAGCTCTTTATTATTAACTCCTTTCCTAATTATCCCCAGCATAGAGGTTTGCCTTTTTTTCACAGCTGCCATGCATTGAGGTTATGACATTCCCATGGAGACTATCAACTAAGACGCCTCTAAATCCCTTTCCCTGGTCTGTGACTGATAGCACTGACCCCTGTAGCGCGTGTATGTGAAGTTTGGATTTTTTGCCCCTATGTGCATCACTTTACATTTTGCTACATTGAACTGCATTTGCCATTTCTTAGCCCACTCACCTAATTTATCAAGGTCCGCTTGGAGCTCTTCGCAATCCTTTGTGGTTCTCACCACCCTACATAATTTGGTATCATCTGCAAACTTGGCCACCACACTACCCACCCCTACTTCCAAGCGTAAATAGGCCTACTTAGAAATAAGTCTTGGATTATTCAATGGGGTTTACTTGCAGGAAAATGTCCTTGGGATTTCAGCCTATAAGAGTAGCATCAAGAGTAGCATCAAGAATGTTGCAAGTCCAATCTTGTTTCTTTTTCCTGTGGGTCATGACCCACCAAGTGGAGACTAACAGTCCAAAAACACAGAAAGCTTTTTGGGGATATGTCAGAAAAGGAAAATGGTTAGACTAAGAACACTGCCTGCCAAACTGGGCAGCAAATGTCTTCTGCTCGTCGGAAAAGCATTACATGATTACTTTCCCAGGCTCTGGTCAGCTCTCCCAAAACTCTCCAGGGTAACAACCATTCAAAGGACCTCTAGATTAGGGAGGCATCTCCCTTCACACTTCGCCTTGATTCAGTGTGCCATGAGCACCTTCCAGGCTTGTTTTTGCAATGGCTTTAACCCCCCCCCCCCTCATTGCAACGGGTTATGGCAGTGCAAACATGTCTTCAGTGAAGACTTACCTCCAATGAAGTTGCTCTCTGTTGCAATTACCTTGCTAAATGCCGGGTTTAGAAATGTTGGTTCAGCCCTTGTGCAAATACTTCCAATGAAAACGAGGATCCGTGTTTGGAAATGTTTACTCTGTTTCTTCTTCCCTCCAGTGTCTCTAGAGATCAGCTTGCGTATGCTATTCTCTTCCTGAAACCATTGGCCAGTGTCCAGCAGTGACAGGGCAGGGAAAGGCATGTGGGATTGAAAATGGAGGAGGAAGTGCCTCTAGAGATCAGGCTGTTTATGCTGTTCTCTTCCTCAAACCAAAGGTGCGTGAGATTGAAAATGGGAGAGGGAGGGCAGTTGGGTTTGTAGTGTAACCCCAGGATTAGATTTGTCTTCCTAGTGTTACCGCCAGGAAAATAAACAATATTGTCAGGTTGCCTGGCTACACTGGCTTCATGCCCGGACGCGGAGACTTGTGTGGCTCAGAAGAATGTAATAAAAGCCCCTTTTTAGTTGAATTTATGATGTGCCCGCTGTTTAGGATTTTAGTTTGACTAGGTTCTCCAGTTAAGTTTAAGGTTCTGTTATTGTTAGGTTTAGGAAAGTCTTGCCTGTAAGTATGTGTTTATCCCTTTAAGGCTTCCCTAATGTTTAAGTTTAGAAATGTTATTTTTGAAATTTGTGTCTGATGGCCAAAGCAGTGGCCTGAAAGGCTTGATATTAAGGGACAAGGAAGTTGGCTCTGGAATGCAGCTTAGACCAACACCCAGCTGACTCCTTAACAAAGACAAAGACCCTCTTTGGACTTGCAAATTGAATCTGTTGCCAGCACCCAAATGTCCCCAGCCGTTGGAAGACGTGCAGGGGCCACCATTGGACAGTTTGAACTTTTCTCTGTTGCAATGAAGTGAGGCTGGAGCCTCAGGGTATTACCAAAGGAAACAGCCATCTGATAGAGGAGATAGCTGGGGGCGGTAGCGAGCCTACCTGGATTTTTTGAATGGACCTTATCTGCTTTCCATTCAGCACCATTGCGAGATCTCGCGGGAAGATGTTTGACAACGGGATTTTGTAATCTCATTCAGAAGTTGTAACTGTATCTTGTATTAGCATTTGTTTGTTTTCTGATTGGTGTTTGGAGAGGGATTTGCCCCCTCTCCTCCCCTATTCCCTGCCCCTTTGCCCCTTTGAAGTTTGGGAATAAAAGTTCTTGCACTGCGTTGCAAGGGCGCGATTCTCCTGACCGAGCTGTGACCATCACCTGCAAATAAAATCCTTTTGCTTTGAAGAATGTCGGCTTCCTGCGCCTCATTACGTTGCTGAGCTGAAATCACTTATTGTTACCCGAGCAGCAGCGGTAACACTAGTTTTGTATGAGTTTACACATCTTTGTACCACTCATGATTATTAGCTAATTGCTTATGTATCAGACTGGGCTATGTCTTATATATTCTCTGTACTCAACATATAGTATCTGTCATGTGTTATGATTGTATTAGGAGTTTTTGATTCTGCTTTATATTAGAAAGGTCTGTCTGAACCAGCAGTCCATGACACTTTCTTTCTGCCTGACCATTTGGCCTTATGATAACAAGAGGCCTCTCATGTTAACATAGAACTGATCAGACCATCTGCACACTGAAATTAAGGTTCATGCCCTGAGACAGTGTGAATAAGTCTCCCATTCCTGTTAACAGCAATAAAGATGACATCTGTTAACTCCTTGTTCAAAGACTCTGGTCACATATCACTCAGCCTCTTGTATCCAACAACAACAACAACCTTTATTAGGCATATAGCCTCTTGTATCCAAATACTGTGTCCCTGTGATGTGCAGATTGTAACACTCCAAGAGTCAACATATCTGTCTCCAAACTGTCTCAACGTTTGGTGTTTGTTATCTATTTCTCAAGGATGTTGTATATACATAAATACAAATAGACTGTAACCCAATAGATGTAAAAGCTTGATTGCCATTGCAGCTGCTGAAAATGTCATAAGGAATAGATGAACGTTGTTTCACCTGCGAAGTTAATGTTCAGCAAAGTATTCTTGTCTGCGCCTCAGAACTGTTAAAGTGGTAGCTTGTCAAAATGGTACAATTAAGGCATGGGCAGGTGCACAGTGAGAAAAAAAGGTCTGTATTATTATCATTACAGATTTAATGGAGCTTCAAAGTGCTTCAAGTGCATTTCTTATTTTATAAACCAAAACACTTATAACATGCTGCTTCAAAAAGGCAATAAAATAGCAAACAAAATTGACAGTAGTTTGAAGATTTATATCAATAGTACCATCTGCTGGGCTAGGCATGTTTGCTCTGCTTTCCATATGGGAATGCCACTGCTCTTTACAATCACCAAATAATTGTTTAACCTTACAGTCCCAAGATTACAATCACAAGATTAAATACTGTCAGGCCCCGCCATTCTGGGCCTGCCAAAGCACCTGAGACATGCCTGGGTCAGAGGTTCAGCTTTCCTGTTTTGCAGCAAAGTAGTGAATAGAGTTTAACGATTCCTCCTAATGTCTCCTCTTCCGGGAATGGCCAGGCCATTCCCAAAACAATGTGTCTACTGCAACTGTCTTCAACTATCCTTTCTAATGCTGATATGGGGAATGCAAGGGTGGGGACTATCGGATTGTAATTGTAAGGTTTATACTGGGAGCCAGGGAGCTGGGACCTCAGTCTCAGCTACCTAGCCATATGGGTCAGACACTGTTTCAATAAAGAGCTCCTTCTTGAAGCTTCATCTCTTGGGAGTCTCGTGCTACTGATCTGGGGTACTAGGTCCATAACAAATACACTGCCAAATCCCGTGAAATCTCTGGTAAACCTGTATAGTACGCTTTAGTATTGTTTCTTAAACATAAATGTTGCAGTTCTGGTTAAGGGATCATAAAAACTGTGGAGCACATTCTATTTAGATGTCTATGATATAAGGAGGCTAGAGGGAAATAGATCAAACCAATTATGTGGCAATGAAATGAGCTTCTCCTAGATATTTTACTTACTAAATTTTTAATGGATTCTAGGTCAATAAATATTCTTTTGTTATCTGAATTGGTTGTTCAGGCCATGAAAGTCTCTGACGTGCTGTCATGTAGCCTGCCCTCTCTGGCTTGAATTCTTCATTTTTTCCTCTTCCAAGCTGGGATTGATTGAAGAGGAACAAGATTTTGGATGTATACCCCACCTTTCTCTCCTGTAAGCAGTCTCAAAGCAGCTTAAAAACTCTCTCCTCTCCCCCACAACAGACATCTTGTGAAGTAGCTGAGAGTGAGAGAGTTCTGAGAGAACCATGACTAGTCCAAAGTCATCCAACAGGCTTCATGTGTAGCAGTGGGGAAACAAATCCGGTTCTCCAGATTGTGGTGGGACACAGTGCAGCTTGGATGCTCCCCCACCATCTCCAGGTGGGCTTCTCAACCTTGGGGGAAGCAAAAAACAGAAAAAGCCTTCCCACTCCCCAAAAGCCCTCCAATGAGCTGTATGGGTCTATGACACCCAAAGGGTAGCATAAGCCTAAGCACCAGTGTTCAGCAGGCAAAGGCTGGGGGGAAAGCCAACTATTGGCTCCACCCCTGACCATGCCTCCAAAATGCCCCCGTTACACCGGTGGAGGTGATGGTAGCACAGGAATGCTTACGTGGCACTTTGCATAGCTTATGGCCACAGTGGAAGGACATGGCGGTTGTCTGCAGATGGATTTGCTCCTCCTCCGGGGTAAGTGTCCCAGAGAGGGCAAATCTGCTGGCACAACCCCATGCTACCTCTGTAGATGACTTTGCCCCTCCTGGATTGGGGTGTAAGTCTGCCCTATGGATAATAAATGAAAAATTGAAATGAAAAATTAACTTGTTTATTTATTAATCAATTACACCCACGTCCTTTGCATATGAATAAAATAATTAATTAAAGAATATTGAAAGAAATAGCATTTTTCTTTGCTTTTGGATGACACACGTATATGTTGCAGCATTTTAAAAAACAATTCCTTCTTATTCAAGAAGACTGTCATTTTGGAGAAAAGGCTTCATTATTGTAGACTGGAGGATCAGGACTTGCTTCAGCAGGGACCACGCCATTTTCACTAATGGTGCAGGGCACAACAATCATGGCCTGAAACACACAAGCCCCCCACCCCCAATGGAATATTTTATTGTCATCACCTTCGTTATTGTCAGCATGGTGACCTGAAATTACGAAATATAGATTCAGAGACAGCTGCCAGAAACTCCTGGTAGCTTGAAGTGAAACATCTCCCCTGTCTCCACCTTTCTTTTGTCCTTTCAGCATCATCTGTTGAAGCTCTGGGCAAGAAGAAGATGCTTACCATTTCATTTTTGTAGCAGGTTGCCTGGCACCCAAAATGTGCAGTCCAAACAGTAATACAAAACTCCAACAAGCTGAACAAGAAGAGCATGACACCAAGACCAAAACCTACGGCCTGCGGAGAATAAATGGGGGGGGGGGGGTCGTCAGTAATTATACAACTCTTGTTTGTTATTTCTTACTAGTTGTGCACTGGGGGGAGGTGGATAGGTGGGACTTTCAGAAGCACATTTCAAACAGCCCAGTGCAGCAATTCAGAAGAGCACAGAACACCTGAACATGAAAGAAAAGTTGGTTTTTTAAAAAATCCTGCTCTTTGCAAATGGGACCTAAGTAGTTTTGTTTGAAAAGGTTAAAAAAAACAGTTAGCAACCAGCAGCTAAAAGAAATTACAGCGGTTGTTAGAAAGGGACCAAAGAGCTGGGTCTGAGTTACCTGGATCCAACCTGTGTCCCATGCAGCCACACAGCAGCTATGGGGGACATCTTTTTAAAGAAAGAAGAACCTGTTTGAGCCTGAAACACCATTGTAGAGGATTCTATAATCAGCTATTTAAAAGCAAGCACTAGCACAGAAGCACAGGAACATTAAGTGCCTTTATACCATCTGTTGATGAAACTGATGGATAAATCTGGATAATTTGATCAAGAGGGCTGATCATATGAATGCTTCTTTAAACACAACGTTGTGCAACCTATGATAATAGATACAAATTTAGAACAGTATGCCCCAGAATTTTTTTTGTTTCACAATATCACAAATGAAAGCTCTAGATACAGACTTGCAAATAACAAAAAGGTAAAAACTTTAAATGTAAACAGAAGGATAATCTCACTTCAGCATATATACTTGCCTAGCAGTGGCGGATCTGCCAGAGAAACATGTGTGGTCACATGCCCCCAGGCGCCACTCGTGTGCTCATGTGAGGGGCGCAAAATCACCCCTCCACACCACTCTGCTGATGCGCCCCCCCTTCCTGGCCCCACTTATGGCAGCCCAGTTCCCTACGCACCGCTGGGGTCTGGTAGTCCAATCTGGGTGGGGAGTGGCACTTGAGCCACCACTGGCCTCCTGCTCTGTCCCGTCAGAACTTTCCCTGCTCCCAGGACCAGCCCAGCAGCCTCCGCGCCTGCCTCTTCCCACCTCTAGTGCTGCTGGTCACCTGATGCTGTACAACACTAGAGGTGGGAAGAGGTGGGCACAGAGGCTGCCAGTCCGGTCCCAGGAGCAGGGAAAGTTTGCAGGAGCCAGTGGGGGCTCAAGTGTTGCTCCCCACCCAGGCCAGATTCCTGGGCTCCTGACAGCATGAAGGGGGCCGGACTGCTGTAAGGGGGGTTGGGGGGCCGTAAGTGGGGCCAGCCAGGGGGGCAGGGAGTGGCAGAAAATGGCCCCGGGCACCATTTTCTGCTGGTACGCCTCTGTTGCCTAGTGACAGATACTACATAGAAAAAATGTCTTGAGCCTGCACTATTGAATAACAGCCATGCATTTATTATGAAATAAAATCAAAAGTCTAACTGCAGTGTTCCAGGAACCATGCTTCTTTCATTGAAGCAAGCCAAAGCATGTCTACTCATGAGTAATTCTTCACTTGGTTCTGAAACAATTTCAAGGAAGGGAATATGGAGGAACTTTCAAAGAGAGAGAGAAAGAGATGCCTGGACTCTGGTGCTATTGCATGGCCTCCATAGCTTTCCCTCACTGAGGAAGGGCTGTGGAAACCATGCTGGGATAGTGTGGTCGAGTCTGTGGGGGTAGGTCACTGTGGGCCACTGAACTGAGAAATCCTCCACTGCCCTAGTGTGGTCTCCATAGTGAAGTGGGGAGGGGCCACCAAGGCGAAGACTGCTAGGAATGTGCAGGAGGAAGAGGCAGCAGACAGTACAACGCACCTCCAACTCCTTTTGCCTGTGGGGGTGGGAGAGGGAGGAGATGGATGGCCAATGGTGCCGCCATGTGACCTGCAGGAGTGGCAGTCGGGCTTCCCTCACAATATCTATGCAAGAAAGAAGATAATTGAGAGTAATCTAAATAGGTCTACTCAGAAGAATCAAAATGCATGCTTCAAAAAGAAATGACTCATTTGTGCATTACTGTGGTAAGGGGTCTAATGGGAGATGAGTGCTTAGGCTAGATGAGCCAGCCTGTATGCCTTTTTACTCCTAATTGAGCAGCAAAGACCCTTTCCTGAGAACAAAACACACTGAATAAAATGGGATTTACTTCAGAGTAGATCTACTTGGCCTTGCTGCCCATGCCTATTTACTTCTGAGTAACTGCACAGGATTGCAATCATGCATGTCATCATTTGGAGAGAGAAAGGCACTTCTGAAAATGCACCTCTCTGTATGAGGAGGTGGCATCTGCAGGTGCCTGAAGCATCAAGCCATCAATACTTCAGAGCACTAAAAAAAGTGTAGTGAGCTGCTGCTATAGACCTTTCCCATGCAAATTTTGTAAAATAAGGAATTCCCCCCACATGTCCTTTCCCATGCAAATGTTGTCCATGTCCTTTCCCATGCAAATGTGCATGTTCTTTCCCATGCAAATGCTGCTCACACCTATTTACTCCTGAGTAATTGTGCAGGACTACAATCATAGGTGTCATCAGTCAGAGATAAAGAGGCACTTTTGACAATGTTGGTGGGGTGGGGGGAGTGTCTGCAGGCGTCTGAAGCATCAGGCCATCAATACTTCAAAGCACTAAGAAAAAGTGAAATGAGCTGAAACTAGACCTTTCCAATGCAATTTTGTATATATATTTAAAAAAGGAATTCCTGCCCACTGCCCATCATAAAGAGAGCACAAAGCAGGGGCAGGAAAAAGCAAATTCTCCACATAAGTATGATTCCCTCCCAGGGCTGATTAAAGGAAAAACAGGGAAACTGGTGGTGCACAACACACACAAATTGCCAAGCAGGAAAGGAAAACAAATGGACTGCTTCTAAAGCTCAAACTATGTTATAAGTGCACAATAGACTACAGACGCAAACAGAATTAGTATAACAACCAGTGTAAAGAAATAGAAGAAAACAAATGAAAAGGAAAAACAAGAAATCTACTCCACAAGACCCAAGAAATCAAAAGGAAATTTAAAGCACAGTTAGATATGCTGAAAGATCAATGTGGAAATGCATCAATTCAGGAGAACAAAAGAAAGAAAAGATGAGAACAGTATGCTGAAGAACTATACTGAACACGTGAAAGGATGACAGATTCCACCAAAGAAGAAACTTTTGAAAGAAGAATCTACAGTTTTGGAAAATGAAAGCTGCACTGAGAGCAAGTTGGAGAAACAAATCACCAGGTGTAGATGGGATATCAACAGAGCTATTTCAACCCACAGAAATTGAGACCATCAAAATATTAACAAGAATATACCAACAAATATGAAAAACAAAAAAAGTCTTACAGACTGGAAATGGTCAATTTATATTCCAGTTCCAAAAAAGAAACATAAAATCGCAGCAGTTATCAAACTATCACATTAATTTCTCACACAAATAAAGTGGTGCATGAAATGTCACAACAAAGACAGTTACTATTTATGGATCGAAAAATGCCCAATGTTCAAGTTGGATCCAGACAGGAAAGAGGAATAAGAGATGGTCTTATGTGTGCTCTTCATGGAGCATACATGAAGATTTTAGACGAAAACCAGCTCGTGAGTCATAGATTACAAGAAAGCTTTTGACTGTTTGGAGCATGAAAAAATAGATGGTTTTTTTTAAAAAATGGGTATTTCACAATATCTGATTGTATGATGGTTAACCTGTACTCTGGACAAGAAGCTACTGTTAGGAAACCATTCTCTTTCTCCATATTCTATTGGCAAACATGTTAGACAAGGATGTATTTTATCTCCCTATCTCTTCAATCTATAAGTAGAACCAATCAGTCTTTAATAATATCGTCACAGACAAGCACAAATCACAGCAAAGTTTAAACAGCAAGAAAAAACAGGCTGGGGGGAGAGAAATGTAATTAAAATTAACTTGTAATTTAAGGGAATTTTTGTAAAATAATAAAGTTATTAAAATCTATAACATAAGTAAAAATGTAAACTGTCAATGATTGGTAAATTTACAAACTTCCACAAAGAACTTTATCATTGTGGGAAGTAGAATGCTGGACTGTATGGACATTAGATCTGATCCACCAGGATTTTCTGATGTTCTTACCATGGAGAAGAAATTTGGAAAATAGTAATTTAATCATTGTTACTTTGGGTTTTCCTTAATAAGAAGATTTTACACCAAATAGATATCAATGTTTCAAGAATTCCAAGTTTCCAAAGCCAAAATGACAAGGAGAACCTGTGCACAAGCTGAGATTTACTTGCCATCCTATTACCTCAGAAATAAGACACATTTTAAAATCTAGAGTCACTGTTTTCTTTGGCAGTAGGAATTGATGCAGTGAAAATCACTCAAGTTATGTACTTGTTTCATTCCATAATGAATTCCCATCTACAAAGTCATAGATTTTTGTAAAATTTGTTCACTTACCCCTGATAAATAAAGATGGAAAGAATACAGTGAATTTATAGCCAATTCAGCTATATATAGAATCATGCCAATTAATGCCATGACAGCACTTGTGATGTTCATTCCCACACTGCACTTTACCTGAAAATCACACACAAAGAATCAGGTTGAATGAAACAAGGACAAGGCACAGGATTGTTCAACCAAAAAAGCTGCACTGAATCTGTATCTAACCAGGGGTCCAGAAAATTTTAAGCTGCAAGACATATCTGAACCATATCTGGAGACTCTGTAAAATGATCTAAAACCCAGGCAAACTGGAATTTAATATGCTTTGGCATTAAATTCCCCCAATGAAGAATACAACTTAAAGGCCTGGCATGTGTATACATGTAGCAGAGTACACAGGTTGGGTCTGGGGTCTCACACAGTGTGTCTTGTATTAAAGTCAGATATGAGCTACAGGCTCTTTCTGTTCTTGCATGAGGGGTGCCCTATTTAGATAGTCGTTGCAGTACATATGGAGAAGTTCACTTCAGACCCTCTTTCTGATCTAAAATTGTCCTAAGGGGGCACTATTTTCTCAGGTGAGTAAACCCACAAATGTACAGATGGATTTCTCCAGTGGGCCAAATAGTCCCCTTGAACCATTTCAGGTTGGAAAAATGGGGGAGTGGAGCTCTTTCTCCCCACATATCAGAGTTGTGATCCATATTGAACACCTCATATGCTGGAGCTGAGAAAAACCCACAGTTGCATTTTATTGTTCCACAAAACTCCTGTATTTGTTAGAAAGAACCAGAGGACACTGGTGTAGTGAGGGGGCTAGAGCCCCAGGCACTACTTCCTGGGGTGACTCACAACTGCACTACAGTTAAGTGCCAGCCAGCAGGGATGGCCCCAATCCCCAACTCCACACGGAGCGGGTCCACGTGGAGTTCAAGAGCAGGGCCAGCCACTCCACCCCACTCTCCAAATAGAATTAAAAACATCCCATTTGTTGCTGGCCCCCCTCCCCCCTCCCCCCTCTCCCCTCCCCCTTTTTTTCTAATAGCTGGGGCCCTGCTGTCCCCTCTTAGAGGAGTTTTAGCTTTTAGATGCCATCTGTTGTTATCTACCTGTTGTTATTTGTTTGTTGTGAACCGCCCTGAGCCCTCCAGGGGAGGGTGGTGTATAAGTGTAGTAATAAATAAATAAAAATAAATAAATAAACCTGAGCAAGGAAGGTTGACCAGATTTTAACTGTTGGCTCCAACTCTCTCAGGTTCACCTGACTAGAGGTGGAGCTTGGGGGTGAAGCCAGCAGTATAAAACTAGAGCCAGTTAGCCTATGGAACTCAATTTACTGCTGGCCTCAGCAAGTCTTGGGGCCAGCTTTAAACTGCAAACTTGCAAATGGGTGCTCCAGCACATGGAGTTCAGGGAAGGGCAGCTGGCCCCACACTGAAACTCTATGTGGAGTTTGGGGGTGAGGCCAGTCTGCACAGGGCATAGCTGGGGTGGGGCGGGGCAGGATGGGGCGGGTGGTGGTGCAGCACCCAGGGTGAGCCCTGGCCACTGCTTTAGTGAACTACACCCCTGCCAGAGAATGACACTAGTTATCTAAGTATAAACTCCACACACCGCCCTAGATCTCTTTTCAATATGCATCTTCCTTTTCCATTTCTTCCAGAACTTTGGCGGACATTCCTCCTGCACTTCTAGCTAGTTCATGCATTTATTGCTTAAACTCTTCTGTAGGGATGCTCTTTTTTACCCATCAAGTTGCAGCTGACTTATGGTTATCTGACAGAGTTTTCAAGGCAGGAGACATTCAGAGGTGGTGTGCCCTTGGCTACCTCCGTGGAGTGACCCTGGACTCCTTGGAGGTTTCCCATCCAAGGGCCAACCTTGTTTAGTTTCTGAGATCTGATGAGATCAGGCTAGCCTGGGTTATCCAGGTCAGGTCTACTATGTTAGCATACTTTTAAAAAGATACAGGAGTCAGTGTAAACAAAAGAGGAAAGAAAAAGGCAGAAAACTGCCTCTGATCAGGCCTCCATGTTCTTCAAATGGACCTTCATTCACTTTTGCCATGATTCCTAACCTTACCCGATTAAAATTCCATCCCTGACCTGTACTTATTCTTATAAAATTAGAATTTCTAATGCTGGGTGTTGTTGGATCTAGTAGACACAGTGGCGTATCTGCCTAGGGACAAGGGGTACCCCTTGTCCCCGGGCGCCACTCTTCTGGTCACGTGGGGGGCGCAAAATCAGTCCCCCATGTGACCAGGAAGTCCTGCTGTCTCGTCGTTTCTGCATGCCTCGATCCCGTCCAAGGCACGCAAAAATGATGAGGCAGCAGGACTTCCTGCTGCCTCCAAGTGCCCTCAATCCCACCCTGGACTCCGCACTCCCTTCCCCCCCTGCCAGCTGGGCTCCCAGCCGGCAGCCTGCAGTCTCTTCTGACCTCCCCTCCAGGCAGGCCAGAAGAGACTGCAGTCCCAGCCTTGGAGACTTTCTTTTATAAGAACTGAGGCCGGGGGTGGGGCTTGGGGAGCAGGAAAGGGTGGGACTGGAGGGGGAACCTGGGGGTGGAGCCTGGGGGCATCAAGGGCGGAGCGGGGGGGGCAGAGGCTGGGGCGCGCGTCCTGGAGACAAATTGTCCCCGGGCGCCATTTACCCCTGGAACGCCTCTGAGTAGACAGCTTGTGATGTGACTGTCAAATCATGTGAATTATTGCAGTAAGTCTGCTTTACATATTACAAAAGTAATGTTCAAAGTGCCAAGATTGATGCAAGAAGTTTACAGCTTGTAGCTTCTCATACAAATGACACTAGCCAGGAAACTGGAGCTGGAATAGGAAGGAGACATACTGAGAACTTCCTGATGGAAACTGTACTCCCATACTTTCAAAGTAATGCCAGAAGGTACCAGGAGTGCTGAACTGCCTGCCTGACCCTTGAAAGAAGGAGGTTAGGCCAATGCACATGCCTCAGATTTTTCAATTTTTAAGGAAGGTCTGAATTCAAACATTGACTGTGCTTAGGAAAGTAGCATTTGATGGCTCATAGCTTTCCTGTGCCCCAAAAGCATGTGTACAGCACTTGTCAAACAAGATTTATAGTAAATTTATAGTGAACAGCATTATTGCTATCATTGTAGAGAAAATAAGAGAGGCAGCTGTTTTTTGTACTCCCAAGCTTTACAAAAGAGGCGAAAATGTAAAATATATCTCACCAAGGAGGCACCCATGGGATTCTCAGCTGACACAGAAAGGGATCCAGAAGCAATAAACTGTTGTAAAGAAGGAAAATGCCTTAGAGTACATCTTTGAACAACAGAAGTTTTTCTTAAAAGCTATATTTTAACACAGTTTATTCATTTTATTAAAAATTTCTGCCTGGAATCCACCAGATGTCAGAGAAAATAGTAAAATCACTTTAAAATGAACAATTTTGGAACCAGGATGGTAAAAACTAAGCCAAACCAACAGACAGCCCATAAAATTTTCAAGCAATGGGGAGGCAATGGCAGATAATTAATGAGCATCACCTTCCAAATACTTTCCATAAAATCTCTACCCTGTTATCCGAGGCCCTTTCCACACGGGCCAATAACAGTGCCCTAGGGACGGCAAAAACGCTGTCCCTAGGGAGCTGTTCACATGGGGGGGGCACAGCTGCATCACAGCAGCGCCGCCCTCGCTCCCCCCCAGCAGCGCAAAGCCGCTGTCGTGTGAACGGCAGTGGCTGGAAGGCGCCATTCCCCCCCCTTTCCCGAACGACTTACTTTCCCTGCAACCTTCCGGTGCGTCACTCAGGCCTGGGGACACGCCCCCCTGCCCTGCGACTCCAGAGCTGTCGCGCAGGGCAGGGGTGTGTGTCCCCTGTGGCCGGTCATGGACTAGAGAAGTCAGCCTGATATAGATCGCAGTTTGCTCATTTTAAATGAACTGCTTTGTAGATTGATGGCACTAATAAATCCATGCTTACTGATTATGGCAAATAATGCGTTGGTGGGTGCTCTAAATATATTTATTGGGGGGGGGGGGGAGCATGATCTGGCCACAGTTGTCTATGGTTTGATCCAATCCATCTTGGATTTCTGCAGTGAACTGCACATGAGACTGCCTTTGAAGCCAGTTTGGAAGTTTCAGTTATTGGAAATTTCAGTTATTGGAAATATTACCCACTGGTAGCAGAACTGCAGCCATAAATTCTCTGTGCACAAAAAATCTAAACAAGAATTTGAGTGGCTGTCTTCCAATGCCCATGTTAAAAAAAATCATGGCCATTCAACATGAGCTCTCAAAAATAAACAGCATATTACTTACAAATATTCCACCCCAGAATGGATAAAGTCCAACGATGGCCAAAGGAATGTAGTATAAACCAACAAGAACAGCTGAGACTCCCCCAAATCCAATGTGCATCAGCCCAATTATGATCTGGATGGCCTGTGGAAGAATACCAAAAGCAAGGTAAAATAATTCTGAGTAGTGAATGAACATGTGTTATGACCCTGAGCACAATCTGGAAACGTCACTTTACAAATAATGTCAACCAACTACTTGTTTGGTCCTTTTTGTGAATAGAAAAGTGGGGCGGGGGGGAATCTAAGTTCTGAACATGTTAGTCCTGATACGGATGAAATAAAAAAGCTGAAAAATGACTTCATTCGAGCCAATAAAGAGAAATTTCTTGGGTTTCTTATAACAGTGCTACAGTGATCCATTCCATTCTGGGAACAATTGAAGGACTGGCAAATTGCAATCAATATATGAACTGTAGCTCCTTCCTGCTCTGGCCTAACTGTATTTTTGAAGGGTTTCACAGTTGGTATCAACTGGCTGTTGTAGGTTTTCTGGGCTGTGGGGCTGTGGTTTGGTAGTTTTTGCCCCTAACATGTCGCCTATTATCTATGGCTGGCATCTTCAGAGGCATGTCACTGTAAGATGTGTTTCTCTCCATGGCACAGCATGTAATGATTTGGGTGGGACAGATGACCAAACTTTCAGAAAGAAAAGAATGGGAGTAGTAATGGAAGTAGTAATGGGAGATTTCAGTTATCCAGATATTTGTTGGGAGTCAAACTCTGCCAAGGCTATCAGGTCCAACACATTTCTCACTTGCCTTGCAGACAATTTCATGGTCCAGAAGGTGGAAGAAGCAGCAAGGGGGATGGCTATTTTAGATCTGCTTCTAACCAATAATGATGACCTGATTAATGGAGTGGAAGAGGTAGGATCCTTAGGTGGAAGTGATCATGCTCTCCTGGAGTTTGTTATACAATGAAAAGGGGATACTAAGTTAGTCAGACACACATCCTAGACTTTAAAAAAGAAGACTTCAGTAAGCTTAGGAAACTACTGGGTGTGGTCCCATGGTTAAAACTACTAAAAGAGAAGGGAGTGCATGATGGATGGGAATTTCTTAAAAATGAGATCGTGAAGGCACAATTTGGAACAGTTCCAATGAGGAGGGAAAATGGGAGGTGTTTAAGGAAACCAAGGTGGAGTTCTAAAGAACTTTCAACTGAGCTGAGATTTAAAAGGGACATGTATAAAAAATAGAAAAAGGGGGGAAATCACCAAAGAGGAACTCAAAGAAATAGCTAGGACATGTAGGGAGAAAGTCAGAGAAGCCAAAGAACAAAAAGAGCTAGAGAGGTTAAAAGCAATAAAGGATATGGTAAGGTCACTGCATGGAAAAGATGGCAAAATACTAACAGGGACTGAAGAATAGTAGAACTAGTCAAAAACTTATTTGCCTTGATCTTCTCCCAAAAGGAAAACTATTCTCAACCAGGGGGAAATGGAACAGAAGTTGCAGTAGGGGAATTTCTACACAAAATAAAGAGCTGGATACAAATGAATTCAAGGCCTATTATGCGTGAAACACTTACCTCGGGAAAATATAGAATGCGCACCAGGCGCAGTTTGGCCCAGCTATGCCTCTGGGTCAGAGAGGTTTGTTATTTCTCTGTTAAATGTCAGTATCTCAAAATATCAATAGAATGCAGAGGTCGGTGTGTTCAGGCTAAGCCCGTGTGAATGAGCTTCTTTTCTTTCACTTGAAGGTGCCAGTAACATGGTAGGGGGGATAAGAGGAAAGGCGTGGATGGCAGTGGGAGGGAGTGGGAAGGCTGGCTGTGGGTGGAGGGAAGACGTCTGGGGCAAAGCTGTTCTAACTGGCAAATCTTCCCTCTCTGGCAGTGAAGCAAAATTAAAATTGTGCTAGAAGTGGTCTTGCTTGCCATGGAGAGAATTAAAAGTGAAAGTGAGGTTTGAAAAAATACGGTCATACAAGAAATCTTTCTGCAATAGACATTTGTCCCCATCACGCAGCAAAGAGGTTATGCATAATCAACCCAAATCTCCAGAGCCTGGTGAACTATATCCCAGAGTGAAAAAAAGAACAGAAGTAATCTCAAACCACTTGCAATAATTGTTGAGAATTCCAGGAGAACAGAAGAAGTCCTATCAGACTGAAGAAGGGCTAATGTTTTCCCCACCTTCAAAAAGGAGAAAAAAGAACACCGAACAATTACCACCCAATCAGCCTGACATCAATACAGGAAAGATTCTAGAGCAGATCCAATGAACAGTCTGTATACATGGGTTTCTCAAATACAAGTCATGACAGACTAATCTTATCTCTTTTTTTGATAGAGTGATAAGCTTGGTAGATGAGGGGAATTTTAGGAAGGCTTTTGACAAGATCCCCCATGATATTCTTGCAAGCAAGATAGTAAAAGGTGGTCTAGACGCTGCTACTGTTAGATGGATTTATAATTGGTTGACTGACTGAACCCAAAAGGGTTCATCTTGGAGAGAATTGACTAGTGGGGTGCCACAGGGTTCTGTCCTAGGCCCCGTGCTATTCAATTTTTATAAATGACTTAAATAATGGAATAGAGGACATACTGTTCAAATCTGAAGATAGCACCAAATTAAGGGGGGCAGCTAATACCCCAAAGGACAGGGTCAGAATTCAAAATGACCTGGACAGATTAGAGAGCTGGGCCAAAACTAACAAAATGAATTTCAACAGAGATAAATGTAAGATACTACATTTAGGCAGAAAAAATGAAATGCACAAATATAGGATGGATGACACCCGGATTGATGGCACTACATGTGGCAGGGTTCTAGGAGTCTTAGACCACAAGCTGAATATGAGTCAGCAGTGTGATGCGGCAGCCGAGAAAGCCAATGTGATTCTGGGTTGTATCAATAGGAGTATAGTGTCTGGATCGAGGGATGTAATTGTACCTCTCTATTCTGCATTGGTTAGACTTCACCTAGAATACTGTTTACAGTTCTGGGAACTGCAATTCAAGAAGAATATTAACAAGCTGGAACGTGTCCAGAGGAGGGCAACCAAAATGGTAAAATTCTGGAATCCATGCCCCATGTGAAGAGATTTAGGGATCTGGATACATTTAGTCTGAAGAAGAGAAGGTTAAGGGGTGACATGTTGTGTTTCTTCCAACTCTATGGTTCTTTGTTATGTTGGCTTTCCTTTTGAACTACTTAGTCTATCCTTTACTGCCATAATTGAGTCATGGAAGGTATTGAAATTTTTTTTTTTTTATTTATTTATATTTTAGATTTCTAGGCCGCCTCTTCCCCGAAGGGCTCGAGGCGGCTCAACAACATGGCTGTCATCAACAGCAACTCAATAACATAATAACATAATAATAATAATTAAACATTAAAACTCCGGCAGCAAATTACATATAATTTGAACAATCCAAGGAATTCAACAGCTTAAAAACAGTTCAAACAGGCGCCCCGCCTAAGGCTAAAAGCAAGGAAAAAAATAAAAGAAAGAGAAAGGAAGGGAGGAACAGGTGGGTAGATGCATGGAATCACAGCAGGCCCAACCAAGATGACAAGATGGAAATGGAAATCGGCAGGATCTCAGTGGGGGGCAGTAGAACCGCGGCCAGCCTCCCCAAAAGCCCGGTGGAATAATTCTGTCTTACAGGCCCTGCGGAACTCGCCAAGGTCCCGCAGGGCCCGGACTGATGGAGGTAGGGCATTCCACCAGGCAGGGGCCAGAGCCGTAAAGGCCCTGGCCCGGGTCGAGGCCAGCCGCATTGACGCAGGGCTAGGAGTCACCAGCAGTTCCGCCACTGCTGAACGCAGTGGCCTATGTGGGACATAAGGGGTGACGCGGTCCCGTAGATATGAGGGCCCCATGCCGCGTAAGGCCTTGAAGGTTATTACCAGCACCTTGAAGACGATCCGGAACTCCACTGGGAGCCAGTGCAGACGGCGTAGCACAGGGGTGATATGATCTGAGTAATCACCACCTGTTAGAAGCCGTGCCGCTGCATTCTGGACCAGCTTCAGCTTCCGGATCAATCGCAAGGGAAGGCCCGCGTAAAGCGAGTTACAGTAATCTAACCTCGAGGTGACTGTCGCATGGATCACAGTGGCCAGGTCGGACCGGGAGAGATAGGGAGCCAACCGCCGTGCCTGGCGGAGGTGAAAAAACGCCACCTGGGTAACATGGGCCACCTGGCTCTCCATTGACAAGGCAGAGTCCAGGCGAACCCCCAGGCTACGAGCCAGGGATGTCGGGGCCAGAGCGACCCCCTCCAGTATAGGCGGCTGGAATTCCCTTGGTCTCTCCCCCCGGCCCAGCCAGAGGACCTCCGTCTTTGCCGGATTGAGCTTTAACCTACTCTGCCTCAACCAACCAGCAACCGACTCCAAACAATGCTGTAGAGCTGCAGGGGCAGAGGTCGCCCCCCTCTCCATCAACAGAATGAGCTGGGTGTCATCCGCATATTGGTGACAGACCAGCCCAAAGCTCCGCACCAGCTGAGCAAGGGGTCGCATATAGATGTTAAATAAAAGCGGGGAAAGCAAGGCCCCCTGAGGAACCCCACAACTAAGTGGAGCCCTCTGGGAAGCCTCAGCCCCGCACCATACCTGCTGACCCCGACCCTGGAGAAACGAGGCAATCCATTGAAGGACAGTGCCCCGCACTCCAGAGGCTGCCAGGCGGTGGATCAAAAGGTCGTGATCGACCACATCAAACGCTGCTGTGAGATCGAGTAACACAAGCAACGCCGATCCGCCTTGGTCTAGCTGCATGCGGAGCATATCTGTGATGGCAACGAGGACGGTCTCCGTCCCATGCCCAGCACGGAAACCGGACTGGAAGGGATCGAGCACCGATGCGTCATCCAGGAAGCCCTGAAGCTGCTCCAACACCACTCTCTCAATTACCTTCCCCAAGAACGATAAGTTCGAAACGGGGCGGTAATTGGCCAGATCGCCAGGATCTAAGGATGGTCTTTTTAAGAGTGGGCGGACCACTGCCTCCTTCAACCCACCCGGAAACACTCCTTGCTCAAGGGAGCTGTTGACTATATTCAACAGGTGGGGTCGTAACTCCTCCCGGCAAGCCTTTATCAGCCAAGAGGGGCACGGATCCAGAGGACAGGTAGTAGGTCTAACAGCAGCTAGGACCCTGTCAACATCGGACTCGCAGAGTAGGGAAAACTGATCCAATCCAGAATCCAAAGACGGCGAAGAAGCCTCGAGTTCCTTTACTGTATCAATTGTGGCCGGAAGGTCCCGGCGGAGTGACGCGACTTTATCTACAAAAAAGCTCTGAAATGCCTCACAGCCGATAGCCAATTGAGAATTTATAGACCCCTCCACCAAAGAGGTGAGGGATCGAACAATCCGAAATAATTGTGCCGGGCGAGAGCTAGCAGATGCGAGGGAGGACGAGAAGTAGGCATTCTTCGCCCTCCGTATCGCCAACTCATAGGCTTTCATAAACGTCCTATAAGTTGTTCGCGCCACTTCGTCGCGAGACTTCCTCCACACTCGCTCTAGCCGTCTGAGATCCCGTTTCATTTGGCGCAGCTCCTCGGTATACCAAGGAGCCCGCCGTGAACGGGGGCGCAGAGGGCGCCTGGGAGCAATTTCCTCGATGGCATCGGACAGTCTGGAGTTCCAGTCTGTCACCTGCTCATCGAGGGTGCCAGGAGGCTCAGGGTCCCGCAAAGCATTCAGGAACCTAGCCGGTTCCATAAGTCTTCGCGGGCGGACATAAATAGGTCCGTCGCCTAGACAGGGTTGGCGCGGCGAGTCCACCCGAACCTTCAGGGCAAAATGGTCGGACCATGGCACTCTGTTTACAGAGGATACGACCATATTCACTCCTGCCCCAAAAACCAGATCCAAAGTGTGGCCAGCTTCATGGGTGGCGCCGGTGTTAAGAAGGGAGAGTCCCAGCGTCGCCATGGATGACACCAGATCCACTGCCGCTGAACATGAGGCGGTGTCCACATGGACGTTAAAGTCCCCCAAGACGACAAGTCGGGGGAATCGCAACGCCCACTCGGCCACCGCCTCTAGCAGCCGTGGCAGGCCGTCCCCCGGTGCGCTAGGCGACCGGTACACCAGGAGGACGGCCAACCTCTCCCCAGACAACCACTCCAATCCAGCACACTCGAATCCGGAAATTTGAGGGGCAGGGACTGCCCTGAAGGTGATGGAATCTCGGATGAACATCGCCACACCTCCCCCCCGGCCCTGTGCCCCCCCCCACCCCCCCCCCCCCCCACCCCCCCCCCCCCCCACCCCCCCCCCCCCCCACCCCCCCCCCCCCCCACCCCCCCCCCCCCCCACCCCCCCCCCCCCCCACCCCCCCCCCCCCCCACCCCCCCCCCCCCCCACCCCCCCCCCCCCCCACCCCCCCCCCCCCCCACCCCCCCCCCCCCCCACCCCCCCCCCCCCCCACCCCCCCCCCCCCCCACCCCCCCCCCCCCCCACCCCCCCCCCCCCCCACCCCCCCCCCCCCCCACCCCCCCCCCCCCCCACCCCCCCCCCCCCCCACCCCCCCCCCCCCCCACCCCCCCCCCCCCCCACCCCCCCCCCCCCCCACCCCCCCCCCCCCCCACCCCCCCCCCCCCCCACCCCCCCCCCCCCCCACCCCCCCCCCCCCCCACCCCCCCCCCCCCCCACCCCCCCCCCCCCCCACCCCCCCCCCCCCCCACCCCCCCCCCCCCCCACCCCCCCCCCCCCCCACCCCCCCCCCCCCCCACCCCCCCCCCCCCCCACCCCCCCCCCCCCCCACCCCCCCCCCCCCCCACCCCCCCCCCCCCCCACCCCCCCCCCCCCCCACCCCCCCCCCCCCCCACCCCCCCCCCCCCCCACCCCCCCCCCCCCCCACCCCCCCCCCCCCCCACCCCCCCCCCCCCCCACCCCCCCCCCCCCCCACCCCCCCCCCCCCCCACCCCCCCCCCCCCCCACCCCCCCCCCCCCCCACCCCCCCCCCCCCCCACCCCCCCCCCCCCCCACCCCCCCCCCCCCCCACCCCCCCCCCCCCCCACCCCCCCCCCCCCCCACCCCCCCCCCCCCCCACCCCCCCCCCCCCCCACCCCCCCCCCCCCCCACCCCCCCCCCCCCCCACCCCCCCCCCCCCCCACCCCCCCCCCCCCCCACCCCCCCCCCCCCCCACCCCCCCCCCCCCCCACCCCCCCCCCCCCCCACCCCCCCCCCCCCCCACCCCCCCCCCCCCCCACCCCCCCCCCCCCCCACCCCCCCCCCCCCCCACCCCCCCCCCCCCCCACCCCCCCCCCCCCCCACCCCCCCCCCCCCCCACCCCCCCCCCCCCCCACCCCCCCCCCCCCCCACCCCCCCCCCCCCCCACCCCCCCCCCCCCCCACCCCCCCCCCCCCCCACCCCCCCCCCCCCCCACCCCCCCCCCCCCCCACCCCCCCCCCCCCCCACCCCCCCCCCCCCCCACCCCCCCCCCCCCCCACCCCCCCCCCCCCCCACCCCCCCCCCCCCCCACCCCCCCCCCCCCCCACCCCCCCCCCCCCCCACCCCCCCCCCCCCCCACCCCCCCCCCCCCCCACCCCCCCCCCCCCCCACCCCCCCCCCCCCCCACCCCCCCCCCCCCCCACCCCCCCCCCCCCCCACCCCCCCCCCCCCCCACCCCCCCCCCCCCCCACCCCCCCCCCCCCCCACCCCCCCCCCCCCCCACCCCCCCCCCCCCCCACCCCCCCCCCCCCCCACCCCCCCCCCCCCCCACCCCCCCCCCCCCCCACCCCCCCCCCCCCCCACCCCCCCCCCCCCCCACCCCCCCCCCCCCCCACCCCCCCCCCCCCCCACCCCCCCCCCCCCCCACCCCCCCCCCCCCCCACCCCCCCCCCCCCCCACCCCCCCCCCCCCCCACCCCCCCCCCCCCCCACCCCCCCCCCCCCCCACCCCCCCCCCCCCCCACCCCCCCCCCCCCCCACCCCCCCCCCCCCCCACCCCCCCCCCCCCCCACCCCCCCCCCCCCCCACCCCCCCCCCCCCCCACCCCCCCCCCCCCCCACCCCCCCCCCCCCCCACCCCCCCCCCCCCCCACCCCCCCCCCCCCCCACCCCCCCCCCCCCCCACCCCCCCCCCCCCCCACCCCCCCCCCCCCCCACCCCCCCCCCCCCCCACCCCCCCCCCCCCCCACCCCCCCCCCCCCCCACCCCCCCCCCCCCCCACCCCCCCCCCCCCCCACCCCCCCCCCCCCCCACCCCCCCCCCCCCCCACCCCCCCCCCCCCCCACCCCCCCCCCCCCCCACCCCCCCCCCCCCCCACCCCCCCCCCCCCCCACCCCCCCCCCCCCCCACCCCCCCCCCCCCCCACCCCCCCCCCCCCCCACCCCCCCCCCCCCCCACCCCCCCCCCCCCCCACCCCCCCCCCCCCCCACCCCCCCCCCCCCCCACCCCCCCCCCCCCCCACCCCCCCCCCCCCCCACCCCCCCCCCCCCCCACCCCCCCCCCCCCCCACCCCCCCCCCCCCCCACCCCCCCCCCCCCCCACCCCCCCCCCCCCCCACCCCCCCCCCCCCCCACCCCCCCCCCCCCCCACCCCCCCCCCCCCCCACCCCCCCCCCCCCCCACCCCCCCCCCCCCCCACCCCCCCCCCCCCCCACCCCCCCCCCCCCCCACCCCCCCCCCCCCCCACCCCCCCCCCCCCCCACCCCCCCCCCCCCCCACCCCCCCCCCCCCCCACCCCCCCCCCCCCCCACCCCCCCCCCCCCCCACCCCCCCCCCCCCCCACCCCCCCCCCCCCCCACCCCCCCCCCCCCCCACCCCCCCCCCCCCCCACCCCCCCCCCCCCCCACCCCCCCCCCCCCCCACCCCCCCCCCCCCCCACCCCCCCCCCCCCCCACCCCCCCCCCCCCCCACCCCCCCCCCCCCCCACCCCCCCCCCCCCCCACCCCCCCCCCCCCCCACCCCCCCCCCCCCCCACCCCCCCCCCCCCCCACCCCCCCCCCCCCCCACCCCCCCCCCCCCCCACCCCCCCCCCCCCCCACCCCCCCCCCCCCCCACCCCCCCCCCCCCCCACCCCCCCCCCCCCCCACCCCCCCCCCCCCCCACCCCCCCCCCCCCCCACCCCCCCCCCCCCCCACCCCCCCCCCCCCCCACCCCCCCCCCCCCCCACCCCCCCCCCCCCCCACCCCCCCCCCCCCCCACCCCCCCCCCCCCCCACCCCCCCCCCCCCCCACCCCCCCCCCCCCCCACCCCCCCCCCCCCCCACCCCCCCCCCCCCCCACCCCCCCCCCCCCCCACCCCCCCCCCCCCCCACCCCCCCCCCCCCCCACCCCCCCCCCCCCCCACCCCCCCCCCCCCCCACCCCCCCCCCCCCCCACCCCCCCCCCCCCCCACCCCCCCCCCCCCCCACCCCCCCCCCCCCCCACCCCCCCCCCCCCCCACCCCCCCCCCCCCCCACCCCCCCCCCCCCCCACCCCCCCCCCCCCCCACCCCCCCCCCCCCCCACCCCCCCCCCCCCCCACCCCCCCCCCCCCCCACCCCCCCCCCCCCCCACCCCCCCCCCCCCCCACCCCCCCCCCCCCCCACCCCCCCCCCCCCCCACCCCCCCCCCCCCCCACCCCCCCCCCCCCCCACCCCCCCCCCCCCCCACCCCCCCCCCCCCCCACCCCCCCCCCCCCCCACCCCCCCCCCCCCCCACCCCCCCCCCCCCCCACCCCCCCCCCCCCCCACCCCCCCCCCCCCCCACCCCCCCCCCCCCCCACCCCCCCCCCCCCCCACCCCCCCCCCCCCCCACCCCCCCCCCCCCCCACCCCCCCCCCCCCCCACCCCCCCCCCCCCCCACCCCCCCCCCCCCCCACCCCCCCCCCCCCCCACCCCCCCCCCCCCCCACCCCCCCCCCCCCCCACCCCCCCCCCCCCCCACCCCCCCCCCCCCCCACCCCCCCCCCCCCCCACCCCCCCCCCCCCCCACCCCCCCCCCCCCCCACCCCCCCCCCCCCCCACCCCCCCCCCCCCCCACCCCCCCCCCCCCCCACCCCCCCCCCCCCCCACCCCCCCCCCCCCCCACCCCCCCCCCCCCCCACCCCCCCCCCCCCCCACCCCCCCCCCCCCCCACCCCCCCCCCCCCCCACCCCCCCCCCCCCCCACCCCCCCCCCCCCCCACCCCCCCCCCCCCCCACCCCCCCCCCCCCCCACCCCCCCCCCCCCCCACCCCCCCCCCCCCCCACCCCCCCCCCCCCCCACCCCCCCCCCCCCCCACCCCCCCCCCCCCCCACCCCCCCCCCCCCCCACCCCCCCCCCCCCCCACCCCCCCCCCCCCCCACCCCCCCCCCCCCCCACCCCCCCCCCCCCCCACCCCCCCCCCCCCCCACCCCCCCCCCCCCCCACCCCCCCCCCCCCCCACCCCCCCCCCCCCCCACCCCCCCCCCCCCCCACCCCCCCCCCCCCCCACCCCCCCCCCCCCCCACCCCCCCCCCCCCCCACCCCCCCCCCCCCCCACCCCCCCCCCCCCCCACCCCCCCCCCCCCCCACCCCCCCCCCCCCCCACCCCCCCCCCCCCCCACCCCCCCCCCCCCCCACCCCCCCCCCCCCCCACCCCCCCCCCCCCCCACCCCCCCCCCCCCCCACCCCCCCCCCCCCCCACCCCCCCCCCCCCCCACCCCCCCCCCCCCCCACCCCCCCCCCCCCCCACCCCCCCCCCCCCCCACCCCCCCCCCCCCCCACCCCCCCCCCCCCCCACCCCCCCCCCCCCCCACCCCCCCCCCCCCCCACCCCCCCCCCCCCCCACCCCCCCCCCCCCCCACCCCCCCCCCCCCCCACCCCCCCCCCCCCCCACCCCCCCCCCCCCCCACCCCCCCCCCCCCCCACCCCCCCCCCCCCCCACCCCCCCCCCCCCCCACCCCCCCCCCCCCCCACCCCCCCCCCCCCCCACCCCCCCCCCCCCCCACCCCCCCCCCCCCCCACCCCCCCCCCCCCCCACCCCCCCCCCCCCCCACCCCCCCCCCCCCCCACCCCCCCCCCCCCCCACCCCCCCCCCCCCCCACCCCCCCCCCCCCCCACCCCCCCCCCCCCCCACCCCCCCCCCCCCCCACCCCCCCCCCCCCCCACCCCCCCCCCCCCCCACCCCCCCCCCCCCCCACCCCCCCCCCCCCCCACCCCCCCCCCCCCCCACCCCCCCCCCCCCCCACCCCCCCCCCCCCCCACCCCCCCCCCCCCCCACCCCCCCCCCCCCCCACCCCCCCCCCCCCCCACCCCCCCCCCCCCCCACCCCCCCCCCCCCCCACCCCCCCCCCCCCCCACCCCCCCCCCCCCCCACCCCCCCCCCCCCCCACCCCCCCCCCCCCCCACCCCCCCCCCCCCCCACCCCCCCCCCCCCCCACCCCCCCCCCCCCCCACCCCCCCCCCCCCCCACCCCCCCCCCCCCCCACCCCCCCCCCCCCCCACCCCCCCCCCCCCCCACCCCCCCCCCCCCCCACCCCCCCCCCCCCCCACCCCCCCCCCCCCCCACCCCCCCCCCCCCCCACCCCCCCCCCCCCCCACCCCCCCCCCCCCCCACCCCCCCCCCCCCCCACCCCCCCCCCCCCCCACCCCCCCCCCCCCCCACCCCCCCCCCCCCCCACCCCCCCCCCCCCCCACCCCCCCCCCCCCCCACCCCCCCCCCCCCCCACCCCCCCCCCCCCCCACCCCCCCCCCCCCCCACCCCCCCCCCCCCCCACCCCCCCCCCCCCCCACCCCCCCCCCCCCCCACCCCCCCCCCCCCCCACCCCCCCCCCCCCCCACCCCCCCCCCCCCCCACCCCCCCCCCCCCCCACCCCCCCCCCCCCCCACCCCCCCCCCCCCCCACCCCCCCCCCCCCCCACCCCCCCCCCCCCCCACCCCCCCCCCCCCCCACCCCCCCCCCCCCCCACCCCCCCCCCCCCCCACCCCCCCCCCCCCCCACCCCCCCCCCCCCCCACCCCCCCCCCCCCCCACCCCCCCCCCCCCCCACCCCCCCCCCCCCCCACCCCCCCCCCCCCCCACCCCCCCCCCCCCCCACCCCCCCCCCCCCCCACCCCCCCCCCCCCCCACCCCCCCCCCCCCCCACCCCCCCCCCCCCCCACCCCCCCCCCCCCCCACCCCCCCCCCCCCCCACCCCCCCCCCCCCCCACCCCCCCCCCCCCCCACCCCCCCCCCCCCCCACCCCCCCCCCCCCCCACCCCCCCCCCCCCCCACCCCCCCCCCCCCCCACCCCCCCCCCCCCCCACCCCCCCCCCCCCCCACCCCCCCCCCCCCCCACCCCCCCCCCCCCCCACCCCCCCCCCCCCCCACCCCCCCCCCCCCCCACCCCCCCCCCCCCCCACCCCCCCCCCCCCCCACCCCCCCCCCCCCCCACCCCCCCCCCCCCCCACCCCCCCCCCCCCCCACCCCCCCCCCCCCCCACCCCCCCCCCCCCCCACCCCCCCCCCCCCCCACCCCCCCCCCCCCCCACCCCCCCCCCCCCCCACCCCCCCCCCCCCCCACCCCCCCCCCCCCCCACCCCCCCCCCCCCCCACCCCCCCCCCCCCCCACCCCCCCCCCCCCCCACCCCCCCCCCCCCCCACCCCCCCCCCCCCCCACCCCCCCCCCCCCCCACCCCCCCCCCCCCCCACCCCCCCCCCCCCCCACCCCCCCCCCCCCCCACCCCCCCCCCCCCCCACCCCCCCCCCCCCCCACCCCCCCCCCCCCCCACCCCCCCCCCCCCCCACCCCCCCCCCCCCCCACCCCCCCCCCCCCCCACCCCCCCCCCCCCCCACCCCCCCCCCCCCCCACCCCCCCCCCCCCCCACCCCCCCCCCCCCCCACCCCCCCCCCCCCCCACCCCCCCCCCCCCCCACCCCCCCCCCCCCCCACCCCCCCCCCCCCCCACCCCCCCCCCCCCCCACCCCCCCCCCCCCCCACCCCCCCCCCCCCCCACCCCCCCCCCCCCCCACCCCCCCCCCCCCCCACCCCCCCCCCCCCCCACCCCCCCCCCCCCCCACCCCCCCCCCCCCCCACCCCCCCCCCCCCCCACCCCCCCCCCCCCCCACCCCCCCCCCCCCCCACCCCCCCCCCCCCCCACCCCCCCCCCCCCCCACCCCCCCCCCCCCCCACCCCCCCCCCCCCCCACCCCCCCCCCCCCCCACCCCCCCCCCCCCCCACCCCCCCCCCCCCCCACCCCCCCCCCCCCCCACCCCCCCCCCCCCCCACCCCCCCCCCCCCCCACCCCCCCCCCCCCCCACCCCCCCCCCCCCCCACCCCCCCCCCCCCCCACCCCCCCCCCCCCCCACCCCCCCCCCCCCCCACCCCCCCCCCCCCCCACCCCCCCCCCCCCCCACCCCCCCCCCCCCCCACCCCCCCCCCCCCCCACCCCCCCCCCCCCCCACCCCCCCCCCCCCCCACCCCCCCCCCCCCCCACCCCCCCCCCCCCCCACCCCCCCCCCCCCCCACCCCCCCCCCCCCCCACCCCCCCCCCCCCCCACCCCCCCCCCCCCCCACCCCCCCCCCCCCCCACCCCCCCCCCCCCCCACCCCCCCCCCCCCCCACCCCCCCCCCCCCCCACCCCCCCCCCCCCCCACCCCCCCCCCCCCCCACCCCCCCCCCCCCCCACCCCCCCCCCCCCCCACCCCCCCCCCCCCCCACCCCCCCCCCCCCCCACCCCCCCCCCCCCCCACCCCCCCCCCCCCCCACCCCCCCCCCCCCCCACCCCCCCCCCCCCCCACCCCCCCCCCCCCCCACCCCCCCCCCCCCCCACCCCCCCCCCCCCCCACCCCCCCCCCCCCCCACCCCCCCCCCCCCCCACCCCCCCCCCCCCCCACCCCCCCCCCCCCCCACCCCCCCCCCCCCCCACCCCCCCCCCCCCCCACCCCCCCCCCCCCCCACCCCCCCCCCCCCCCACCCCCCCCCCCCCCCACCCCCCCCCCCCCCCACCCCCCCCCCCCCCCACCCCCCCCCCCCCCCACCCCCCCCCCCCCCCACCCCCCCCCCCCCCCACCCCCCCCCCCCCCCACCCCCCCCCCCCCCCACCCCCCCCCCCCCCCACCCCCCCCCCCCCCCACCCCCCCCCCCCCCCACCCCCCCCCCCCCCCACCCCCCCCCCCCCCCACCCCCCCCCCCCCCCACCCCCCCCCCCCCCCACCCCCCCCCCCCCCCACCCCCCCCCCCCCCCACCCCCCCCCCCCCCCACCCCCCCCCCCCCCCACCCCCCCCCCCCCCCACCCCCCCCCCCCCCCACCCCCCCCCCCCCCCACCCCCCCCCCCCCCCACCCCCCCCCCCCCCCACCCCCCCCCCCCCCCACCCCCCCCCCCCCCCACCCCCCCCCCCCCCCACCCCCCCCCCCCCCCACCCCCCCCCCCCCCCACCCCCCCCCCCCCCCACCCCCCCCCCCCCCCACCCCCCCCCCCCCCCACCCCCCCCCCCCCCCACCCCCCCCCCCCCCCACCCCCCCCCCCCCCCACCCCCCCCCCCCCCCACCCCCCCCCCCCCCCACCCCCCCCCCCCCCCACCCCCCCCCCCCCCCACCCCCCCCCCCCCCCACCCCCCCCCCCCCCCACCCCCCCCCCCCCCCACCCCCCCCCCCCCCCACCCCCCCCCCCCCCCACCCCCCCCCCCCCCCACCCCCCCCCCCCCCCACCCCCCCCCCCCCCCACCCCCCCCCCCCCCCACCCCCCCCCCCCCCCACCCCCCCCCCCCCCCACCCCCCCCCCCCCCCACCCCCCCCCCCCCCCACCCCCCCCCCCCCCCACCCCCCCCCCCCCCCACCCCCCCCCCCCCCCACCCCCCCCCCCCCCCACCCCCCCCCCCCCCCACCCCCCCCCCCCCCCACCCCCCCCCCCCCCCACCCCCCCCCCCCCCCACCCCCCCCCCCCCCCACCCCCCCCCCCCCCCACCCCCCCCCCCCCCCACCCCCCCCCCCCCCCACCCCCCCCCCCCCCCACCCCCCCCCCCCCCCACCCCCCCCCCCCCCCACCCCCCCCCCCCCCCACCCCCCCCCCCCCCCACCCCCCCCCCCCCCCACCCCCCCCCCCCCCCACCCCCCCCCCCCCCCACCCCCCCCCCCCCCCACCCCCCCCCCCCCCCACCCCCCCCCCCCCCCACCCCCCCCCCCCCCCACCCCCCCCCCCCCCCACCCCCCCCCCCCCCCACCCCCCCCCCCCCCCACCCCCCCCCCCCCCCACCCCCCCCCCCCCCCACCCCCCCCCCCCCCCACCCCCCCCCCCCCCCACCCCCCCCCCCCCCCACCCCCCCCCCCCCCCACCCCCCCCCCCCCCCACCCCCCCCCCCCCCCACCCCCCCCCCCCCCCACCCCCCCCCCCCCCCACCCCCCCCCCCCCCCACCCCCCCCCCCCCCCACCCCCCCCCCCCCCCACCCCCCCCCCCCCCCACCCCCCCCCCCCCCCACCCCCCCCCCCCCCCACCCCCCCCCCCCCCCACCCCCCCCCCCCCCCACCCCCCCCCCCCCCCACCCCCCCCCCCCCCCACCCCCCCCCCCCCCCACCCCCCCCCCCCCCCACCCCCCCCCCCCCCCACCCCCCCCCCCCCCCACCCCCCCCCCCCCCCACCCCCCCCCCCCCCCACCCCCCCCCCCCCCCACCCCCCCCCCCCCCCACCCCCCCCCCCCCCCACCCCCCCCCCCCCCCACCCCCCCCCCCCCCCACCCCCCCCCCCCCCCACCCCCCCCCCCCCCCACCCCCCCCCCCCCCCACCCCCCCCCCCCCCCACCCCCCCCCCCCCCCACCCCCCCCCCCCCCCACCCCCCCCCCCCCCCACCCCCCCCCCCCCCCACCCCCCCCCCCCCCCACCCCCCCCCCCCCCCACCCCCCCCCCCCCCCACCCCCCCCCCCCCCCACCCCCCCCCCCCCCCACCCCCCCCCCCCCCCACCCCCCCCCCCCCCCACCCCCCCCCCCCCCCACCCCCCCCCCCCCCCACCCCCCCCCCCCCCCACCCCCCCCCCCCCCCACCCCCCCCCCCCCCCACCCCCCCCCCCCCCCACCCCCCCCCCCCCCCACCCCCCCCCCCCCCCACCCCCCCCCCCCCCCACCCCCCCCCCCCCCCACCCCCCCCCCCCCCCACCCCCCCCCCCCCCCACCCCCCCCCCCCCCCACCCCCCCCCCCCCCCACCCCCCCCCCCCCCCACCCCCCCCCCCCCCCACCCCCCCCCCCCCCCACCCCCCCCCCCCCCCACCCCCCCCCCCCCCCACCCCCCCCCCCCCCCACCCCCCCCCCCCCCCACCCCCCCCCCCCCCCACCCCCCCCCCCCCCCACCCCCCCCCCCCCCCACCCCCCCCCCCCCCCACCCCCCCCCCCCCCCACCCCCCCCCCCCCCCACCCCCCCCCCCCCCCACCCCCCCCCCCCCCCACCCCCCCCCCCCCCCACCCCCCCCCCCCCCCACCCCCCCCCCCCCCCACCCCCCCCCCCCCCCACCCCCCCCCCCCCCCACCCCCCCCCCCCCCCACCCCCCCCCCCCCCCACCCCCCCCCCCCCCCACCCCCCCCCCCCCCCACCCCCCCCCCCCCCCACCCCCCCCCCCCCCCACCCCCCCCCCCCCCCACCCCCCCCCCCCCCCACCCCCCCCCCCCCCCACCCCCCCCCCCCCCCACCCCCCCCCCCCCCCACCCCCCCCCCCCCCCACCCCCCCCCCCCCCCACCCCCCCCCCCCCCCACCCCCCCCCCCCCCCACCCCCCCCCCCCCCCACCCCCCCCCCCCCCCACCCCCCCCCCCCCCCACCCCCCCCCCCCCCCACCCCCCCCCCCCCCCACCCCCCCCCCCCCCCACCCCCCCCCCCCCCCACCCCCCCCCCCCCCCACCCCCCCCCCCCCCCACCCCCCCCCCCCCCCACCCCCCCCCCCCCCCACCCCCCCCCCCCCCCACCCCCCCCCCCCCCCACCCCCCCCCCCCCCCACCCCCCCCCCCCCCCACCCCCCCCCCCCCCCACCCCCCCCCCCCCCCACCCCCCCCCCCCCCCACCCCCCCCCCCCCCCACCCCCCCCCCCCCCCACCCCCCCCCCCCCCCACCCCCCCCCCCCCCCACCCCCCCCCCCCCCCACCCCCCCCCCCCCCCACCCCCCCCCCCCCCCACCCCCCCCCCCCCCCACCCCCCCCCCCCCCCACCCCCCCCCCCCCCCACCCCCCCCCCCCCCCACCCCCCCCCCCCCCCACCCCCCCCCCCCCCCACCCCCCCCCCCCCCCACCCCCCCCCCCCCCCACCCCCCCCCCCCCCCACCCCCCCCCCCCCCCACCCCCCCCCCCCCCCACCCCCCCCCCCCCCCACCCCCCCCCCCCCCCACCCCCCCCCCCCCCCACCCCCCCCCCCCCCCACCCCCCCCCCCCCCCACCCCCCCCCCCCCCCACCCCCCCCCCCCCCCACCCCCCCCCCCCCCCACCCCCCCCCCCCCCCACCCCCCCCCCCCCCCACCCCCCCCCCC
The DNA here is from genome assembly GCF_021028975.2 of Sphaerodactylus townsendi. Taxonomy (NCBI): domain Eukaryota; kingdom Metazoa; phylum Chordata; class Lepidosauria; order Squamata; family Sphaerodactylidae; genus Sphaerodactylus; species Sphaerodactylus townsendi. Next base: position 72,236,461 of record NC_059426.1, on the reverse strand, counting down.
CCCCACCCCCCCCCCCCCCCACCCCCCCCCCCCCCCACCCCCCCCCCCCCCCACCCCCCCCCCCCCCCACCCCCCCCCCCCCCCACCCCCCCCCCCCCCCACCCCCCCCCCCCCCCACCCCCCCCCCCCCCCACCCCCCCCCCCCCCCACCCCCCCCCCCCCCCACCCCCCCCCCCCCCCACCCCCCCCCCCCCCCACCCCCCCCCCCCCCCACCCCCCCCCCCCCCCACCCCCCCCCCCCCCCACCCCCCCCCCCCCCCACCCCCCCCCCCCCCCACCCCCCCCCCCCCCCACCCCCCCCCCCCCCCACCCCCCCCCCCCCCCACCCCCCCCCCCCCCCACCCCCCCCCCCCCCCACCCCCCCCCCCCCCCACCCCCCCCCCCCCCCACCCCCCCCCCCCCCCACCCCCCCCCCCCCCCACCCCCCCCCCCCCCCACCCCCCCCCCCCCCCACCCCCCCCCCCCCCCACCCCCCCCCCCCCCCACCCCCCCCCCCCCCCACCCCCCCCCCCCCCCACCCCCCCCCCCCCCCACCCCCCCCCCCCCCCACCCCCCCCCCCCCCCACCCCCCCCCCCCCCCACCCCCCCCCCCCCCCACCCCCCCCCCCCCCCACCCCCCCCCCCCCCCACCCCCCCCCCCCCCCACCCCCCCCCCCCCCCACCCCCCCCCCCCCCCACCCCCCCCCCCCCCCACCCCCCCCCCCCCCCACCCCCCCCCCCCCCCACCCCCCCCCCCCCCCACCCCCCCCCCCCCCCACCCCCCCCCCCCCCCACCCCCCCCCCCCCCCACCCCCCCCCCCCCCCACCCCCCCCCCCCCCCACCCCCCCCCCCCCCCACCCCCCCCCCCCCCCACCCCCCCCCCCCCCCACCCCCCCCCCCCCCCACCCCCCCCCCCCCCCACCCCCCCCCCCCCCCACCCCCCCCCCCCCCCACCCCCCCCCCCCCCCACCCCCCCCCCCCCCCACCCCCCCCCCCCCCCACCCCCCCCCCCCCCCACCCCCCCCCCCCCCCACCCCCCCCCCCCCCCACCCCCCCCCCCCCCCACCCCCCCCCCCCCCCACCCCCCCCCCCCCCCACCCCCCCCCCCCCCCACCCCCCCCCCCCCCCACCCCCCCCCCCCCCCACCCCCCCCCCCCCCCACCCCCCCCCCCCCCCACCCCCCCCCCCCCCCACCCCCCCCCCCCCCCACCCCCCCCCCCCCCCACCCCCCCCCCCCCCCACCCCCCCCCCCCCCCACCCCCCCCCCCCCCCACCCCCCCCCCCCCCCACCCCCCCCCCCCCCCACCCCCCCCCCCCCCCACCCCCCCCCCCCCCCACCCCCCCCCCCCCCCACCCCCCCCCCCCCCCACCCCCCCCCCCCCCCACCCCCCCCCCCCCCCACCCCCCCCCCCCCCCACCCCCCCCCCCCCCCACCCCCCCCCCCCCCCACCCCCCCCCCCCCCCACCCCCCCCCCCCCCCACCCCCCCCCCCCCCCACCCCCCCCCCCCCCCACCCCCCCCCCCCCCCACCCCCCCCCCCCCCCACCCCCCCCCCCCCCCACCCCCCCCCCCCCCCACCCCCCCCCCCCCCCACCCCCCCCCCCCCCCACCCCCCCCCCCCCCCACCCCCCCCCCCCCCCACCCCCCCCCCCCCCCACCCCCCCCCCCCCCCACCCCCCCCCCCCCCCACCCCCCCCCCCCCCCACCCCCCCCCCCCCCCACCCCCCCCCCCCCCCACCCCCCCCCCCCCCCACCCCCCCCCCCCCCCACCCCCCCCCCCCCCCACCCCCCCCCCCCCCCACCCCCCCCCCCCCCCACCCCCCCCCCCCCCCACCCCCCCCCCCCCCCACCCCCCCCCCCCCCCACCCCCCCCCCCCCCCACCCCCCCCCCCCCCCACCCCCCCCCCCCCCCACCCCCCCCCCCCCCCACCCCCCCCCCCCCCCACCCCCCCCCCCCCCCACCCCCCCCCCCCCCCACCCCCCCCCCCCCCCACCCCCCCCCCCCCCCACCCCCCCCCCCCCCCACCCCCCCCCCCCCCCACCCCCCCCCCCCCCCACCCCCCCCCCCCCCCACCCCCCCCCCCCCCCACCCCCCCCCCCCCCCACCCCCCCCCCCCCCCACCCCCCCCCCCCCCCACCCCCCCCCCCCCCCACCCCCCCCCCCCCCCACCCCCCCCCCCCCCCACCCCCCCCCCCCCCCACCCCCCCCCCCCCCCACCCCCCCCCCCCCCCACCCCCCCCCCCCCCCACCCCCCCCCCCCCCCACCCCCCCCCCCCCCCACCCCCCCCCCCCCCCACCCCCCCCCCCCCCCACCCCCCCCCCCCCCCACCCCCCCCCCCCCCCACCCCCCCCCCCCCCCACCCCCCCCCCCCCCCACCCCCCCCCCCCCCCACCCCCCCCCCCCCCCACCCCCCCCCCCCCCCACCCCCCCCCCCCCCCACCCCCCCCCCCCCCCACCCCCCCCCCCCCCCACCCCCCCCCCCCCCCACCCCCCCCCCCCCCCACCCCCCCCCCCCCCCACCCCCCCCCCCCCCCACCCCCCCCCCCCCCCACCCCCCCCCCCCCCCACCCCCCCCCCCCCCCACCCCCCCCCCCCCCCACCCCCCCCCCCCCCCACCCCCCCCCCCCCCCACCCCCCCCCCCCCCCACCCCCCCCCCCCCCCACCCCCCCCCCCCCCCACCCCCCCCCCCCCCCACCCCCCCCCCCCCCCACCCCCCCCCCCCCCCACCCCCCCCCCCCCCCACCCCCCCCCCCCCCCACCCCCCCCCCCCCCCACCCCCCCCCCCCCCCACCCCCCCCCCCCCCCACCCCCCCCCCCCCCCACCCCCCCCCCCCCCCACCCCCCCCCCCCCCCACCCCCCCCCCCCCCCACCCCCCCCCCCCCCCACCCCCCCCCCCCCCCACCCCCCCCCCCCCCCACCCCCCCCCCCCCCCACCCCCCCCCCCCCCCACCCCCCCCCCCCCCCACCCCCCCCCCCCCCCACCCCCCCCCCCCCCCACCCCCCCCCCCCCCCACCCCCCCCCCCCCCCACCCCCCCCCCCCCCCACCCCCCCCCCCCCCCACCCCCCCCCCCCCCCACCCCCCCCCCCCCCCACCCCCCCCCCCCCCCACCCCCCCCCCCCCCCACCCCCCCCCCCCCCCACCCCCCCCCCCCCCCACCCCCCCCCCCCCCCACCCCCCCCCCCCCCCACCCCCCCCCCCCCCCACCCCCCCCCCCCCCCACCCCCCCCCCCCCCCACCCCCCCCCCCCCCCACCCCCCCCCCCCCCCACCCCCCCCCCCCCCCACCCCCCCCCCCCCCCACCCCCCCCCCCCCCCACCCCCCCCCCCCCCCACCCCCCCCCCCCCCCACCCCCCCCCCCCCCCACCCCCCCCCCCCCCCACCCCCCCCCCCCCCCACCCCCCCCCCCCCCCACCCCCCCCCCCCCCCACCCCCCCCCCCCCCCACCCCCCCCCCCCCCCACCCCCCCCCCCCCCCACCCCCCCCCCCCCCCACCCCCCCCCCCCCCCACCCCCCCCCCCCCCCACCCCCCCCCCCCCCCACCCCCCCCCCCCCCCACCCCCCCCCCCCCCCACCCCCCCCCCCCCCCACCCCCCCCCCCCCCCACCCCCCCCCCCCCCCACCCCCCCCCCCCCCCACCCCCCCCCCCCCCCACCCCCCCCCCCCCCCACCCCCCCCCCCCCCCACCCCCCCCCCCCCCCACCCCCCCCCCCCCCCACCCCCCCCCCCCCCCACCCCCCCCCCCCCCCACCCCCCCCCCCCCCCACCCCCCCCCCCCCCCACCCCCCCCCCCCCCCACCCCCCCCCCCCCCCACCCCCCCCCCCCCCCACCCCCCCCCCCCCCCACCCCCCCCCCCCCCCACCCCCCCCCCCCCCCACCCCCCCCCCCCCCCACCCCCCCCCCCCCCCACCCCCCCCCCCCCCCACCCCCCCCCCCCCCCACCCCCCCCCCCCCCCACCCCCCCCCCCCCCCACCCCCCCCCCCCCCCACCCCCCCCCCCCCCCACCCCCCCCCCCCCCCACCCCCCCCCCCCCCCACCCCCCCCCCCCCCCACCCCCCCCCCCCCCCACCCCCCCCCCCCCCCACCCCCCCCCCCCCCCACCCCCCCCCCCCCCCACCCCCCCCCCCCCCCACCCCCCCCCCCCCCCACCCCCCCCCCCCCCCACCCCCCCCCCCCCCCACCCCCCCCCCCCCCCACCCCCCCCCCCCCCCACCCCCCCCCCCCCCCACCCCCCCCCCCCCCCACCCCCCCCCCCCCCCACCCCCCCCCCCCCCCACCCCCCCCCCCCCCCACCCCCCCCCCCCCCCACCCCCCCCCCCCCCCACCCCCCCCCCCCCCCACCCCCCCCCCCCCCCACCCCCCCCCCCCCCCACCCCCCCCCCCCCCCACCCCCCCCCCCCCCCACCCCCCCCCCCCCCCACCCCCCCCCCCCCCCACCCCCCCCCCCCCCCACCCCCCCCCCCCCCCACCCCCCCCCCCCCCCACCCCCCCCCCCCCCCACCCCCCCCCCCCCCCACCCCCCCCCCCCCCCACCCCCCCCCCCCCCCACCCCCCCCCCCCCCCACCCCCCCCCCCCCCCACCCCCCCCCCCCCCCACCCCCCCCCCCCCCCACCCCCCCCCCCCCCCACCCCCCCCCCCCCCCACCCCCCCCCCCCCCCACCCCCCCCCCCCCCCACCCCCCCCCCCCCCCACCCCCCCCCCCCCCCACCCCCCCCCCCCCCCACCCCCCCCCCCCCCCACCCCCCCCCCCCCCCACCCCCCCCCCCCCCCACCCCCCCCCCCCCCCACCCCCCCCCCCCCCCACCCCCCCCCCCCCCCACCCCCCCCCCCCCCCACCCCCCCCCCCCCCCACCCCCCCCCCCCCCCACCCCCCCCCCCCCCCACCCCCCCCCCCCCCCACCCCCCCCCCCCCCCACCCCCCCCCCCCCCCACCCCCCCCCCCCCCCACCCCCCCCCCCCCCCACCCCCCCCCCCCCCCACCCCCCCCCCCCCCCACCCCCCCCCCCCCCCACCCCCCCCCCCCCCCACCCCCCCCCCCCCCCACCCCCCCCCCCCCCCACCCCCCCCCCCCCCCACCCCCCCCCCCCCCCACCCCCCCCCCCCCCCACCCCCCCCCCCCCCCACCCCCCCCCCCCCCCACCCCCCCCCCCCCCCACCCCCCCCCCCCCCCACCCCCCCCCCCCCCCACCCCCCCCCCCCCCCACCCCCCCCCCCCCCCACCCCCCCCCCCCCCCACCCCCCCCCCCCCCCACCCCCCCCCCCCCCCACCCCCCCCCCCCCCCACCCCCCCCCCCCCCCACCCCCCCCCCCCCCCACCCCCCCCCCCCCCCACCCCCCCCCCCCCCCACCCCCCCCCCCCCCCACCCCCCCCCCCCCCCACCCCCCCCCCCCCCCACCCCCCCCCCCCCCCACCCCCCCCCCCCCCCACCCCCCCCCCCCCCCACCCCCCCCCCCCCCCACCCCCCCCCCCCCCCACCCCCCCCCCCCCCCACCCCCCCCCCCCCCCACCCCCCCCCCCCCCCACCCCCCCCCCCCCCCACCCCCCCCCCCCCCCACCCCCCCCCCCCCCCACCCCCCCCCCCCCCCACCCCCCCCCCCCCCCACCCCCCCCCCCCCCCACCCCCCCCCCCCCCCACCCCCCCCCCCCCCCACCCCCCCCCCCCCCCACCCCCCCCCCCCCCCACCCCCCCCCCCCCCCACCCCCCCCCCCCCCCACCCCCCCCCCCCCCCACCCCCCCCCCCCCCCACCCCCCCCCCCCCCCACCCCCCCCCCCCCCCACCCCCCCCCCCCCCCACCCCCCCCCCCCCCCACCCCCCCCCCCCCCCACCCCCCCCCCCCCCCACCCCCCCCCCCCCCCACCCCCCCCCCCCCCCACCCCCCCCCCCCCCCACCCCCCCCCCCCCCCACCCCCCCCCCCCCCCACCCCCCCCCCCCCCCACCCCCCCCCCCCCCCACCCCCCCCCCCCCCCACCCCCCCCCCCCCCCACCCCCCCCCCCCCCCACCCCCCCCCCCCCCCACCCCCCCCCCCCCCCACCCCCCCCCCCCCCCACCCCCCCCCCCCCCCACCCCCCCCCCCCCCCACCCCCCCCCCCCCCCACCCCCCCCCCCCCCCACCCCCCCCCCCCCCCACCCCCCCCCCCCCCCACCCCCCCCCCCCCCCACCCCCCCCCCCCCCCACCCCCCCCCCCCCCCACCCCCCCCCCCCCCCACCCCCCCCCCCCCCCACCCCCCCCCCCCCCCACCCCCCCCCCCCCCCACCCCCCCCCCCCCCCACCCCCCCCCCCCCCCACCCCCCCCCCCCCCCACCCCCCCCCCCCCCCACCCCCCCCCCCCCCCACCCCCCCCCCCCCCCACCCCCCCCCCCCCCCACCCCCCCCCCCCCCCACCCCCCCCCCCCCCCACCCCCCCCCCCCCCCACCCCCCCCCCCCCCCACCCCCCCCCCCCCCCACCCCCCCCCCCCCCCACCCCCCCCCCCCCCCACCCCCCCCCCCCCCCACCCCCCCCCCCCCCCACCCCCCCCCCCCCCCACCCCCCCCCCCCCCCACCCCCCCCCCCCCCCACCCCCCCCCCCCCCCACCCCCCCCCCCCCCCACCCCCCCCCCCCCCCACCCCCCCCCCCCCCCACCCCCCCCCCCCCCCACCCCCCCCCCCCCCCACCCCCCCCCCCCCCCACCCCCCCCCCCCCCCACCCCCCCCCCCCCCCACCCCCCCCCCCCCCCACCCCCCCCCCCCCCCACCCCCCCCCCCCCCCACCCCCCCCCCCCCCCACCCCCCCCCCCCCCCACCCCCCCCCCCCCCCACCCCCCCCCCCCCCCACCCCCCCCCCCCCCCACCCCCCCCCCCCCCCACCCCCCCCCCCCCCCACCCCCCCCCCCCCCCACCCCCCCCCCCCCCCACCCCCCCCCCCCCCCACCCCCCCCCCCCCCCACCCCCCCCCCCCCCCACCCCCCCCCCCCCCCACCCCCCCCCCCCCCCACCCCCCCCCCCCCCCACCCCCCCCCCCCCCCACCCCCCCCCCCCCCCACCCCCCCCCCCCCCCACCCCCCCCCCCCCCCACCCCCCCCCCCCCCCACCCCCCCCCCCCCCCACCCCCCCCCCCCCCCACCCCCCCCCCCCCCCACCCCCCCCCCCCCCCACCCCCCCCCCCCCCCACCCCCCCCCCCCCCCACCCCCCCCCCCCCCCACCCCCCCCCCCCCCCACCCCCCCCCCCCCCCACCCCCCCCCCCCCCCACCCCCCCCCCCCCCCACCCCCCCCCCCCCCCACCCCCCCCCCCCCCCACCCCCCCCCCCCCCCACCCCCCCCCCCCCCCACCCCCCCCCCCCCCCACCCCCCCCCCCCCCCACCCCCCCCCCCCCCCACCCCCCCCCCCCCCCACCCCCCCCCCCCCCCACCCCCCCCCCCCCCCACCCCCCCCCCCCCCCACCCCCCCCCCCCCCCACCCCCCCCCCCCCCCACCCCCCCCCCCCCCCACCCCCCCCCCCCCCCACCCCCCCCCCCCCCCACCCCCCCCCCCCCCCACCCCCCCCCCCCCCCACCCCCCCCCCCCCCCACCCCCCCCCCCCCCCACCCCCCCCCCCCCCCACCCCCCCCCCCCCCCACCCCCCCCCCCCCCCACCCCCCCCCCCCCCCACCCCCCCCCCCCCCCACCCCCCCCCCCCCCCACCCCCCCCCCCCCCCACCCCCCCCCCCCCCCACCCCCCCCCCCCCCCACCCCCCCCCCCCCCCACCCCCCCCCCCCCCCACCCCCCCCCCCCCCCACCCCCCCCCCCCCCCACCCCCCCCCCCCCCCACCCCCCCCCCCCCCCACCCCCCCCCCCCCCCACCCCCCCCCCCCCCCACCCCCCCCCCCCCCCACCCCCCCCCCCCCCCACCCCCCCCCCCCCCCACCCCCCCCCCCCCCCACCCCCCCCCCCCCCCACCCCCCCCCCCCCCCACCCCCCCCCCCCCCCACCCCCCCCCCCCCCCACCCCCCCCCCCCCCCACCCCCCCCCCCCCCCACCCCCCCCCCCCCCCACCCCCCCCCCCCCCCACCCCCCCCCCCCCCCACCCCCCCCCCCCCCCACCCCCCCCCCCCCCCACCCCCCCCCCCCCCCACCCCCCCCCCCCCCCACCCCCCCCCCCCCCCACCCCCCCCCCCCCCCACCCCCCCCCCCCCCCACCCCCCCCCCCCCCCACCCCCCCCCCCCCCCACCCCCCCCCCCCCCCACCCCCCCCCCCCCCCACCCCCCCCCCCCCCCACCCCCCCCCCCCCCCACCCCCCCCCCCCCCCACCCCCCCCCCCCCCCACCCCCCCCCCCCCCCACCCCCCCCCCCCCCCACCCCCCCCCCCCCCCACCCCCCCCCCCCCCCACCCCCCCCCCCCCCCACCCCCCCCCCCCCCCACCCCCCCCCCCCCCCACCCCCCCCCCCCCCCACCCCCCCCCCCCCCCACCCCCCCCCCCCCCCACCCCCCCCCCCCCCCACCCCCCCCCCCCCCCACCCCCCCCCCCCCCCACCCCCCCCCCCCCCCACCCCCCCCCCCCCCCACCCCCCCCCCCCCCCACCCCCCCCCCCCCCCACCCCCCCCCCCCCCCACCCCCCCCCCCCCCCACCCCCCCCCCCCCCCACCCCCCCCCCCCCCCACCCCCCCCCCCCCCCACCCCCCCCCCCCCCCACCCCCCCCCCCCCCCACCCCCCCCCCCCCCCACCCCCCCCCCCCCCCACCCCCCCCCCCCCCCACCCCCCCCCCCCCCCACCCCCCCCCCCCCCCACCCCCCCCCCCCCCCACCCCCCCCCCCCCCCACCCCCCCCCCCCCCCACCCCCCCCCCCCCCCACCCCCCCCCCCCCCCACCCCCCCCCCCCCCCACCCCCCCCCCCCCCCACCCCCAGTTCTGGCACAGTCCAGGAGCGGGATTCTCTCCTGGCTCCGCTATCACTAATGCTATTGCATTGCATCTAATATCTAATATTATGGAACCTAACTTACTTTTAAAATGACATAAGAACTGAATAAGAATTCAGCCTTGGCAGATTATAGTTGTAAAAGAAATGAAGTAGACTTCAGTTTAAAATATTTTCCCTCTCTTTTGGACAGTTCATAGCTTCTGGATCTCTTTCCGTTGCAGCTGAAAAACGAAAGACCATCTTCCTGGTAAATATATATATATATAAAACCTATAATCTACAGAGTATAGAAAAGAAAACAAATATTTTATTCTGTCTGTCTACTATTTCCTTTCTTCTCTTCTATAAGGCTACTCCGTATTAACTCCCCCAAAACGGGTTATTTCAGAATCATGCTATCTGCTATTCTTTCATTTTAATGCGGGTTGCAGCCACTTGTGAGTGAACAGCTGCCCGGGAAGCAGTTTACTCGACCATGCTTCCTTTTTTTCCTTTTTCCGTTCCCTCCTCTCAGCTGCATGGCCACGCAGGGCACAGTGATGTCAGCATGGCTGTGGAGGTCCATGTCTGCCTGCCCGCGTAGCTAAACAGCAGAGGGAGGTGAGTAGGGAAAAAAGTGTCTCCATGCAAAGGCACAACTGCAACCTGAATTGCTTCCACAGGCGCCTTTCACTGCCTGCACAGAGGCATGCGAATGCAAAAACAGGAGAGCCAGTTACTTTATCCTGACTGCAACCTGCTCTACCTGTGCTGTGCAGAAGGGGCCATAGTGGCAGAGAAAAACAGCAGAAGAAAAAAGGTGGGGTGCCTATGGAGAACCCCCCCCCCCCATTTTCACAAACACCCTGCTGCCCCCATTTTTTGCAGAGCTTGGCTCTAGCTTTGCAAACTGGGTGGTGGTGGTGTGTCTATGAAGATGGGGAGATCCAGCTTTGCAAACAACAGTTTTCTAGAACCTGTTGTATTTTCTCACTCAATATGTTTTATCACTAGTTTAAAAAACAGCTAAAGTTAAAAAATAACTCTCAACAGGAATGAGTATGAATCAAGAATTCCCAATTCAGGTTAGAAAATCACAGAAAAAGACTTATGGCAGGCAGAAGCCCATTTGGAAAACAGCATCCTGTGGCAGATTCTGAAGATAGTGTATCTGCTTTCTTTCTTTTTCTAGGCAATACAGCCGGGTACATGGTTTTTATATGTCCTAATATGAGTAGTGCCATTTTCACCTGCCGTGTGTGTGGGAAAGACATTTACTGGTAGCAAAGCAGATCAGAAGGGGGAGCACTGAGCTATATTTGCTTCTTCATTAGGAGAAATTTAAAGAATGTGAAGCTGCACAACTTGAATGTATATTGGTATGCTGTATATAAATTTCCCTAGTGGGACAAATAGTGCCCCTCGGGCCTTGGTGCACAGAAGGAGGCGGAAGTCCCCTCTTCTGGCATGCCACAATCCTGTTCTGAATTGGCCTCCATGCACTGGGACTTAAGTTGCAAACAGGGACCCTCAGTGCAGGTCTGATCTCCAGAACCTGCGGCAGAGGTGAGGAAAACACTATCTGGATTTAGCTATTCAGTTGAACTGTTTGATTTGAAGGAGACCTATGCTCCTGTCCCTGCACCTTGATTCTTTGTCTTTGTTTCAGATAAAAAGAAGCATGCAAATGAACATCGCCAGTGCTATAATTGCAGTGACTGGAGCAGTTCTATATATAACAGATTTAGCTATAAGACCAGTTTATTATTCGAATGGAAAGGTATGTGCATAAGTAAATTCAAAACCTTTCACTGGTGTGACCCAAAGAATGGACATGCAGTAATGGGACTGAAATGTGCAGGCAGCTAGAGCTTTGCTTGCTGTTTGCTCTGCAGTAGTTCCCACTGCCAAAGAAACTAGGCATTTCTCATTTTAAAAGTGGGAAGTGCTGAGGAAAAAATAGCATGCAAATCAGGCTGTCCACTGGGGTTTCTTATGTCCATCCATCCATCCATCCATCCATCCATCCATCCATCCATCCATCCATCCATCCATCCATCCATCCATCCATCCATCCATCCATCCATCCATCCATCCATCCATCCATCCATCCATCCATCCATCCATCCATCCATCCATCCATCCATCCATCCATCCATCCATCCATCCATCCATCCATCCATCCATCCATACTTTTTGAGCAGATTAAAAAGCATGTGTGTAAGGGTGACCCAGCAAACCTGATATACTTGGACTTAACAGCTTTTAAAAAGATATATTTTCAAAAGCTCATGAGTAGAAGAGGATGGATCCTTCTGAATAAGGAAGTGCTAAATAATCTGGAAATTTTCAGTTTGGAAAAAAGGCAATTAAGGAGGATATGATAGAGATTTATAAAATTATGCATGGGGGGGAGAAAGTGGAAAGAACATTTTCTCCCTGTCCCTTATTACTAGAACTCAGTGACACCCAATGAAGTGGACGGGCAAAACGTTCAGGAAAGTCAAAAGGGAATACTTCTTAACTCAGTTAAATAGTGAAATTCGTTGTCAGTGCACATAGTGGCAGCTGTGAGAAGAGAGAATTGGACGGATTCATGGAAGTTAGCTCCATTAATTGACATTAGTCATGGTGAATAAAGGGAACCTCTACATACAGAGTAGCAAAAGTCTGAATATCAAGCGCAAAAAGGCCTTGACCTTTATGTCCTGATTGTGGGCCCACCAAGAGAGCTGGTTTGGCAGTTGTGTGAAATCATCCTGGACTACATGGACAACTGGTCTGATCCAGCTGTGCTCTTGCGTTCTTTCAATTGGGACTTTAGAATCTTGAATTCTTGCAAGCTCTGGAGTTCATTCTGATTATGGAACAAAGATCTAACCATCTGAATAAGAGCCCTGACAGATCAGATTCAAGTTCCATCCAGTCCGCTCTTCGTCCCACAGTGGGCCATCAGAAGGCCACCAGCAGGGCTTCACAGTGATAGGTCTCCCTATAGTTTTATTTTATCTTTGTTACTGTTCTTATAATCTGCATTTCTCACTGAATCTCAAAGAGGATTATAAGCAATGGAATAAAGAAAATGATATACAGTATGCCATAAACAAAGCTGGTACTGGATTACAAAAGTTCAAAATCAATGCAGGACGCACAAGACAATACCTACAGCAAGCAGTGCAATAAAGGATAACCCTATCCCCTGTATGAAAAGCGCCCTCCTGACAAAATGCCATTTACTAGTACAACCTGATTCTCTTGATAAAAAATGCTTTCCTGCACATAAGAAAATAATGCAGTGCAAACAAGATACTACATACAATAAACAGTGAAGTAAAGTACAAGCCTGTTCCCTTTATAAACATGCCCTCAATTTCATTTACCTTATTCCTTTTGGCTGGTCATCCTCAATAATTCCATATTAAACAATGACAGAAGAGTGGGAGCATTCCTGATCCCCTCCAAGTCAATGTGCAAACCACCCTCGCTATTTTACAGTCACATGTTCAAAGGAATTGTTGTATGTCATACAGGCCCTTGACCAAGTAGTTCAGAATGCTCACCACTGCCTTCAGGTCTATCCTGGAGGAATTTTCCAGTGATGTTTTCAAGTTATCATTACCCAGGTGGTGGTTATACATATTGTTTCTTTGTATTGTTTTACTAGAACTGAGAGGTGAATAATAGGTAATTCATATGGTTCTATGCTCTGCAGTCCGTAGGTTTGGGTCTTGCTATCCTGCTTCTCTTGTTTAGCACCCTGGAGTTTTGCATCACTATTTGGACTGCACATTTTGGGTATGAGGCAACCTCTTCTGACAGTGATATGGTAAGTACTTGATACCCTGCTCAGAGTTAAGATCATGTTACAAAGTCCAAGAAGAAGTGGCTACGGGAGGGGGGGGGGGGTTTCACTTGTACAAGTAAATAAAACATGAATGAAATATGCCTGTAGGCTACTATGGAGTTCTCTGCATCTTCGTCTGAATCCATTGCTTGATTCCAGATCATAAGTCTGATCCTCTGTTGCTATACGTGACACCTGCATCCTCATTGATGAGGATTATGATTAGCCCCATTTTAGCTGGCTGCACCTTGTAGCAAAACATGTATTTGTTCTGAGGCAATGTTTTGTCATGAAGGACACAGAATGGAAATTATCTGTGCCCCTGATGGCAGTTAACTGTTAACAGAATCAAGGAGGGCAGTTTCACCTTTCATTTTTCAAAGGACTTTTTATGTCTTGCTTGAATATTCAATTATGCATTAAACATGTTTATTTTGCAAATTTTCCAGCAGCCAGTTGAAAATAATTTTGTTCACAGGAGAATTAGATTATTCCCCAGCTGATTCATATAGTGCAATTGTGATTTCTGTGTGGATTCAATCCAGATATTGTCTGTGGCCCATTACACATGGAATGCTTAACTTGAGGCTATTCTCTGTGCAGTGGGCTTGCAGAGAACTCTGCTTGTGTTTCTGTGTTTACACATGAGGAGACACTCTCTCTTTCCCCAGGAGATTTTCTGCAGAGTGCTGTCCAGGCCTGGTTCTCTTAACTTTGCCCTTCAAATGATTCTTAAAGTCACAGATCTCATTACACCTGGTAGTCAAGACTGCTGGCTTAGCCCTTTAAGCTGCATTCACGTTAATATCACTGTTCCAAAAGTAAACCCCCCCCCCCATAAAAGAGGTAAAGCTCCCTGGATAGGCTGCTAAAGAAGAAAATCATCCTAAAGCTGATATTCTCTCCCCCTCCCCTCCACACAACACTTCCTGTTGCTGGTGCTGCTGCCGCTGGAGGACAGAGGCTTGTTATTTCCAAGCTCTCTTTATACTGATATATCAAAGTATCAAGAGAATTAGAGGTTGGTATTGTGTGAGTGAGCTTCTTTTCTGTTACCTGAAGCAGTCATCAACATGGAAGGAAGGGAGGGGGAAGGTGTACAAAGTGACGTGAGGGAGAGGGAAGACTGGCTTTGGGCAGTGGGAAGATGTCCGGGCCAAAGCTGTGCTCACTGGAAAATCTGTCCCATTCTGGCTGTGAAGCAAATTAAAGTTGTCCGAAAAGTGGTCCAGCTTGCCACAGAGAGAATGGAACGTGAAAGCAGTGCTTGATGAAACAGGTCCGAACGAGAAATTTTGCTACGATAGACATTTGCCCCATCACGCTGCAAGCACATTGTGTATAACTGGCCTATGATTTGATTAGTTACTAGTAACATATCTCTGTCCACCTACTCAGTTTCTACGCTGTTTTTTTAAAAAAGCATTTAAAATACTCAGAATAATGTAAATGTTTATTTTCCAAAGATCTCCTAGTATGAGAGTTGTGGGACAAACATATTGATTACTGACCAACTATCCTGACCGTGCAAAACAATATTAAGTAAAACCAACTAAACTCCTCCCCCATATACCTTGTTATTCCTAGTCAGAGAAAAATCCTTGGTAAACTATTTAGCTATAGTTGCAGATAGATGTGCATTCTATTGTATTTTAACCCATATTATCCTCACAGTAATCCTGTCGAGCAGGCTTGGCTTTGAGAGAGTGACTGGCCCAATATCACTGGAATAGGTTTAAACTTGTTTTTCCCTGGTCTTAGATCAACAGCCATACTGCTCTCAGGGGGCACTTTGAACTTTTAAAATGGCTTCATCATAATATATGTGATGATAATCCTGTCTATTTTTCCAGTTTACAGGAGGTATAGAAAGTAAGAAGGTTGATAAACCTGTTCCTTGTTAATGCAGTAGAACCTGAACTAGTGTATAGATCCAGAATAATTGGGGGAATTAAAACCCTCTACCTATCATCTTACAGTGGCTTTGCAGAATGTCATCATGACAGCAACAATAATGAAGGTGATAACAATGTAAATACTTCTGGTAATGCTTGATTTTTCTGCGTTCCAGGGCATGATGGCGATACCCTACACTATCAGTGCAGGTGGGATGTTTCCTACAGAAGTCTGTCTTTCCCCTCCTCCCCCGTATGACTTTGTGGCTTCTGCTGAAAAGTGAAAGTCTTCGTCAAGAAACCATGAGAGAATTGAGGGAGATAGCACACCAAGCAGTTTAAAATTATTTACTTCCATTTTTCCAAAACTGGTCATCTTTTTCTCAAGAGGCACAGCAAGCTACGGGTTTCCCCTCTTACAAGAACAGCACCAGTGACCCGAGGAGTTCACAATATCCCCTTTTCAGGAGCTAGGATGTTAAGCTACTACTCCACCTCTTCCACACTACCGTCTCCCCTGAGTTCAGTCCAGTGCTCCTTTGAGTCACCTCATGTAAGGTTCACCCAAGAACTGGAGTTACCTGCATGGGCAAACCCAACAAAATGCTGTCTTCTCCTATGACTGTGATAAATATTTCTTTTATGATTACATCTCACTTGCTGTGCTTCCATCACCTAAAACCAAATAAATGATGCCTTTTTCTTTACAAGATGTTTTCTCTCTCACACACACACACACACACAAAATCAGTTGATTAGTACCTGTATTCATTGACAGTGGAATTGTAACCAGAGTTAAAGTCAATGCACTAAAATTCTTTTTGTGACAGCCTTATCAGATGTTTCTTCAATCAGTTTTTTCAATAAAACATTGAAATGGGATCCGTACTTTGTTCAATGAATGCATTTGCCAAACATGAAATTCTGATTTTATTTACTCACAAGATCTGTATTATTAATATGGTGAACTACTGATAAACTGACATGAGTTGTCCTGATCTTGTCAGAAGCTAAGCAAGGTCATTCAAGAAATGCTTCTATGATGACATTTTTGTAGGTCTAGTCCAGGGGTAGGGAACCTGTGGCTCTCCAGATGTTCAGGAACTACAATTCCCATCAGCCTCTGTCAGCATGGCCAATTGGCCATGCTGGTAGGGGCTGATGGGAATTGTAGTTCCTGAACATCTGGAGAGCCGCAGGTTCCCTACCCCTGAACTAGAACAACTGGATTGTTAAAACCTAAAATGGGAAAATATCCCCTTTTTAGACTTACTCATTTGAGTTTTAAGAAGGAAGCCACTGGTTCTCTTTGGTTGTGTATAAGATTCTCTTAATCTGTTTGGCACTGTTATCGTTGTTACTTTGGGAGCCAAATTGGGGTTCCAACTCTGACTTGGAATTATGTAGTGTATGTGTATTTTCTTTCTTTTTCTTTTTCTTTTTAAGAGATGTTTGTAATAAAGTTTAATAAAAAATTTAAAAAGATTTAAAAACAATGCCGAAGAAACAATATAAAATGTCATATCATGAGCATATGCAAAAACTGGATTGTAGACATTAAAAACAACATAGAAAGAACACGTTAATGCATACAATAAAGAGTGTTATAAACTGCAGCCTTCCTGCCTTTATAAAATTGTCCTCCTGAACAGTTTTCTTTTACTACCACCCTGTGCTCTTTATAAAAATCTATTATCCCCACTCTTCATGCTTGCACAGATGATGTGCTGTTCACCTGTACTGGAACCAAATTACAACAGAATTGAGGAAGTGGCTAAGGGTTTGCCCAACCCCAAAGTAAACATACGCATACAGCAAGGAAGATAAGACTGAGAACTGCTGGTTCAGGATCTGCTGGTTCAGGATCTCCACTCCTGTAATTTCAAGTAAAAACTGATCAGCAGCAACAGCTTTTCCCTAGTACCAATTGCATGAGTTGCCAACCTCCAGGTGGGGCCTGATGTTCTCTTGGAATTACAATTCATCTCCAGACTACAGAGATCAGTTCCCCTGACAAAAATGGCAACTTCTGAAGGTGGATTATGTGGCATTAGATCCCAGCTGAGCTTTGGCCGATCTCCAAACATTGCCCCCACCCCAGGTTCCACCTCCCAAATATTCACAAATTTCACTTTCATTTTTTATGTAAAGAATTCATTATTATTATAACATAAAGAAACAATTAGTAAATTTGACTATATATAGAACTTATTACATATATGTCTAATCATCTGTGTCTATACTAACTTTCATTACAGTACTTTTGCAATATCTTAATCTTATGTTTTTGTAATTTTTGTATAAGAAACAATCTTAATTTGTTCTCAAAACTATGTACTTATCTTCTGAAAATATAATAAAAAATACAAATAAATTTGCTCATCAAAAAGGCTTCTTTAAAAACATTTATTTCTTAAATTTTCCCTTTTTGCTTTCTCATCTGAGCCTCCCATTATATATGTGTAAAATGCATTCAATTTTTTCCTGAAAATCTGATTTTGGCCTGTTGTCTATTTAGGCAAGAGATGTACAAAGGTTGCCATTGCCATCTCCATCTCATGTCCCTAGTATTCTTTACAGTGTGTATCCTGCTTAGCATCTGAAATCTGACATGTAATTGTTTGCCCAGTTCATATATCACACTCAAGTCATATTGAACATTTTGTAAGTTTTCCTTCTTGTCTATTACACAGAATCCCTGTCCCAGAGTAACTTAAACTGCGTGCATTTTATAGGGGCTTTCCAAAGTGGTAGGGATTCCTCTTCAGATTTCATTGTCTGTTGGGGACAGGATTGGTAAGTTTTCTTCAGACTTGGGGGAAGGTTTTTATTTTTTCATTTCTCTGGGTTTCTTTCCTTGCAGACGCTAAATCCACTAAGAATGGCAAATGGAACAGTGCTGTTCATCCCCCCTAATGATGTCCACATAACGCAGGAAAACCAGTTAATCTCTGATACTGTTATTCAGCCACCAGGAATTCCACATTATACAGGTCAGATGCTTGTTAACCCCAACAACGAACACCTTCTGTTCCATCAGGTGGGATTATGGGAGAAATTCCTCAAAGCAGAGCCTAAGACTCTTGGGGTAGGTGTGTTTAATTTCTGCTTATATGTCAATGCACTGAGATTTTGATTATTTCCTTGTGTGGGAGTACTGTCAATGCAAGAAGGACATGAGGAAGTGGTTCAAAGGGAAATCCATCAGAGATTCATCTATATTATTCTCATTTACTCTCTCTCTCTCTCTTCAGTGGATTACGCACAGGCCAAATATAATGGGTGTAGGATGTTATATAAACTGTTTGGAGGGGGGGGGGGGGGCTTTGCATAGGTCCTGACCCTAAAATGAGTTTTGCACATTTTATTCCCTTCAACCTCGGATTTTCAAAAATGGCTAAACCAGCGATCCTTCTGTACAATCCCGGGTTGGAGGCACTCCTGCATGAACACAACAGGCAGGAGATACTTTATTCTCCTCCTCCCACCCATTCACTTTAGGTTCCACGCCTTCCACTATGTCAGGGAGAATCCACCCGCCCAACATTCTGTACAGGTTGCCTAGGATGTTGTGGTCAGATTCTCTGAGTGCCTGACATGGTACAAAGTCCCCCAAGAACGTTTTCTCCCCATGGTAGTGAGTATGACTGCTATATAGATCTACAGCAACACATTCATTATTGTCTGGCTGTTGCAGGGAGGTCCCTTCCTTTTTTGTGTGTTGTACCTGTGCAGCAGCACAGGTGCAGCCAAACAGATTTTGGGACAATTAGGATGGCTGTAGGATTCATTTCTGTATGCCTGTGAAGCTACACATGAGTTGCAGGATTTTTTTTTTAAGAGAAGTGTCTCCATGTGAAGGCACAAAAACAACCTGGCTTGTTTCCATGGGCTCCAATCACTGCCTGAATGGATGAAGGGCACACATGCAAACAGGAAAAAGGAGACTGGGTTCCTTTATAACAACTGCAACCCATTATACATATGCTGTGTGGAATCCACCCCTCCCTCTCTCACACAAATTCTCACACACACACACACACACACACACACATACACACACACACACACACACACACACACACTCACACTCACACTCACACTCACACTCACACTCACACTGACTGTTCTGGGATCTTAGATTAGGAAGGTATCTTATAGGCCAAGCTTGAATTTTCCTGATAGATGCCTGTCCAACCTTTGATTCAAGACTTCCAGAGATAGCCCTTCATAAAGTAACTGGTTTCATTGTTGAACCTAATGTTCAACCAAAATCTATCCTCCTGTAACTGAGGACTATTAGATTTACTCTTGCTATCTTGCCCAACAAAACATAAGTCCTTATCCTCTTCAACATGACAGCTCTTCAGGTATTTGAAGAGCATAATCATACCTCTCCTTTGTCCAGAGGCGTATCTAGGGAAAATGTAGCCCGGGGCAAAATCTGAGTTTTCTGCTCCCCCCCCACCCCCAATGGGCTCCTGCTCTCCCCCTCCCCCATGACCAAACAACAATTTTTTGCACCAGGTCATCTCAAAATCACCACCACATGCTCTAACTCACAAATCTGAACACAGCAATAGTCCATGCCACACAGCGGAAATAATTTTTTGACAACATTTTCAAAATGCTGTTACAACACTTTAAAGTGTTTTAAGTGTCATATGACTTAAAATGCTTTCAAAATGTTTTATTACTGCTGTGAAATGTTTTATGGCCACCCAGCATTGGAAACACAGCATAGAGTCAGGAAGGAAAGAAGGGAGGAGGGAAAGGATAGGGACAAATTTCAAGTCATATTTTTCACAGTAGTTGAATATATTGAACTTTAATACTGACAATATAAGGCACTTACTACACGAAACTCACAGTCGTTACAAAATAACTTATCTTGTAATACTCAGAATAAAATACAAAGATTTCCATAAGATAAGTTAGAAGTAGTCTTCCATGGTATGGATTTGTTAGTCACAAACCTGTATTATCTTTATATTGTGGGAACTATTCTTGATAAGGATAAGAGATGTCTGGAGGGCAGAGGGAACTGAGAAGGGGGAAATGCTAGAGAAGTCAGGTTTGCTTCTTTGTTCTTGGGGAAGCACCTTTCATAGATCCTAGAACCAGAAAAAAACCCGAAAGCCAACTGGTCCAGCCTTTACAAGAAAAAGTATGTGCAACCAATGCCCCCTCCCCGCTCCTATAATCCAGACGCAAAGATGGTATAAATCAGAGAACAAGGCAGTGGTGTTCCAAAGCAAATGCCAAGCAGACTGCTCCAGATCTCACAATGAGTGTGCCAAGAGGCATGTGACAAGGGAAAGTGTGTGTGTGTGTGGGGGGGAGCCCCAAGCATTACAACACTAGCCAGTCTTACATAGGGCAAAAATCCCTTTGCAACATCAACTACAGTCAGGAACGTATAAGCCACCTGTACTTGCAAATACACCAGGAAGCAACTGTAGTGGGCTCTAGGGTCCACTCCAGCCAACCTCCTGTCTCTTTGAAGAGAATATCAGGAGAGGGACCAGTGCCAAAGGTGGGTGGTGAATAAACCACGCAGTCATTTCTGTGCATAGAGAATGTTCTGCCAACAGAACAGCAAAGGACACAGAAACAGGAACAATAGATCAAGGAAAGAGAGCACCTCAAGGCTGAATCACTAAGTAACAGAAGGGCTGCTAGGCCTTAGGCAGGAGCTAACCTCATAATTTACTACTTCTAAACAACAATTTCAAGCCCTAAGGTTGTGCCTTCAGATAATGAGTACTTAAAGTGGAGTTGCCACCTCCCTTCAGAAGTATAAAAAGTCCTGTCACTTTACTCCAGGTTTGGTGGTGAGTTACTTGCCAGGTGATGTTATTCACCTCCATGCCAAAAGGTTATGCTGATAATTTCCACTCTTAAAGCCTCTCTTAATAGGGCATTTTCTTCAGGGTGATTGGCAACCCTACTGAGTGGTGAAGGCTAGGGGATAGCTGCTCTGCACATGCTCCAAGTGACTTGGCTTGGGGTAGTTTTGAGTGGCAGAAAAGTGAGTGGGACAGAGGCGAAGGGTGCCCAGATGAGGCAGGAATGTGCAAGGAGGGAAGCCCGAGGGTCGAGTCAAATTGTTTCATGACGGAAAGGGAGGCACTCAGTTGACTAGTCTGGGGTAGTCATGGGCATGTGTAAATAGTCCTGGCCAAAACTCTGTACTCACCCAAATAGAGGCGCCCACAGCTGTGGCATCGGCGCAGGCTCACATTGAAATCAAGATAGAAGAGGAGGAGCGGGTGGCTGAAGTTGGTGCCGGGGCTGGGGTCCAGCACCAGGACAGCGTTGTGTACCGGAGGAGTGTCACAAGTGGAGTGCTGCGGCCCGGTACTTTGGTTGCGGCCCAGTGCTGGTGACACACCGGGCCTGTCCCCTGAGCTGTCTGGCAGAAGGGCTCACAGTTTGTGGCTGGGCTGCGTGAGCTCTGAGACATAGGTGGTGGGGTCCAGCCCTTGTGAGAGCCATGCCATGCCAGGCACTGGCACTGGGGCCACAATGAAAGCCTGCCACACTCCAGATACGGTGCCACCGTCAGGCACTGCAATACTTCAGCCACCCAGCGGGCCCTGGGGAAGTGGCTCCCCAATGGAATGGCTGTGCACGACTGAGCCAGGGAGGCCACTGCCAACATCAACAGCAGCAGGGCCATGGGGCTGCTGGAGACTGCGCCCCTGGCAGCTTCGCGCTTTGTGCCTGGCCAGCAGTCCTCCAGCCCCCACCCTGCTCCAAGAGGAGGAGGAGGCTCGCCTGGCTTTGGCGTCCCTCCCAGCCCTGCATTACTGCTTTGAAGCTCTTGGGGAAGGAGGAGGGGTGCGGGGGCGATTTTCCACCCCCCACATGACTAAATGACCTCCACCCAGGAACATTTGTCCCCATATGTCCTTCTGGGCAGTATGACCCTGCCTTTATCTTCTCTTCTTCAGGCTTCTCTAGGTTTTTTTCAACCTTTCTTCATAGGATTTGTTTTTCAGACTCACTTCCATTTTTGTTCATCCTCTAAATCCACTTCCATTCATCTATATCTTTCTTAAGGTGCAGCACCCAGAACTGGGCACAGTACTCCAGATGATGACTGATTGGAGTGGAATGTGACTTGGATATTATGCTGCTTAATTAGGGATGCTATGACTTTTGCTGTAAAATGTTCAGTGCAAGAACATACCGTGTTTCACAGCCACGATCACTGGTGAGCTAAATCTCATATTTGTTCACCAGGTCACTATCCGCTTCAAATAGCTCTTGAACAGCCTTGCAGCTTGAATATCTGAGAGTCCTGCTCCCTTCATGTTTGCTAGGGATGATCAGGCAGCCAATTAATCAATGGGTTTTTAACTGTTTGCAACCTGTTCATATAGATTCACAAGCACACGATACTTGCAGTAATAGGAAGCTGGGTTCCAGCAAATGAAGGATTTGCTTTTGACCTACGCAGTGGCATAGGAGGTTAAGAGCTCGTGTATATAATCTGGAGGAACCGGTTTTGATTCCCAGCTCTGCCACCTGAGCTGTGGAGGCTTAACTGAGGAATTCAGATCAGCCTGTGCACTCCCACACACGCCAGCTGGGTGACCTTGGGCTAGTCACAGCTTCTCGGAGCTCTCTCAGCCCCACCTACCTCACAGGGTGTTTGTTGTGAGGGGGGAAGGGTAAGGAGATTGTAAGCCCCTTTGAGTCTCCTGCAGGAGAGAAAGGGGGGATATAAATCCAAACTGCTCCTCCTCCTCCTCCTCCTCCTCCTCCTCCTCTTCTTCTTCTTCTTCTGGGAAATTTTGTTCTTCTGATCTCCTATCCTGGAAGCTTTGCTGGTTCCCAGACTTGATGAGAAGCAGCAAATTTAGGAACAAAAGGGAATTAGAAGCTCATCAGATTCCCCATCTCCCCACTCCAAGCTGTCAAGTTGGGCTGCAGAGTAAAGGAGAGAAACTATCTCTTTTTTCTTTTGGCAACAATGTGGCCTCTATCTCTGCCCAAATTGGAGGGCGGAAGAGAAATCAGCTCTTCCTCCCCTCCTTTTTGAAACGCAGGCATTAAAAGCATTGCTCCTGCCTCCACCCAGCTTAGACAGGAGGGAAGAGAAAGGAGTTCTTTTGCTTTCCCCTTTGTAACTTCACTGTGTAGATATTTCGCTGATTGAGAGGGATCAGGACCTGACATCTAGCTGATTCCCCAATCCACTGTAAGTTGGCTTCTGGCTGACAAGCAACTGCAAACTTATTCTGCGGTTGTTCAATTTGCTCAGTGGAATCCACTGCTATCCCTGATCTTATCACAGTTTGATGGGCGTGTTGAACAAGGTAAGTTTGAGAGCTAAAGCTTTTTGCAGAGAAATTCACCACATCCCTTGTGCACAGTAGCTGTGATGGTGGTGGGGTCTCATTACCTCACCTTGCAGGTGCTCCTGCAAACTGTGCATTAGATGAAATCGATTCTACTTCAGTCTAAATAGTAGCCTGTAATTGGAGGGGATGGGTTCCATTTATTCCTTGTAACTAATCAATCAGATCTTGGGTTGAGACCGGGAGATTTTCAGGAATGGAGTTAGTACTTTCCGCTGCAGACGTTGTAATGATAGCATTTAAGCAATGCTCACTTAGTCGGTACAGAGAGCCTCTCCACCACACACACAAAAATGTCACTAAGGTGAGATTATTCCGGGCATAAACTTGTTTTTAAATACTTCCCATTCCGGGTGAAGAACAAAGTCTGTTGTAATTCTGACTTGACCACAAGGGTTGGACCAAATGAGCTGGCCAGGTTCATGATGGTTTTAAAACATTTTCCTGAATATGCCAGGGGCCTGAAGAACTCATGTCTTTCTAGGACTATTTCCTTTTTTATTTTCTTCCCACAGGCCATCCAGATCATAATTGGACTGATACACATTGGCTTTGGGAGTGTCTCCGCGGCTAATAGAGGCCTGTACTTCTTCTTTCCCATTGCCGTTTATGCAGGTTATCCATTCTGGGGTGGACTATCTGTAAGTACTATTTGTCTTTGCATTTCAGTGTCCATGATGTTGAATGAAGACTTTGGAAATTTGAATTAAAATTCCTGTTCAGCTGTTGCTTTTCTGGGTGCTAAACAAACCATTTTTTCTGTCGCAATTTACTTTCTGTAAAATGAAAAGGCATAGGATTATTATGAAGTTGAACAATATGAAGACATGTTATACAGGGAGCAGTAATAACACAAAACAAGATGATGGTGTAGGTTTGGAGCGCCCTACTAATCTTTATTAAAAAGACAAATGGCCCAACATTCACAATTAGCTCCAACCCCAACCCAATAAAACCACACGCACAGAAGAGATGGGTACAAATGAGTAAAATCCTTAGGAACATAAGAAAGAGCCAGCTGGATCAGACCAGAGTCCATCTAGTCCAGCACTCTGCTACTCACAGTGGCCCACCAGGTGCCTTTGGGAGCTCACATGCAGGATGTGAAAGCAATGGCCTTCTGCGGCTGTTGCTCCCGATCACCTGGTCTGCTAAGGCATTTGCAATCTCAGATCAAGGAGGATCAAGATTGGTAGCCATAGAGCGACTTCTCCTCCATAAATCTGTCCAAGTCCTTTCTAAAGCTATCCAGGTTAGTGGCCATTACCACCTCCTGTGGCAGCATATTCCAAATACCAATCACGCGTTGCGAAGAAATGTTTCCTTTTATTAGTCCTAATCCCCCCCCCCCCCCACACACACACATTTTCAATGTATGCCCCTGGTTCTAATATTGTGAGAAAGAGAGAATTTTTTTCTCTGTTGACATTTTCTACCCCATGCATAATTTTATAGACTTCAATCATATCCCCCCTCAGACGTCTCCTCTCCAAACTAACACTGCAGCCTCTCCTCATAAGGAAGGTGCTCCAATCCCTCAATCATCCTCATTGCCCTTCTCTGCACTTTTTCTATCTCTTCGATATCCTTTTTGAGATGTAGTGACCAGAACTGAACACAGTGCGGTCGCACCACTGCTTTATACAAATGCTTCCTCTTCCCTTTATCTTCCTTAGTCTTTTCCATTATTTCAATTGGAGCCACATTTTTCCATCTGAAAGATATTTTCCCCAGGGACTGTACTCCCTCCCCCTGTGGAGGATCCTCTTGCCTGCCAACTGTGAGGAAAATAGGGAACATATCCCCATTAAATAGGAATTCAGTATTTTCACTTGGAGAACACGCAAAGGGAAACTGGTGGGTGAGTGACTTATTTATCCTTTCCCAGAATTCTCACACAAAGTGGGAATGAGGTCTAGAGTTGCCGGCCTCCAGGTAGGGTCGAATAATCCTGGAATTGCAACTGATCTCCAAAATTCAGAGATCAATTTCCACTTGGATAAAATGGCAGCTTCAGAAGGTACACTCCATGGCATCACATCCCCAGTGAATTCCCTATCTTTCTCAAACTCTGTCCTCTCCAGTCTCCACCCACAGATCTCCAGTAATTTCCTAAGCCAGAATTGGCAACCCCATTAAAAAAAACCCTGGATCATCTATGCTGCCATGGCTTGCTAAGCCTTCCTTGTTGGGCTTGTCTGACTTCAACATTTTCCTCCCACTGTGGATAGAGTTTGGATGGGGGAAAATGCAGAATTAAGCCAACTCAGTCCAGGAAACTGGGGACAAGGGTTAGTATCACTCACTCTTATCATACTGTTGTTTAAAAACAGATTCTCCTACTGAGCTTTATTTTTCAACATCTGGAAAGGCAGACTTGTACATAAATCTACAAATTTACTATTTAATCTAGAACTAAGCAGGTAACCTACTTCTGGTACATCCCTCAACATGCAGGAGCTAGAGGCACAAATCACTGACCTGGCAGCATATTTAGTGAGGAAACTTTACCCTTTACTGCCATCTTGTGGGCTTATGTAGCAAAGACCACTGATATCACTTGCACATAAAACTACAAGGACGGTACTATTTAATCTAAACAGGTAACCTACTTCTGGTACATCCAATGGTGGGATTCAGCAGGGTCGCACCACTTTGGCAGAACCAGTTGTTAAAATGGTGCTTGTAAACAACCAGTTGTTAAATTATTTGAATCCATCACCAGAACCGGTTGTTAAATTATTTGAATTCCACCACTGGGTACATCCCTCAATATGCAGGAGCTACAGGCACAAATCACTGACCTGGCAGCATATTTAGTGATGAAACTTTACCCTTTACTGCCATCTTGTGGGTTTATGTAGCAAAGACCGCTGATATCACTTCTGAAGATTAAGGCCACACTCCAGATGTGATATTTAGTAAAGAGGGGTGCTGATAGGGATCCTTAATGTAACACTGAGGAATGGCCATACTTGACTGGTTTGGTTCACAACCTGCTTGCTTGTCCTGAGCAGGGACCCAAACATTTATCAAGCTGTTCAGATGCATCTGAGTGAATTTGGATGCAAACTAGGCTGCTGTGTCTAATCACTCCCCCTGCTTCCAATATTAAAAGGCACATAGTAAGAAAAAATCCCACTTGAAATTTTTGAGATGAGATTTACTATTTGTGTCTTTTTGTACCTTTGGTGTCTGTGTAAATGTGCCTTCTCCATTGTGGCCCTCAGCTTGTGGAATGGCCTGTGTAGGTCTGGAAGGCTCCCATGTGTCAGGGGTGCCCCTAATTGACTGAGGGGCATTCCTAGACTGAAATAGCCTGACTGTATCTGGGTGATTAAAGTGCATTTCTGTCAATGTAATTGCTACAAAATGTATGTATTCAGCTTGCTATATATTACCATGCTGTAAAGGGACATTCTTTCCTTGATCTGTACTCTCCCTTTCACACGCTTTGTAGATAACTAGGCTATCCCTGGCACTTTCCTCTCCCATGGGAAAGGGGATGTTTCCATTGACTTGTGGGGGTAGAAGTCCAGGTGGCTGTATCTCTATATATCACTGACCTTGGGGTGCTGAGGTGCCAAAACAACTCTTTCTTACATTCCTTGGGAAATTGGGAGGGGGGAGGATTGTTTCTGAATAAAGAAGGGGCCCAGAAGCCAGGTTCCTCAGAACTGCTTCTTGCAGGCTGGGTGCTTCATTACCTTTTCAATAAACGCTACTGATCAACATTCCAGAGCCTATTTATTGGTTCAAGAATCGAGACCTAACACCACTCTCCTGTCTTTCTACAAACTATGCAAAGCTTACTGTATATACTCACGTATAAGCTGAGTTTTTCAGCCCTATTTTAAGGCTGAAAAATACCCCCTCAGCTTATACATGAGTCCTGCTTACCAGCTGTCTCTTTAGGCCTCTGCCGAGGCTGGGGGCGTGGCCGGGATGACCTCCCTGCGGGTGCACAAGCCGCTTATTGCTCCCTCCACCTCCCCGCTGGGTTTGAGGAAGCCCAGGCAGCTGGGAGGTGGAGGGAGCTCCTTATTTGGGCAGTGACTCCCCCTGATGTCATTGCCCAAATAAGGAGCTCCCTCCACCTCCCAGCTGGGTTTGAGGAAGCCCATCCCCACCCCCCCTCCCCCACAACCCCAAACCCCCCCCCCCCCCCCCCCCCCCCCCCCCCCCACCCCCCCCCCCCCCCAACCCCCCCCCCCCCCCCCCCCCCCCCCCCCCCCCCCCCCAACCCCCCCCCCCACCCCCCCCCCCCCCCACAACACCCCCCACACCCCCCCACCCCCCCCCCCCCCCCCCCCCCCCCCCCCCACCCCCCGCCCCCCCCACCCCCACCCCCACCCCGCCCCCCCCACCCGCCCCCCGCACCCCCCCGCCCCCACCACCTCCCCCCCCCCCCCCCCCCCCCCCCCCCCCCCCCCCCCCCCCCCCCCCCCCCCCACCCCCACCCCCCCCCCCCCCCACCCCCCCCCCCCCCCACCCCCCCCCCCCCCCACCCCCCCCCCCCCCCACCCCCCCCCCCCCCCACCCCCCCCCCCCCCCACCCCCCCCCCCCCCCACCCCCCCCCCCCCCCACCCCCCCCCCCCCCCACCCCCCCCCCCCCCCACCCCCCCCCCCCCCCACCCCCCCCCCCCCCCACCCCCCCCCCCCCCCACCCCCCCCCCCCCCCACCCCCCCCCCCCCCCACCCCCCCCCCCCCCCACCCCCCCCCCCCCCCACCCCCCCCCCCCCCCACCCCCCCCCCCCCCCACCCCCCCCCCCCCCCACCCCCCCCCCCCCCCACCCCCCCCCCCCCCCACCCCCCCCCCCCCCCACCCCCCCCCCCCCCCACCCCCCCCCCCCCCCACCCCCCCCCCCCCCCACCCCCCCCCCCCCCCACCCCCCCCCCCCCCCACCCCCCCCCCCCCCCACCCCCCCCCCCCCCCACCCCCCCCCCCCCCCACCCCCCCCCCCCCCCACCCCCCCCCCCCCCCACCCCCCCCCCCCCCCACCCCCCCCCCCCCCCACCCCCCCCCCCCCCCACCCCCCCCCCCCCCCACCCCCCCCCCCCCCCACCCCCCCCCCCCCCCACCCCCCCCCCCCCCCACCCCCCCCCCCCCCCACCCCCCCCCCCCCCCACCCCCCCCCCCCCCCACCCCCCCCCCCCCCCACCCCCCCCCCCCCCCACCCCCCCCCCCCCCCACCCCCCCCCCCCCCCACCCCCCCCCCCCCCCACCCCCCCCCCCCCCCACCCCCCCCCCCCCCCACCCCCCCCCCCCCCCACCCCCCCCCCCCCCCACCCCCCCCCCCCCCCACCCCCCCCCCCCCCCACCCCCCCCCCCCCCCACCCCCCCCCCCCCCCACCCCCCCCCCCCCCCACCCCCCCCCCCCCCCACCCCCCCCCCCCCCCACCCCCCCCCCCCCCCACCCCCCCCCCCCCCCACCCCCCCCCCCCCCCACCCCCCCCCCCCCCCACCCCCCCCCCCCCCCACCCCCCCCCCCCCCCACCCCCCCCCCCCCCCACCCCCCCCCCCCCCCACCCCCCCCCCCCCCCACCCCCCCCCCCCCCCACCCCCCCCCCCCCCCACCCCCCCCCCCCCCCACCCCCCCCCCCCCCCACCCCCCCCCCCCCCCACCCCCCCCCCCCCCCACCCCCCCCCCCCCCCACCCCCCCCCCCCCCCACCCCCCCCCCCCCCCACCCCCCCCCCCCCCCACCCCCCCCCCCCCCCACCCCCCCCCCCCCCCACCCCCCCCCCCCCCCACCCCCCCCCCCCCCCACCCCCCCCCCCCCCCACCCCCCCCCCCCCCCACCCCCCCCCCCCCCCACCCCCCCCCCCCCCCACCCCCCCCCCCCCCCACCCCCCCCCCCCCCCACCCCCCCCCCCCCCCACCCCCCCCCCCCCCCACCCCCCCCCCCCCCCACCCCCCCCCCCCCCCACCCCCCCCCCCCCCCACCCCCCCCCCCCCCCACCCCCCCCCCCCCCCACCCCCCCCCCCCCCCACCCCCCCCCCCCCCCACCCCCCCCCCCCCCCACCCCCCCCCCCCCCCACCCCCCCCCCCCCCCACCCCCCCCCCCCCCCACCCCCCCCCCCCCCCACCCCCCCCCCCCCCCACCCCCCCCCCCCCCCACCCCCCCCCCCCCCCACCCCCCCCCCCCCCCACCCCCCCCCCCCCCCACCCCCCCCCCCCCCCACCCCCCCCCCCCCCCACCCCCCCCCCCCCCCACCCCCCCCCCCCCCCACCCCCCCCCCCCCCCACCCCCCCCCCCCCCCACCCCCCCCCCCCCCCACCCCCCCCCCCCCCCACCCCCCCCCCCCCCCACCCCCCCCCCCCCCCACCCCCCCCCCCCCCCACCCCCCCCCCCCCCCACCCCCCCCCCCCCCCACCCCCCCCCCCCCCCACCCCCCCCCCCCCCCACCCCCCCCCCCCCCCACCCCCCCCCCCCCCCACCCCCCCCCCCCCCCACCCCCCCCCCCCCCCACCCCCCCCCCCCCCCACCCCCCCCCCCCCCCACCCCCCCCCCCCCCCACCCCCCCCCCCCCCCACCCCCCCCCCCCCCCACCCCCCCCCCCCCCCACCCCCCCCCCCCCCCACCCCCCCCCCCCCCCACCCCCCCCCCCCCCCACCCCCCCCCCCCCCCACCCCCCCCCCCCCCCACCCCCCCCCCCCCCCACCCCCCCCCCCCCCCACCCCCCCCCCCCCCCACCCCCCCCCCCCCCCACCCCCCCCCCCCCCCACCCCCCCCCCCCCCCACCCCCCCCCCCCCCCACCCCCCCCCCCCCCCACCCCCCCCCCCCCCCACCCCCCCCCCCCCCCACCCCCCCCCCCCCCCACCCCCCCCCCCCCCCACCCCCCCCCCCCCCCACCCCCCCCCCCCCCCACCCCCCCCCCCCCCCACCCCCCCCCCCCCCCACCCCCCCCCCCCCCCACCCCCCCCCCCCCCCACCCCCCCCCCCCCCCACCCCCCCCCCCCCCCACCCCCCCCCCCCCCCACCCCCCCCCCCCCCCACCCCCCCCCCCCCCCACCCCCCCCCCCCCCCACCCCCCCCCCCCCCCACCCCCCCCCCCCCCCACCCCCCCCCCCCCCCACCCCCCCCCCCCCCCACCCCCCCCCCCCCCCACCCCCCCCCCCCCCCACCCCCCCCCCCCCCCACCCCCCCCCCCCCCCACCCCCCCCCCCCCCCACCCCCCCCCCCCCCCACCCCCCCCCCCCCCCACCCCCCCCCCCCCCCACCCCCCCCCCCCCCCACCCCCCCCCCCCCCCACCCCCCCCCCCCCCCACCCCCCCCCCCCCCCACCCCCCCCCCCCCCCACCCCCCCCCCCCCCCACCCCCCCCCCCCCCCACCCCCCCCCCCCCCCACCCCCCCCCCCCCCCACCCCCCCCCCCCCCCACCCCCCCCCCCCCCCACCCCCCCCCCCCCCCACCCCCCCCCCCCCCCACCCCCCCCCCCCCCCACCCCCCCCCCCCCCCACCCCCCCCCCCCCCCACCCCCCCCCCCCCCCACCCCCCCCCCCCCCCACCCCCCCCCCCCCCCACCCCCCCCCCCCCCCACCCCCCCCCCCCCCCACCCCCCCCCCCCCCCACCCCCCCCCCCCCCCACCCCCCCCCCCCCCCACCCCCCCCCCCCCCCACCCCCCCCCCCCCCCACCCCCCCCCCCCCCCACCCCCCCCCCCCCCCACCCCCCCCCCCCCCCACCCCCCCCCCCCCCCACCCCCCCCCCCCCCCACCCCCCCCCCCCCCCACCCCCCCCCCCCCCCACCCCCCCCCCCCCCCACCCCCCCCCCCCCCCACCCCCCCCCCCCCCCACCCCCCCCCCCCCCCACCCCCCCCCCCCCCCACCCCCCCCCCCCCCCACCCCCCCCCCCCCCCACCCCCCCCCCCCCCCACCCCCCCCCCCCCCCACCCCCCCCCCCCCCCACCCCCCCCCCCCCCCACCCCCCCCCCCCCCCACCCCCCCCCCCCCCCACCCCCCCCCCCCCCCACCCCCCCCCCCCCCCACCCCCCCCCCCCCCCACCCCCCCCCCCCCCCACCCCCCCCCCCCCCCACCCCCCCCCCCCCCCACCCCCCCCCCCCCCCACCCCCCCCCCCCCCCACCCCCCCCCCCCCCCACCCCCCCCCCCCCCCACCCCCCCCCCCCCCCACCCCCCCCCCCCCCCACCCCCCCCCCCCCCCACCCCCCCCCCCCCCCACCCCCCCCCCCCCCCACCCCCCCCCCCCCCCACCCCCCCCCCCCCCCACCCCCCCCCCCCCCCACCCCCCCCCCCCCCCACCCCCCCCCCCCCCCACCCCCCCCCCCCCCCACCCCCCCCCCCCCCCACCCCCCCCCCCCCCCACCCCCCCCCCCCCCCACCCCCCCCCCCCCCCACCCCCCCCCCCCCCCACCCCCCCCCCCCCCCACCCCCCCCCCCCCCCACCCCCCCCCCCCCCCACCCCCCCCCCCCCCCACCCCCCCCCCCCCCCACCCCCCCCCCCCCCCACCCCCCCCCCCCCCCACCCCCCCCCCCCCCCACCCCCCCCCCCCCCCACCCCCCCCCCCCCCCACCCCCCCCCCCCCCCACCCCCCCCCCCCCCCACCCCCCCCCCCCCCCACCCCCCCCCCCCCCCACCCCCCCCCCCCCCCACCCCCCCCCCCCCCCACCCCCCCCCCCCCCCACCCCCCCCCCCCCCCACCCCCCCCCCCCCCCACCCCCCCCCCCCCCCACCCCCCCCCCCCCCCACCCCCCCCCCCCCCCACCCCCCCCCCCCCCCACCCCCCCCCCCCCCCACCCCCCCCCCCCCCCACCCCCCCCCCCCCCCACCCCCCCCCCCCCCCACCCCCCCCCCCCCCCACCCCCCCCCCCCCCCACCCCCCCCCCCCCCCACCCCCCCCCCCCCCCACCCCCCCCCCCCCCCACCCCCCCCCCCCCCCACCCCCCCCCCCCCCCACCCCCCCCCCCCCCCACCCCCCCCCCCCCCCACCCCCCCCCCCCCCCACCCCCCCCCCCCCCCACCCCCCCCCCCCCCCACCCCCCCCCCCCCCCACCCCCCCCCCCCCCCACCCCCCCCCCCCCCCACCCCCCCCCCCCCCCACCCCCCCCCCCCCCCACCCCCCCCCCCCCCCACCCCCCCCCCCCCCCACCCCCCCCCCCCCCCACCCCCCCCCCCCCCCACCAAGGGGCTGATGGGAATTGTAGTTCCTGAACATCTGGAGAGCCGCAGTTTCCCTACCCCTGTGCTAGAGGCATGTATGTTACTACTCCCCTTAGCAAGATTTGAAGCTGTCTTCCAACCTAAGAATTTCCTGTAGTTTGAGTGGCTCTTTCACTAAATGAAGAACTACTTAAGTTGGAAAAAGGCACCTTAGACTAGAGGACAAGTCCAAACTTTGTTGAGCTAAGTGACATGATTCCTGTCACTGTCTAAAAGTATCTTCACAGGAATAGAATGATGTCCTTTTGGGTGACATGTTATCAAGAAACTGAACGAATCAAATATACTATGATTCAGTGGGCCCAGAATTTGAATAAAAGCATCAATTTACAAACATGGGAATCTTTTTGAAAAAATTATATAGAATTAAAACTATCAACAGAAATTAAAGTGAATAACATTAAAATGTTTTACAGATGGTATTTAACACCATTAAAACTTTCTAAAATATATAAAACATGTTCACCCTGATGCTGGAAATGCAAAGATAAAAAGGGTTCCTTTTCCCACTGCTGGTGGACATGTAAAAATTATCAAAACTATTGGGTAAAAATTCATAAAATCATAAAAAATATAATAGATTATAAATCTGAAAAAAAAACACCAGAAATTTCCCTCCAAAGGATTTGGAACAATTTGCAAAAACACAAAAAACTACTATACTATTTATTAACGGCAGCGAGAATTGTCATTGCCAAACACTGGAAGAGTCAAGTCCTACCATCAATTGAAGAATGGTTCCAGAAAATTGTTGTTGCCTACATTGGGATGTCCAAAGGACCATATGTTTCTGTTTGTAGCAGTTACTGAGAAGTACTCTTGGTTACCAGAGTCAACCTTTCTACTGGCCTATAGTGAATGTTTTACTCCTGTGAAAACACACGAAGAAGTTTAAAGGCTATAAAAAGGAAGAAAAATACTTCCATTTCAAATGTACTCATGAAGAGAGAATGTCAATATCCAGGAGCTCTCCTGGACTGCTGTAATAACTTGTGTCCTGGGTCTCTGTGTTTGTGACTTGCAGTTGAAAAGCAGCCTTGTCCTGAACGTAATCAGCAGTTTTGCTGCAGTTGTTGGGATATTTGTTTTCCTGGTGGACATATTTTATTTCCCTGGTGACCAGTATAAACAACATGCAGAGGACTGGGTAAGCAAATAAATTCTTAATTTATGTCAGTAGCTGTTAAATTGTAAGGCCCCTTCCGCACACGCAAAATAATGCATTTTCAAACCACTTTCACAACTGTTTGCAAGTGGATTTTGCTATTCCGCACAGCTTCAAAGAGCACTGAAAGCAGTTTGAAAGTGCATTATTCTGCATGTGTGGAATGAGCCTGAGTATGAGATCTCTTGATCTGGATATGATAATCTGGTTTACCTGCCAATTATTTTCACATTTCATATTACCAAATATTATTTCCCCTTGTTTTGCTCTTGGTCATGATCTACAGCCGTTTCCACACTGTCAAAATATTCTGGGTTGAACAACAGAAATGTCCCGTTCTGTACAACACACGGTTCCTGGTCCTAAAGTAGGTTTGCCCTGTGATATTTCTCTCATCACAGGGCATTCAAAAACTGCCAAATTGGAGGTTCTTTAAAAAAAAACAGGGCAAGCCTGCTAGAGCCTGCTACAGTGTGAACACCAATCAGGAGCAGGACCGGTTTATTTTTCTAGCCCAGCCACCTGATCTCCTCATTCAAGCTGCTACTCAAAAACAACAGCCAATCAGAATGCGGGGACACTGGGCATGCTCAGATAAGCTTGCAGCTGCCACTCAAAAACAACAGCCAATCAGAACGCAGGACACCAGCCATGCTCAAATAAGTTTGCAATGTAAATACAGAAGTCCCGGACTTGTGTGAAACAAGCTGAAGTATTTTCTCCTGGACTCCACTGGATTCCTTCACAAAATGGGCAGCCATGCGAATGGACACTCCGAGATAAATAGACCCAGGTTAAAAAAAATGGTGGTACACAGATATGATTTTGCTGTGCAGAAAAAGTAGTGGAGCCTTAAAGGTACAGAGTAGTTTTTTGATCACTTATAGGTGTACCTACTCCTTTGTTTCTCATGGATGTTTCACCTGGAAGTTGGCAAACCTGCTTTGAAGAAAATATTGCCCTGATTAAATATCATTAGCTGATTTTAACTAATTAAGTCTACAGTATCTCCTGTACTTTGTTTTAAGTCTGCTACAAAGTACAGACTGTGATCTTTTCTGCTAAGCCCTACATCTTCTCAACCACCACCCCATGATGCTTAATAAACAACTAGGCTGATGAGCAGCTGATGAGCAACCTTTTGCACTATGACCACAAGGTCTACTGGGACCTAAAAAGTACAGCTCATCCTCGCTAAACTGATTATTATATATATTCTACCATTTGTAGTTCTGTCCATGGTACTAGTTTGCACAATGCTACCCAGTGTATCAGCAATCAATTCCTTAGTGAGGTCGGCACAGTCATTTTCTGTGATGCAAGGGATACATTGTAGGCCTTTGGAGTTAAGTACAAGAAACCCATCTCAGTTGCACAAACTAGTAGTATGCTGTTAATGGAAAAAGCCAGTGCTATTTACAGATGCTGTTTCAGGAAACCCAAACTACTTCTACATGTCATAAAATCCTCATGCCTTTTCAAGACAGCACAAAGACTTTGTTTCCCTCACCTGGTTTCTGTTTGTGACTGAGGAACGCAGGGAGAAGTCATTTTAGCCCCACCCCCAGTCAGGGACGTAGGTATTTTTTATGGGGGGGTTCGGGGGGGCCCACCCCCACCCCTAGGGCATGGCCACGCCTCCCCAAGCCCCGCCCCTGGCCTAGTGCTTATAAAAGCAGCTCTCCAAGGCCAGGGACAGCAGACTCCCCTGCCCTGCCCTCCCCGTCCCCTCTGGGCAGAGGCATAGAGGGAAAATGGAGACTGGTGCAAAACCTGAGTTTTGCGCCCCTCCCCCCCCTGGGCAGCCGCTGTGATGCTGGAATCCACCCGCAAACAGCATCACTTTCAATGGTGTTTAAACTAGAGAGCCCAAATTCTCCTTTTAAATCCACCTTAAAGGGAGAATCTGGGGTCCCTAGTTAAACAACACTGAAAGTGATGCTGTTTTGGGGTGGATTATCCCCCACCCTGAAACAGCATCACTTTCAATGTGGCGTTGTGGTTAAGAGCAGGTGCATTCTAATCTGGAGGAACTGGGTTTGATTCCCTGCTCTGACACTTGAGCTGCGGAGGCTTATCTGGGGAATTCAGAATAACCTGTGCACTCCCACACATGCCAACTGGGTGACCTTGGGCTAGTCACAGTTTTTTGGAGCTCTCTCAGCCCCACCCACCTATCTTTAGCAGTCTCTCCTAATGATACCACCCAGGTTTGGTGAAGTTTGGTTCAGGGGGTCCAAAGTTTTGGACCCTCAAAGGTGTAGCCCCCATCTCCTATTAGCTCCCACTGGAAACAATGAGGGATGGGGCACCCCATTTGGGAGTCCATAGCTTTGGACTCCCTGGACCAAACTTTACAAAACCTGGGTGGTATCAATAAGAGACTCTCCTGATAATACATCCCAGGTTTGGTGAAGTTTGGTTTAGGATGTCCAAAGTTATGGACCCTCAACACAGGGGTGGGGAGGGTGTTTCTGAGGGTAGAGCCAACATTTGTTAGCTTCCACCTTGGGTATGCAGCCAGTTGAACCCTACCCCAGCCCTGGACTTATGCTACTTTTTTGCGTGGCATAAGTCCATAGGGCCCCATGGAGGGCTTTCCAGCAGCAGGGAGGGGTTTTGCTTTTTCCTCCCTCCCCAGGCCTCTGAAAAGTCCATCTGAATTGCATTCTTAGTAGGCCTTCGAGCCAAAAGGCGCCTGTGAATTACCACGAGGCGGAGTTGCTGATCGGGGTGGGGGATTGGAACGAGCCCAGCTGGCACTGCCCAGACAAGGGCGGAAATGGAAAGGAAGCCACTATGGGAAGGGGCAGCGCCACTGGATGAAAGGAGGAGCGAGCCGAGGCTTTAAAGGGACTTGCCCTCCTTTGTGCAAGCCATGTGCTTGCCGGCCGACGATTTGCCCACCCACCTCACCCTGCTTTTATATGTTAATGCATGCTGTTCTGTCATAGCCTAGTTCGCGGCGGTTTGGCGCATGGGTATTGATCTGGAAGGGCAAGGGGAAGGGGGCTAAGGAGCCACGCCTTCCCCTTGGGAACGGCAACAGTGACAAGAGGTGACCGCCCTGTCGAACCGGGCCGAAAGGGGGAACATCTCTGGCCAGGAGCGGCCGCCCGGCAGAGCCCCACAGTAGATTGAAGCTCGGGACTGGGCACCCGCCCTGCTGAGCTGTAGCACGTACCTGCATGACCAGATCCAGACCCATGCTTAGCCTCACGCTTCTGCTCAATAAAATGGCTATGGCCAATTTATTACCCCAGCAACGGTGTGATGTGTATCATTATAGAGGGGCCTCGCACAAGAAGTGATCCACCCTCAGGCAGCAACATTTGTTAGCTTCCACCTTGGGTATGCAGCCAGTTGAACCCTACCCCAGCCCTGGACTTATGCTACTTTTTTGCGTGGCATAAGTCCATAGGGCCCCATGGAGGGCTTTCCAGCAGCAGGGAGGGGTTTTGCTTTTTCCTCCCTCCCCAGGCCTCTGAAAAGTCCATCTGAATTGCATTCTTAGTAGGCCTTCAGAGTCTATTTGCCTC
Organism: Sphaerodactylus townsendi; assembly: GCF_021028975.2. Taxonomy (NCBI): domain Eukaryota; kingdom Metazoa; phylum Chordata; class Lepidosauria; order Squamata; family Sphaerodactylidae; genus Sphaerodactylus; species Sphaerodactylus townsendi. Next base: position 72,199,608 of record NC_059426.1, on the reverse strand, counting down.
TGTTATGTGTGCTGAAGGAGGGCATGCAGGAAGAAGGGTTTACAGGAGGGGAGAAGACCAGTTTTTCATTGGCCTTAGATACTGATTTTTCCATAGAAGTCTGCTCAATTGGCCCAGGTGCCTAGACTTATTTACAGTGTTTTAACCCTTTCGTTGTGACAGGATTGCTCCAGACGCATTTGTTTATTGAACATATTTATATCCCACCTTACCTCCTTGGACTCTGCTTATCGATAGTCTCATTATGCAAGAGTGGCACCTTATTGAACTGCTGAAAATAATTTTAATGTTATTAGGAACTTTAAATATTCCTGTTCCTACTCTATTTTGACAGATGCGTGAAGTGATTATTTTCTTGCCTGATAAAGCCAGACGCATAATGTCCTTATGACCAGTCATGGTTCACTTAGAAATAGTGTTTTCAGCCTCCCCGACAGTTAAAGCTTCTTCACCTTCCTCCTGATTGTTCGTGGGCACATATGAGAGTCTGGGTGCTGAAGCAGCATCAGGCACTGCAACAGCAGGTTCCTGATGCCCACCAGAAGGTGCAGATGACAGCATAGCTTTATATGCTATTTGGCAGTATATCGGTCAGCAACCACTGTAGGCGGTGTTGGTGCACAGTTGGACTCTCCTAACCAGTGCTGAAGGGGTTTTTATGTGAGAGTAAATGGGTGAAGTGCTTTGTGCTGCCTGATCTTTTCTGCCCCTCTTGCTTCCCCCCCTCCCCCTTCCCACTATCTACACTAGAGTCAGAATTGGCAAATAGTCGTGATATGTGCTGTTATAACTCCTACTCTTTGGACTTTGTGCAACTGCTTATTTATGCGACACATTCATCTGGCCTCGATTAAAAAAACCCTTCTGCAAATGTTCTTAGACGCTTATCCAGCATTCCGCTTTGGCACAGTAAAGACTGATGTGCAGCTTCTCAGCATATTGGTTTAAAGACTTGTCCCTGAATTGGTTTAAAGACCAGTGCACCCTGAATGAAAGTTGTCTAGTCTTTTAAACACTCAAGCATATGTTCTGTTTGTAATTTAGATATGGACTGAAACGACACACTACATTGCAATCTGAGCTTTTGTTCAACCATTTATTCATAGCCATTCACTCAACAGCACACCAAAGCTACTGGAAAATCTCAGCTCATGTTGCCTTCAACACTTTTTTAAAGTGTGCGTTTACCTAACAACTAAATTCTCAGGATTCATACTTGAGTCAGCGTACATGCCAAAATATATGAACCAGAAAGTCAGTCCTATCAAATTTAGTGGAACTTACTCCCCAAAGACATGCTAAGAATTGGATTGCCAGTTCTATCATTCTAGTTGCCAGAGAATACCATTTTCCTGATCGGTTTTGTCCTTGTACATGCTTTTTCACAATGCATTTTCATGGCACTCCAGAGTTTCATCTCGTACATTTTCACAATCATATGTCATACTTTTCCCAAATAGGGCTATCCTATTTTCCAGATAGGGCTAATCTCTACAAAATTGCTTGAGTGGCTTAGATTTCTCCTGTTACACAAAGAAGTAACTTTGGTCTTCAGAAGTTTGGAACAGGGCCACACATAACCTTGAGCACCATCTGCTGGTGTTACTTTTCATATATCATACCTTTGCTCTACACAAGAGATTTTCCTCTCTGGGGCGGATTCCGCATAGGCCAAAAACAGCGGTGTGAAAATGGTGTAAACCCTTTTACACCCTTTTAAACCATTGAACACCGTTTTCACGCTGCTGTTTTTGGCCCATGCAGAATCCGCCTTGGCTTTTGCTGCAGCTTAACTGCAGTATCTTACCATCTCTTAACACATAGTAGGATTTGCCAGCCATTCTCCCAGTTTTCCTTTGAGTTTTTAGCCTCCTACCTAAAAATCAACTATGTTGCTTTAATACATTCCTTCTTCTGTAATGTTGCTTTAACATTATATATACTCATATCAAATAAGCTTGATGTGACATATACATAAATCTTTTGGAAAGAAAACCGTCTGGCTCAATATATGGAGTAGTATTCTTTATTTTAAAGTGTTTCTAGATTGTCATTGTTTTCACTCAGCAAATGATCATTTGTTATTAATTTCTTGCCTATAGTTAATTCATGCAAACATTTATTTATTCTTTTATACACCCCCCCTTTCCCTAGCGGGGATCCAAAGTGGCTTACAACATTGTTCTCTTCTCCATTTTATCCTTCCAACACCCACCTTGTGAGTTTGGTAAGCTGAGGCCCTTTCCGCACAGCACAGGGAGAGCGGGTTGCAGTTGGGATAAAATAACTCGCTCTCCTATTTCCGCTTTTGCATGACTCCATGCAGGCAGCGATCAGAGCCTGTGGAAACAAGGCAGGTTGCTGTGGCGCCTTAGCACAGAGGTCTTTTTTTTCTGGCTTCCCTCCATTGGTTGCGTAGCTACAGGGGCGGGAAGGCATCGACCCCCCCATATCCATGCTGACATCTCGTGATGGCACGAGATGTCCCTGTGACTCTGCATGGCTATGCAGCTGCGAAGTGGGGACTTTCTTTAAAAGGGAAGCGCAGCCGATTCAAAGTGCCTCCTGGTCAGCCGTTCACTTGTGAGCAGCTGCAACCTGGGTTTAAACCAAAGAATTGTGGATAATGCGATTCTCAAAAAACCCAGTTCGGGGGACTTAACATGGGGCAGCCTTGCTTTAGAGGTGGGAGCCATGTAAAGTCCCCCCCCCCAATGGGTTTTTTACCATCCCTATCCTGGGTTTGTTGGCCTGTGCAGAATGGGCCTGAGATAGAGTGGCTGATTCAAGATTTCCCAGCAAGTTTCTGCAATAGCAAAGAGATTTGGACCTTGGGTTTCCAGAAAGATGCAATTATGTTAAGGGAATATAATATTTTCCCAGGGGTGAATACAACTGACACATGGAGACCAGAATATGGTAGCATTTAGCATCAGATTAGGATCAGAAAGACAGAGATTCAAATCTGCATCCACCCATGAAAGTCATTAGGTGGCTCTGAATCACACAATCTCTGGCTAATCTGCCTCAAAGTGTTCTTCTGAGTAAATAGGTTTACTCAGAAGTAAACTCTATTTTTATTCACTGAGATTTTCTCTCAGAAAAGTGTTCTTTGAATTACAGACTAGATTATGTTAATACACTCTACATAGATTTGCCATTGAAGAGTAAACAATGCTGACCTAGATAGGTCTGATAGAGATGAATGGTCTGATTCAGTATAAGGCAGTATCATGTGCAAGATGCACTGTTAATTTAGAAAAACACTCACCCTCAAAATGCTTTTGGCAGGTTATCTTTCTAAATCCTTACCTCATGTACCCTCAGCAGTTTTGTGGGGATGGGTTTCTCTTATTTTTCAACCATACAGATGAGGAACTGAGGTTGATAGATTTTTGCCCCAAGGCTATACAGTAAGCAGAAAGCTGACCTAATGACTGGCTGCCCCTATCAAGCATTTCATGACTTGTAAACCCCTTCATGACCTGGGATCCTCCTATCTGAAAGACTGACTCTCCCTGACACTTCAACTGAACCTCATTAGGGAGAAAAACGCTTAAAGGAATAGGCAGTAGATAGATAGAGCACACTTACTGTTCAATCCTATGCAGAATTGCTGCAAAATAACTCTGCGTAGGTTTGTAATATTATGCTTCACTTGCTCACACACTGCACCTTGTGTGTAGAGAGAGAGACTTTCCACTCCCCTTCCTGCCTTGCACAATAAAAGAGCAGACTTGGAGGCACCCATCATACTAAGCATGGCCCTAGGAGTTGGACTATTTTTAGAAGCGGCTACTTGCTAGAGACAGCAGATCTTTGGAACACCTGCTTTGGGCCACCACACTGTTCTGTTTGGGTAATAAATAAATGATATCCTGTTCAGCAGTTGTTCTTTTCCCCAGGAAATTGAACAAAGTAGTAACTGTTACTTGAAAACAAGTGAGTTGTAACAGACATTTGTGTGTGGGGGGGAGGGGGGTATTATTTTGCATTTAGGTTCATTTTGAAATCGCATCAATTATGTGCTTTGTGTTATGTTTTGCAAGCAATTCTGAGAACATTGCCAGCAAGTGGAGTATAATTGATTAAATAATAACAATACATTGTGACATACGAGTAAAAACATCCATGCCCAGAAGCCCAGTAAAGAACATTGCAAATTTGGAAACCTTGAAACTAGCATAATGAAAGGTATCCCCTTACAGTGTTTCTCTCCCTGGAAGACAGATAAAATTTCCAGACTGAAAGACAAGCTGAGGGTTCTGCATTATACATTAGTGTATTTACAGGACTGACCTGGGAATGATTACCAAGACTTCTGAGCAAAACACTCTTAGCATTATGTGCACCTCATTTCATTTGTTTAGCACAGTGATTCCTTATTTCTTGTGAAAGGATAGTACATTCATAACTTATACTCAAAGGCGCTGATGTGTCATATCCACCACTCATACTCAGGAGAGTACCTAGACATTCAGTGCAGGGAGTAACAACAATGGTAGATTCCTCCCTCCATGCTTGAAATTACTGGAAGAGCTTGCTTTAGCATTGTCTGTAGAATCTCTTTCTGTGTATATCCCAGTAGATTAAATATCCCAGGGTTTGACTTCCCTTCCATCAGCACCTTGTCATCCCTGCAGGTTGCATTTCAGCCGTTCTCCTATGTGAGAGATTAGATTCTGTGCAGCATCTGCTGCTGCACCACTAAGTTGCCATCTGCTTTTCCACTTTCACCACCATTGGCAATTGTAGAGGCAACATCTATTGTGTTCTGATGGAATTGGGAGGGGAGACTTGTGCATTCCAACATATGCCAGGGAAGGGGAGGGAGGGGAGTGAGTGAGTGAGTGAGGGAGGGAGGGAGGGAGGGAGGGAGGGAGGGAGGGGTGGCATGCAAGGGAGGGGGCCACCATCCCCCCCTCTGCCCCACAGAGCAGATTGCCCCACGGTTGCCTGCTCCCTGATTGCCCCACGGTTGCCTGTTCCCTGCCCGGCACTGCTGCCTCCCGCAGTGCGAGAGGCAGCGGCACCGGGATGGTGGCCGCAGCCTGCCCGGTGCTGCCGCCTTTCGTGCTATGGGAGGCAGTGGCGCCGGACAGGGAAACCCCCTCCGCCCGATGGAGCAGGCGGTCCGTGGGGCAAAGGGGGGATGACGGCCTCCAAATTTTCTCCCCGCCCCCATGGATCCCCATGCCACACCATCAGACCTGGAAGGTAAGGTACGTGGTGGCACGGGCGGGGTGTGTGAAAAACTCGCATGCCGCCCCGGGCACAGCTTTGCCCAGCTACGCCTCTGCTGCCACCACAAAAAGAAAGCCTCTGGTTGCTTTAAAAATAAGGTTAACTTACTTTCAGGCATGGGGCACTGTGGCTGAGAGGAGACTGAGAGTGGGGACAAGGCCAGAGAGGGGGCTCTTTCCCTAGCTTTCTCTCTCCAGTCTCCTCTCAGCTACAGCACAGCTCACCTAAAAGTAAGTTAATCTTAATTTTAAAGCAACCAGTGAGGGTTTTTGGTGATGGCAGTGGGGAGGGGGAACTTGGCTCCCACCCCCACCCCTTACACTGCCACCACAAAAGTCTCTGGTTGCTTTAAAATTAAGATTAACTTACTTCCAGGAGGTGAGGCTGGGCTAGTCAATCAGCATAAGGGCTTTTCCTCCCCACCCACCCCATGCCCAAGGAGTGCCTGGGGTTTGAACCTCCCTCCCTCCTGCCACTCCTGGTTATGCATCTGGCTGTGGCAGTGCACTGCAGCAAATGGGCCGTCTTGTTCTTAAGGTCTGTTACAGGCTAGCTATGAAAAGTGTGAAATGCAGATACACTTGATGGCCCACTAGTAAGAAAAACAAGAGTCCTGTGGCATCTTGAATACCAGGCCAGATCAGTTTGTACTTCTCTGCATCTGATGACGTGATCTCTGACTCATGAGTGTTTAGGCTAGAATAAATGTTGCTGGTCTTCATGTTTTATTTTGCTGCTGCAGACTAAGAAAGGTACCCATCTGGAATCATCTGTGGTGGTTGCCTGATTATTGCTGATTTTGTTTTATCAAACAGCACTGACATCTGCTGCCATGCTGTCATGGCTGCCAACGCAGTATAAATACTGACAGGGTCAATTGGTAAACATTCATGTTCATAATTCATTACATGTCCCATCATGTGTGAACTGAATTAATTGAAAAGCGTTGTTTATAATTATGTGAGATGCCGAGCGAGCTTGGGGATGACTGTTTCTTACGTACATTCATGGTGCTATGATTAAGTCGTAAAAATTAAATTGTGAATTCATCCTGAAAATCCAGGTTGGCTCTTTCTTGCAGATAATTCCCTTTGGTTGTATTGGATTTTGAGAGTCCTGTTGCTTTCAAATGACAAAACATAAAGTCAGCGGAAGACCTGGTTCACAGCTCTGAGATTTTGAAAGAAAGCAGCAAGGTGAGAGACAGACATGACACAGACATTATTGTTGCTTCTGAACTCTAAAAGTGGAAAGGAAGGCAAACAATTTTGGTGCTGTTCAGTTTGGAGAGCATACTGGGTTCCGGCAGGACACAGGTTTGTAAAAGTACGCATGGGATGGAGACCCAGGGTGGTGTAATATTGACAATGTCAGAAAAGGATCTGGGAGACCTAGTTTTAAATCTCCAAACTGCCCTGAAAGCTGTCAGTTGAACCTCCCTTGAAGGGTTGTTATGAGGGTGAAGTGAAAGACAAGAGAACAATGTAACCTGCTTTGGGAGAAAGGTTGGGTATGAATGAAGTAAATAAATAAATAATAAAAATAAGTGGATAAAGAAGAAGAGTTTGGATTTTTTCCCCCCCTTTCTCTCCTGCAGGAGACTCAAAGGGGCTTACAATCTCCTTGCCCTTCCCCCCTCACAACAAACACCCTGTGAGGTGGGCGGGGCTGAGAGAGCTCCGAGAAGCTGTGACTAGCCCACGGTCACCCAGCTGGCATGTGTGGGAGTGTACAAGCTAATCTGAATTCCCCAGAAAAGCCTCCACAGCTCAGGCAGCAGAGCTGGGAATCAAACCCGGTTCCTCCAGATTAGATACACGAGCTCTTAACCTCCTACGCCACTGCTGCTCCTAAAGAGAATGTTTCTCCCTTCCCTAAGATAAAGAGAACTGTTGGATAAAGAGAACTTTTCTCCCTTCCCTAAGAGTATCTCATGAAGTTATTCAGCAATAGATTCAGGGCGGGCAAAAAGAGGTACTCTTTTGCTCAACAAGTAATAACATTTTGAAGTCTACTGTTAGTGGTCATAGTGATGGCAACTAGCATAGATGATTTTAAAAGGAGATTAGATAGACACATTGAGTATAGGTCCATCAATCACTATTAGCCTTTGGTGTGTAAAGGGAACCCTCCATATTCAGAGGAATTAACCCTCTGAATGCCAGGGCTAACAAGCAACATTTGGCAGCTATGCCTTGTTTCTTGGCCTGCAGGGCAACTGGTTGGCCACTGTGTGGAACAGGATAACGAACAGTTGGTCTGATCCAGTCGGGCACCTCTTATGTTCTCACGTTTATATCCAATGTGGTTCTGGCAATTCGATTACAAATACCACCTCTGTTTTCCAGTGCAGAAGAGAATAAGATCCTAAGCATCAAGTGCAAGAATTTATCTTCATGCTAACATTATTCCCCCACTCATGCAAGCAATGCTGGCATGCATGGGCAAGCATTGTGCTGCATAGGCAAGCATCATCTGAGCTTTTCTGATGGAAAGCTCACAGGTATGCAAAATACTCTTTGCTCAAGCATACATTTCTGAACCAGCAGCCACTATGGAAGCTTCCTTGCATATAATATGAAAAGTGTTGAGTGGTGATGTGCTAAAGAAAGGTCAGACTGGTAACATGGTGTAGGGAACCCAGAGTGCAGTGCATTAGGGAGCTGTCCTGCAAGAGCAGCCCAGGAAAGTCAACTATGGGATATAAGAACTGCCACTCTTACTTTGTGAGTGTACTGAGACCAGAGCATCACAAAGCTGCTGCTAGCCTGTCACATTCCCAAATGGAGCTTCAGAGAAATCAGTAATTTTCTTATAATCTGCAAGCCCTGCTGTGTATGCATGTCTTTTAAAATCTTAAGCCTCACAAGCAGGGGAAATACATCTATTGGACAAAACTGCTATTTTTAAGCATATAAGTTTTTTGCATAAGCAACACCTTCCTTGAATGCATAGGAACTTCTTTACAGTGCAATCCTAAGAATACTTTCCTGGGAGTAAGTCCCATTGAGAAGATTACATTCAGATTCACAGTAGACCTATTTAGAATTATACTGTTCGCCATGCTGCCAGGCTCAAAGTCATAGTACCAAAAAGGGCATTTTTTCCCAGGATCACTTCAACAATTATAAGTAGGAATAATCATGAAAAATCCACGCTACACCTGGAGGAATTTTCCACAGGCAAAGCAGGGGAGAAGCAGCTGGCAGGGGTTGAATTTCCCATTGGTTATTCTGAATCCAAATTATTTCTTGTAAAACTTACCTCTCTTTCTTTCTTTCTTTCTTTCTTTCTTTCTTTCTTTCTTTCTTTCTTTCTTTCTTTCTTTATCTATTATTATTATTATTATTATTAATGATAATGATAATAATGATGATGATAATGATAATGATGATGATGATGATGATGATGATGATGATGATGATGATAATAATAATAATAATAATAATAATAATAATAATTTGATTTGATTTGATATACCGCCCTATCCCTGAAGGGCTCTGGGCGGTGTACAGCATAAAAACATAATACATAAAATCATCATGAATACAATTATCATAAATACAATTAAAACAGCGGTTATTTCCTAACATAGGCATTCCACAAAACCCTTACTTAAACCCTCCCAAGAAAAAGGAGGGAGGGAGACAATGGGTCCTGATGATGATAGGGACCCATATGGAGCGGGGGGGGGGGGCACACTCAGCGGCTGGTCTCTCCAAAAGGAAACTCTCCTATCTCACAACTAAAAAAATGTTTTTTTAAAAAAAAATCTAGAGTTGATGAATCAGTGCTCCAGGTGGGCTGAGTATCAGCCCTGATTTCTGAATATAGTGCTTGCTTATTTCAATTTTTGTCACTCCTGAAACCCCTGGAAAATGTGCTGTATTTCCTGTCCAAGACAGGAATGCAGTTCTCTGCTCCATCCTGGATTGATTGTTGGTGTCTGGCTTTGGGCATTTCGCACCCATACCTCAAAGAAGCATTTTCATCCTTATTCATTTGTCATTTGGCCCCAGACAAGCCACATGGTGGTAGTCTCTGTGCATTCTCTCTCTTTCTCTCCCACTATCCACAAAATGTATTTTTGTCTCTTGCGTGGATAAAAGGAGGAAGAGATAGAACACTTTCAAAACTGTGCCATTCTTCAGACATTGCTTGTCTTTCTCATTTGCCTGCCTGTTACTCAAAAGACAGCCCATGGCCACACAGCCCAGAAAACCCACAACTGCTAGTCCTCTTTACCTTTTTTGGATGGGTGGGAATGGAGAAAGCATTATATAACTGGACTTCTTCAACCTTTGGCAAATCACTTGCCATCAGATTCACCATATTGGTAAGGACATCAGCAGCAATCAGCCATCATTGCAGTTATCTTCTTTTGCAAAGAGCCTAGTGGTTAAGGCTGCCAACAGTTTTCATGGCTCTGCTCCTAAACCTTCAACAGCAACCAGCTATGCAAAAAGAAAAGTAGTTCTATGCCGGGAAAAGCTTCACCAGCTATAATGGCAACATACCAAGCTGCTCTTAAAGGTAAAAAAAAAAAGCAGGGCCAATATACATGTTGTCAGTGATTTGTGGTGCCCAGGTTTAAATATGTCATTAAGACATATCAGCATGCTGATTACCCTTTTTCTGGAAATTTGTGAAAGATAATGTTGCTCAACCCCTTTGGCCATGTTATTTGTCAGATGGGATCACCAACTGTGTCATCTTCATTTGCTTTGCAAAATATATTAGACAGATTCTTAAAGAATTCATACAGCATGGGCGTTCAGCAGATTAAGGAACAATGCTATGTGAATCTCACTGATGCTACAGTTTGCATGTTTGGTTCCTCTGTAGCTACTGTGCAATATTGCCTTTCTGTTTGGCTGAGAATAAAGAATGGCTGTTTGGAAAAGCCTGTGTGGGTGAATTTCTATGGAATGGTACAGTGATTGCTTTAGATTCTGGTTCTTTGGTTTTAGATTCTGGTTCAGAGGAGCCCTGAACAAACATTTGCTGGAGTTTCCAGCCAGGATCCCTGTTTCTTCCACTGTCAAAGCAGCTGGAAGGCCAAATTCCCAAGTGTGAGAAATCAACCTCATTCCAAAAGAGAGCCAAAGCCGTTTGCCTCAGATTCAGCTTTGCTCTATGTTTCTATATTAAGCAGTCAGCCTCATGCAGTGTTCTTACAAAAAAAGAAGCAGCCATTTTCACACATGTGTTCTTTTTATAACTTTCTTATCTCCTATGAGTAGCTTCTCCACTGGGTAAGGATATTAAAACTGAACAGACACTTTCAAGATCTGTCTATCCTGCATTCTAATCAGGGCTAATATTATGGGCTTGGAGTTTCCGAACTCACAGAGAACACTGGTAGTCACAGAAGGTGGGGCAGGGGCTTCTTCTCCATTGGCCATGGTAAGAAAGACAAGCTCTCACTGGTCACAGAGTATCCTTTCTTTACCAGGAAACAGGCTATGGTTGACTTCCCCCAGTCCTGTTACAGAATGACAAACCCAGACTCCTCTGCCAGTCAACCAAGAATGGTACACCATTCAGTGCTGGCCCCAACATCTAGTTTGGCTCTCATCTCTATTTGGAGCCAGTGACATCCATAGATTCCTAGGAGCAGATTCTTGCCTTGCAATGCAGCTTGAGGTCAATATCCACCTACAGCTCAAGGAATGCATGTCCAACCAAACATGAGCCTTTCTCAGTCTAAGACTGTGAAAAGGTGATAGCAGAGCAGGTCATATGGAGTTACATTGGGCTGAAGGTATGATTCCGTGTAAGGCAGTATAATGCTAGATTCTAATCAGTGTGTTGTAACAAGAGTTGTGTTGATTATTCCCTATTGTTTTATATGGTTATCTACATTAATATAAAAATATAGATATATGGAAAATAATTAATGCTTCAAAATTCTGTCTGTGGAACAGCTGCTTGGCTGCAATTAAGAGGGTCATAGGATGTTCAGCTGGCTCTCTATTGCCCATGTTGCTGAGGAGCAAGACAACGTCTTGTAGGAGACAGTAACAGATAACACTCAAAATACAGACGTATATTTGTTTAAGAGAAATGTTTTATTTTCCTTTTTTAAAAAACGATTGAAAAGCAAGATCCATCATATATAGGTAAAATCAGCCACAGAATCTAAAATCTAAATTTATCCTTTGAAAGACCAAGTGAAAAAGTAACAGTTCTGAAAAGCGGATCTCTGCAAGGTCACCCAACATTAAGTATCCCAAGATCACAGACAGCCATTTGATAGTCAGTAGAAAAAAATTCCCATGAAAACATGCTCTGAAGAAATATTAACCAAGATGCTTGGAATTTAGAGGAATGGATTCCTATCCGGTCATTCCCAGTTTCTTCATAATGGTAAAATCTCTGAAAACACCAGTTACTACTAACACAATATGCGGGGGTGGGGGGATCTCTACAAGCCAGACACATTATCTTGAAGACCAAGGACACCATCTACTACAAAGTTCTCTTTCATAATCCTCTTTGGAATGAATGACAGCAGAAGAGCTTAATTTATGCTACTCTCATTCATTTCAATACTTGCACAGAAGAATTACCCAGGGAACTGGGTCTAGATGTTACAATCCTACACAGAAATTGTATGTAGTTCAGTAAAACTTCAAGCACAGGTCAGGATTTCAACCCACTTCCTACTTGCAGGACAAACTTTTGTGTTTAGGAAGTTTATCCCTACTAAACCAATATGGATTAGCCATGCATGTGGCAGCAGAGATCACTGCAAGTGGGACATGTTACACTTATAATACTTAGGCCTACATGATGGGCTGACCCAGAATGGTCAAATGTTTCAGGGCCATCATGGAAATCAGTTAAAATAAAAAAGGTGATCAAAGTTTTCCAGCGTTCACTAAGAAACAGATCCCTAATAAAAAGGGAATGATACATAACTGCTATGTTAATTCACTCACAGCTGCCAGTTACATCATCACAAAGAGGTTGTGGTTTGATCTCCTTGAAGAATAAACCTGCAGACAATTCTCTGGGTATGGGTTGTGGCCTTGGTCCTCTGTTTTTCAGAGTAACAAATTGGGATATAAAATATTTTAAATAAATACATTATTATTCTTTACCTGCATGAATGTACAATGATTAGAACACGTGTAGTAGGCAATTCCCAAAGATCCAGCACTGCTGATAAGATTTACAGAACCAACCAGCTTTGATTTGCTTTTCAAATTACTTCTCAGGTGCAGCTTTTCACATGGAATGCCTGATCCCACACGGAAGCACAAGAGGGACAACAGAAGAATGGTGGTCCCGTTCACCAGGTAATCAGAATGAGTTTGATACAGTGCTCAATAAAGAGTCTTCATCGACCATCAGTATATGTTCATCTTCAATAAGGAGCCTTTATCAACCATCTCTAATACTGGCCATCAACTCATTCAAATCAAGATCACCAACAAGTTTCACTTTTATTATGCAACTGGGGGAGTGTCACAGCCAGCCAGAGGCAGAGACAAGCCACTAATGACTTCCCCATTCTTCCAAGTATTTTGTTCCTCTGATTCCCCAACTGTCCCGTGACCACCCCCAACACTGTATCTAGACAGTCCTCAGGCAGATTTTTGACATGTTAATAATCCATTTGTCAGACCCGCTGAGAGTTTCACACTCAGCCTATGCACAGAGGAGTCTGTGTGTTCCTTCTTTTTCCAAGGCAGACCATGTCAAGCCACATGTTTTTTGATCTCAGAATAAGTCTGAATCTGTAGTGGAGAAAGACAAGAGAGAGCCCCTTTTGGCCTCACTGGCCCGGCAGGTGGGCAGTACTTGAAGGAAATCTGTCATGCAGGGAAAAGGCCAGCTTTTTTGTTTACCTCAAAATAGGTGTAATTTCTTCTTACATGTTCCTCTTTGAGTCTTCTACACAGTCTCTACTTTTAGATCATAATTTACATCATTGGAATTTGGTGGGTAATTTGTAGATGACTCTATGGAAGGGATCTCAGCATCTGTCCTGATAGTGTTTGGTTCAATCAATATGGCCTGGAAAACAAAAGGCAAAAGCTCACTTGCGTTCTCATTGTTTTCCACAGCCCTGATCTGGATGTATCATATGCCACACCCCCATCCCAACCAAAACGATCTTCTTAATCATTGGAAATAACTGTCCCACTCATATGCCTAGTTTCTACTAAATCCCAATTTAACTTTGCTGTCTTTTCCCTTGCAGATTATTACCATCCACTTAAACCAGAATACACAAAAAGCAAACACTGAAACTAGAAGGTTGCAGTTAGAAGGAAGCAATTATCACCCTGGTAAGAATAAAAGTCACCTCATTGGAGTCAGAACGGGTTGCCTGGCACCAAAAATAGGCAGTGGCAGATGCGATGCCAAATTCCAGGATAGTGAATGACAGCAACACAATGGCAATCCTGTTGCCCGTCTACTCCACAAAGAAAGCATATAAGAATATTACAAGCATTGAACACATTGAAATAGATATTTTCTCCCAGGCTGCCCAGATTTATACATATATTTTTCTGCAAATTGAATGCACCAAAAATATCTTTCAGGATATAAACCACATGTCAGCAGAGGCATCTTTTTGTTTTTTTACAATGGCAGAATTCAGCCCTGGTGGAAATCAGCTTTGTGTGGGTGTCAAGCTGCTAACAGCAGATGCTACTCTGTTTCAAAATGTTCTTCCTAGTCTGGATTGTTTTTCTTGAGCAAACATTATTTTTTCCAGTATTTAATATGCAAGTTATTTGATAATGGGTATGTGGTTGCAAGTAAGAGTAAGAAAAAGAGGGGGAAACTGTGTGTTGTTCCCAGCACAATCAGTCCCCAACCTAGGGAGGAACCTTTCAAGATTTGTAATGGAATTCTTCCATGGTGCTAATCACTTTGGGATAGAGTTGTCAATTTCCAGGTGGTAGATGGAGATCTTCCACTATCACAACTGATATCCAGGCAACAGAGATCAGTTCACATGAAGAAATGGCCTCTTTGAAAGATGAATTCTATAGAATTATTCCCCATTGAAGTCCCTCCCTTCCTCAGCCCCACCCTCCTCAGACTCCACTCCTAGAACTTCCAGACCTTTCCCAACCTGGAGCTAGTAACCCTGCATTGGACCCCTCTCAACTAGGATGTGAAACCATAATTTGAAGTTGGGTTAAGTGAGAGCTAAGTGAGAGGACTAGTTGCTAGCATTTACCACAGTCAACCTCAGTAGAGGTTAAGGAGGGCAGAAGAAGGTCTGGAGGAAATAACACTGGAAAAGGAGCCCGGGGGGAGGAAAGACATGGAATTGCACGGCAACCCCAGTCCTTAAGAGCATCTTCCTCCACAGAGAAGTTCACATGAAGTACCAAGCTGGAAGTTCAGCAAGTTTTGCAACAAGAAGGTAGTACTAGATAGCACAGGTGGGATTTGTGCAAAATTTACCACTCATGCTGGTTCAGCATAGTCTCCATGTGGCTAACTTCTGTTAGGCACCAGGGCCCAAAGTTAGTGAAATATGTCACAAATACTCATGATCCTATTCTATATGTACAATCTCATGAAATCTGTTTTATTTCTGGAATGTAGGAGATTCAGCGGGGCATCTCCTACATTGAGCTTTAATAACAACAGAGGCATTCTTCCTATGAGAACATAACTTGTTGGGGATAAGGTTGGCAGAAACCCATGCAGGGGTAATTGCTCCATAGTTCTGGAATTCCCTTCCCCAGGAAGTGAGTGTTATGCCATCTCTGTAGGCCTTTCATAAAAAGATGAACACATTCTTGGTCAGAATTGGCAGGACTATCAGGAAATCCCGGGCAATCACCTAGGATGCCACATTTTGAGGAAAATGGCAGCATAGATGAGAGTTGGACCTCTTATTTCCTATGTGTTTTTCTTCTAAAGGCTGAATGGAAGCCACTGCCCACACACCACCCGTCTTTTCATTCCTTCTCTTAGCCCTGTGCAAGTGCCAACTGTTTCCTCTGCTGCTGTTCCATCATCACCATCCAATGCCCAGTGTAGGAGAGTGGAGCAAGGAAGGGCTGGAGATGCCTGGAGCCACAGAACAAAAGAAGCAGCCATAGGACCAAAGAAGCACCAAAATGAGAGAGGGCCATGTTGGTATCTGCTGCACCCTGTCTGCTTCTGACTTATTTCAGACTCTGCACCTCACCTTTCTCTCCCAGTTCTCCTTACCCCCTTCTCTGGCCATGCTGAGCAGCAGTGCCTTACTATCACCTCAAGAGGAGATCTCAAGACTTCATCAAATACAGTTTAGAAACTTCCTGCTGGGGCTATCTTTCCACCAGAGAAATCAGGGCCCAGGATAAATATGATGGCCATGTCAGGGAAGTTTTGCATGTGCAGCAGTTGAAGGATAGATACTCTAGCTCTGCCCTGATGGTACCATGGAGAGGAGGGATAGAAAGCTAGCGTATTAGCCTGCAGAGTCACCCTGAACAGCTGGCTATGTGTGCCTGCACTGCCTACCCTAGATAGACAGGAGCGGTGAGAACAGTCACTGCTTGCTTCATCTATCTGTTCAGCAAGATGGTTCTTCCTGCACTCATCTCAAGTGTGTCCCACTGGGGGCTGGCCCAGCTAAGCCCTCACCCCACCCTTCATGGCGGCATGCCTGCCTGTGGCATCACAGCAAGACAATGCAGTTTGAGGCCCTGCACAGTCTACCGCCTCCTCTGCAAGTGCTGAGAGGGACCAAGGAGGACTTATGCTCTTGCAGGAGATTCTGCATGTTGCCTGAAATGAAAAATAAGTGATATAAATAAGTGAAATATAAATTCTGTGATCCAGTAGCTATGCATCCCCTTGCCCCCTCCAAGGCTGACCCAAACCCATCTTTCCTGACAGAAAGAGACTTGACCCTCGAAAGCTGGCGCCCTAGAAATCTTGTTGGTCTTTAAGATGCTGCTAGACTCAGATCTAGCTTTTCCACTGCAGACCAGTGCTGATACCCACAGATCTTCCTTATTAGTGGCATATTCATTAGTACTGTTGTGGGGAGGGCGCACACATCCTGTCATCCCAATAGCCAGATTGGCCCTGCTGATTCCCGACAGCCATGTTACAGTGGTGGCTTGAAAGGAAGCATGGCATTAACTGGCTTCTATAATCTCCATATCTCGTCTTCCATAGATACCGCTAAGGAACATGGAGGGTTTTTGAAGAGCTGAATCATTTTATTTTCATACTGTTTGTTTTGAATGTCCAGTAAGTAGAACATTCATTCTAGGTTTCCCACTTTTCTGTCTCTTGATGGGGAATGGGCACCAAATTCATAATTTACCTAGTGTGAAAAGAGAAGGAAGGAAGGAAGGAAGGAAGGAAGGAAGGAAGGAAGGAAGGAAGGAAGGAAGGAAGGAAGGAAGGAAGGAAGGAAGGAAGGAAGGAAGGAAGGAAGGAAGGAAGGAAGGAAGGAAGGAAGGAAGGAAGGAAGGGAGGGAGGGAGGGAGGGAGGGAGGGAGGGAGGGAGGGCACTTTGGGGTGAGCCCTGATTCTTGTTTCAGAAAGGTTTCAGTCTGATTGTTGATAGCACTGATTCCTCTTTTATTGCCTCCTGTTTTAAGATATGTTTTTAAAATACAAAATAATGTAGAAACATATTTCAAAACAGGAGAAAGTAAGACTCTTATGTGTGATTACCATCAAGGACACAAGGCAAAAGAGAAAAGTTGCCTAATAAAATATAAGCACTTGGATCTGCATGCTTAACAATCATTCCTCCAATTCACCATTTGGATACATCCCAAGCAACTTGCAAATGCTGTGAACATATTTGTTCTGCCCTTTTTTTCTGATAAAAAGAGAGCTAAAGACTATACCAATCCCCCTGGGCCTTTTGCTAGTTCCAAAGGGTCGTTTCTGGTGCCAAGGCTGGTTTTTAAGGTTTAGAAACCTACCATGACCAAGGAATAGTGATGGCTATCTTCAGAGTAAAATGGCCCATTTATGCTCAGATCTACTATAAAAGTCAGTATTCCAAGTAATGCAAAGATGGCACTGATGATGTTCATGGCTTGGGAGCCCTTCACCTGAAAAATACAAATACTGAATGCAGGTTATTGCTGAGAGGAGAATAGTGTGAAATAGGGTCAACTGGGAAGACTTGCTGAATTTCTACTTTGCTTTCTTTAATCTTCAAGAATCTTTCTGTGCCTCAAATCAAATATCCAGCATTAATTATGATACTTTTCTACTTCACTGTACTGTGCACAGATAATAGGACCGTCAGCTATAGAAACTGATTCCGTTCAGGCTTGCCAGGTCTATCACTATAGCTGCCTCCTGCAGGAAGCCATCAACTTCCACCGCCACTCAGTAGACCAGCAGGAATAAAAATAATTAAAATAATATTTAAAATTTTAAATTGCCATGATGGTGAAGATGCGGTGATCCAGCTGCTGCCAGAACTGACATCATGCCATTGTAGGTTTTAACAGAAATTTCACTGAACCCCAGAACACCATAAATGTCACTTCCAGGTTTGGCTCAGCAATAACATCACTCTGTTACAGCAAAGGCACCTCCCCCATATCCCTGCCTCCCGGTCTCCATTGGTTGTCAACCATTGGCTGGCAACTCGAGTTCGGTTTCTGGAGGTAGAATAATCATTACAGGAGTTATGACAGAGACAAGAGCCTTTTCTTCATGAGCTTTTTTACAATGTAACTTGCCACCAAATGCTACTTGTTTTCTTTTAATTCCACTTTTTCCTGCATCAATTCCAGAAATGTTTTCCCTTCATTTTTCTTCTGTTGTTTTCTTGAGCACTTTTATTGCAATTTTTAAAAACTGTTTCCAAGCCAGCTTCCTTCAAGCATGTGACAATGTTGAAATGGTCTTTATTTCTCCATTCCACCAAACTCCTGGCACCTAGCCAACCTCCCCTTTAGCCATTTTCTCCTTTCTTGTCTTCCATTTTTGAAAGGATTTTTAAAAATTATCTTTGTCATATCACATTAGTAATGTAACATTAGGGCACAGAAACAAGCCAGGTCAACTGCATCAGCTTTGTCAGTTGTTAAGATAAAGATACCTGTGTGTCCACAGTTGAAGGGAAGTGAAATTGGCAAGGAAAGCTGCTTTTACAGGAGGAAATTTACACGGGATTGCCACAGTAATTACTGACCCTTACTGCAGCTCTACTGTGGCTGAAAAAAGTGTTTGTGGAGGGTTACGTGTTACTGTTCCTTCAGGTAATGGCATCTGCTTCAGTTTTGTTTTGTTGATGGTGGGTTTTTTGCTTCCATTTTGTGTGGGTAGTGTGGGTAGTTTTCAATGGTAAAAGTGGAGGCTAAGACATGTTTTGATGCTAGGCATTTTTTGATGGTAATGCAAGAGCACCTGTGCAAAAGAAAAAATGCAAAGGGTTTTTCCTCCAAATGGTCTGCTCATAACTAAACTTTATGTGGCAGTCTAACAAATTCTAACTCCATACAAAAATGTGCCAGTTCACAATTACCCAATTAGAACTGAAGTAAACTTATCAAAGAATATGAGTGTCGTTGCATAAGAAATAAATCCATCTCTGTGTTCACTTTAAAAAACCTCTCATGTTTCATAAATATCTTTCAGAGTACCCCTTGAGCACCTTGCCTGCTCAAGTGCAAGTGTGGTGTCATTGTTAACTAGACTAGGATCTATAAGTCTTGGGTTCAAATCCCCATTCTGTTATGACATTTGCTGGCCAGTCACACTACCCTGTCAGCCTAAGCTACCTCTCAGGGTTACTGTAAAGATTAAATGTGGAAGGTCCATTATGCTGCCTTTGGAGGAAGTGTGGTATAAAATATACTTGCTAAGAAAATGCAGGCAATCATATTGCCCTATATATTAATCATTTAGCATACTATTTACATTTCCCCTCCTTTTAGAAGGTGGCATCTGAACATTCAGGGCAATGGAGTAATGGTTTCCTTTCATTTTGGCCCAGTGATTTATGTGCAGAATAAATTAGAATATAGGATGAGGGTATACAAGCAGCTGAACACAGAGGCATAGCAAGGGGGGAAAGCGCCCGGTGCACCGGTGTGTCCTCCGCCCCCGTCCCACCCCGGAATGCTTCTGCCCTGCCCCAGAACGCCCGCGCCATGCCCTCACCACACCCCCACAGGGGCGTGTGCCTGGTGCGTCGTGCCCCCCCGCCCCCGCGGAGCTATGCCTCTGGCTGAACACAACATGCAATTATTCCTGGGATGTACATTTCTGACCTTAGGGAGTAAACTGCATGTTTGAATACTCCCTTCCTGGAAAAAAAGCTTTGAGTTGGGCAGGGAGAGAGGCAGGCAACTCTGCGTTTCCCACTTGTAGTCCAAAGCAGCACCGGATAAAACCCGTTATATCACAAGGCTTTCTTCTTTTGTAACCGTATATGCTGAGTCTATAATAGTCTATTTAACAGATGTGCCTACAATAGCCCGTGTGTTGTAATGGAAAGACTATTGATTTGGACTGCCAAGTTCAAATCCCTTATTTTGTGCACCAGCTCATTGGAAGACTTTGGTCAATGACTATTTCTCAGCCTAACTTACATCTCATGTTTTTGTGTGATGATAAAACACATGTGTTTCCCCCCTCCTGCACTTGCATGACCTCCTCCTGACATTCTTGGAATTAAGATGTGTTGAATACAGAGGTAATAAACAAGATACTGATGTGTTAAATAAGTCTCCCTCTACATATGGTGCGATTTGTCCTTTTAAAGCTGTATGAAACCCCAGTGGAATTGCATAAAATAAGGTTACATTCTACATGGCAACCAGTTGGGCCCCAAATCATGCTTTGAAAGGGGCCTCCTTGCCCTCATCTTTTCAGCTGAGATGATTCTGTATGTTCAGTGGATCCCAAAAGCCTGAGTGGGATGAATAGTTGAACAATAATAAAAGAGAAAAGAACATCAGACTGACTCACTGCACATTCAGTAGGGCTCTTCTCAGCACCAATGGAGAGGCATCCAGAGACAATGTACTGTTTGGAAAGAAGAAAAACAAGTGAGTGGTTGACCCTGTTACACTTAATATCCTTTCCCACCATCACAGGGTCCACCTCGGACAGCTTGCAGCTGAAATGAAGAAGGAGATTGGTATCATCTTTGTTGGTGCTGTCTCCAATTATTCACACATAAGACTGAGACACAGATAAGCCATACTTCTTTATACCTTACAACAGAATATCTTGGCATTTGACCAGAAGAGCAGCCTTTCTTGGGTAAGTTACCCCTGTGTTCTTATATTTTATTTGTCTTTGGTATCCCAATTTTCTCCTTCAATCTTCAGGGCTTCAAAATCAAAACCAAGGATATTTCTGCACTTTTCCTTGATGGAAAGTAGCTATGAGGCGGAAGCTGGAAATGCAGGATGTGAGATAGTTGACACCTCTAATCAGCCCTGGAGGAGCATGGAATCCTGGCACACGACGGTTCAAATGATGAGTGTGGAAGGCTTCATGATTTAGATCAATGGACCTAGCAGTGTGCCCCTGGGGGTATATACCAGTGTGTTTGAGGTATGTGAAAAAAATTACATAATAGGTTTGCTCATGTGGGGGTACAGTTTTAGGGCAATGGGTTGCTGAGGGATAGGTAAGTGAAAAAAGGTTGGAAACCACTGTTATAAATCATGTGCCTTGGAGTCATAGAACAGCGCAGAGTGGTTATTGATGTGGTTTTTAGGGATGAGCCAAAACTGTGAGTCTCAAAAAAGTCTTTAATTTTCATTTTTTTAAGCACATGGAGGATACGTTTGCAGTGTTCCACTATTATTCTTCTAGCTGTCATTTTCCTTCTTTGTCTCACAGTTCTTGGTCTCATTTACTCATAATGTCATTCAACCTGATTGGCTGCCATGACTTGTGATTTTGACCAATGCTAACACAATCCATACACACATACACACACGACAGCTTGTAAGTAGGAACATTTGTTACCACCAACAATTTTAAAAGGTATGGAACAAATGAGACCAAGGATACTGAGGATAGAAATATGCCAATACTAAGTGAGGTTATCACACACACACACCCACACACACACACCAATGCTCCCTAAAGGGACTTTGATATGTGAAGGTTAATCATCACCTGTGAACCACTTCCATGTGATCTGTGTGTATGCATGGTCATTATTAATGCAGCATAGAAAGCAGAGCAGAAACATTTGTAATGCCAGTGTGGAACTCTGTCCAGTGAAAATTCTGGATTCACATCACAAACCATTTTGAGCAAAAGCCATGCTAAGCTTTGCATATGATAATATGGGACAATACAGAAAATAATAATAACAAAATAACCTGAAAAATCTAGTGAAAATCAGGCTGGGAAGTAAGGTTACAAGAGAGAACAGACTAGAAAGTGGCAGATGGAGAAATGAGGATACATCAACTGACAGCAACATGCAAATGAGGAAAAGAAGCCGAAGCTGCTCAAAAAAGACAGTCACAGGTTGACAGGAGAAGTGCGCACAGACACTGCACGATTCCATCCCACACATCGTTAAACAGGAGTTACTATTTGCAGCCGCTCTAAACCTAGTTCAGGATGACTTCAGTTTGAAGGTGACCTGTTTGTTGTTGTTTGCTAGATCTGTTAGAGAAAATTTCTGGATCACAATCTATATTTAGAACTCAACTTTTCCTTCTTTTTAAGTGCACATTAGCATAAGGATGTCAAGATTTTTCTGCAGGTGGTCTGTGCACAGTGTCGTGTTGTCTCTTTTCCTGGTCATTGTCCACCCATGCACAAAACTCTTCATAAAGGAGAACTTGTTTTTTGTTAAGTTCAAATCCTATATTCATGTCCTTGCACCCATACACTGGCTGATTATGCACTTATGCTCCGCCCCGCAGCTAGAGAACATTTCCTTTGGGGCAGAGATTTCCTTGCAGACATGTGTTATGAGTCTGTGTTGTGGCACTGCAGATTCTGAAAGCCCCACGGTTAGTGAGAGCAGGGAGACCCCAAAGTTTTCCTTTGCTTCAGGGTTTCCACTCCTTCTGGTCTCCCCCCGCCTTCGCCACACCTTCTCACAGGCATTTTCAGGGGATCTATGCCTGACTTTTGCGAAAAGCACAAAAATATCAATATAACATAGAAATATTGATATAACATAAAACAATTTAAAGGGCTTTAAAAACAAAGTCAGCAATCTTGCAACAACGAGGAGCAACCCAGAAGTGGAGGCAGGTAAGTCATGCAACAGGCAGTGGGGTGCCTCCTTGAGTGTAAACACTATGACCCGACTGCAGTGTGAAGAGCCCTGAGGAAAGAACTTCATGCAAAACTGGCCAGTGTTTCCTACAGGCCGTTTAGTAATGGCTTCAGGGTGTTATTTTTAGCAGAAATTTAATTTGACTTCACAAACTCAAAATGGAACTGTATTGTCGAAGGCTTTCACAGCTGGAATCACTGGGGTGCTGTGTGGATTCCGGGCTGTATGGCCATGTTTTAGAACACGGCCATACAGCCCGGAAACCACACAGCACCTCAAAATGGAACTACCTCACAATCTCTCCTCAAAGTCTCCCCCCCTTTATCACATGACATAAAATATGAGTGAAGTTCACATACGTACAGTTTTGCAGTAAGGAATACCCTAATCCAGTGGTGGGATCCAAAAATTTTAATAACAGGTTCCGATGGTGGTGGGATTCAAACAGTGGCGCCGCCGCACACACGCACCTCCAGTCCCTATTGGGCAGGGAGGGTGCTTTAGTAACCCCTTCTCGGCACTCAGAAAAAATTAGTAACCACTTCTAGAGAAGTGGTGAGAAATGGTTGGATCCCACCTCTGCCCTAATCCAATATTTCCAGGAAGGAGGATTAAAATTACAGGCAACTAGTAATGAAATTGTGAGAGACAAAAGTGGAACAGAAATTAAATGTAGCAAGAGTTCTTTGTATGGCACACCTTTTAAAATTAAAACAATTGTCATCGTCCCCCCCCCCCCCCACACACACACACAATTATAAAAGGCCTTTCTAGACATCATGGGGGACATTAGGCCTTACTAGACATCATGGGGGACACATTGACCTGCTTAGCTCAAAAACACACTAGTACTGTTCAGCAAAACAAATATGACACAATAAAATTCTGTTTATCATTCCTAACACCACCACTATATTTAATTGGTGGTGCTGGTTGCTGGGATAGAGAACATCAGGCAGATGATCACATCACATGTTTCTTTCACAAGACATTACCAGGGAAACACAGGAATCGAATACGTGGGAGGGAAATACCCATACTTCCTTTGACATATTTATGCTCTTTTCAGACACTTTTAAGCATGAACAATGAACACATTGTGGGGAGGACAGTAGGTATTACAGTGGTAACTATGTGTGCAGAAGTCTCTCTCCATTTGATTTGGAATCCTGCTTGCACATAGGCACTGCATCTAGGTCTGGCAGAGGGTGAAGCTGCCATTGTAATGGTGTTTTCCTTTATATTTTTTTATTTAGAACATTTTTGTGCCACCTTTCTAGGAACCTGCCTAAAGTAGTAAGCAAAATTAAAATCATAGAAACAAAAAATTAAAATAAATTAATTAAAATCTAACATGAATAGCCAAGGCCAGAAGAAAAACATATGCTAAAAAAACAGATCACTGACACCTTAAGACAACAGTTCACAGACTAAAATAGTCTGTAATTAATTAAAAGCCTGAATTAACAGAGAAGTGTTAGCCTGGGACCTAAAAGAATGCAACACAGGTGCCAGGCAAGCCACATGGGAAAGGGCCGTAAGCAACTAGTACCATAAGCAAGATGCTACTGTTGAAAACCATGTGGCTGGTTACCACCTTCCTCAGGACCTGTGAGCAGATCTTAACTAGAGGGCTAGACAATATGGGAGGTGGTCTTTCAAATATCCTGGCTCTATGCCATCTGGGCAAGAGCCAGCACTTTGAATTGTGCCCTTTGATAAATGCTTATTGTGTGTACTTAGAATGTCTTGTTAGGCCTTAAAAAGGGTCAGCGTACCACAAGCGTTTGTTAGCTACCGTAAGATGAAGAGCCTGGAATCTAAAACCACATGCTGCTGATGAACATAACACCTTTCATTCTCGAAAACTGTTTTCTATATGTTTGGGGGAGTGTTTCAAATTGTTTGAGAAGTCTTTTCTGGAAGATCAGGAGGAAAGGAAAAGGTAGGAGAGTGCTTTCACGGGTACAAGGGTAGTACTGTCTTACTTTGCATGGTTTCATATACCCTAGTTTCAGTTATCTCAGCCTAATTACTTCCTGAGATTCCTCTATCTACTCCTTCCTTGCTTTGTATTACCAGCTCTGGTAATTGGAAAAGATAGCAAAGGCACTTACACAGGGTTGCCAACTCTGACTAGTGATATTCCTAAAGATTTGGGAAAGGTTCCTGGGAAGAAGGAATTTGAGAGGGGGGAGCTCATGAGGGTATAATTCCATGAAAATTGCCCTATGGCACCTCTGTTTCCTGCACTCCAGTGACTGGGAGGAGAAAGAATTTTTAAAAGTGCTGTCAGTAACTGCATATCACTTCCAGGTTTTCTGAAAAAAACCCAGAAGTGACAGCAGCCCTCTCTAAGAACCAAAATATATAGAGAGAGGCATTTCGAGCAATTCCAGGTCTTCTTAGAAGTG
This sequence comes from Sphaerodactylus townsendi, assembly GCF_021028975.2. NCBI lineage: Eukaryota > Metazoa > Chordata > Lepidosauria > Squamata > Sphaerodactylidae > Sphaerodactylus > Sphaerodactylus townsendi. The sequence goes on along the minus strand of NC_059426.1, from coordinate 72,174,732 downwards.
ATGTTACATAAATTGCCAGCCGCCTCCATGTCCTGTCCAAGTTTCCTGCTGGTTACCACCCTGGGCAACTCCATAATGGTTAGAATGTGCCAGACACAAATTTGCTGAATGTACATTTGACTATTCAACATTCTGCTGTGACTATTCAACCCATTCCAGATTTTATTGGATTTTTATTCCCGAACAGTCACTTTCTGAGGTCCTAATGGCAAAATATTGTATTGTATTGTAAAATATGCTGGGAGTTCCATGAGCAGAGCACCCAGACTTTTTTTTAAACTCCTGTAGCGTACATTTGCCCATCCACAGTGGGCAAGGCCCCCGTCCTCAACATTTTGAGGAGCATGAGAAAATGTGTAATGAAATAGTGTTACATATTGCTTGAGGAATTCCCTCAATCTCTATAGTAAAGTCCATACAGATTTTAGGGATTCCTGTAGTACCATCTGGAAGTACCATCACATTCTCCACACCTCCGTCTGAATGTGATGTTACATCTTCCACTGTGCTGTATGCTTTTTCCAGTCTCTATGGTTTTTATCATAGTGGTAGGAAATTCCTAAGGCAATATGGAGGAAGTACTGTCAATGTATTCTTGAAGGCTTTCACGGCTGGAATCAACGGCTGTTTTAGGTTTTTGAGGTTGTGTGGTTGATCATGCAAAATGGATCTGCGAACCTCATCATCTCACTGATGAACTGTATCACCTAGACTGGGTTCTCCATGCAAATGATTGCTTCACAACAGAAATCAGAAGAACTATAAAATCGAGAGAAACACACAAGACTAAGGAAAAACAGCCCCTCACAGGAAAGATATTTCTATTGCACATCAAGAAAATCATTGATCAAGTTGGAAAAAGATGGAAAAATATAACTTTCAAACAGTCTTCAGACCCTTCAGAAAAAAACAACAAATCCTATAGTCAGCAAAATACAAAACATACCCTCTAACCTCTGCAGAAGTCTACTGCATGCCATGCTGCTGTGGACAAGTTTACATAGGGCCTGCAAAATGCAGCACTCTGTTAAGAATTAAAGAACATCCAAGGTACTGCCAACTAATCCAACTGAGAAATCAGCAGTAGCTGAACATGCTTTAAACCAAGCCAGACATAGGATTTTATTTAAAGACACAGAAATTCTTGGCAACAGCTACTATGTCAGACTACACAGGGAAGCCTCTGAAATCTACAAGCACTCGGATAGTTTCAACAAAAAGGAAGAAAGTCTGAAAAACAGCAAAACCAAGTACTAAAAAGCACCAAACCCAAAACCAGAGACATTCAAATCCAAATGAACTCCACCTGGACACGTGCTAACGAAGGAATGATGTTGCATTGCTCTAGGAATCTCCAGAAGCACTATGGTTTTACACTGTCATGGAGAGAAACACATTTTATTGTGACATGACTCTGAAGAAGTCAGTTATAGATGTGGGCTAACTGTTAGGAGCAAAAACTATTAGAAGACAGCCACAGAGCCCAGAAAACCCGCAACAGTTGATTCCAACCGTGAAAGCCTTCACCAATACATTTCACCATACAGCTTCCAGTAATTCCTATAGCAACATGAAATCACTTCTGTTTCCCACAGAACTGACATGATACCATTGTTTGAGGACTCTCCATTGCCAACCCCCAACCCCCACAGATGGCAGGGCATAGTGTTGCACCAGCAACCCTAACACTGGGTACTGCTTATGTGGAACTCCTTGCATATTGTAGAGTTATTGTCATGACCCCTGCTGAGCAGGCTCTGGATTCCAACTCAGAATCTGTAGGGATGCACTGCTGACCCAGCAGCACCGTAAGTAGAGCGCCGGCACACCGGCGCTCCTGCGGCCTTCTGGTCGCACCGCTCCCCCACCCCTCATCCCCCGATGAGTCACAGGTCATGAACTACCTGGCTCACAACCACCGGGTGTCCCGGACAAAGGGACAATGGCCTTGCCCCCAGGTGAGGATTAGGCCCAGACGCCGATGCTCCTCTCCGCAAGTAGCAGCCAGGTGAGATCATGCATCACATGATGATCTCTCAGTCCCCCGCTCTCCCGCTCTCCCGGAATTCCCCCCGTTCCGCCCTTCTACACGCCCCCGCTAGAATCATAATAAAAGGTGCCAGGAACCAGCATATGGGAGAGTCGCTTGGAACACGGAAACCCGCGCTCCCGTTGCTGGCGCTCTCCACCAGATGAAATCACCCAGCTGTCTTGGAGCTCCTCGTTTCTACGCTTTCGACCTCGCACGTACCTGACTACAAGAATCTTCAGTAGGGTTGCCAGCTCTGGCTAGAGATTTTGGGGTGGGGAGGTTGGAGTTTGTGGAAAAGAGGGAGTCCAGCATGGCACAATGCTATAGAGTCCACCCTCCGAAGCAACTATTTTCTCCAGAGGATGTGATCTCTGTTGCCTAGAGATAAACTATAACAGTGGGAGACCTCCAGGCCCCATCTGAAGGTTCAAACCATGAAAAATCTGCCCCCAAAAGCTTAAAGTATCCCACAACAAAGGCCTCTCATGAGGAGGCATGTTTGTCACATAAGGGTTTCATTTCTCTCAACTTTTATTGCACCCCCAGCAAAGCATCACAGGATGGGTCTTACACTGAGCCAGCTTACTCTGAAGCAAGCCCTAATGCAAGCTTACTCCCATTCATAAGTCCACAGGGCTTGAAATATTAGTTACTGAAATGGCACAGCAGGAAAGGCCTATGATGTGGTTGTGTCATACGCAAATGCCAACCCCTAAGGAGAAATTATGGGAGAGTCCAACCAACATACCTCTCACATTTAATATCTGCATTTCTCACATCACCAGGATTGTGGGAGCAGTCACAGCACACTATTAGCAAACATCCACTCCGTCCAGGTCATGCTGTCAACTGTCCCAATTATTCTCTTGAAAGGTAAGGAAATCTAGAGCCCAAATCTCCAGACTCTAAAGGGCCAGCTTCAGCACCGGTTAAAAAAGACACACTGGTTTCCAAAGTCTCAAAGGACAGGACTTCCAAAGAAACCAGACACCAACCATGAATAGCAGAGCATTCCAGCCAACATTTTGAAAAATGCAAAGTGATGTGATCATTGGCCAGATTGGTGTTCCTTTGGAAGTCCGCTGTACAAAAGAAAAAAGGTAAGACACCTGTTCACCAGGAGCCAGCTAAGTCTCTCTTTCTCAGTGCTGCTCATCAAGTGTATTTGCCATCTTGTGGCTTTCTTGAGCGATCATCTACCATTCTTCTTTGCATCTCTGGAGCTCCTTCTTTTGGTCAGCCAGCACCACTTCAGCCAGCTTAGCATTCTCTCCTCCTCCTCCTCTTTCAGAGTATTTTGGAGGATCTTGCGCAGTTTCAGAAGGTGAGGCGCAACAACACTGCGGACATCTTGCGCAGGCATTCCACTGGGGCACCATGAAGGTGTTTCTCTCTGCTTTGCCTCCACAAGCTTATCCAGTGCTCAAAAATGTGCCTCAAGATTCCCTTCTTCCTTCAAGTCACTGATCTCCTTTCAAAAGGAAATCTGAAGATGGTAAATATACTGATCATAAATACATCTAGTGAGCTCAGGCTGCACTTTGTAGAGATGGTTATAGCAGCTTGCAAACTGCTATAACCGACTTCCTCCATCTTTTCCAGCAAAGTATTAACAACAAGGTTGGAAACTTGCTCTTGGCCAGACTCCTCCTGAGTTGTCCATGGAGAAAGAGCATCATCCGGCTCTTTCGTGTCTACGAGTTTCATCTCCTCACAATCCTCCACCACCATTTTGAACCGCCAAAGTTGTATTCCAGCTTAAAGGATCTCTATACTCATTGTACTGGATAAAGTTTCTTTAACTCTGAACTAAAGTTTCCAGCAATGTTTATATTATTAAATATTTTTGGCAAAACTGAAGTAATGTGTATAATCTCCCTTAAATGAACAACATACAGCATACAAATTTGAAATTACATATAGTCACATAAAGAATTCAAAACATAATATAGTAGCAATGCAGAAACAACAATTTGTATAATATAGTCACACAGGCTCACAAGAACAGCTATGCAGAGCAGCCTTCCTGGCTTCTAACTATCTGAATGTTCTTAAAGGTACCGCACTCACTATTGAGTTGTGGCATGTAAAGCCAAATTATAGGCAATTTTGTGAGCTATCTGCCTCTGGATAAAGTAAGATTTCAGCAGATACTTCTGGTTGACCCAATTATCTGCATAAATAAATAATAAAATGATAAATAAAATATTCATGAAACCTCAAAGGAACTTTGACAGAAATTTGCCTGCGGTGAAGTACTTACATTCTCCCATTTCAGGTCAACTGTATTATTAAGTTTGTTCTAGAAGATACCTCAAAGTGTTGTTCTGACTTTTCCAGAAAATAATAATTTAAGTAAATAGCCCCCCCAAAATGCTGAAAATCAGAATGTGAGTATGTCTCAAAAGAATAGTTACTGGGACCACTTTCCTCTCATGTGCTTCTGGTTTCTGCATAGCTCTTCAACAGAAAGTGCTCAGTGATTCTGGCTGTGAAAGCCTTCGACAATACAGAAAGTGCTTAGTTGAGCTTTCTCCCTAGTATTTAACACTTAATGTCCCATGTTTAATCAGCACACATTAAAGAATCCAATTTCAAGCAACAAAAGTTTACAAAAACCCAGAGTAATCAATATTTTGCTGAAGTCCATGAGTCAAAATGGAGTTTAGTTTGAACATGAATCTGGATTCCAATTAAAGAAGTCTCTGCATATCTCCAGTTGTTTCCTTAGTGTCCAATGATGCCAACATTCTCACTTTAATGGAGTAAGGTTTGTGGCCCTTGGCAAGAAAATGTTCAACAGGGGAGGCTTCCATCATCTTAATTTTGATCCTGGATATGTGCACATGCGCACAGACTTTATGTAATGTTTGCCCCATGTACAATTTACTACAATTGCTGTTTAGGAGGTAAATCATATTACTGGAATGACAATTAATGAAAGAATTCAACATATGCATAGTATTTTGAGGAACCTCAAGTGAGACTTGTTCAAGAGCTTGTCCTGAGATGACCTAGCCAATGTTGTAAAGCAACCTGGTTATTTATGTCCTTCAAAACACCAGAAGAACTGGCACCTGTTCTCGTACAGAAGTCACCACAAAGGACTATGTGAAAATTGGGAAACTAGGAGTCTAAAGCATCCAAGGTGGTGGACAAATTAGCCCAGATAGCACCTATGCTCTAGGACTCAGAGCTTTTGGGTGGAATATATGTATTCACATTGCGAAAAAATCCAGTGTGTTTGCTTTTAATTTCCAAGTCGTGGATGTGATTCTAGGCACTACTGTTCAAAACCTGAATGTCAGCCTTAAGATCAACTGAAAAGATTACCAGACCCCTGCTAGCTTCCTTCCTCTCTCAACATTCACTGAAGCAAGCAGGCCTAGTCCCTGATTCAGATGCTGTTATATTAGCCCGAGGAATCAGACTGAGGAGTCAGAACAGAAAATTGATTAGAAGTGGGCACATTGAACTCAGTGGGATTAGAACATGCAAAAAAAACACCCTTCAATTCTGCAGTGTTTGAAAGCTGGAAAGGGCATTAAATCTAACCATCCTCTAGAGCATTTTCTACATAAGGTAGAAACATGAGGCAATGCAGTGACAGAATGGATGGGCATTAATGTCATAGCCACTGTGGAGAATCCATATGACATACCATCTTGAAGCCAGTACTACAGTGGCAGAGTCAGATGGTAGCCCAACATGATCCCCCATCAGACTCAAGTTCTGTGTGCCAACTGGCTTGGGGTACTTCTCTTTCCTTACATTGCCCCTTTTCAGTGAGATATAAAACAGGGCAATGTGAACGAAGATGTCAGTAACTCCCCAAAAAATAAGCATCTCCTTAAATACCCGTTGCAATCTATTGTAATTTTACTCATTGTTTCACAAGGTCATTGCCAGAAATTAATAGTTCCTTGTTTAAATTCAAAGTATTTCAAATTATGTATGCTGTTCCCACTATACTCTGCTGCCTAGGAATCATACCTAAGCCTACTAAACCACCAGCCTGCCTTGTTTCATGCCTCACCGCCACCTAAAACCATGCCTCACCGCCACCTAAAACCAGCCAGACTTCCCTATAGTGAGTTCCTCAGCTGCAACACTTAGATCACCATAAAAAATTATCCCCCTCATATTGAGGATGGCTAAACCCTACCAGACCCTGCTAGCGGCCACTGGTTGAGAGACATTGGGCACAACAATAAATGTGTATAAGGAGAAAAGGGAGGAGCAGATCATCATGCTGAAAAGAGAGACACCAAGAAAGGTTTAAATGTGTATTGAATATGTTTTGTACAAAAATTTTAATATAATCAATAAGCAAAGAACATTAAAACATTGTGATGAGATTCTGAGTGATTAACTCAATGCAAATCTTCAGGTGTGTATGGGGGAAATCAGCTGCCAACCACAGAACAAAGTATTTATAAAAGGGTGTTTATACAAGGACAGGTGTTTCACTCACAACTGAAAATTTGAAATTAGTTCATCATTCAGGAGCCTTGTCATAAAATTTGAACGTTCTTTGGTTATTTAGTATATTGCATATTTTTGTGCTAGCATATGCAACACATATTTACAGCTTCCTTGGTCCTTATCTTTCTGCAGATGTTACAGGAACACTCCATTCACATGATGCAGGAGCCTGCCAGCTGTACGTATGTGTGGTTCTGTGTTCTCCTGATTCATACGCCATTCAACATGTAGGTTCAAGTCCTCCTATGTCTTCACAAAGCCATTCTGTCATGACTGCTACAGCTTAGGTATGTGCACATGGCTTCAGAGCCATTTTACACATTGGAGTGTGTTTTTTAAAGTCTGTGTGGAGTCTAAATAGGGTTGCCAAGCTCTGGGAGGGGCCTAGATATCTCACAGAATTATAACTAATCTCCAGACTACAGATATCAGTTCTCCTGGAGAAAAAGGAGTCTATAACTATGGCCGAATTCCCACTGAAAATTTAATCTAGATACAACCAAGTTTCAAAAGAATCGGAACCTTTTCATCCAGGTTCCAACATCCTCACTGCAGCATGTTTCTAGTGAAGACGTCTAGGCTTGCCCGGGGGGCGGGGGGGGGGGGGGCTGCCTGCTGTCAGGGGTGCAATTGTTAAGCTAGCAACACCAAAATTTCAAAGTATCTAAGATGATACCACCCAGGTTTGGTGAAGTTTGGTTCATGGGGTTCAAAGTTATGGACCCTCAAATGTGTAGCCCCCATCTCCTATTAGCTCCCATTGGAAACAATGGGGGATGGGGCACCCCCTTTGGGAGTACATAACTTTGGATTCCCTGGACCAAACTTCACCAAACCTGGGTGGTATCAGTAGGGGACTCTCCTGATGATACCACCCAGGTTTGGTGAAGTTTGGTTCACGGGGGCCAAAGTTATGGACCCTCAAATGTGTAGCCTCCATCTATTAGCTCCCATTGGAGTGTTTTTTTTTCCAAAAAGGTGCATAAACAAGCAGGTCCAGGAAAATCCCATGATCAGGGAGGGGGGAGCGCCAGAAACAGGACTGATCTGTGTTCCATGGTTCAGCTGTGAGGAGATCTCAAGGGAACCTGGATATTTCGGGTGACTATCCCAGGATTAATCGCCAGTGAGGAAATCACCATTATATCCTGCTGAGTTCCCTCTCCTCCCTAAATCTCACCCTCCCCAGGCTCCCGGATCTGAGATTGCAAATGCCTTAGCAGACCAGGTGCTCGGGAGCAGCAGCAACAGAAGGCCATTGCTTTCACATCGTGCACGTGAGCTCCTAAAGGCACCTGGTGGGCCACTGTGAGTAGCAGAATGCTGGACTAGATGGACTCTGGTCTGATCCAGCAGGCTGTTTCTTATGTTCTCCTCTCCCAAAATCTCTGGGAATTTCAAAACTATGAGTTGGCAACCCCAAACCCAAAACAATTGCTTTCTCCCCGGCACATGACCCATTTTTAACATGGGCTCGTATGAAACTTCTTTATATTGAGCCAGACACTAGATCTATTGCAGTGAGTATTGTTAGCTCTGATTTCCTGTGGCACTCCTGGGACTCAGGTGGAGGCCTTTCACTTCATTTACTACCCAGGAGAGCCAGTGTGGTATAGTGGTTAAGACTAGGACCTGGGAAAGCCAGGTTCAAATCCCCACTTGTGCTATGGAAGCTTGCTGGGCAACTTTGGACCGGTCACACACGCTCATCGTTGACCCTAGCTAGTATTTGGACAGGATACCAGGAGACATGGGGGCAGGCAATGGTAAGCCACCTCCTAAGGATCTGTTATTGGAAGGCAGCTGTGACTTGCTGGCAAAAAAACAAATAACCCTTTTAACTGGAGGTCAGGTATTCAACTTGGGACTTTCTTTATACAAAGGAGATGCTCTATTACTGAACAATCCGGTCCAAAACACATTTTTTCCCAATATGCACTGAATGTATACATTAAAACGCAGGTGCATCCTCAGATAAGGACCAGGTCAGACTGTTTTTGCGTCTCAGATCTAAAGCTCTGATTGACAGAATATGTTTGGAAATGCAGATCATTCAAACTGCCCCAGAAAGAATGGGAACTGCCTCCTCCTTTTTCCACTTTTCCTTGGTTCAGCAGCTGCCATGTTTATAGATGTCCTGCAGAGTTTCCCTTAGGTAGAAGATTCACAGTAGATTTCAGCTCCTGGGGGCAAATCAAAACCAGTTTTTGGAGACTGCAATTTTTGAGAGGCAGGGTGTGTATTTAACCTTTTCCTTGTCAGTTGTTTTTCTGTTAAAAATCTCCTTCATCTGCATTTCTCCCTCAAGGGCATATCTTCTAAAGATGGCACCCTCTGAACCCAATTGAGCTGTGCACTCCCCCACCCCTCACCCCCGGAGTTCAGGAGCATGCAGAGTTCAGCAGTATGCAGTGCAAGGCTCGGCTTCACTGGAACTAGCTTTAAACTGCAGAATCCATCTCTGAAGCTCTGCCTCCAAAGTCATGTGGACTTCAGAGGCAGAACCAGCAGCATAAAGCTGGATCCAGCCATGACAGAGTCTGCAGTTCATGGCTGGCCTCCTACTGGCTGGGTCAACTTTAAACTGTTGTCTTCAAGGTAAAGTCCATAGTTTACAGCTAGACCACACTCCCAAACTTCACATGGAGTTCAGGGATGGGGGCACAGCTGGACCCAGGCCCAACCTTGAACTGAGCCCCACCCGCAAATTCTACATGGAGTTTGGGACAAAGGTGCAGATTGATGGTGGGGGCAGGACTTATGGAGGGGGACTCTGAGCTGCCTGTTGCCTCTCTCAAGCAGCACCTGGGGCACAAACCCTGGCTTTCCCCACCCTAGTTATGCCCTTGTTCTCCCAGTATGTATCTGCAATCCTCCATGGAGGAAAAGCAGCTGAAGAAACAGTTTTGAGAAAAGAAGAGCTAGATACCCCTTTGATCTTGCTGCTCATGTCATCATAATTTGAGTTTTCTGAGAGTGTTTTTTTTGTGTGTGTTTTAAATTAGGGCTTTATTAAATCTGTGCGCATGTACTGTGTAGTTTACCTCTCAGGCATAACCTACACTTCACAAGTCTCAATAATCTTGAGTTCCAGGGCCAATCTAATAAAGAAAGAACACAGCTCCCTGGAAAACAAAAGTTTGTTTAGAAAGAGAATTGTGTTTTTGAGGCTTGGTAAACTCCAAACTTTGTACAGTCATCTCTTGGAGAGGGACATTTTCTGATCCAAATCTTGGATAGAATTTTGATTTTTAAAAAAACAGAATTGAACATTAATCAACAATGGAAAAATCATTTTTAGTAGAAACATGCTAGGAATATGATAAAATAATGCAACCAAATGAAATTATTTTGAAGGAAGGAAATCCATTCAGCAGTATAGCATACTTAAGAACATACAGGACATTTTTAGGTGAAATATTTCATGAGATTCAGAATGGATTAGACACCATTGAAAGATCAAAAACATCATCTGTGCTGTTTTCAGAAACCAGGCAGGCAGTGGATGGTGTCACCCTTCAGAATTAATTAAAATATCACCAGATCACATATCAAGGAACTTGGATGGATCTGTAGATATTTCCTTCAGCAGCTGGTTTCCCTCCCATTGCCACCTCTGTCTCTTTTTCATGGGCCATCTCACTGTTCCTCCCTGAAGTTAGGACATCAACTCTTCCCATCTACCCAGAGGATTGGTCCAGCCCCACATAAGATACTCACGGATGCTCCTCCCAAGAAGGGGATCTCTCCAGACACAAAGAATGAGGTATATACACTGGTCAAGGTGCTGAGAATGATCCCAAAGCTAATATGTATGAAGCCAGTCATGATCTGGATGGTCTGTGGGAACAATCAGGGGAATAATGCTAGGTACTTGATGGGTAAAATTCTCTCTCACACACCCACACACAGACATGCATACGCATACACATATCCCTCTCTTTCTGGCTGAATTGACTTCTAAGGGTTCACACAAGGAAAACTAGAAGTTCTTATTTGAAGAATTAATATTTATTTTATCCTGTAACTTTCTTCCATGGAGAAAGTGTTTAATAATTTCTACTTATTTATTTCTTCATTAGCAGTAAAACCCATTGTGTGAAAACTGTTCATAGGTTAACAGTCCCATTGAGTGGGCCAACCCCTCCTGCCTTTCCTCCCCACTTTGCCCTGCAATTTACCACAGACATCAAAACCTGGCCTAATTATTCAATGAAAAGAAAATTTTACTTAGAGATTTCTCTCCCTCATTCTGCCACAAACAGACAGGCTCCCTTAACTTTGCAAATGGGCTGTCCCTTCTCAGAGTCCCACACACACATTCACACAGAGACAGGCTCCCCTAATTTTGCAAACAGGCTCTTATGGCTCAGAGCGTGACAGAGTTTGCCCCATTCCCAAGCATAAAGTCCACAAGAACCTAGTCCTTGGGAGAAGCACATTGTGGAGGGGAGGAGGGGAGTATGGTCTCCTACAGCAAGGGCTGCTGGGAAGTATAGTCCTTGTCCCTCTGGAAGGAGTTGGAATCTAGGCCCTCTTGGATGGCTAAGGACTACACTTCCCTGCAGCTTTCATTTTTTTCTGGTTTATCTTCAGGAACCTGCTGCTCAATTATACAGTAAGATATTTCAGAAGATCTTTACTCTCTAAATGGTTCCCAGATGCTCTTGAGAACAGTTAATGTCCTTTTGCTAGCAGACTGAAATCTGACATTTAAAAATCTGCTCTAATTAGCAGTTTTTATTATTCCAATGTGATCAGGCAAGACACCTAACTAAATCTACACCGAAATGAGTCAAGCTGATCTGAAGTCAACTGTTGAATAGGGAAGTGGAAAATTATTACTATAGCAAGCGCAGATTAACTTGATCGTCTCCAAATTTGCCATCAGGCAATGCACTGCTGACTGGGTTGTTTCAAATTAGCCTGGGAACAATGGCACATAACTGGAGGTCAGGCCTATACATCCTGCAACCTTGCTAAGCTATCACCCACCAGCCATTGTATGGCTCTCCAACAGAGACTCTTTTTATGGTCACCTTTGCTACCTTCCCAGGAAAACACAAAACAGAAATCCTCTCAAGCACCAGGAACCAACCTACCTACCTACCTACCTGCCTGTCTACCCACCCACCCACCCACCCACCTATCCATCTACCTATATCTATATCTATCTATTTCCAACCCACCCATCCATCCATCCATCCCTCTATCCATCTATCTATCTCTATCTATCCATCTATAACACACGTTGTAATAGTCTGTCATGGAATAATCTAATAGTTCGCAGATGTGAACAAGTACTTTCCCGGTACATACTGGAAAAAGTACATACTGGAAAAATGGGCAGATATGAACAAGATGCAAGTCAACAAGGATAAGTATCATGGTCTACATTCTAGGTAACAAAGATGTGGAACATGCATACTGGATAGAAGATACACTTCTGAGTAGCAATGTGTATGATCAAGATCTTGGGGTATGGGTGAATGGTAAGTTAAATATGAACAGCCATTGCAATGCAGCAACATGATCTTAGGAAGTATCAACAGAAGCATACCATCCAAATTGCAAGATGTCATAGTTCTGCTGTATGCTGCATTAGTCACCTAGAGTATTATGTACAATTCTGGAGGCCTCACTTCAAACAGAGTGTGGACAGAATGGAGCGGGTGCAGAAAAGAGTGACAAGGTTGATCAGGGGCCTAGAGACCAAGCCCTGTGAGGAAAGGCTGAGGGACTTGGGAATATTTAGTCTGAAGAAGAGAAGATTGAGGGGGGACATGATTTTCTCTATATTTTTGAAGGGATGTCACTTTGAAGAAGGCAGGGAGCTGTTCCTTTTGGCAGCAGAGGATACCCACAATAATGGGTATAATTTACCAGGAGAAAGATTTCCACTGGATATTAGGAAAAACATTCCAGTAAGAGTTGTGCAACAGTGGAATCAGCTACCTAGGGAGCTCAGTGACAATAGTGAGGGGGCATGGGAGGCTAGACCCCTGCGCAGAAGCTTGGGGGGCAGAACCAATAGTATAAAGCTGGAGCCAGTCAGCCCAGCCGCTCAGTTTGATCCTGGCCTAAGTGAGGCTTGGGTCAAGCTTTAAACTGCAGACTCAAAGTCTGTAGTTTAAAGCTGCACCTAGACAAGCTGAGGCCAGCATCAAACAGGCCCACGCCGCTCCCAAATTCCCTATGGAGTTCAGGGGTACAGTGAGCCCTGCTGGCTGGCATTCCACTATGCCCCTGCCCTAAACTCCATGGGGAGTTTGAGGGTAGGGCGCAGTTGCAAGGGAGTAGGGCAGAGCTGTGGGAGGGTCGGTGCCCCAGGTGTCATTTTACACAGGTATACCCCTGGGTGAACTCCCCATTACTGGTAGTCTTGAAGCAGCAGCTGGACTGCGATGGTCTAGGCCAGTGGTGGCGAACCTTTGGCACTCCAGATGTTATGGACTACAATTCCCATCAGCCCCTGCCAGCATGGCCAATTGGCTGTGCTTGCAGGGGTTGATGGGAATTGTAGTCCATAACATCTGGAGTGCCAAAGGTTCGCCACCACGGGTCTAGGCTGATCCTGCATTAAGCAGGGGATTGGACTAGATGGCCTGTATGGCCCCTTCCAACTCTATGATTCTAACTATTAAATAATAATACACCCACTGTTTGACTCTGCACACTGGCTTCACCCCAAATCACCATGACCTGGTTTGCCATGATTTTATAAGATACATGCAAAATGACCTATTTTAAGATCCAAATGTCAACCTAAATTTATATTGATTGTTCACATGTTGAAAATGAAGCTATCCTACACTGAGCCAGACTATTGGATTATCTGATTCAGTAATTATTCAACTGACTAGAAGTTGCTGTTTGTGATTTCAGGCACAGAAGGGTCTTCACTCACTTCCTGTGATGCTCACAACTAAAACTGGGATCTTATGGATACCAAACACCCATTTCATCTTTGAGCCATAGTCTCTCTCTGGCTAAATATCCTATTAATACTCTCAATTCATGAAGAAAGGTAAAAACAGATATTGCCACCACTACAGCTTGAGAAACTATGCCACCCTGGTAACAAAAATCTCCTGCATTCTAGTCAGCAGGACAGAGGCTGATCTCATAGGTTAAAAAAAGCAAGCAGGCAGGATTATTGAAGACCAAGCTTGCACCTCTCTATCTCCCAAGGCCTGGACATTCTGCCTCTCTCTCCTAGCTCCTGCTGGCTGGGACCTAAAAGAATAAGGCCAGGACACACAAAGTGATAAAGGGGAAATTGGAGAGCCCTAGGGTTTCCTGCCTTTAGATGGACCTGATAGAAGAGGAGTTTTGAAGTATACCCTGCTTTTCTCAACCTTAAGGAGTCTCAAAGTGGCTTACAAACTCCTTCCCTTCCTCTCCTTACAATAGACACCTTGTGAGGTAGGTGGGGCTAAGAAAGTTCTGTGAGAACTGTGAGAAGTCCAAGGTCACCCAGCAGGTGTCATGTGTAGGAATCTGCCACTCAAGTAGAGAAAAGGAAAATCAAATCCAGTTCTCCAGATTAGAGTCCCCTGCTTTTAACCACTACGCTATGCTGCCTTACATAATAAGCTAGGAAGACTGCATCTTTACTGGTGGGAAGCTACTTATTTATTAAGCAAATATATACAGACGTCTACTTGTTTCATTTATATCTCATCATAGAGCTCAGGGCAGCTGACATGGGATTCTCAGGAGATCTCCCATACAGGCAGTAGCTGGACTCCTAAGTGGCCTTTAACACCCTCCTGGTATGCATTTGGAATTAGGTTATTTTTAATTGAATATGGTTTTTAAAAATTCAAGTATAATTTGCCTTGGCTGGACTCATCACCCACTCAGACTGATTCTGGAGCAGTTGTGCTTCCCTTGGCATGGTTTATGGGTGTTGTTTAAAAATAACCTAATATTTTACTGTCTCCTTTTTTAGAAACCCCAGTGAGAAGCCCCTCCCTCGTTTTAATAGGCATTTTAATGCATTTATGCTTCCATGCAATTGTAGATTGGGCTGAATCCAACTAGCTTTATTGCTGCTTTAAAAAGGAGAGTGGGTCTTTCTTTGATTAACAAAGTGGGGGTTTATGCTGGGGATTTTGCTATCTGCATGGACAAAAGACAAGTGAAATAAAACTGTAGTAAATAGGGAGATTAGGTGAGATTGATTGATGAAACTGGCTGGATCCAATTTTCTGAAATCAGGAATTAAAAGCAAGATGAAAGCATTTGGGACTGCTTCTGGAAGCAGAAAGGATAGAAATGTAATCCCTTTCAGACAGGTACAGTTTAGGACAACATAACAATGTGGTGTTGACAATGATTCTTTCTGACAGCAGGTGGAGACCAGCACTGCTTTTCTGTCTTATCCCATGGCTACCCAGGAACCCACACTAATTTCCGACTTGTCTGTCTTCCAGACAGGGATAACTCAGGGCCAGGAAAGACTATAGTATAGAACCTGAATGAAGGAAATCAGTAGAGCTAATCTAGAAATTCCCAGCATAGCAACAAACCTATTTTTAGCAAATGTAAAAAAAAATATATCTCAGCATGAGAGATTTCCATGTTTCTAGTGTAGCTTTAAAACAATCAAGAGAATGGGGTTTCCTCTGCAGGTGAACCTCTGCCTTATTCTGCACCTGGGCAAGAATGAAGCATATTAGTGTGAATACTCAATAAGTTCTGTGAAAAGTCAAATTGCCATTGGCTCAAGTTTAAGCGTTAGCCTTACAAGCCATAAAGTCTGATTTCTTTCTGCTGCAGAATAAGAAAATATTACACTTAGACAAAGTTGTACAATGCAGGGTATCTGGCAGGTATATTCAGTATAGCGATCAAGGGAAGCTCAAACATTCTCTTTCCCTATCATATTAATCTCTGTCTTTTTTCTTTTTCTAAGATTCTGTGAAGAATCTGGGATTTTTTTTTTGAGAGGGGGGGGGGGTAAATTTTCCCAGGTTCACAAAAAGCAAACAAAATATAATAAAATTAAAACACCATAACAATTTAGTAATAAAACAAACAGTAGTGAACTATCAGCAGTATGCCAGCTGAACCACTAAATCAGTAACAACAGCAATTAAAAGCAAGTGTTAAAAGCAGTACCCCCCCAAAAAAAAACAAACCTCCAGTCAAATAGTAAATCTCTAAAAACAAGCAACTGGAAATGCTGACGCTTTACCTTGGCACCCAGGAAACGTGGGTGCCAGGTAAATTGCTGCAGGCAAGGAGCTTCATAGGG
Source organism: Sphaerodactylus townsendi (assembly GCF_021028975.2). NCBI lineage: Eukaryota > Metazoa > Chordata > Lepidosauria > Squamata > Sphaerodactylidae > Sphaerodactylus > Sphaerodactylus townsendi. The sequence goes on along the minus strand of NC_059426.1, from coordinate 72,158,953 downwards.
AAGGCATCACCACAGAAATAGCCCTAGCTGTCTCTTGTTAGTGGAGGATAGGACTGCTTGCTTCTCCATGTGATCATCCTTGTGACAAAAGTAATGCCAGAGCATTCGATTTTTATCCTGCTCTTCCCAAAAGAGTTAGGCTCAGAGCAGCAGCTAACAATATTCCATGTCATAACAAGCATACAACAATATAACCAATATATCTCTAAAACCGGAAATTAACAACATATCTAAAATGCCCACATCCCTTAACTTCCATTGCCCTTAATGTGTGGAAGTGAGGGTGGAGAAATTCTCCCTGTTTTTAGGATCTGAGGCAAGTTGGGGTTTGAACAGGAGCTTGATAGAGTTCTTCTAAGTACACAATTTAAAATCTGAGCCTGAAGTCTGACCGCAGCAAATGAAATAATAATGATTCTGGCACGAGCAGAATAGAATTAAATAATCACTACAAAATAATCACAGCCAGCAGATGTGCAAGCCTACCTGGGATTACAAGTGAGGGCTTCCAGGTCAAATTTCTAAACAATCTTCAGGCAAGACATGAATAACGCTGCTGGATCAGACCATCTACCCATCTAATCCAACATTCTTCTACCAACTTTAGCCAGCCAGCCAGATGTTTCTGGTCATCTCTTTTGCATGGCATAATGTTGACAGCTCTCCCTTGTTATTTCTCCTAAGCATCTATCATTCAGAGGAAAACTTTCCTTGAATATGGAGGTTCCATTTAGGATTCAAAGCTAATAGCCTTGTCTAAGACACCGGTTTTTCTTGCAAACACCACTAGTAAGTCTAAATCTTTTCTTAAGGTAATGGTGCTTTCCTTCCTACATACACCCGATGTATTAATCCTTCCTCTCTTCTAAATTTAAACTGAAATCTGTGTTCTCCTACAGACACCCAGGACACTGGATATGCCAGAGGTAGAAAGTAGCTATGCCTTGCCACACTCCTTGCTGGCTTCAAAAATCACTGCTTCCTGAGAGCATTTAGCTTGCTCGCATGTGCACACAGTACACACACACGCACACACACACACACGCACGCACACACGCACATATACACACACATGGTTGGTCAGGATCATCCTGAGAATGAGCTGCCCTTCGAAAAGGATTTCAGCCAAATGGCCCATAAATCCCCACTAATCTGTCACAGGAGGGGCTTAAGAGACCTGCAAATTAGTTTGAGAGACCATTATGATTATCTGACCGAAGTGTCTCCCTCTTTTCTCCCTCCCTCCCTCGTGCTTTCTCTCGCACTTAGACGAACAAGAATCCTAGAATAATGCTGCCCCTGAAATTAAAAAGCGAGATTAGGTGCCATTTCAGGTGAAGCCTTCCCGGTCTCTTCCACCTCTGTCCTCCATATACCTACAGAGCTCCCTCCCCCCCAAGTGCTCCACAGTTCTCTCACTCACCCCCAACACTCGGTTCTTCCCTTTAGGAATGGTTTCCACTGTGTACATCACAGCTCTTCGCCCCAGCCGGATGGTCCCCATTCCCTGCATGGGTTTAGCTGGTGTGCTTACTCCAAAGCCTAGAGGGTCACTAGCAACTGAATACTCAGCTGCATCAGCCCCACAGGCTGAGCAAGGATGACAGCTTGTTTGACCTGGCTGCTCCGCTCCAGCACTCTTCAAGGGAAAGGAGAAAGAAGGGTCTAATTGGCTTCTGTCAGTGATGATGTCACGCAGTCAGAGAGATGCTGCAGAAGATGCATAATAGAGAAAAGCATGTTATGAGAGGGATTCAGACTCTGCTCTGAGATAAAGATGTTCCTTCCAATCGAAGAAAGAAAGGCACAAGTAGGTGCGCATGGGTATTTCTCTCTGTGTTGCATGGTATGCTAAAATCCCAGGGAATTATACATTTAGCAAGTATGGGAATAATACCATTCACACAGAAACTGTAGCAATACCTGTGCCAGGATAGGTCTTGCCATACAATCATAAAGATGTGCATTTCATGGGTATATGAAAGAAACCAGAAATCTTCATCTATGCTATTTGTATGAACCCACCGCACCCCCCAATTTTCTCCATCATAATGTAGATACTCCTGGAAATGTAGGCTGCAATCCTAAGGGCACTTTCCTGAGAATGGTGCATTCCATACAGCTGAAACAAGACATCCTGAGGATGCAAAAATAGGTGTCTTGGAAAGGCACTCTGCACAGCCTTTTCCCCAAGATATCTGAAGGATGCTGCTCAATATGTCTTTTTCTAGAAATACTTCCCTTAAGCCACCTGCAAGATGTCTCCTGCCTGGCTGTGCAGAATGCAGAGCTCAGGAGGCATCTTATGTTTTCTGCCTAACTTTGCTCCCTGGTCAGTTTCACCCTCATAGAATCATAGGATCATAAAATCATAGAGTTGTAAGGGACCACAAGGACCATCAAGTCCAACCCCCTGCAATACAAACACAATCAAAGCACTCCTGACAGTCGGCCATCCAGCCTCTCTTTAAAAAACCCCAAAGGAGACTCCACCACACTCCAAGGCAGTGCATTTGTCAGTGTGTGCTTAATGTCTGGGTTTCTGAGTCTTTATTCCTTTGTACTCCATTGCTTGCAACTTTCCCACTTTTCTTTTATGTAGTTGGGGGCAAAGGAGGGAGTGAACCACAGAGATAATAAAGCTATGGGCATTTTGGGGTGTGTGCTTTAGAACTGGCTTTGCAAAAGCCAGGGGTTCAGTGTTCTTTGCAATAAAGTCTACTGCGTGATAAATCCCAGTGTCCATCACTGAATGAATCCGAGATCTGACAGCATTCCACTGTCAAACAGCCCTAACTATCAGGAAGTTTTTCCTGATGTTTAGGTGGAATCTCTTTTCCTTCACCTTGAACCCATTACTCCTGAGCAGCAGAAAACAAGCTTGCTCCCTCACCAACATGATATCCCTTAAAATATCTAAACATGGGTATCATGTCACCTTTTAACCTTCTCTTCACCAAAATAAACATACCCAGCTCCCTCAGTTTCTCCTCATAGGACATGGATTCGAGACCTGTTACCATTTTGGTTGCCCTCCTCTGGACATGTTCCAGCTTGTCAATATCCTTCTTGAACTGCAGTGCCCAGAACTGTAAACAATATTTTAGGTGAAGTCTAACCAATGCAAAATAGAGAGGTACAATTACATCCCTCGATCCAGACACTATACAGTGGAACCTTGGCTTTCATTGCCTTCGGTTTTCATTGGTTTCAGTTTTCATCAATTTTTTCAGTGAAAAATTTGTTCCTGTTTCATCGACTGACGGCTCTGGCTTGTGTGATTTTGCAGTAAGGTGCAGGGGTTTGTGAAGAAAAATCACCCGGACAAAGCTGTTGCAGGCCATGTCTGCAACTTGTTTAATGACAATGTCATGCCCCATCTATATATATAAAAATCTATCAGTGCGTTTTTCTGCTGACAGGTAATGTCCCAAACTACTGGACCAATTGCTTTGAAATTTTCACACAACATCGCATTCGCATGCGGCCAGGTTCCCATACTGTTTCCACACCTCCTGTTGTGTACATGTAAATAACTGTGCTAGATTATTGTGTGTACATGCCACACCTGTGACAGTTGGAACCACAGTTCTTATTCTGCAACAGAAAAGCCATCTGCTGGTTTTCGTCAAAGCAACACCCTCTGATACAAGTGGAACCAAATCCATGCCTTCCTTTGAAAACCACTGCCTTTATGGGAGGAGGGGATGGGGCCGAGGGCCATCTGGACATGGCCCACCCACCCTAGCGGTGGGAGGAAGGGGAAGGTGAGGGAGGGTCCAGAGGGCTTGCTGGACCAAAACGCTTTGAACAAATTTGAACACAACGTAGGCTCATGCCTCCTAGCTGCAGAGTTTTATGTTAGTTAGGATTAGATAAACCTGCGGCTCTCCAGATGTTCAGGAACTACAATTCCCATCAGCCCCTGCCAGCATGGCCAATTGGCCATGCTGACAGAGGCTGATGGGAATTGTAGTTCCTGAACATCTGGAGAGCCGCAGGTTCCCTACCCCTGTGCTAGATAATTCGCCTGCAAGGGAAGGGAGTGAAAGGGACAGGACCAGCCACTCTAGCAGAGGAAGGGGAATGTTAGGAAGGGAACGGCCGGGTTGCCATGCAAGGGAAGGGGAGAGAGGAAGGGGAGCGAGAGGTCCCTTGCCCCTCCCCTCCCTTGCAATCATTGTGCAATGACACATGTTCAAACCGTTCGCTTCCCCTTTTTTTTCTTTTCCATTTCACCAGACTCAGCCACAGCAATGCGTGCCCGGGCCCACTAGTTTCAGAGAAATCTTAAAGAGGCGTCAGAAACAGACCTCTTTGGACAGCTTTCTGGTGCGACATTGGTCCACTGGCTCTGAAGCTGGTCCTAGTGTTATTGTTTGTTACTGTTTTCAGCATTAAACACTATGTATATTCACCAAAATGTGTATTTGGTATGTTTTTTGGATTGCCTAGAATGGAGTAATTGTATTTACATTGATTCCTATGGAAAAGTTTGCCTAGGTTTTCATTGGTTTTGGTTTTCATCAATTCTTTTCGGACGGATTACCAACCGAGGTTCCACTGTACTCCTATTGATACAGCCCAGAATCGCATTGGCTTTCTTGGCCGCCACATCACACTGCTGACTCATGTTCAGTTTGTGGTCTACTAAGATTCCTAGAACCCTGTCACATGTAGTGTTGCCAGTCCAGGTGTCATCCATCCTATATTTGTGCATTTCATTTTTTCTGCCTAAATGTAGTATCTTACCTTTATCTCTGTTGAAATTGATTTTGTTTGTTTTAGCCCTGCTCTATAATCTGTCCAGATCATTTTGAATTCTGACTCTGTCCTCTGGGTTATTAGCTACCCCTCCTAATTGGGTGTCATCTGCATATTTGATCAGCATGCCCTCTATTCCATCATCCAAGTCATTGATAAAAATATTGAATAGCACTGGGCCTAGGACAGAACCCTGTGGCACACCACGAGTCACTTCTCTACAGGATGAAGATGAGCCATTGATGAGCACCCTTTGAGTTTGGCCAGTCAAACAACTACAAATCCATTAATAGTAGTATTTTCTAGCCCACATTTCACTAGGTTACTTGCAAGAATATTATGGGATACCTTGTCAAAAGCTTTACTATAATCAAGATATGCTAGGTCCACCGCATTTCCTTTGTCTACCAAGCTTGTCAATCTACCAAAAAAAGAGATAAGATTAGTCTGGCATGACTTTTTCAGAAACCCATGCTGACTTTTTGTGATTACAGTATTCCCTTCTAAGTGCTGGCAGACTGTTTGTTTAATGATCTGCTCCAGAATCTTCCCTGGTATTCATGGCAGGTTGACTGGACAGTAATTATTAAGGTCATCCTTTTCCCCCTTTTTGAAGATGGGGAGAATATTAGCCCTCCTCAAGTCCACTGGGACTTCTCCAGTTCTCTAGGAGTTTTCAAAGATTATAGCAAGTGGTTCTAAGATTACTTCTGCCAGTTCTTTTAATACCCTGGGATATAGCTCATCAGGGCCTGGAGATCAGTGTTTTTGTTTCCAGCCAGCAGTCAGGCATAAGTTGCTACAGTAATTATTCTACAGTTGCACTGTATCCTTTGTGAATATTACACAATTGTCAGCAAAGAAAAGACATGGTCAAAGCTTCAGCCCCATTCATTTTCTTGAGCTGAGATCTTAACACTGCTGCAAACAGCTTTGGTGAAACTCTGTTGTTCTACCTGAGGCGTTCACATAAATGAATGATACAGACAATACTGAACAACATTACTTCCATCGGGCAGTTGCAATTGATTTCTTTCAGCAAATTTAGATACTTCAGATCAATTCTGATTTTGCTAAGTACATTGAGTATGACATTAAACATCTCTGAATCAAATGCTTTTTGCAGTTGACAAAAGCATAGTATAGTGCCACTTTGCATTGATCGCAATTTTGATGAGCTGTCATACTAAATGAATTTGCCCAGTTGTCAAGTAGCTTGAACAGCATCCTTCTTGTTCTCTGCTTATGCGCATTTTGAGATCTTTCTTATTAGAGTTCAATACAACTTGAAGATTTCATACACTTTTGAGAGGATAACTGGGAGGCAGTCACTGAACTCTTCTGGATTGCCTTTATTTGTCAGTAGTACTGTCGTCTGTCCTTTGCATACAGTTGAAATGCATCTTCTCTATGAAGAACATCTGTGATAGCTTAGAAGATGAAGAGACACCCTCCCATCACACATTCAGTTTGAGTTTTTTGTCTCGTTTGACACAATTTTATTTTGGGGAATGTTGGGTCTTGGAGGGGGTGGGCCTGATTGTTCTGGGGCTATATTTGGAAGGTGCCAGGGTAAAAGAGCATTTTGTGTTGTGCTCACAGTTACAGCCCTCCCCACCATTAAAAGTGTGTGTAGTTAGCTAAGAATAGCCCGCATGGAGAGTGTGCTTTCTGTCCCCGGAAGCTATTATGGAAAAGCTATGTATTCTCTGCTTTGACACAAAAAAAACAGTGTTCTAAAAACACCCCATGGCGAGGATGCCTTTGTTCCCCCTGGAAGTTATTTTGGGAAAGCTGGCAAGTATCTCTGCAGTGTGCAGAGTTTTCTAAAAATACAAGCCAGTGCTAACCTTGTTTTTCCCCATATTTCTTGGAAGCATGCGTGTGTGTCTATTTTACCAGTTTTGTGGCTAGAGAACCGTTTTGTTATCATTGGAGAACAGGTATTGTGTTGGACTCGCCACCCCCAAAAATGCTGTCAGGACATATCAGAGCTGCGAGACACCCATCTTCCCCTCTCCCATGTGTTACAGCACAAACTTAATTCACATGTCTCCTGCCTGGTGTCTGGCAACTGGGCTACTTCTATGAATGGGCTGCAGGAATCTGCAGAAAGCCCTCCCCCCCCCTCTCCCCAGGGGCTTATCTCCAGCCATCCATCTGCAAGGGACAGAAGTGAATCACTCTCAGTTTTGCCGTGGAAGAAGGGAGAAGAGAGTGGGGGGTGGGGGAGCCTTTTGATACAGAGGAGGATGATTCCTTTGAACAGAAGAGCAAAAATGGTTTGAAAACAGGCAGGTTTCCCCTGCCCTGTTTTAAGAAGACTGGGCTGTTCTTTCCGAGTGCAAGTAGTCCTACTCCCCTCTTTTCCAGTTTGAGAAAGATCTCTGTGCAAACCAGTCAGTTATGCATCCTTTTTAGTTTTTCCCCTACACTGGGGCACACTAATAACTGAGAAAGGAAAGGAAAGAGAGAGCCTTTTGTTTTTTAAGAAGCTGCTAAAACATTTTTCCAAAAGACATTCACAGTAGAAAGAAGAGGTCTTTCTATCAGTGTCATCCCTGCTGGCAGTCACAACCAGTTCTGCCTCCTTTTGCCAGAATCAATCAGCATTCTGTGAGAGTGATGCAAAAATGTGTATGCATCTATTATGGTCCCCCACTCCACCACCACTAGCAAAAATGACTTAGGGAGCCATGTGTTCTGTTTTCCTTTAGGTGAAAGTGCAGAGAAGGGCAACGAGGATTGATTGAGGGATTGGAGCACCTTCCTTATGAGGAGAGGCTGCAGCATTTGGGACTTTTTAGTTTGAAGAGGAGACGTCTGAGGGGGGATATGATTGAAGTCTATAAAATTATGCATGGGGTAGAAAATGTCGACAGAGATCAATTTTTCTCTTTCTCACAATACTACAACCAGGGGGCATACACTGAAAATGCAGGGGTGGGGGGTGGGTGGGGGGAATTAGGACTAATAAAAGGAAACATTTCTTCATGCAACCCATGATTGGTGTTTGGAATATGCTGCCTTAAGACATGGTGATGGCCACTAACCTGGATAGCTTTAAAAGGGGCTTGGACAGATTTATGGAGGAGAAGTTGATCTTTGATCTGAGATTGCAAATGCCTTAGCAGACCAGGTGCTCGGGAGCAGCAGCAGCAGCAGGCCATTGTTTTCACATCTTGCATGTGAGCTCCCAAAGGCACCTGGTGGGCCACTGCGAGTAGCAGAGTGCTGGACTAGATGGACTCTGGTCTGATCCAGCAGGCTCTTTCTTATGTTCTTTTGTCACCGGTTGGGAATGCTGGTGTGGCCAATGTAAAAGTCTTCAATTACTTCAGTTACTATCTCATACTGTTTATAATTCTGCTTAGTCTGTTTTACTCTGAAAAGCCCTTTGCAGTAGTACATTCAGTAAATCAGCCCTTGTGTCCTATAGCTGCAAAATCATTTTGGCCAGGTTACCTTAGATAACACTACAGACTCTGTATAATCCTGGATTCTAATTTGACATCTTGACACCTGGGCTGTAATCTATCAGAGCATACACTTTGTTGTACTTTTCTGCCAATTCCCATGTTCACATCAACATGAAGCAAGAGGGTAGCATTGGTTCAGTGTATTAATGCGATAGCTATCCAAAGTGCTGAACAGCCTTACTTGTTAAGGATATTTACTCTTCCCACTTTAGATCCTCTCTGAAGGTAAATTTGCACGCCCCCCCCCCAAATATGAGCTTTATCCATATTCCACATTATTTACAATAATCACAGGCATTACCTATACAACCCTGAGTTAAGAACACAGCAGGACATATAGTGAATTGTGTGGTTTTTAAATTGAAGAAACAGCTCATGTGAACATGGCCCAAGGGAGACCCTAAATGCACAGGCTGCATTTGGTGCAAAATAAAGAATGCAACAGGCATGATTTTGTCAAATAGATCCCAAGCAAATAAGTATTTCTTTGCATTTTCCGTTCATTAAAAATACATGCTGGAAGAATTGTGGGTTTTTAGGGAATTAGTTGATATCACATGGAAAGTACTTAGATGTATTGGAGAAAATGTTTCAAGAATCCATCATTTGCTAATGGTAAAGAGCACTTTTCCTTTTCAAAATAACATTATACTGCTTCAAGACTTCTATAAATATGTTGCTAGACAGAATAGCGTCATCAGATGTTATCCTGAACAAAATACACATTGTACTTTTGTTTTATGGGGGGATGCAGTGGTCTTTCTCTATTTCCTTCTAGATAACCTAGTGATTTGGTTTTTCCTTCCTTCCTTCCTTCCTTCCTTCCTTCCTTCCTTCCTTCCTTCCTTCCTTCCTTCCTTCCTTCCTTCCTTCCTTCCTTCCTTCCTTCCTTCCTTCCTTCCTTCCTATGTACATATGGTATACTTTATTTTCAGTAATTAAATAGTACAACAGAGTTAGATTTTGCAATTAAAGATCAAAAACACCGTATCTTTGCTTCTATAAATATGAACTATATATCCACAAAGTATCAAATGCTTTAATAGTACCAAAGTGCTATAGGTGAATAAGATGCAAAGTGCAATGCAATAATGTAATACATCAAAACTCATCTACAACAAATACAAGAGTCCTTTCTGTAGGTTCCACTTGAAGCCAATCCATGCTGTCCATTTTAGTACATAAATTTCCTGAGTATTCAAACTACTTCCACAATATGACTTTGTAAATGCAGATACATCTATTAGGACTTCATAACTGTCCCAGTGTGATAACAGTCTCTTATTGTAAAGGCAATGCCTTCAATTCACAAATTCTCAGAAAATAGGTGAACTAAAGCCACTCTGAAGACAGTAATGACTGAAAATTCACAGTCTCCTGGCAAGTAGGGAAGATATTGCAAGGCTTGATAATTAAATCTTCCCAACAAGTCAGTAAGTGGTGAGAACACTTTCTGTAGTAAACTTGCATTTTCAATAATCTTAGTCAGTTCCTATATGCAGTCATGCTTCTATATATAGGGGTCTATCATACCCAGGATATAATCAATATCTCTTTCATATAAGTTAACTTGTCATGAATTCTTTTATCTGTATATAAATATACATATAAACATATAGATATCCCATATACTTATACATATTAAAATTTTAAGAAAACTTACAATTATGAAAAATAACATTGAGAATTGACTTGTAATTATAAGAATTAAGTTTGACATCCCCTTCTTTAGCACAGACTTCACTCTCAGTGGCTCTAACATTCCACTCCGTTTGGGAGTCAGTACAATGAATGATGTTAATTGGTAACGGCTCTATGGAAGGTTTCTCTTAAAGGTTAATGCATGATTGCTATCGTTTATAAAATGGTCTGTTTTTTATTTTATTTTACAGGAACCATGGACAAGATCAGAGAAAACATGTCAGGTCAAATTCAGAATTAAGTCCCCATGGAGAGGAAAAAGTTCTTAATCTATAAATCCATTTTGCTTCCTCTTGCAATAAAAGTTTCTGGACATTGACCCTTGTATGTAGCTTGTGTTGATATTTGAATAAAACACAAAATTTAAAGTCTTTATGTGATTCTTTGATCTAAAATGTACTCCCAACGGGGCCTCAATTCTGTCATTCTGTATTATCGAGACATGTTCTAACATGTATGTCCTCAAAGCACTGGAGGTCATTCCCACACACAGACAGTGGCATTTACAAATAATTACACATTGCTTGGTGGCACAGTTGGAAAAATGTCTAAATTACCATTTAAATGGAACAAACAGAGGTACAAATTCTTTAATATTTATAGACAAATTGCATGTCAAGGAATGGTCATATTTAAAGTGCTCTAGTACAATGTGAGACCTGAAAGGAAGTCTAAAAAAACTGGATCAAATCAAAGATTGTCTAAGATTCTTAGCTTTTCTGAAAAAGAGCTGAACACCCTGAGATTTCTGAGAGTAAATGCCAGTGCATTAAAATGATCCTTTTAACATCATTTGCTTGTGGTGTAAAATTTAAGGAGAAGTTGATCCTGGCTCTATTCTGATTGACAACTCCTGGTGTCAAGATCTGTCTATCCAAATTATTAGTTTTGTGCCATGTACTCCTCAACATATATTCTGGATAACCTCTAGCCTTGTACTGTTGTAGCAGTAGCCACCCTTCCCATTCAAAGTCCTCCTTATGTGTAGAATTACATGTAAGCCTAACAAGCTGACTATATGGCAGGCTCTGCGTAAGGTGTAATGAAGAGCTGTATTACAATCTGAAGGTTTGTGGTATGGGCAGAAAGAAAGTTGCTGGTCCTGATCCAAAAAAATAACCGTGTCTAAAAATGGAAGTTCCTTTGGGATACATGAATGAGTGAATTTAATTGATGGATGTAAATTGTTCATCCACTCGGTCAATTTGGTAGCTACTATAATATGATCCACAACTATTAGCAGCATGTAATCGATGTATCGTTTATACAAAATGAATCTGTCCCCGAACGGATTGATGTCATTGTTACAAATATACCTGGATTCTAATCTGCCCATAAATAAATTGGTGATTGAGGGTAATGTCACAGGGGCTAGTATATGAGTTGTCTGCTTTTCAAGGATCAGAAAATAGCCTCATGAGCCATGCCCCTGCAACTTTCACCCATCCACCAATTAAAATTGAAAGTAATAAATAACTGATGTGCTAGAGCCACATTTTCAATGCAACAAGAACACAAGAGCTGCAATGCTGGTGGAAGCAAAGTTTCCACCTGACCACTTCACAGAAAGACAGAGAGATTTGGAAGGAGGATTGTTTGGTGTACAGATGTGTCAATGGGAAGGTGAGCTACACAGGCTTGGATCCTATCTAAGTTTTCTGCCAGTGAAAGAACAGGCAGTGATTCCTCCCCTCTGCTATTGTGAGAGCAGGTAACACTATGGTCAGCTATGCCCCTTGAAATCCTATCTGTAGGGGCATAGCTGACCCCCCAAGAATAGCAGGAGAATGGAGCCAGGATTTGTAGTGGCATGGGAAAATACAAATAAATACAATCCAAACCACTGTTTCTTTCTTGCTAGTTCCTTCCACGTTTACAGTCCATACCTACGTCTCCCTGGAACCTGCCTTTAAAATGCCTACATTCTCTTGGGGTTGCCTGTCATGACATTTGCTATGAAGCTGTCAGTAGGAGCAGTTCCTGGTATTATGAGAAATTTATACATGCTTCTTTGCATACAATGCCCAGTCCAAATTGGGGGTTGGAGCATGTGATGTATAGATTTGAGATTCATTCCCCTGAAAATCCCTCTTTATCAGCTAAAGGGGGTTCTAATGGTGACAGGGCTGCGAAAGCAGGGCTGGGGGACAAAATTCCAAGGCCCAAGTCATTTGGAGGGCCCCTGAAATCACCATGGCATCACATGCTTTTTTAAAATATGCCCTGCTTTTTTTTTTTTTACTTCTAATGCAGTTTGGCACTGCAGCCCCTAGGGGCACAGAGAAGACAGAGTTCAGTAAACAGCAGTATTTCTGACTGCTGGCTGGGTCGATCTCCAAAGTTTGCTTCAAGGCTAAGGGAGAACTTTGCTTTCCCATCATACAAAATTCAAGTCAGAATAAGAGCAAGGCAAGGTCAGCCAGAACAAGCTACAGCCATGGTCAGGATGGCAACTGCTAACTAGGCCATTATCTCCAACAGTCTATGGTTTCTTCTTTCTTTAGTTCCACCCAGCTCCATATTTTTGTCTGCACAGTTAGATCTTGCAAAGGGGCAGCCCTGCTAGCATGTTGTTGCCTCTCCCTTCATTTCTCTTCCCCTTATTTTACACTTTCCCTCTCCTTCACTTTGTGTTCTTTTAATGGATTGCCTTCATTCCTCCCCTCCTACTTCAAATTTTTCTCCCCTGCTTTCTTAGTTTTCCATCTTGATCTCAACTTGTTCTCATCTGTCCTGGGGGCAATTTAGAATGTGGCCTCCTGTGCACTTGTGGTCTTCCTCACCGTGAGTGTCCATTGTCTTCAAGTTGGATTTTCAGTTATTCATACATTTTCCCCTCTTCAGAACTCACAGCACCTCAGATCTGATTCTCCTCATGGTTTTCAAAACCAGTTAAAATGTGAATTTTTGTCTGTTCTTCATAGAAAAAGTGAAGGATACAAGTGCATGCACATCTTCTTTCATATTTTCTTGTTCCTCTCCACCTTTCCCTGCCCACACAGCAGGAACTCTGTCCATTCTTTGAGCTACCAAAGGGCTTCTATGGAACTGGCTATTATGGGAAAAGTTCTCACCTCCATAGTGGCTGATCACTCCACTGCCTCTGCGTGCTGGCAGAGTACCCTGCACTGCCTCTTCAAGTGCTCCCTGATGGGCCAAAGGGCTGGCATGTAGCACCTGCTATACCTGCACTCAGCAGAAGCAAGTGAGGCTCCTGCAACCTTCAACATTTGCCTGGGGCTCAGAGGCTAAACCAAGTATGCACCAAAAATCACAGGGAAACCCAACTGAGAAGGTAAGGGCTGGTAAGGTGTGCATAAATAACCTGTATCTAAAACTACTATGGCAGCAAACCTTTGTTAATACTATGAACTGTAGAGGAGAGTTAATATTTCCCATTGATCTATCAAAGTAGTAAACAGAAGTTTCCCACCTCCACCTTTCTCATGCATGATGATAGAATGACAATAGAATGTTAATCTGCCTTCTTGGTTATAAATGGGGAACAGAAGTTAGAATTTAGCTTCTATTACAAATAGCATAGTGGGATGGGGTGGGAGTCTGGCAATAACCTGGGCCAGGATATTCTTTCATTTTTGGCCCTGGAACTCCCATGAGCATCCTGAAACTGGTTGCCAATTTTGAGATTCCTAGTTTTTATTTTCTAAGTCATGCCTGTCACAAATAGGCAAAAGATGGACATGCAGGTACTTTTAGTATTATTATAGCTGTATAGTTACAACTAGTCAAGTACCGGTAAGTTGTTTTGTTACAATATTTTATTTAGATCAGGATCATATGGGGGGGAGGGGCAGTGGTAGCTCTCAGCAGCCTTGGGTGTAGTTCCAAATACAGCAGAGGACTGACCAAGGTAGGCAAGTTGGTTAACCCTTTCTTTCCTAGGCTTTTTTCTGTTGAAAGTCACCCCCTTCCCAGCTGCTTTCCTCTTTAAGAGACAAAAGATAGCATTCAATCTAAAGATAATGACAGCTGTTTCATCCAGCAAAAGAAAGCCTATGAGCAAAATCATTATGGTACTGCCTACTCCATACACATTTACCTAGAGCACAATCAGTGGTATATCTACAGGACATAGAGCACAGGGCAAGAACTGATTTTGTGCCCCCAACAACTGCCACCCAGAATATGACACAGAAAGGCAGAAAGGCAGCAACAAACAAACAAACAAACCAGACCCCTGTCAAGGCCTGCCACAGTCTTGTCATTGCTCTTGGAATACGTTGGCACCTTGATGACTCTGCCAGGCAAGCTTAGTTTAATGACTGTTTATTGACGTTCCTGCACCCAGGAATGCAGTAATCTCAACCCCGGCCTTGGAGAATTCTATGTACAGTGATGGTTCCATTTTTAGAAGGGAAATCACCCTGGCATATACGCTTTGCTATGGTTGCTGAATATCAGTTCTGCCCCTCCCCCTGAAAGTCCAAACACGGCACAGAGGCAGAATGGCAGAATAAATAACTGTCACGTTATCATATTTTCAGAATATATTCTAGAATACATTTCTCTGTGGAAAAGGGGCACCCAATGACCTCACCACAATTACATCAGAACACTGGCGACAACATGTAACTTCCATGGCCACAACAGCACTAGGAGTGCATTTCACAGGCTCTGTGCAGTCAGGCAGGAATCAGATTGCCATTAGAAACTCTACAAACAGCTCCAAGAGTGACCACAGATTCCAAGAAAATTGGATTGTCTCAGAATCCCTCAAAGACATGACATTTGAGGGTCTTATGGTTGCTCTATACACCAGTCACTTAATGGAACAAACTTTCATGTCATGTTCTGTGGCCCATGAGAAGATTTCCCCATCAATACAAGGAAACAAAAACAGTAAGTTGAGATGCTATACAAATATACTTTACTCTAAAACCTCCATGAAGTCAGAATATTATTCTTTTCAGACTTATGCTGACCTTTGATTGCGAAGGAATACTGGTAATTTCTTTTAGGTGAATAGCCAAGTTCTTATAATGAATGTAAAGACATTCATAAAGGCGATTCAGCTTTTAAAAACCACAACAGCATTCACCAAATAAAATACCTCAATAGCCAACACTTAGCCTCTGAGACAACAAATTATCCTAAAAGCTAACCTCAAAGTAACAATGACAGTCAAAACAGCATAGTTTATTACAATGCCAAATCATATTATAGTTAAGCTCACTCAGAATCTCAAAACTACAGTTACCACAGATTCAGTATCTAAAAACATCACATTAAGGACAGCACTGATTATCTTTTTTCTGCATCAGTTTTGTTTATACCCCAATTCTGCACAATCACTCAAATATTACCTACCATACAGAACATAATTCAGGTTTGTAAATAGTCAGCAGCTGTCACAGACAAAATATTTATTTGCTGGTCTGATTCTGTTAGAGGTATCACATTTTAAGCTGACATTGCCATTCAGCTTTCCAGGGAAGCTCCAAAGTCTGTTTCCTGGATTGTGGTCCCAATGGTCTGTGTGAGTTTTTGTGCCCTGTGGATCATTTCTACACTCACCTGGCTTGACTGATTTCATTTGTACTTTTATTTATGAACACAGTCTGTTTCAATTTGTGTAATCCACAAATTAGATGACCACTCTGCTTGTCCTCAACCTTATATAATTCCCAACACATACCTTGGGGGACCCAGTACTTGCTTTTATTTTTGAAAGATGTTTATGTTTACTCTTATTCTTTAACTAGTTATTCTCTGTATCTGCAGCTAATAACATCAGGGAGGAGCTTCTTTCCTTCGTTACACAGGTGTTTAATCTCAGTTAGACCAGAAGTGCAAGTCTGAGCTTTTGGTAAAGGAGGTATTAAATACCATCCAAGCACCCTCCTCATCCAACTATTTCAACTTCCCTCCTATTTTTGAAATTAAATGTGACTTTGTTGGACTTCTGAGACAACTTTCTTCTGATAGATATATTTGAATTTCATAGCCCTACAACCTGACCATATACTCAACACCTTACACTTAAGATTGTGAAGGTTAATACACAAACACACCCACATAAACAGCTCCATGGTTTGTTGAAGGCTTTCCGGCCGGATTCAACTGGTTCTGATGGGTTTTCCGGGCTGTGTGGCCATGGTCTGGTGGTGGTGGGAAACAGACTTTTCTCTGTGATACACCTCTGAAGATGCCAGCCACAGATGCAGGTGAAATGTTAGGAACAAAATCCACCAGACCACGGCCACACAGCCCGAAAACCCACCAGAACCAGCTCCATGATTATTTCTTCTGAGGTAGTCATTTGTCTCATCTAGAAATTTTGCATTCCCTTCATCTATCTGGCAGTTCAAATATAATTGAAAGCACCCAGTTATAACCTTTTTTCCCTGGCTTTTTTTCCCTCCATCTCCAGATTATCCTCAGTAGTTCAGTCAAGGCAGTAATAGTATTCCTCTATATAACTTTGGGGCTTGGAATTTACTATGACTCTTTGCTCTCTAAGGGATGAATAGTTCTGAAGCAGGTGGTACAGATGGTGGGGGAGACAGAATTTGGAATGCAACTCACTTTTTTCCAGAGTCCAAACTCATGCTGCCCAGCCTTGCAGCTGGCTGGCTGCCTGCACACAGCACACTCTTCCACTCACCACCGGCCCCTGGCCTGCTTCCTCTTCCTGGCCTGCCGGGGTGGAGGGAGGAGATGGCTGTGCAGGCCATGGCCAGCCCGCCCCTGCCTTTCTCGCTGGAAAGATCACTGCCAGTGGCCCCTGCCTCACTTCCTCTTCTTCCTGGCTGGCCTGCGGGGGAATGGAGGGAGGGAGGGAGGGAGGTCATGGTGCTGGGCTGCCACCACTGGCCTGCCTTCATACACAGAGTCTCACTCACACTGGCTAGCACCAGGCTTTCTCTTTCTGGCTGGCCTGCCTGCAGTGGGGGAGGGAGAGGTGTGCTGGCCATGACACCGGCTTTCTCAACGAATCCTGTGCAGCCTGGCTTACACTTCCTGGCAGGGAGTGAGGAAAGGGGGTGGCAAAATGTGCCCCCCCATGTGGTGGAGGTGGGTGGTGTCCAGTTCACACACCCTCACTCCCCACCCCCAGATATGCCCCTTGAGTGCAATGGAACAGGGCAATGTTATAACTCAGGCTGAAGGTAGGGACAGGTTACTATAGTTTGCATAACAGTGGACGGCTTCTACATTGGCCCAGTAGAGGAGCTGTCTGGATCCCTCTCGAGTGCCAAAGGATGGTAGAAATTTAGCCTTATTCTCCACAGCTGTAGGTAAAGACAGATGGAACCAGATCAGAAGCCACTAGATGCTGGAAAGGGGGGTGTAGGGAGAACAATGCAAGGTGGAAGTGCCTGAACTGGGTCCACTTTGTTCTGAGGTCACTTATGCAATAAGCAGATTAAGCCTTTGTCAGGACTCTGTGCCTGCCACACACCACACCAAATAACTTAGAGCCAGAGGTGGGATCCAACCAGTTCTTACCACTTCTCTAGAAGTGGTTACTAATTTTTTCTGAGTGCCGAGAAGGGGTTACTAAAGCACCCTCCCTGCCCAATAGGGACTGGAGGTGCGTGTGTGAGGCGGCGCCACTGTTTGAATCCCACTACCATCGGAACCTGTTATTAAAATGTTTGGATCCCACCACTGCTTAGAGCTGGTATTGATACAGGATGCTGCAGCTCGGTTATTATTGGGAACTAGGCAGAGCATGCATATTATACTCATTCTGCAGACCCTTCACTGGCTGCCCACCAGCTATTCAGTTCAAGGTATTGGCCACATCTATATATATTTGAGCAAGCCTAGGAGGAGATGACTCACTTCCAGCCAGTCACCACACATGACTCATATTCAGCCAATCTCCATGCATGACTCTCTGCCAGTCAATTAGCAGCACGCAAGGCTTGGGGGCGGGGCTTGCAATTAACCGGTAAAAAAACAGCACAAACTGGTAAAAAACAGCACAAACCAAACACAGAATGTGTTGAAAAGACCCCATTAGAAGCAGCATCCACCAAGTCTCTCAACACTCTGCCACCCAGCGCAACACCTGTTCTATACATAGGGAAGGGGGTGGGACTTTCCTGAGGAGTGCCAAGTGCTGTAAACAGTGGGGGAGGGATAGGGATGTGTAGCCAGGCCTCTCCATACCTGAGAGGAACAGAGGATGAAAGAAAGAAGGAAGTTGTTTGCTGCCCATCTGACTGCTAACACACCCAAGCTGCCAAGGGCAAGGAATAAGCACTTCAGAGTATGGAAAGGAGAGCATTTTTTTCCTTCCCACTGCAGCAACTGCCATATGCTCTGCGCAGTCTGTGAAATGTCACAAAACCCTGTTAACCAGATTGCCAGCTTCTCACACATGCAAGCAGACACATACACACACACACACACACACACACACACACAGAGGAACAGGTACAACTCTGTGGCACACTGGCTGGGTGGGCTTCCTTCCCTTCTCTTCTCTACCTCCCACCGCTTTGCAAAGTCAGGATCCAGCTTTACAAACCAGGCAAGTGGGTTATGGAGATAAGGAGAACTCTCACCATCCTCATAAGCGCCCCCTGCCTCCTCCCCCCCTTGCAAATGGGGCGTGCTAGGGCCAGAGTGAGGGGGAACTGCACCCAGGGCACGTGTGCAACCTGTGCCTCTGCCACACCCATGCCCCAGAGGTGTAGCTCCAAGGGGATGGGGGGGCGTGACGCACTGGGCGCACGCCCCTGTGGGGGTGTGGTGAGGGCGTTCCGGAGCAAGGCAGGGGCGGAGGACACACCGGGTGCTTTCCCCCCTTGCTACGCCTCTGCCCCGCCCAGCCCGGAGTTGCACACACCCACGCCCTCTTGGCGCTACACCACTGGGGTGTACCCATGTTGATGGGGAGAACTCTTTTCATGTTTACATGCACCTTAATGGCTTCCCCCTCACTTGTCAAAGCCAGGACCCAGCTTTGCAAAAGGGAGGGTGCTTATGGAGAATAGCAGGATGGAGAGTGACAGGGAGAGAAGAAGGGGAAGAACAAACAGAAAAGGCAGGGGCGTAATGCCCATTGGGATAGGTGGGCAGCTGCCCAGGCACCTTGTGGGGGGCACCAAAAATGCAGGGTTTGTTTTGGGGTATTTTTAGTGGTTTTCCGTTTTTGGCCTGCAGGGGGTGCAGTTTTTATGCTAGTGGCACCAAAATTTCAGCGTATTATCAGGAGACTGTCCTTATGCTACCCCCCCCCCCACTTTGGTAAAGTTTGGTTTAGGGAGTCCAATGTTGTGGACTCCCAAAGGGGGTGCTCCCACCCCCATTGTTTCCAATGGGAGCTAATAGGAGATGGGGGCTACACCTTTGAGGGTCCATAACTTTGGCTCCCCTGAACCAAACTGCACCAAACCTGGGTAGTATCATTAGGGCAGTCTCCTGGTGAGACCCTGAAAGTTTTGAGACTGTACCTTCAGAAATGTGCCCCCTCTCGCAGCCTGCAACCCCCATTGACAGCAATGCAGAAAACTCAATGCAGAACAAAGATTCTTGGGCAAATTTCTGGGATGTTCCTGCAGGGGGCGCATTTTTGGACATATCGGCACCAAAATTTCAGGGTATTATCTGGAGACTGTTCTGATGGAACCCCCAAGTTTGGTTCAGGGGGGCCAAAGTTATGGACCCTCAAAGGGGGTGCCCCCACCCCCCATTCTTTCCAATGGGAGCTAAGGAGATGGGTGCTACCCTTTTGAGTGTCCATAACTTTGTCCCCACTGAACCAAACTGCACCAAACTTGGTGGGTAGCATAAGGCCAGTCTCCTGATGATACTATGAAATTTTGGTGGCGATATGTTTAAAAATGCACCCCCTGCAGGCACCAATGACCTGGTGCAAAAATAAATTTGGTTGTGGTAGGGTGGACGCCCATGGGGGGCGCATCCAACTCAGGTTTTGCCCAGGGCTCCAGTTTGCCTCATTACATCCCTGAGAAAAGGTGGTCAAGGGTTAGGAAAGGCAGGCGGGATTGGCCCCCTTTAGTGCCATTAACCTACCAGCAGCTGTCTAGAGCCCATTGTATTGTTCAGCACAATGGCCTTTACAGCCAGTTACATATACATCACTTAATGGCCTTGCACCCTGATATCTGCAGGACTGCAATACTATACTATAGTACAACAAATTTGCTAATCTGAGCAGCAGCTTTTCCATTTGCCCACCTGCAAATAGGCAAAATCAGCAACTATCCATATATACGTTCTCTGTAATGGCCTCTGCCTTGTAAAATGCCCTGCTTGAGGAGGTCAGGAAGGCTCCTGTGCTTCTGCTGGCAATGTAAAACAGAATTGTTCAGGAGAGTCTGTAAAAGGAGCTATATAAGGCTACATTATAATGGAGTGGTTCAGGAAATGTTTCAGTGAATAAGCTGAAATTAATGGAGGGTGGGCTTCAGTGATGCAACTAGAACTCCCGTTGGAAAATGATGGGACACCAAACTTTTGTAAATGTAGAAAATAATCTATTGATTGGGCTAAGTTTTTAACTGATTATCATATCATAATAAATTGTTTCTGTATACTGAATTGGGAATACTGTGTTTTAATACTTGTGTTGTGAGCCACCCTGAGCCTGACCTTTGGCTGGGGTAGGGCAGGATAAAAATCAAAATAAAGGATTATCTGTTGCTGCATGCATTACCTTGTTCTCAGTGCATTGTACTTTATTTATTCCATTTAGTGTTTAATATGTCCTTTATTACATTTAGTGTTTAATATGTCATGTTTAATACTTATGCTTTGTTTCAGACTTCTGCCATCCCAGTCCTATCACAGTGCTTTTCTGATGTCTCATCCTATTGATTGCATTGACTTATTTTGAATCTCAGTGAGAAAGACAAACTGAAATAATGTGAATAAAGCAAAACAAAATGTGTCTGTTAGCTGCTGGATTGTTCACACTGGATGACTTCCAAATGATAAATATTGGGTTGGATCTCCTCATCTGTCAGGAGAAGGGGCTGGCAGACCTTTCTGAGTCCAGGGAAATGCTATGCCTTGGGTTGTAGGATCTTCATGGATTAATAGCTACACATAGAAGGATGCAATGGGGAGGTGAATCTGTTATTTTTGTCTTTTCCACCAGCAGAGCTCCACTAACTGGACAAGAGAACATGATTTCATTTGCTCCCCAGTGCAGCTTCCTGACCCTCATGACTGCAGGGAAGGGAAGCAGATTGCTACTATTCTTTGCAGCTCATTCTGTCAGTTTTGGGTAGACAACAACACTGGGTTTCATATCCTTCCAAAACTGATGTATGAGGCTGCAGAGAATACAAACAGTCTGCTCCTATTTTTTGTAGCTCAAAATAACAGCTCAGGTGGAGGCAGAGAAAAGCAATTTTCTTTTTTCTGTTTCTCCACCCCATACCCCTACAGTTGACACAGCTTGGTCTGTGGAGATGGAGATTGGTCTGTTTCTTTTCTCTGCAACCCCAGTTGACGTTTTGAGATGGGGAAAGAAGCCAGTAACTCCTGTTCTCCCTCACCCCAAACTTCAAAGGTGTATCCAAGGTAAGGCAAGCCAGAGTTCATGACCCAGGTGCTGCTTGAGGGGGGTGCCAGGCAGCCCAGAACCCCACCCCAGAAGCCGTACCCTCACCACAGTGAACATGGAGTTTGGGACTGGGTGAAGTTTAAGACTGGGCCCAGGTCTGGCATCCAGTGTTCAACTGCATGCCCTGTCCCTGAACTCTACATGGATTTCGGAGGCGAAGTCAGCAGTATAAAGCTGGACCCAGCCAGGCTGCAGTTCAAGGTTGGTTCCAGCTTTAAACTGCAGGCTTTGAAGGTGCAGCTTTCAGTTTAAAGATGGAGTCTGCTAAGCCCAGCCTTGAACTGCACCCCTCCCCCAGCTCCACATGGAATTCATAGCTCAACTCTGGGCAGTGCTTGCTCTGGGTGCCATCTCTAGTAGATATGCCCCTGCCAAGCTTCTCCCTGAGAAAAAAGTTTGACGGTGGGTTGGAGAACAGAGAAGCTCAGCTGGTACCCTCTTAGAGTCAGATTTGATCTCCTTCTTCACATTTCGTGGTAGGCCCCTACAAGGAAGGGACTCAGCAAGAAATTTGGGAGGTAGTTGCTATTTGCCAGCTATTCTACTTGTTCATCTGGAGCTGAACAGACTGGATGAGGAACTCACCTGTGTTCAAGACTAAATGTTTGGTTTTTAAACATGTTCACCACAAAATGTGTGGTGTCCCTGTAAGTAATGGGTATGCTTACCTGAACTAGAATGACACAATTGCAAGCACGCTTACTAGGAGGCAATCTCTATTCAGTCTGTGAGACTTACAGGTAAGTAAATTGGGTGCAGGTGAAATTCTTCCCTGCACACAGTCCTAGCAACAATGAGATCATCAGTTAAACAACACCACATGATTCCTCACAGTTGCTTCACACAGGACTTGAATAGTACATTGCACAGACCCATGCTGCTCCTCTGCCCAAATGTGAATTCCACTCTATGTGAAAAGAACTACAGCTATTGAATTGAGATTTTTTTTAAAAAAATTAATGTATATATCGCTCCCCCCCAAAGGGCTCAGGGCGGTGTACAAAAATACAGAACAAAACACTAAGCATAACAATACAATGGCAATAATCATAAACATCAATAACAGCAATAGTAACAATATCACTAAATCATGACAATGTTTCAAAATCAACAATGCTCATAACATAACCAATATAATGACATTTCCTAACATGATATAATCAACATGCTAACCTTCCATGACATAATAATATCACAACATCGCAATATCATAACATCTTAGCTACTATAACAGAACCATTACATAGCATATCAAAATTAATAACATCAAACATTATAAAATAATCAAACAGTGACATCACAACCCCACAATAATAACTAATACTATCAGGTAATAATGACTCAAAACTCATATGCAGCCTTTCTCTGGATCTGGTATGGAGGCATATTTGTAGCTGAACCCCTGAGGGTCTTTCCCTTGATGAAGAAGAAATGGTTTGGTGATGCATTCCAACCCTTCCCCTCTGCTTGACGTGAACCCAGCAAAGTGTACAGTGTTGACAGAGATGCAAAGAGAGTGGGGGAAATGCGGAGGGATGTAAGTCCATCTGTGCTCAGTGAGAGAGGTGAGGGGGGGTGGGGAGAGATCAAGTCCAGGGACACACGAGCTGAAACGGAAGGAGGTCTGTTGTGCAGCCTGAATACTTGGCAGGACCTGGGGAACTGTGCAGGATCAGGTTTTGTTTGTGACTGTGCCAGAAGGACCTGGGGCTGGCAGCCCATCCCCACACAGCATTTTCATCTGAAGAGAAAGCAAACAAATGGCACAGTTATAAGTAGGCGCAGATGGAATCAGTGTGGCTAAAAAAAGCACCAGTCGCTGAAGCATCACGTAAAGCTCAGCCCCAAGGTTTGAAAGCATCCCATCAGTATTGTGTTTTTCCCCCCTTGCTGTTTTGGATGGAGCTGGTTGCATGATGAGCTAAATCCTCAGTCAGGCCTAAGCGACATTGCTTTGTTGATAGCTTCAAAGAAACATGCTGATCTGCATCAATTCCAGAGTGGGTAAGTGCATTCACCACTGGGTAGCAGGTAGCACGGTGCTGGGAACGAGGAGTTCAGCAGTCAGTTGCACCAGTAACTCCCAATTTTTTTTTTGCTGGGGCATAAGAAATACATAATTAAAGTCCTTTGAGCCCAAAGAAACCTTCACAGGCATTGCCTGTCATGTGGGAGTCTGTGTTCTGGTTTGCTTTCCTTTCTATTTGGTTCTGCCCGAGGTGGTGAGGGTAATGAAATTCTGCTTTCTGCCTGGACTGTGCTTGTGAACCAATCATTCAGTCATTATTGATTACAGAAATGTAGCAGAGATACCCAGCCTCGAAGAGGGCTGTTAGTTGTGTGGCTTTAATATTTAGGCTTATATTCTTTCTGTCAGTGGCATAGCTACATCAGCGACTTAGGGAGTAGTGCAGAAACCAAGTGCCAATGATAAGCTTCTCTGAGGGAGGGTTCACAGTTCCAAACATAGCATATTTATGTATTCATACATGCATAATTTAGTGGTAAGCCTGATTCACATATTGTTATACAGGCTTCATACCTATGGAAAGCTGAGGAAGAATGTGTTCGGGGTGTGTGTGTGTGCAGAAGCTGGATTTACACAACTCCTATCAGCTTTATGTCAGGCTTTATGTCTGTGCTGAATGTGGAAATTACTGATGTTTGACACCAGTCAACATCAGTCAATGCTGAAATTACTGATGTTTGACAGAATGCACAACTGTTTCACTGTGAGCCCAGGGGACATGAAACCACCCTCATTTACATATATTCAGTGAACATTCAGGCGAATGCCTGAAAACTACTATGCTGCTTGGCCCTGTAGCATTTATGCTATGGGGTTCTGCAGGGTTCCATTTTGACCTCCATGCTGTTTTACTTGAATTTACTTGAATTTACCAGGAGAAATCATACAGGGATCTGAAGTGAGGTGCCATCACTATGCAGATAACACCCAGCTCTACTTTCCCTTAACAGTTGAACCAGGTGGTTCTGTTGAAGTCCTTAACAGGTACCTGGAGAAAGGAATGGGATGGGTGAGGGGCAATAAATTGAAGCTCAAGTCTAGACAAGACAGAGGCACTGTTGGTCAGTGGAGTACCTGCTTGAAGCTTGCATAGTCAACCTGTCCTGGAAGGGGTTGCAGTTCACCTGAAGGAGGGGCTGCTGGATCCTGGCATATGCCTAGAGGATCAGATCTCCTCTAGAACATGAAGTGCTTTTTATCAGCTTTGGCTGATATGCCAGTGGCAACCATTTCTTTAAAAATGTGACAGTGGGCGTTTTCGCACACACTGTTTGTTGCAGATCCAGCATGTGAGTTCGTTGCTGTTTCCCACATTTTTTCGCACACACTTAAGCCGAAATGTGTCCCGACCCCCCTTCTGTGCCACATTCCAGCCGTTGTTCCACATTTTTCCTGTCGCTCGATACTTCTGCAACTTTCTTGGAAAAACCGGTTTCCCCCCACAATCTGGTGGTTAGGTGCAAAACAAATCTGGAGTAAGCGACAGTCAGGAGTGACGCCCACAGTGTGACGCGATTTGATCCAGCCAATGGGAACGAGATTGGGCTTGCCGGTTGCGCGCGCACATCCCATTGTTCCGCTTGAGTCTCACTCGATTCCCTCCCCTCCTCGCGTTCGGTTGTGTGCGCCTGATAGCTCGAGCTACCAAGTCCCCGTGGCACCGTTGCTTTGATACATTTGCAGCACAGTGACTCATTCGGTCGTTTCGCCTCTGTTAACACGGTAGCTCAACAGCCCGTCCACGGAAACGGGATGGGAAGCAATTTGGAAGCCCGCCCCCGGACGGCCCCATGATGGCGCAACAGCCAATCAGAGCGGTTGTTTGCGCCGCATTCCTGGGCGATGCAGAAACCCGGGAGTTGCGAAGCAGGCAGAAGATGCGTGACTACCTGGCCATGTGTGAATGCCATCGAGCGACGAAACTGCATCAAAAAGGTCAGGAATCAATGCGGTTTGCTTTTATTCTAGAATAAAAAGTGTGTGCAAAAACGCCCATAGCCACAATGATCTATGTTCTGATGACATCCATGTTAGAGTACTGTAATTTTCTCTTCTTGGGGTTGCCTTTGAAAATGGGCCAGAAACGTCCATTGATCCTCAGTGTGACAGACAGGATATTATTTTGAGTTGCCTATAAAAACATAACCCCTCTATGCTGAAAACTCTGTACTGGTAAGATCTGCCAGTCAAGCCCTGCTTTCTATACTGTTTTCAGAGGCAAAATATGTCGCAGCTAGAGACAGGAAATTTTCAGTGGTGGCACCTTGTCTGTAGAATGCTCTCTCTCTTTAAATTCACTTGCTGCCTACCATTGCATTTCTTTTTACCCAGCCTAACTGAGGGGTATCATATTTTTAGCTGATTTGTGGTCTGCTTCTGTTTTGACATTTGTTTTATGCATAACTTTGTGCTTTTATAAGCATTCCTAATTTGATTTTAATGGCTCATTTTGTTTTCTGTTGACATCAGCTACGTAGGTATAGATTTTTAATAGGAGGTTTTTATGGGCCACGCCTCCCCAAGCCCTGCCCCGGCCTCAGTACTTATAAAAGCAGCTCTCCGAGGCTGGGGACGGCAGACCCCCCTGCCCTGCCCTGCCCTTCCCCACCCCCACCAGCTGGGCTCCCAGTCAGCAGCCAGCAGCTCCTTCTGCCCTCCCCTCTGGGCAGAGGAGTAGCTAGGGAAAATGGACCCCAGTGCAAAATCTGAGTTTTGCGCACCCCCCCGGGCAGCCACTGTGATGCTGGAATCCACCCCCAAACAGCATTGCTTTCAATGGTGTTTCAACTAAAGAGCCCAAATTCTCCTTTTAAATCCACTTTAAAGGGAGAATCTGGGGTCCCCAGTTAAAACAACATTGAAAGTAATGCTGTTTTGGGGTGGATTCTCCCCCACCCTGGAACAGCATCACTTTCAATGTTTAAACTGGGGACCTCAGATTCTCCCTTTAAATCCATGCTGAAGGGGGTGGATTTAAAAGGAGAATCTTGGGAAATTTGGGGGGTGCCTGCTGTCAGGGTGCAATTGTTAAGATAGCAGTACCAAACTTTCAGGGTATCTTTAGGAGACTCTCCTAATGATACCACCCAGGTTTGGTGAAGTTTGGTTCATGGGGTCCAAAGTTATGGACCCTCAAAGGTGTAGTCCCCATCTTTTATAGCTCCCATTGGAAAAAATGGGGGATGGGGCACCCCCTTTGGGAGTCCATAACTTTGGACCCCCTAAACCAAACCTCACCAAACCTGGACAGTATCATCAGGAGAGTTTCCCAAAACATCCCTGAAATTTTGGTGCTGCTAGCCTAAACATTTCGCCCCCTGCAGGCCAAAAACAAAAAACACTTAAAATATTTTTTTAAAGCCACAAACGGGGGGCGGAACTTTGGACATGTAATGGGGGGGTTGAACCCCAGAATCCCCCCCCCCTTACCTACGACCTTGGTTGACATGAACAGTTTACCATTCAGTAGTACATGTGGTTATGCTCTTGCTTATGTATCACTACTTTGTGGAGCCAAAGTAAAGAGAAAGCCAGGCATGATGAAAGGAGATCAGGTGGTCCTGCAAGAATAAACAAGAACTTCCTAAGCTTGCTCCATTTTCACACTTTTTGGAATGGATTATCAGCACCCTGCACTAGAGGTACTACGAAATCCCAAACACCTGCACCAGGTGAAAGCATAAGTGAATTGGGGGTCTAAAATAAATGTGTCTGTGTTGAATTTCCTGATAAAATTCCTTTATATTCCCTAGTGCAATCTTTTTTAGCTTTCGCAGTTAACCAATCTCCCCGATGTTCCTTCCACTAAAAATCATGTTCAAAATTACTCTCAGTTTTTATGGATTTCTTAGGGCACAATGAGGGTCAAGCTACATGTTACACAAGAGATCTACAACCAGACCTCCTGAAATGTTTTTTTCTACTTTAATGCAGTGAAAGGATGCTCCAGGTTTGATACAGGGTATCCCAGTGACATAGTCAATAATCCATAAAAGGCAACTTGCCTACCTTTGTCAATCTCATGTTGAAATGCCCAGCTGCAAGGAGCTTGGGTGTATTCTAAGAGGCATCGATCATTGCCAATATGATTTAATATGGCACAAATACATGAGTATAGAGCTATACATTACGTTATTTTTATCCAATGTAACTGGTTAGTAGGTAAATCTGTGTTGCTGCAAAAAATATTTTAATTGTGTAAGCTCAGCAACTGTTTAATATGCATATTTTTATTACCGATGTCATATTATCACCATTTCTTGAATCGAGTTCTCTAAGGAACCATTTTAATAGTATTACTGTATGGCTGCTTCTTCAAGAGATTGCTACTGCTCTCTAAATCCAAATGCTTGCAATGTCAGAAGTAAATTGTAATCACAGTGCCTGGTATCCAAATTTTAATTTTCAAGTAAACAGTTCTCTCCAGCCTCACCCACTGCTATACTCTTTTCAACAAGAAGAACTAAGTACAATTAACTTCATCTGCCACACGCTGGAAAGTATTTGTTTTAGAATGCTCTACTTGGGTCCTAGTGCCTATCTAGTTCTATTAGTGGAGCATTCTAAAACAAAGATGGTGCAGCACATGGAGGATAAAGTTAGTTATTTTTGTTGAAAAAGGTATATTTCCTAGAACTTGGATATTTTCAGTGAACAACTGAAAAATCTCAGTTCTTTAGATACATTGCTGCCACCTTGTGGATGAAGAAGAGTAGAAGAAGAGTTTGGATTTATATCCCCCCTTTCTCTCCTGTAGGAGACTCAAAGGGGCTCACAATCTCCTTGCCCTTCCCCCCTCACAACAAACACCCTGTGAGGCGGGTGGGGCTGAGAGAGCTCAGAAGAACTGTGACTAGCCCAAGGTCACCCAGCTGGCGTGTGTGGGAGTGTACAGGCTAATCTGAATTCCCCAGATAAGCCTCCACAGCTCAGGTGGCAGAGCTGGGAATCAAACCCGGTTCCTCCAGATTAGATACATGAGCTCTTAACCTCCTACGCCACTGCTGCGTAGTAAAACCACATATGTTGCAATTATATCTGAGATGTGATTCTTGAAGAGGTAACATTATTTTTTTAAAAGAAAGGGCTACAAGCACAGCAGAGATAATTAAGCAGATCTAATTAATCTCTCTGCAAATAAGCCAATCAGAGAATAATATGAAAGAAGATTTTAAGAATTTAAAACAGGAGATTCAACAACCAGAATTCACTGACAGAGAAGAGTTAAAGAGAGTCTTGCAGAGTATCAGACAGAAACTTGCATCGAATTGATCAAATTAAAAGGAAAAAACCCAGGAGAATGTACAAGGCATAGTAAAAACAACTCAGACCCAACTGGAACAATCTTGCCAAATAGACAGCCAGCAGGAGAGAACGCTGAGATATGAGGACAGAATTGAATTCCCAGAAGCTCAAGAAAGAAAGAAAAACCCACAACCCAAAGGCATTTCTGGAGAATACTACTGAAGAATCTTATTTGCATCAGAAGTGTTCCTACTTAATGGGAAAACAACAATAAGAACAGCAGACAAACCAGACAGTTGGCAATATGGCCCACACATGATGATCCTTTTGAAAACTTAAGATCAGATGTCAGAGCAAGATCATCAGGAAATCTAAATCTCAGAGGAAAACCACCAGAACGTCTTACAGATGAAGATTCTTTTGATGATCCCAAATCAGATTTTAGAACAAAACCATCAAAAAATCCAAAAGATCAGACATCTTGTGAATACCAGGAAAGGTTAAGATATATAACAACTATTAGTCTTTGTGGACTCAGTACAATTAACATCTCAATTCTTGGAAGTTTGTTTTCAGCTGCAAATCAGTAGGATTCAGAAAAGATGACCTATTCAAAGGGGGGGGGGGGCTCCATCTAAAAGATGGGTTATTGTTAGGTAGATCACAGTATAGCCTATGCCAAATCCTTCATTGCTCTGCTTGCAGTTGTGCTCAGCCCTCTCACTCAAATACTGATGAAGTATCACTGGCTGAGCTTGTACTGGATATCTCCAGGTGGCACCTGGAGGCCTCCCAGAATTACAACCTACCTCCAGACAGTACAGATAAGTTCTCCTGGATAACATGGCAGCTGTAGCGGGCGGACTCTACGGCATCACATCCCTGCCGAGCTCTCTTTTTTCCTAGGGATGGCAGCAACCTATCCCCTTGCCCACTGTTGCGTCAAAGACCAGCCAGGGAAAAAGAGTGCTGACACCTTTTCACTCTGAAGACCAGACATGAACAGACTTCCAGGCTTTGAGGCCACTCTGTGGGGAACGTTTCTGACTACAGTTGATTCTCTCTCTAATAAGTTTTCAAAGATGACATGCAAGCCCTCAACCACGTCAGTCCCTACAATTATGTCTGTACTGTCTCTGTCTGTGGCTTTAGTGAGCACAGGTTTAAAATACCTCTTTTGGGGGCGACCATGAGATCCCTGGCAATTGGCAAATCTGCTTAGTGGATTCTGCCACAGCCCCATGCTCTGACTCGAACTGGAACTGGAATCAAACAGGTCAATATTTTAATATCCCTGCACAAATCTATGCTGAAGAATCATTTGGAAACTGTGTGCACTTCTGGTTACTATTTCTCATAAAGGACGCTGCAAAGCTGTTAACAGCACAGAAGAAGACAGCCAAGATGAAAAACGTGTCAGAGCACCTTGCCTATAAGGAAAAACCAGAGCATGGGGTTTTTCAGTTCGGAAAAAAGACATAGGCGGACATGATAGCAGTGTATTTAATTAAGCATGGGATGAAGAAAGGGGACAGAGAGAAACTTTTTCCTCTTCCATAATTCTAGAACTCAGGGACACTCAATGAAATTGATGGGACTATAAATTCAAGGCATCATCATCATCATGCTAAGTAGTATATCGGGCAACATTCAAGGCAGACAAAAGTAAACACTTCTTTTCTCAACTGGTCATTAAATTATGGGATGCACTGCCAGTAGTTGTAGTGATGGCCACAAGCATAGATGTCTTCGGGGGGGGGGGGGGGGGGGGGGTAAAGTGATTTATGGAGGAATTAATCCAGCAGACGCTACTAACCATGGTGAAAAAAGAGAACCTCCATATCCAGAGGTAGTAATGTGATGGTGCATGAGAATTGTTTGAAGTCGCTGGATTGAGCCGCGTTTCGGAAAACCTCACAGCGAACCAGCCAATGGTCCCCTAATGCAAATGAAGTTTGTCAACTACGTGCTGTTACCACGTGCTGTTGTTTTTCCATTCTTGCTGCTTTGCATCCTGGGAATTGTAGTTCCGTCTGTTCTCTACCCAACGTTATGCTCCGGCAGAACTACAGATCCCAGTCGCCGCGAGTCCCTCTCCCTATCGCACGTGCTGTGATGTGCTACTGCTGTACGAGGTGATGTTTGCAGGGGTTTGTTTTTTAAAAATCCTTAGGGGTCGTGAGGCTCTCGCGCAGCTCGGGAAGGAGAGCCCTGGATTCTGTCTGCGAGCTGCTTGAACCCCGGGCAGTGTCCTACCAGGTAAATGCCTTTGTCGAAATGCGGGGCGCGGAGGGATGTCCTGTACGAGAAGCTGTCCGGTTTCAGGGAGAAGCAAATATTTATGATCCCCTGCCTTGCACAACAGTGGCTGGACAGGCAGCGGGGTGGCCGGCTGATTCTTGTACTTGCTGACCTCTCTGCGGTACCTGTGTTTCACTTGCAAAGGGAGTAAAGGTCGGGCCTCTACGTGGGGGAGAGTGTGCTTTGGTCGCGTGGCCGCCCTTTACTTGCTGACAAAGGTAAAATATGCAAGGGAGAAGTCAGGAAATTGGCGTGGCGTTGTGAGCAGATGTTGTCCTGTTCCAACCCGAGAAATGCGAAAGTGAAATTCCCAGCGGTGGAAGCTTTATCGCGTTGGCAGGTAAGTGGCAGGACACTCGTTTAAACAGTAGAAGATGGAGCCCAAAGTTCAGTATATACAAGTGTGTATTCAATGCTATCGGTGATTCCTGGGCAATAGTTGTTTAACAGATAGTCGGGGTATTTATTCCTGTCAGAATGGGCCTGCCTTTCTAGAGTCTGTGCATGCTTGCAGGAGCAGAAAATTGTTGTGTGTAAAGTAGTTGGGGGTAGATAGGCCAAAAGCTTGGTGATCGTGCTCTCCGCTGGATGCCACATAAGCTGTAGTAGTGCAAGCCTTCTTTCTGTCTCCCAGCTAAAGACCAGGGTAGGCTTGGGCTGTAGTTCAATCCCTTGTGTATGTGGCTGATGTACATGTTGAGTGATTTGAATCATGGTAGTCTGTAGCCTTCTTGTTATCTACATATGGTGACAATTATTCAGCCTTTTCTGTGACGGGACAAAATTCTCATTGCCCCATCTTGTGACTGGTGCATGTGTGCTCTGTAGAGTTCTACATGTCTGTCCAGCGAGCAGGGCATAATTTAGAAAGACAGGCTTCATTGTAGTACAGCCACTTCTCATGACCTGGGATGTAGTCAGCTCACTGCTGCATCTTTGTGTATGTGTGTAATATTGTAAAGTGATATCCTAATATAGCATGATTAACTTAGCTGTTTCCCCTTTATTTTGCTTAGAGCTGGATGTCAGGCCCAAAATCTATGTATATAAAAAACTAACAGTGTTTTTGTTAGTGGTAGTGTAACTCAGTAACTGCTGGGTCAATTCCTCTGAAAATTCCCAGCTACTATAGTCAGCCAGGTGAGAGTGTTTTTAGATGTTCACATACCTGAAATTTCACACCTGGCCCAGGTAAAACACCTTTTTCCTGGCACTCCATGGTGAAGGACATGCAGCTGCCTGTGTGTAACTGTCACCCTTAGAATGTTCGTGCAGCTTAGAATGTTCGCTCAGATGGCCAGATATGAGCAGTGGAAACAGTACATAGGCAGTAACTCGAGTGGACGTGAAACACATACACACACATACACACGAGGGAGAGGCCGGTGGAAGGGTGGCATGCAAGGGAAGATAGGAAGAGAGAGGAAAGGGATGGAGGGGGAGGCATGCAAGGGAAGAGAAGTGAGAGAGGGGAGAGAGTGAGGGGTGGCATGCAAGCGAGGGGAGGCAGGGGGCCCAGCATCTTGATATGACCCACCCACCCTAGCAGAGGAAAAGGGAAGGGAAGGAGGGGGCCCCTGCTAGTATAAACTAAAATTTATGTTTGGCATTTCAACACATCTATAACCATTGTTAGGGTTAGATTTTCAGTGCAAAGGTTATGAAATATGTTGTGGAGATATAAGAGTGGTGTAGGTTCATTTGTAATGGGCAAGTGAATAGCAAATTTCACACTACATCTCCTGTATAATCACATATTAATACAACCTGTTAAACTGTTACTCTGTGGCGTCTGAAGTCCCTCTGAAGGGTTTTGGATAAGAGAGATAATATTTCATTAGGACTAGGAGATATAATTTGGGGTACTTTCAAAATAGGCTGCTGTCTGATTATCTCACTGGCTAGACGATGTGCTCGCAACTAGCACAGCATCATTAATATTGCAGTAACTGTCAGGAAAATAAGGATAGCTACTAATCAAATGGCACATCTAGTGAAGCTGCCATAGGTTAAAGCAATGTTTCTTACAGTGTGATCTTGTCTGCAAGTTTTGTCCTCTAGACAAGGAACAGAATGGATCCTAAACCTCCCTGCTGTGGCAGAGCCTCGAAGGTACATTTATGCACCAGTTTGCTGACACTACATTATACTGACCCAACTGCTCTATCAGTGCCAGCACAAGGGGCAAAAATGGACAGCATTTAAGACATGGTGGTATAGGGCCGGACCTGAGTTAGAACCCTGCACTTGCTCACAGGCTTTTCTTCTTGGTAGTGTAAGTAAAGACATTCCCATTTGAGTGATATAAAGCCCAAGATGACTGTCCCCTGCACCTCTTCCCTCTCTTCTGTGATAGAACATAGAGTAAATGAGGGAGCAAGCTTGTTTTTTGCTGATCCAGAGACTAGGACCAGGAGTAATGGGTTCAAGGTGAAGGAAAAGAGCACAGCATAAACAGCAACAACAATAAATCATAATGCAACAATATCAACAGCATAATAATGCATCACAATGATATACTATAAACAATAACCAATTATATCAGCTGACCCCCAAATCACAGTTCCCACAACTACAAAAACTAAAATACAGTGAACTAGCATAGAGTCTGCTCCATCAACCCTCCCTAAACAGTCCCTGAACGGGTGGCACCCTTTGTCTGCTGCCCAAGTCAGCTGCCTTGAGCTGCTGTTGTAGCTGCCAGACACCACCCGCTGCAGATGTTTCCAATGGGGTGGGTGGGGAAGGACTCTCACTCCTTCCCATGGGCAGCAGGTGGCGGCTCACCAGGTGGATTTTTGCTTGGCTGGCAGGTGGATTTTTGCTTGGCTGGCAATTTTTCCCTTTGGAAAAATTGCTGTAAGAAATGAATATTGAGAGTGCATGTAGTAAATTAATAGAATAAAGGCAGCACATGAATATTACAAACTAATAAATATCACTAGCGGGGCCCAGCAACGCGTCGCTGTGGCTTATTGTGGTGAAATGGAAAAGGAACAGTAGCAGCAAATCAATTGCAGAGGCCAGCAGTACGTGCTCATTCAAACACGCAGCCTGATACTGTGCGATGTCATCGATGTGTGTGCCCGCATTCCTTGGGGGGGGGAATGGAAAGGCACCCCTCCCACACATCTAGGCTGGCTGGTCATGATCCTTTACCTGGGAGTAAGTTTGGTTGGTGGCAATGGGTGTAGCTTCGGAGGAAACCCTCTGAGGGGTGCGATGCAGCCATTCAAAGTATGTCACGGTTGCTGTGCCGAGCTTACTCCTGATTAATGCGTGCCTGGTTTTCTTAACTGTAACCGCAGTATTCAGGGAATCTAGGGTGCCTGGCCCCTCCCTCCCTTCCCTTGCATGTCGCTCCTCACTCTCTTCTCTCCCTCACTTCTCTTCCCTTGCATGCCACCCCTCCCCCTCCCTCCCTTCCCTTTCCCTCCACTAGGGTGGGTGGGTCATATCAAGATGCTGGGCCCCCTGCCTCCCCTCGCTTGCATGCCACCCCTCACTCTCTCCCCTCTCTCACTTCTCTTCCCTTGCATGCCACCCCTCCCCCGCCCTCCCTTCCCTCTCCCTCGTGTGTATGTGTGTGTATGTGCTTCACGTCCACTCGAGTTACTGCCTATGTACTGTTTCCACTGCTCATATCTGGCCATCTGAGCGAACATTCTAAGCTGCACGAACATTCTAAAGGTGACAGTTACACACAAGCAGCTGCATGTCCTTCACCATGGAGTGCCAGGAAAAAGGTGTTTTACCTGGGCCAGGTGTGAAATTTCAGGTACGCGAACATCTAAAAACACTCTCACCTGGCTGACTATAGTGGCTGGGAATTTTCAGAGGAATTGACCCAGCAGTTACTGAGTTATACTATCATGAACAAAAACACTGTTAGATTTTTATATATATAGATTACTATTTATTTGTTTGGTAAGACAACAGTCCAGCTGATTATGTTCTGTTGTCTGTTTTTGACGTTTGTGACCTGGCAACTTTAGAGCATTTCATTAAAAATCATCACTGGTGCCATAGGCTGGCAAGCTGTGGGAGGCTTTTTTTGCACTAGTTGTGTGGCTACAAAATAAGGAAAACAAATTCCAAGCAACATGTTGGTGGGTATTAGTTTATAATCTTCTCACTGGGAAACTTGATTTGATTCCAAATTCCGGTTTTTCTGCAGACACATCAATAGCACATACTTCTGAAGACTTTATATGCATCAAAAGGGTAAAGAGGCTGAACCAAAGGCAACATCAGGATTCACAAAGCACTTTATCCTGAAAGGTGTTGAGGTGACCCTGGCTCGTTATGCCTGAGACTGAAACCCCAGAAAAACAGCCCTCTGACCTCCCGCCAGATCCCCGATGGAAGCTCCTGGTCTTCTACCTTTGCTTCTATGGCTTCATGACCCAGATCAGACCTGGAGAGAGCTTCATCACTCCCTACCTGTTGGGAACAGAGAAGAATTTCACCAAGGAAGAGGTGAGTTCAGTGCACATGGGCACTGAAGTGGTTTACATTTTAATACAGCATGAGACTGTTTTTCTGGACATCTAGTTTTTGTGATGTGTTCAGAATTGCTGCTTTCCCTAACGTTTTGTTGGGAAAAGGGGAAAAACCAAGTCAACCATTCATCTCCTCCCACTGGTGTAGCTGCACAGATGGGAGAAAGTGAGTCTGTAGTTTGGTGGAACTTGCTTCCTTCCTTCTCTCCCCCTAGGTGGCGCTTGAATAACTAGTGCAAGGAACAGAGTGTGACTGGAAGATGGGAATAGGTATCATGATTAATTGGTTCCATGCATCCAGATAAAGGCTGGCCGAAAAGAGGAAATTGCCCTTGAAACCTGTCTGCTTACCCCCTCCCCCTTTATCTCCATTTGCCGCATGGAGCTCAGAAATGTCAGTACAATGAAATCACTGAATATGTTCAGCTTCTTCTTGAACTAAAGCCAAAAACCATGTATACTCCACATTGCCTTGATTTCTCTTTCTGATGTAATGCCAGTACATGTTTGTGTGAATGTACCTAAGGGGATCTGCAGACCTGCATGCTCTTCACCTGTGTTACCTGTATGCATGGAAATCTAGCTGAATACTTGGTCAATTGTGGTTTGTAGGGAAGAGAGCAAACAGTAACTTGTGGCTTGGATTGTGTTTCCTCATATGAGGGGAGGACAGTTGGGAGTATACAAATCTGAATTAGCGTTGTTCACCAGAGTTATTCTCTTGAAAATTAACCATGTTCCAGCACTGGATCTGAATTGTGCTGCAGCTTTTCAGCCTCTGAGAAAGTAAATTGATTAGCAATGCAGGTTAGCCAAATAAAACAAGGGAAGATACAGGTTCAGAAATTAAGCTTAGTATCTAAATATCCTCACTCTCCATGTCAGGAAGTGCCTGGCTCTTGGTCTGGCTAGTGAGAATGCAACTTCAGCCCATTGTTAACGTGAACAAAGATGTAAGAACACTTGACTCATGTCCAAGAGTGCAGAACAAAAATTAACAACCTTAAAATCAGCACAGAATGAATAGAATAAAATCATAAATAGCAGCTTAAAAATATCATAAAAACAGGAATCTGCTTTTCTCATCCCACCCACCTCCAGCTGTTAATCCCTTTCTGAGCATATGAATTATGTTGTTAGAATGTCTTGGAGAGTACATTTGAGCAACAAGAAGGGTGAGTATAATCAACTGAATTGTTTTAGGACTATAAATTTCATTTTCATTTAATAAAGCAACATTTCACACTATCAATATTTTAGTTTAGCTACCACACAGTTTGTCTAGTCTTCATACATATCCACTCTGTTACTGATTTTTTACTAAGAAAAGCTAAAATCTTGTAATTCTGCCTCTTCAGTCATGTCCATGGACAATTCACAGTAAGACCAGCACTGAAAAACATGCATTCTGTAGGCATAGATGATCCTGAAAAGGTCAGTTTTCTAAGCCTTGGAAACCATTTACAGTAATATATAACTAGTAAATTAATAATTGATTGAACATTTAATGATATATATAGGTCCTGTAGATGAAATCCTTGACTGGGTTCCCATGTTAATTGCATTATACAGAGAGGTTGTTAACTTTCATCTGTCAATTAAGCTTCACGGTGTATAAACAAGGATTTCACTTCCCATTATTAAACAATCTTATCTTAAGGTAATTGGCTTCAATTTGAATAATCAGTCTTGGCTGAAAGTCTGCCTTCTGTGTCTGATAAACAAGCATCCTGTTTATCTGTCACTTTCATAAGTGAGCCAATAGAACAATACCTGTATTAAAATCAGGTAAAGTCACAAAGTGATCTGCAAGAGTTTAGTGGAATTCTTCATCAGGATAGAAATTAAAACAGGGAGAGGGGAGAAACATGTTTCTGAGTGTGATGGAAAGCCTTTTGTAATATTTAAGATGAAATGGAAGAAGGATGACACAGCCTTTAGGCTGCTCCTCAACAGGTTAAAAAATCTGATTTTACCAAGGGCTAGTGATAAAAAAGATTCAATTGGTTGTAATAAAGATGTTATGGTACTTCTGCTTTTGAACTTTTTTTCTTAATGGACTGACATGGTTAACTGCAACCCCTCCCCCCCTTCCCCACATGTGTCCTGGATGTACAGAGTCCAAGTATGTTCCCTTAGGTTCAGCATCTAGTGAATATTTCTGCTCTGGGAAATGGGCTCTGCCAATTTGCTATGGTGACTGCTGGGATTTAAACAGTGAGGGCTTTATTCTGCTTGATTACACTGACGCTGGGTCTTTTTGGGCAGGAGGCATTCCAAGGTATGGGGGAGTTAGAGGTGGGCTCCTGGCTTACAGGGGAAAGAGCTGATAATTAAGATTAATAGATTGGGAATAATTAAAGTAAGCAGGAAGTCTAGATGTCAACATTGTGTGCCCTTCCTACACATTCTTAAATCAGCATGCTTTTTTAAAAAATGGAAAAGCCAATCACTGCTCAAAGGTCTACAGTGTAAATAATCCTACTGAAATAATTAAAAGAATTGTGTCCTCATATTTCTTTATTCTGATGACAGAATGCTTCTTTCCCATACCAAGGTGGGTTTAAAAGATCACAAAAGATTTTCTCACAGTATTGCTTTAAAGAGGGCTTGCAAATTAATCATAAGAAGTTTAAGATAATGGTCTTCTCTAAGAAAAGGGAAATTCCTTTGGTCGGCTTGTGGATGGTGTTACACTTGACTAAGGAAATTTAGATATCTGGGCATTTTGTTTGCATTAATTTTGGCTCCTCCTGCACATGTAGAATAATTCACTTTCAAACCACGTTCACAATTGTTTGCAAGTGGAATTTGCTATTCTGCACAGTAAAATCCAGCTGCAAAGTGATTGTTGGTTACTCTTTCTGATGTTAGATCAGCTTCTGTGTCATTTCAATTGGTTTCCAAGGTTTGTGTTTTTCTTTTCAAAAGGGTATTGATTATTTAGTAATCCAGGTAGCCATCTTGCCTGGCAGTGTGTCCAAATATCTAAATTAGGGCATGATCCATTAATTTTAGTAGGAGAGTGTTAGGTGTGTACTTATATCTCTCTGGTTGCATTCAGTCGAGACTTTTGCTGAAAAGGAGTCCTGACATTAGATTAACGCAGGGGTCCCCAAACTTTTTAAACAGGGGGCCAGTTCACTGTCCCTCAGACTGTTGGAGGGCCGGACTAAAAAAAACTATGAACAAATTCCTATGCACAAATGATTGTAAAATGTTTGATTTCACCTTTCAGCCTTTCTGTCATGGTCTATTTTTAGAACAGTGACCAAAGTATGTCAAGTACAGGGTGGGCTCCAAATATTGTTGGGGAGGCTGTGGAATACCTTCCCCTGTAAAAAAAAAAAAAAGCAGAACTTTCCCAATGAAACATTCCATCTAACCCAGGATCAGGTATCATCCTGGGTTCTTTCCTCCCTAGCAGCCAGCGAGCGATTCGCCAGCCTGGCTGATGCCAATGGGAGTGAGGCGGAACAGAAAGCCTGAGAGCAACACATGGAGTAGCTGAGAGGGAAGGGCGGAGCAGGCGTTGCCACATGTAAGGTTTCCAACTCTGGGTCAGAAAATTCATGGAGATTTGGGGGTGCCATCATGTAACTGCAATCAACAGCCATTGGGGCCGGTTCCTCCTCTCCCTCGAGCCCCACTGCACATGAATGGAGCCATCGCCGCCATGCCTGGCGGGCCGGATAAATGCTTTCAGGGGGCCACATTTGGCCCCCGGGCCGTAGTTTGGGGACCCCTGGATTAACGAAATCTAATTCCAGCACCACTCCCTGAGACAAAGATATCCTGCAATATAATTTGTACTGTGAAATTCCAGTTTGATTCTATATCATGGGTTCAATTCCAATAACTGTTTTTAAAGC
The DNA here is from genome assembly GCF_021028975.2 of Sphaerodactylus townsendi. Taxonomy (NCBI): domain Eukaryota; kingdom Metazoa; phylum Chordata; class Lepidosauria; order Squamata; family Sphaerodactylidae; genus Sphaerodactylus; species Sphaerodactylus townsendi. Next base: position 72,119,492 of record NC_059426.1, on the reverse strand, counting down.
AAATATTTTAGGGGAGCACATTATCTGGTTCTCTTCCAGATTTTTCAAAATAAATAATCTTCAGGTCCCCATCCCCCAGTTCCTGTGTTCATGATTGTTGGCTGGTTGGTTGATCAATACCTGTGTTTAAAAACTGGAATTTTTTTCTAAATGGACACTATAAGGATGTTTCTGATAGTGCCTTTTTCAAAGAAAAGGTTAATTTTTTTCAGATTACAGAAACCACCACAAAGGATCACTGATTTTGCCCATGTCATGCGCTGAGCTAACTCTGACCTGCTGACCTGATTTCCTCATTGTTTATATTTAAACCTTCTATCTTTGTTCTGTAATGAGTAATTTTTGTTTTCTCTTGGGATCGCCTATGGTCTTTCTGGAACACAGGCAGCTCTTGTTTGTGGTAAAAGTCAGCATGTGTAAGTAGTAAGAGAGTAATCCTAAATACAATCACTTAGTTTGGCATTGATGTAGCCTTCCAACTCTACCCGTTGGACAGGCCAAAGGCCTTGCATTAAAGCATGCTGACATGTGCATAAGTTGTCCTTTTGTGTGCTGAGGGAGCAGTGAAGAGTCCACTGCTTTTCAAAAGATCAGTCCTGTTGAGCCCCAGTTTCTGTAGTAGTACAGCAATAAGGACAGACCAGAAAAGGGGGTTAACCACATCTAACCATACTTTATGATTGCTGTGGAAGCAAAAAGTGCTGTGTTATGCCTTTCTCTGCAGCTCATGTGGAACTTCACAAATTCTGCTTAAACTGTTCAGGCCTGAAGACAAGTCATGTTGGAGGTCATTTGACTGAGAAGCGAGATACAAATTTTAGGGGTGTTGAATAATGTATCTTCAATACACTTTAACTATCATTTGCAAGTGGATTTTCTATTTCACATAGTAAAATCCAGCTGCAAAGTGCATTAGGAGTGGATTGAAAGAGCATTATTCAACATGTGCTAAAGTGCCCTTTGATTGGAAGAAAGAATGTCTCCATTCATGCAACTGCACTTGGTCACATTTATCCTGTGTTTCTTCCTTCCTTCCAGTGCCTACCTGCTGTTATAATTAACATTGTAAGCTCCTTAAGGCAGGGACTACTGTATTTCCCCATGAACTTTTCGACCACGTACTTGAGATTCATGTGTATGTACATCAGTGGCGAAGCTACAAGGGGACTGGGTGTGTGCCGTGCACCAGGCGCATGCCTGGGGTGCAGAAAATCGCCCCCAGGTCCCTCCCCCTTTTCCTCGCCCCCCATAGCACCCCCCCGTGGCACCCCCACCCCCTTCCCACACTTACCTTAGTTCTTTTCCTTTTTCAAAACCTTTTCAGGCTGCAAAAAGCCTGTTCTCAGTAAAAACAGCCTGAGGAACTACATTTCCCAGGAGACCTTGGGGTTCACAAGGTCTCCTGGGAAGTATAGTTCTCATCAGGCTGTTTTTATTGCAAACATGCCTTTTGCAGCCTGAAAAAGTTTAAGAAAAAGGAAAGGAAAAAGGAAAGTTCAAGAAAAAGGGGGAAAAAGTGTGGGAAGGGGGGGCGCCGTGGGGGGGGGCGCATGGGGGGCAGAAAATGTAGAATGCGCACCGGGCGCAGTTTGGCCCAGCTGCGCCTCTGATGTACATGCATACATTTTGGATTATGAGCTTCTCAGACAGAGACTGCCTTGTATTCTCTGGAATGCAGTGGTCATTTGTGTACTTGCAATATCTGTACTATTTTGGGTTTGGACGGCATTTAAAAAAAATTGAGAGCCCCTCTGTGGTATAAGGGCTAGAGTGCTCTGCAGGACTACAGCCACCCTACTCAGCCATGAAGATTGCTGGGCCAGATGCCTTTTCTTTGCCAGCCTGTTGTGAGGATTAAATGGAGGAGGGGAGAACAGCATGTGCCACACTGATCTCCTTGGAAGCAGGGTGGGACAACAGTGTGGGAAGGAGGGCTGGTCCATAGGGCATAAATGCTCTTTGGGGTTCTGTTGGTGTTGTGAATTTATGATTTAGCATAGGGCTGTGTCAATGTGCCTTTCCTCTGATCTTCCTCCCCCTAGACATGCTTGTTGGCTAGAGGAGCACAGTTTAGCCAAAGACTGGTGATCCCCTGCTGCTTTGTTTCCATGACTTAAAGAACAGCAAGTTCCTCTCAGAGCCTCTGGCAGAGGCTTACCTGACCTCCTTGGCCTATTAGGGGATGTGTGTACTGCTAGATTAGCAGCTGCAACCAGCAGGATGGCTGTTCTAGACAACAGAGGGGTTTTGGCACATTTTGTGCACTTCAGCAGATTTCTGTGCCACTAGAGTTTTTTCTCTCCAATACAGCTGACTTCAAGGATAGTTTTGAAGGGTCAGAGAAGAAAATTCACAGCATAGATCATGTTAACTCCCCCCCCCCCCCCGCCCTTCTCCTGCCAATCTACAAGGTCACGTATGCGGTGGGGGACTTGGGTGAGGAGAAACAGCTTTCCAGGTGCTGCAGCAAGTGCACTGTTTTCTCCTGTACATGTGGGTCCTCTAGTTATGGTAGTGCACATGTGCCATCCTAAGCTGCCAGCACCTCTTTTGTATGCATTGGGGAAGACAATATGGGGAAGCCACTCCGATCACACTGAGACATGCTTTTGCTCTGAGCATGTATCTCATAGGTAGAGAACTCCAAAAAACACCTCTTTGTGTGTGTGTGTGCGCGTGCGTGCATGCATGTGTGTACATGTATAATGGGACAAAGACAGAGACAGTAAGAGGTTGTGCTCCTTCTCCAGTTCTGAAGGGCATAATTCTGGTTTTTGCAAGAAAGTGATATACAGAATGCTGGTGGTTATATGGATCATTGTTACAAGGCTTTACAGCTGGCTGGGTTTTATCTTGCAGGTAACCAATGAAATCACACCTGTGTTGTCCTATTCATACATGGCTGTGCTGGTGCCTATCTTCCTGTTGACGGACTACCTGAGGTACAAGCCTGTGCTTTTGCTGCAGAGCCTGAGTCACATTTCCATCTGGCTGCTGCTGATCTTTGGAACCAGCATTCTTGCCATGCAGTTCATGGAGTTTTTCTACGGCATCACCATGGCTGCACGGGTTGCCTACTCCTCCTACATCTTCTCCCTGGTCCCCCCTTCACGTTATCAGCGCATGGCCAGCTATTCTCGCTCCTCTGTGCTGATGGGAGTCTTCACCAGTTCTGTGCTGGGGCAGCTGTGTGTCACATTTGGGGGCACCACTTTCATGACCCTGAATTATATCTCTCTGGGCTTCGTGTGCTTTGGATTGATCCTGACTTTCTTCCTGGAACGTCCCAAGCGCAGTCTCTTCTTCAACAGGAGTGAACCTGTGTGCAATGGCTCCTCACCCACTGAGCTGGACAAAATGAATGCTGGGGAGCCTCCATGGTACAAGGCACCCAGCTGGCAGAATCTAGTCTTCATCAGGATGCTGAAGGAACTGATGACCATCGTACGATTGCCTCAGCTGAGACTTTGGTCCCTGTGGTGGATATTTAATTCTGCTGGCTACTACCTGATACTGTATTATGTTCAGATTTTATGGAATGAGATTTATCCCACCACAGATAACAGGAGGATATACAACGGAGGTGTAGAAGCTGCTTCTACACTTCTCGGTATATAGATCTTCTCTCTCCCTGACCTTTGTGCTGGATGTACTTTTTGCTACCTTGTTATGCCCTCAGCCCTAGATGAGAGGGAGCCATAGAAAGCTGGCCTCGTCCACAGTCCTAAGCATGTTCACACAAAGGCAAGTTCCTTTGAAAACCGTGGGTGTTAGTTGGCTCAGATGTTCATGCTGGGTTGGATCCCACAGAAGACTTCTGTGTGCACAACCGTCTTTGCACAAGCAGAAGCACTCAAACTACTCCTTATCGTCTGCTTGTGTTAAGTGAAAGCAGTTGTGTCTTTCGATGGGCTTGATCACACATCAAAAGACATAGCTGTAGCTACTTGGGAGCAATTCCTGCTGCTGAGGCAGTTGGGGAATATGCTGCTATGACTGTGGCAGTGATTAGATAACTTTGAGGTATGTATCAAAATGCCGCTTCAGTGATGGGTATCTTTGCACAGTGAGCAGGTTTTTAATCATGGCTTGTGTGCGAAAACAGATGGACTGTTTCAACAATATGATTCCTGCATACAATACCTTCACCAGGTATTATAAGCCTGATGCAGGTGACTATAAAATATGGATGGGTAAGCAAGTAGGACAAGTCACAGTTTGAACACTGATATTGTACATGAGATTTCATCCTTGGTGTCCCTAGTTGAAAGGTTCTCAGATACCATGGCTGGGAATGATCTTTCCTTGAGAGCCTGGATAATGTTGGCATATCACAGCAGGCAATAGTTGGCTATATAGTCTAGTGTTTAATTCAGGGTAAGACATGTTTTAATAAGTAGTTACATACACTGGGATGTCTAAGGAAAGGGGAGGGAAGAGCCCTGTCCTTTTCTTGAGATGCATTTGGCACTCTACATTGTATATTGTAGTTTCCCACCATGTAGCAGACTCAGCTGCAGAACAGCAACATAAAGCAACAACATAATCCCAGTGCCTCAGCCCTCTTTCCTTTTCACTATCAATCCTTACATCCCCTGCAGGAGACATTTAAATTCCTTACTGAATTTCATTATATGTGTAATGAAAAAGAGTTAGTGCCAGGCACGGAAATCCACACCTGCAGTGAATACTGGACCCAGTATGACCTGATTATTAAAACTTGCTAAAGGGAGCAGCATTATACTGTTTCACGTAAGCCTCAAGAGTAGCCCTTCAGTGATGTGGAGTGAGCTCAGTGCCAGAAGCTGATTTGTAAACTTCATAAACCTTTTGGCTGCATTTCTTAATGCTACTTGAAATGCCTTGTTAGGAGTTCTGCCTCAGGAACAAGAAGCCTGGTCTTCTCTGTGACCCTTTGTGTTTTCTCAGGTGCCATCACCTCCTTTGCTGCTGGCTACATGAAAATCCGCTGGACTCTCTGGTCAGAACTAGTGATTTGCATTGTGACAGCGTTCCAGGCAGGCCTGCTTTTGCTGATGAACACAACAGCCAACATCTGGGTCTGCTATGTGGCCTACATTTTTTTCAGGGGCACCTACCAATTTCTTGTGCCCATAGCTATGTGAGTGGTGAGAACTGTTGGTTAGGTCTGGTCTAATCTTTCTGGGGGTTATCATACAGTGGTTTTGTCATGAGTCATTGAACAAAATTGTGTCAAGTGTTTAACTTAGGTTCAAAAAACTTTGCTGAGTGGAGGGGCTCTGGAGGGCATGGGTGATTTTGCTGGACTTTACTGTAGGGGTGGAGAGAGAATGACTAGTTATTGGCACTAGCCTGATCTCTTGCACATTTTAACTAAAATCTTGTCAGGGCCAGTTATGCTACAGCAGAGTTCCCAATTCATAAAATGATCCTTCTTTACCCAGTGGTTCCTTGATGGTTGTCAGTAGAACTCACCTGACATTTTTCTTTGACTTCAGTTTCCAGATTGCAGCTTCGCTGTCCAAAGAACTCTGTGCCTTGGTGTTTGGAATCAACACCTTCCTTGCCACAGTTCTCAAGACTATCATCACCATTATTATAACAGATAAAAGAGGCCTGGCTCTTGCAGTCCATCCTCAGGTAAGGGGCACACATTGCATGTGGGATTTGGCTCTTGCCCAGGCCTGGTTTTGCAGCACCTAATAAGACAAACATGACCATATGACTAGCAGGAAATTGGCCTGAGGTGAAGTGGAAGCAGGGCTAGCAATAGCCAAAGGCAGGTTAGCCATGAAAAACCACATCCCTGTTCTTAATCACTCTGGCCTGTCCTTTTCCAAAGGGTTTATACCAGTTTTACACCATAATCTGCTAAAGGGAGAAAACTACCTTTAAGGAATATGTAAATTATGACTCCATGTGGTACTTTGTCTTGCAGGGACTGATTTGTCATATAAAGAAGGCAGTTCAACATGAACAAATTGAATTTGTTCAGTTGCCCTGCAATGAGCCACTTCATGGCAAGATAATTAATGAAAAGGGTGTAGGTAGCTGTGTGTGGAAATGATTATTGGAAAAAGAAGGCTGCAGAAGCTGTCGCTGATACAAGTGGTAGGATGAAGAGCAGAGTGATTTTAACTCCCAGATAAGTGTTCATCAGGCGAAATGAAGATTAGCTCCTCCCCCCCCCCCCCAAAAAAAAAAAAAAAAACATCCTTAGAGGGGTTTCCTGCTTCTGGCAGTAAGAAAATCTTACTTGGTGACTCAAGAAAATCACATTCAGCTCTATTATTATGTGGTACTTTGTGGTTCTGTGGTGGGTTGTTGGTTGACCATTCTGCATATGTTGCCAACTAAACAGTGTCCTTCTCCCTCTTCCAGTTCTACGTATATTTTGGCTACTTCACATGTTTGACTGTGGTGTATCTTGCAGCATCTGTGTGTGTGGCTGTAAGACAAAATGCATGCAGGAAACCTCAGGAGGCAGCAACAGCCAAGGAACGCTGCGACCCGGTTAATGAAGTCCCAGGCAAAGACAAAAGTACACAGCTGGCTAGCTCTGAAGCCTGAGATCTGCAGTAAGTGGGGGAAAGGAAAATGTCCAGTCTTCTTGGAACAGACCTAGTGGAACATTCTCATTCACCAACTGAAAAAAGTATCCTGTTGCTCAGAGTCAATCCAGCATTGATTTCCCTGCAGAGACTTGGGGAAGAAGCTTTGTATGGCTTTGGCATGGACCTTGGTGCCAGTCAATATGGAACTGTCAGATAGTGACTTCCCCATTTTCTTTAGGTCTCATTTTACTTTTGCATCCACAAGCCACTATTGTTTATAGTTGGTCATAGGACAGATGTACAAATGTGATTTTAAATGCAGACATTTTCTCACCTGGCGTGTGAATGAATCAACAAAGATGCAAACTCTTTTTTAAAGAAAAAAAGCAATTCAATTCAGCCTTTAAAAAGTTTACTAATGATTTGTCAGTGTATTCTAGGGCCAAGTGTGGAGCTATGAAATATTTTTTGATTTTTTTCCCCTTTTAATTCCAGACCAGGGGCCATATTAATCTTTAACGAAAGGATTCCTATAGCTCCTAAAACTTTCATATAATAAGTAGTCAGTCTATTAAAGCAGAGTAGTAGTCAGTCTATAATAAGTAGTCAGTCTATTAAAGCAGACCCTAAAAATGTGTCTTAAACTTACAGTCACCAGAGCAGTTAAGATTTTCAAGAACTTAGATTTTAACAGAGACTATGGACAATCATTATTCCTGATGAGTCACCAATTTAGCACAGATTTGAATGGGGGGGGGTGTCTATTGGATCAGGCTGGCAGTAATTATTTAGAGAAGCTCTTTTTTGTCAGTTCATGATCACTCCCCCACCCCTTTCAGGGATGTTACGTCAGATTAGTTGCTCCAGAAAGGCAATCTGCATGTTATTTCACATGTTCTAGGTGTGTGAGATTTAGGTGCGTGAGATCTTCATGCACTCACAAGTTTTTACTATTTAAAGAATGTAGACCAAAAGAGGATATTGTCCTTTATTCAGTGCCTTTAGGAAACAGTTTACAGAACACAACACAAAAAGGTATAGAAATCCACAGGCTTTAAAAATTGCAGTAAGTTTCACAAAATACAGTAGACAGAAATAGATTGTGTGACTTGCACAGGTTCTTCTACCCTTCAATCCCACCCCCAACCCCGAGTAATAAAATTTCAGTTTGACAATCGGTAGAAATTTAGCACCTTGGCTTTTCACACCTGCTTCAAATGCTCAGGTGTTAGTGTTTAAAACAAACTGGTACATGACAGTATCAAAAACTGGGCAAGTCTTCTGACATAGAAGTGGTTTCAATAGGAAATCAAGGCGTAGAGTCAGAAGGCAGGCTATCTTCACTAGGTAGCTTCAGTGCCACCTGGCCAAAAACCTGCTTATATCAAATTCACTTGCACTGCTTGGAACTGAGCAAAACAGTGATGCACAACACAAGATAATAGTTAAGTGTTTGTCCTGTAGTAATTCCCAGATCCTGAAATATTAGCAGAGCACCAGTTACTGTCTCTTTTTTATTCATTAAGAAGCTGAAGGTATATCAAATAGGAATGGCTTGGGTCTAGTGGTTCCTGCCACATATTGGGGGGGGGGGGAACAGAACAAGAAGGAAAAGAGATGATTAAAAGGGACCTCCAGCTGTGTCCATGCTAACTCACAGAACAGCTGTTCTAGATGTTTAAAAGTTTGATTAGGCTCAGAGTTTAACAGTTATAAAGCTATTTCCTCTATCTCCTTTGTTCTTAACCAAAGGGATAGTGAAGTTACAAATTTCCATCTCTGCTTTTAAGCTGCTGCTCAAGGCATGATGTGAAAGAAAATCAACAGATGAGCTTCAGGAATCATCATTGGCCAGATATGCCAGGCTCACTTTCTGTGGAAATACTTGCCAATAGTATAGTGTACCACCTACTTGGAGAGGGCAAAAACAATGTTAAAAAGTTTTTTTTTAAAATGACAACTTTTGTGTCCGGCGCAAAGAAAATATCTAGGCAAAATCAAACACTTGACTTTTACGGTGGTTGATCTTAGTATCCTTTTTAAAAAAAAAGATGAAAAGTTTGGGAGGGCCAGAGAAGAAGTACTGTGCAAAGTAAGATTTGTGGCCTTAATCCACATGGCGCTGAGCAGAAGATGACACAAATTCTGTAACAAAAATTGTAACCAGAATTTTGTGACTAGAACAATATTATTTTGTTCTGTACCAGGAACTATAAGACAACCTCAGCAAAACTACTAAGGCAGCTGGTACATCAGACATAGTATGTGCTAGAGAGAGGAATATAATTCTTCAGCCCCATATGCAGTATCTACTTGCAAAAGGTCTTGGTGTCTTTGAAAGGGTTTGGCCATGATGCTTCCCAGGGCACAGAGAGAACCCTGTTCAGTGTTTATTACGGTCATAAGTGTCCTCAAGGCACTGAACAGCAGGTCTAATTTCTGATCCGTGATCTTCAAAGTCAGAGCAGGCTCAAGAGTGCCTAGTGGTCCATACAGAGGTAACAGTAGCTCAAACTCACACAGTAGTGGGCTCCAAATGGAAGCAGTGCCCACCATCTGTCTGCTTTATGAAGAGCCTCTTGTATATGCAAACACAGCCCCAATAAACAGAATTTCTGAGCTGCTCACTTACTCTCAGTTTCCTTATTTTTTAATAAAAGAAATCTAAGTTGGGGATGGGGGGAAGAGACAGACAAATAAGGATGTTGTAACAAAAGGTACAATTATAGGCATTATATGAGCATGATTAAAGAGAGAGAGAGAAGAGATGAGCCCTTTCAGAAGTTATAGTGAATGCATGTACACAAGTACATCTGTTTGTAAGAAAGAGCTAGCGTGTGCACAGTTTAAAAATAAAAATGAAAACCAGTACCTGGATAAATGGGTTTCTGAAAGTCACGCCGTACTTGCATTGAATCTAACCTAAGAGTTAATCAATGCTTGTACGAAGAAAAATTAAGTGTACACTGTACACAGATTGTACATACATTCTTAGTATCATGTGTACATGGCGAGAAAGAGAGACCGTTTCATGTACCATACTTGCCTGAAGATTGCCTCACAAACAAGCCTGACTTGCCCCAGCCCTTCTGGCAGAGACATGCATTATTCACAGCTGTGCCACAAAGGCAGAAAGGACCCGGTCTGTGCTGGAAACCACATGAAGACACTCTTTGGCTTTTTGTTCATCTATCTGCTTCATGGCTATACTGTGGAACTGGCTGGATACACTATCCTGATTGGGGGTGAGGTGAGGAGGGACCATCGCCTGTTCCCTTCTACCAGAGGGCAACAGGAGGTGCCCACCCTCCACTTGCAGTCAGCGCTTTGGGCGTGTGCCATTTCATTTCTGAGAAGTCATGAAGCTGTTTTCGATGCATAAGACAATGAAGGCATTTTTGCAGCTGCTGCTCTTCTGCTCGAGCAGCTTGCCCGACGTCAGTGAGGCCGCCTGCCCTGTCACTACTGTGTCATCTGTCCGCCATGTTTCACAGTAGCTCTCTGTTAATCTCCGTCCCTTGGAGTCAGAGCCATGCCACACGGACTTCTGAGGCCTGAAATGGAATAAGACAATTTCATGTGTTACACAGAGTTTGTCACCCCAGGGAGCTGCACCTGTACGATATGAATTCAGATTTTTATTAGGTTTTAAGTGGATACCTAAATGTAATGTGCGAAGGAGAGGGGTCTGTGCATTGGGCAGAATAATATGACCACAGAGACTCCTCCCCTTATATTCAGTTCTTAAACTTCTCCCATTCACAGAATCCTGGATCATCCTTCATTTCTGAGAGTGGTTTTTGTCATTTTGTTTCTTTTTCATGCAAAATATCAATGAGAGGCTCAAACAGAAACAGCTGGGAAGGGGAGCAGCACCTATCTCCCAAGGGCAATTCTATGAGAATTTCTTGAGTTCTGGGGAGACTGAACATTAGGGATTGCCCTGTCAGCTTCCAAACCAATATATCTGTATAACACTAATATAATTAAAAAAAGAAATCAAATCCAGGAATTACCCTGGCCTCTACCAGAGGGCCAAAGAGCACTGTGAAACTGCACTCCTTTCCTGAAAGAGCACCCAGGCATGATTAGCCAGGCCCCAGCCGCTGGCCAGAGATTAAGCAACTGCAGGGAGCTCCCTTCCCTTCTTCCAGAAATGCTGCCTCTCCCTCACCTCTGTCCAGATAGCACAACTGGAAATTTGAGCAATCTGGCTGCCATCACCAGCCAGAGGACCAAGGACTACTGGGTAGTTATACCATTTCTATTGCAACAAGAGATTAGCCTGGTCCTTCATTTTTGACGTTGCTAAATGGTTCCTATCTGCATCCTCTAGCTTTCCCCAACTGCTGCCAGCATTGTGTACTGAAATTTGATTGCTCTAAGCCACTTTGGAAGACAATTTTAGTCTGCAAAGAAAGGCAAGAGCATAAGCAAATACAGCTCAAGTTCCAAGTTAAGTAAGGAAAGGCAGACAAAATGATGGTTCTGCAGATCCTAAAGTAAGAGCTGGGTTCCCCTAAACTAAGTTCTTTTTCTCAAGTCCAACCAACTAGTATCTTGGCTGACACATTGGGTTTTAGGACATGTCTGCTGTGCCAGAAGTTAATTGTATTGTTGCCACCCACTCTACCCAAGACTAGGTGGCATTTTCTAATGATGGGCTGCTACCAGTTTAAGAAGAAATATTATGGAATCAGATGGAAGACATTTTCTCCACTCTTGGGGAGGAAGAGAATGCTATAAATATACACTGTGTTGTTTAAGGAAAAACTTAGCCAAGCAAACATCCTTGTGAGTAAATACGTTGCTGTTGCAAGCTTATCCCAAGGGGAAAACCACAGTGAGCTGAAAAAAAATACCAATGAGCAACAATAAAAACATTTTATTTGGCCATCTGTCTCTTCGCGGATGCCCTTGGAGTTATGAGATCACGAACAAGCCAAGCAAAGCGGGCAGGCCAACAAGCATGCAGCTTCAGCAAATTCCCACATATGTACCTTTGAACCAACACTCTTGTTTTTCCACCTACCAAGCAGAATCTCTCAAGACATCCCTTCCATCGAAGGAGAGGATACGAACCCCAGTTCTGAAGGGAGCCTCAGAGCCTGAGAAGAGGTGCTCCCAGTTAGTAAATAGCATTTCATCCTGGAAAGGAATGAGGGGAAAATTATTTACATAATGGTTACAAAAACAGCCTATAGTATAGATGAAAACTTTATATTGCCTAGGAAAACCTTTTCAGTGCATATACAAGGTCCCAAGATTTAAACTCTAGTGTCTCTGGCGAAAGAATCTCAGACAGCAGATCTAGGAAACACTCCATCTAGAGAGCTTTGGTCAGTCAGAGTAGGAATCACTGTGCTGAGAGGAACCATTAGCATAAGTACAGGCCTTTATATAAATAAGGCACCTCTTCATATTCTTCTGCATCCTTCAGGAAATGCAATGATTGAATCTGTGTATATTCTTTACGGATCTTTGTAAAGGTGTTCCTATATTTGCAATATGACTGTCTATCCTTTTCAACATTATACAGGGACTTGCCTTTTGTGCAAGGGTATTTATTCTCCTGAGTGGCAAACACTTCCTTATAGTGAGTATGGGAGAGTGCTGGCTGCAGTTTTTCCACTCTGCACTTCTTGACACTGAATTTTATCTGACATACTAATGGCATGTTTAGTTTATTGTGGTTAAAAACTTCCACACAGTTTGCTTTAAAAATAATATGATGCACTATTGACATGTTTTGGTGCCAGAAGTTGACTAGATCTGCAAGCTAAGCCCAAGGAGGCAAACTGTCTGCCTAGCCTGCAGATCTACAATGTGGCAAGAACAATAAGGAGGAGGATTTGTTACAGACCTTGTTGTCAAGACCCTGATGACTACTAACCAAGCAGGGCTGTGCATCATCCTTGGAAGCCCCTCCTAATGGTGTTATTTGTTAGCTGACCTAGTAGCCCAGAGTGAGATGCCATCAAAGGAATCAAGACTGCCCCATCAGGGCACTGCTGTAGGTCAAGGGACACTGGCCTGCTGTTGCTGGTGAGCTGCAGTAACACTGCTTACAGCGACGGTCCCGCTCCTGCCAACCATCAGCTTTCAACAGCGCTGCAAAGTCCTCAATTACCACGACCCAGAAGCATCACCCAAATAGGCAGGAAAGAAAGGAAACTGTCCTCTGCTCTCATTGCCAGAGGTTTTTGTTGCACATTCTGTGAACAGACCTACCCTGAGATTTACTATTGGCACCGTGCTCCTGTCTGCTCTGCGCACTATGCTGTAGAGATCTTGCAGGCGGGACGAGAGGAATGCTCGGAAGGTGCCTGTCAGACCAACCTCCCTGGCCTGCTGGAAACACTGGAAGTCAGCCCCTCGGATGCCACGCATACTGCCACTCAGAGGAGTGTTCAGGGCTATAAGGTGGAGCTGGAAAAGCAAAAGAGATGACCATGCGTGAGCCAGAGTTTGCATTATTACTCCACTGAGCTTTCAGTTCCAACTCTACGCAATGTTGCACTGAAGGATTCAGTGTGATGGCCAGGCAACCCCAGTCTTGAGCATGGAGGCCCAAGTCATTCCTGGATTCCTGGTGTTGCCTCCAGTCAATGGAAAGCATCCAGCCCCGGCAGCCAGTCTTAATATTTTTGTCAATGTGATAATTACATTACCTAGGAAACAGTGTAAAACATCACCTTTAACCTCAGTATGGCTTTCATGACAGGAATCCAAAGATGCAGGCAATGAAATAGACACTGGATACTGAACAGAAGTAATACATATTTTCAATTTATTATACCGGGGTGTAATTTATTATGTCTGAACTGGTAGAAAATATACAGAAGGAGAAATAATATTTGCTCTTGACTGGGTGTTATTTATTGCAAGTGGGAGCCTGCAAGAACTTGTGGGGAGTATCTTATTTCCCCCACTATTTCCTCTTTCCCTTCCCTGAAAGCCCCTGCAACCTCTCCCTTTTCCTGCTTCCTTCTCACCTCCTTACCAAACAGCAAACCCACCTTCATCAGTCATGCTGTCTTCAACTCTCCCTTCCCCACTCCAGCAGCATCTACCTAGAAAAACTACAGCACAGTTGGGTGGTGTCAGCCACTGGGCCAAGCCCAGTTTCATGATAGGGAACCCTTAGGGCAGGGGTCTTCAAACTATGGCCCTCCAGATGTTCATGGACTACAATTCCCATCAGCCCCTGCCAGCATGGCCAAGTGGTAGGAATCATGGGAATTGTAGTCTATGAACATCTAGACGGCCATAGTTTGAAGACCCCTGCCTTAGGGACTTGTGTGTGGAGGTGGGGGTGGGGAACATATCACTTTCCCGGTATTACCCTCCTTACATTATGTCCCCTTTGCCTCTTTTGGGCAACCATCTCCTCTCCTTTCCCTGCCTCCTTCTCAGCAGTTCAGCAACCTGGCTTTTATCTTCCTCCCCTCTCAGTGTATATTTACTATTTATTTACTTCATTTATACACTGGCTTTCCCCACACTGGGGATGAAAGCTGCTTACATGAGTTTCCTGTCCTCCTTTTGAACCTCATAACAACCCTGTGAAGTAGGTTAGGCTAAAAATATGTGACAGGGAGAACATCACCTAGTGAGCTTCATGGCAGACTTGTGATTTAAACCCAGGTTGCCTAGACCCTACTCTGAAGTTGTAACTGCTATACCACACTGGAGTTCACAGGGTAGCTGCTGTTGAACAGTAGCAAGCAGCCAGCCATGGAGTCAGGTGATATGATATCACCTAACAAGTCCTTCAAAGGTCAAAACAGCCCTGCCCCCTCCCTCTGCCTTTTGCTGACAGAAAGCAAGCCTAGAATGCTGTAGTTGCCTAGCAATGGTCACTGAAGGCTTCCGTTTCTTAAAACTATAGGCATTCATTTTATTGTTTTGGGTTTTTAATCCCCCCATGTATTTTTTTAGAGTTCAGATTTTTCTGCAACCCTTATTGGGATATTGGTATAATCTGTAAGAATATTTCACCTGAGGGTAAAAGAGATCTCTCATAAGAGAGAAAGAGAACTGAGAAATAACGTATAAAAAGTATTTCAAACCTGACTGATATTTAAAGTTTTATAAGAAAATAAGACACCTGTTGGAAATAGCTGAATTAATAAGATACTTATAACCTTGTCCAAAAGCCTGAACAACTCAACTAGCACTTGAAATAGTATCAAAACTATATCTGCAACATCTGAATTGTAAATACTGTCTGTTTATAAATTTATCTGTTTTGTTTATATTAGCTACTTTGCCAAACCAAATAGTTATTGTCAATAAATTTCATTGAGTTCATTGTTTTATCTGTTAAAAAAGCCTCTGGTGCCTAATTATTGTTCTGACCCCCTTCTGCTTTCAGGGTTGTTCCTTAGATCTGAAGAAAAGAAGCCCATCTCATAGTTCAAGGCTGAGAAAACAGTGATAGTACAAAATTAAATTGTCCACAAGTTATGTTTTCTAAAAGAATTATTCTTAAAGGTCTGCTCAGAGGGTTCGTTGCACCATTCTCCCATCTTTGGTTACTTCTCTCTTCCCCCTTTTTCAAAGTTGCTTCACCTCTCTTTCTGCCCCCATCCCTTTCCTATCAAACCTTCCTCCCCACACAACCTTTCCATGTCAGTGCTCCCCTGCCACCCTTCTACAGCAATCTTCTTGCCTTCCCTCAGGCTCCCACTCTCTTACCTCCCAGCCCATCTCCAACAATGTCCCCCCTCTCTTTCTCCCACCTGACACAATCTACCCTCTCTTTTTCTACCCCCTCTTTCTCTCCCCAAACTCCCCTTCTTTCTTTCCTCTCCCTCTAGCAATCCCTTCTTTTTCTCCCCCTCCCTCAAACAATCCCCCTTGCTTTTTCTCTCCTTTCCCTTAGACAGTTCCCCCTTCTTTTCCAATCTTCCCCCTCCCCACCTTTAGAGCAGCAGCAGCTGTGGCAAGGCACCCTGGGAGCTATGGTGGTGGCATGACCCCAACAAGCCACCATGGTCACAGCCTGCTCATCAGAAGTCACAGCAGTGGTGTCAGGAACCACCATGCCAAATGCAGGGCCCCTACAAGCTGCTACAGAACAAGATGCTGTGCCAGCCATAGGGCCCCAGGAACTGCTGTGGCAGTGACAGGGCCCTTGGGAGATGCCATGCCAGCCACGGGAGACACTGCTTGTGTGCAGATACGGTATTTGGTGGGGGGTTTTTTTTTGGGGGGGGGAGGCAAATTGAAACCCTGCCCATTAAAAAAAAATTTAAATGATTCTACAAACCTGACTTGTTTCAACAAACAAGACTCCTTTCTTGTCAGTATGGGCCCAGTCTGTGGATTTCGATATCCACAGATCTATACACACTTAAGAAATAGATATATAGGAGATGAAAATGAACATATAGCCAATTTTTAGTTCATTTTATACATCTGGGTTAATTCTATGCTTTTACAATTTGGGAAGAATGCTTGTTCTCTTTTTATGCCTTCTATCTATGACACAGACGTAGGAATGCAGCCACAAAACCCGTATTTTGAGAAATCCAGACCTGCCCTCTTTCCAGAACAGCAAGAAAGTTCAAGATCTCAACTCTGGCTACAGTTCTCATCCTACAAGAGAGTTCTAATGATTTTGGCCACACAGGCACACACAAAATAACAGTTTACATATTATTAGTGAATCAGATAAGCCACTTGTTTGAACCATAATGGTGCATGCACATCAATAACCATTCAAATATTTCCATATCTATCTGGGACTAGCTTAGAGCAACTCTACAAGCTACTCCAAGTATTGAAGACATGGGGCACTTTTCCTTTCCCATGTTTTCCCAGCATATACATATATTTATTTCACTTATTTAAAATACTTATGCCCTGCCTGTACGTCTAAAGCAACAGAAGTAGCTGAGACTACATCAATGTAGATGAAGGAATTTTAGATAATATAAAGGAAGATGGAGCCCAAGTTAGTCCATAGGCTTGCAAGGACACACATCCCCAAACCTAGTTCTCTGGTTTCTTGGTATCTTCATGTTCCCATTGTACCTCATGCCACTCTACAGTAGGCTGACAGAACAAGCAAAGAATACCAGCTTTTGTCAGCCTTCAGGACCCAAAGAATACATGGGTGTTATCATGATCCCCAACCTTTGCATACAGATTTGCTTAATAAAGCTGGTTACTTTTATGACAAAACCTTTAGGAGCTGACTGAAATAACCACACATTATGGCAAGAAAAACATGGTGGCTGCAAGGATAGAAAAGGTATTTTTAAAAAGACCCAAGACACTCACAGCAGGCTGGAAGTCATGGTGTGTGTGAATGGCAGAAGGAAGAGTTTCTGACTGGGGGCTGTTGTGGAAGAAGGCATTCACTTGCTTTTGCTGCTGCTGTGCTCCCTGATGAGGATGGTGGATGACAGGCAGCTCAGGAAGACGATGTTGGTTGGCCACACTCTCATCTCCTCTCCAAGGCTTGGCAGTGGAGTAAACACTAAATTCTCGGTATGGATGCAAGGGTAAATGCTGTGGGAATGGTCGTTGGGATCCAGATGATGCTGTGCCCCCACCACGTGGCCAATTGGGAGGCCTGTCATATACCTCATTGTCCTGGAGTGGAATACAGAACAATATCCTTCATCTATCTTTAAAGTGTTCTCTGCTTATAATTTGCATTCTTGTAATATGCATCAAGCAGAAAAAATCACGCCAAATCCACATTTTCTTCAGTTCACAGCACAATATGGCTCCACTATCAGCAATGTAAAACATCAATAGCTAATAACTCAATATAAGGCAGCTAAGGGTCTTAATGGTGCTCAGGGATCCAACCTTTCAAGCTGTTCTCCTTACGTATAGCATAATGTGGGCTTCTACTCTGATCTATCAGAGAAGACTATATATTTAAGGCCAAGCATTTTTTTAAATTCTACAAGAACATTAAATAAAGGCTGAAAATCCTGCCAAGACAGAGTCCTGGCAAATTTAGAATATTCCACACTAGCCCTGCTCCATGGTACAATGCTAGAAAATACTGCTTCACTTACCAGACCAGGACCAGAGATAGAGACTCTTTCCTCAAGCTGAAATTAAACCAGAACAATTACTTTAGGCTACACTTAGCAATGAAAAAAGTTCAGTAACCCTTGCAATACCCTTTAGGCACAGGATGTTGCAGAAGCTAAGTAAGCCTAGATCTGGTCAGTACCTGGATGGAGGACCACTAGGAACCCTGTGTATGCTGCCTTAAGTTCTACGATGGAAGAAATGAAGTAAGAAGGAATTAAATCTTGCCTGAGATTACCTAGTGAATTAATAGCCGACCTGAGATTTGAACTTGAGGCTTCACAGCTCCAGCTGAATTTTCAGGATGAACTTTCCCAATTTCAAATTCATATACAATTGGAGAGAAGATTTCCAGTATGTTCAACCCCTTTCCAAAAATTCCAACAAAATTCAAAATTGCTTCAGCATCATATTTCTCATTTAGAAAACTTCTCTACACCAAAGTACACTGGTCACACCAGAATGCTGAACTCTTGCAAGACTTCAGTTAAGGAAGGCTACCAAATGTGGATCACAAGAGCTGCAAAAAAGGTTTTTAATTGGAATTTGGGCTGAAGGGACAACTTCACGCTAAGGGAAAAGAAGGTTCTTGCCGAAGAATAGGGCAGAGTCTATTTTAGTCTATCCCAGTGGTTCTCAACCTGGGGGTCAGGACCCCATTGGGGGTTGAACGACCCTTTCACAGGGGTTGCCTAAGACTCTCTGCATCCGTGCTCCCCATCTGAAAAATGGATGAATGTTAGGGTTGGGGGTCACTACAACATGAGGAACTGTATTAAAGGGTTGCGGCATTAGGAAGGTTGAGAACCACTGGTCTATCCTAAGCAAAATCACACCCTTCAAAGCCCCTTGATATTAGTGGCTAAAACTTCCAGTGAAGACTTAAATCAGACTATGGCCACAGGTAAGTCTTCAAGGACCCATTTCAAACCCCCTTCTCAATACATTCTGGGACATAACTATGGCAGTCCAAGCATGAGAGGATATTTTTAGCTGGCAAATAACACTCTGACTTCACCAAAATACACATTTAAACACGAAGTAGTCTAAATAAAATGGGTGAGAACCTTAATATTCAGATAGTATAGTCCTCATAGATTTACTCAAGAATACGCCTTCCTGAAGTCAACATTATTGGAGTGGAGTGACTGTGCATTGGATTGGACTATAAAACACCATAAACATTTAACAACTCCTTGGCAATATGGCCTTCAAAGCATGAAAGGAAGTACAAATCAGAACAAAGCAGCTGACCAGGAGGTAAAGCCTTGCAAATAAAATTAAGGAACAAACATACACTTTAGCCACTGTAAACGACTGCCAAGAATGAGTAGTCCTTCATCACTTGCATAATTTAGATAGAAATCTTTCTTAAAAGGCATGTGAGAGGCAAGGCCCTAACACAGCAGTAACTTTGTTGGTGGATTTCATTATGATTTCTAAGATGCCTTGAGCAATGAAAAAAGTGGGATATAAATATTATAATTAATACAAAAATAAAACCAGATAAAGTTCACAACTCTGTGATACGGGGAGAGTGGTTATTTCTGAGGTTTACTAATCATGTCGATCTGTTTAGCTACTTAGATTCTTCTTTTCTCCCCCAGCAGGGATCCAATACAGATTACAACATAATTCACCGCTCTTCCATTTTAGCCCATCAAAACCTTGTGAGGTAGGCTAGAGTAGACTGTGTATGCATGACTGGTCCAAAGTTATCAAGCAGACTTCCATGGCAGACACAGATTTGAATCTGGGCGTGCCAGACCCTAGCCCAATATTCTGATCAACACACCATACTTCATTGAGTTCTGCATTAATCTGAATGCCTTGCTCACTTCATAGTGACAGGACAGTCAGTTTACATACAACGTTACCACACAAGACTGCTGTCACCAATAGGGAACTCACAAGGACTCTTCTGAAACCATTGCGGACACGGATGTAGAGCTCTTCTCTATCTCGGATGAAGAGGAGCTGCCCTTCAGTCACTTCGTGAGCTCTGCTCATCATGCTCTGATAGCTTGGTAAGATTCGCAGCTGCTGGGGGGAAAATCATTTGGGGAAAAATCACACCTTTGCTGTTGTGGCCAAAGTTCTAACTTCTAATACTATATATGTCTCCATCTGCAAACTTCGATTAAATCAAAGGAAGCTAAAACTACAATAAATAGTATAAGGGGTTCTAAGTAAAGTTTTAAGAACATTAGCAGTGCCCTCCTAGATCAGACCAGCATTTTTCTTTCATGCCACCAATATATCCACGGGCAGTAAATTCCACAATTTAATTACTAATTAACAATACTTTTCTTTTCTCCTTGCTGAATCAATTGCCAATTTATTTCACTGGCACCCCTGGAGTTCTAGCATTATGGGAGGGAGACAAAAAACTCTCTTGTTAAATCTAGAGTTCCCTTCTATCAGCCAAATCTCACATGTTTCCAGAGAGAGCTTCCATAGGAGCTTCCATAAAAGAAATAAAAGTCTCTCAATTACAAAATGGATATAATTATCAACCAAAGAGCTCAAAAAGAGTTACAGCGGCAAAAACAAACACAATGTAATAATGTCACTGGTATTACAACTGAGAAACTCGGGACCCTGCTCTTTAAAGAGATAGAGAAAGCCTTCCCAGCTAATCTTGGCTTCAAATAAGATCTGTTTGGAATTACTTAACTGCAGAGGCTTGCTCTCGGTTTGGGATAATAAATATTTTGTTAAGAGGAAACTGGGTATTATTAGGAAATGAAGTTAAATATTTGGACTTAATGATGGTAGAAGCTCTGAAAACAGAGGAAAAAAGTACTACTAATTTTTAAAACAGATCTTGTCCCCCAAGTCTAGATGAGAGCAAAAGGCAATTTGGCAACAAAGGGAATATTTCCAATGCATGTGTTTAATAATGCTGTTGTATCCCCCATAATCTCCTGAGCTAAACAGAATTCCAGCTGCTTGCAATTTAAGTCTAACAAGGGAGCTCTCTCATCAGTCCTGAAGGGGAATAAATCCCATATCAGAGATCAATCTTCTGGAAGTAGAATAGAGGAGGAAGTAAATACTCAATACTGGGAGATAACCTTAAAAACTCTTTTTTAGCTCTCCCGGTCTCTGAGTATAATAGAGAGACTAGAAAAACTGAAATATGAACTGATTAAAAGCAAAAAAAGTGTAACAGGAAACGTCCAATTGACTTAACAGGTCCCAAGGGCAAAAAGTTTTGCTCCTGTGATGCAAAAATTGGCTCCTAGTATTTGCAGATCATGTTTTAGCAATCACCTTGGCTGTACCAGCTCTAATTCATTCCACTCATAAAAATGTAGTCCGTCTCCACTGAACAAGCATGGCTGCCTTATACATGGGTTGCCTTCTATGCTAGAAAGTGTGCAAGAAGGCCACTTCCTTACCCCAGAAGATGCATCGCCAACGCCTGGAGGTCCTGGTGGCCCTGGTGGCCCTGGAGGTCCAGGAATACTGATAGCTGAAAAAGAAATAAGATTGGAACTAAAAACCTGTCCAGGTTTGTTAAGAACCTAACCCAGTGGAGCAGCGCTATGTGCAACATACAGGTGAAAAAGCTCCAAATGTACATACTCACGTTGTCTGTGGGGACCTGGAAAAGAAGGAGGACCAGGAGGACCGGGAGGACCAGGAGGACCTGTCCGACCCTCAAATCCTGCCCCAGGAGGTCCTTGAGGTCCAGGGGGACCAGGTGGTCCCCTAACACTGTCCCCTTTTGGACCCTGAAAAAAATCATGAATACATTATTAGAAGCAGAAGAAGCTAATGGCTTGACCCTTTGCCCAAAGGCAAGGTCATCTATCCACCTTCAGTCCTTTGATCAGTCTATGCAGTGAGTTGATCCAAGCTAATGCATGCTCCGAACTTCTTTCATTTTATCCTACTGTTCCTTCTCCCAAACATCCCCTCCTCTTCTGACATGCTAGGTACCTCTGGCGTACTGAACAACGAAGTCACAGTTTAGCTTCTTGCTTGGACCCCACACCCAGAAGCATCCTCTGTCTAGTTATTTTCTGTCTGTGGGCCAGGCAGTTTCTCAAATGCCAAAGAGATAACCGTCTACTGCTCTTCCTTCCAGAACCAACACATATAAGTTGCCACCCGTATATAGCCCTGGAATGCTAGATGTTATGTTATGCATCGGCTTTCACCACTCTTATTGTGCTTTGTGGGACATCTCACCGGAAGACCAGGATATCCTGGAGGACCTGGAGGTCCTGCGATGCTTGATCCAAAGAATCCTCCACCACCTGGTTCACCCTTTTCACCTTTTGCTCCAGAGTCTCCTCTGTCCCCCTTTTCTCCCTGTAGAAATATATGAATAAAAAAGATGAACAAAATACACCCAGCAATTTCACCTCCCAAGTCATGAGTGTCTCCTTCGACAGTAGGCTTAGGAGTTGTGAACAGTCCATTTGATCCTGCCATGTCTGCTGCCCAGGAATGTGGGAACCCTTCTCTTCTCATTCCCCCTCCCTGCTTTGCTTATGTTCTTCCACCTTGTTTCTCAAGCCTCATCACTTGTGGCCATTATAGCTCTGTTAGTAGTGTGGAATGTAGGAGGGGGAAGGTTTCTTCTTCTCTGGACCATGGGACTGAAGGGATGCCATTTCCCCTTGGGAGCTGGTAGTTAGAGGTGGGATGACGTGATGTGGAGTATAATGGTGGCTGCAATGGTGGTTATGCTTAGTTCTGGCAATCAAAGTCTAACTGCTTATTCCTGATGTTGCTTCATAATAAAGAAACCAACCAAATACAGAGTCTTGTTACTGAACAGACCAGCAGCATGA
Organism: Sphaerodactylus townsendi; assembly: GCF_021028975.2. NCBI lineage: Eukaryota > Metazoa > Chordata > Lepidosauria > Squamata > Sphaerodactylidae > Sphaerodactylus > Sphaerodactylus townsendi. The sequence continues at coordinate 72,097,087 of NC_059426.1, read as the reverse complement.
CAGAAGTAGACAAAACTGACTTCCCACCTGGCAACACAGAACAAAATGACACAGGAGTCTAAACTTCAGGTGCTAAATTGAATGCTGCCACTGGCAGAAGGTTTAATGCCAGGGATACTCACTCAGTGGCTCAGGAGCCAGCAAAGGCTCTTCCAAGCATCATCCCCCAACATGACTTCTGAAATATGTGGCATGTAAGTAGGCAAAGCCCATGCCCAGTGGGGCTTCTCACTGACTTCACAGTACTTAATGCTTGTCATATCTCCCCTAAGCCAATGGCCTCTCCCCACCTCCCCAGAAATCCTCCACACTTGGCCTCTTTATGTGCCCACACAGTCTTTCCAAACAGCACTTACCCTAACTGTGGAGCCCAATCTACTGAGATCAAAGGGGAACTGGCCTTGTAAACAAAGAAGAAATGGAGAAAATTAGATGTTTCTAATAGCCAAGGATTCCCTTCACTTGGGATCTTGCTTCCTTTACAATTCTTGGGATTCAAGGCACAACGCAGATATTCGTGATGATTTTAAATAGTCTGTGTTACTGACACTTCTTTCGGGAAAACTAAACCGCCATTTTCATTTCTGTAGGTCCCTGGACAGAGTTCAGCTTGAGTCAAGCACTGATTTCTGACAAAGAAAGGAGAGGCAAAGAAACCACAAAAGACAAGCAGGTGCCAAATTACTTTTAAGCTGTTGGGCAGCATTGTGGAGGGACAGTGCCCAGGAAACTGGCAATTCCTAGGAAACCAGGATAGGGATTGTGACATATTTCCTTGTCTAAAAAGCATGCAGCATGGCTTGGGTTTGAAGGCTGATGTTAGAGGACTTCCATGGTTCAATCACAAAGCTTGAAAAGGTTGGGTTTTCACAAATACTACTGGTTTGGATTACTGCAAATGCTATTTAGAATCACAAGAAGGATTTCCAAAGGCACATGTCACATATGTGCATAATTACTGCATGTATTATATTTACAGAGTACACAGATGTACACAATCTCATGGTGGTCTCTGCCCAAAACTTATCTAGCTGTCCTTGACCGGGATTTTTCAGTCTTGGCCCCAACCTGTTAGAACTCTCTGTCAAATGTTACTAGGGCCCTACGTGACAATGGCGTAGTGCCAACGGGACATAGAGGGGGACACCCGGGGCAGGCGCCGATGCCTAGGCACTGGGGCATGGCATGGGCGTTCTGGGGCTTGGCAGGGGCACGGGGGCACACATACCTCACTCTGCCCCTAGCACAGTTCCGCAGGGCATGCAAGACAGAAATGTTCCACCAGGCTTATATTCTCTTATTTGGCCTCCCCTCCCCCTCCCCTTTTCCCTTTCCTTGTTCTCTCCACTTTTTCTGGGCTTTTTCTGAAATGGCAGTAGCAGCCTGGTTATTGAATTCTTTCCCCACCCGCACTACCATCTTTTAAGCCTAATGCAAAGCCTGCCCTGTGAATTACTCATGCCCTGAAATATCTAGTTAAATACTGGCTCTCAGATTTGTCCTGGGTTCTGCAGCCAGATATGTTTACTATTTTTGTCCTATTTTTATTCTGTAACTTACACCGAATGTTAATTCAACAAAAACAAAGAAAGATGAAAGAAAGCTGCTGGTTACCCGGACCAGCAAAATGCAAATAAAGGGAGCAATGGAGTAAGAGCAACAAGATCAGATCACAAGCTGCAAAACAGGAACTGACACAATGAAGCCTTTCTCTGATCAAACAAAATTACCAGACTTTAGTGGGCCACAAGCCTAAGAATGTCTTGTGACCAGAATACTCGAAGGACCACCTCCTTCAATATTGAAGGCCTGCCCCACAAGCCCTGCTTTCTGTGCCTTCACCTTTAGAGGTGAGACGGATGTCAACCAGACAGGGCTGTTTTACAGTACTGGCACCCTGTTTATAAAATGCCCTTCTCCTTGAGCCTCCTATGTTGCTTCCGTTTGGGTGCCAGGCCCAAACTTTTCTGTTCATCCAGAGTTTAATTTAAGAATTTTTAAAACACTATTCTTGCATAGAAACTAATGTTTTCAGTTGTCTGAGGTCTGTTTTCATGAGTCATGTTTTTATACTGCTCAGGCTTTTAATGCTGGATTTTAATCAATATTTTTAATATTTTGTTTTTATTTTGTAAGCTACCTCAGACAGGTTCTTGGAGAAGAGGCATACCATTTTTCTTGTAAAAATCCTTAATAAGGATTAGGCTGGAGCAAAAAGGTTACAGTGCTGAGGGAGGAGATACTGCGATTCCAAATGTCTCAAGCAAATGAATCAAGGCACAAGGGGCTTCCCTGCCTGTGCGAACTTCTAAAGCTATGATAAGCTTTGGGGTATTTAGGCAAAAGGTGGAGAAGTGTCAGGCAGACAGGAACCTTACTTGGGAGTCCCGGAGCACCCATCTCGCCTTTCTCTCCTTTCTGACCAGGAGCACCATGGTAGCCTAAAAGAGAACACCAAAGTAATATCCAACCTCCAAGAACCAACCATCACAATTATTGGGATTAGTATACCATATATAGCTCTGGATTGGTGAACCATTAGGAAATAATCACACCTCTACACCTGAAAGCTAAAGGATGAAAACACCCTACAGATTTCAAACATAACTTTCAAACCTACTTCTTTTTTACTCACTGGTATACAGTACAAAATATCAGGCATACACAGATGCCTTCACAATAATTAGATATGTACAAGAAAAATGTGTATTAGACCAACTGCCTTTACAAAGGGAATAGCCAATAGGAAATAACACTTCCAGATTAGTTGTTACTTCACCCAGACTTTATCAGGCCTATTCTTTTCCTGGGGCATAAATCACTATATTCAAACCCCTAGGATCACATCATATGTGTATCATCTTCCCCAGATTGTGGGTTCTACTGCTTTCTCTTATCCACTGCTTTCTCTATCTTCAAAGGAACGTCTAGGCTTGATAAATCCTGGGTGAAATAACAACTAATTTGGAAGTGTTATTAACTACTGTGCATTTTCTTTGTAAAGGCAGTTGGCCAAATGCACATGCCAAGGTCCTGTAAAGAGCCTGGCACTGTGCTAACACTAAATAAACTGTAATGCTAAAAGAATGTTAATGGCCACTCAAAAGGTTTACAAGCACCAGGAAAGGCATATATTTATCCTTTCCTCTGTTGGTTCACTTATCAGCACATGGGCAGGGCCCAATTTAGCTAAGTCTCCAGTTCATATTAAGAGCCTGCAGGGTGGAGTGGTTAAAAGCAGTGGGTTTGATTCTCCACACTTCTACATGAAGCCTACTTGGTGACCTTGTACCAGTCACAGTTCTCTTAGAACTCTTTCAGCCCATGTAGAGGCAGCTAATAGCAAACCACCTCCGAACACCTCTTGCCTTAAAAAACCCTACAGGGGTGCCTTATGTCAGCTGTGACTTCACAGCACCTTACACATATTCACACCCACCCACCAACAAACACCAATTCATATATTTGCATGTTTATACCCACTTTCCCCGCTTCTTTCATTTGCAACAACTTCACCTTTGAAATATGGTACAAAAAGCCACCCCATACCACCCTGTCCTTTAATCCAGCTCCTTACCAGGCAGCCCTGGAGGTCCAGGAGGGCCCGTCTCACTAAATGCCTGAAAGTTGAAAAGTAATGTTGTAATGAAATGTATAACTCCAGCATCATTTAGACCTCCACATCTGTGACCCCAAAGGCAGCGTACTCCCATGTTTCCCCAGTCAATGAAATGCACGTAGGGCATTACTCACATTATTGTCATAAACAGGCACTATGTTGCCTGGAGGTCCTGGGGGTCCAGGTGGTCCAGGGAGACCAGGAGAACCCTAGAGAGGGCAAAATAAATCCAGAATCCAGTTAATTTATTCCCGAGCGAATAAATTAAGTCACAAGCCGATCTCCCCTCTTCAGGAACAATTTTGCAGTCAGCCTGCATTCTGTTTTGCGTACTAGAGCTGTTCTTACAAAATACTGTACTATGACATCTGCCCCCAGAATGTATGGGAAACTCAAAGGAATGACAAAACAAGAAGGTTAGCACATTCCCAAAAACGTCTGCTACTCTTTTTCTATTTTATTATAAGCAGTGTTGACAACTGTAAATATTTTGTTTTCTTCTACCTCCAGCATACAAGTAAACCCAGCTTGTAAAAACCTCCGCTTCTTCCCAACTTATAAAAGCTCAAACTTGAGGCCCAGGGCTCCCAGCATTTCACAGGTTCAGATGGTCTGCACACCAAACAGCCAAACTGCCACACCCCCAGCACGCTTGTATAATTTGTTCTTGTAATCCACAGATCAGGATAAACATCATTTTGCCACCTTAATGATATCTCCAAGGTGACAAACATGGAAAATCCAAAGCCCAAGGACTACAGCAACTAGGCCCCCAAGGACTGATTCAGCAACAGCGGATGTCAGAGCAAAACAGCCATGTTCAGAAATGAAACAACAGTTATAGTCAATAATTCTAGGTGCTACTAGAGAACAGTTAGCAACGAAGTTCCCACTGGAGTCTTCATCATGAATTATTCTGTGCAGATAGGACCCCTCATTTTATACTCACCCTTAAGCCCAGGCCTCCACTTGAGTCTGCAGGGTCACCTTTTTCTCCCTTCAACCCATTCATGCCTGGCCGACCCTATAAAGACCAGCAACTGAATTAGTTGAATGGTTCCCTAGCCCTCGTGTGGGACTAGCAGCAAGAGCCCAGCACCTGCCACCTCCCCCTTTCAGAAAGAAGAGGTTTGAGGGCTTATTAGTCTCTCGGGAAAAGCGTAGAAGAGGAGAGGGTAGATTCTACATATTCTTTAACAACTGCAGCCACAAGAGAAACCAAACTGCCAAGCACATTCAGCATTCACTTGCTCCAGAGACAGCCCTTTTCTTAAAAAATAGGAAATTCCAAATGAAAAGAATGAATGTCTCAGTCATAACATCCTACAATGGGAAACCAGCCTAAAATCAGTTTTTTTAATTACATCACTTTTTTTTTTTAAAAAAAAGCACAATAGACTTAATAGAATGGCAAATGTGGGCAAATATTTCAACTTGCATATAACATTTGTGAAATAATTTTTATTGTCTATAATGTAGTGAAGAAATGAACAGTGGGGAGTGATTAATACAAAGCAGAGTTCTATTGTCATACGTCCTTCTGTTCTAAATCATGATTCAATATATTGACAATGCTTTTGTATATGTTAAAATGAATGTTGTTAGAAAGCCCTCTTTGCTGGTTCTACATACATCTAGCACTAGTACGAATCCTCAAGTCATCCCCATAAGCATTCTCTGGCCACACCTTCCTCTTCCCCAAAACAACACAAATCCTGGTTCCACAGGGTCACTTTCCAGCATAGGATCCAGATCACTTTTCCCTGGGAAAATGAACTTTTGCCCTCAAGGTTTCTCACTAACTGACTCTCTTTGTTTAGGCCATGAAGCAACCTCCTGCCAAAAGCAATTCATCCCTCTAATCTTCCACAAAACCACTTTGCATAGTTGCATTCACACATCCTCTCCTGCAGCTTCCAAAGAATTATTCTCTTGGTCATCCCATGGCTTGGTTATCGGCTACAATGCTGATGCAGGTGTGCTATTCATCCTATCAGCAATAATGTATATTCTCTATGCATACCCTTTAATTCTGATCTCATGCTGACAGCCTTAACCTTCTTATTCCAGGTAGCCCCTTAAGCCAGAACTACAATATTTCCTGAGCTGCACACTGAAAAGAGTGGCAAGTGAAAGCAGATGAAAGACTTCTCTATCGATATCAGTGGTTTCTACAGACTTCCATCTAATCCCCATCCTGTGGAAAAAGCAGAAGTTGTTACAACTTACTGCAGAATAAAGCAGATTCAACTCTATTCTTCTTGCTCTCTTAATAAGAACAGAATATACACCAGAAGAAAGCTAATAAAACAATTCTTACAGGTCTTCCAGGAAAGCCAATTTCTCCTTTCTGTCCTTGACGCCCAGGTGGCCCCTAGAAGGAAAATAAAATACTGAAGACTTGAAACCACTACTATTGAGGATTAAAGGAGAATTTGCCAAAGCAGGATTACAGCTGAATGAAGCCTGAACTCTTCCTAGAAGCTAAAATGATCAAATATAAGCTATCCTACTTTGGTCACATTATGGAAAGATGAAAGTCACTGGAAAGACAATAATGCTAGGAAAAACAGAAGGCAGCAAGAAAAGAGAAAGACCCAACATGAGATGGATTAACTCAACCAAGGAGTCCGCGCTCCTTTGTTTGCAAAACCTGAGTAAGGCTGTTAACATAGGATGTTTTGAAGGTCATTCATTCATAGGGTTGCTGTAAATTGGACATGATGTAACAGCATATAACACACATATAACTTTCACAAATGAAACAATGCCCCCTTTTCAATGCATTTGGGCCCATCAACTTCTTTTATCTAAGCAAATATACTATTTATAACTTACTGCTGGTCCCACAGGTCCTCTTGAGCCTGACTCACCCTGCATTCAAAGACAAAAGGAATAAATACAGATCACTAGTTAGAATGTCTCACATTAATTTGTTTGGATGATTAAAGGATGTATTTGTTTGTTAGATTTCTAGGCTGCCCTTTCTCAATGGGACAGTCTCTGGGCGGCTCACATCATTCGACAGTAGGTGCAACTGGTGCTAGATGATTATTTGACTTTTTCATACCCTAGAAATTAATATTTTAAATTCAGAAGTGTTTCTCATTTGAAGAATCTGATCTAAGTGGTCCCAGCAAACACCATATCACTAATTCCCCAAGAGGCTGCCCAAGGGCACCAGAGCACCTACTTATGGATTTCCTGGCATCCACTTCTTTCTTCTGCAAAGCATTTCTTTCTCCACCTCACTGAAGCAGGAAATGCTTCAAAAGAATCCAGGAGACATCATCTACATGAATAGCTACAATGTAGGAGGATGGATAGCTTGGAAACTCCACACATTTTGCAAGTGGCCTCAACACCCCATAGCAGCCATTTTGTGCTGGTATACCCTCCCCATCCTCAAACTTCATAAAGTGCCCAAGGCTTGACAGGACTGGGAACACTTATTCTGCATGGATTGAACAGATCCAGAAATTCAGTGGCATCCCTCCCAGCTCACCAGAGGACAGTTACGTTTAACTGGAGGATGAGTGACTTGGTCAGGAGTACTTATTCATTCTTTCTCTTTAAGAAGGGCTCTGTCCTGAACTTGGATAGTGCAGAAACTTCCCAAGCAACATGAACAAAAATGGATCAGAATTCGTTAAATAAAGGCAAAATATCTTTATTTCTACCTTTTCGCCCTTTGCCTGAGCTGCTATGACAGTTCCATCAGGGCCAATTATAACGCCTGGCTCTCCTTTTTCACCCTATCCAAATGATAAAAACCAAGCATGAAGGAAAAACTCTGATCAAAACATAATAATCTTTACAACAATTTCAGAATAGTCCACAGCAAAGGAGTTTCATGTTAAATGCAACGAAGAAATTACAAAGTATGCTGGATTTCCCAATTGTCCCTGAATGAGGCAATCAGACATATTGACAAATAGAAAGTTCCACAATTACCAGGATACCTGTCCAGACTCTAAATAGCAAAAGTGTCTATTGATTCTCAATGTGTTTTTTGCAGTACACCTGTACATGTAAGCCTAACCAAGCTAGATTGGTCCACATGAGTTAAGATCCTGAATTGGCCCCAAATGCCCTCTTTTCCAGTTCTTTTGACAATGGCAAGATACCTATTCTCTTCTACAAGGGATACAGCAAAATGCTATTTCCATATTAGGCTTTGTTACAAATTTATTTCTATTTTTGTTTCTAAAGCAGTAATAGATCTCATTCTCTCCTCTAACAGTGAAGAGTCAGCTACAATTCTTCTAACATGGATAGTGATTACTAGCAATATTACAGATTGGCAAAAGCATTCACGGAAGCATGAAATGTCATTCCTCATAAGCCACTATGTATAACTGAAGATGTCCAAACTTATTTGGAAATATGACACCAATAATAACTAACTAAAGGGTTTTGGGTTTTTCTTTTTTCATTTTGTTTCTTGTTCTCAGGATTCCTGATACTATCTAATGATAGGCCACTTATGCACTTGTGATTTCCTTAACATTGAGCATTCACTCCCTTTGGGTTGGATTCTCAGATACGCACACATTTCCATCTCATCTGAGCTCACTGTGCCTCAGATCAGAGAATCTCCATGGTTTCTGAAACCTCTCAAAGCATGGCTTTCCCACTCCCTTCACAGGGAGAGAGAAAGGAATCAACATGTGGTTCATTCTCTTTGCGCTTTCTCGTTCCTCGTGGCCTTCCCCACCTACACAGCAGCAGTTTTCCTGCTCTTCTGAGCACCATTTCAGAAGGATGGAAAGTTTATTTTAATATTCACGCTGAGGGCCTATTGCTTGAAACTGACTTAAAACTTACATGGTCTAGCAAATTTACATAGACCAAAGACAGAATCCCAAAAAAAGGTGGCAGGAAATCTCCGTAAAGGAAGGTTGCACAGATAGAACAAGGAAATGGGAGGCAGGCAAAATGAAGGATCAGCTCAGCTGGGGACACTTCGCAGCAGGAGAATCCCATTTACACAAAAAATGGGGGGGGGGAGGAGGAGGAGGAGGAGGAGGAGGAGGAGGAGGAGGAGGAGGAGGAGGAGGAGGAGGAGGAGGAGGAGGAGGAGGAAGAAGAAGAAGAAGAAGAAGAAGAAGAAGAAGAAGAAGAAGAAGAAGAAGAAGAAGAAGAAGAAGAAGAAGAAGAAGAAGAAGAAGAAGAAGAAGAAGAAGAAGAAGAAGAAGAAGAAGAAGAAGAAGAAGAAGAAGAAGAAGAAGAAGAAGAAGAAGAAGAAGAAAGGGGCTTACAATCTCCTTTCCCTTCCTCCCTCGCAACAAACACCCTGTGAGGTGGGTGGGGCTGAGAGAGCTCCGAAAAGCTGTGACTAGCCCAAGGTCACCCAGCTGGCATGTGTGGGAGTGCACAGGCTAATCTGAATTCCCCAGATATGACTCCACAGCTCAAGCGGCAGAGCGGGGAATCAAACCCGGTTCCTCCAGATTAGAATGCACCTGCCCTTAACTACTATGCCACTGCTGCAAGGAAAGCACTGAATGCATAAATGGTCATTCTGTTTGCCCACTGAAGCAAGCAAAACATTCTATACAGGTTGCAATCAAATAGACTGTAAGATTCTAGCCCTCTCATCATTTTTAAAACATCCAGCCTCAAGAAGAATTCTGGAGAATTCAAAAAGTTACGCACTGTGTTGAATTATTTTGGTTAGTCTTAATAGAAAAAAAGGTATTACTTGGACCATGTTTTCCAGTAAGACTAGGAGAACTTAAGGAAAGTAATTAAAATCTTCTTGCCTTTGGTCCTGAAGAACCCTGAGGACCTGAGGATCCTATGTCACCCTTTGGTCCAACTGGCCCCTGCAGAGAGAACCATGGTGGAATTAACCCAATGACAATATTGTGGCACAAGCCCCAGCATCAAAACTTCAGTCCAGTTTTTTTGGGAATTTTCAGTGGTAGAGCTAAAAGAAGCAATCCTCTTTTTGTGAGCTTTTTGCTAACTTCAAGTCCCTCCAACACAGCCATTAAAGAATGCTGCACATCAATGGGATGCTCTTATTCTTTGATTTTCTCACCCTGGTTTAAAACTGACAGTGAATAATGCCAGGCAAAACATTTACTATGGAACAACTTTGGGATAGATTACTGTGAAAAAAACCTGGGGAAATTCTGCTTTAAAAATACGTAACTTCTTCCATGTTTATATGCAGTCTCTCCTTAAAAAGTTTCTTTAACTATTGGACATCTAAAAACTGTTGGGTTAGCTAGGAAGACCATGTTGTCCATAAGTACTCAATCCTGGTAATGGATGGCTTATTGTGGTGTGGATTTTTCCCTCTTTTTCTTAAGGACAGCAGACTCTCCTTGCAAATAATAGAATGACTACTAGAAAAAAGCTTCAGAACTGGAGGAAATTCATTCAATAATTTGCTCTGTTTGAACATTCTTGAGAACTTTGCAGTTGAAATTTATGATCAGCAACAGATGCACTGCAGGAATGGTGTCCTGATCTCTGCTTACAGCACTGAGGGCCCAACTAGATGTGTCGGTGTCCTCATGGCCACAAGGATGCTGCCACCATATGAAATCATTTTAAACTTCTGTGCTGTCCCAATCTTGTCCACAGTCCTCTTGTCCCCCTCCCCTCCACTGTGTGCTTTTTTAAGTGCCAAAACAGCCAGGCGGGAGGAGGTCAGCCATTTCTATACAATAAGGCACAGAGGCAGGAAAGCACTTTGGTGACCATGCGGTGGATCCTAATCAAGATCTTTCTAGACATGATGCTATCAAAGTTGGTCTGGCCCTGAGAAAGGAAATCAATGGGACTGTGTACCCAGCTTTGCCAAATGAGATTAAGTGAGAACAATAACAACCACCCCCCTCCATGCTAAGTCTCCCAGTTACAGCCTTCCTGCTAGAAATCTCTGGGCCATCAGCAGGCGCATAGCTGCAATGGGGACATACAGGGTGCCTTGTCCTGGATGCCACCATTGCAGTGACATGGAGGGGTGGGGCCAGGGGCATGTCGGGGTGGGGAGGGTGCGCACTGGCAGTTCATGCCCCGGGTGTAGTTTCCCCTCCCTTCGTCACTGGAAGAGAAAGCACCTGGCTGAGGCTTGAAGCAGGATCACCCCACTTCTTGTATCTTTGAAGGGAAAAGCACAGTGGATTGGACCCCATTAAAAAACCTGTAAGGCCTGTAAATGGCCTTTTGGCTGGTTGCCTGTGACTAGTTAGAATTTCCTCCCAATGAACAGATAGGGAAGTTTTACAAATTTAAAAATAAAACAAGACTACGTTGCCAGTCGGACTAAGAAAGCCAAAAGAGTTAATAATCTTTGCAGATGTTTTTATAAAGATGTTCAGAACATCTACTACCATTTTCTTCTTGCTTTCAAAATAGGTTACTGATATTTATTACTATGACACCAAATCCCTTGACAACCTTTCCTAATGCCCAGTTGTAAAGTGCAGATATTTCTAGAAAGCACCTTTCCCGGCATGAACATCACGCCATTATAACCTGTAATGTTAATATTTGACAACACTTACTGGGAAACCAGCATGTCCTTGTTTGCCCTGCAAAAAAAAAAAGCAACTTCTTTCAGAAAATATTATTTGTGATCATTTTCAATTGCTGCGGCTTATCTTTTAAATGCAGTAAGAATATTAGTTTTGTTTTAAATGATTCAGCCAAAAGTTTGAACAGAGACCACTGTTACCTGCAGGAAATGGAACTTTTCCAGCTTACCATACAGCTAAAGCTTCACAAAAGTTTACACAAAATAATATAATTTTTTAAACTGTAAGGTGCATTTGTACATCTTCCCTTTCCTGAGGTACCAAAGGTTTTTGAATAATCACTCACAAAGTTGTCTGAGGGCTAAAGTACCCCAAAGCGACCAACTCGTACTAGTGGTTGTAGTGGGTTTTCCGGGCTGTGTGGCTGTGGTCTGGTAGATCTTGTTCCTAACATTTCACCTGCATCTGTGGCTGGATTCTTCAGAGGTGTATCACAGAGGGAAGTCTGTTACACACAGTATGTAACAGACTTCCCTCTGTGATACACCTCTGAAGATGCACTTGAGAAACAGATTCCCTTGAATGTGATATATGATGTCTGTCAAAGTCATATTAGGGAGCTTGGGCATGACCTGTTAAAAACCATTATAACGTGTAGTTTGGCCATGTGGAAATGGTATGGTATCTTAGTCAATTTTTATATCCTTGAATTTTACATATAATTGTAGATTACTTACTTCTGGACCCAGAACACTAGATAAGCTTGTCTAAAAAACAAAAGTATATAAAAATAAAATCACATGTTAAAAACATGATCTTGGTTTTCTTTTTTCATAGTCTTAGGCAGAGCATTCAAACAACAACAACAAGTAAAATGCTGATCCAAGGCCCACTAAAGTGTTCCACAAATCTTTCCACTGAGCCTTAGCAACTTACCAAATAACAAAATACTGTAGCCAAGTGATATTCTTATCAATACACTTTTCAAAAAATCAGAGTTTCTGAAGCATTCTTAAGCCTTTTCCAATTTCTTTCCTTTTAAAAGAACCAACCTCCTTTAAGAAACAAGTTAACTATCAGAATCCCACTGATTGAAAATAACACATGAGATGGATTATAAATGAATGAATGCAACATTGCTTTGAATTAATGGCCTGCAGGAAAAAAGCTATAATTTTTTTTCTATTTAAATTTGATGTGTGAATGTATAGTTGGTAACCAACAAGAAACCATAAGCAACAAGTCTCTTCACTAGAGAAACTAGCCAAGAACAGGTAGTAGATCATGGTCTGCCAGTCTGTTTCTAATGGATAATTTAGGCCTTCTGGTTACTGGATTCTTGCACTGAATGCTAGACTAGACACACAATGATTTGATTTGAACCAGCAAAGATGTTTTTGATAGTCTCCAAAGCACATATGCAGGATCCACTGTTAAGATTATAGCTTTGAGGTAACTGACAAAAGTATGGATCTCTGAGTATGCAATTACTATATAAATTTTGCTATATAAATTTAAAAAGACAATAGTGGACAAGTATACAAAAAAAATGAGTAGACCTTGCAATATTTAACTTAATAGTGCCATTCTGTGCATAAATACACCCTCCTAAATCTATTAACTTCAGGAGGCTTACAAAAGTATAACTCTTTTTGGATGACAGTATAGGTCATCTATTCTACATTACACAATTAAGTTTAGTTATAATGCCAAAAGTCACCTTTTCACACCCAAATGAATAAATGATATCCAAAAACTAGTCAGTTTCATAGTTTATTTGTTTAACAGCTCATAGACCATACACCCATTTTTTAAAACTTTGATAACAAACTGCAAAACAGAATTTTGTCACATCTACTGCTAGTCAGATGATTACGGCGTCAAAATAATGGGTGCTAAATTAAATTGCCTAAATACAAAGCAAAATGTGTTATTTTTAACTGCCCAAATCTCAAACCACTTATAACACAGAACTGTCACTTGGTTAAATGAAGAGAATCCATTGCTGTTATGACTTAAGAACATAAGAACATAAGAACAAGCCAGCTGGATCAGACCAAAGTCCATCTAGTCCAGCTCTCTGCTACTCGCAGTGGCCCACCAGGTGCCTTTGGGAGCTCACATGTAGGATGTGAATGCAATGGCCTTCTGCGGCTGTTGCTCCCGATCACCTGGTCTGTTAAGGCATTTGCAATCTCAGATCAAAGAGGATCAAGATTGGTAGCCATAAATCGACTTCTCCTCCATAAATCTGTTCAAGCCCCTTTTAAAGCTATCCAGGTTAGTGGCCATCACCACCTCCTGTGGCAGCATATTCCAAACACCAATCACACATTGCGTGAAGAAGTGTTTCCTTTTATTAGTCCTAATTCTTCCCCCCAGCATTTTCAATGAATGCCCCCTGGTTCTAGTATTGTGAGAAAGAGAGAAAAATTTCTCTCTGTCAACATTTTCTACCCCATTATTTATCTCAAGGCATTTAACTGAAGATGTCAGACATATCCATGACCCTATACATATTATTCTCCCAAGTGAAATTTAAACCAGACAACTGATCCTTGGTAGTAGTGATTTGCCAGCTGCAACTGTTTAGAATAAAAGCATCACCTTAAAACTAACAGCAAATATTATAGCAACCTCTGGAGCAAAAACTAACACAATTCTTTACCCAAATTAAGATGGCAACATGATTCTTGAAGAGTAAAAGAAAAACACAGAGATCCTTACATCATCACTGGACAGATGGATAACTTGTCCTGGAGGGCCAGGGGGCCCAGGGAGACCTGGCAATCCTATTCCATCTTGACCTGGTTCACCCTCAAAAGAAAAAGTAGTTGACAAGTTTTAGAGTTTTCATTTCTAGGCTTTCTTAATTGCACACATTTTGGCCAACTTGTCTTTGTGCAACCAAGAAAATATGTATGAGGTGGAAGGCTCTGTTTTTCAAAGAGGTTTGGGAATAATTATGCCAAGTCAGATCACTCTGAAACTTTAAACACACACTACAAATCAGTTCCAGCCTCTAATCCCAATCACCTACTTAGGCTAAAATTTTACATAAACCATTTTCATAACCTGCAAATCTGACAGGGACTAGTCAACAAAAATACATTTAATGGACAACAATAAATATAAACCAAGCCCAAACCGAAAAGGAAATGCTACTTATATTTAATGTTGTGAAGCTGTGATGAAAGTATCAAACTAAAGTGCCATAACCATCTAACATCACTTAGGCCGTTTCCGCACGGGCAATGAATGGCGACCTGGAGACGGTAAAAACGCCGTCTCCAGGCCGCCATTCGCACGGGGGGCGCAGCTGCAACGCAGCAGTGCCGCCCTCGCGCCGCCCTCCCGGCCTGAAGCTGGCGTTTCCCCAGAGCGCTTCCCAAAGCTCTTTTTGGGGAAACGCTGCAGTGAAGCCGCTGCCGAGCGAATGGCAGCGGCTTCACGCCGCCTCCCCCACCCGGCACTCACCTTGTCCCCTGGCCTCCGGTGCGTCGCCGAGGCCTGGGGGACACGCCCCCCTGCCCTGCGCCGCTGGAGCAGGTGCGCAGGGCCAGGGGGGCGTGTCCCCAGGCCTCGGCGACGCGCCGGAGGCCCGGGGACATGCCGGGTCGGCCGGGCGCCGGCGCTCCATGGGGCCGGCTGCCCGGCTGTTCCCAGGACCGTCCATGCGGACGGTCCCAGCGTCGTCGGGTCGGCGTTATAAACGCCGACCCGGCCGTTTCCGCCTTCGTGCGGAAACGGCCACAGCCCAAAAGAATTGTACATGCATCATATAGCATAATAAATTCTCTGCAAAATAAAAGGGCAACACTGAAACTTACAAGAAATGCTGATGAAGCGGAAAAACCCTACCAAAACAAGAATACTTAATGACCAGCAATCTCATACTTCTGTTTTACACATCGGATGTTAGGATCTTCTGAATGTGAAACTGTGGTAGTTTACAGACTCAGGACCTAGTATACCATTATATCATCAGTATATATTTTGGGTCTCTAGCTTTGTATACTGTACATAATATATAGATGTGGCTTACATGTTCTATGTGATATTAGATGGCTATGGCACTTCAGTTTGATACTTTCATCACAGCATTAAATAGAAGTAGCATTTCCTTTTGTGTTTTCCTGCCCACCAGCTCTCTAAATTTTCCATAGGAAATTCTGGCACATAGACGTCTCCTGCCCCAGAGATAACAGACAAGGGCAGTAGCTAGAACATATGTAAAAATGTACATGCCAAGAGGCTAAGGGAATTGAAGAATTCATCAAATTACTTTATTTGCACAGGGGATTAAAAATCAGTGGCTTTTTCTGCAACCTAAATCTACTTTTCAAAGTAACTCACAAACTAGCGGTTCTCCTCCAATCCAGGAACATACTTACTTTATCTCCTGGATCCCCTCTGCTACCTTGTGCCCCCTGAAAAGAATAGCACAAGGACATGAGCACATTTTCAAAAAAGTAAATACTTTCTGACAATGAAGAATGAAGTCTGGTGACGCAGCATGGTCCAGCAGATGGCAGTTTGGACTCAGTTCCTGTGCTCCCGTAACAGTCATGGACTCACTGGACGAGCTACCAGCACCCAACTTGTGAGTGAATGGGGAATCATAGCAATCCTTCTCACAGGACTATTTAAGGATGGATGCAGTCAATATTGTGAGATCAGCCTCTGATGAGGTAGAGCTCTGCTGCTTCCCTTGGCCTTGCCACAGACTCTGAGAAAAGGAAAACAGCAACAGCCAGGGCTTCCAGACAGATGGAGGAAAGGACTGGATTTGACCTTTCTTTAGTGCCTCTGCAACTGCCAAACAGAACCTGGGCCACACAGAAACCAGTGAACAGACAATGGGATGATCTGTCCACCACGAAGATCAATGTCTGTAGCATGTCTTCTCTGTGTATGTCCTTTTCCCTTGGCCTAGCCACTGGTCCAGTGAAGAAAGAAATAATAGAGGGCAGGACAGCTACAAGGCTGAAGAGGAGAAACCCTCAGGCCTCTTTCCTCACCCCAACTAATTTACAAGATTTCACTGAAAATGGTTTTTATAATCAAAAGTGCTGGCTGAAAAGAATTCTGTAAATACAGCAAATAAGTAATCATGACGTGCGCTGAAAGCTATAAATAATAATATCGGAACAGCATAATCAGATAACCAAAAATAGCAGAGTTTCTGAGTTTAAGGGTATGCAAACAAAAGCCATATGTGTGAAGTGAGGAGAGGCCATGGAGTCAAAATGCATGAAGGTTTTATTTTAATTACCATGTGTGAATTTTCTGCAGTGCTTTTTTACTGGAGCAATATTTGCACATAAGGCATTCTAGGAAGCCCTTAATTTCACTGATCCAAGGACCAGAACCTTTTGAAAATAATTTGTTAATTTTCCTTGAATATGTTAGTAAGTCTCCTGAAACAAGAACTCATAAAAGTCACTGTATTAAAACAGATGCACACCTGCGGCCCTGGGAAACCCTCTAGTCCGGGACGACCATCTAGTCCTGGCAATCCTGTGTCTCCCTGTAACCAACATAGAATATTGCAAATGCCATTTAGTGACCCAGTTCAATTCCCATTGATAATTATTTTAATAACACAAAACCTTAAAACTACGATTCATGAAAAAAGGTTTTGGACATGCTTCTCAAGCTGACATATACTTACCTTGTCTCCTTTTTCTCCTGGCACACCAGAGCTGCCAGCATCCCCCTGAAAGTTTTTTTAAAAGAGAGATAAACCTTATTTCATAAATTATATAAGGAATGCAATTTTTGTTTTGTTCTACATATTTTGCATTTCTGCCCACTTCTACTGTCACTCCTATCCTTTTATGGTTTAGAGAAACACTAGTGTCAGTGACATAAAATCTGTGACAATGTGTTCTTTGGTCTGTATTTTGCACAAAACTGTCACATCTATCTGTCTGTGTTCTGCCAGGTCTATTGCAACAATGGGCCATGCCAACAGGCATTCATGTTTTAAAGCAGGGGTGTCCAACTCTGGCCATGCCAGCAGGGGCTGATGGGAATTATAGTCCATGAATATCTGAAGTACCAGAATTGGATACCTCTGTTTTAAGGTCAACACCCACGTTTTGTGACAATCATATCACATGAGAAGGACAACCTTGTCTTGCTGACTTTGACAGAACTGCACTTGGCATCCTCACACACACACCTTGCCTTTTTCTCTCACTAACTCCTCTTAGCCCGCATCTGATATGACAGATTTGCAAACCCCTGAACTGTTGTCCCAGTGCAATGGCATTTGTTATATCCAGAGTGCTTTGTTGTGATGCTGCAGCTCACAATACACTGCTTTGGGGTTCGACCCTTTGGGCTTCTTTCCACCTTTTTTCTTGCGTTGTGCAGGGGACTAAGAAAATTGACTAATTGGGGAAAATATCCTAATCTTTATAAGATAAGCAAGAAAACAAATTATGTAATACAGAATGAAACAGAGTTCAGATCAGCAAAAGCATCTGACTTGACACCATCTACAAAAACTTTCTTGGGGCACTTTTGCACATGCAGAATAATGTACTTTCAATCCACTTTCAATCCACTTTGCAGCTGGATTTTACTGTGCGAAATAGCAAAATACACTTGCAAATAATTGTGAAAGTGGATTGAAAGTGGATTATTCTGGATGTGCGAAAATGCCCTTGTACTGGCAATTCAAGCCATATTTGTAACTACCAGCAGTTTAACATACAGCTGAAACATTTCCTGACCTTGAGCCCTGGAAGTCCTGTTTGTCCCTACAAAAAAAAAAAGAAACAGTCATCAATCAGGCTTTTGTCACGAGATCACAGGCCCCTCCGAACTTAGTGATACCTATTTGAGTGTACTATTGTTAGTTAATAACAATTACACAGTAGTATCCTATTTGAAATGTTCTACTCCACTTGCTATCTACAACGTCTGTTTAACATTCCACTGCTTACTATGAAGAAAATGAGTCAGTGGCCTAAATATGTCAGTGGCCATGACATATTTCAGTGTCTGCAAGACTGGCAGTAGCAGAGTAAGGCAGGGCTCTCTAAATAGAAAGTAGCTACAGGTCCAGGATAGACCCCTGGTTCTAGGTCAACTACCTGGCAAGAATCTGTAATGGCCCATGGCACTTGTGGCTGTGCGTGAGCAGTCAAGTCACAGCTAACTTGTGGCTAGGCATCAGCATAACTTTCTCCAGACTGCATCCCATTATAACGAGTGGTAGAAGAATATTAATGCAATCTTGATGGTGGGGGAGGGGGGAGAAAGTGCTGTGGAGGCAGCGCAATCCTGTTGTCAGTATAAGTGCCCCTTGTGCAACATAAAGGGCATTTATGCTTGCAGTGGGGCCCTTGTGGAAGCACTCAGGAGAGCACAAGAGTACAGTGCAAGGGTAGCAGCACAGCTGTGGTGGTGGTGCAGCTCTGGCACAGGGGCTTGTGCTAGTGCCAAAGAGGGTGGGCCTGGGGCAGGGCTGATATTAGCTGGCTCCCTAAGCCCTTTTAAGCCAGGAAAACCCAAAGTTATCTCACAAAAACCAGCTGTGAAGTTGGCCGTGATGCAGCTCACAGCTTTGGGTGAAGCTATGCCATTCCTGCACTGTGCCTGACTGCGGTGCAACTACCCCCATCAGCACTATTAATCACTTGAATTACCTGTCAGTAATGAAGAGACAAACACACCATCCACAAAGAAGTTTAATCAATGTGCAGTCTAATCGCAAGCCTAACTACCCCTACTTTAATCGTTAGAGCCTATTTCCAAGAAAGTGATCATCAGACCTCAGTCTTAGAGAAAGAAAAGGGATAAGTTACCTGAGGCCCTTCTGGTCCACGTGCTCCAGGGACAGCAGAAACAAATGGCAGTCCTGACCCTTCCATATCATCCTAGGTAATAATGGATGCCATCAGTCCACAGATAGAGTTATGAAATTAAGTGTCAGGATAGAAATACTATGGGTATCTTAATATTAGGTAACCAAAGATTCACAAGAGACAGTCTATCGATCAGTGACTAAGAGAATAAATTAGAAAAGTTTTACAATTATTACTATTTCCTCCTGTAAAAAAACAACACTTTTCTTTCACCATTTTTATATTTGTCCCCACCTGCCTCCATTCTCTCTGAAGCCTCCCCAGCGTGGAATTTTAGATTGTTGCTTTATATACAATTACAATAATTGTAGAGACTAACTATCCATATTTTTCAGCATTCAGAGTTAGCACCACTGAGTCCTATTCCAGACCATCCAGAAAGGTCCTGTTAATCCAGAAAGGTCCTGAGGGCAGAACAGTCCCTATCAAGTAAGTAAAAAATGGCTACTTTTAGAAAACAAATCTGCACTGGGGTGGCCGATGGCTGTCCCTCCACTGGATCTATGATAATGTCAAACTCATACTTACAATTCCAGGTGCAAATCCTGGCCCAGGTGGACCAGGAGGTCCAGGCTGTCCTCGAGGACCCATGGGCCCTGGAAGTCCTGCCAAGCCAGTTTCCCCTGGTGTTCCTGTTAACCCTGTATCTCCTTTACTGCCCTGGAATGGAAAAAGGGAAAGAAATTTGAATAGAAGGAGGAACAAATATCTAACAGATGACTCAAGACCAGCCACATGTCAGAACCTTGAAAACAGAACTGGCCGATATGCAGGTCTTGTCTTGAGCCTTCAGAGTCTCATATTCAGATCATGTTAAAGATGCAAACATGTCATAAATGCATACTTGTGTGAACAAACAAATGAAAGAAAGAAACTGAGCAACATGAGCATAGTAGAATTCTACATGCAGTAAAACAAACTGTTGCAGTGCATCCTTGTGATGTATAACTGTATGTGTGTGTGTGTGTATACATCTATATATACATACACATATATACATACATATACATACATATATATGTTTATATACACATATATATGCATACACACATACATATATACAAACACATATATACATATATATACACACACACACATACACACACACACACATATACACCCACACCGTATATACTCGTGTATAAGTCGACCCGCATATAAGTCGATGCGCCTAATTTTACCACAAAAAACTGGGAAAACTTATTGACTCGCGTATAAGTCGAGGGTGGGAAATGCAGCAGCTATGGTTATGGACCCTCAAAATGTTGCCTCATCTACTATTAGCTCCCATTGAAAACAATGGGGGATGGGGGCACCCCCTTTGGGGTCTATAACTTTGGACACCCTGAACCAAACTTTACCAAACTTGGGTGGTATCATCAGGAGAGTCTTTTGAAAAATCCCTGAAGTTTTGGTGCCGCTAGCCTAAAAACTCCTCTCCCTGGCGGCTGACAAAGTAAAAACCCTAAAATATTTTTTGAAATATACCTGATTCGCATATAAGTCGAGGGGGGTTTTTTCAGCACAAAAAATGTGCTGAAAAATTCGACTTATATGCAAGTATATACAGTATGTATATATATATGTTTATGTATGTATGTATGTATGTATGTATGTATGTATCAGTTGCAACGTAATATACTTCATGTGTAACTACACAAAGAAGGTGTGACGGACAGCTGCATTCCAAGGAGTTGTTTCAGTCATAGAACGGACAGGGAATTCACACAGAATTCTGAGAATGGCAGTTGGAAAGTTTTGACAGTTGAGAACTGACAGTTGACAGAGAAAGAAGTTAACAGAGGCCCCTTCCGCACATGCAAAATAATGTGTTTTCAAACCACTTTCACAACTGTTTGCAAGTGGATTTTGCCATTCCACACAGTTTCAGAGAGCATTGAAAGCAGTTTGAAAGTGCATTATTCTGCACGTGCGGAATGAGCCAGAGTTTGGAGAAAGTAGTGTTGGCTGCAAGCTATCTGGGGAAGGATTCTCCTCTGGTATGAAACAAACCCCACATCTGAGTTTGGGACCAGTAGAGATCTATAACCAGTTATCTAGGGAAATAGCTCTAAGGTTGCAAGAGAGATCCGTAAGAGTTTTACAGGAAACAGCTCTGTTGAAGAAAATTATTCCAGGCGTATTGAAAGGAGAAACTGAGGAAATTAGTTAATGTTCCTAAATCTTTCAACTAAAGAACAACTTTGTAAAAGAATCTTAAGTTTAAGAAACAAATCAGTGACTGCCGAGACGAATCACTCTCAGTAGAAAAGTTAAAACAATTGTATGTGTACTACTTGGATGCATCTGGAATTACAATATATCACTTGAACATTGCCATTCCAAGCTCCTCAATTCTTTTATTCTGTTACAAACCACATTCCTATTATGAAGCTTTACTAACCTGGCTTTTAAATCCCCCTGTCATACTTAAAAATGCCCCCAAATCATACTTTAAAAGCCTCTCAAGTGCCATATAGTTTTGATCTTTTATAGAAAATAAGGGATCTGCCACAATTAGTGGCAACAGTATCACAACAAGTTACGTCTCAACACAGTGAGGGTTGGTGTGTTAGAGACAAAAAAAATTTAAAGTAAAGAAAAATTCCATTACAGAAAGCATGCAAACTTGCAAAAACTGGCTAAGACTGCTCAGGACCATGGCTCAGTGGTAGAGCATCTGCTTGACATGCACAAGGCACTTGGTTCAATCCCTACCATCTCCAAGATTAAGTAATAGTAGGTAATATGAAAGATCTCTGCCTGAAACCCTGGAGAGTCCTGCCAGTCCAAGTAGATAGTCTTAACTGTGATTGACCAATGGTCTGATTAAGTATTGGGCAGATTCATGTGTTCATGTACTGTCAGCTTGCATAAATGCAGGACGGTATTTGCAGTCTGTGTGAAACGCACTTCACAGTTGCTTTGGTTTATAATCAATGAATATAATTCTAAGAACATGCTCTATGAACATCAACAGGCTTGTGTTGTTGGTCTTCACATGCAGAGAAGTTTACATGTGTATTGGAGATATATGAGAAAATCTGAATCAATTGAGGCACTAAGTAGAAGATACCAGTTTCAAGACTGTGCCTGAATTTCTTTCATTATCTAACCAAATGTGTGTAATAACAGAAAATAGAGTATGATTTAAGAACAGCACATATTTCACAAAACCCAAGCCACTTCTGATGCTATTAGCCACTTAGCCACAACCCAAAATACTGGCATGTATCCACCCAGCCACAGCTATGATGTGCAGGAATTTCCTATTTCCTCCTATAAGGGCAGCCCACTAATTCTATCCTGGAGGCCAGCACTTCATCAGGAATAGCACAAGGTGTAAAGGAGGGGCCTACATAGGAAGGAGAAATTGTTGCCCTTATTTGCAAATGAAAATGCTATTCCAGCAGAGGAACTGTGTGGCTGGATACACACCGTCTGAAAAGTTTTCAAGCCTATATAACATGAAATAATAAAAAAGTTAGTTCCAAAGATCAGGGGAACACAAATATGCTTTATTTCTTACACATCTCATATTGCACATCAATTGAATAAACAGAATAAAGTGTTCTGCTTAAGTGGATGAGCTTTCTAGCTCCTTTATTAATTTGTTTTACAATAAAGCTATTATCTCCAAATCAGCCAGACCTGAGAAAATATTAGAAAATAAAAAGTAGAGGACCCAGGAGCCATTGCTGCAGCATCTCATTTCCCTCAACCCCTCTATTTCCTCTTCCCCTTTCCTAAAAGCTACTACAGCTTTACCCCTTTTTCTGCTTCCTGCTTCCCTTCCCTTCCAACAGTCAACCTACTTCAGCTTTCCTGACTTCCCTCTCCTTGGCAGCCTCTACCCAGGAAAACTGGGTTGCTCAGTGCCAGCCATCTAGCCAGTTGCTCAGTGCCAGTCACCTAGCCAGGCCCAGCTGAAGGGTGGAATATCTCAACAACTCACGAAGGGGACTAGTTTTTCTCCTGTATCTCCTTCATTATGCAATTTCTTCTGAAAACGCCTACATTGTCAACTTTCCCTACTTCCTTCTCTCCCCCCTACCCACCAACCAATGTACCTTTTATCTGTCCACTGTCTTCCGTACATTCTTTAATTTATACTCTGCCTTTCTCCACAGTGGGTAACTGCAATTTTTAATTTTAAAATTTTAGATTTTTCTGCAAATCTGGGTTTTTTTTAAAGTTTGTAATCTGTCTTGTATGTTCATGGCTTCAGTCTCTGGATTTAAGTATCCACAGATTTGGTCACATTAAGAATTAGGTATATTGATGATAAAGAGCTGATTGTAGTAATCCAAAGTTCTGATCATGCCTGGCATTTCAATAGAACACAATTAAAATATATACTCTATACTCCAATCGGTATTATTCTTTAGAAAAACAGACAATGGTAACATATATCTAAATCATGCCAAAAGAAAACATTCACAGAGATGTTACCTCAAATTTTGGGTTTCCCCTGTGTGGTGCTATGTAGTAATAAGAAAGTAGCTCTAACACATCAGGGGAAATAGGAAGCAGAGCAGTCTGGTTAGATGGAGAAAATGTTGAAAGATAGAAAGATTGAGAAGCAGGAAAAGAATAATGTCATAATAATCTGTGGTAGAAGGGAATCTCATTCTCTGTGATCTGCCCAATATATTCATTGTACAATAAGTCTTAGGCCAGGTCTATAGTATCAAGAAAACACAACTGTAAATACTCTCCTACATGGAGAAACTCCCCAAAGGAACACTCAGCACAACACAAGGGCATTGGAAGTGGTCACTCATGTTCTAGTTTCAAGACAGAATAACTCAAGATGCCATCAAATGTTGAATACACACACACACACACACACACACACACACACATACCTACAGTCATAATTTACTGACATGGGAATGATTGCTACATGAACATATCAGTCATATTTATATTAGATCATTAGAGGTAGTAATGATAGCACAGCTGTGTAAAACTGCAAACATTTAAAAGAAACACTGATTGTGAAACCTGCTGAATATAGGACAGTAGTAGCCCATTTTTGCATGGTGAAGTCAAGCTGACCACTCTGTTTTCCATTGTGAGAACTAAACTATGCATCAATCTTGGCAGCTATACTAGTAACAGTAATTACACAGAACATTCATCAGGTGAGATGCAAGAGGAGAATACAAGGAGAAGGGAAAGTTTAGCTAAAGCAGAGCTCAAGGTGCTCATATGAAATATTTTTCAGTGCCACAAAGTTACAAATATTCGTTTTCCACTGGGGGAAGAATGATTTTGAAATAGGTTCAAAGTGACTTATATTTAATAGTGCTGAAACACCCTGTAGATAGGTATTAATAGAAGGTAAATGTATTGCAAAATTTTGGATGCATAGGGTAAAGCTTCACAAATGGATACTGTTATCAAGTTAAAGGTAAAGAATGATAAGTGAACAATTTATTCAGACAGTGCGTCACTGTACCTTGGGACCAGGTGCTCCTGGAAGACCTAGTTCTCCTGGCTCTCCCTGGAAACAGAAAAGGAAAAAATAATGAAAATAATTTTGAGGTATAGAGTTTTACCTAGCAATTTCCAAGCCAGAGACAGCTTAGCAAATTGATCCTAAAGAGTTAATTTCTTTGGCTATTCTTTTAAGGAATTTATTTTATTTATTTATTAATTAGATTTTTATACCGCCCTATCCCCGAGGGGCTCCGGGGATGTGCACAGAAGGGATACATACACTTGCTCCATTTGCCCCAGGTTGACCAGGGCTGCCATCTCTTCCTGGAGAACCAGGAGGACCCTGAAAGATATCAGAAAAGGAAAGTACCTTATAACTGTGAGAGAAACTAAATGTTATATGGATGGTACAAACACTTTATAGTGGTTTTCCTCTAAAAGCAGCACTGACAGCGAGTATCTTGGAGTGGCAAAGAGGCACTAGCAATGAAAGTGGGTGTGTCTCTACTTCCAATCACTTCCCTTAAATTGGTTTTCCCCTACTTGGGTTTTACACAGTGTTTGCAATGGGAGGAAAAAAAGATCTAAAACTCTGCAGGTGGAGGGAAAAGCTAGGGGTGGCTCAAGATCATCCCCCTCGGAGGAAAAGTATCAATTATAGACATATATTAAATGTGTAACTCTGCTCTGCTATATATACAACTCATTTAAACTGTAAGACCTGTAACTCGTAACTGTAAGGCCTGTAGGCTATTCTACCATACTAAAGCATTATTCATGCTATTGTATCTTGCCATCACTTAGGACATTGTTTTAAGTTTTTGTGGTCATAGTACTGTGTTCCTTCAAGGTGGTACGGAAGGTCTCTGATTTTCCTTCATGAACCTGCCTTTGTTATCTGGTGGCTGAAGCGACAATTCTGGTTACACTCAGAAGATGCTGCCAATGAGATACTGTGGGTCAACCACAGATTCCTCCCTCACTGCAATATCCTTATGGGTCTGACACTGAGAATTTTTTTCTTTAACATACGAACTTCAGAAAGCGCACAACAAATAACTCCTTCATGTACATTTGAAACCCCAACAAAAAGGCTGATAACCAAACACAGAAGGCAATGGGCAAAATCCAGAGACACGTTCATATTATATTACCTTTAGTTGTTTGTCCCAGCAGGAGCCCTTTACTTACAGGAAGTCCTGGAAGTCCTGGGCTGCCATCTCTGCCTGGCACTCCAGGGAGGCCAGGTGGTCCTGGAAGGTCAGTACCATTCGTCCCAAATCTCCCAGGTTGTCCTGGCAAGCCTGGTACTCCAGGAGGCCCTGGGGGCCCAGGAGGTCCTCTGGGACCCTGAAACACAACAAATTGGGAGAGTGATTCATAGACTGAGCTGGAATAACTATATACTGAGCTCTTCTGTATAACACCTCCCAAGGTAAAAGAAACCCACTGAATGCAATACTAGTTCGGCTCCACAGACTGTGTAGGTATTTACTTACCCGGAAACTTTCCAAGTCACCTCCAAAGCCAGAGCCTTCCATATCAATAAATGTCTGGAAGAAATGCACACAGATGTTTCAAGAAGGTCAAAAGCAATCAGGATAAAAATCTCTAAGGCAAAAGTTTCAATATAGCACACCTGCCTACATCTTGGTGCCTCGCTAGGTTTACCAGTGCAAGAATTAAGATTATCCAGAAACACAGATACTGTACAAGACAGGCTAATAACTGAGGCTAATAACTCCATGTTAACCTGAATACAAGGGGGAAATACCAGTTTTTGCTTATTTCACTTTGAGATCAGGAACGATTGTTTATTTCACATTTTCTAAAAAAATAATGCTTTGTAGCAACAATTGATTTTTTTAGCTTAGTGGTCATGGCTGCCCACATCAGTTAGGTACTTTTCTCCTAAAAACAACAGGATTCACAGCTGCTCCCCCCTCTCTTTTTCAGTATACACATATAACAATAAATAAATTGTGATTTAGGTTACAAAGGTCTGTGTGTAAAACACCCATTTCAAATGCATTGTAAGAAGTGAGGTCTGACACCCAAAACCTTATAATGGAAGAAACTTTTTAGTCTTAATGGTGCCATTTGATTTCTGCTATGCTTTGCTACTGCAGACTAACCCAGCTGTAGGGTAAATATGAGGGAAAGTGAAACAGGCACCTGTAGAAAATGCAGTTGAGGCGCCA
Organism: Sphaerodactylus townsendi; assembly: GCF_021028975.2. Taxonomy (NCBI): domain Eukaryota; kingdom Metazoa; phylum Chordata; class Lepidosauria; order Squamata; family Sphaerodactylidae; genus Sphaerodactylus; species Sphaerodactylus townsendi. Next base: position 72,070,449 of record NC_059426.1, on the reverse strand, counting down.
TGCTACAGTATTTCCAGATCAAGACCTAAAATAGGGCACAGGCAACCAGAACTCGCTTGTTCCCACGTACGTTTTGTGACCATTTAGTACTCACCAACTTGTCCAGTTTAGAGCTGAATCCTGGTAGCCCAGGTGGTCCTGGTGGACCAGGAGAACCTTGTGCACCAACTCCTGGATCACCCTAGGGACAGGGGGGAAAATGACAGAGTTGAGACTGTATTTTCAACCATAATTTATTCATCGTCAATAGACTATTCTATTCTGTATGCACAATGATAAACTACAACAAATCCAAAATCCTGGCTTTCGAGGAAAAAAATCCAAAATAGGAAATGGGCTGTTGAAGGCCATCGTTTGGAACAGGTTAGGTTTTACACTTTTGGGGGTCTTACCTTCCAACACTTGATGTTTTGGTCATCGCAAAAAAATAAATAACCAAAGACAAAGCAATTATTAACAAAAATACAATCATTCATATCCCATCTGCAATGAAGGTATTCAGTTCTAAGGTGGAGCCACAAATCCTATATGCAGCATCAATTTGGATTAATTGCTTCACAGCTGAATTCGATAATTTACAAGCAAGTTTTCCAAGAGCTATTTTCCAGGTCCTGAATTGTATGCCTAATGGAGTACTCTTTTTGGAAACAGGAGAATATCCATGATCTACAAAAGCTTGGTTATCTGCTACAAAATTATGGCTAAAAGTTTTTGTTTTTCCAAATGTTACCAGTTTATTTCATTATCTGTCTTTTGAATCCTTCTCTAACAGTTGGTGGAAGCTGATTGAAAGGAAGTCACTATGTTTGGGTTTTCATCAAACTTCCTGTCACAGGGCGGCAAATGGCAAGCCCCAGAAGCACAAGCGCGGCAGCTTCCCCCGTCCCGGATTGCAAAGGTGACCATCTGGTCACCTTATACTAGACAGCCAGTGGCTAGATAGGGACCTAGGGATTGACACCTTTACTCTATCATGCTGGCTCTATCCCTTTGATATTACATTGCTACTCTCAGGGACTTCCTTCCACCTTCTTCTCGGACTCTCTCCATCTTACTTTCACCATGCCTAGAGGGAGGATGAGTGCTCCGTGCATCCATATCCATTCAGCTAGATTAGGATAGATTAGTGAACCTATCTACCTATCTTTCTATCCAGAATGGAGTTCACTAATAAATACTCTTTTTATTAGATTAGAAACTGCAGTTGACTCCGACTTTCTTTTGTGCTAATTGCACGCACATGGGATTCACACATACACACACATGAGGTAAAGCTTCTGCTGTGCTCTCAGTTTCCCGTGCACTCTGCTTGTTATGAACAGGAATAATCTCCATTACCAGGAGATATTATTCCAACATTATTTACCTCAAAATAAATTGTTATTTCCAAGGTTAAATGATAGATCTTTCAGTTTTGAGTTGTCAAAGGTGAAATTCCTACTCAAGGACAGAGTTTTTAAATTAACTTTAGATGTTGCAAAGTTTTTATCTCAAGAATCAGATCGGCTAAGATAACAAAGATATACTTTTGTATCATATGTTAATAGTACTGTTTTAATTGTATGCATTTATAATATTGTTGTCTACCTGCTATTCGTGTACAGAGTTGAGAACATTGGCTACAAATCTACCACATAGTAGCCACAGGTAGAATGCTCCTCAGAAATTTACCATTATTTAATATATTGCAGGGTAACTGCTGATCATAGTTTCACATTCTTCTTTTAAGTGATATAATTTTAATTTCTTCTTCTTCTTCTTCTTCTTCATCATCATCATCATCATCATCATCATCATCATCAATTGTTATGAAACTCTTTCAGAACCATTATTGTTGAAAAGCAACAAGCACACACTGTAAACAAAGAAAACTGAAAGTATGGTGGGAACTTAACTTGCTTTATGCTCAGGTGACCCATGCCCATACCTTTTCTCCTTTTTGTCCAGGCTCTCCTGGGGTCCCCGGAAATCCTTGAGGGCCAACATCACCCTGCACAAGGAACAAATGTGTGATCACACCAGGCCTGGATGTTCACAGAAGAACCATACAGAAGCAACTGTAAAGCCTTTTATCACAGGCAGACACTAACATAATTTGTATATACTGTATTGGGGAAATGAAAGTCACACCAAGATGCAGTGTCTCTGTACTGTTCAGTTGCCTTTTCATCAAGATCAGCTGTCTCAAGATCAATTAGAACATAGTGAGATTCTGCTAAGACTAAGCTCTGCCAAGAAGTACCACACATCTTATGAATACAGGTCAGTTTCATTAAACTGTCATTTGACTACTGTGATTCCTCATTTGTGGCATGAGAACCTATGCAGGCATTCAAACAGAAATGCACTTAATAAATTCTATCTGATAAAAGTTTTTGAACGTCTACTATTTTGGTTTCTCTACCAGTATTTCTCCACTTCAGATATATTTCTGAGAATGGGATCTTTTTAGTGAGTTATCCTATAAAGTGGCATATAATAAAATTTGATGTAGTTAATAAAACCCTACAAACTGTGCACTCTAGAGCATTTCAGGGGTCAGGGGTCAGTCTGACTGGCTTGCAGTTTCCTGAGTCTAAAAATTACAAGATTAGAATACAGGAAATGATTCCAACTTTTTGTGACTATGAAGAGAGAACTGTGGGAATACGCTTTCTTATCATATGATGCTGAGTTGACAAAAACAATTAGAGCAAGGAGGGGAAGTGCCTGGCACTCCAAAAACCACTATAATCTTCTGTGTCCAAACAGTGTCTGTGCAATCCCATGTGGGGCAATTAAGACATTCCTCATCCCCTTTCACACAAAGATTTCAACAGGGGCCAATGGAATCCTTTACCTCACACTGATGGTTCCCTCTCCCTCACTGGTGACTGGCAACCCATATACAGTGCCAAGTGTACTAAAATACACTTGGTCATTATGTGGAAAGGAAAGGTTTATGCATAATGATACTTCATAGCCCTGTTTAATGTACATGGGCAATCCATACTGTGAACACAATTAGAAGAAGAAAAAGAGTTGGTTTTTATACCCTAGGGGTTTTCTCTAGCTTTAAGGAGTCTCAAATTGACTTATAATCACCTTCCCTTCCTGCCCCTAACAGACACCTTATGAGCTAGGTAACACTGAGAGAGTTCTTAGAGAACTGTACACAGCCCAAGGTCACCCAGCAAGCTTCATGTGGAAACCAACCCAGTTCATCAGATTAGAGTCCTAGGCACTATGCCATGCTGGCTCTCAGTAGCAGGTCTGCCCAGCCCTGTGAAGGAACAAGTTGGTTGGTATACTCCAAGTAATGGCTGGACACAGCACAGTGTTAAGGGGCTCCATTTAGCCCTACGGGGTCACCTCCTATATATACAGTTTCAGGTTTGGAAGTGGTGGACAGTGTCCATAGTATTTAAAGCAATACATATTTATTAAGGATTAAGTGTCTTAACTGAGTGTTAATGCCTAAGCACTTCCGTCTCTCAGTGAATGTACCCAGAATTGGTGAGCTGGTATTAATTTCAAGGTTCACAATATTAATGAACTAGTCAGATAATTTATGTATAAAACTAGGCAGGACTGCCTTCTCATCCTCAAATACACATGCATATACTCCAATCAATTCCTCTCCCTCACCCACAAGGATTCACTGACTTGGCAGGTAAATGTCCTTCTATACATCAAAAACCAGACAGCACAACAGTTTCTCTATTCCCTGGTGCTAACTTTTTTTCAGGAAACTACTAACCAAAAGTACTGCACAACTATATCAATTGCATATTAAGAGTTTATCTTTATAAGGCGAGACACAAACTTACTGATTTACCATCTTCACCAGGATCCCCCTAATAGGCATAAAAAACACAGGAGATTAGCAACTGCCAAACTTTTCCATCTTGAGTCATTTAGCAACTACCTGTAATTTGAAGCTACTCCCTCAAGTTCCAGGCCACATGCCTTGGTGCCTCTTCATAATTACAAGGGATTTGGCTATGATAGCCAGGGAAAGTAAGCCCATAGAATCAAGTTACTTGCACAAAGCACAGGAAGAATGCTTTTGGGTCTGTCCCTGTCTTGGGTGAACATGATTTTGGGGATGTGGCTGCACAAACATGTAGGATGACAGAAAACAAAGACACTCAGTATAAAATGAGGGAGTGAAAACATGATGATGAACGAGTTCACTAAAAAGATGAAGTTGTAGGGATGAAGAAGGAACTGCAAGGTACATCCCCCCCCCCCCCAAAAGACCAGTCAGGAGAGACAGCTCACCTGGAAGAACAGAGCACCCAGCAAGAAAAGCAGTAGTATTTGTAGCATTTGATTAAAGAAGAAGATGTTCAAATAATAATCCGGAATTAGCAGAAACCAGATAGGTGAGAATCATTCACATTTTAGAATTTCCAGAAATACAGCATCTGAAACTCTGACACAAGGGTTTTGGGGCAATCAATTATTTATTTTATTTAAAATACTTTTATTCCAACTTTCAGTCTCTAAGGCCGTTTCCACATGGCCACGTTAGGATCAGGTAAGCATCGGCTATGTATCACGACACCGACGCCGACCAACCGTTCCGCCAGTAAGGGGGAGCAAGACGGGCGAAAGGCGCTGCAATCCGTCGCCCGAATGCCTTTACAAGTTCCCTCTCCTGACCTTCCGCCACGCCCAGGCCAGAGGACACACACCCCCTGCCCTGCGCGACAGCTCTGGAGTTGCAGGGCGGGGGGGCATGTCCCCAGGCCTTGACAACGTGCTGGAAGGTCAGAGGGAAGGGAAGGCGTTCGGGAAAGGGGGGGTTGGCGCCTTCCAGCCACTGCCGTTCCCACGGCAGCAGCTGGAAGTCGCTGTTTCCGAAATACCTCGCCCAGGGAGAGAGGTTCGGAATCAGTGGCTTCGCGCCACTTGGGGGTTGCAAGGCTGCCCAAACCCTTCCCCAGGGACGCTGTTTTTAGCATCCCTGGGTCGCTGTATTCCGCCTGTGCGGAAACAGCCGAAGACTTTGAAGAGTTGGAGAGATTTTATTTTTGCAGTAAGGATTTAAAGAGTTCCTATGATTTGCACCTTTGCAATCCCAACTATAATAATGTTAATCCAAACAACACGCTGGTAATAAGCAAGTAGCTGAAAGCTCTCATACACAGATTCCTCTTGAGTTCTAAAAGATCTAGCTGGCTTGTCTGGAGGACATGAAGCATGTAAACCGGTACTTGAGTGAAATTACTGTTAATTTATTCATGTCCCTTTCCCTTCAGTGGAGAGTAGAAATCATCTAATTAACCCTTGTGGGAAAATCTTTTCAACCACCTTTCATTCCTCTCCACAATATGGGCCTTAAATTGGAACAAGTCTGTGCATTCTGTGCATTCAGCTATTTATTTATCACATAATTTAATGAAAAGACATTGAGGAAAAGAGAGAAAGGGAGGAAGTATTTCCTTTCAAACACAAATGAAATATTATATATTCTAATAGTCAAATATGGCCACATCTATGGATACTTAAATCTACAGACTGGGGCCCCACTGACAGACGTGAGGAGCAAGGATGTGGTGGGGTGGGTGAGGATAGGATAGGATAGGATAAAAAGAAAAGGTAGGGGAAATGAATGCCTGTTCCCTGTAAATTCCTTGTAGGTCCCACTTGTTTATTTTAATTGTGTCAGGGAAGGAGTTCATGACAGTTTTCCTTTCATCTTGCAGAGTCCATGTTCTTTGAAATTCAGATGGTAAGAAATAGAGGGAAATATATTTTTAATCACATGATTTATTGTTGATGGCAGGTGGGTTTGGACATACAAATAAGTTCATATTGAAACAAGTTCACATAGGCTGATTCCGCATGGACCAAAAACAGTGATGTGAAAACAGTGTGAAAATGGTGTAAAAGGGTTAAAACAGTGTAAAAGGGTTTATACCATTTTCACACTGTTTTCACACCGCTGTTTTTGGCCCATGCGGAATCAGCCATAGATTCCTCAGTATGCATCTGAGCCATGTTCAGACTCATACCTCCCTCTGAAATTGAGGAAATCTAAAGCTCTGCTGCTATCAGCCACTACTTCAAAGTTTACTTACAGGCTCTCCATCCTTTCCAGGTAAACCATCTTTTCCAGGCAATCCAGGGGGTCCTGAGGGTCCTGGAGGCCCAGCAACCTGCTCTATAACAGAGCCATCAAGGCTTTGAATAACAGTCCCAGGAGGGCCAGGGGGGCCAGCAGGGCCTGGAGATCCTTGCACACCTGGTTCGCCTTTCTGTCCTTTAGAGCCAGGATACCCAAAGCCTGCATTTCCCTGAAGGTGAGGGAGAAATAAGTCAGATAAAAGCAAGCCATAGGCCATTACTTTTGGAGTCTTTGGAGTGTGACGGTGGGCCTCTGCTGGTTGTGAAGCACCAACTTAGTTTCTTGGCTTTCTTTACTATGACAAACCTTCCTACTTTCCTCTCTTACATGCCAGTACAGAAGTAATCACATGTACACTTTTCACCGACCTTCTTTCAACTCCACACCCATTCAATTTTTAAATCTATCAGTACAGGCAGATCAGCACCAGTACCTTGGAAGAAAAGAAACATTCTGCCATAGTGTTTGGTACATAGACTTATTGTTATAGATTTCCACATCAATAACAGTATATCCAGTTTTGCACTCCCACTAGGGAAGCCAACCTCCAGGTGGTGGCTGGAGACCTCCTGCTGTTACAACTGATCTTCAGGCAATAGATCAGCTCACCTGGAGAAAATGGCGGCTTTGGAAGGTGGACTCTATGGCATTTTGCCTTATTGAAGTCTCTCCTCTCCCCAAACCCTGCCCTCCTCAGGCTCCATCCTCAGAATCTCCAAGTATTTCCCAACCTGGCAACTTTGACTGCCATCCACCAGTGCTACTCAAACATTTCCAAGGCAACAATAACTTCAGCAGTAAACCTTGCTGTGCCAACTTAGTCGCTTGGTTTCTAAAAACTCACATCAGCTGGAACTCAGCAACAACTAGGTCAGGGGTCTGCAACCTGCGGTTCTCCAGATGTTCATGGACTACAATTCCTATCAGCCCCTGCCAGCATGGCCAATTGGTCATGCTGGCAGGGGCTGATGGGATTTGTAATCCATTAACATCTGGAGAGCTGCAGGTTGCAGACCCCTGAACTAAGTAGTGTTATTATTGCTTCCTGCCCTGCAAAAACCACTATCAACAATTAAAATACTGTGCTGTGCTGAAATACAGAATATAAAGACTTGAATCCTTTAGTAAAAGGTTGAAATGTCTCTCCTCCGGGCTGCAGAGAGCAGAAATCACCTAGGGGTAAGTTAATTTTTTTAAAAAAAATCCTTCGCATTATCTGAGATTCTTACCCACTGAAGATAGGAAAGGCCCCTACTGGAGCATGTGGGAATGGAACCAATATAGACAGGAAGTTGGGTGGTATGGGATTATATCCAATAAAATATGTTTTGGGGTTATATGGTGGATAGAATGGACCTCATACAAACACAACGTTGGTCTGTGCCACTTGTTTGACCAAGTAAAACCCCATCACAGCTCTCCTACAACTATCTTCTAATAGCCACGATTTAGGAAATGTGCTTACCTTAACACCCAGCTCCCCTTTTTCTCCCTACAAGATAAAAAGCAACATTTCTCAGTATTTAACATACTAATACTTAGTCAAACAAACAGCAGCATGAGATAGCATTATCTACATAAAGCAAAAGGGGGAGAAAAACTTTTGTGGCAAAGAAAATGAGAATATGATCACATGACAAGTATGCCCAAGGGTGGATCAACTAGTATTGCTTATTACGAAGAATACAATTTTTCCCACTGATTCACAGCTCTAAAAAGCCCTCTTGGTGAATGCATTGCAAACAGTAGCTAGAGTCTCAATAAGGGAATGTTCAACATGACCTAAAAAGAAATTTCTCTCATCCTATTTTCACACTTACTACAATTCTCTTTCTGCCACACATTACAGTCAGAGAAATCTTCCATCTCTTCTGTGGCAAAGTAAGAGTGCTGAGAAAACGGTCCTACAGATTGCTTGCAGCTACCTTCCAAAATCTATTTGTTTACCATATAATGTGGGAGGGCATAGAGCAGGAATCGCTGCTGATCCTTTTTCTGGAGCTTGTCAAGAGCTTTTAGAAAGTGGGCAGGGCCACGAGAGGCTTTTGCTCAGCACTGATTCTGGTTGGTCTTCAGAATTATGGCTGGTTGAGCAGCTATCACCACAGTACAAGGATCATCCTTGTGTTACCGTTCATATGCATATGAACTGGAGTAACAGTTTCAATTACTCTTAGCTATGGCATATACCTTCCACACATTCTTCTCTTCCCAAAAGCCTTTTCTTTGTGCAGGAGCTGTTCTTGTTTTTCCTCCCTCCCACCATGAAAAATTATAGCAGCTTAAGGTTCCTGCAGCGTCCATGGGTTATGTTTCACTTAACCATTAAAAAACCCCATGATGTCATGCCTACAGAACAACATTAAAGGCACTAAAACCTGGAAACCTTCTCAGGAAGTCCAAGGACACCTTAATGACAAGAAGTGGCATAGGTAAGGCTAGGACAGAACAAAAGAAGGGTGATGTCCAAGATGTAAAAAGAAGGAAGGGGTCTATTCCATCAGTCCTGACTAATATTGGAAAAGGCTTGGAAGTCTTTCAATTAAAATAGCTGAGGAGGAAGCGAGATCACTCTATTACCTTATCACCTTTAGCACCACCTGATGGTAGAACTTCACCAACTCCAGAATCCCCTTTAGGGCCACGGTCACCTTTTTCTCCCGGATCCCCTTTTTCACCTTTGGCTCCAACTACAGCAGAAATGAAAAATGAATTATATGTATAAAGCAGATGTTTCAGGGGGATATAAAAGGAAAGAAGAAGGGTTCATTGTTACCACATGGGAAAATGAAAATCAGATGTTTTTGTTCACTTCAATTGGGAAAAAGGTTATCACCAGAAAGTAGATTGATCAAAAGCACGTAATGATTTCTGTGAGCAGCATATCAAGGAGATGATCTAATATGGGTATTAAAAAATCATCTGCAATATTATCTTTTAAAACATATATGGTATTTCCAACAGTACATCCTTCATTACAGAAGAAAAATAACTAGTTGAAGCTCTACCACCCTCTTTTAATATTAGACAATTATTTCTTCATAGTACCAGTCAGCAAATATTCCAAGTTGCAAACTGGGGTGAAAATAAATGTAATAAAACAAAAGAATTCATAGCAGAGTGTAAGAGAACTTTTCAAAAGTACAGTGGCTATACACAATGGCAAATGTTGACATAACCAAACTGAATGCTTTCAATCTTGCTTCTCTCCCAATATTTTGGACAAACTGCCTGCTTTCTGTTTAATGGACATTTATTCACTCAATCAGCCATTCCTTGCCTTACTGAAACACCCATTCAATTTAAAGACTTCTTCATGGCTTCTGGGAGGTAGCTGAGCATTGTGTGTGCGCTTCAAAAGTAGCCCTTGGGCTGTGACGAGTGTTGTCTTTCTTCTCGCTTAGTCTTGTACCTTAACATCAATTTTCTCTCTGCACAAGACTGTCCACTAGCTAAACTTAACATTATTATTTTTTTGCACTCATGGAGTTGGATTCAGTGATCTACTAACACAGTCAACTTCCCCTGTTTCTCTTCCCTGGACCCAGAGTTTCCTTCAGTCATAAGGCAGGCAGTTCCTAGGTTTGCAATATCCTACAGAATAAATACCAAGTGGGTAAGTGGGAAAAGGGAGAAAGGGGATAAATTGCTACATCCTTTCTATTCCATCAAGACAGCTTTGCTGATGGGCATTTAGAGAGTATTCATATTGGTCTGGGATGGAAAAGCTAGTCTAGTACATCTTAGAGACCAATAAGATTTTTGGGGGTATAAACTTTTGAGAATCAAGGCTTACTTAATTGAGTTCATTCACAAGTTGAGAACGGATCCCCCTCCCCAGGGACAAGTTGAGAACGAATCCCCCTCTCCTGAAGAGGAGCAAAGGATTTTTATCTCACTACAGATGCTAATTTTCTCATCTAATGCATTTCCCCTCTGCTCTAAATAAGCTAATTACCAAGCAAGCTGTACTTCTGCACCCTGAATTCCTTCTTTGCACACTCCTGCCACTTTTTGAATATAAGGACTCGGAGATCTCAATTTCAGCTCGCATCAAATGAAAGCAGATTTGACTCTCAAAAGCTTATACCCTGAAAATCTCCTTGATGTCTAAGGAGCTACTGAACTTGAATCTAGCTACTGATGGAAGATGTAGAAAGGACAACTTCTCCCTCTCTTTCCTCCACACTGAATCCCACCAACCCAGGTGGCTACTACTCCACATGTTTCTCAACCCTAGGAATCAACTTGATGTGAGGCAAAAAAAGTGTGAGGAAAGAAAAGTGGGGAACACACAACTCATGAAAGGATCTAACCCCATCATCTAACCTCTTCTTTTTACTCACTTCCCCCTGACAATATCAAGAAAGCTTCAACATGCAGTACTTTGAACTTCATCTTCATTTGCAGGACAGTGGCTGCCAATAATAAGAAAACCAGACTTACTTCCTGAAGCAAATGGTGGCCTCTCTTCTGGTTTGGTTAGTTCAGTTTGCAAACTGGGTTTCTCTTCTGCCTGTACAGGCTTTTTATTAGTGGGAGGAGAAGTGACAGGTGGGGGTTCTGGGAGGTTTAATGGCACATGAGCTCCCTGGGAAGACAAAGGGACCAGAGTAAACTTTCACTTTTACTGTGCAAGGTAACATAATCCAGTGTCTTCTACAAATCATTCAAACAGATAATATGAATTTTCTGCCCAATTGAGAATGCTGTTAAGATACCAACAGTGTAGTGTGCAAAAGGTCCACTGAATTTAAAAAGAAAGTGGAAATTCAGAACTATTACCCATTTGGGCATTTTCTCCCCTGAGGCTTGAAACAGGAAAAATGGGAAACTGAGAGAAAAGTTGAAAATCTCTACTAAAATAGCAGTGCTATTAAAATAATATTGCTTCAGCCAATTCACACTACTGGAAATAACTCTACTAGTTCCAAAATAGGTAGACATTTCAGTGTTATAAAACTACTAATGTGCTTGCCTAGATAACTCAACAAGCTTTCGAACCTACTCTCAAGGAAACAAGTATTGGAAATACTGGGCCTTATTCTAGGAATCTGCAATTTCTAACAATCATTGCTCCAAAATGATGCCAAGGCCTTTGCACAAAACAGTCTCCACCTCTTCTTGTTTCTGACATGTAGCAGTTTCTACTGTTGCCACATTTGCTATGTGGTCCAATCCTGTGATTACATACTTTAAAACAGTTTCACTGAGTTCAGTAAGGCTTACTGAATATGATGATTATACTGTTGAAGTGTTTAATGTTGTTAGAAAGCACACATGAAGCACATCCTCCAATAGACAGGTTTTATAGATACCAGTGGGGACCGGACTTGTGGAAGGCATATCATTTCTCCCTCCCCCACTATTTCTTCTTTTCCCCTTTCCTGAAAGTCCCCATAGGCTCTCCCCTTTCCTTATCCCTTTTCTCCTTTTGGAATTGCCAGCTTCCAGGTGGAGTTTGGAGTCTCTCAGAGTCACAAAAGATATCTCAAGTACAGATATCAATTCCCTTTCAAGGTTGCCAACTCCAGGTTGGGAAAATCCTGGACAGTTGGGAGTGAAGCCTTTGGAGGGAGAGATTTGGGGAAGGAAACAACCTCAGCAGGTTATAAGGCATGGAGTCCACCCTCCAAAGCAACCATTTTTTTCTAGGGGAACAGATCACTGTAATCTTGAAAGCAGTTGTAATTCCATGTGATCTCCACACCCTACCTGGAACTTAGCAACCCTACTTCTGAAAGGAATGGATGCTTGGGAGGATGGAGTCTATGACATCATACTCCTCTGAGGTCCCTCCATTCCTTGAAGCCCACTTTTCCCAGGTTCCAGACCTCAAATCTCTAGATGTTTCCTAACCTGGAGTTGACAACTGCATCTCCTTCCAACAGTCAACATAAATGTATTGGCCCCTCTGTTATTAGCTTTCCTCTGCTCAGAGATGTAGCAAGGGGGAAAAGCGCCCGGTGCACCAGTGCATCCTCCGCCCCTGCCCTGCCCCGGTAAGCCCCTGCCACACCCCCACAGGGGGCACGCCCAGTGCATCACGCACACACACACCCCGGCACCGCCTTGGAGCTACACCTCTGCGTCTGCTCCCTCTTGAAAGCCTCTATCTAGGCTGTGGCCCAGTTGTGTGGTGCTAGATGCTGGGCCAGACTCACTTGCATTGTAGGGAACCCTTAAGAATTTGTGGGGTGGCATCTTACTTTTATCTGTATCCCTCCTCCCCAGACTATTTCCTCTTTCCTTCCCCCTGGCAAACCCCATATTCTCTCCCCTTTCTCTCCTTTTTAGCCACTCACCAACCTACCTTTTTTCTGCCTCCCATCTTCAGACATATTATTTATCTACCTTCATTTATACTCCACCTTTCTTCACAGTGGTACCAAAGCAGTGTACATTATTCTTCCCTCCTCCTTTTTATCCTCAGAGCAACACTGTGATATAGGTAGGTTGAAAGTATATGGCTGGCCCATAATCATTCAGTGACCTTTCACATCAAGATGGGGATTCGAACCTGGGTCTTCCAGACCCTGCTTTAAAGCTCTAACTGCTATACCACACTGGCTTTCATATGGTGACTGTTGTTGAACAACAGCAAGCAGCCAGGCGTAGTTCAGTCATGCAAGTTTTGTGGTATCAAATCACTCAGGTTGCTGTCAGGCCTAGGGTAGCAAACCTCCAGGGTGAAGCCGGAGATCCCCCAGAATTAAAACTGAATTCCAGATGTCAGTTCTGTTCCCCTAGAAAAAATGGCTGCATTGGAAGGTGGACTCTGTCATATTATATCCAGTTGAGGCCTCTTCCCTCCCCAAACTCTGCCTTCCTCCGACTCTACCATAAAACATCCAGGAATTTCTCAACTTCGAACTTGCAACCTTAGGCAAGTCTAGCCCCAAGGTGCCCTCCCTCAATGTCCAAAGTAGGCCTGAAAAGGGCTTTACTGCCCTCTGCCTTTGCTGCCCTCTGCCTTTTACTGAAAGAACCAAGCTTGGAATGCTGTGGTTGCCTAGCAGCAGTCACTGGTAGAATCTGTCACTTAAAGCTACAGGTGCTCTGTTTGCCATTTTAGGTTTTTTTAAAGACCCTCAATATATTTTCTTTAGAGTCCACATTTTTCTGCAAACCTGAAGCCTTTTTCAGGTTTGTAGAAATATCTGTCTAGCCTGTTTACAGCTTTCAGTCACCAGATTTAACTATCCTTGAATTTGGCTGACTTGACTATTAGAATATATAGGCACATAAACATGTATTCTTTTCTCAGCTAATAAAATCTTCACTTTGTTTTTCTACAGTATTGATGATTTATCATTTTGATGTTTGATCCTATATTTTCAATTAGCAAATAATACAATATAAAGTACAATTATATTTGAAAGTAAAGTAAATAATGCATACCTTTACATTACTTCCCCCATATTTGTTTAGTAAAGGTGGGGAGTGCCCATTTCTTATTCCTCAACTCTGCAACTGCCTTTACCATTTCCATAAATTTTACATACCTACATACTGAGCAGAACATTGGGGGCAATAATTCCATTGGCCACAGGGTGGCATGAATGTTCTGTATGTAGAAAATCTGAAGCCCTGAAAACCTTTGCAAATGAAACCTGATATGGGAATTCTATTATTGGTTTCTCCTGTTTTTAAAGTTAAAGCGCCTCTGACTGATCAGGTTCATTAAGTAGAAAAGGGTGTGAAAAGTCTAACGCCTTCCTGCCAGGCCATTTTCCTGATCTAAATCAATCTAGCTGCTTCAGGTTTTCCCCAAGGGAAAGCATATAAAAAGACCTGCATGTATTTATCCCATGGGCAACAGTATGGAGGAAAAGTGTTAAACAAACAACACTTCCTCCCTCACCACTTCCCATATCCAATGTCCTTCTCTCCTGGCAGTTGCTTTGAACTTTAACAAAAAGCAGGAGATCCTGATCACTGATTTTTATATCACTTCTGGTTTCAGACTTAGCACCCTGAAATCAAGCCATACTACAACCAACATCATTTTTATACCTTTTATCCTGAGGTGGGGGAGGTTACACAAACTTGTTTCCTTTTGGCTTTCTGTTTTTGGTCATGTTTCATTTCCATACAATTCTTGGAGGCTCTTCAAATCTGTTTTCTCCACTATCTGCTGATCTCATGGTATAAATCTAAAACTATTTCATTGTTCCTTTTACTGCATTCCTTGAGATTCTGTTGTTTTTTCCAGTTTTATTTGGGAAACAGTATTTAAATATCATGCACAGAGATCAATAGTTGAATGTGAGGAATAACATGAACATTTGTGGACATTTTTGAAGAACAATTATAGCTTTATAACCTAATCTGGTGACATTACCTATACTTTAGAGCCTAATGCAGTGGTGGCGAACCTATGGCATGGGTGCCAGAAATGGCACTCAGAGCCTTCTCTGTGGGCACGCACAAACAGAGTGCCCTCCACACACACATCTAGGCTGGCTTGGGCCACTGGGCTTGATTATTAGCATTATTGTTAGCATTAGCTAATTGATTATTAGCATTATTAGCATTAAACCTAAGACCTAGTTTTGGGGAAGCAGTGTAGGTAACCCTACTAAGCGCTGTTAAACCCCACTGAGTTTCATGCGAAGAACTAAAGCACGATCCTTTACCTGGAAGTAAGCTCGGTTGCTAACAATGGGGCTTGCTTCTGAGTAAACCCTCCTAGGGTCATGATTCACCCATTGGAAGAATTGCATGTTTGCTTCAAAGCAAAGCCACCAACTACCACCAAGCTTACTCCCGAGTAATGTGTGCCTCGGAGCCAACAGTTTTTTCTAAACTAAAACCTCAGTATTCAGGTTAAATTGCCGTGTTGGCACTTTGCGATAAATAAGTGGGTTTTGGGTTGCAGTTTCGGCACTCAGCCTCGAAAAGGTTCGCCATCACTGGCCTAATGTAAGATTGTTTTGAATGTGAACATGATTTTTAAAAATAGATCTAATAAAACTGATTGGGAACTTTCAGGATATCCACATATTGCCTGTGATGTTAAACTGGGGTAGGAACTCTATGTTCAGAGCTCAGGAACTATAATTCTATCAGTTTTTCTGTCAGCATGGCCAATTGGCCATGCTGGTAGGGGCTGATGGGAATTGTAGTTCCTGAACATCTGGAGCCGCAGGTTCCCTACCCCTGCCATAAACTGTCAGAATCTCGGCTCCAGGTAGAAACTCTTAAAAGAAATGTAACAATGTTATGCTTTGGCAGTAGTTTTGTGGCTTGCCTTTCACACATACACAAGTTTCTGAAATGTGCTATTTAGAAACTGTTCAAAATTGCAAAATCCTGTCTAGAAACATGCAATAAAACACACCCTGCCCATAGGCTTTACATGATAAAAGTAGAAAGGAGACACATTAAAGAAGAAAAAAAAGTAAAGCCAAAGGGAAGGAGGGTCAAGCAGGGAAAGCTGGATGGTTGTATTTATCAGTAAATGAGAACATATCCTGGGGATGTTAGCTGCTTGCTCACATGCCACTGCCTAAAATTATTTCTTTCCAGACTTGGTAAAAACATTGAAGCAAGCTTGTAACCCCTCCCTCCCCTCCCCCTCCCTCAGCTAGGATGGGTGGGCCATGTCCAGATGCCAGGCCTCCTCCCCTTCCCTGCCCTCCCTTGCATGCCACCCCTCCCTCCCTTCCCTCTCCCTCCGCTAGGGTGGGTGGGTCATGTCCAGATGCCGGGCCCCCTCCCTTTCCCTCTCTTGCCTTAAAAACCCTTTGAAAGGTCACCCTAAATTTACCAATTGTGTGCCTGAGTGATAAATACATGGCTGTATTTATTCTATAGAACGTAAGAACACACATGAACACCTCTCATTCATGACCCAAGCCTCTGTGTTCATTGCTGTAACATTAAAATGAACATAGGATTCCATATGGCCCACAAAATCTGGACTAATTTCAGGAAGTAAAAAAGCATACTTGGAAAAACCTAGTCGTGGGAAGCCTGTCACCACCTAGTTGCAATGTAGTGCTTGTTTTGGCAACATAATTCCACTTTGGCTCATGCTGGGAGGGAGACACTTATTTCAAAACCAAGCAGTTAGGAACTTTGAGAAAGCAGGCTCTCAAAGTTGTCTAATTTTTGAGAAGAAACAAAACAAATCTTGAAGTACCACAGGGTCTGAACCCCATTCATCATTCGGTCTGTGACTGTGGACATAATAGTGGTGACTCCTAAATATACCTTTTTACAAAAAGGAAGATAAACATGGAGGTGACATTACATTTCAGAGACCCTGATACTTTTAGCTAAGGTACTTGGATAAATATACTATAAAAAGAAAAAGTGGCAAATGAAAAGCTTGGACCAGAGAACAGAAAGAACTACTTCCAACGCATATGCTGTGTGTGGCAAGATACAATTGCTTTGTTGGGAAGACTTTGGGAGGAAATGTTAGTGACCTCACACAGAGTTGTAAAACATCCTTGCACATTATTTCAAAAATCCTCAGCATCTGGAGCTGATGACAAGAACAGACAAACTAATGCCAGAAGAAAATTAATTTGTGAAATTTGCTCCATAGCAGCATGAACCCAGAAATCAAAGACCGTATCATCTTAAATCCATCTTTCTTAAGCAAAAAAACCTCCCAAAACCTAAATTGACATGTAAACTGTATCAATAGCAATTTACAGTCAAGTGAAAAAAATTAGTATTAAAAGTTTCACTGCAGTGGAACTACAGGAAATATATTAATCTATTTTTTTATTTGTTGCAGATGAGTCAGAGATCTTGTGGGGCGCGGGGGGAGGTGTTGGGGGGGGAGGTGTTTGTTCATAAAATGAAAATTACAGGCTCATGCAGCCTCAGTTTACCTAGATACAAAGAAGAGTGAGGGTTTAAGCCTTTACTTTCCACTCTGTTTTGCTATTCTAAACCTGTTCCTCTATTAGTATTTTAAATTATTATTACTATTATTATCAGTCAAGCCCCCAGCTGTGCCCTCCAATAACTCCCTGACTGCTGCACTTGGGTCTAGTCCCCTGGATGGTGTGTTGGCCTCAGATAAAGGTGGGGAAGAACATGCCGCTGCTTCACCCTCCCAGGCTGCTAGGTCCCTAGCCAGCCTGTATCCTCTGCAGCCTCTGTCCTGCCATTCGTCTTAAAGGGATTGCTGCACCATCCTCTTGGCAGGGACCAAGCTCACCCCCACCTCTGGCTTCTGGACATTTCCCGAGCTTCTGGATAGACTGCCTCATGCACTCATCCTTCCCCCCCTGCTCTCCCCGCCCCCCCCCCCCAGCACCTCCTATGGTATTCCTGCGACTTTGGCCCCTTCCGCACATGCAAAATAATGCGTTTTCAAACCACTTTCAGAACTGTTTGCAAGTAGATTTTGCTATTCCACACAGCTTCAAAGAGCACTGAAAGCAGTTTGAAAGTGCATTATTCTGCATGTGCGGAATGAGCCCCAGTGAGCTTACACTGAGGAAGAGGGGCAGGCGGCAGCAGCTTCCTGAAATGGCACTCCCTCCTTGCTGACTAACCTGCCACTGTGGGAGCAAGCTTGTTTTCTGCTGCTCCAGAGACTAGGACCAAGAGTAATGGGTTTAAGATGAAGGCAAAGAGATTTCACCTAAACATCAGGGCAAACTTCCTGACAGTAAGGGCTGTTCGACAGTGGAATGCACCATCTCAGAGTGTGGTGCAATTTCCTTCTTTGGAGGTTTTTAAACAAAGGCTGGATGGACATCTGTCAGAAGTGCTTTGATTATGTGTTCCTGCATTGCAGGGGGTTGAACTTGATGGCCCTTGGGGTCTCTTCCAACTCTATGATTCTAAGATTCCCACTTGCATGGTCCTTTGCTAGCCAGTTTCACCTCCTTTGAGGGCACCAATTCCCAGTCAGGCTGCAAGCCTTTGGGAGTGGTCAATGCAGTGTCCTCCTATCCTGCCTCTCTACTAAGCTCCTGGGCTGAGTTCCTGACTGATGTCAAGAAGCTTTTTCCTCCCTTCCTGGCCATCAACAGGTAAGAGGAAAGGGAGTTCCAACCTGCAGCTGTAACCGTCAGCTTGAGACGACATTATCATCATCATCCCACCCTCTCCCTACTGGGAAGATGAGAACACATATTTTTAAAGGATATATCTTAATCCTTTAAAATGTTAATGACAGAGTAGGGTGGTTAGTTTCAGACAGCAGAACTGAGATAAGGTTGAAGGGTTAAACCTCCTATCCCTTCCATGTGTGTCCGTAAGGCAAAGAGAGATTGCACAAGCTGCCTTTTATGAAGAGACAGACATATCTTGTCAGTTTGAACCCTCAGTCTTTCTATAGCTATGCACTCTAACCATTATACATACTCTCTTCCATAACAAAGGGATAAAGCTACAGTTAATATTAAAAAAGGAATCATAGAGTTGGAAGAGACCACAAGGGCTATCAAGTCCAACACCTCCCCCCCCGCGCCCCTACAATGCAAGAACACACAATCAAAGCACTCCTGACAGATGACCATCTAGCCTCTGTTTAAAAACCTCCAAAGAAGGAAACTCCACCACTCTCTGAGGCAGTGAATTCAACTGTCGAACAGCCCTAACTGTCAGGAAGTTCCTAATGTTTTGGTGGAATCTCTTTTCCTGCACCTTGAATCCATTAATCCTTGTCCTAGTCTCTGGAGCAGCAGAAAACAATCTTGCTCCCTCTTCAACATGACATCCCTTCAAATATTTAAACATGGCTATCATATCACCCCTTAACCTTCTCTTTGCCAAACTAAATATACCCAGCTCCCTAACTCTCTCCTCATAGGGCATGGATTCCAGACATTTTACCATTTTGGTCACCCTCCTCTGGACCCGTTCCAGCTTGTCAATATCCTTCTTGAATTGTGGTGCCCAGAACTGAACACAGTATTCCAGGTGAGGTCTGATCAATGCAGAATAGAGAGACACTATTACATCCCTTGATCTAGACACTATACTCCTATTGATGCATCCAAGAATTGCACTGGCTTTCTTGGCTGCTGCATCACACTACTGACTCATGTTCAGCTTGTGGTCTACTAAGACTCCCAGGTCCCTTTCAAATGTAGAGTAGTTAAGCCATCCTATATCTGTGCATTTCATCTTTTTCTGCCAAAGTGGAGTATCTTACATTTATTGAAGAGGAGTATCTTACAGAAGAAGACAAAAACATTGTATTCCCAGTTTTGTTTTGTTTGCAGACAAGGGGCAGACATTTGAAGTTAAGGATGAGAAGGTTTTCCAAGTTAAAGATTTTGGATCATTTAACATTTGAAGACATCAGATCTTTCAGCAGAGAGAAAAAGGCTGATGCCTTTGTGGGTCTGAGGGCCTTAAAGGCCAATGAACTGGACCAAGACTGACAACATTGCGCACACACACACACACACACACACACACACACACACACACACACACACACACACACACACACACACACACACACACACACACACACACAGAGAGAGAGAGAGAGAGAGAGAGAGAGAGAGAGAGAGATGTCTCGCATGCAAAAAAAAATCCTGCTTATTCCACTTACTGCTGGGATGGTTTTTAAAAAGCACTTCTTAAAAAGCACAGATCAGTGGTGTTAACTATGGCCAGCAAAGGCATCAGCACCAGCTGATCAGACAGAGAGGTAATCCGAAGAAAAAGTCAACAGTCAGTCCGGAATAATGCGATGCATCACTGAAAAGAGCTAAGGAAACCTAGTTGAACAAAATGAATGCTGCCAAAACCCAACAAGCAGGCAATGTTCATTAATAGGGAACGAGGAGTTCAGTTTGGCCACTGCTTCAAATGCCCTGAATCAGCCTCACATCCTCAACATTATAACAATTCTAAGCCCAAACACATTGTTTAGATTAAAATCGCCATTTCTACCACAGAGAGGCAAGTTTCCAGGCTGCAGTGCACATCTGGTGGAGAGATGATAATTGGCAGACCATCTTTGGACTCTTGGATATGAAAAGAGATCTTCCGTCCAGTAACTAAAATTTACAATGCATTGCTGATCCTTAGGTTTTACAAACAACAACAGCCATGTGCATACATATATTATATAGGCAATTCACACATGATATGCCTTCTTCAAAACCAAGGAGCTCGCCAACATTCATTCTTTACTGTTAAAATATTACTGTACTTCAGACTTTTCAAAAGTTGAGTTTGATGAAAAAATGCCACAAGCCAACTTTGGTTAGGATTATGTTTAAGGAACTATACTACCCCAATCCTTTTCTAAAATGGGCTGCTATTTTGTTTTTGAGCATGAGGCAGGGTGCTGGCTATTACCGGTACTTATAAAAGCCTAGAAAACTTGGGACTAGACAGTTCAACCCACCACTCATTAAGTCTTTGCTGCAGATCATATATTGTAACATCCTGCTGTTTGCTTGTCCTTTCCAGTTATAAGAATAAAGCATGGCCAAAGATTTTGTAACACGGAGAGAAAGACTGAGAAAAACAGTTCGTGTCAACTTAAAGGTTAACAACATTTGCTTCAATATGAACTTCCGTGAATCACAGCTCACTATGACGCAGGGCCATCTTTGTCAGCGGTAACATCTTGTTTAGTGTATTGTTGAAGGCTTTCACAGCTGGAATATTGTTTAGTGTTTACTTTCCCCTCCTATTGCAGATGTAAAAATTAGGTGTGACCACAGGTGCAAGCCTCCATGCAACTGAGGGCACAAGCCAAAGGACTCCTGGCCTTCTGACTCTCAGTCCATGGTTCGTGGCCTGTTCCTTCAGATGAGCCAACTATTTAATCCAGGAATGGCCCAAGAAGTAGCTTGTTGTTGTGTTTTGTGGTTCAGTTCATTCATGTGATGTTCTTTACTGTTGTAAACTATTTTGAGTTTCTTTGGAGAGAAAAGCAGATATTTAAATAAATAAGCTTTCACGAGCCAGAGCTTATTTCATAAGATGCATGGGGTATATATCTAGTAGACAAATACATTTATATTTAATGTAGCTTTAAGTATGTTTATCTGCCTACCGGAGGTACATTTCATGCATCGAGGAGAAATGCCCTGCACCCTAAAATTCACCTCAATATGTCAGCCATAGCTGTATTCATGAGATAAAATCCAGAGGCAAACTTGTTCCTGACAAGAAGGAGGGGGCTGAGGATCAAGCCATCAAGAACACAGGAAAATGGTTTACCATCTCACACCTTGGTTGAATGCCCCACTTAAATTCTAGAAAGTAATCTCTTCCTGTGGGTGGAGGGGACCAGACACTAGCAAGGGAAGATTATAAATTCTCTGGACAGAGAAGAAGCTCTCGTCAATCTTATTTTTCATCTTACAGTTTTTGACCAGGGAGGCTTAAGCCATGCAGTACTAAGCCAATCCCAGGGATAGGTACACCTTGCCCCATGGCAAGGAACAATGGGGAGAAATCCCAATTCTGAGAACCAAAGTAATTCTGGACTTTAAAGTACTGCAAGTTCAGGAAAAACTAGTCTGCCCTAATTAATATTTGCTTAGGATACGTCCTGAGTGTAGGGAAAGAGGATTAAGTGTTCTCACTTCTTCTTTGTACCCTTGCTCAGTCTGAATATCTGAACAGAACATGTGTATGCATTTAATTCAGTTATTAAACTTTCTTGTATTTTGAATGTTAAGCCTGATCTCTGGAAACATACCACACCTATTCGGTCTTGCTATCTGAAGTGTGGTACAGGAAGAACAGCATAGGCTTACCATCCCTGGAGCACAATAGCTCAAAAGTGTGAAATTTCAAGACAGTCCCTGTTCTAACCTTTAGGAGTAAAGCAGAAGACATAGGAACTAGGCAGAGCCTCTGAACAGCAACACAGATCCATTTGTAACAGGTGCAACTCAATTTCAGTGGTGGTGGTGGCAGCAGGTGATATCCAGTTAATTATTGGTGTACCCTCAGAAGTGAGGGGAAAGAGTGGCACTGACAAACAGAGACTTGGGATGACTGCAGGGTTTTCCAGCTTCCCAGGGAGAAACCTAGAAGAACAAGGGAGCTTACAAGGGCATTTCTTTACACATCTGTTGAAGTGAGCTGTGACTCATGAACGCTTAAGATGGAATCAATTTTGTTAGCCTTTAAGATGTGTGTGTGTGTGTGTGTGTGTGTGTGTGTGTGTGTGTGTGTGAGAGAGAGAGAGAGAGAGAGAGAGAGAGAGAAAGAGAGAGAGAGAGATCAAGTAACTTTCAACTCATGTTGATCCTATGAATTAATGACCTTCAAAATAATTTTAACAGTCCTCCTCAGCTCTCACAACCTCTGGTGTAAGGCAGGTTTGAACCAATAATCTTGAAATTCCCAGGGAGTGAGGCTGAGCATCAGTGGGAATTCTAAACTAATAATCTCTTACATCCACTGTCTTCAATCCATTTCACTATATTTTGGCACAACACACAGTAACAGATGCAATTGCTAGCTACAGAAGGGCCAAGAAGGTGGGAAGCTTTTTATCATCGGGGAGAGAAAATGTCAGTTTTCATTTGCTACTGCTATTGTTAATCACTTGCGTTTCCCTGTTAGAAACAATGCATACAATTGACACACAAAGACACACCTTTTCCTTTCCTGGGGACTGTGGCTTTTCTTCAGCACCACTACCACCATCTCCAGATATCTAAAAAAATAAAAAGGAAGGAAGGAAGGAAGGAAGAGAGTAATCAGGCCAAGACTGTGATGGCTGCTTGCACTCATTATATTAACCCATTTGGTCTGGTTAACTGTTTCCCTACAAACAAACTCTGGGATATAGTTGTTCCAAGAATTAGAGTGCTTATTAATTGTGAGGAAGCTCAAGTACTTGTAAACTATCAGCACAGCTTTTAGAGGTAACGGATGGTCAACAAAAATGGACTCTCTGTGCCCTTACTGCAGCTAAAAGACTCATATTAATATTCAAAAGATAAATGCTCACCGCCAGTAAATCAGTGGATTGAGGACCTTAGAACTCAATACTTGAACGCATGGAAAACAGACAACAATTGGATATGGACATATTTTTAGATATTTGGAAACTTTTTACCGAAAGTTATGTGTGGATCTGCTACCACTGTTATATTTTTGTCTCTATATACACTTTTTTACTTTATTTAGTTGCTGGATTTTGAGTTAACCCCCTTGTTCTCTCTTTTTTTTTTTAAAGAAAAGGAATTTTAGATTATTAGTTTTTTAAAAAATGTATTCCGGAAAGCTACATTTTGAGAAAATTCCAAACTTCAACCTATCAGGAAGGGCAAAGTTTCATGGCAGAGTATTTAACACAGATGAAACCTCAGGTTTAATCCTCAGCATCTTGAGCAGAAAGAGATGGACAGTTAGTTTGACATCTTTAAAACGGCTTAATGTTTTATATGTTCAAAAGCTGCAAAGAGAGCACTCACCGTATCAGAATCATCCTCATCCTCCTCACACTGGACGTCAGCTGCCCGAGGATCTCCTTTCACTTTCAGTTCTGCGATTATACCCTACAAAGCCAGAACCATGCACAACATTAATCTTCAGCCTCCCAGTAGCAGAAAGCAATCCCCCCTCCCAAGATGTGGGATAGCCCTCTGAGTGAGGCCTCAGGCCTGTATCTAACAGATGATTACTTTACTCATTAGATTTTAAGCCAATATTTCTTTCCCATACATATGATCTGTCTCGTGTATTCATTGGCAGAATCATAATTAAGAGAATCCTCCTGGCAGAATCAATTTATTGTCGAAGCAGCGGCTTACACGAGAGTAGGACACCTTGAGGGGTGCAAGGCAAACAAGAACTGCAAGACACACAGTCACCGTTCAGATCCGTTTATTTGCTAACCACCACCAAAGTGCTCCGCCAGACACAGCTGTTTCCAAGTTTCTTCCACTGAGTGGACTGTGTCTACTAATATACAAACCAGGTGCCAATCCGATGCCCATGCCATATCAGTCTTTGCACACGTTACTTGGTTATGCACACTGCACTGATTTACACACGGCACTAGCAGGAGGGAGTGTCCAACTGTCAAATAGATCATGTCCCATCTAAGCACATGTTCCAACACCCCTTCCATGATCGGTTTGACAGACATTACATATCTACACTTTATACATTGGATACAGACAGTACATTCAGTTGCTCACATAAAAGTACATACTTTTCTTTAGCAGTAGGCTTGGTTAAGGCGTCAGCTACATTTGACTTTGAATCCACATACTGCAGCTTAATGAACCCACATTGTACAAGTTCTCGTACCTGTTCATATTTCACGCCTATATACTTGGTTCTAGCCTTTAGATTCTCTGTCTCTGCTAGATGAATGGCTGTCTGTGAATCCTCTAACACGGGGATTGGTTGTTGTACTGTTTCCCCTAACTCTGTCAACAATGCTTTCAACCAGATCAATTCGTTGCATGTTTCAGAGATGGCACAGAACTCAGCCTCAGCAGTTGAGAGACTAACTGAGGTCTGTCTGTGGGACTGCCAGGATACTGGTACGTTTGCATAAGTCACTACAAATCCTGTGCATGACTTGTGGTTCTCACCGTCAGCGAAAGAGCTATCTGTTGTTGCACTTAGCACATTGCTCTGTTTCTCTGCTTTGACCAGTAAGCCAAGATCAGCAGTACCATTCAGGTATCTTATCACACGGGTCAGACCTATCCAGTCATGCTGCGTTGGTTTAGCAGCATGGCGGCTTAGCATGCTTACGGCAAAAGCCAGGTCTGGTCGCGTCCAGTTTGCGATATGCAGTAGGCTTCCTAAGAGAGACCTGTATAGTTCTGGATCACTACACAGTTCTGTATCAGATCCTTTACAAAACTCTACAGTCATCGGTGTCGCAGCAGTTCTCCTGCGATCTAACTCAGCTTTCTTGACTATGGCTTCTATTTTCTTCTTCTGGCACATGAAGAAGCCTTGATTTGTTACTTGTTTAATGTCTATGCCTAGGTAGTGGGTTATTTCACCTAGATCTTTCACCACAAAGGTTTCACTGAGTTCTTTGTAGATGTTTTCTGCCTGCTGGTCAGTCTTAGTACATACACAAATGTCATCAACATACACCAGTATGATTTCTCTGTCTGATGCTTGACCTCTTACATACACACAGGCATCAGCAGAGGTACGATGAAACCCACACTCTTTCAGTTTTGCATCTAAGCAGCAGTACCAGTTCCTCCCAGATTGAATCAGGCCGTACAGGGAACGCTGCAGCTTATAAACCATGTTTGGGTCATCGCCTTCATAACCAGCAGGGGGCGCCATATAGACGTTTTGCCTTAGTGGAGCATTAAGGTAAGCACATTGAAAATCAAAATGGCGTAACCTCATGTCATACTTGCTCGCTAGGGCAAGGACAGACCGCAAAGACTCTGGTCTGGCTGTGGGAGAATACCCTTTCTCCTCCTCCGGTTTTTCCTGCGCAAAGCCCCGAGCAACAAGTCTTGCCTTATAAATCAGCCTATTATCGGGCAACAGTTTTCTCTTAAATACCCACTTAGAACCGATTACTTTCTGCTTCGGGGGTGCAGTTACCTTTACAAACACATTTTGTTTAACAAGGGTACTATGTTCCGCCTCCATAGCTTCCTCCCACTTCTCTCTTTCTTCAGTGGGAAGAGATAAAATCTCTGCATAGGAGGACGGTTCAAAAACAGAAGTCTGACACACATAAACATTCTGACTGTGACCGTACCGGTCAGGTGGTACACCCTTGTTTATCCTTTTGGATGTGCGGGGGATAGTTCGTTCCACCTCCTCCCCTTCTGACTCTTCACTAGAGGAGACAGTTTGTTTATTTCTCGGACGTTTCACACTCTCTGAGCGCTGACCTTGAACAGCAGCTGGCAAAGCCTGCTGTCCATTAACTGTTTCAGGCTCAGTAAATGGAAGTAACACCTCTGTGTTTGAGTGGATTTTCTCCCAGTTCGCATGCTTAACAAAATTAGCACTCCGGGAGATGACAACCCGTCCAAAATGATGAAAGAAACGAAATCCTTTCGTCAGTGGTTCAAAGCCAACAAAGGTCAGAGTTTGCCACTTGGGGTCACCTGTCTTTCTCTGCTGTGGTGGCACCAACACATGAGCCTTACTGCCAAAAATCCTCATGTTTGACAAGTCAGGATTTTTCCCATACAGCAGGAAAAACGGGGTTTGTTTTACTACAGAAGACCACATTCTGTTCAGCACATATGTGGCTGAATTTATTGCTTCTGCCCAGAAGTATTCTGGCAAACCAGCATCTAACAGCATGCTTTCTTTCATATTTTTAAGTACGGCTATTTTTCTTTCCGATACGCCGTTCTCATGAGCCCGATAAGGATTCGTTTTGCGGTGTTGGATTCCCCTTCTTTCCAGCCAAGACTGAAATTGATTACCTGTCCATTCTCCCCCCCTGTCCGTCTGCAACGCAGTCACCTTATGACCCAGCTCCTTCTCTATCATTTCCACCCAGTTCTTGAACTTTGGAAATGCCTCAGCCTTCGACTTTAGGAAAAAGGAGTACGTGTACCTACTAAAATCGTCACACAGAACCATTAGGTACTTCGCTTTTCCCTGACTGAGTTGGAACGGTCCTGCAAGATCCATATGGACCAGTTGGAGTGGACGGACAGACTCTCTGGTGCTTCTGGCAGTTGAAGGATACGCCTTCACTTTGGTTCTGCCACACACAGAGCACTCCAAAAACTTTTTGCAGGGTTTTACCTTCAGACCGCACACCTTTACTAGGTTGGCTAGTGCTCTGAAGTTCATGTGTCCAAACACACGATGGTAATAATGAATGCATTGGTCATGAGGAGGAACATTAGACACTGACACATTTGCTACCTTCTCAGACATACAGACAGTACCATTATCACTGTGTTCTAAATAATACAAGCCATTTAACAATTTCCCTCGCGCACACACAACATCATTTTTAGATATTGTACATGTTTGATCAGCAAAAGTAACAACATACCCATCTGTCGTCATTTTAGCGACGCTGAGCAAACAGAAATCAAACAGGGGCGCATAAAGGACATTTTTAATGTGTCCATGCAAAGCAGGCACGTAAGCTGTTCCTTGCTTCTCCACAGAGGCTGGAGTCCCGTTTGCCAAACACACGTGTTTGATGTCTGGGGTACGTTGATCCTCTGTAAGCAAATGCTCACGGTTCACGATGTGCATAGAACAGGCAGAGTCAATGAGCCAAGTTCCATCTCTGTCCTTGTTAGTGCACGTAACCAAAAAAGCAGACGAAGAAGAGGCAGAGTCCCCTCTCCCAGGACCCTTCTTCTGTCTCTGTTTGGGCTTCCGTCGGTCCAGCACTTTCACGCATGCTCTTGCTAAGTGGCCAGGAGCTCCACACCGGTAGCAACGCCTGGTCGCACAAACAGCAGGCACGACGGACGAACTCTCAGGAGTTGTTTCCCTCTGAGGCTCGGCAACGCTCTTCTGGAATTCCCTCTGTCGTTCGCAGTCCAGCAACTTCGAGGTGACGTAGTCCAGAGTTAAGGCGGCATCCGCAACTGTCTGGAGGCTGCTGACCAACGACTCCCACGAATCGTCCAGCGACGAAATCAGCAGGTAGGCTTTATGTGAGTCCTCATAAAGCAGACCACGATCAGCCAGCTCAGAAAATAACGTTCGCATTTTCTGTAGGTGCTCAGAGACGGAGTCACCCTTCCGTAGCCTGAGGTGATGCAACTGTCTTGTTAGTAAGACTTTCACTCCAACAGACTCACGCTGGTAGACGCCTCTGAGTAAGTTCCAGCATTCCGATGCAGACGCTGCGTCTTTAATATAGAGCAGTTGGGAGCTTTCTACTGCCAAGATGATGGATGCTCTTGCCCGCTCTTCAGCTCTTATCTCCAACGCGGAGGGCTGCGCGGGTAAGGGAGCTGACACAAAAGTCCACAAATCCTCACGCAGAAGATAGGCTTTCATCTTCAAACACCAGGTCACATAGTTGTGCTCTGTCAGCCGCTCGAAAGGCAAACCGGCAAAAGAAGCAGCCATGGTGCAGCCGGGAACTGTTTCGCACACAGCAACAAAAACAGCTACTCTCGAGTAAGGGCAGAATCTGGGCCCATAACCTGTCGAAGCAGCGGCTTACACGAGAGTAGGACACCTTGAGGGGTGCAAGGCAAACAAGAACTGCAAGACACACAGTCACCGTTCAGATCCGTTTATTTGCTAACCACCACCAAAGTGCTCCGCCAGACACAGCTGTTTCCAAGTTTCTTCCACTGAGTGGACTGTGTCTACTAATATACAAACCAGGTGCCAATCCGATGCCCATGCCATATCAGTCTTTGCACACGTTACTTGGTTATGCACACTGCACTGATTTACACACGGCACTAGCAGGAGGGAGTGTCCAACTGTCAAATAGATCATGTCCCATCTAAGCACATGTTCCAACATTTAATTGTTTTTTTAAAAAAACTTGCCTGTGATCTGGAAACAGAGACAACACTCCTGCGCTGTCCAAGACTTTACTATTTAGTGTGACAATTCAGACGCAAGAAAAACATAATGACTGTGTTGGAGGAGCTAATCGATGATCACCATTTTTGTGTTAGGGAGTCTTTGACTCTAGTTCTGGACAGAGGAGTTTTAGCAGGTCATGTTCACTGGCTCAGCATTTCTAAGTGCTACAAACACATACCTACTGTTTCAGTACCTCTGGGTGAGCCCTTACAGTCGAAATGGCAACTTACTACTAGAAGAACAGAATCTTATTTGAATTGTTCATACAATTCTTTTAAAGACCTTCGGTCAGTATAATTTTAATGGCCCCATTTGAATAAGGATGAAGGTTAATAGCAGAAGGTCATTCACTACACCTGCTTGACCAAAATAGTGGTACATTAGGGTTTGTTCAGATGGCACCTGTCCCCTGTCTGTATGATAAACTGGAAACAAGGGGGTGATGATATTAGTGGGGAAAAATACTGCAAGAGAGCAGTATCAACTATGTAAGGATTCTGTATAACAATAATTTATTTTCTGCATCGTAACCACACAACATTCAAGTTACCAGAGTCGCGACCAATGTCTGCATTTCAATAAGGGAAAAGGTTTCTTGTAGCAGTTCCTACAACATTTCTTGTAGCAGTTCCACACTTGGGTGCCAGCTTTTTTACACAGAAGGCCTTATCAGCCTCAGTCTCATAACACCAAGCCACCATAACACCAACAGTGAGTAGATGCAGCTGTAGGCAGAGGTTAAAGTTAACCTGTTAAACAATTTCACACCTTTACAGTCTGCTTTATTACAAAGTGATTACATTTTCATAAACATTCAGGACTGGCTAATTTTTACTTCATATCATGAAGGAACTGCTCATGTGACACAAATGCCAGTAATGAATCCACAATGCAAACTTAACACAACCACACATGGTGCCTACATTTGGTTTACCAGAATCATAAATCTAAGCACAAGGAGAGACTGAGTTTCCTCTGAAACAAATATGTGCCATCTGATCTGACCAGTGCCCATAACTGGAATTGTATAGAAACTTTTATCCCAAGATCAGACTGCACAGTGATCCTGGTAACTGGCCTTTACGTTGTGGGGTGATTACAGGCTCATGTGCTTGAATCATCTAATTGCTCTGCTTGGACCTTAACATTCAAAACATTGGTTGTGGTGGGTTTTCCAGGCTGTGTGGCCATGGGCTGGTAGATCTTGTTCCTAACGTTTCGCCTGTATCTGTGGCTGGCATCTTCAGAGGTGTATCACGGAGAAAAGTCTGTTTTACTCTGTGTGAGAAGGGAAAGTTTAGTGGGATATATTGTCCATGTCCCAGGGTGGGGAACCAGTGGACAATATACCTCACTAAACTTTCCTTTCTCACTAGACACAGTGTGAAACAGACTTTAGGATGTAAACAAAGCAATCATCGTGTCATCTGCCACAGTCCACAGATGCAGGCGAAATGTTAGGAACAAGATCTACCAGACTACGGCCACAAAGCCTGGAAAACCCACAACAATCAGTTGAATCCGGCCATGAAAGCCTTCAACAATACACTGAAAACATTGTTTACTCTGGCAACTTTCCTTTGCGGCACACTACAGTCTGAGTCAAATAGGGGCACATGTGTAGCAGTGTGTATGATTTCCACCTTTAAACAAAGAATTGAGTGTGATCCTATCTAGATGTTGTGATTTCAAAATAATCAAACTTCATTCTTGTTAGTTAAACACAGAGGAAGCACATTTGAGCAATGCACACAGCGTGACTATCAGGCAGCAAGCTAACCCTTGGAAACCAACAGGGAGAGCATTCCTAATCTACTGTGCTGACTGAGCTGATTTAATGAGGGTCACTGACATGAATCACAGAGGACTTGATAACATTTTTAACCAACACTTTGTGTATGCAGCTGTCCTTCAAAGCTGTTCCAGAGCAGGTGCCCACAGGTTTAGCATGTAAACAAAGCAATCATCGTGTCATCTGCCACAGTCCAAAAAAACAAGGCAGCTTCCCCACCTACAACATCAATCTGCTTTAAACCAAACAAAAAATGTAGAAAGGGTCATGCCGTAACATAGTGAAAGCAGTGGTCCTGCAGATATGTAGGTTCGTGGTTATTAAGGGCTTTAATCAGCACCAGATCTCCACTAACAGCCCATCAATGTCCCTCTAATAATGAATGAAAACAGGACTGCGCAGAAACTCTGAATCTTTGCCAGCATGCAGACAGTATTTTAACAACTAATGACTCTTCTTTAACCTGCCAGCTGTTTCCATGCCTTCCAGGTGGGAAATTTTCTGAATTATGCATGCCTTTTTATAATTTGTAAATTAAGATATCCAGTCTCTCCTTCAAACACATGCACACATCCCTCTAATGAAACAGTTAAGCATTTGATGACTCTGGATGATAGTTTATTCAAATACACAATATTAGGAAATGAGAAAGCTTTCTAGCAAACAATGCTTTGATTTGAACCGGAAAGATCAAACTTTAACCCTCAATAAAGGTCCACTACATAGCTCGGTGCAGGGTTAAGTCACAGTTTCCCATGGTGTTTTCTGGGTTCTTCGACCTGATTTTAGTCTGGAAACTTAATTCCCAAGTAAATTTGGGCTTGATTTGGATTACTGTCACAGCATATACAGAGAAAGGTACCCCAACAGTCACCCCATACCATTTTTCCTGACTTGAAACAGCCCAGATGGTGCCCTGTGCCTTGTCAAGGGACTGCACATGTAACCTATCATTGCACACACAGCTCTACAACCACCTTCTAAATAGCACTCCCTGGGCTTGTTTTAGATTGGGAAAATAGTGTGTGGGAGAATGCAGAAGCCCCCTCTTCCTGAACCCACTGTCTCAATCCAAATTGGGGACATTTATAACTATAATTTGTGGCTACTATGGTGAGACTGTAATGATTACATAGAGAGCCATTCCTGCACATCAGTTCACTTCTAGAGTATCAGGTCAGTTTCATTACGAAACCACAAACATCCTTTAAGAACTGTCGTGATGTGGAGGAAATTGTGATGACACACTGCACACAAACAGCATGTTATGTTGTGGCTGAGCTGAGCTACTTTTAAAAAGCAGCCATGTGTAAACCTGGCTTGTTTTGAGCATGAATGAAAGAGTTCATAAATATTAAAATCTCCAGCTTCCATTTCTCCTTTGCTTTCATTCACTGTAGCTTTTTGACAATGCATTTAGTATCCACTCACCACCCACAACTCTACCCCTCAAGCAGCCCTTTCCAAATAGTCATAAGTTCCTTCCAGATGTTTTGCAAGTTGAGATCTTGCTCTTGGAAGTCTGTCAAGACTGTCTGATCAAAAGCAGGATTTATGTATTTCATCTCTTACAATAAACTCCCCTGGACCATCTCATGCTCCCAGGGTAGGAGAATGGAAAACAGAAGACAGGCAAGAACAGGTTAGTGGCGGCAAGATACTGCATGACCTAAAATGGGGAAATTCAGACAAAGTTCATGAGGGTCTCCTTGTTCTTAGGAGAGAGTAGGCAAGGATGGGCTGGACTTTTGTAAGTAGCCCCTAGCCTTTTATTCAGTAATTACTGTTTAGCGGACCTTCGTTCAATAATGTGAACATCAAATACTTCCTAAAAATCCTGCCAAAGCAGCTTCTATTTCACTGTGTGCTCTCTCAAACATTATCCAGAACAGCCTCCCATTGTTCATTGTACTAATCTTTGGACACAGAAAGGCTGACGCCACTGTGAGATACAGAGGAAAGTGAGAATTTGGACACAAGTTCTAGTTAAAGTCTGCACTGAATTTTCACATATTATAATCTTCAGAAGAAGACAAAAGTTCTTTTTGAAGCTGGGGGGTGGGGTGCATTTCACAACTGCCTTTGCTTTCTGTTTCAGCATGGTCAGAACAACTGGTTCTCTCCCTGTTCTGGAACTTCATCACCATTTTTTTTAAAAATAGCATGTGCTTCTTCCTGAGGCAAGTGCAACCCATCAGAGTTGCCTACGCAATGATGCCATGAAGCCAAATCACATAGAGGCCAATGTTCTTTTGCTGTTACTCTAAACAAAACATCCTCTCCTTGCTTCACAGACACACACACCCCATACTACCCAAGTAAGGCTTGGAGGTACATTTGGGATACAGAAAGATATACTGATATATGGTTGCCACTATCGCCCTTGCAACTGGTCTTCCTCAACTGATGGGGGAAAATGGGGGAGGCTCCATCTGTGCTCCTGCTGGGAGCTTCCCAGCGACAACTGGTGAGACAAAAGCACCCACTCTCTGCAGCTATCCACCAAATCCAGGCTGGAGAAGAGGCTGGCGGGTTGGCCAGCAAGCAGTGATTCTTCCTGCCTCTCCAAGCAGACTCAGTGTTAGGACAAATTTCTTAATGCTCCTTGTTCTCCCATATACCCTCCTCCTCCCTGGCACTTGCTTTCTCTGCCTGCCTGTTCTGCTGGGATGCCACAACATTTCTCCTTTCACTCCCTGAGGCTTTGGGAGTCAGGCAGAGTGCATAGAAGGAAGAGAGAGAGGCCAGGGCAGGCAAGCCCCCACCCGCCTGGCCTTAGTAAACAAAGGCAAAACCCTTCCATTAACAGGGGTGAGGGAATAGCAGGCATGAGGTAAGACACAAAAATGGTACCTATGTATGTGGGGAGAGCCCAAAAGCCACACCTCCCATTCATAGCCTGCTCTGTGTACAGACTTTCAAGAAAACATCTATCAAAACAGGTATGAGAAACAGGCAGTGAGGTATGAGGAAATCTGCAAGGGGGCTGAATGCACAACCAAGGCACACGAAAGCTTCCAAAAAACCCAGAGCAAATTGTCTGCGTGGAAACACTCCAGTTTTTCCAGTTTCTTTCCAAATCCCTGGCCTTAAGAAGCAGGCAGTGACCACTATTAATGTTCTGATTTTTCTCCCTTTAAAGTAAGAAGATGGTTTGTGTTTATTATTTATATATAGCATTTTCTAAACAATTCTCTTCCATTAGCCTAGTTGTTTATACTTCTCAGGATAATCCACTCATCCTTAGAATTTATTTAACCCTAACAGCTACTGTATACATCTGAAATCCAACAAAATATTTCCTGAAATCCCAAAGGACATGCCAAACTAAAACATACACTATTACCGGTCAGTTTAAGATGGGGACTACTACTAAAATTGGCATCACCAGCAGCCCAGGTACACTGGCAATCTGAGACTTCTTGCACCAACAATTAAATGCTTGTTTCCAGACATTACAACCAACTCTGCTGGACATCTGTAACCTCCTGCCTCCACAGAAGTAGTACAATTGTCTGATTTCCACTGTCTGCCAAAAATCAAAGGTGCAGTTCTGCACAGGTCTATGCATAAGGATGTTCCATGGTATGGTATTCAAAAGGGCTTACTTCCAGAAATGCATCCTTAGGATTCCAGTTTAAAAGAACATCCCATAATCCCCTATGATGCAATAATCTGGTGCACAGGATCCCAGATATGCCTACACACCTCTAGTTTCACTAATACCCTGCAAAAATTTAGAATAGATCTGTGGTAATCTGAATGTGTTGTCCAGCATTGCTGGAGGACATGGTACTAACAACTGTGACCCAGGGCATTAGCACAACTGTGACCCAGGGCATTAGCACATAATCCTGGCTGCAACAATCTGAGGCAGGTCTCTAAAATAAATACTTAGGATCAGGATGAAAGTCATTCCTGCACTGTCAGCAACAATATTGAACTAAACTTTCTTTTCTAGAATGAAAAGCAGCCTTAACAATCCCTATTTGAGATGCTTTGACTAAACTGAGCAGACCTTCACTTCACTTCCAGTGCCAATGAAGGTCTCTGTATGCTGATTGTGAATGACCCAGAATCATCTGACCAATGCCCTTTTTGCCTCATTCCAGACTAACTGGGTGCTTTATTTGGCACATGTCCATAGGGGAGAAGTTGGCAAGGAAACTGCAATCCCAAGCCTTTCCTGGTTAAGATACAGTCTGGAAATAGCCTCTAAAACAAATTTTGCACTATATATGTAGTCAAGAACTGCAGTTTGTCAAGTGTGGCCACTACAGATGCAGCAAAGGTTGAAGAAAAAAATAAACAATCCTTTGGTGTACATTCTACAGATTCTTGATTTGCACCAATACCACAATTTACAAACAACCCCTTGAGACAAGATGTCTCAAGGGATAAACATTCAGTAACACATTGCAAAAGTAAAATGAGTCGTTTTCTTTTAAATCCTATATACAAAGACATGTGTGCAGTAGAAAGAGGATCAAGGCATCTTTTGTATTTTCCATCCTGGCCCAGTTGAGGGCTCTGATGACTTTAATCCTCTTCATGACCCTAAGGCAAATCACCGTATTTGTTATTACGTTAACTGTTTCTCCATCTGGAAACTGCTTTAACACCCACAGGCAGTATTCCTGAGATATCATAAATTGTTGAGCTGCAATCTGACTAATCTGCCAATGGGGCAAAACAAAAGTTTGCATTGGCATACACTTCAAAACCATGCTTGCTCTCATTCACAACTCTTCTGTTTTTCACGTTTATATCAGAGCTATGTAATAACTGCTCAAGAAATGGAGCTCCCTGCCACCACTATGCCTACGCTAGGCTTCTTTGAATCTCAAAAGTCCCAGTTCAGTCACCTGATTCTAGTGCTGAATATTCCCTCTTCCTAGACTGTCTCTGTAAGCTGCAAATTTTGCATGTACATCAGATAAAGAACTGATAAGCACCTTAGTCGTTAGGCAACTCTACCCCAACAAGCTGTAGGCTTATTTTAACAATACACGGGTAGAAAGTCCGTGCTTTGTTAGGAGGTATCAACACCAGAATATACTTGCCTCTCCTGAGCCCCCCAACAGAAGAATGCAGCAAAAGGCTTGATCTCAGTGGGGATGCCCAGTCTTAATCACAGGGGTCAGTAGACTGACAAATTCTGCCTGTGTCTAGAGATGAATTTGCTGATGAAAAATGTTAATTACTTCCACTGCATTTTTTACTTCAAATGATATCACAAAATGAAGCTTCAGATTCATTTTCAAAAGTATCTACAAAGAAAAAGAGCTTCCAAAGATGAAAGAGAAAAGTTGCCATCGTCGCACAAAAGAACTGGTGATACCCCTTGGCTGGCTCCCCATAATACTGAATAATTAAAAAAGAAAATGTCACAATAGCTCCCCGGCGCTTGGAATACATATACATGATTAACATGCATATCAGATAAAAAATTTTTAAGTGAATTAAATTACGGATATCTCAGCATAAACAAACTTATCTATTGTGCAGCACTGCAGAGCTACTTCATTTCCATGGAGACTGTAGTCTGCTGGAATAGTGCAAGGATAGAATAAGACTGGCTACTTATGGTTACACTCCCCAAACCATGCTATACTAAACCATGCTATACTATGCTACTAATAGATGAGAATGTAAGGAAACATATGCAAGTTAACAGCTCCTGCTGGACCAGAGCTTGTTTCTCTTGTTAGCTCTTAAACAGTAAATCAACTAAAAAATAAGTGCATTAAGGAATATCAGTTACACTACTTGTTTACATGCACAACAGTTCTCCCCCCACCCCTTCATACCCAAGAGCAAGGCCTCTGGCAAAGTTACAGTAATTTGTCTGTCATAGAAATATATTACTCCTGCACCCTGAGTTTGCAGTTCCCTTTGGAGCCCCCATTCTCACAAACATAACTGTGTATGTTAACAGAAAAGGAGGCACCAGCCTAAATACAAGGCCAAGGAGAAAATTGCCTGGTGAAAACCGGACAGGTCCAATCCATGTCTATGGACATTTTGTTTTTGTCTCTATTTTCTTGTGGTTCTGATTCCAACACAAATGGATAATTTGTTTGAATTTTATTTCATATTCACAACAAAAACACCATATGTCTTTCAAAATTATCCCTTGGGTTTAACAATGCTCACCTGGTATTTGTCTGGGTCAGCCCCTCCAGCTTGAGCCACAAAAAGCCCAGAGCCTTCTTCCAGTTCCATCTCATCAGGCGAGCGCTCAAAGCGGACTCGTTCAGATTCTTCACAGTCCATATAGAGAACCACCTCTTCCTCCTCGACACTGATGGCAAAGCGTGTCCACTGATTGACAAGGGAAGGGACCGTGAATGTGGCAGCAGCATAGGAGTTCTGAGAGCCAGGTTCTGTATAGTAGAAGATTATCTGCTGCTTCCCATCCTTCACCTCTGAAAGTTTCACACCAACATAGATAATCGACTGGGAAGCATCTGTGATGGCAAAAAGCACTCCTGCCTTGTCTGATGTGGGCTGAATGTGGAACAGCAATGAGAAGTCTCTATAAAAAGGGCTGGGGAGGTGGTAACGGGCCACTTGGCCAGTGTTGGCATCCAGTCCAAACACATAGCCAGGACTGTTGTCAGGGCCATATATTTTGGTTATCTGGTCTGGCGGGGGTTCCCCAATCAGCTCTAAGAGACCAACTTCTGGGCTGACATT
This sequence comes from Sphaerodactylus townsendi, assembly GCF_021028975.2. Lineage (NCBI taxonomy): Eukaryota > Metazoa > Chordata > Lepidosauria > Squamata > Sphaerodactylidae > Sphaerodactylus > Sphaerodactylus townsendi. The sequence goes on along the minus strand of NC_059426.1, from coordinate 72,033,397 downwards.
TTCTGTTAAGAGAAGAAAACAGACATCTCAGATTCAAGTAAGACAACTTTGTACAATATAGAAGGAATTCGTACAGTAGAAAGTTCCAATAATGACTGTGTAAAAAATGATGTAGCCCGAATCTCTGAGCAGTGTTCATTGGCTCAATCTATTCTCACCAACTTCTTACTATGGGTTGGATCTAGAGCTCCACAGACAGATGGATCAGATATCTTTCTCTTGTCCTCTTGCCCCCAGCAGCTAACTCCAACCCAAGGAAAATTTATTCCCAGGATTGCAGAACCCACATGGACCAAATCACCCCACCTTCCTTCTTCTGTCAGCAGACCTACGCAAATGGAAGAGGCAGAAAGGGTGAATTCATCTCTTTCCCTTGACTCTCCCCACTGCTGTTTCCTAACCAGTCTAATACATTTTTCCCAGGGTTGGAATCGACTAATATATCAGAAGTTCAGCCCTCCATATATTTACAACATATCAATTTTGCTAACGGGCTGAAGAACTCTCTATATGTAACATAGCTATGATTTCAGTTACAAACTCATCTACTAACTGAATAGCCAACACACTATTGAGAGAGGAACGCTTCGTACTGAAGCGACACACTGGTAAACAGGGATTCTCATATTAATTCAATTAGTTTATAATACTGCAACGTAAGTCTTCTTTTCTTATCTTGAATATCACACAAGGAAAAATTTTACCCATAGAACCCTCCTTCCTGATACCTCAACCATTTTAAATGACTACGGTACCTATTTAATATTCTAATTCCAAAGGTCATCGAAATAATGGGTCATCTATAAAGGAATATCTGGAAAAATAATCATCAATACAGACTAATTTGCAGAATATATTTGAGTTTATCAACAGTAATAGTATTAACACAAACAACGCTTTCAAAATGTGCAGTGACTTGGGCCTTTTCAGCATGCTGCATTTATTCATATTTTAGGTGTTGCTGATCCAATTACCTCCCTTCCAAATGCTGTTTTTGGCCAGTTTAGTCAGTTTCATCTTGTCATCATAGGAGACAATTTATTCAGGGGAAAGCAGCTACATCAATCATGGTGAGAAATGATTACCCTAATCTTTAACATGTGACCTAGCTAAGTCTGTCTTGATTGGTCACTGCGACCGTGGCTCTCTTTTTAAAAAACTGTCCTCATTCTTCTCTGTGATTCTCTGATCTGCACTTCTAGCTGAGCACCATATATATTGCATTTGGAGATCCTCTTCGTTGCAAGTACATTCAGTGCATTCCCTTCAGTCCCTTTGAATTTGGAAAACTTTGCATTCAAAATGGCATGATCCACAAACTAAGGCATGTTCCACTATTACAAACATCTGTACTCCCCCCAAAACCAGAGACCTAGTCTTTGAGAATAGTTGAACTATCTTTGATAATCCTCCAGATAAGTCGTTAAAGCGCTATAAATCCTCTAGCAGAACAGAACAAAGCAAAAACACAGAGCGTACAATTAATGGCCCGTCCAGAATTGTGATTCTGTCTAAAAAAGCACAGAGATGCTGAACAGGCACAAGAAATGGAAAGCAAAACAGGGGTAGCTTTATACAGAAAGAGCACAACGTTTATGGACATTGTGTGTTTCTCTACTGAGAAGATAATGCTAATTACAAAACTTGTAAATGGTGAATAATGCCCTGCTCATACAAATGTCTCTTTCCCACTGATAAACATTCCTGTACGAGCATACCCTTTTCCTTGATGGCAGGACTATAACAATGGTGAATAAGCCTTAGTCTGAAATATTTGCAGCAGATCCTGCATATAGCTATTAAGTTATCACTGGATATTTGGAAACAATTTTATTTGCATCTTTGTTCATTATAATCCACTTTATCCCATGGGCTCAGGGTGGATTACAGAAGCAGCATCAGTTATCTCTCTTGATTCTTACAAGCAAAGTAGTAAATTTGAACAGCTTGAGGAAACAAAGTTGGACAAACTGAAAATGAGAGATCACTTCCACTCATTGCTTTTTTTACCACTATGGTGGATTCCACAGGATTTTTCTATCATATGGTGTACAGCATATATATAATGGGTTTCAGTTATATAAAGGAACCCGTTTCCTTTTTCCCCTTCAGATATGTGCCCTTCACCCATTCAGGCAGCGATTGGAGCCCATGGAAACAATCCAGGTTGCTTTTGCACCTTTGCACGGAGACACTTCTCTTTTTAAAAATTTCCTGCAACACGTGCGTAGCTGAGCAGGCAAACAGAAACAAACCCCCACATGTCAGTTGTCTCACAATCTGATCGGCTGCACCTGCATAGCTGCGCATGTGCAATACACAAAAGAAAAGAAAAAGGGACCTCCCTGCAACAGCTGGGCAATAATGAATGTATTGCTGTAGATCTATATGGTGGTCATACTGCCACAGGGAGAAAACATGCTTGCAGGACTTCTTACACTGTTGGGCACTCATAGAATCCGCCCACAATGTGCTGGGCAACCTGCACAGAGTGGCGGGGCAGGTGGATTGCCCTTGACAGTGGACAGTGCAGAACCTAAAGTAAATGGGTAGGAGGGAAGGAAATAAAGTGACTCCTGCCTATGGTGTTCGTGCAAGAGTGCCGCAAACCCGGGATTGTGTAAAAGGATTGCTGGTTTAGCAATTTTCGGAAATTCCTGGTTGAGGGAAATAAAATGGACCAAACTCATTTTGGGAATGAGACCTGTGTGAAGACCCCCCCCCACACACACAAAAATGGTTTACATAACATTCTATACCCATTATATTTGGGCTATGCAGAATCCATCTATGACTTGGTGCTAAAGGACCTCTATGAAAGGAGGGGCCTGATTCCAGCTTTACATACACATAATCCTCTGTTTTTCTGTAACTCCAAGGGAATTCTATATCTATTTCCCCCCCCAAATTCCACAGAATAAATGGCAGATATTATGTCTAGAGATATAGGATAAGGCATTTGACAGGATGAAATGGCCCGTTGTGTTCCAGCAAATTTTAAGACATTTTATAGATTACATCACACAGCTCAATAAATTGCTCAGAAAGTGAAACTTTTGGTCCTTCCTGATTCAACAGGCCTAACAGCTGCAAGCAAGACAAAACCAGTGTGTTACTGCTGATCCACAAAAGGTCACAGTCCCAAAGGGCTAGTGTTGTAGAAAGACAACACACGTCTTGGCACTTCTTCTTTGGGGCATTCTTTGGGGTTTCATTAAGCAAACAGCCTTAGTGGATGCAGACCAGGACCTAATTCCTAGGACAATTTTCCTCTCTGTTAAGTGTGTGTGTGCATCTTACCTCTGAGCTATAAGTATAGCCATATAACACTACATATTTGTAGAGATTGAATAAGCCAGCAGCAGAAATGCAGGGCAGGGCACTGCAGTGACAAGCTGTGCCTCTCAAAAGATGTGAATTCACTGGAAGGAGATTCACCTGTAGCAACCTCTCAGTGCAACTTTCTCCCTATTGCACTGGCATGTGCATCCTACCTCTGTGCTCTAAGAGTAGCCATTTCATACTGCATATAAAATGAGACTGAATAAGCCTGGGGCAGAGATGCAGGACAAGGCAGGGTATGCAGTGGCAAGCTCTGCCTCCCAAGAGATGTGCATTCACAGAAAGGAGGTTCATAGGTAGCAATCTCTCCATACAATTGGGAATACTGAAAAAGCAGACTTCTTGACTGTGAGGAGAAAGCCCTATACAACTGAATTGAATGAAAATCCACAGATTGATTTTCCAGGGCAGCAGCCAGTTGGAATTTTGACCTCTGCCTTATACTATCATGTGGACTTCCCAGAGAGAAAGCCTTACTAATCATATTACAAGGCACAAAGCAGTACAACAGCACAGATGCATTTAGTTCAGCTATGTATTTAAGTTACCCTGAGATACGATCTTAATTATGTTTAATTCAAATTATGTGCCCTATAGTTACACAGTATAATCATATGAAAACCAATTAAAACTGAGAGCAAACTCATGAACATTAAAAGGCTGAACCACAGCACGTGCAGAGAACAAAGCACGCCGGCAGCTAGAACCAGTGATCTATAAAACCACAAGGCGAGGATATGCTGGGCTAAGAATATGATACTAAGTATTGAGAAATACTGTACATGGTCTGCAGAGACACTTTTGACAACGTAGATGGGAAACTAATTCTTATGTGTAGTCTAGCAAACCATTTTTCACTTATTAGCTAAAATGGTGCATAAACATTAACTGACACATTCCAGTGAAAACAACTGGTCTTGCTTTGGTGTTTATTAATCTAAAAAATTTCTATTGCACCTCCTCAACCAAAGTCTGCTTCCCATCAGAGGAGAGAAAAACCATTAAAATCACAGTACTAGGAAAACAATTCAACAAAATAAAATTTAATAAACAAGAATAAAATGTACACAGCTAAATGCAAGCTAAAAAAAAATAACAAAGCAACAGAATTGACAAAAAAGAAGAGTAGAATCAAAACCAGCATACAGAGACAAAGGAGGACAAACCAGTTCAACCAAAAGCTTGGAAGAACAGGAAGTATTTGCTGGACACTGGAAGGAAACAAACCTGGTACTAAATGAGCATCCAAAGGGAGGGCATTTCAAATCTGGGTTGCTGCAACCAAAAAGGTCCTGCTCCTGACTATACAGTGTTATACTTTGGGAACCAGAATAGATACCTTCATAATTCAAAGTTTAGGTTCAAGAATCTTTTGGGAAAACAATGAAATACTTAAGGCCCATTTCCCCAAAAGGGCATTTAAACAGCTGGGTTTCTCTGCCAGAGTTGACAACTCATTGCCAAGAAGCATGAACATATGTGTACCATTCACAATAATAGCATTTTGTATGCAGATTTAACAACTGTGAGTCAGTGTTGGCATTATCTTGCCCAGAGGGTCACAAAAACTTGGAGCTAGACATGCTTCATCAAACAAAAAATAAAGACAAAAGCTGAAATGTTCTGCTGCCTGTATACTTTATAGGCTGCTATTTGCATTGTAATTAGATTACAGGTGGGACCTAAACATATTGTTCAACTCATGACACAAGCTTTTCCTTTAAAGCAGCTCATGTAATGTGCTCAGTGTATGAACTGTCTCTGAAGAGAGGGGCTCAAGGCATACTGCAGGGCCCCTTGTGCAAAACCCAACTTCTTAAATTTAACTATGTTGTTTTTAAAAAAGATTCTTCCTCTACATCATTGTAATCAAACTAAACATCATGTCAATCATTTTTAAAGTGTCAAGTACTTACCAGTTTGCACACATTTGATTTTTATAGAGGGTTGACCGACATATTTATTACAGGTTGGATGATAATGTTGAGGGAGGGCACTTTCAGTTGGGTGAAGGGAGTTTAACTCATCACCAACCCACTTGTACTTTGCTGAAAATTCTCCTTCTTGGGGCTGCTTTTTCTTCCTGACAGGCAACCCCACCAGAAGCAAGTCCAGACTGAAGGAAGGATTCATTTACTAGGGTGGGGGGAGGGCTCATATTTACAGGGGAGAATTAATGGTCATATTTCAGCATCCCTTGTAGTTTCCAGTTCTCCCACACAAATAATACCCCACACCTCCACAGGCATATTAGATCAGCATTATGTAGGATGTTCATTATAACATAATGTTTCGTTCTGCCCTGAGAAAGTGAGTAACATGTTGTGTGCACGCTTTTTTCATATATTTTCACATGGAAAAGAGCAAAAATGTTAAAATTAAAGATGTCTATTTGGGGAGGGGCCTGGAAAACTCCCAAAGTGACCAATTCGTCCCCCTCCTGCCATTCTAGCTACAGTCCTGAGAACTTGTATCTTGAGAACTGTATCAAAGGCAACTTTATTGAAAAATTCTTTCTTAGATTCTTTATACAAGTTGCCCTACCCCCTCCAATCCATAGGGACAGCATTCTACTGATTTTTCATGGCCTGCGTGAAACATAACACAGAATCAGCATCTGTTCCTTTCTGGCAGGGACTCAGGAATGGGGACTAATTAACAACAGCAAGTAGTTCAGTTCTACTACAATTTGTGTTTTTGCATGCATTTTTTCCAACTGGAAATCCTTGAAACAACTCTCCTGTGGCTCTGATTCAGGCCCGCATGAGAAATTTCTCTAGGAAGAATTGACCTAGGGCATGAAACATCCACTCACTCTAACAGGGGTTTGCACACAGTATCAAAGGGATTCTAACAAGGCAGGAAGATAACACAGATGGTATTTAATGCCAGGATAATTTGTTGAGAACTAGAGAAACTTACCCAAGAAATCTGAAAAATTGATGGAAAATTAAGCCGGATAGAGTCATCAGTCACGATTACATTTCAGAAACACAAATCTGAATGCAAAGGACAGGAATAAAACTCCACTCTGAAAAACCTAATAAACCACCCTGAAAAACCCAATAAATCTATTAAATATTTTTAGGAATTGTTGGGTAACTAACATTTGGATAGTATTGTATATGATGTTGGAAACTGCCCCAAGCTCATAAGGGGAGGAGTTGTACAGACAGACAGACAGACACAGACAGGGTTTTTTGGGGTGGTTTAGGTTTACTGAATAACCACCCCTAAATGAAGCCTGCAGCACATCTAGACTTTGGATAGGAGACAAAGAAGCTTGGAGCTTTAGCAAATCCTAAACTATGTTCTTCATAGTGACCTTGCTACAGCATTGCATAAATTTATTTTTTTTTTCAATTTATATACCGCCCGATCCCCGGGGGCTCCGGGCGGTGAACAACAGGAGCAATCATACAAATATAAATACATAGGCTCCATCCCATAAAATAGCTTAAAACTCATAAAAACAGCGGAAAGTAAATCCATACTACATAATAGAGAATAAATAGAAGGCGCTCTGGCCCCAATTTAAAAACCTACACTCCCTGAGGTGGGGGGCCAGTGGGGCTCCCCATATGAGGGGGGGGGCTCCTCGCTATATGAGGGGGGATCTCCTGATGTAAACTGCTGCCCTGGAGGCACAGAGCAGTGAGGGGGCACCATATTAGCAGCTGGACACTCCAAAGGCCCAGTGGAACAACACTTGGTCTTTACAGGCTCCTGGGTGAACTCACCCAGGTCCCGCAGGGCCCGGATACTAGCTGGAGGAAGGTGGTGGTTTCCACCCAGGCCGGGGCCAGTGCCGTGAAAGGCTCCTGGCCTGCTGCGTGGAGGCTGCCAGCCGCATCATAGAGGGGCCGGGGACTACTAGTAGATTGGCCTCTGCAGAACGCAGAGGCCAAATTGGGACATATGGGGTGATGCGGTCGCGAGGGTACAACGCCCCCAGGCCGCGCAAAGCCTTAAAGGTCAGAACCCACACCTTGAAGATGATTCGGAATTCAACCGGAAGCCAATGCAGCTGCCGCAACACAGGCTGGATGTGTTCTCTGAAGGCGCCTCCTGTGAGCAGGCGTGCTGCTGCATGTTGGACCAGTTTTAACTTCCGAATCAAAAGCAAGGGAAGGCCGGCGTACAGCGAGTTACAATAGTCCAGCCTGGAGGTGACCGTTGCATGGATCACAGTGGCCAGATCCGCCTGGGAGAGGAAGGGAGCCAACCGCCGGGCCTGACGAAGATGGAAAAATGCAGTCCGGGTTATATGGGCCACCTGGGTCTCCATTGAAAGAAACGAATCCAGGTGGACCCCCAGACTGCGAACGGAGGAGGTCGGCGCCAATGAGACCCCCTCCCACACCGGCGGCTGGAAATCTCCAACCTCACCCCTGCGGCCTAGCCAGAGGATCTCCGTCTTCGATGGATTCAGTTGCAGCCTGCTCTGCTGCAACCAACCAGCTACCGCCTCCAAACAATGCTGGAGAGCCGCCGGGGCGGCAACCGCTCCCCCCTCCATCAACAGAATGAGCTGAGTGTCATCAGCATATTGATGACAGATCAGCCCAAAGCTCCGCACCAGCTGAGCAAGTGGTCGCATATAGATGTTAAATAATAGCGGGGATAGCAGCACTCCCTGAGGTACTCCGCACTGAGCGGGCACTTCCTGGAGGCTTCATCCCCGCACCACACTTTGCTGACTCCGGTCCCGGAGGAACGAGGCAATCCACTGAAGGACAGTGCCCCGAACCCCGGAAGCGGCCAGACGGTGGGTCAAAAGGTCATGGTCGACCATATCAAACGCTGCGGTAAGATCTAACAAAACCAGCAGCGCCGATCCGCCTCGGTCAAGCTGGATACGGAGCGTATCTGTGATGGCGACAAGAGCGGTCTCCGTCCCATGCCCAGCACGGAAGCCAGACTGGAAGGGATCGAAGGCCGATGCGCCATCCAGGAAACCCTGAAGCTGCTCCAACACCACTCTCTCAATTACCTTCCCCAGAAACGAAAGATTCGAGACGGGGCGGTAATTGGCCAGATCACCTGGATCTAACGATGGTCTTTTTAAGAGTGGGCGGACCACTGCCTCCTTCAACCCATCCGGAAAGACCCCTTGCTCAAGGGAGCCATTGATGATATTCAACAGATGGGGTCGTAGCTCCGCCCGGCAAGCTTTTATAAGCCAGGAGGGGCACGGATCCAGAGGACAAGTAGTAGGTCTAACAGCAGCCAAGGCCCTGTCAACAGCGGCTTCGGAGAGCAGGGAGAACTGGGCCAAACTTGGGCCCGAAGACGGCAAGGGAGCCTCCAGTTCACTAATTGTAGATAACGTGGCGGGAAGGTCCTGGCGGAGCGACGCCGACTTTATCTGCAAAGCTCATAAATGCCTCTACAGCTAACAGCCAATCGTTGGTTTGTGGACCCTTCCGGATAAGGAGGTCAAGGACCGAATTATAATGAAATAACTGTGCCGGGCGAGAGCTAGCAGACGCAAGAGAGGAGGAGAGAAAAGCCCTCTTCGCCTCCTTCATTGCCATCCTCATAGGCCTTCATAAACGCCCTATAGGATGTTCGCGCCGCTCCGTCACGAGATTTCCGCCACACTCGCTCTAGTCGTCTAAGCACCCGTTTCATCTGGCGCAGCTCCTCGGTATACCAGGGAGCCTGCCGAACACGGGGGCGAAGAGGATGCCGGGGAGCAACAGTCTTGATGGCATCGAAGAGCCGGGAATTCCAGTCCTCCACCTGCTCATCGAGTGTGCCGGCGGGTTCAGGGTCCCGCAGAGCATTCAGGAAACCAATTGGATCCATAAGTCTCCGCGGGCGGGCATAAATCAGCCCCTCACCTAGACGGGTTTGGCGCGGCAGGTCCATCCGAACCTTCAGGGCGTAATGGTCAGACCATGGCACTCTGTCCATAGAGGATATGACCACATTAACCCCCAAACCGAAGACCAAATCCAGCGTGTGACCGGCCTCATGAGTGGGGCCAGAGCTTACCAAGGAGAGGCCCAGTGCCGCCATGGATGACACTAGGTCCGCGGCCAGCGTACATGAGGCGGTGTCGACATGGACATTGAAGTCCCCCAGAACAATAAGTCTGGGGAACCGCAATGCCCAGTCCGCCACCACCTCCAGCAGCCGCAGCAGGCTGTCCCCTGGTGCGCTAGGCGACCGGTACACCAGGAGGACCGCCATCCTCTCCGCGGCCAACCACTCTAGGCCGACACACTCCATGCCGGTGATCTCTGGGATGGGGGCCGCCCTGAAGGGAATAGAATCACAGATGAACATCGCCACACCTCCCCCCCGGCCCTGTGTTTGTGGCTGATGGAGACACGCGAACCCGGGTGGCGCGACTTCGCCTAAGGCGACGGTTTCACCCTCGCGCACCCAGGTTTCGGTGATGCAGGCCAGGTCCATCTGCTGGGCTTCGAGATAATCTCGGAGTACAGCGGTTTTATTGTTGATGGACCTGGCGTTGATCAACACCAGCGACGAAGTAGAGTAACCCTGAACCTCTCCACCATCGTCCCTTGGGATAGGTCGGAGGTCAGAAGGCGAACGAGCATGACCATATCTCTTTCATCTTCTATCATATGGCCGCTGCCTACCGCTATATCTACCCCGCCCCATCAACACTGGGATCCCCTGCCCCAAGGTAGGTGCCCCCATTGCTCAGCTGTTCTCCTCAACACCTATAGCCTCACTAAACACTACCACTACCACACTAAGTAGGCCCAATCCTACTACTGAACTAATACTAATCTAGCTACGTTAACTTAATATCACATACAGGCTGGAGGCTACAAGCAACAACTGTGCCTAACCAGACCTATATATATAACTATATAGACCTATATATATAACTTCCTCTTGGCTGGCAGGCAGGCAGACCAACAGAAGGATCTGTCCCAGGCAGGGCTGAACAGGCTGGCTGCCTTGGGCTGCTGGTGGAACTCCTGTTGTAGCTGCCAGGCCCCACCCCCTGCAGGTGTTTCCAATGGGGTGGGTGGGGAAGGACTCTCACTCCTTCCCAGTGGCAGCAGGCGGCAGCTCACCAGGTGGATTTCCGCTTGGCTGGCAGGCAGGCAGACCAACAGGAGGGTCTGTCCCAGGCAGGGCTAAACAGGCTGGCTGCCTTGGTCATACTAGAGGTCATACTATTACAGCGGGAAAGCACTGTTCAAGTATATGAGAAGACAACTTACTAATTGCAGAAAAATAAATGTGAATGTTATCTTGTACTTCCCCACTCACCCACACAACCTCATTTTCTTACATACAATGGAACACCAGGTAATCTCAAAGGATTACAATAGCAACAGCAATATTTTATTGGATCTGGAGAAACGTGTTGCAATGGCAAGGGAATTGACATGATAATATGGTCTAAAACTGAGTACTGCTTTAAATGCAGCATATACATATTACAGTGATTTCCCTGCAGAGTTTTATATATATACGTTATATATAACGTGTGTGTGTGTGTACACACACATACATACAAATACACACACACACACACACACACACACACACACACACACACGTTATATATAACGTATATATATAACTCTGCAGGGAAATCACTGTAATACCACACACATACCAACACTTCTTGAGATTAAAATATTTTCTTGAAAGCTCCATTTATGAACTGTTGATGGGGCCCCTTGTGGACTTCACAATTTTTTAAATGGAAATCATCCACACACAGAGACACACTTTTAAAAGGTTACATATGTCCAGAGATGCTGAGAACAAAAATGGCCCTGTTTAGTTTGCATTTCTGAAAAGCTTTGTAATTATTGTATCTAATGCTGTATCTGAATGTAAAAATGAACACAGAATCTGGAGGCTCAAACATTCCCCCTCTCTACTGATGGGTATAAAAGACAGAGTACTGAACACAGCCATGTACTGATCATGACTGCAAAAGCAGGTGGTTAATGGGACAAACATACAAGTTCTGGATTTCTGGGTACCAGAAGAAAACAACATTCTTGACACTCAAGTGGCCTGGGGGTTTCTAGTCCAGCCACTATTTTAAAGTAGGCAGCATATAGATGGGTACAAAATAAGAAAATAGGTCAGAAACTAAAGTAACATCCTTCAAGTTTCCCCAGTGTAATATTTGTGCAGCTGCTGAAACTAAAAATACCAATTTTTTTGAAAAGCAGAGTCAGCTTCACTCTCTTAAGATATGTTTGGGCCAGCTGCTTTCCTCAGGATATGTCTTGAAACAGCTGGCGTCATCCATACAACCACCTTTGATTGGGGCTCCCTTTTCAAGGGCTGTGGCTAGAATGAATTAAGGAGGTGTTGCATTTTCCTTAATTTGTTCTGTATGATGTAAATCTGTGCCCCAGTGACTGTCTCTCTACAGTTATTTTCTGCTGAGGCCACCCTTAGGACTATGCTGACCTTCCCCAGCCCTATAACAGGTCTTTTGTTTTCAACTTTACTCTTTGGAATAGTTTAGCAGAGTGTCTTCACAGGTTTCGCAAAGATCTTGAAAAAATATTCCATTCCAGAGGGCTTTTGAACTGCTATTTTATTTTTAGCTGTTGATGCTTTTGTTTAATATTGGGGAGAGCTCTCAGCCAAATATAATGCCATAGACCCCACCCTCCAAAGTGGTCATTTTCTCTAGGGTGCAAATTTCTGTCTTCTGGAGTTCAGTTGAAATTCTGCTAGGTCTGGCTGCTTGCTACTGGTCAACAGCAGCCAGTGTAGCATGGTAGTTAGATCTTCAGAGTAGGGGCTAAAAGAGACCCAAGTTCAACTCTCCGTCAAAATAACTCACTAGGTTATTTTGGATCAATCACGTACCTTCTAATCCAGGGGTCGGGAACCCATGACTCATGAGCATGGCCAGCCGCTGCCCTTGCAACGCCGTCTTTCGTGCGGGTTCTGGCATTTTGGCCACCTTGCCTCCTTCCTGGGGAAGCCTGGGCAGAAATTAAGGCAGCGCAGGGCGAAAGCAGGTAAAGCGGGTGAAAGCCGAAAGCAGAGCGAGGCGGGGCCGGGGGGCGGGCGAGGGGGGGGGGGCGAGGGGGGCGAGGCATGGGAAAGTGGACGGGGGTGCGAGCAAGGGGGCGGCGAGCGGGCGAGAAAGCGGGCGGGGTGCTGCGTAAAAGAGCCGGGCGGGCGAAAGTGGGGGCAGGGGCACAGGAAAAGCAAGGAAAAGCGGTGTGGGGTGCTGTTGGTAGTGAGGGCGAGCGGGCGAAGGCATTGGCGCAGAAGTGAGCGGGCGAAATGCGAGCAAGGGGGCTGGGGCATTGCAGGAGAAGCAGGTGCAGGCGAGCCGAAAGTGAGGAGAAGCGGGCGTTACTGTGAGGGGCAGGGGCACGGGAAAGCAAGTAGCTACGAGAAAGCCGGGCGCAGCAATGCCGAGGGGGAGCAGGGGCACCGGAAAGCAGGCAGGCTTGAAGCCGGGCGGAGAAGAGGGCAATGGCTAACGAGCGATGAGGGGCAGGGGCACGGGAAAGCCAGGCGGGCGGGGTGCCCTTGAGCCGAGGGGGCGAAAGTGGGTGGGCTTGCTGCGAAAGCCGGGTAGCGAGCCAGAGGGGCAGGGGCACGGGGAAGCGGGGGGGGGTGTGAGCAAAGCCGAGGGAGCAAGCGAGTAGAGGCGGGCTATGAAAGCGAGCGGGCTGAGAAAGCCGGGTGGGGGAGGCGAAAGCAAAGGGGCCCGAAAGTGGGCAAACAAGCAGGCGGGGGGGGGGTGAGCGAGGGGGCGTACGAGCGGGGGCTGGGCGAGCGAGCCAAATGGCTCTTTGAACTGAAAAGGTTCCCGACCCCTGTTCTAATCTAACCTTCCTCACAGTGATGTTGTGACAATAAAAAGGAGCAAAGGAGAAAAAAATGCAAGATGTTTTGGTCCCCACTGTGGAAAAAAGTGATGAAAAAATGAAGTAAATAAATAATAAATATAGCTGAAGATGGGTGGCACATAAAAGGGTTGGTTGGTGAATGACTGAGAAGGAGAGAATGGGGTAGGATAATGAAAGAGGATACGGGGGATGCCAGGAGGGTTAGGGTTGAAAATAGAAAATAGGGTTGAAAATAGAGAATAGTTTAGTGAGAGGGTCCAGGGAAAAGTGAGGTACCACCCCACAAATTCTTGAGGATTCCTTACTATGCAACTCGGTCTGGTCCAGTGGCTGGCACCACAACTGGGCCACAGTTTTCCAAGAAATCCAAGATAAAGGATGGTGGGCTGTTGGTTGGGAAGCAGGTAAGGCTGCCACCTCCAGGTTAGACTCTCCTGGTGATTTGGGGGATGGAACCTGGGAAGGGTGGGGTTTGAGAAGGAGGTGGTATATCCATTTCCTCCAGGGGAACTAGGGTTGCCAGCTGCCAGGTGGAGGCAGGAGATCACTTAGAATTACAAGTGATTTTCAGATGACAGAGATCAGTTCCCCTGAGAGTGGAGAGTGGATTCTATGGCCTTATACCTTGCAGAAGTTACTTCCCTCCCCAAACATCATCCTACCAAGTCTCCGTTCCTGAATCTGCAAGTATTTCGCAGCCTGCAGCTGGAAGCAGGAAATGTCTATGGAATCTTGCAAGGAAAGGAAAGAGGGAATAGTAGGGGAGGGGGAAATGAGATGGCTCCAACCACACCTTGCAAGTCCTTTTTTGTGTTTGTTCATAAGCCAACTGGAGCTTTTGGGGGGGCTGCAAAATATTTAAAATATATCAACATACACATTTTCTCCCAAAATCTAGAGAGGTCAGGGCCTTATTCCTTATACAGGTTACAACAAACCTGTGTTCAATGCTGTGCTTCCGCACTACAATTGAAGGATTCCTATTTTGGGAAGTCTCAAATCGAATTCCAATTTGCTGTGGTGTCTGCATGCAGCTGACTGGACACAGAGGAGTTGGGTTTCCTCTCCACAAACTGTGGATTGCAAACTTCATTTTATGATCCTGCTTTGCCGAGAAGCAACCAATTTTCCCAGGTACTTAAATTTGAAAATCATGATGCACTAGAGTTTTATTTTAAAAAACCAAGAAGCCTTTGATCACACAAAGAAAGGAAGAAGGCAGGAAGGTGCAAACTGCTTTGGGACGTCATCGGTGAGAAAGGTGGGGGTGTAAATGAGTTAAATAAATACTCACTTCATTAGAAGAAGAGTTTGAATTTATACCCTACTTTTCTCAACCATAAGGAGTCTCAAAGCAACTTACAAACTCAATCCCCTCCTCTCCCCACAACAGACACCTTGCAAAGTAGATAAAACTGAGAACGTTCTGAGAAAACTGTGACTAGCTCAAGGATACCCAGCAAAGCACAGGTGTAGGAGTGGGGAATCAAACACACTTCTCCAGATTAGAGTCCATCTGCTCTAACCACTGCACCATACAATCCTTAAACAATAAATAACAAAATCTAAAACAGGACAGAAAATCAATCAACAGCTGTGGGCAAATAAATTTTGAGCAATCATTCAAACCCCATGCAAACCCAAAGAATAAAATCAAGTACACATATAACATGCTATCTGTAACCTACCACAATCTTGCTGATTCATTCTGGAACTAACAAACTTCTAAACAGTCTTACAGGGCAGCCTCACACCGTATACTCCGGTCATGTAATATGGAAGTGACAAGAATATGAATTACTGTGTCTAGAAAAAAGAGCTGTAGATGGTGGTAGGAGATGCATATCTACACCCTAGAACAGTGATGGTGAACCTTTTTGAGACCGAGTGCCCAAGTTGCAACCCAAAACCCACTTATTTATCGCAAAGTGCCAACACGGCAATTTAACTTGAGTACTGAGGTTTTAGTCTTGCGTGAAGCCGCCGTTCTGCCCTGCGCTGCTCCAGTGCCTCCACCCCACCCGCTCAAGCAGGGGCCAGCCTGCTCTAGCCTCCAGCAAGTCCTGCACGCACCGCTCTGCACCTCTCTAGCATCTCCGCTTCCTCTGCCCCCCCTTGGGCATCAGCCACCTGGAGCACAGGCACCAGGCCTGTCAGCTGAGTCCTCCCTGCTCGCTGCGAGGCATTGTGCCCAGCAGCCCAGGCCAGCCTAGATGTGTGTGTCGGGGGGGGGGTGATTTTCTGCCCCCCACATGATTAACTGTGTGGGTGTGCCCACAGAAAGGGCTGTGAGTGCCACCTCTGGCACTCATGCCATAGGGCTGTTGCAGCAAACACTATTGCTGCATAAAGTGGAAGGATTTCAACTACTAATGTGATGGCACTGAGCTCCAACCCTGCTCCTCTCTTACTAGTCACTCTGAGTGGTGCAGTCTCTCCCTCCATTACATGGGAAAGTTTCCTAGATCACCATTCCCCATCCCCTATTTAATAGTGTTCTTTTAAGTTTCAGATGGAAATAGAAATCATTTTTTAAAATCTAGTTTTCTCAAAGCATGCTAGAATTTTCTCATCCAGAAGCTATTCTTTTTTACAAATTCCAAGCAGAACATCTGGCTATAAGCTTGCTGATCCTCACAGAAAGGTCCTATTTTATATTTTTCTGGCACTGCTCTACATCTCCTGTCAGTCACACACTCAATGGGTGAGTTTTTTCTTCACATATGTTAGATCTTCAGACTAGAGTCAACCAATGCAAATGAGTTCTTTCTTTAATTTTCGCTCAAAATATTATTATAAAAACACCATGTCACAGTTAAACCAAGAGAATTCTAAATACAAAAACACAGCAAAACTTGACAGAGTTTAAGATAATTGGCAAGTCAGAATCTCAAAAAATCCAAAAGGGTAGATATGCACACTAAAGAGATGCTTAAATAAAAAGCTGAAACTAATACATGGTGCTAAGAAAAACTCAAAGAAGAAACCACAGTTGTTCTTGACAGGATTTAAAATCCAGTATCACAAGCAAACAGATAGAAAAACCTTGAAAGTAAAAACATGAAGGTCTTTCCAAATGCTTTGGCATAAATGCAAAAATGGACTTGATTTCCAGCTGGCTGTTAATCTGATACATACCACTTGTAAAGCAACCATTGCGGAGGAAAAGTAAGATTACTCTGCACAGAAAGATAACTAATCAAACAGGGACTTGAAGGGAAAATATCAACTAACAGCTGTTTTACTGCAATTCTCACCATTGTGGGAGAGGTTTTACTCAAGGTCAGAAAAAAATGACTGCATTCTCAGAACACACCCCATATTCTGGAAGAAAAAGTCACATTTTAAAAGTTCTCTTTACACTATAAAAAGCAAGGGGAAGTAGTGCCTTTGTTACAGATCAAGGAGCAACTTTACCCCCTAGCATGCCACCTGCACCTGAAACCCTACTCAACCTCTGAAAGAAACATTAATCACAATATCTAGACTCACTGAGTCAGTAACAAACTGATCCAGTTGTAAGTGCAATTTGCATTTTTGTGTACCCAAAGCTGCTCAAGCTCTAAAGAAAAAATATCATCTTGACAAATGTGAAATGTGCCTGGCCAGTAAAATCAGACAGGCAGTGGGTGTTCCTACAAGATGTTGGCACAAAGAAGGGAAAACTGAAGTCAGCAGGAAACATTCTTTCCCACTAAAAATTAAGAGGGTGAAAATTAGACAATTTCTCTTAAAAAAATAATTTCCATAAAATGTTGCCATCTGGACTCTGCATGTTATGTCTGGATCCATAGGATGCTTGAAACCATACATAATTTTGAGATAATAGATAATGTGCAGCCAATGAACTTTCACTCCTACACTTGAATAATAACATAAAGGGAGGCTTCAAACCTACAGCCCACAGGAAATAGCAGAAGGACATCTCATACAACTCCAGGACCAGGCTCTTTTCTGATCCTGGCCAGTACTTACACAAAGATAACCCTGCGTCTGCCATGACTCACATGCTGCCAGTAGGAAGATCAATGGCTCCTAAAGGATGAGCAATTGAGGAAATCAATCAAGGAAATTACCAGATGCTTTTCCCTCTTCCTATATATAGGAAAATTTACAAACTCCCAAAATAGACTTTGCAGCAATAGTCAGCTTGTACTTTTCCCTTTTACAAACTGTCCTGGGCCACAGAAAACTCCCACAACTCATTTGAACATATGAGAACTTTTATACTGAGTGAGAGATTGGCTCACCCAGTACTGTATGCTTTAGATGGCAGCAGATTTCCAAGGTCTTAGATATCTTTTCCTGCATAGCTGCTTAGGATCCTTTGAAAGAGAGATGTCAAAAACTGAGCCTTGGATTTCCTGCATATAGGTGATGAGATCTATGATCTAGCTATGTCCCCTTCCCAATTTTTAATGTGCTGAAAATGTAATAACAATGTAATGTAATTGCATTGTAATGTAATTGTTACAAGTTGTGGTCAATCTAAATATTTCTCTAGTACAGTTAGGTTGCCAACTTCCAGGGGGTGTCTGGAGAGCTCCTGCTATCCTGATCTCCAGGCAACAAAGATCAATTTATTGTCAAAGGCTTTCACGGCCGGAATCACTTGGGTGCTGTGGCTGGCATCTTCAGATCCTCTGAATCAGATCCTCTGATCCATCAGATCTTCTGAAGATCAGATCCTCTGAAGATGCCAGCCACAGATGCAGGCAAAATGTCAGGAGAGAATGCTGCTAGAACACAGCCATACAGCCCGGAAACCACACAGCACCCCAAAGATCAATTTGCCTGGCTCCACCCCAAAATCCCCAGGTATTTCCCAATCTGGAGCTTGCAACCCTAAATTCAATGCTAGCAGTCTCTTGAAAATGGATGGAAACGAGATACTCTGAGACCCTGGACAGGGGCCACTCACAATCCTTCCAGAGCAGTGGTCCTCAACCTGGGGGTTGGGACCCCTTTGGGGGTCGAACGACCCTTTCACAGGGGTCGCCTAAGATTCTCTGGATCAGTTTTCTCCATCTGTAAAATAGATAAATGTTAGGGTTGGGGGTCACCACAACATGAGGAACTGTATTAAAGGGTCGCAGCATTAGGAAGGTTGAGAACCACTGTTCCAGAGTGTGACATCAGTGCAGGGGAGGGGGGAGAGAAGGGAGTGCACTTCAAAACTTTGCCCCTTCCCCGCATGGGTATTCAAAGCAAGGCTCACCTGCTCAGATCCTTCAGAAACAATGGCTACAGATCATAAGATTCTGTGGCTGCCTCATGTTTACTAGATAAGTGTTCTGAATTTCCTGTCATAGCAGAAATTCAACTAGTAACGTTTCCCCCCACCCACCACCACCACCACCACCTCCACCCTTGAATGCTGTGTTTGGACATTGGTAGAAAGGGCTCTAAAGCCATGTAATACCTCTTCTTCTTATCACCTTCTACTAATCATCAAGTCTGATAATCTTGGAGTCAGTATATTGCAGAAAAATAAAACAAGTCTTACCATGCTACTGATAAAGAGGCCAGGAAACTTAAAAACTAGTTGTTTTGTGATATTTTGGTACATAACCTCCTGAATTAGAATGACAACTGTGATTTTCCTGCTTTTCACATTACAAGACAACTGTGTATTCCAGGTAGTGCTAGGGCAAAATCCCAACTCTGCTGGCTGTTATATTTTGCCAAGTTACTTTGCAGTCATTTCCCCCTTTTCCAGCAACTCAGACAGCACCAGAAATCTTTTTGCATTATGGTGACGCAAAGTGCCCTCAGGGTACAGCCGACTTATAGCAACACCCAAAGGGTTTTCAAGGCAAGGATATTCAAAGGTGGCTTGCCATTGCCTGCCTCTGCATAGGAACCCTATGCTTTCTTAGTGGTCACCCATCCAAACACTAACCAAGGTTGATCTTACACAGCTTTGGAGGGCTGATCAGATTGGGTGAGTCTGCGTTTACATACAACTCCTGATAATTCAATTAAGGGAAGAATAAAGTTATTAGTCAGTTTGGATCTCCATGTGGAAGAAAAGTAGTTTAAAAAAAAAATACTTCATTAGTACTAATTTATCCTAGCTCTGTGGAAGTAGCATTTTCCCCTCAGATTAGAAGCTGAGGCATACAAATGAGTTATACTTGAAATATAAAAAGACTAGCACGCATTATGCTAGTCAGATAAATACTGTGATTTTAAAATCTTGCATCCTGATTTGTATAAATCAAATATATTAATATCTGGTCAGTGGGCAAGAGCCAATCAAGAACATTGGTTAAAGCCACTATGAAGTTTCACAGGTTAGGGATAGTTCCCTTATTTTAAATCAGTTCTCAAAATATTTATATCCCACCTTTCCTCCTAAATGGGCTGAAGGAACCTTGGGTTGCCTTTAGGTTTCTGCTTCAAACACTTGTACAGCTTGCATCTGACCCGTGCTGGATGGATATACCATGGTTGCACAACTTAACACGGTTCATAGTGTTTCCTGCTCTATCTTTCCTTAGTCTGCCATGTGGTTAAAAACCAATGATGCTTGAAACCTTGTGATCTAAAGAGACATTAATATGGAGGGACACAGAAAAAAGCAGCCCCATTCTTGTCACAGACTCACTCCAGTTTTTCAGGACCCAGTGAATTCATGTCTGTGATAATATTTGAACTCTGGACTCTCACATTATATTTGTAAATCGGTATGTTGTACCACCTGTTCTGAAATCAAAATTGTTGTACAGGTAGGCTACACAGTTCATTACAGCAGTTGGGAACCTGTGTGAGCTTGGTTTCCTATAGTGGATGTATAAACATCTGGGGAAAAACAGCTACGTGCCTTTTCCTAGGACATTTCCCACTGCCTCAGTGTTACACTTAAATTTAACACTTAAATTATAGGTTGTTACACTAAGCTGTAATAGTCTTTGGTGCTGGTTCCCCTGGCTCCCCAGTTATGGGAATGCAAATTAAACAATCCAACATTGTCTCAATGAACTTACAACATCCCACTAAAATTGCGGAACCAAAGACTGCTTAGTTGGAGGTAGGCATTTCTCCCTATATGGAGGCTGACTGCAGCTGGACTGGATAAATAGTTCTTTTTTAAGCAAAAAGCACTTGGCATGTAACAGCCTCAGGCTGCTCCCACTTCTGCTATGCATAAAGCATATCATTCCCTCTGTACAGTGTAGATTGGTTCACAGAGCAGTTGCCAGCAGTTCAAAACATGCTAAACAATACTGGGGGAGGGGGGGGGGGAGGAACCCTGACCCAGATAAGAATTAAGACAGATAATGAATGTTAGTAATGAACTGAGGCTTTTTCTGCTGTCTTTTTTACCATTTTGGAGACCATCTCTTATAATGGAATAACTTTGTTCACTGATATAACCCTCTACTTCTCCACTTCTGTCCTGGGAAACAACCTCAGTCACAATCAATCAGAAGATGTAAAAAAGTCAGCCTTCGACTTCACAATAGGAATCTGTTTAAACTTCCTTTAAAGCCATCTTGTAAGCAGCCCTTTATACAGGATGAGGACCAATGTGTCAGCAATGTCCTGCACACTAAGTAACATGTGGAACAAGGGGGAAAAAAATACTAGTATGAGTAATTTGGGCCAGTACCTTTGTTACTTATTTCCAAGCCTTCTTAATAGCATATCCTCCAGGCACATTCCATTTTACCATAGATCCTAAAACCATCTATATCCAAACCACGAGAGATTAAAAAAATGGAAAGAAAGTTTAGATTTACAGATAATGACAAAAATGCTACATAAACATAACAAATTTCTGAAATCTGTGAAGCAGAATGTTATGACCACACATGAAGGACAAAATAGAACTCTGAACGGAAGGAAGGCAAGCAAAAGGTAAGGTCATTCTTTTTTTAAGGATCTAGGGGAAACACAACGGGATTGTTTCTTGTCTAAAAAAACTCTATGCCAAACAACAACAACACCCAAACTCTTCAAATTGCATAACACTCTGTCACTTAGCCAACAGTCTGCAATCCTATGAAGTACAACAAATAAAGAGAATTCAGCAGACAGTACTTCCTCTTTTCTAAAAAATGAGAGAAAGCATGGTTACAACATTAGTCTGTGGCATCTTTTGAAATCTTAGATATCTTAACATAATAATGATCTTAAAGAGATGCTGCATAAACACAAAATCCGTGATCAGTGCATTAAGTAGACGGTCACTTAGGCCCTTTCCACCTGCAGCTTTGGAAGCGAACCTCCACGGCATGGGTGATGAATTGTACCGGTGGGAGGCTCAGAGGCTGTTACTTGACGCTAAGGCTGCAAGCTGATCGGCGCCCCGACTTCCTCCCACAGCCAGAGAGGTGGCTCCGCCTCTTGGTCGGCCCCCTCCACTGACCTCGTCTTCCAGCGTCGCTCTGGAGGGCTGCAGGGGTCAGAGAACAGCGTGGGCGGGTCTCTGCAGTCCTCCAGAGCGATGCTGGAAGATGAGGTCAGTGGAGGCGACGGAAAAAGCGGCGTCTTCCCAACGAGGTTTACAGCAGCAGCTTCACGCCACTACCGGGCGGCCAGGGATGGTGTTTTTGCCATCCCTGGGTCACTGTATTTCGCCCGTGCAGAAAGGGCTTTAGTTACCCATGCCATCAAGGGCACGGTTTGTCATTTTGTCTTCTGGCCAAGTTGAAACATATAATCAATGTTTGAAAGGTGGTGAATGTGAATCCCAGATACATTCTGTGAATGCTCAGAAGCAATAAACGTCTAAAACCAGTGAATGCAGAGTTTTACTCAGATGAGATTGTCGGCATTCACCAGTGTAGATCAGATAAGAAGGAACCACATTTACCTGAAGAATTGGATTTATACCCTACCTTTCTCTCCTGTGAGAAGTCACAAAGCAGCTTACAAACTCCTTCCCTTCCTGTCCCCACAACAGACACCCTGTGAGGTAAGTGGGGCTGAGAGAGTTCTGAGAGAACAGTGATGACCCCAAGGCTTCATGTGTGAAAGCAGGGAAACAAATCCAGTTCACCAGATAAGAGTCTGCTGCACATGTGGAGGAGTAGGGAATCAAACCTGGTTCTCCAGATCAGAGTCTGCTGCTTTTAACCATTATACCATGCTGGCTGGAATTGTTACCACTCACCAGATTCACTGTAACACATATAATGGCCCTTTCCGCACAAACCAAATAAAATGTTTTGAGGAAGGAAATAAAATGTTTCCTCCATGGAGTTCCACATGGATTTTTAGCCCTGTATGTTTTATTTCCTGCCTGCCTGAAAAAAGTTTTACTTGAACAGTTCTCTAGTAGTTGTTTTTTTTAAAGTTTTGAAAAAAAATTCACTTGCTGTGTGATCTCTTTAAAACGTTTCCCACACCCCTCTGCAGTTGGCGCCATTTTCTGAGCTCGCACCAGCTTCTTGCACTGTATTTCTGCCAGGTTTTTGGTGGAGGTGGTTGTGTCAACGTAGCTACAAAGATACAACCCTGAGAGAACCACAGCACAAGTCTTTGAAGCTTTGTAACAATGAAGTGAAGAAGTAGGAAAAAACCAAGCTCTCCAGACAGGGACTGCGCAACTTCTGCACTCTACACTGTACACAGTAGATTGCTGTTGCTTTGCTTAATGCTCTAGAAAAGGAATGAAAAAGCCAGTTTCTCTCTTCCAACACCTTTCCCTTCAGTTCTGCACCTATGCTCAGTTTGCCTTGAAACTTTTGCTGTCATCATCACAACCAGCACCATGCATGCCCAGTGAAAAACAAAATATGTTCTCTCCGTGCACTAAAATGAACTCATCCCCACAAAGTACATTTTGACCCTAGGCAGCAACCTTTGGAAAATATTGATCCACAAACAAAAACATTTTGTCAATGTAAAGAGTCAGGACCCAGTGGAGTAATAGTCAATGAATGTGCTTGAAGATATTAAACAAAAATTAACTTGTGACTATCTCTGTCCATAAGGGAGGTGCAAGAAAAATCACTCTCAAGTTAAGTCAAAAGAACTTTTGTAATAAACACTCTGCAAGTGAAATGCTTTGCTGCTGACATGGCTACTCCCTCTGTTCGTGTGTTCTGCCGAAGCATAAGGGGAAAGCATTGAAGCTGTAGACATGTTGGAGCTCATTCCACAATGCCCTAAAAGCTCAGAGAACAGGAATGTGAATTGGCACAACTTTGCTGTGCTCTGAAAAACCAAGCTGTCAGGCTACAAAGAACCAGCACGTGAGGTAAACAACCATGTTCCTAAATATCAGGACCACTTCAGATTTGATACATTTGTCCCACTCAGAGTTAATCTCCATAAAGAGGCAGATGGAGTATGTTGTCACTACTGAAGAATGATACCAGTATTGTCCTTGCTCCAACTATACAGACTGGGGATAATTAGGAAAGGAATTGATAATAAAATGGCAAAGATTATCACGTCCTTGTATAAAGTCGTGGTGTGACCTAACATGGAGTTCTGTGTTCAGTTCTGGTCGCCACATCTCAAAAAAGGATATCAAATAGATAGAAAAAGCGCAGAGAAGGTCAACGAGGATGATTGAGGGATTGGAGCACCTTCCTTATGAGGAGAGGCAGCAGCGTTTGGGACTCTTTAGTTTGGAGAGAAGATGTCGGGGGGGGAGTATGATTGAAGTCTGTAAAATTATGGGATAGAAAATGTTAACAGAGAGAAATTTTTCTCTCTTTCTCACAATATTAAAACTAGGGAGCATACATTGAAAATGCTGGGGGGAAGAATTAGGACTAATAAAAGGAAACACTTCTTCACACAACGCGTGATTGGTGTTTGGAATATGCTGCCACAGGAGGTGGTGATAGGCACTAACCTGGATAGCTTTAAAAGGGGCTTGGACAGATTTATGGAGAAGTCGATCTATGGCTACCAACCTTGATCCTCCTGGATCTGAGACTGCAAATGCCTTAGCAGACCAGGTGCTCAGGAGCAGCAACAGCAGAAGACCACTGCTTTCACATTCTGCATGTGAGTTCCCAAAGGCACCTGGAGGGCCACTGCGAGTAGCAGAGTGCTGGACTAAATGGATTCTGGTCTGATCCAGCTGGCTCTTTCTTATGTTCTTAAAAGACCTGAGTGGTTGAGCAAAATGAGCACTCAATGCCACATTATAGAAAGGGCATTTACTTTTCCAGCATAGAGATGGCCTCCTGAAAGGCTGGTCAGCTATCTTGTGTGAAGCTCATGGTGCTGGGCAGATGCACAAAAAGTTTTTGAATTGCCCACATTCTTAGTCTCTTCTGTACTGAAGTTGCTTAAGGAGGAGTCTTACTACAACTCCCCCTGCCTCCTGCTTCTCACTCATCTTCACAACTGAAACGTGAGACTTTTTCCATGAGTCCAGCAAGGCTGAGATGATGTGAAAAGCCAGTTCTGAAACTGGCAATCGGAGATTTTAAGGAATGAGTGGGGGAAAGATCATATTATAACCCAGTTAGAACTGCAGTTTGCATTATTTTGAAAGGTCAAATGCTATGAGATATATTAAAGTTCCCACTTGCCTAATGAGATTCAATTGTGCAAGCCAGCTCAAACAACTCTGCTCTAGAATCCCACATGCCCAGTGGGACTCGTCTGAATCCTGAATACCAAGAAACAACTCCCCCCCCCCAATCACTATCATACTTAAATAGGCCCATTTCTTTTTATTGGGAATCAATCAAAATGACTTGACTAGCAGCAATAAACAGCATCCATTTCCATTTGACCTATTATAAATTATTAACTATGTACATGTAACCAAAGCTGAGGGTTAGATTAGGCCTGGAGCTCTGGGAATATGGGGAGAAGAAGGGAAGCAAAATGGGACTCTACACTTTTTATATGATGTCCTCTAAATAAATTCAAGAGGCACTAGAAAAAAATACACGCATAAAACTTACCTAGCAGCCAGACAAAGTAGATGTGCATTTGGGCTACCAAGGGTCCAAAATACTAAGAATCAAGCAACGAATGGCATTCATTTTAACTTTGGCCGTTTCCACACGGCCAAGCTCGGGGGGTGCGTCAACGTATACGACGCCAATGCGCCCCCTCAGGACCGTTCGCATGAATGGTCCCGGTAGGGGCAGGGAAGACGGCGCAGCGCTGCACCGTTGCCCGAACGCTTTACCTTCCCTCCGACCTTCTGGCGCATCGCCCAGGCCAGGGGACACGCCCCCCCTGCCCTGCATGATAGCTCTGGAGTCGCAGGGCAGGGGGGGCGTGTCCCCAGGCCTGGACGACGCGCCAGAAGGTCAGAGGGAAGGGAAGGTGTTTGGGAAAGGGGGAGGGTGGTGCCTTCCAGCTGCTGTTTCCGAAATACCTCGCCCAGGGAGCGAGGTTCGGAAACAGCGGCCCCGTGCCACTCGGGGGTTGTGAGGCCGCCGCTGTTGCAATGCAGCAGCGGCAGCCGTGCGAACCCCTCTCCAGGGATGCTGTTTTTAGCGTCCCTGGGTCGCTGTATTCCACCTGTGTGGAAACAGCCTCTGTTTGAAGGAATCCCACAATACAGCCCCAACTGCTACTCTTGGCTCTTTAAAACCAAGAGAGGCAGCTAGATTTTCCTGCTGAACTTTTTATAGCCTGTGATTGTACTTATTGGGGCTCTTGGCCTTTACAGTCAGGGAAAGATAAAATGACTAGGACAGTTCTGTGCGCCCCTTCCTTCAGTTGACTTTGGCAGTAGTATTGCATTATCCCATCATTCCTTCCAAGCTTTCTAAGCAGATGGCTAAGGGATCCAGAGAGGACAAGTAGGACCATTGGTCAGACCTTCAAATCTGGAAGGGATTCAGAAAAGAACAGAAGGGTGAAGAAGAACGAAAGAGTTCTAACTGTCAACCTGCATGGTGAAACTGTCTCTTCCACAACTTACTTTATTAACGTATATATTTTGCTGTGGACTTTACTTTAATTGTACTTATGCCAGGAACCACCCCTGAGGGTGAAATATTTAATAATTTCTTCAAAGAAGGAGGTATATGCCCAGGCCTTTGGGTAATAGGTTCCTTACAAAAAAGAAGTCAAAATAGCATGTTTGTTTTCCAACAGACACAACCCTTAAAACAGGTTCAAACATACATCTGGGTTTTCAACAGATAGGCTAATTTTTTTAAAAAAAATTAAGTAAATGAAGAGGGTTTTTAATGCACAAATATCCATCTTGTAAAGACAGGCCACTATTCTATGTCTGGAAGAAAAAGGATTATCCCTCTAACTGAAAATTAAGCCCTGAATGCATTCCCACCCACATTTTAATAAAATCTCTGAATGTCTCGAGCCAATATATTTCAAGCTGAATTGGAAAAAACAAGAGGCACTAGAGAAGATCTTGTTAAATTACATTGATTACTGGAACATTCAAGAGAAAATCAGAAGGAAATTAGCTTGCATTCCATAGATTACAGTATACCTTTGATTGTGTGTTAAAACCTATGGTTGGTTTTAAAGGAAACAGTTGTATTGCAACATCTGGTTGTTTTGATGTGCAATCTATACTGTAGAGAAGAGGCTACTGCTAGGACAGAATATGGAGAAAGAAAATGGCTCAGACAGAACATATGAGGAAAGCTAGATTCAGATAAGCGTGAAACGAAATTAGTGGAAGGAACATTGAGATATGCAGACAATACCACATTATAGGCAAAAAATACTGAAGACTTAAAATGACTACTGATGAACGTTAAAGCAGAAAATGCCAAAGCAGGATTACTGCTAAATATCAAGATGACAAAAGTGATGACTATTAGGGTATTATATTAAGGTTGACAAAGAAGAAACTGAAATTGTTGAATATTTTTATTCTACTGCTTGACTCCATCATCAATCCAAAGGGAAACTGCAACCAAGAAATCAGGAGACTGCAACTAGGAAGAACGACCATGAAGTAACTAGAAGAGGTGACAAAAATGAAGATAATTCATACCATAGTATTGGCCATTTCTATGTATGGGTGTGAAAACCGGACAATGAAGAAAGCTGCCAGGAACAAAAGTTCTCTCATTTGAAGTGTGCTGTTGAGGAAGAGTTTTATGGATTCCATGGACTGCCAAAAAGACAACCAAGCGGGTTCTAAATCAAATCACTGAACTGGATCGCCCGGGCTAGTCTAATCCCATCAGATCTTGGAAGCAGAGGGTCTGCCCTGGTCAGTATTTGGATGAGAGACAACCAAGGAATAACAGGGTCAAATCAAATCAAACCTATATTCTCCTTAGAAGCTAAAATGACTAAAGTGGGGATATTTTTTTGGTCACAATATGAGACGACAAGAGTCACTGAAAAAGACAATCAAGTTAGGAAAAGTTGAAGGCAGCTGGGAAAGAAAAAGACCCTTATTTCACAAGGCCTGACCAAGACCATTAATGATGTGACATTTTGGAGGTTATTAATTCATAGGGTTGCCATAAATTGGAAGTGTCTTGATAGCACTTAACACACACACATAACATAACACACATATTATATTATAAAAGAGGTGAAGTTAAAAACATGTCTCTTTGACAAGCTAACCATCCATCAGTTTTTGACAGGGGTACATTTATACAAGCAATCCTTTATGTGCTTTCTGAACAAAATTAGAGTACAGAAGCATTTTAAACAAAAACAACATTCTTTTGCATACAGACAGGCCTGTTTGTCTGTCATACAGTGTAGAAGTATAGTGTACTATTGATATTTAGTGGCATATATACTGTTGGAAGATGAGCAAATAGATCTTTCAGTGTTATGTACACCAATGCCTTTCTACTCTTCTACTCTCTGCATTCCACAAACAGGCCAGTCTCTACACAAAAGAATACACAGACATAAATCTGACATTCAGAATCACAGTACTCAGACACCAATGGGGCAACATTTTACTCTTCCAGGACATTCAACTGCTGATATAAGAATGGCAGTTCTCTTATTTATAAGTTTCAAAGAGAGACTGCTGAACTTGAATTCATCAGCAATTTCAGGACAATAGATCCACCAAGGCTCAACAGGGACATAGGATTCTTATATCATCGCAGATGCAAATTTTCTGCATATTCTACCTCTTTGCTCTAATTAAATTGATTATATTTTGTATTATAACTCTACATTCAGCCTCCAGCTGGTCCTTCTTTCAAACATTCCTCTCATCTTCTGACATGGATTTTCATTCTGATGAAGTGTGCTTTGACTCACAAGCAAGTGGAACATTTTTCCCCTCCAAAATTTTACTGGAGTCAACATTTGTCCCACTTTTACAATCTAATAGAACTATCTACCTGATTCTATGATTCTGAAGTAGTCACATGATGTGCAAACATGATACAGCAAAATATAGCAGTAGTCTTGGACATATGCAAAATGACAGCGCTAAGGCTCATTCCGCACATGCAAAATAATGCACTTTCAAACTGCTTTCAGTGCTCTTTGAAGCTGTGTGGAATAGCAAAATTCACTTGCAAACAGTTGTGAAAGTGGTTTGAAAACGCATTTTGCGTGTGCGGAAGGGGCCTAAGTGTATATCTGCAATTACATTGGAAGTTTTGTATAATCTGTTTGGTTTCCCCACCCCTGCCAGCATCTAAGCAGTTTGCTGCCTTCATCTAATATGTGTTCTCTTGCAAATTCCTTATCTTGTTTGGAAGTTTTAAATTATTAGGCAAGAAATTCATTCAAGGTTGTTGTGTTTTGAGTGGGTAGGTTTGACAAGGGACAGTGGGGATGTTTAAAGCAAAATAGGACACTAATGTAACAGTGCAGATATTGCCTTAAGCAAGCCTGCCAAGCATTAATAAATGTTACCTCATTCTAAGGATTCTTTGTGCAAAGATTTTCCCTGAAAGAAAGTAAGGCATTGAAACACTCAGGAATGCAGTGTGGGTTTTTCTGACCCTGAGACACAAGAGTGTCTTGGTGAGTCCCTTGACAAATGCTCCCAGGCTAAGAGAACTATAAAAAGTAATGAAAGAAAAAGTTCTGCAGCCTGTCTGAAGCAAATTAGAGAAGGAAGGGATGCACAGCCAGGCAACTGAACTCCTCCAAGAAAGTTAGAGAATGCTACAACAGGAAAAAAGTAGGAAAAGGAAAATAGGAAAAAGATCACTTTTTAATTTATGGATAGTACAGTCAGTCCTCTCAAAAGTCGAACCGGGGTAAAAATTCTTGCAAAACATACTTCAGTGCAAATTTCTATTAAAGACAAGATTCATGGACATTAAGGGCCATTTCATGAGATACATATGAAATATTGGGTTTTGGAAACATTCAGACACTAATACAATTCTTAAAAGCATGCTTGTTCAAACAGGTTTTGATACACAGCAACTGGCAAAGTCTCTTGGAACTCCCAGTTAAATGTTTTAAAGTCCACACAGACAACAGAAACCTCATTCAGACAATAGAAACCTCATGCCTTCAGTTGTCCCACAGATTAGACTAATTCAAGGAGGAAGGTATATAGACAGAGCAGCTATATGGGATCTCTCCCATGCGACAGTATATCCACAATGCTTGTTTGGGAGTTTCTAACTTAAATTGATTTATCTATACCCTCCTTTCTCTTCCTGAGATCTAAAGAAGCATACATCATTCTCCTCTCCTCCATTTTATCCTCACAACAACCCTTGTGAGAGTATGTGTGACAGGCCCAGGTCATCCTGCCTCACACAGTAGGGTATTTGAACCAGGGTTCCCCATATTCTAATCCAGCATTCTCACGACCATACCACATTGGTTCTTGTTGGCTGTTAGAAACAGAAGTACAATTCATACACAATGATAAATCATGATCTGTCATTAACAGGAACAAGCATTGCAGCCTTTGAGTTCATGCGCTCTGAACTACAACCAACTGCTTATTCTCTTGCCTCCAAACCAAGCCACAATTTAATCCTTTTTTTTTCCACTTTGGAAACCTGATTTGGAGGTGAGAGAACAAACATAGTTTCTGGCCTGGCTATAATAAACAAAAATATCAGACCACTGAAGAAGAATGATGAATCCCCAAGTGATGAGTGAAAGAAGAAGGGAAGAAAAGGAGGCATAAAAGCCCAAGGATTTCCGAGGCTTATTGCTGTAATTAACATGGAACAAAATGGCCTTCTCTAATCCAGACAATTCATATTTCTCTTGCCTCCTTACATAAAAAAAAAAAGTAGTCTCACAGTTGTCTAGCATGATTGCGCCTGAATTATTTTCACAACACAGATAATTTGTTCGGATAGGATTTCAACATGTTGAAGACCTGAAGGAGAGCAACACTACTGAAAATAACTTCTGTAGCATTCAAACAATAAGATGTCATAAATACATTTACCACTTAAAGAGTCCTTAATTAAACTTTTAAATGCTGGGCTGAATTTTTTTTTAAAAAAAAAAAGTGGTATTACAGAGGCCTTGTGAGGAGGCAGTCTAATATCTGCTGCTATTTTAAAGTACAGAAACAACACCAAGGAGACTTTATTGTGCATCTTTTCTGAGCTAGGTTTCCATCCATTTTGCTGTTTCCTCCAGTTTCATAGTTCAATTAGCCTTGTATAAAAATATACCTGCTCACATTAATGTACCCTTCATTAACAATGAAGCTGTATGTACCCGTGCATTATGAAGAGCTAGTATGGACTAAATAGAATGTATGCTATCATGTATTTCCTTTGTGTTTACAGAAGGGTCACGATTTCTGTAGCTTCCCTCCCTGACCTACTGACCCCCAATTTGCCTTTTATGCTGCTCCGCAGGGTCTACTGACCACCAGGAATTAAGTTTTGAGAGGGTTCAGGGGGCTGTAGCAAGATAGGGAATTGGAAATTCCCACCATATGAAGTCTGCAAATTATTTTTGCTAAGTTTAGATAAGTATATTTTCAAAGGCTTTCACGGCCAGAATCACTGGGGTGTTGTGGGGTTTCCGGGCTGTATGGCCATGTTCCAGTAGCGTTTTCTCCTGATGTTTTGTCTGCATCTGTGGCTGGCATCTTCAGAGGGTCTGAAGCCGTGGTGGGATTCAAATAATTTAACAACCGGTTCTGGTGGTGGAATTCAAATAATTTAGCAACTGGTTGCTTACAAGCACCATTTTAACAACCAGTTCTGCCAAAGTGGTGCGAACCTGCTGAATCTCACTACTGGTCTGAAGATGCTAGCCACAAATGCAGGCGAAATGTCAGGAGAAAATGCTACTGGAACACAGCCATACAGTCCAGAAACCCCACAATACCCATTTAGATAAGTGATTTCCAAATTGTGTTTCAGGGAACCTGGGCTTCTTAAACCAGGTTAGAGTCCCTGAATGTCAGTTTGTCCAACATTTCTAGCATCCTCCTAAAAAACACAACTGTAGGACAGTACAGTGCATGATGAGAGTGATTTGGGATAAAAATGAGATCATTGGTCTAGATCAGGGGTCTTCAGACTATGGCCCTCCAGATGTTCATGGACTACAATTCCCATCAGCCCCTGCCAGCATGGCCAAGTGGTAGGACTCATGGGAATTGTAGTCTATGAACATCTGGAGGACCATCATTTGAAGACCCCTGGTCTAGATAGAAAGGCGATTCACCTACTGTACGGCCTGCCTACTCTGGGATCTTTGCATGTATACTTTAAAAAAAAGAAATGGACTTTTAGCTTCCAATAATGTACCAATGTTTGAACTTAAACTTATTTTTCCTTGGTCACATTGCAAATAATAAATCAGCCCCACCTAACTGGATTGTGAATTGGAGTCGTCTGCATGTCCATGTCACATTCTATCAAGAGGTTTTCTAAACTATACCTTTTTCCATCAAAAGAACCAAGTGTAGTCAGTGGTGGTGAGGTGGAAAAAGCGTGTTTCTGCAGTTGAAAATAGTCCTGTTTGGTGTGAAAGGGTATAGTTGACAGTGTGAGAGCCCCAGGTACTGGCTGAGCAGAGGGTGTTCCGCTTGCTGCAACAGCAGAGGCAGGAACTGCCTCTGGAGCTGTGAGGCTCAGCACTGCATCAAGCCCGGAGACTGCAGCACTGTGCCCCATTCCAAAAAAGGAAATAGGGGGTGATTCCCCCCCCCCACTCTGCTGATGACCAGAGCTGCCACAACAGCTCTTGATGTGCCCAGATTGCCCCCACCGCTCAAAACCAAAACCAAACCCTGCAGCCAGTGGTGGGAATCAAATAATTTAACAACTGATTGTTTATAAGCACTGTTTTAACAACCAGTTCTGCCAAAGTGGTGCGAACCTGCTGAATCCCACCACTGCCTGCAGCCTCCCCTCAAAAAAATAAATAAATCCCAAATCCTGCAGCTGGTGCCCAGAGAAACAATTGGTGTGTAGTTCTCCTCTACTCAAATTCCCATAGGCTGCAGCTCGTGGGAACAAGAAGCTGGTCTTCAAACTCTGGGCTGGGCAGGAAAGGAAGGTGCCCCATCAAGCCTGGAGACTGCAGCACTGGGCCCCGTGCAGATTCTCCACCTCTCTCCAGCAGCAGCCAGTGCCCAGGGTGAGTTATTCCTTCAGTGCAGCGCTGGAGAGCAGCGAATAAGTGAGCAGGATTGTCACTCCCACACCTCCCGGTAAGCCCTTCCTCCTGTCTCTTTGCCACCTTGCCTGCCCATGCCTCGTTCTGGCTCTCTTTCCATGATGCTGCTACTTCACTGAACAAAACAGAAACAGAACCATAAGGTAGGCACTAGGACTACAAAGAAGGTCCAGGAAATAGTGGTGGATGAATACAATTCTACTTAGTTCTTTTGATGGAAAAGATTATAGCATTATATAAACAGTTAACTGGCAGCCAGAATGGGAATGAGTAGATTCACTCACTTTTGGCAGTCACATCTGGCCCATATCCCACTCTCAGACCTTTTTAGCCAAACAGTGTAATGATATAGTCATTACTAAAGGACTTTATAAATGTCTTGTGTTGTCTTCAGAAAATCAAGATTTTTTTTAGCTGAAGTTCTTCAGAGGCTGATTGAGACATCTCACTTGAATCACACCTCTCTCAGTCTAGATCAGGGGTAGGGAACCTGCGGCTCTCCAGATGTTCAGGAACTACAATTCCCATCAGCCTCTGTCAGCATGGCCAATTGGCCATGCTGGTAGGGGCTGATGGGAATTGTAGTTCCTGAACATCTGGAGAGCCGCCGGTTCCCTACCCCTGGTCTAGATCACTACATTTCTACAGATAATGACTCTGTGGCTGCAAAGACATTCTCCATTCTCATCCACATTGACCCACTTTAGTCCCACACTGCTTACCAGGTATCCAAAGGCTGGGGCTGTATGGACTCCAAGACGCACACAAGAATGCACATTTGCACTAGGTGCTGGGTGCAGAATCTGAAATAAGGTTATGTTATTACTTACTTTGTATCCTTTCTAAGGTGCTCCTGGTTGCAATGTGGCCTGCAGAGATGGCTGGGCAGAGACACAGTGACTGGCCCAAAGCCACTAAGCTTTATGGCTAAGATGGTATTTCAAAATGAGACTCCTACATTCATACCCAACACTGTAACCACTACACGACATTATCATCTCAGAATGTAGGGGAAGTTTCAAAATTTCAAGCAGCAAAGTTTCTCTGTGCTACAAAGAAGGAGGAGGAGGAGTTTGGATTTATACCCTGCCTTTCTCTTCTGCAAGGAGTCTCAAAATGGCTTGCAAACTCCTTCCCTTCCTCTCCCCACAGCAAACACCTTGTGAAGTAGGTGAAACTGAGAGAGTTCTAAGGGAACTGTGACTACCCAAGGTCACCCAGCAGGCTTCAGGTGTAGGAATGGGGAAACACATCCAGTTCACCAGATTCCAGTCCGCCAAGAATCAAACCCAGATCTCTAGATTAGAGTCCACTGCTCTTAACCACGACACCAAGACAAGCAGAACAAACCATGCAAAGTAGGTCTACTTCAAACAGGTTACTTTTTTGGCATTGAATGTACATTATCACTTTTGTCCAAACTTGGACTTTTAAAAATTAATGCTTTTAAAAAAATAAATGCCCCACTAGAACCTCTCATATTAATTAGAGAAAAGTGAATTAAATGTACGCAAATAAAATTACAGTTAAAAAAAGAGTAGCATGTGACACTGAATTTATCTTGTACTTCTGCTTATCAAAGAGAGAGAACAATGTCTACCAAATCCCCTTCCCTGCCGTAGCACCTCCCTACAGTGCAATACGATTTCCAAACGTTTCTCTTTCTCAGAAGCAGCTTTCAAAGAGAGGACACAGAAGATAACAGTAGTAAGTGAGAGAACATTATACAAATAGAGTTTGGTTAATGGCTAATAAGTCCCAAGTCCCAAAACTGCCATGTTATGGATACCCACAAAAAGACTATTAAAACCCCAAAATGACATCCTCTGGTAATAAATTCTATAATGGATTAAATATGTATTACATGCAATACTTCTTTTGTCTTCCCTGAACCTACTGCCAAGCAATTTCATTGCATGACTTTCAAGTTCTGGATGACTGTGCATGATTTTGCTGCCAGCAGTAACCTGAAT
Organism: Sphaerodactylus townsendi; assembly: GCF_021028975.2. Classification (NCBI taxonomy): domain Eukaryota; kingdom Metazoa; phylum Chordata; class Lepidosauria; order Squamata; family Sphaerodactylidae; genus Sphaerodactylus; species Sphaerodactylus townsendi. The sequence continues at coordinate 71,998,773 of NC_059426.1, read as the reverse complement.
TATTTGTGCCTTGCAGGAACTTGCTTTCTAGAATACTAAGGTGGAAACACTTGCTATATGGGAAATGGGAAATTCCAAGATATGGGAAATGTAGAAACACCCAGTGAAAGATTACAAGGCAAGGAATTGCTGGTTTGCTAGAACCAAACAGCCCTGAAAAATGAAGCAAGGATTTCAGCTGAGTTCTGGGACATCAGGATTCAAATGTAATTACCAGTGTAGCAGAGATGATTAGGAATAAAATGAATTACAATGCACAGTTCAAATGTACAGGTATAAAGATGGAAAGAATAATATAACTTATTTTTCCCCAAGTATGATGCTGAAAATTGGATTCACTTGGCACAGGACATGTAAGTGAAACATTTATCAAAACGCAACTATGGCCTCTTACCAGGGTTGCCAACTTCCAGGTGGGGCCTGGGGATTTCCTGGAATTATAACTGATCTGCAGCTAATAGAGATAAATTCTCCTGGAGAAAATGGCTGCTTTGAAAGGCAGACACTATGCGCCATTATACCTCATTGAGGTCCCTCCCCTTGCCAAATTCCACCCTCCAGGTTCCACTCCCCAAATCTCCAGGAATTTCCCAGAACTGGCAACTCTCTTCCTTACTCATCCTTAAAAAAAAAAAAAGAAGAAGCCCTTTTATACTTTTCTCATCCCATTACCCATCAGCATGAAAAAGTCCCAGATTTGCATGAAAATATTAAATGTTTAAAAATGGTGATTTAAGGACAAATTAGATCTTGTGAAGCTAAGTCATGAGATCAACCACCATTTTGGTTGTTGCACATCCACCGCAAACAATGCTACAATATTCAGTGGTGTTAAAAGTGGGAGGAGGAGGCTAGCAAGGCGGTGGAGAACAGAATAGCAGCTGTAGCTGAGAAATAGAAAGCAGGTGATGAGTGAAATGGATATATATATATATATATATATACATATATATATATATATATATATATATATATATATATATATATATATATATATATATATATATATATATATATATATATATATATATATATATTTATTTATTTATTTATTTATTTATTTATTTATATTTATATATATATATATATAATATATATATATATATATATGGGGACAGCAGGGGGTATCTCTGAGAGACAGAAAAAAGGAAGAGGTGGCATGAGAGGCAGTGGCAGCAGCAATCAGCAGTATATGGTGGGAGAGTTGGGAGAAGGCAAAAGAGGGCAAAAGGGAAGCAGTGAAGAAGTGGAAGAGGTGGCATGAGGAGGCGGTGTGGCTTGGCAATCAGCGGTATATCAGTGGTGGGAGAGTTGGGAGGAGGCAAAGAGAGGCAAGGGAAGAAAAAATGAAAGAGTGAGAGAGACAGCAATGTCTTGAGTTAGGAGGAGCCAGTAGGATGGAATTCCCCCAGGCTTCCTTATGTGCCTGTATGTGCACGCGCACATGTGCAAGCATGTGCATTTGCAGCCCCTGTACCTTATTTCAGTTTTGGCTGTAGCATACAATGCTGAGGAGCCGGCAATAATGCTTGGCAAGAGACCAAACAGAATTAAAGTTGATTCTTAGCCATAAAAGGTACATATACCTTCGACACGTGCCTGGGAAAGTCACATGGCCTCCCTCTTCATTACTTGTGCTGTGAGTGGCTACCCATGCTATGAAGTCATGGCGATCCTCAGCCCACGTACAATAAACACTGAAGACCTGACCTTCACCTAGAGAGTGATGACTGTTTGCTTCAGTACTCTTTTCCCATTTCCCAGAAAGATGTGGATGGTCGTTTGTGTAACCCTTTAACAAAGTGATTGTTTTTAATACCACAGCCAATCACAGCTTACCTGGTAGAGGAAAAAGATTTGATAAGAAATATAACCCCTGCTACATTACCTGCTGAAACATTAACAAAAACACATGAATATACACCATCCTCCGCTGGGAGAGTGTCACATGATATCGGAAGATGCCCCTCTTTCAAATGAATCCAACATAGATCTTTCAGGGCCTCGCAAAATCCCCGGCACGGTGGAGGTGTTACTGGAAGAGAAGTGTTACACCCAGGTACCAGCAGCAAGCAGAAAAACCACTCCAAGTAGCGGTGACACCGCGATTTAAGAAGCCCCTCCCACTCATGCAAAGCAGCCCGAATTTCATCCTCACTGCCATGATGCAAATAATTCGGCACTCGGAAATGCTTCATGCCCAGGTTGTTGCAATATGACAGCTTGGCTGGTAAGGGCAAGCAGTGGCCAGCTGTTGGAGTCAATCCAGAATAAAAGGAAGGAAGCCCTGCACTACTATTGCTAAAATGTTGCACAGTGTAGGTTAGTAGAAACTCAAGAGATTCAGAGTTACTGGCAGGGGGGAAATCCGTTAAATTAGTTGCATTTGAATTAGAAACAGAATCACTAGAGTAGTTCTTATTTGCATCAGCTACTGATATCCCAGAATGCTTAAAGGGGTGTTTTTTAAGGCTGTGATGGGTACTATTGTTATCATAGGCCGATTGGTTTGAATTTGCAACATAAAGGGATAGCCAGTTGTCTGAAGCTCCCACCACCTTGGATGTAATTCCAACATCCACGCTGCTATTAGCCTGAAGCTTCTGCAATTCCACAATATTTGCGCTGGATACAATTCCTCGGTTTTCTGAGAAAGCTCCCCGATCTGCCCTTAGTTCTGGAGTAATAGCACCTTCTCGCCCTGCATCTGTGGATTCTTGAAAAGGCACCACATCCCTGCTGGCTTGGTCATCAGGTGAAAATGAGAAAGTAGCACTACCTGGGAGTGGCATCTCAGGCTTCTTTAACAGAACTTGAGTCTTGTTCCACAGTAAGTTGGGTTTTGTAATCACTGAGAGAGAAATCTGAGACTGCTCAGTTTCCAGCAAGATCTGCACCTCACGAGTCAAGTTGGCAGTAACATTCTGGACAGAAGCAAGCTCTGTAGTACTAAGAGGGGAAGTATCCAAAAAACCAGTTGTCACCAGTGCCTCGGTCCTCTTTGTCTCTTCAGTTGTCTTTTTATTCCACTGCTGAACCAGATTCTGGATTTCTTCAGCGACATTGAGTACCTCAGTCCCTACCCCTGCAGTATTTCCCTCTTGGCCTCCCAGTTCAGAAGGTGATGCAGTAGCTGTAGTAGGGGCAGTTGTGTCTGCAGTCAGGTCTGGTCTCTTAAGGGTGAATATATTCCATACTTTTCCCGTTTGCTGTGTGGTGCTTTCAGAGGGGATGATCAAGGTGGTTGCCTCGGATGTGGCCAGCTGATGTGTCATCTGATCCTCAGTATCGACAGCCTTTGTGGGAGACAGGGTTGTTTTCTCTGAACTCCCCCAAAGCCAACTCCTCCAGCCCTGGGCATTTGATAAGCTACAGGTCAGCAACAGCAGGAGTCCAAAATTCTGCACAACTCGAGCCATTAAAAGTTTGCTTGGGGGTGGGGGGGAAGGAGTATGCTGTGGAGCAGTAAATGGTGAAAGGAAGAATTCGCATTGATCTGTTCTCTGGAGCTCTGAGGCTGGGAAGCGTGCAGCTCTCTTCCAAGCAGATGTAAGACTAGCGGAGGTGTGGCTAACAAAGTCCTCCCTCCAGCAGCCTGCTTCCCAGTTCATTCCAAAGTTACTGTACAGCCTGTCACATTCTCTGCTGCAAGAGAGGCGGGTGTTACAAGCATACTGGCCAGCTGATTTGTACCCACAGGAAGGCAGAAACCTTCTGTTAACACCACTTCACAGTTGAAACCTGTTGATTTCCCCCCAAGCACACTAAAAATATTTGGGCATGTTAAACTCCTCCCTGCCCTCAATGGATAATAAAAATGGCAAAGAGAACTTTTTCCTTTGTGGTTGTTTAAGTGTAATTTCCTTGACTTAAAACATTAGCAGCATTATTGACAGCCCTGACTCTCCTCCAGGGAGATTACTCTTGGGAAAGACACAGAATGGAAAGAAGCAAAAATAATTGCAGGGTGGTAAATATACTCCACTCATACAACAGTTGTAGAAAGCAATTATCTTTAACTGACTTCGTCTTCCACGTCCAGCTATGTTGGTATTATATGGCATGATCCAGCTCAAGTGATTTTGAAGGAAGAGTTAAGCAAATGCTTAAATCTCTTCCTGTTGAACTGAACAGAAGAAAAAGAGAGGAGAAGTTTGGATTTATACCCAGCTTTTCTCTCCTATAAAAAGACTTAAGGTGGCTTACAAACGCCTTTCCCTTCCCCTCCCCATAACAGACACCTTGTGAGGTGGGTGAGCTGAGAGAGTTCTGAGTGAACTGTGACTAGTCCAAGGTCATCCAGCAGGAATGTAGGAGTGGGGAAACAGACCTGGTTTACAGATAAGAGTCTGCCATTCATGTAGAGAAGTGGGGAAATTAAACCCCATTCTCCAGATTACAATCCACTGCTCTTAACCACTATCCCACGCTGGCTCTCTAAACCAAACTGTGACCACAGTTCTCAAGAATTAATACAAATGGATTATCCAAAAACCTTACCAGAGTAAGCACCAACACATTGATTATGCTTCATTATCAAATCTACTAAAAAGGGGTGTGAGGGAGGAATGCCTTGAATCTCCTGGCTGCATAAGAAAAGCTGTACCAGACTGTGAAGTTCTGTCCACACTTGAGAATAAATTCCACTGGATTCAGTGTGACTACACATGAGTAGAAATGTCCATAATCAGATTACATGGAGGACAGGAAGCAACAGGAGAGCTAGTGTGGTGTAGTGATTAACTCTAATCTGGTGTGGCGGACTCTAATCTGGTGAAGTGAGTTTGCTTCCCCAATCCTCCACATGAAGCCTTGGGCTAGTCACAATTCTCTCAGAACTCTCTCAGCCCCACAAGGTGTCTGTGGGATAGGAGGTGATTCTTTGAGACTCCTTTTGGTAGAGAAAAGCGGGGTTTAAAAATAAACTTTTCTTCTTTAAAAGAAATCCTTCTTGCATGCCAAGCTTCTGAGAGGTTGAGCGACAGTGGAATGGGAATGAAAGCTGCTAGGACAATGACAGAGTTGCACATATTCATACTGTGCAAGGCAAATTAAAGGGAATACTTTGTGACCAATACTATAATTGTTTCCAGGGAACATATTTGGCAAGGGAGGGGATGCAGAACAGCAGGATATGTTCACTAGACCAGTACTCTGCAACTGCAGAGCCCCACCTACTCAGTGAGCTCACCTCCAGAGCTGCTTCTCTGTTGCTTTTTTAAAGGACTTGCTGCTGGTACAAATGAATAGAGAGCAAAGGTATCCATTCACACACCGTCCCTTTCTCAACCCAAATTTCTACAAGAAGTGGTAGGAAAGTAAGGTGTGATTACTCTGTGGTGGCAAGGATTCCTTTTTTAGCATAAACCGGGCCCCTTTTCCTTCTGTCACATTCTTTCCTGTAGAGTGCCTGCTACTCGGTCAGTCTTATATGCTAGTGGATCCCAGCACTGGAGAGGTTCAAGATAGTTATATTAGACTGTTAGAACTAAGCCTTATTTGTGAAACTGTATGCATGTAGGCAGTGGTGAGATTCAAAAAATTTAACAATCGGTTCCGGTGGTGGGATTCAAAAAATTTAACTAGTTGTCTACAAGAACCATTTTAACAACCAGTTCTGCCGAAGTGGTGCAAACCTGCTGAATTCCACCACTGCACGTAGGATAGTCTCTGCACAATTGAGAACCCTGGGAAAAGAACTGATGCAGGTTCTGAACATAGAGAAAACTTGGAGCATCTGCACTTGGAGCTGAATATACTTCATAGAGAAGTTTAACTTAAAATGTCCTATTACATATGTGATGGAATAGTACTGTAAAACTAGCAAAATCACACATGACTGTGAAAAGCATCTTTGCCTTTTGATCTCCTGGAGGGAGGACAGGAAACTATGCAGAGGTGCTAGGATGAGCACTTAAAGGAGCCTAAGTTACCTCATGGCCTCGAACAGAGTTTTCTTCCTGGGAAGGGGAAAACAAAGGTTTTGGAATTCCCATCTTGAGATGTGGTCAAGGGGAAGCATCTCAAATGGGCCATGGGTTCCCGGAATGAGGGACAAAGGAAGCAAAAGGGATGATGACCACCTAAGCAGTCCCCTTAACTGCATCTAAGTTTTATTTCTTTGTTTTCTGTTTTTTTCAATAAAAAATCGTTGAGACCTCAGCTGGTTCATGAGTTATTGGAGAAAAGAACCCAGGTTTTAATGAAACAAAGCGTGGCTCTCCCAGGCTTGCTTTCAATGATATGAGTGGCAGCTTTTGTGGTCTCCGATACTCCAGGACACACACCTTACCGTGGATTGCGGCAGGCTTGCTTTCATGATATGGTGGCAGCTTTTTGAGAGGATCTTCAATACTCCCCGGTGTGCAAGCTGGTAACCAGAGGCTCGAGAGAGGATCTTTCAGAGGCAGGGATGGGATTACCAGGACAGCATGAATGTCTTGGAGAGGAGGTGAGCCGGCAGCAGCATTACTGAGGGGAAGCCGGAGGGACCAGGGCTCTCAGGGCTTGAGCAGAGTGGCCCCCACCAGAGCAGTTCCTGGAAAGTGAGAATAGCTGGGCAGCTCTCCTAGAGAACTTTATGCTGGATCAACAGCTTTTTTGGGAATCTCTTTGATGGCACATGAAAAGGAGTGGGCAAGGAAAAACAACCCACAAAGTTTGAGGCTGGGGGGGGGGAAAAACCCTCTCAGGAGAGAGAGAGTCAAGCCGATGGCTGGAATGCAGTTCCACATTCAGATGCAAGCTATGTGTCTGTGGTCAGGGAGAGAAAGCGGGAGAGAAGCCGAGAGCGGAACAGCATCCAACCCAAAAGGGGAGATAGAAAAGCCTACAGCTGGGATGCACTTTAGCCCTGAAGCAAGTGGTGTGCATCGTGCTGGGGTGGAGGAGAGAGAGAAATCGCCAGCCTAAGGTGTTTCAGGAGCATGTGACTTCACAGGAGCCAGCAGTTAAAAATGAGCTCCCATAGCAGTGATCCAGCAGCAGAGAGAGTCGGTGGGAAGGGAAGTAATTTCCCAGGAACAGAGACTCTGGGCAGAGAGAATGAGACGTGAGCCAGTGATTCTGGGACAGTCCATTCAAGTGTGTGGCTCAATAGAGACTGCATCAGATCTATCTTCCATCAAGATGAATCTACTGAAGGAAATCCCATACAAAACATTTGGCGGGCAGATGTATGTTAAATTGCCTTGTGAAGTTGGTGTAAAATTAATGGATTTGGTGGAATTACATGTAAGTTTTAAAAAGTTTAATGGGAAAATTCGTGTTTTGACCCATGAGAAAGGTAATAAGGATTTCATAATTGGTACTGACTTACTCTTTAGAAATGCACAAATGAATGTTTCCACTAACTCCCAGGAAAGTGTTTTTTGTGATGGGGTTGTGGAAGATGAAATATTGTGTGAACAGGGAGAGAGGAGAAAGGGTTGACTCTGGCTGCCAGTCCCTCCAGAGGAGCAGCAGGAGGGGATGCGTGTGAAACAGCTTTGCCAGAAGGGGAGTCACTGAACAGAGCGCCTTAGATGCTCTCAGTGGTGCCTTTGGCTCCACCAGGTAGTAGTGAGCTAGAGGGGGAGGGCAATGTTACTGAAGGGTTAACTTCTCTACCTGACAGTGATTTGCAACAGGAGCCAGAAGTTCGGGAAAAGCCTATCACAGCAGGATACCTGGAGATGCAGGCAGGCCTCTTGAAAGAGAGTGTGGACTTTCCACAAGGTGATGCAATTGTGACTTCACAACCAGTCAAAGCAGTCTATATTGACTTGGCAGATCCTGTAACTGTCAAAAGCAGCAGCATTCCTCTTCAAGCTAAGGGGGATGGAGGTAAAGTGCAAAGAGATTTCTTTTGGCCTGACAGGCACAAAGATTTGCTAGAATTTTGCGAAAATTGTGATGTGTGTGAGAAGGTAGATTTTCCACAAGGTGATACAACTGTAATTACTCAACCAGTCACAACAGTATGTGTAAATGCAGAAGGAGAGAAATTCTCTGTAGATGCAGACTATCAGTATGCTGTGGGTTGGTCTGATATGCAGAAGCCAGTGCAGCAGCTTCAGTTCACAATGTAATTTGCTCAGATTTCAAAGATGTGTTTTACTCTTGACTTGGTAGCGGAATTTGCCTACTGCAGTAATGCCTTTACACATTGAAGCAAAGTGTGGCTAGGGACATGTGTACAGATGTTGCATCATGGAGTAACCAGGAAGAGAAATTCCAAAGGGAGAGATACTATTGTGTTTTCTCCAGAGAAGAAGGAAGGTATCAGACTATGGTTGAAAAGTGAGCATGAGTCTTGTAGTTAGATGCTCCAAGAGCAGGGGTAAGAGCATGCCACCAATCGCGGCTCTCAGATGTTCAGGAATCTACAATTCCTGAACATCTGAGAGCCCCAGGTACCAGCATGTGGCCAATTGGCCATGCTGACAGAAACTGATGGGGTTATGCCTAGTATCTGGAAAGCTTATAGTCCCTACTCAGAGTATTACATTGCTTATTAGTCTGAAAGTATGTATTAGTCTGAAATTCTGTTTTGTGTTAACATGATTTTCTTCCTTCTGTATTGTTGTGCTATCGTGAGGACTATATGTTATGCATGAAAGGAATTGTAGTTAGCAGATCTCTGTATTAGTTAAAAATGACTGATGTGGAAGTAACACATGTAATCTTTTCTATATGGATAGATGAAGAATATGTAGCCGATTAGACTACAGAATTTCCTCTCTCAAAGGGGCGTGTGATGGAATAGTACTGTAAAAAAACTAGCAAAATCACACATGACTGTGAAAAGCATCTTTGCCTTTTTGATCTCCTGGAGGGAGGACAGGAAACTTATGCAGAGAAAGTGCTAGGATGAAAACTTCAAAGGCCTAAGTTACTCTCATGGCCTGAACAGAAGGTTTTTTCTTGGGAAGGGGAAAACAAAGGTTTTGGAATTCCATCTTGAGGCGTGGTCAGGGGAAGCTATCTCTGGGCCATGGGTTCCTCGGAATGGGGACAAAAGAACCAAAAGGGATATGACCACCCTAAGCAATCCACTTAACTGCATCTAAGTTTTATTTCTTTGTTTTTCTGTTTTTTTTCAATAAAAAATCGTTGAGACCTTCAAGCTGGTTGGAGTTATTGGAGAAAAGAACCCAGGTTTTAATGAAACAAGCGTGGCTCTCCCAGGCTTGCTTTCATGATAACATATATTTATTCACCATGCATAGAACCACTCAATAGTCTAGTACAGGGTAGGAACAGGGCCTGCCATAGCAATCCCTCCCCCACTTCAAAGCATGTTTATTTTTCCTAAATCAGTGTCAGAAAGGGGGTCAAGCTTCAGTTTAGGACATAAAAAGAAGAGTTTGCAATTCCACAGCACCTACAGGACATATTCTCTTGTTACTTCTGGGTCAACTTGAAAGAGGCTAAGGGAGACTTGTGTACTTAATAATAACCCCTATATTCTTTCTATTTTCCCTGCCAACTGGCAACACACAGTGGTTGGGAACTTCTTCCATTCAGCATTTCTAATCTGACTTTAATTTTAATAGTGATGATTTGAAATGATTACTGATGAAGGTTAAAGCAGGAAGTGCCAAAGCAGGAGTATAGCTAAACATCAAAAAGACAAAATTGCACAACTGTAAAGTTGACAATGAAGTTGAAATTATTAAACATTTTCTACTCATTGGCTCAATAATCAACCAAAAGGGAGACTGCAACCAAGAAGTCTGAAGGAGATTGAGTCTAGGAAGGGCAGCCATGAAGGAGCTGGAAAAGATCCTTAATTGCAAGGATACGTCACTGATGACCAGTTAATTCATACTATAATATTCCTTATTATTATGCAAGGATATGAAAATTGGACAATTAAGCTGACAAGAAATGTAGTGATGGAACAAAGTTTTACAGATATCATGGACCACCAAAAACACAAAGTGAGTTCTAGATCAAATCAAACCTGAACTATCTCTAGAAGCTAAAATGACTCAAACAAGGCTATCATAGTGTGCTCACGTAATGAGAAGACAAGAGTCAATGGAAAAAATAATAATACTAGGAAAACTGGAAGGCAGCAGGAAAAGCGGAAGACCCAACATGAGATGGATTGACTCAATCTAGGAAGACCCAGTCCGCAGTTTACAAGATATGAGCAAAGCTGTCCACAATAGGAAATTAAGAGGTCATTAATTTATAGGATCACCATAAGTTGGAAGCAACATGGTGGCACATATTCACACATGCACAATTTGATCCATCCCAAAGTCTTAAGGCAGGTAATAAACTGAAATGTTTATGATGCTTTCAAAAAGTGAAGCTGGAATTTTGAACACTTTGCCTAATCATAGCATGCCTTTCCTGATCTAAGCCAAGAAAGATAAAGTGTGGGTCACTTCTGATTTCTTTCTGAAAAACACAGACACGCTCCAGTTCTTTCTGATCTGTGGTCATAACCCACCTTGTCTTCATGAATCACTCATTTGGTGCTACAGATACATAAAGCCAGATTGTCTTACCCAATTATAACAAATATTACCAGACACAGTCTGCTGGGAACTCCCCTTGCACAAGCTTCAGCTATAAAGACAGTGGAATTTACCACTTCAAAGAAGCAGCCACATGCTCACCCTGCAGCACCAAAGAATGTTTATTGCATCAACTCTTGGTCTGGTCAGTTTGCATCATGGTGCACTGCAGGAAGAAAATCTTTTTAAGCAGACCTGCAAATGAGTCCAAAGTGATATTGATAGGGTTTAAGACCACAATTCTAGATTTGCTTATACGCACAAATAGCTGGAAATAAGCCAAAAGGTTCTGTGAGCCTTAAAAAAACTCTCAACACAGAAACCACAGGCATTCCCACTTCCTAGCTACACACCAAATTTGATAAAATACTTAAAATTTAACTCAACTTGTTTCAACCTATCCCGTTTAGCATCCAAAAGCAACAGAAACTTTGGCCCTTTCCGCATGGGCGGATTATGGCGCCCTGGGGACGGCAAAAACACCGTCCCCAGGGAGCCATTCGCACAGGGGGCGCAGCTGCTTCGCAGCCGCACCTCCCTCGCACCCCCTGACCGGCGCAAAGCCACCATTTCCCAACCTCGCTTGGTAAGCGAGGTTTATGGGAAAGAGCGGCTTGGAGCCGCTGCCGTTCGCACAGCAGCGGCTTCCAAGCGCCTTCCCTTCCCCCACGTCCGGGCGACTTACCTGTCCTGCAGCCCTCCAGTGCGTCGCCGAGGCCTGGGGACACGCCTCCTTTGCGCTGCGACTCCAGAGCGGTCATGCAGGGCAGGGGGGCGTGTCCCATGGTAAGTTGATCTGACGACGGCGCAGCTCATGCGAACGGTCCCAGAGGGGTCGGGTCGGTGTGGACTACGCCGACCCGACCCCTTCCGCCTCCATGCGGAAACGGCCTTTGTTTCTCAGAAGGAAACTATCATGTCTTTTCTACTAATAATAAATCTCCTGGTTGAGTTTTTTGCTTTTGGGACAAAAGTACCAGTTCTCTCACACACACATACACTTTTTCTGTACGTGTTAGATGAGTAGTTACACTCTGCCTCAACAAAAGATCTAAGGAGATTTCTGAATTAATCCACCACTTCTACCTGGATCTTCTTTGGAGTGGAATGCTCTGCTGTGGTCCTAATGCCTACCTAGTTCTCCTTCCTTCCGATTCTCTAAAAGCATTACAGAATCTTTTTTAAGTGCCACCATCATCAAAACCATTATTCTGTGCATTATGAAACATTGAATTTTGATAAGAAAGGATTTATAGTGCATTGGACAATTATCAACAAGAGTTGCGTTTTTGTATAGTAGCACCTGCTATTTTCTTCCTCATTCAGGCACTGCTGCGGCCATTTTAAGAATCTTCCCAGTAGTTTACTCTGCTTACAGCTCATCTGATGGGCATTTCCATGTAAAAAATAGATAATGTTTGTTTATCCTGGTGATCCTGGGCACATGTTTTTTTTTTCCCTTAAAAGCACAGAGACTCCTGAACAGAGAAGAAAATGGCAGCTGCTACTATTCAAAAAGGCAAGTCTTGCTGATAGTTGTCCGTAGCACTACAAATGCTCTCTTATCAAAGTTCAATGTTTCTATGTGCACAGAATAATGGTTTTGACAATAGCAGCACTTTAAAAAGCTTCTTTAATGCTTTTAGAGAATCAGGACAATTTTCTACTATGGAAACACATTACTTCCACTTCTGCTGAATAACTACCGACCACACTTAGATATTTTGGTGAGACAAAGTATAGCCTCTGTTCTGGACACATTCCCAAGCTGCTGAACTCCGCCATAGACCCACCCCCAAAACTCTGGACTCCTCCTCTGGCTTCAACTCAGATCTACTCTGAACTCCACCCCTACTCCCTTTCCAAGAAGCAGATTTTTTTGTATTTTAAGAGTTTGCATAGTGTTTATTGGAAATGTACATGTATACATAATATAAACATATAAATATTATAAGCTTTAAAAACAGATTATAAAAAATGGCATAAAAAACTACCTGGGGACATAAAAACGGATGTACACGCCGTGTCCAGGTGGGGACCAGAAATGATTTTAGAAAAAGGGATGCCCAGGTGACCTGGCAAAAAAGGCCTGGCAGAACAACTCTCTTTTACAGGCCCTGCAGAACTGAGGCAGAGTCCACAGGGTCTGGATGTCACCAGGGAGAGTGTTCCATCATGCAGTGTCATTGCCAGCCGAACATCCCTAGGGCCCGGGACCACCAACAAATTCCCCTTTTGCTTTTACTGTACCGATTTCATCTCTCACTTTTTCTTTCTTTTTGTTTTGGAGTTTGATTTTTACTGTTAACTACTCTGCATATTATTTTACAGGACCTTGACCGACGCATCCAAAACTAAATTAAAATTTTCAGTTGGTTACAAGACCTAAGAAAACTGTGCAAGAAAACTGTGCATAACTCTCCAATTATGTTTCTACTTAATATGTACATTATTCCCTAACACAATTAACTAGCATGATTTAGGCTGCAATCCTTTGCACACTTTCTACAGAATAAGTATCTCTGAATTTAGTGAAACTTAACTTCCATGTAAACAACACAGGACTGGGTTGCTAAGCAGATTTGATCTGTGATGTGCCTGCTCTCTTGCCATAAAGTTGGTCTTAGAGTGATCAACATTCCATTGTTCATTCAAGAAACTGATGGCTCATACAATCTTGGCACAGGCATGAAAATTTAATATGAAGTCATTCTTCCTTTTCAGAAATCACTTTTTCCATTTCACGGGGGGTGGGGGGGGAACAATAATTCTTTCTTTCTACCCCGTGATCCTTTCCATATTATTTTTTGGACTGTTCTAACATTTTCTCCAACCATCTGCAGCCAAATGCTTTTACAAAGCGTTTCTCAAAACAAAGTATATTTATGAATTCAGAATTTGCAAAATTTATTCTAAATGAAAAATGTGTGTGCCCTTTAGATATGCTGGAATATGAAACAGACTTTTGTCTTTACTAGGTTAATAGGGCATCCCTTGCACAGTTAGGCTGACCTAGGCCAAGACCCAATATCATCAGATCCCAGAGCAAAGCAGGGTTGGCCCTGGTTAGCATTTGGATGGGAGACCATCAAAGTATACCAGGGTTGCTTCACAAAGGTAGACAATGGCAAACCACCTCTGTTAGTCTCTTTGCTTGAAAACCCTGTGGGGTCACCATAAGCCAGCTGCAACTTGACAGCAGGGGGAAAAATCACTAACATAATGGCAATGAACCCCACAATTTAATTATTTGTTGGCTATATAAGAACAAGAGTATTCATGTTGTTGTATCTGTACTGACTAAGATGGTCCAAACTAGCCTGATTTTGCCCAATCTTGGAAGCTAAGAAGAATCAGCCTTGGTTAGTACTTGGATGAGAGACTTCCGAGGAGATCCAGGGTTGTTACCCAGAGGCCAACAACGGCAAACCACATCTGAATGCCCTTAGAAACTCTACAGGATCACCGTAAGTTGGCTATTACTTGATGCCACTTTGCACCACCACCGGGACAAGTGAAATCAAAGTGCTTGGAGCAGAATAACCCATGAGTTAAGGCCCTCAGGAGAGTCAAGATTCAAGAGCCCCACTTGCTAGGTTATGATTGCCCATAGAACACCTATATTTATTTTGCTACTTTTGGGGAAGACATGCTGCCAGTTGGCAAACTCAAACAGCAAGAACATCACACTAAGAAGGCAGTAAGGTCAACCACTGAAAAAAATGGGGAAGGAAAGAACTTGTTGGCAAGTGGAGGGTGGCTATCAGTCCAAATTAAGTCCCACAGTTATTAACTTGGCTTTCCAATGCTTTGCAAATACTACATCATAGGGAAATTTGCAATGGCTGTCATTTCCTGGTTCTTAGGGAGTTAAACTACAGTTTAACAAGTTTTACAATTGGGCTGGTCATGTTTGTCAGCAAAAAGAAAACCACAAAACCAGAACAAGAATGGATCCTGGAGACATGTAACAATATTTTGTTTTTGCTTTGTTTGTTTTTCCAGAGAAGGCTGTTTGAAACAGAGACAGCTTCTGATGATCTATACATGTGTACAACATTTGCCTCTGATAAAGATCAAGAGGCAGCATAATTTCTTTGGTCTGGGGTAAAGAGTGGGTAGCTAAGAGAAATGTCTGTGTCCCTTGTAAGATGCAATACTGCTCCCAAACTACCCCTAGCTTGTTTTCAAAAATAATTGCATGTTTCCAGCTGCAGTTTTGCACAGCTAAAAGCCAAAACACAGCAGATAAATTAGATGACCATTATCAGAGTAGAACTAATGCTATGAGAAAGATAAACTCTACTGCTGCAAGTTCAGCAGTATACTCTGTTCCACAGAAATATGATAGTAGGGTTGTATATTCATTCACCACATGCTGGACCTTCTTTGCTGTAGAATGCTCTGCCTGGGTCCTAGTGCCTGCCTAGCCCTGCCCCCCCCCCCCACAGCAGATCAATTAGATTACCATTATTAGAATAGAATTAATGCTATGAGAAAGATAAACTCTACTGCTGTTAAGTTCAGCAGTATACTCTGTTCTACAGAAATATAATAGGGTTGTATAGGGTTATAATAGAGTTGTATCCACCACAGTGTAGAATGCTCTGCCTGGGTCCTAGTGTCTGCCTAGCCCTGCTTCCCCACCCCCCTTGTTTGAAAATACAAATACATTTTGGCATTCATAATTATACAATATTATACAACATTGGCACCCAACTCAGTTACACACCTTTAGTCTTGTCTGGCCTTCCTTGCTCTTGATGCCTATGGTGCCCACCAGCCCACAGTGAGCCCGGTCTCCCTGCCAGTGCTGGCTGGCCAAGAGCAGCTGCCTGCAGTGGCCTGTGTCAGTGTTAAAATGCTGATGGGAAATATACATGAAGTTAGGTTAATTTCAGATATATAAATTAATTATCTAAGGCCTGGAATATGACTATAAAGGGATCCTGCTTTTAAAACTATCATTGGCTAATTGGATTCACCAGTTCCTTAGGTCTATGAAGATAATTATGTACTTTTGGCAGAACATTCTGACCTTATCTAAGAGTCACCATCTGATGTTTCTCCATCTTCAAAGTCAAACTCAAAAAGACATTAAAAAGTACAAAATGTGGATTAATCTCCACATCATCTATTTTCACTTATAGCCTTTGGCTGAGTTTCTGGAATGCTAAATGTATTTAATGAATTTGTTTTCAGCTGGTGGGCGTCAACTTATAACTGGATAATGCACGAATCGAAAGTGAACTGCATCAGTGGCACCATTGACACTGGTTTGTTAAAAAAAATTAAAAATAGACAATGCAGGAGGGGAAAAAAAGAAAGGAGAAAGACTGTTCACATGTGGCCAAGAAAAATAAAAAATATATTCCATGTTTCAAGCTTAGTTTAACAATGGGTCCCAAGTTTGAAAAAAAATGTCTCCATTTCTACCTTTCCAAGAGTCAGTAGGCACATAATCAATTCTTTTTTCTGGTGCCTTTCCTAGATTTCACATCTCCCTTTCTTATCTTTGGAAGCTGTCACTGACAACAACATCCGCCTCTCCATTCAGTTTCTTATATTCTAAATACAAAGCAATTCTCCCTTATGTGAGGCTTCTTTCAGTCCCAAAGAGAAAAAGTTCACACACTGAGTAAAAACACATTCTTCTACGTATAACTGTTCTCCCATATATCTTTTCAATGGACTCTGACCCTGCCCTTAGATTTCCTTTTATAGCCATACCCCAGAGAATGAGGTGCCTGCTGTTAACAGAAATATAACTGAAAGCACAATAAAATGTTTCCTGTCTGGATATGCATTAAGTTACTATTCATTTCAAATTTCAGGATTAGTTTCCATAAAAAGGAA
The DNA here is from genome assembly GCF_021028975.2 of Sphaerodactylus townsendi. Classification (NCBI taxonomy): domain Eukaryota; kingdom Metazoa; phylum Chordata; class Lepidosauria; order Squamata; family Sphaerodactylidae; genus Sphaerodactylus; species Sphaerodactylus townsendi. Next base: position 71,982,406 of record NC_059426.1, on the reverse strand, counting down.
ATTAAGTGAAATCAGAGCAACCAGGGAACAGATAACATGGCAGAAGAAGACTACTGCTTTTTTGGCAATCTGCCAGGAGAACATTTCCTTTCCTACAAGGTCCAAATTTTCTTACACCCATTTTCATGCTAAATAAGCAGCTCAGATGAAATGAATCGATTTATTATGACCCACATACATGGTAAAGATTGCCACCAAAAAGTGAGTACTGTAGCTACAGACAATTTTGCATAACTTCCTCCATACTCAGAGGTTGACAGCCTCTGACTACGGAGGAACTAATATAAAATTATAAACAAATTCATTAAATACATTTAGCATTCCAGAATACCGAGGAACTAATATAAAATTATCTGGCAACAGTACTCACTTTTTGGTATCAAGCAACACTGTGGAGGATCTTCACCTCTATAGCCTATTTGTTGCACCTCCAGGCAATAACTTAACCACTATGTGAGGCAGGATGATGAATGACATGGACCATTGGTCTGATCCAGCAGGGCTCTTCTTAAGTTCTTATAGCTGGGAGCAAAAAATCAGTGATGATGGCTACCATAATACTGGGTGACAGAATAAATCTATTTCCTTGGGCAAGTATCCCAAGGACCAAAGAAATTTTAGGAGAAGAGTGAGAGGAGAGGAAATTCTTGGAGGATTTAAAATTAACTGAACAATAGAAGGTAACTGAGATAACAAATGATGTCACAATATCCCTCAAAAAGTGCCTGAAGGAACCTACAAAAAAGGATCTGGCCCAAAATTTCAGTGCAGTGCAATTTTATGAAAATATTTTAATAAAGCATTTTAGGTGAAATATGAGGTCCTCTTCATTCCAGGGTGGGATGGCAAGTGGAAGCCAGAGGCAGCAATATGGGATGCTGCTGCCTTCTCCTGGGCGGTCTGGGAAGTTGCTTGAGGCAACTGCCTTAGGTTGCTCCATTGCTACTCCCCTGTATCAAAACTGCCAGTCTCCACTCCCTACACCCATCCTTTTCCAGGACTGATGAAGGACCAAGAAACAAATAAACAAAACCTTTATTAGGCATAAGTTAATCATACAGTAAAAACATAGAATAATCTCATAAGGCCAGGACCTGTAGTAAATACCGGGCAGCCTTCTCCAGAATGTAAGGATCATCACTGTTCAAAAGTCGTGTGATAGTTCAGCTTTGAGAACTGTTAGTTTTAGATAGGAAAGAACACCCATCTCTATGCAGAGAATATTTGGGGCAAATAAACAAGATGTGCTCAAGAATTTCACAGAGGTCAAGCAGTTTGTGCAGATGTATTTTTCAAGGCTTTCACGGCCAGAATCACTGGGGTGTTGTGTGGTTTCTGGGCTGTAAAGCTGTGTTCTAGTAGCATTTTCTCCCGACATTTTGCCTGCATCTGTGGCTGGCATCTTCAGAGGATACTCTGATCCTCTGAAGATGCCAGCCACAGATGCAGGCGAAACATCAGGAGAAAATGCTACTAGAACACAGCCATACAGCCTGAAAACCACACAACACTTCAGTTTGTTAAGACTCTATCCGGCGGATGTATATTACAGAAACGTCCCTGTTGCAAAGCTGATGGAAAAGCATTACATCTGGTCCTTGTCACAGACCACCTTTGTATGGGGTCAATTAGATGGTACAAATATTAGCGATCTGTCCTGGTTTTGGCATAATACCAAAGTGAAGTGAGGACCATGAGGGCGTAACACAGCTAAGAAGATATTGTTGTTGCTGCTCGAAAAATCATATTTTAATTTCCCTCATAATTTTTTTGAAGGGGGGGTAAACCTGGGGGAGTAAGCTCTTTCAAGATGACTGATCCCACCCTCTCTGACCCAGGTCTCAGTCACAGGTACAAGGTCCACATCTTGAGCTGCAAAATAATTCTGCAACTTTCCAGTGTTTATTGATGGACAATCTTAGTGCCAGAGAAGGACTGAAACCCCACTACCATCATGTCTCAGGATGGGAGGGAGACTGGAAAAGCATATCCATATCTCTGTCTTATTTCCCTATATCTCCTTCCACTGCCATACCTCCCATGCCATATCTCCCAATCATGGGAATCCCTGGTCCTACAGTGGCTCCCCTCGTAGGATTATAACCTATCTCCAGCTACTATTTAGCAGTTGGTCTTTTAATCCACAGTAGCTATGGCCCCTTCCGCACACGCAAAATAATGCGTTTTCAAACCACTTTCACAACTGTTTGCAAGTGGATTTTGCCATTCCGCACAGCTTCAAAGAGCACTGAAAGCAGTTTGAAAGTGCATTATTCTGCATGTGCGGAATGAGCCTATGTTTTGGATTTCTTCCTCGCATAGACTACTGAATGGGTCATGGCACCAGCATACCATATAGCTCCCTTATAATTGCAGTTTTCCTGGTTACAATTCATAACAATTTCTTAATAACATCAATCACATTCTTAAGACCCACTCCTTAATATAGCACCTACTTTACCCTAAAATATTTTTCTCAATCCCTCTAACAATTATTTCCTAATGCCCATGTAAACTAGAGAGGAAATTAGGCAAAGTCCTGAAATATATTTGTCCAAAGATGGAAGCCTTTCATAAGTTTTGGAATGATTTCAATAACAGGAGGCTATCAAAACAGAAATTTAGTCATTTTTAATTACATTCTAATATGTTTAATGTCAGGGTAGATTAATATCATTTTCTGCAGAAAAGTTTATGCTTCAGATACTTTACATTGGCCCTTTCCGCACAGGCCTCCTGGCGCCCTCACGCCGGCAAGAATTCTGCTGGCGTGGGGGTGGAGGCCGTTCGCACGCAAGCGTGCGAGCGGCCCCAGCAGAGGCCAGCGCAGGAGAGGCGGCTCCACATGGATCCGCCTCTTCCCTGTCCCTCTCTTACTTGCCTTGTCGCCGTCATTAAGCCCTGCTGTCTTCAGCCCTGAAGCTGCCCTCCGACCTCCAGGGGTGGGGAGGACAGCGTGGGCGGGGCTTACGAAGACAGCAGGGCCACGACATGGCCAAGGCAAGAGAGAGGGAGGCGATGTTCCCAGCGGTGCCGTTCGCACCGCGCCACAGGGAACACGCTGTTTTCTCAAAAACACCCCTTTAAAGGGGTGTTTTTGAGGATGGCCTGACGCCGCCCTGAGGGAGGGGAAGGGGAGCCAGGTCGGCGCTGCTGCGTTTCAGCAGCGCCACCTGTGTGAACGGCGGCCTGGGGGCGGCGTTTTTGCTGTCCCCAGGCCGCCGTTTTTGGCCCGTGAGGAAAGGGCCATTGTTAATGGAGAGTTTGTTTTGTATTTTGTGAATCTTTATGGTGTACATATGTTGAATTGGGAATTTTAAAAAAAATTGCAGTTCTTTTGATATTCAGGATCATCAAGTGAACTTGACACTTTAATGCACAGACTATAAAAATTCATTTCTTAGAAACACAACTCCAACAGCTACATATGAAAGGTTTCATGAACAAAAATCACCAGTGCAAGTGATTACCACTGATTCTGTTAGATCAATGAATGTCACTTAAAATGAAAAAAAAAAAACCCTCTAGAAACAGGAATGGTAATCATCTTAGGGAAATGGGGCCAAAAAGGAAAAGGATGTGAACATTTGAGTTGGTTGTTCTCAAGGTCATACAAAAGTCTTAACAAGGAGGTCTTTCTTCAGAAAGAGCAGCCAAAATTGATTTCTCATGCTGGTGAGTCAAAGACCAAAGGGAGAGCAGTCTCAGTTGCTTTAAGGAAAATATTTTGAGTCACTGTTGTACAGCTGGAGCTATTTTATTTGGATCCAATAAAGAAATAAATTAAAGTCTCCATTTGTACCAATTCATGTTCCAAAATATGAATGTGTTAAAACACAGCCAACGATTTTCTAGGAAATAAAATTAGCTGGCATCAAACATTTTCTGCTGCTGTTTTATAAATGTGTCATAAATTAGATTTTGGTATCCAAATTAACTGAACCAAATGTATTCAGAAACCAATTCCATTGATGAAATAAATTCTGCGGTTGAAAAGGAAGCACTCGCCATATTGCTTTTATTACTAACTTTATTTTGGTGACATCTTCAGTAACGTCTCTCAATTCAGTTTTGCCTCTTCGCATATATCTCAAGTACTCAAATGATCCCTGATATGCATCAATATGATCCTAGTTGGACTTAAAACGGCCTCATATTTACTGACACTTTTCAGAAAATTATTCTACTCTCACCTCATCTTGCCAATGTGTGAACTCAGTAGCACAGAAATTCTCAAGCATGATCCACATGTAATAGTTTCATTGGTGGCATATCACTATTCATGAAATGTTCATAATACAAATAAGAAAGTAAATCCCAGTTGAAGGAGACATGGAACTTCATTTCTTTTCCAGGATACTTCTGTTTAGTTCACTCCTTTTCTTTTTTTTTACATAATACTTTTTATTAATTTCCTTCTTTAAAAACACACTGAACATAAAACATACATGAAACCATTGAAACACATAAGACATCAACGAATATTAACATGTAACAAGTAACATATGACCCACATTTACAGTTACCCAAACATAATCTATCCTACCCCAACTACCCATAACAATAACACATAATTCAATACTTCTAAATCAAATCAATTACTTCACTATTTTTTGGTAATTTATTCTTTAACTTTATTAAACTTAAATATCTACCTTATTTTTCATTTCATATTTTTAATATTTAACCTACAAATATACCTTGTATTTCATAATGCTAGATGTCCTTCATATTTTAATTTAAATAAATTTCTCTTCTTATCTAGGCCCTTTCAATATCCCATAATCATGATTTTATCCCTTTTATTGTGATGTAACTGCCCAATACTTATTGCTTTGGACTTCCCCTGTTAAGTAACTGAATCCATGTTTATTTTTCCCTTAATAAAGGTATACAATTAATTCTATGATACAACTTTTTTGCAGATTAACTTATTGCAATATAATTTTGTAAACCATTTCCTATTATATATTCTTCAATCATTTTATCCTTTGAACTCTTTTCTGGATATATAATAAGCTTCCCCCAAGTTTTCAAAAACTTTTCTCGTGGGAGTTCTTTCAATCACACTGGTGTATCTGCTACAGATTGCTTCATGCAGAGCTACAGCCAACTAGAAACCTGTGACTGATTGACCCTACATTGAAACTGCCAGCCTGTGACTTATCCCATATAGTTAAACACTGTCATTCTCAGCAGGAAAATAACATGAAGATAGATATAGATATGAAGCCTAATTAGCAATAAACTGTGCAAATTTACAGATACATTCTAATTGCAATTTACAGATACATTCTAATTACAGATACATTCTAAATGCAAGTCTTACTGCCAGCATGCTTTACTGTGGCTGTAATACTCAAATGTAAAATCCAGGTATTGTTCTTCTCCTTTTTTAACTGAAGGCAATATGGATCAGGCAAGAAGACAGGATTAAGACCCAAGAACATAAGAACATAAGAAGAACATAAGAACAAGCCAGCTGGATCAGACCAAAGTCCATCTAGTCCAGCTCTTTGCTACTCGCAGTGGCCCACCAGGTGCCTTTGGGAGCTCACATGTAGGATGTGAACGCAATGGCCTTCTGCGGCTGTTGCTCCCGATCACCTGGTCTGTTAAGGCATTTGCAATCTCAGATCAAAGGATATTAACACACACTCTCTCTTTCTCAACAGAAATTGGTCTGATTTTTAAAATCATTTTTACAAAAGGCTTACATATTGTGGGGCCAGGACCGCGTCTCTGGTCCTACACAGCTGAATTAGTTTTAAGAAAAACTTAGTTAGAAATAAAAGCAAAAGACATCTGACATTAGAAACAAACAGACAGTTTTTACTTGGCAGAATACAGATCAGTTACAGAAGGTGACCTCTCCCGAGGGAGAGGCATGCCCTGGTGCTCTCAAGTGAGAGACACGCCCCCTTCCGGGTGGCTCTCAAGATGAGAGTCACACTCTCCATATGAAAGACCCCAGTCTTTATAGTTTACAGAATACAGACGTCACACAGTTCATCCCCTTACGTTTCACGTATTATAATCCATACCCCTTTCACGTGCTACAAGCATGTATGTTCAAACCCCATTGGACAGAATCTGTCTCCTGGTCACAGTAAGACAGCCTCTTATCCTACGTATTACATTCCTTCTGTAATTCAAACGCTGTTAGCGCGTGCTCTCTCTCTGCGCATATACAAAGGGCAGCCATAAAACTAGCTTGCTGTCTCCAAGAAAAACCTGTTTTGCTAAGTTTTCTCCCAGAGAGAGATATCCCCTTCAAGCAATGCAGCATTCTGACTCTACATACTTTTAGATCATAAAACTTCCCTTTTGCTAATTCCCCAGTTAAAACATTTTAAAAGATTTTACATACACTGATTCTAAAACAATAGAATTATAGTGAAATACAAATACATGTGAATTTCTCATTATCATTTCTCTGTTCATTTAACTATATAGAAAAACACTTTGTCCTTTAACTAATCACATTCATTTCTAACCCAAAAACCAAAGTTATAAATTGCATATGTCTGCTGTCACGTTGGCCCTCAGTGACAAGATACTAAAGATGTTATCTTGCTTGCCTGCATAGTCACTGACAAGCTGGTAACATTCCTTTGACCTACTGCAAAAATGCAGGCTTCAGCTGGTCACTATAGAGAAGCTCCATTTTGATTCTTTGCAATCTCTGGTTGTATGACTTTCATGTTTCTTGATTAAATACAAATTTATACACATTCTGGCCCGTCTCCACAATATCCCAAATTTGCTCCATTTTCTGACATTTATCATCTTGCTACCATGGAGGTTTGATTGAGTGCTGTATTGACTGAACATACTAGGCATGCTCAAACATGAACACTGTGGTTATGCACAAGCAAATTATGCAATGGTATATTGGCACTATTTTCTTACAATTACTGGTTCATGAGGAATACCAGATTTCTAGCCTCTGCATTCAAGTCCCATGGGAAAGAAGTTTATCTTCGAGTTGGCAATGAAATCGTGACTCAAGTGGAAAGCTGCCTAACACAAGCCCAGCTTCTACACGCATCTTTCCCAATAATTTCCTTCCATTTTCCCCAGAGAATTAGAAACACATCAGCCAATGCAGCTGGCAGGCTTTAAAGAGCATTTAAATACAAAGCATGAAAATAAACCCGGAGGTGCTGGCTTTTATTTTTCTCTGAATAAATTGAATGGGTCTCAGTATTTGCCAAAAGATCAAAGGTCAAACCCATCCCTTGAGAAATGGTTAAACTTAAAATCCACATGTAAAAATGAGACTTACTGGGATGCTGTGTTTCAGTACAGCAAAAATCTTGGACTCAAAGAATGAGAATGAACTAAGGGCACAACATCACATTACATTAAAGTGTGGCCACCAGCAAATAACAGTAACAGTTTAATTCCGTGTTCCCATTCTAGTGTTGCATCTAGAACAAATGACCCATGCCCTGATATCATCATAATATTATACATTCCACTCTGTGTATAGAGTGGTGGGCAGACAATGCCCAGCATTGAGTAAGTTGTCCTAGACATTGAAGAGGCAGGGAGCCAAGCACACAACTGGCATGTTTCGAAATGGCCAGATAAGTAACATTTGCCTTAGTAATCATGAAATCCAACCCTCTGTATGAAGGATAGAGGATAAATAATCTACAGTGAACTGCTCTCTTCTTCCACCAACCAGATGATTAATACACACAGTCCAGAATATACACACACTGGGTCCAGAATATAACACCAAGATATGACTGCATTCAGATGTTGTAACAAATTGAAGTTGAACAGAATTTGGACACAAGCATTGTTTGTTGTGGGGTTCACACAATCGCCTCACTTCTCCTACTCCCTTCTCCAATAACCTAGGCAGCATGATCCCAAATTCCCCAGTTTGATCAAGTTCTGTCTTGCAAAAACACTCAAGTGCAAACTGAATTTTCTCATCACAAATAGGGGCTTCTAATCTCTAGAAAGTTTGCAGGGAGTAAAAAAAACCCACAATTTTGTCAAAGCCCGTGCATCATAGACATCATTGTGAATTGAAGCTTGATCAATCCAGGAAGTTTTCATTAAGCTCCATGGTCAGAGCATTTATGGGGACATGTGGGGGTCACATGCATGGCAGCTGTGAAAAAGGCAAACTCTATGCTGGGATAATTAGGAAAGGAATTGATAATAAAACTGCAAAGATTGTCATGCCCTTATATAAAGCAGTGGTGCGACTGCACTTGGAGTACTGTGTTCAGTTCTGGTCACCACATCTCAAAAAGGATATCGAAGAGATAGAAAAAGTGCAGAGAAGAGCAATGAGGATGATTGAGGGATTGGAGCACCTTCCTTATGAGGAAGAGGCTGCAGCATTTGGGACTCTTTAGTTTGGAGAGGAGACGTCTGAGGGGGGATATGATTGAAGTCTATAAAATTATGCATGGGGTAGAAAATGTTGACAGAGAGAAATTTTTCTCTCTTTCTCACAATACTAGAACCAGGGGGCATACATTGAAAATGCTGGGGGGAAGAATTAGGACTAATAAAAGGAAACACTTCTTCATGCAACGTGTGATTGGGGTTTGGAATATGCTGCCACAGGAGGTGGTGATGGCCACTAACCTGGATAGCTTTAAAAAGGGCTTTGACAGATTTATGGAGAAGTTGATCTATGGCTACCAATCTTGATCATCTTTGATCTGAGATTGCAAATGCCTTAGCAGACTAGGTGCTCGGGAGCAGCAGCAGCAGCAGGCCATTGTTTTCACATCTTGCATGTGAGCTTCTAAAGGCACCTGGTGGGCCACTGTGAGTAGCAGCGTGCTGGACTAGATGGACTCAGGTCTGACCCAGCAGGCTCTTTCTTATGTTCTTATGGTGCACACCATCCTGTCACGTGTGGGGGGTGCAATATCGCCCTCCCTCCTCCCCCAGGTGCCATTTTCCCCTGGTATGTCTCTGCCTAGCAGTTTTATTTTAAAAACAGAACATAATGTCCCCGATTATTATATCAAGGCTGTAAAGATGCACAATTCTATGTGTGAGACTAGGTGAACGTATGTAGCTGGATGAGAAGAAGAAAGTGTCCTTTATTGAAAATACTACAAGGTGGTAAAGTGGTGTACTATATTGGAACTCCTGAAAACTGCCATTTTATGAACAGGCAAGAAACATATTAGGAATTCTGTTTGTTATTAGCTATCTTATTTCAGTGTTTTAGTACAAGATAAATGAATCATTCCTAAGAAATTTGATTTAATATTTCAAACTGTCAAAGATGTGCAAAGAAATCCCAGGATACACAGAGCTTTGGCACTAAGATGGGACTGAAATTAGACAAGTGGGGGCCCATGAAACTCGCAGGGGGAATCCCGCCCCCACTTCCCACCACTGATCCTGAGTCCAGCAAGGTTCCCAGCCTCTGCTGCAGAAGCCACTGCGACTTTGATCCCCCCCAGATTCCTTTACCCCCTGCCATCACTGCCACTTCAGATTACCAGAGCCCAGCAAGGCTCCCAACTTCTGCTGCAGAGCCTACTGCAGCTTCCTTCTTCCCATCTCTGCTTCCACCATTGAAGGCAACTGGGGTCTAAAGAGACTCCCAGCCTCTGCTGCAGACCCCACTACATCTCCTGCCCACCCAGCTTCCTCTCTCCCAGTGTTATCGCCACTTCTGTGTGGCATACCAGGCATTCCTTTCCCATGTATATCAATTAAAATGTCTCACCACAGAACCTGGCAAGGATAAACCAAACAAATACACAGATTTCTATATCAAACCCTACCAGTTGTCTTTTCCCATTTTCAGCCAGATGTTCATAAGCAGCTGTCAGGATACAGACCACCTTCCCCCACTAAAAAGCTGTCAATCTTCTTTTATTCAAGCAATTGTAAAGCATGTGAAAAGAAGCAGTACAGGACAGTTAAACTCTACCTCCCCCCCCCCCCACAAACACCAGCTGAAAGCAGGCTTTGAGAGAACCATTTGACATTCCTGATTGCCTAACTATCTTCAGAACAAGTGGATTCTTTTTCCATCAGAGGCACCGTTTACAGAGAGTGGGGGGAGAATTCCACTACTATTCTTCACTTTTAACCAGAAGCAATTATTCCCCCGGAGAACCTGTATCTCTACCCAATTCACTGGGTCTACAAACTGAGTGATGAATGCTACAAGTAATTCAGTGGATCTGCTTACTACCTGGGTTCAATCCCGATGGAAGTCATTTGCAGGTAGCCCGCTCAAGGTTGACTCAGCCTTCCATCCTTCCAAGGTTGGTAAAATGAGTATCCAGCTTGCTGGGGGTAAAGTGAAAGTGATTGGGGAAGGCAATTGCAAACCACAGTGTAAACACGGTCTGCCTTGTAAATGTTGTGATGACCCTTTACCTTCAAGTTCTAGGTATACTTGCCAAACCCACAAAGTCTCATAATAGCCAGCTAGTCAGAGAAGCAGGAGTTAAATGTAAACCCCAAAAAGACTGAATAGTATTGTTAACAGAAATATTAATATTAGAGTTCTGATTACCAGCACCCTTGAACATAGCGTACATCATGACGATTAATGATTAAGTTCCTTCCAAGGAAGTAGTTTGTTAAATCCACTGCTCAAGTTGCACTGTCACACAAAACACAATGGTAATATATGTAAGTGTGTCTATGGAGCAAGGATGGCCCTAAAATGGAATCTGACCAATTCTTAGAATTTCTACTAGCCATAGCTAAACAGCATCTCCAAATTCAGAGGCAGAGTTAGGAGGTAATATTAGGACAGTGTTCACCTCTGTGCCCTGTTTGTTGATCCCTACAGGGCAGTGGTGGGATCCAAAAATTTTAATAACAGGTTCCGATGGTGGTGGGATTCAAACAGTGGCGCCGCTGCACACACGCACCTCCAGTCCCTATTGGGCAGGGAGGTTGCTTTAGTAACCCTTTCTCAGCACTCAGAAAAAATTAGTAACCACTTCTAGAAAAGTGGTGAGAACTGGTTGGATCCCACCTCTGCTACATGGCAAATAGTTGGTCACTGTGTGAAAAGGATGCAAATCTAGATCAACCACTAGTCCAGTCTCGCGGGACTCTTCTTATTTTCTCAGTAAATTTTCATACATTTTGCAAAATTGATTTAATATCTCAGTGGGAAAAGAAAAGGACTAATGCCTTCATCTTATTCAAGGCATTGCCATATATATTAACCAATCTTCATGTAGTTTCTAGAAAATACAAGGAAAGTATATCTGATTATGGATCTGGGAGGAACGAGTTCTTTCCTTCCTAGATAACTTCCACCCCACTCTCTTAAGTGTATATCTCTGTACCGAGAATACATCTTGAATGAAGTAGAATGAACTGTATGGTTTTATACACATAGAAAAACTTTTGTAGACTAACTAGCTTGACTTAAGACCCATGCAAGACACCCATTTCTAAAGGCTTGTCCTCTACTGCTTACTAAGGGTGCCTTTGTTTTTGCACTGTCATCTTGTTGTGGGGATCTGCCAGCATATTAGGGGCCCAGCAAGTCCCTTGCCTGTCCTTTTGTCCACTATTTTCACTTTCCAACCAAGACACTCACCCTTAAAATAAATCAAGGCCCCTAAAAAAAGAGGGAAAGAGTTAAACTTGCTTTACATTAAAAATTCCATTGTTGCTACTATTCCTATGTGCTTCTCTCTTTAGATCAGAGCGTAGTTAGATCAGAGCATAGTTAATATCCTGGGAACAGTGTACTAGGTTCACTATTATTCCTCCAAATATAAACACAAACACTGACACACCTGTTCTAGATAGTTCAAAATCTGTAGGTTAAATATGCACATTGTACTTGCAACCTCTTGCCTTGCTGAAATTCAGTGCTGGTATGAGAGAAATTCTGTATTCCCCCCACACTGTACATGTCATTAAAAGCACCTGTTAAGTGATTCCAGATGCTGGGAAGGGGAAATCCAAGGTTATCCAGATTTCATTTAGAAGGGGGGAAATAACATCAGAGAACTGGACATTAACTATAGTAAGCAGATATACGAGCTTATTATGCAGGGATTCTAACAGACTTTGCAGCAGAAACAGATTCAGTTTCTACTAATGCAGTTCCACTCACAAAATATTCCACCCACAGATGATTCTAGCCCAGGAGTCAGCAACAGGAATTCTGAAATCCACACACTTTGATACTGCACCATAAAGTAAGGGATATGGTGATGTTCAGTGGGGTTCTTTCAGTTATTTTAGTTCTGTAATTTTCAAGAGGATAGAGGAAAATCTGACTACACTTAAGAGATACATAAACATGTATTTACAGCCAGTGGGAGCCTAGATGTAGCTTCTTGTACAAGCAAATTAACAGAAAAATCTGCACTTCTCCTTATACATCCTCCCCCAAAATACACATGCATTCCTACTCCCACTACACTGCCAAGATATTGCCAGTGAGAAAGCACAGTGATAAGGTAAATAAAGTATTGGATTTGGCCATGGGGAGATCCAGGGAGATTCATTCATGAAGCTCACTGTGTGGCCTTAGATAAATTACCATTGCTTAACCTAACCTACCTCCCAAAGATATTTGTGAGGATAAAATAGGATAAGTGTAGAGCACATTGGGCACCAAAAAGTACTATGAAAAAGCTAAATCATAATCAGAGTGCTTCAGAAGTACATTTCATAAATTGAGCAATTTTGCAAATTAAGCACACATAGTAATTTTCTCTGCTTACCCATTACTGACTCTGACTGCTCAAAGAAATGGAAGAAACAACTCTCTTTGCTTGTCAGAGCTGCTTTTCCACTGCCTATGGGTTCTTGCTGGAATCCCAGCAATCCCATAATTGTTTTATCATACATTTCTAGTTCTCATGGCTGCAGAGACAGACAGGCTTCACTATGTGATAATTTCCTATGTGGTCTCCTCACACTAAGAGAGGGCAGAACAATGAAGCATAGACTCTGAACAATAATATTTAGTTCCAGATGACTTTGGTCATACAGCTGGATTTTTTAATTGATGCAGTATGCAGCCACTTACAGCAACAATCAATCAACACGAAAATTATCTCTCCTGGAGTCTCTCTGCATCAAACCAAAACATTACATCTGGGCCCCTAACCCTGGAGAGATTTTGTTTGTTTGTTTGTTTGTTTGTTTGTTCGTTCATTCATTCATTCCTGTGGATTATTCTTCTGTTACCTTTTACTGCCCCCAACTCTATTTATATATCTAATAAATAAATAAAATGCATTATTGTTCATCTCATCAAAAATTCTGAAACTGTAAAAATATCAAGCAATTAATGAGAAAGAAATATTTCCTGTGTGCAACTGGGGCCAAAAACACACTTCCCAGGATCCAGCTTAAAAGCCTTGGTGGCCCCATTCCATTATATAGTAATTAAGAGGGTGGAACACAAATTCATTTTTATTGGCACTCACAGCAGCAGACCAACATTAAAAGGCCATTGAAATGAAGTCTCAAATGCAAAACAAAACTTTCAGAAATACAAGGCCACCAGCATGCTCTTTATTTTTTAATAATATTTAATTAACTTTCTCAATAGAGTTAACAGACAAAAAAGGTAATATGAAGCAGAAAAAAGAAAGACAACAGAAAAATATAATACAGCTACCCCAAAACTGTATGAACATTAGCTCTAACATGTTAGATCTGGAGATTACAAAACTAATATTATCAAAGAGAATATTAGAAGTTTAAAATTCTCTACTTCTGTCCATTGGCTCTACAGCATCATTGCCAGACAATTTCTTGTATCTTAATCATTAACAAATTAATGGTCTTACTGTTATTATTCTTACATAGTCAAGTCAGCCACAAATAAGAAACAAAGTTCCCATTTCTCATCAAATTCATGTTTTGACCATTTGTTTACAAGGTTTGTTAGTTTAATGTATTGTCAAAGGCTTTCACAGCCAGAATCACCAGAGTGTTGTGTGGTTTCCACGCTGTATGGCAGTGTTCTAGTAGCATTTTATTCTGACGTTTCACCTGCATCTGTGGCTGGCGTTTCAGAGGATCTGATGGTAGTAAAGCAAGTGGAATATATATACCTGTAGGATGTCCAGGGTGGGAGAAAGAACCATTTGCCTGTTAACAAGTGCAAAGGGTGCAATTAGCAAGCTTGATTTGCATGTGTTGGGTGGGATTCACCCATTTAGCACGTGAGTAACCATGAAGATAGAATAATCAGTTAGTGAGGGCATCTGCATTGTAGTAGCCTGGCCTTATTATTCCCACACAAAAGCTGTAAGTGAGCAAATCTTCTTGGCCCATTAGAAAACCCAAAGCAATTCTAACGTAATATTACAATACTGACAGCTCTCTTTCTCTCGAATAATGAGCTTATAAGGGAGCTTTTATTAACCAGCTATTTAAGAATGAACTATAAGGAATAACTATGCTCATCAAGTATTACTTAAATGTTTCCCAGAATATCAGGCAGACCTCTTCTACTAACAAATGATGGACTAAGCAAAAAAACTAGACTAATTCTATCTATTAAATTGCTGATTAAGCCCCAGCTCACAATATCTTCACTAGGTCTCCTTCCCAGCTCATTTAGCACCATCTAGTGGCCAGTAATAATTTTTGTAAAGCAAAGTTTGTTGGAACATTCATTTACTCCTTGGAAAAGAAAAATACATGGCTTATTGGGTATTCCTAGAAAACAAGAAAATGCTCTTTACTGGGTGAAAACATAATTTGCATCTTTAAAAAAGGTATGAGATGGACTGACAAAATAAATTTAGGTTTCCCAAATCTGAATTGTGAAAAGGTGAACAGAAATGAACCTTCAAAATTTGCTTTTATGTAATCTCCCTATTATTGCACATCCCTAGTATCACCCAATTCACTTTTATTAAGCTATAAAATTGTAACGATAGGGAGAGAACTTATGCAGCCAAAGCACTGATGGAGTAGCACCCATTATAGTCAAAAACTAATTATGAAAGTGAAATTTATAACATCAAATTCTAGAATCTGTCATTCATTGGCCAGCACTGCAGAAATTGGATACTTCCCTGACAAACAAGGGGGAAAGGGGCAGATCCAGAAAGCATAGACTCCACAGAAGGAGCAACGGGCAGAGAACAGAGAATGATCTGCAGGATGGTAAACTAAGTAACATTTGGAATCAGGGTTAACGCTAGATGATGAAACCATGTTCTCTACTAATGTATAGCACACAGCAGGGATTCACACTGGGACATACATTTGGTTAATTACAACCAGCACTGTTTTCTTTTTGTGTGTTCTGTGGTAAATGAAACCATATAAAAGAAACTGTGTTAGCACATGTTGTGACCAACCTTAGTGGAGACCAGGATACAGAGCACCATGCATGTCTGGAACAAACTCCCAAAGGCTATTATGAAATTACCACCACTGGAAATTTTTTAAGAGCAGGCAAGACAAATTTGGGCAGATTCATCAGGTGAGCTCAGTCTGCGAGGGAGGACAAACAGGTGGATAGTCTGTTACAGCATTTCCAGACAGAGGGTTTTTTAAAGTACAGTAAATATATAACTATTACTCATTTATTACTCAGAATGAAGTCTCTCTTCCAAGTAATGCTTCTGTAGCAGAGACACCATGTTTTTATAGTCCTCGTTTTGTACCTGGACAAATGTAGTTCCCCTCCCCCAGATACTGCTTAAATTTGATTGTGGCTGAGAATAGCCTGTAGAATGTGGACACACAAAACATCGCTGGACAGTGGCCATGACACCAGTGACACTAATGGCACAGTTCCCTTCACATACACCACATATCAGTCTGCAGCCCTTTTATTGTTTTATTGTTATTAAATTCTGAAAGACTTCCTCTTACATCACTTAAGTGTATTTTTCAAAAATGGCAAACACAAGAGGGCTGTACCTTCTAAAATATCCAATGTCCCATCATTTTGGCTAACCTTTTTTGTTTCTTAAAAAATTACTTCATTCTCTATAGGCTGGTGGTGCATGCAGACATCTTCCAATGCTGAAGTGCACCCCTCTTCTAGAAAAGTCACTTCCAGTCTTTTAGCCAAGGGGCGTACAGAAATGAAGGCAAGAGATTCTTAGATAACATAAGTAGGCCTCCTACTAGTAGCAGATAAATTCACTCAAGTATTCAGGGAGTTCTAAAATGCTAATTAAAAATCACTGACTAAGAACTAACCCTAAGAACTAACCCTAAGAACTGAACATAACTGAAAGAACTAAGAACTGAAAGCGACTAAAAAAGTACATCATACCACAATCCATGGAATTATTGAAACTTGGGGGGTAGGGAAATGAAGCTAAAAATTCATTCTCTGAAGGCGCCACTGGGGGGAGTTGCTGAGTTTATTAGCATTATTCACTGCAGTTTAGATGGCACTTTCAACTAATATTAAAGTGCTCTTTTTTAGAAGGAGAGGGACATGTAGTAATATGATGACATTTCAGCTGGGATTATTCAGGAATTTACTTTGGGGTTTTTCTTCAATGTTGCTTTCTTTCACCCTGAACTTATATAAAATAAATGTCACTATAAACAAACAACACAGAAGAAAATAATCAAGTACCTTCAAAGTGTACATTAGAAAATTAAGACTTGCGCCCAGTAGCAACCTACATTTCCAGGGTACACACTTTCAAGAGGCAAAGCTCCCTTCATCAGATACAATAGTACATCCTGGGCTGCAAGACCTGGTATCTGGGGGTGGGACTTACCAGCAGCAGGAGCCCTAACCAACGCCAGCAATGCATTAATCTCACTCCTTGTCCTCCCAGAAATGAAGTCGGCACATCGTTAGGGGACAACAGGGACACTCTGGCATTTAAGCAAACCTCCCTGGTTTGATCCCAGAGTTTGTATTCCTAGCATCCCCTGGCCACATACTGATGTCATTTCTGGGTACGCAAGGAGTGATGTCAGCATGTCAGAATACAGCCAACATTCCCCACCATTTTCCCCCTCCAGCCAGCTAAGCCCTGGCAGGGAAGTGGCAAGTCATGGTACAAATGCACTACTGGACTCAAGTCTTGCTTTTCTACTCCAGACCAACAGGGCTACTCCCTTGAAATTACAAAATTAAAGACTGTATATAACTGATCACAAAATTTAAACAAAACCCAGACACAGCAGGACATTGGGCTCATTTATTTGTAAAACCATTGAAGTACGCTAACAACTCAAAAAGCAGACAAAAACCTGTTACAAAGAGAAAGAAAATATTTATTTATTTATTACTCCATTTCTATAGCTCCCTTCCCCTTTCAGGCTACTGCATCCTTGTTCTCTATGCCACTATTTCCTCTCCTCTGATCTTTTTCAATTCTTTTTTCTTTTTCAAAAGTTTTAATTTTTGTTTTGTTATAACTTATGCTATATGTGTTTTACTTAAAAGAGATGTCTTATGAGGCACAGCCAAATAAAATGTGTGTGTATGGCCTGTGGCTAATAAACATTGATTGATTGTAATAAAATATGAATCTTAAACAGTACTGTGTAATGAATGCATTCTCAGCTGTGATACAATTATTATTGTATTTTTAAGAAAAGAAACAAAATATGCTTTAAAATAAATTGTACACATTCAACCCAAAGCTAACAAATCTCCAGCAGTTCTTTTTGCTTGCTTTTATCTCAGCAGGTGGGAGTGAGTTTGAGTTTACTTGTCTTCATAATCAAACCATAACATTCTCCCACTCAGCACAGATTTTTGACCACACAGAATGTAACAACATCACTACCAACAGGATTATGATGGAAGACAATCGTCATCGATCTGCCTTTATATTTGAAACTTCATGCCTAGTCTAAAATTGTCAACTGCTTTTGAAGTCTAACAAATTTATTGATTTTACATATGCCAAACTACCTATTAGTTTCCCTTCCCTTAATTTATTTAAAAGATTTCTACCCTGCCTTGTGTCCTCAGACTCAAGGTGGCAAATAAAACTTAGCAACCAAGCTGAAATGACAGCTTATAATAGTTCAAAGATTAAGAGATCAAAATGCAAAAATTACAAATTTAAAAGCACTCTAGATTTCACAGTCAGGATCAACAAACTCACAGCCAGCTCTGTTGAAACAATGTGCCCTAAATAAAAGCTTTCTGGAACAAGACTGTGCTACTTGCCTTCCTAAATGTAGTATGTGGAAGTGCCTTCTTCACCCACTTGGGAAGGATGTTCCAAAGAACTGGACCCACCATGAAAAAAGCTCATGGCCATACAGACAATCCTAACAGATGGCCTTTTAAGGAGGAGGCTTTCTGAAGAATATAATTGATGCAAGCGGAATATCCTGGGAGATGCAGATCAAGAAGTATGGGAGCCCTAGGCTGAGAAGGGCTTTGAAGATAATAATCTGCACTTTGAATTGAAACCAGAAGAAAACACACAGCCAGCGAAATCAGTAGAACATGAATGTTTTTGCCTACCTCAAGCTACCACAAAGAGGAAGGCCAAGAATAAAAGACAATGATCCAAGCATCCCAGCCCATAAAAACTATGGACATATCCTGAGACTACAGGGAGAAGAGTAAGAGCTAGGTATGGATTCAGTTCCAGTAGGGATGTCTACTTTAGTTTTGGAAATTACTAGAGATTTGGGGACAGTGTCTGGAGCGCTTGAGGAGGAAAGGAGGCTCAGAGATATACTGCTGTACAGTCTACTTTTCAAGGCTTCAGTTACCTCCAGTAAAACTGATAACTGGAATCGAGAGATCAGTGATAATTATGGTTGACAAACTCCAGGTGGTGACTGGAGATCTCCCAGAATTATAACTGATCTCCAAATTACTGATCAGCTTTACTACAAAAAGTGGAGGGGGAGAGTCCCCCCCTCCACTTTTTGTAGTAAAGCTGATCAGTAATTTGGAGATCCACAAACCACAAACCACGCTCTTCCCAGGCTCCACCCTTAAATCTCCAGAAATTTCACAACCATTTCAAGAGAACTCCAGGTCCCAGCTTAAAGTTGGTAACCTTAGTTCCACGTGGGAGTCTCTTCCCCCTGTAACTGACTGCCATTCTTGGGGCCCTTGGGAGGGGAGGGACAGCCAGTAACCCCTCCACTTTGCCAGGATCTACAGTCTAGACCTATTAAAAACCACTTATCTGACCAGGCTGTATTATATATTAATAAAGGTATTTTAATTTGCTAGAAGACATTTTGGAAGCCCATCCTAGGTTGAAAATGCAACAAATCAATTGCATGAGAGAAAATAGCAAAGATAGTTTTGCAATGCAGGTTTATTGCTTCTCCCCTACAGGGGTATTAAGACGGCCTTCAGTTAGCAGGAAGCCCTGGAAAATGTCTGCCTACAGCAGCCGCTGGTAATTAAGGAAGACCAGTCAGTTGACTGGTAAAAGCTGAGCACAGATTATACAGAGTACAGAGAAATACCAGTTCCTCTGAACTCTAACCAGAGTTAAAAGCACTTTATAGTTGAGCTATAAACTGTGTGATGGTAAGATGATACTGTCATTTAAAAGAAATCTGAATACAAAATCTAACAAGTAAGTATGGTTACACACACTGCTGCACACTCCATTTCTTTCAACAATTCTATCTGATTTCACAGTAATTTTACAATCAGGTTCTTAAATGAAAAGGATGCAACTTCAAACAATATTCTGGCAGGAAGAAATGTTCATCTAAGCAGCATCAGAGGTATGGATTAATAAACAGTAACACAATTTACCAACAGAGACATTTAGAAACAGGAAACTGACGAAGAATGGACAAGTACCACTGGGGTGTAATGGCAGATTTGCTTTTCACTGGTTTGCATGTTAAAGATGATCTAGATCAGGGGTCTGATGGGAATTGTAGTCCACGAACATCTGGAGAGCCACAGGTTGCAGACCCCTGATCTAGATAGCCCCAGGCTAGACTAATCTTCTCAGATCTCCGAAGACAAGTAGGATCAGTCAGGGCTAAAATTTGGAAAGGATTCCTCCAACGAACACCAGGGTTGTGATACAAAGGCAGAAAATAGCAAACCACCTCTGAGAATCTTTTGCTTTGAAAACCCCACCAAGGGATCACCAGAAGTCAGCTGTGACTTGATGCTGACAGCACAAAAAATATTGGACCTGGAGTTAAAATGCTCAAGTACCAAACCAAAACCTCAAGGAGTCTATTAACAGGAGCGCCTAGATTGTGTAGACAAAATGAAATGATAACATTATTATTGTTAGAGGATTAGGACATTTATCATGTACTAGAAGCAGTATATGCTCTGAATGTCAGGCCGTTCCATGCAGAAAAAAAGATGCTCAGCATACAAAGAAACAGTCAGGACAGATGTGCATTTTAACCCCTCCTGTGCAGTAACCTGAGACCACCACAAAAGAGATGAAAGAAAATATATTTCAAACAGAAAAGGAATGCACTCCCCACCCCCACCCCCCATACTGTATACATGACCTTTAGAATCCAATGTCAGCAAGGGCTATAGACAAGAATTGTTAACAGACTTCTCATTTTAAAAAGGAATTCATCATTTCATGACTACCCAATTGATAGCTTTAGCTGAACAAGTTAGGGCAAAACTCTTGCCAAATAATAAAGGCTCTGGTGTCCAAGAAAGCTGGTGTCTGAGGAGAGAGGAAGAAGTCAAGTCTTACATCTGACCACCAGAGGACATTTTTAATCTTTACTCTTTGCATCTTTACATCAAACACTGCCAACCTGTGCTAACTGCGCAGGAAATAGCACTGCAACAATGTTATGGGCAGAAAAAAAATGTGCAAACAAATAACAATAAAACAAAGCACACAAACACGTCTTGAACACAATATAAAGGAATTCAACAGAACACTTTTAAATCAGTTATGTCTTCTGTATCTCAGCAGAATACATGTTTTATTCATTAGCAGTGGTTTGTATATATAACCTTTTAGCATACTGCTTTGCAGAATATTTCTCTCCTTCATTCCTCACAAATAGTTTGTAAGGAGAATCACTTGTATTTCCATTTTACAGAAGACAAACTTAGACTAAGTGAGAAAGGCTTGTCCATGGTCCCCTTCCTGAAGGAGGATTGGATTTTAAGCCTCTCACAAGACTAGCTCACGGGTTATACCTTTAATTAGAGAATCCACACAAGGTTGCTCCCCTGTATGGGCTCCCTTCCCTCACTGCTGGAGAAGCATTGTACAGGGATTACTTTCCTTTTACTATGCCCAGGCTTTCAGGAAGAAAGGAACTTTCCAGTGCCACCACCCCCTGATCTTAACAATGCCATCTAGTAGCATCTTACTACATAGGTTCAGTTCCATATTCTCTCCGGGAACTGCTGTTCTGTCCTTCGTGGTTAAGAGGTATGGAGTCAATGACATTAATGATCCAGGAAAAGGAGCCATCTTATAGGGGAGCCATCTTATAGGAGAGTAACAGAGCTGCATATCTTTATTTCAGGAGTGACAGATAAAACCTGGAGACACGGAGTCTGAGACACCTCTTTTGTTTTTTCCCCCATACATCACACATTCCTGTGACATCTAAAGTCAAACCGACTATTGAAAGGAAACAATTGTAAAAACACACACTGCTGTGAGAAGTTGCACCCCTGGTGCTATTAACACTAGTTTCCGATTAGTCAAATCTCTGGTCTCCAAATAATTGCTGACTCTTCTAAATGTGTTCAGTCTTTTGGGGGTATTTTATACAACCTGTGTTATAACCATGGTTATTCTCAGCTCAATACGTTTTAAAGTAGAAACATGACACAAACTATTATTGCCGAACAAAAAACTTTAAACTATCTTACAGTGCAATCCAAAACAGACTTACCCCCTTCTAATACCATGGAGGTCTTGGCCTCAGAAGGGTATAACTAGGCTTAGAATCATACTGCTACCAACTAAAAGTCTACAGGTTTCAGTACCATTCCTCACAACCCAACCCAATTAGTGATTAGATGCAGGCAGTTAGTGATATTTTACCTATACCCCTAGACATTAAGCTGAATACCAAACAATGTATGGATCCCAGATGGGACGTCTCCAATTTATTAACAAGCCATATCATCTGTCTAAGATAAATTTATTACAGCTAGACTGTTACTAGGTGGTTTAATTTGGCAATATAATTGATCCAAACTTTAACATTCTAATATGCAATTTTCAGTAACCAAAAGAGGGTCAAAAGCACTGGTTTACTGAACACAGTTATCCATTTGGAACTAGTATGTGCTATTTGGTGCAGCCAAATCAAGACAATGCATCACACACACACACACACACTCACACACACACACACACACACACACCTGATTCTAGTTACTGAACTTGCATCTATTAGCAACTTGCATCATCTTGTAATCCTAAACCTTTTCTTATTAGCTTGTTATTAGCTTCATTTTGGTTTGTCATAGTCAGCTCTTTACAGCTTAATAACTGGTCAGTCTCTGTAAATTGTAACACTCTGTAACCTCTTTGCTACAAGTATTTTACCTGTAATTAGACCTCAGATATGGTAAACTGATAAATTCTAGTAAATTCTAATTCCATTGGTCTGATTTTTGGATAATATTATATTGGGGTAGCTAGGTGAATATAGGTATAGTGAAATGTGAACCTCTGCTAGGTTCAAAGAAGTTTGCATTGAGATGTAAATTGGGATTGATGAGTAGTACCAGGATATATATAATCCTGTTAAGTCATAGTCTGGCTTCTTGTTCTAATCAGTGAAAAAAGTGGTTAACAGCTTTTTAAATATTACTCTCACTGTTTTGCCAGTCCTCCAAAATAAAATGGAAGTAAAATATTTTTCTGGTGATTTCATGCATAAGCGTACATGCCTGCTTACTTTTGCAGCTGTCCTAATTTGCATGTTGGTGTAGGGATTTTAAAACAGTATCACTACAAGACTAGCTAACCATCAATTTTTTAAATGATCCATGTTAGATTCAAATTTACTCCTATCATACTGTCATTATGAAAAACATGACTAAAGTTCTATATCAGTGTCTCCCATAATTCTGATATCTGGAGCACAGACTTTTTAAACTTTTAAAAATCACACTTTCCCCTGCAACCAAAGAAGCATACATTTTTCCCAGTTTATGTATATACAGTCTAGCATATATTACATCTCAATGTTCTCTCCCCTCCTTTGCTTCAAGGATTCCTCTGTCATCTTCAGCGCTGATTCCGTCCAACATCATGGCTTAACATTGCTAGGTACATTTTAGCCCTCTAAAATATACTATTACAGAAATATACTATTACAGTGACAAAATCATCACCTCGGATTTACAAACACTATTGCAAATTTACTGATTCTGATTCCAGGATGTGGTGTTTAAAGCTCACATATGACCAATATTTTACCTACAACAATAGGATGACATTTTAGTTAAGCATTAACAGGGAAAGTAAAAGTAGGTGAACATCACACCCTGCAATATTCTACTCAAATATAAGCAGGGTCTAGTCAGACAGGCTACATGATCAGCTGTTTAAACAGAGGGCAACATCTTTATCCATAATCAATAACTGGTGTTGATTTGTCAGTCATCCTTCTTTATTAGCATTAGACATTAACAAAAGGCTTCCCTGTCTGTTACACAGACCTGATGAGAAACCTGATGAAGTTTAAATGTATTTTAATAAATTTGATGTGCCAACAACTCAAGGTTCTGAAACAACAATTGGTGTTGACAGGAGATGCAGCTATAGAATAACTATACCACAGAGTATTTACAACACAGAGGAGTTATAACAGTGGGGATACTGAGACAATGAGATTTTGGTACTCCAGTTTGCAGAACTACCAGTACTTATTTTCAGAAGATAGTCCATTTATTTTTCATTCCCTGTAACCTGAATCCTTCCATTTTCCTTTTTTTTCTGCAATCTGTGACATTCTGAAGGTAAATACATAAATAAACAAAGGACTGTATTTGTCACATGTGACTGGTAATCAACTCATCTTCATGCAAGACTTTTTTTCAGCATCCAGTATCTGCCAGAAGTCAAATGCCCAAGAGAGAAAGCTGTGTTTGTGTGCTGCAGCAACAATACACAAGGTCTTGTGGCATTTTGAAGATGAACATATTTATTGTGGTGGGAGTATTTAAAGCACCACAAATATTTTAAATCTGTATTACAATGTAGTAGGTTCTGTTCATGCTTTTTGGAAGTATGAAAACTCAAGTGTGGATTGTAATTTGTAACACTGTTCAGAGAATAATACAAACTTTTTCCTCCACTGCTCTCTGTGGAAATCAATGAGCAATTAATTTAACAGATACAATAAGTGCTTGGAGCTAAGCATATTTACGAGGTGAAAAAGACTAGAAAAATTAGCTGATTCTTGGAGGCAAATGGTATCTTTCAACTTTATAGCTGCAAGAGATTACAATCTCAGTTTGGCCCCAGTCACCAATTGAAAGTCTAGGCATCCACTGGTCATATATTTGTTTGTTTACTGAAGATTAAAGGAAGCTTGATAAGTGATGTCATTTCATTACGGAAATATGTTGAATTCCCAGAATGAAAGGATCTCAATTTATCAGTTTATTGCACGCACATGTTTTATCAGGATTAAATATTTTCAGCCTTTTTCAACAAAGAGCCAGATAAGTTAATTTTATAGTAAACTATTTATGCGGTTGACCTACAGAAACATTGAATGACTTAAGAGACAGGACTGAATAAAAGACACGTGGTAGGGAATCCTTTGTGAAACATATCTTAGTCCAGGAGAATGTTCCAAATTCCAGCTTTTGGCTTAAACTCTCATGGTGCTATCAGGGCTCCCATTTCAAACACCCTTGCTGCACGGCTGTGAAATTAGGTGACCCCCCCCACACACACACACACACACGAGGAAGTGTCGCACCTAACAACAGGAACAGGAATTCTGCACGTCACTGTCACTGTTTGTGAATTATTAATACACCCAAACAGAAAATGCCAGTTCATCAGTGGCAGCACTCTTACAGAAAAATGTAAACTGCTTCCATTTTAGTGGTTTTGCAGAACTTTTTGTTAAAAGTTCTAGAACACCTCCTTCAGGATGGGTATACGTACATGAAACAGCATACATTCCTTCCTTGGTTATAACTATTGGATTTCATTCAGTGTGCATCACACCTGTTAATGCTTAACAAGAAAAAGATCTATAATCTTTGAATTGCTTCCTTTCAAATTTCAATAAATACATCATTCGTTTTAAAAAACCCACTACCTGTCCTAGTCAGGCAGGACATTCCATACTAACAAACTTGTTACAACAAGCAGCCTCAGTGAACAGCATGCCAGTGTTTCCCCTCCACACAGCCACACACACACACACACACACACACACACACACACACAAAACAGTCTTCCTCTTTTGAAGTTTCTTCAATAGATAATTGGGCTTGCATTAGGCTGCAGTATTCTTCCTGTTGGAAAAGAGTATTTCATATATTCTCTTTTCTGCTCATATTCTTCAAGGAACAACACCATTGCAATTGGAAGGCCTCAGACATCTTGTCAGAAGTGGCTGGCTCACACTGGCATTAATCTCCCCACTGCCACTGAAGGAAATTGAAATAAGTTGCTATTGCTCAAAAAAAATTGTAACTGGGGAAGTGGGGGTGATGAGGAGTTTCACACATCCTTTTAAATAATTTATTAGATTCTCTCCATAAACATAACTGTTTGCTCTTGGACCTCCGAATTCAGAGAATTCTCTATGTAGCCAAGATTCCAATTGCTGCTGTGAGTAATTGAAGGAGGCCATTGCACCTGGAGCCCCTGTTCTCACCAGCAGACATCCTGACCAGTGACCACCATCAGAATAACATACTCGATTAAAATATTTGTATCCTGTCTCTCTAATCTGGACTGGCCAGACCAGTCTAGTCAGAGCTTGGAAGCTAAGCAGGGTCAGCCTGATCAGAATTTGGATGGGAGACCGCCAGGGAAGTCCCAAGTCGTTATGCAGAGGCAGACAATGGCAAACTACCTCTGAATGTCTCTTGCCCTATGGGGGCTGTGACTTGAAGGCAAAAAACAAAGCAATATCTCTCAAGTTTATTTAAAATAATAAAACAAAGTCATTGAAAAAACAAACAAACTGGTAAAATACATTGCAAAAATGTGAAATAGACTTCAACACCATAGCTTTTAACATCTGAAAATAGGTGCACTTGCTTTACATAAAGCTAGAGGACAGCTCATCATGATGGGAGCAGAGCAATGACTAGAAAGATTCAATGATATTGCCTTTATATAGCTGCCCAATCTAATTTATCAAGACTAATACGGTATAGGAAAAAATGTCCCAAGAGATAACTGCATTTGTATGTCACAGCAAAAAATGTCAAAAGATTTGCTCTCCCCTGGAAGACTATAAAAAAAATACATTCAAGCATAATTTTTTCGTAGACTACGGCCCACTTCTGAAAACTGCAACAGCCTTTAAGGTTTCACAGAAAGTTTTCCTACCTACTGAAAAAAAAAGACAGCCTTAAATTCAGTCTATAAACTGTTTTGAAAAGGAAGGGAGGAGGTTCACAAGCTCCCTGATCAGAGGTGTTCCTCCCATTGGGCAAAGTGGGCAGTTGCCCAGGGCGCTGCCTTGTGGGGGGTGCAAAAACTGCAAGTTCGTTTGTGGGATTTTTTGTATTTTCAGTGTTTTCCCGGTTTTGGCCGGAAGAGGGTGCAGTTTTTAGGCTAGCAGCACCAACATTTCAGGGATTTTTCAGGAGACTCTCCTGATGATATCACCCAGGTTTGGTGAGGTTTGGTTTAGGGATTCCAAAGTTATGGACTCCCAAAGGGAGTGTCCCATCCCCATTGTTTCCAATGGGAGATAATAGGAGATGGGGGCTACACCTTTGAGAGCCCATAACTTTGGACTCCCTGAACCAAACTTTACCAAATCTGGGTGGTATCATCAGTAGGGTCTCACGAAGATACTCTGAAATTTTGGTGCTGCTATCTTAATAATTGCACCCCTGACAGCAGGCACCCCCTAAATTCCCCCAGATTCTCCTTTTAAATCCACCCCCTTCCTGCCAATGTTTGTTTTCTTTCTTTCTTTTATTCTCTCAATGCCTAATAAAGGTTATTATTATTATTGTTGTAGTTGTTGTTGTTGCTGTTGTTGTTATTAAATCCACCCCCTTTGGCATGGATTTAAAGGGAGAATCTGAGGTCCCCAGTTTTAACATTGAAAGTGATGCTGTTTCAGGGTGGGGGGATAATCCTCCCCAAAACAGCATCACTTTCAATGTTGTTTAAACTGGGGACCCCAGATTCTCCTTTAAGGTGGATTTAAAAGGAGAATCTGGGCTCCCTAGTTTAAACACCATTGAAAATAATGCTGTTTGGGGGTGGATTCCAGCATCACTTGTTTAAACTAGGGAGCCCAGATTATCCTTTTAAATCCACCTTAAAGGGAGAATCTGGGGTCCCCAGTTTAAATAACATTGAAAGTGATGCTGTTTCCCCCAATTGGGGGGATTGGATTCTATAATGTGATGGTGACTTTGAAACGACCTGGTGGAAAAAAATCTTTGTTTGGTCACGGTGGGGGAGGGTGGCCACCCATGGGGGGGCATCAAACTCAGATTTTGCCCAGGGCTCCAGTTTGCCCAGGTACGCCACTGTCCCTGATACCCCAACTTGAGCACAGAGATAACTTGTGCTATCACCTGACTTGTGTACTCCAATAGATGTTTTATATAACATTTCAGTTTAGAGTAAACCTGGTCAAAAATTGAGCTGAAAGCTTCTGCCTATAAAGACTCAGGGAGGTATTTTAACAAATGGGGATTACAGAAAAGAACTTTAGCATCAGAACACACAGGCAATTTCCTCTAAATGCCAAGAAACAGGTATTTGTTTTGGGAAGAACAAATTTTGAAAGATAATATAGTAGTTGCCACATAAACTCACACACACAACATTTGTAGGGAAAGGAAATTAAAAGGTTTTTATCAAATGGAGATTATGGCTAGACCAAACAAGAGAGACCACACGCATATCACAAAACCCAAAATGTACATACTCTTCTAGAAGTATCTATGACTCATTTAGACAACTACTCCAGACAGCCAGTGAATTTGCAGTGTAATCCTTTGCACATCACAGCAGAACTTACTCAAGCAGAATTTTTAAAAATTGGGAGGGAGGCATGGCTCAGTGGTAGACCAACAATTTTGCATACAGAAGATCCCAGATTCAATCTCAGGCACTTAAAGATATTTGATGGTAGGTGATGTTGAAAGACCTCTACCCAAAATTCTGGAGAAGCATTTCCAATCTGAGCAGATAATAATGACTAGACGGAGTCTGATTCAGTAAAAGCTCTGATTCCGTATGACGGAGCTTCATGTGTTCAGTGCAAGAGTACAGAAAGGCATTGTAGCAGCCATTAACAAGAAAATGCTCTCACCACAATACAACTATCACATGAGGTGCACAACAGTCCCATGCATTCACTGGACATGTAAAGGAGGGAGAGCAGGAATGAGCACAGTGGCCCAGTCTCAGCCTCCATGCTATTGCCTGGTCCTCAGCAGGAATGACCTTGCAGAGGATGAGGTCTCAGAATTCTCCCTCCCTGTAATCAGAGCTATAATTGCTGATCTCAGGGGCGGAGAGTTCACATGGCTTTTCCTCAAAGAGGTTGCCTCTGCAGCTGACCAGGTAACTGAGTGGAGGTAGGGGACTGGGTCAGCACACTTCTTCAAATGGGAAAAATCCCATGTTTCAAGGGCAAAACAAATACATGGTGTAATCAACTGAGAACTGCATGCAGTCTTTGTATTTCAAATGAAAGTGATAAGAGGGGAAGTGACTGGCATCTGTTCCATGTCTTTCATATGGCAAAACTCAAGTTTTAAATATGGATGCAGCATTCACAACTGAAGGGAAACTACATCCTGTGCTCTTTAATGATGTTTAATTTTCTATGAAAATCCCTATGACTATCCTGCATTAAATCATATGAAATGATAGCAGCTTGCAAAAATGTAAGCATATTCCATTCAAATTTCTATGTGTGGACAGCAGCTCACATTTTAAACTTAAATGAGGAACAATACGCCAGTAAAGTGATTCCTTTCATGAAACCAATCAGGTAAGTTTTCAAAGTCACTTACCTGTACAGTTTAGAAAGAATATTTGCTAACATTCTTTTACAGCTTTAATTAAAGTTGTGTTGGGAGGGGCGGAGAAAAGTAAGAATTCCACTATTCTAATTTTCAAGGAATGATAAATTGACTCTGTTTTTCTTCACTTAGGGCTAACTGACAGCTCAGAGATAAGGTGACAGAGGGATATGATCGGAATGTGACCTCCTCACACAGTGCTCACTGCCCCCCATTCCCATTAATAAATTACCTTAAAGACTACAGAGACCAGAATGGGATTTGAGAATGTTCAACTAACCATCTTGCTACAATAACTGGAGATGGTTTATTTAACCTTCAGTCTATTTGCCCACAGTGTGCAGCTCCATTCAAGCATTAAATTTTCCAGACAGACTCAAAATAGGCATTTGATTCATTTTCTTTGTTCTCAATAGAACAGGAAATCACAGTGACTGAAATCTTTGAGGGAAGAATTTGTACCAAAATGAAAAAGTATTTTTCCAAAGAACACAGGGGTTTATTTGAAATCTCTCAGCAAAACAAATGGTATAAACACATTTACATGGTTCTTATTCTGATAGCAGCAGTTAACACCGGTTACTGTTTGAGCCTCTGTGAGAAAGGTAGAACATAACCCAAATAAATGAATGCTAGTAAGAAAACAGGAACATTATCTGTGTTTGTGATTTGATCCCCATAGCCACTCTCCCAGAGAGAATTCTTAAATAGAGACAGAAAATCACTATTCTGTTCAAATCATTCGCGCACTGGAAGGAATTTGGAAGTCCTCTGATTCAACCACATGCCCTAAAACTGGACCTTCCAGCAGATGACATCAACATTCACAAATTGCATTATCCAGATTACAATGTGCCCAAATACAGAGCAGAATCAAATAAACTGCAGTGTGCACCAAAAATGCCTGCAGGCAAGAACGAGTTTAGTGAAAAAATACAGATGACTTAAGCAAGTAAATTAAGGCACTTTCTTTATAAGAAGCCCTGTGCCTGGCTAGCCAACCAGACCTGGGAGAAATACCTCCAAACCCCAATTTTGACAATAAGATCCTGAGTCTGAAGCAACCCTATACAAGATAATTTCTCAGGCAGTGCAGGGGGGGGGGGGGGGGGGTGGTCGCCAAAGACTTGATCTTCTTTGTGAAGAATCAGCAAAATACCTAATTTTAGAAAATCAAGCGCTCACCTTAAGGCATTCAGCTTTAAGATTCTATTGAAAAAATACCAATATAATTATCACTTTCTAAACTAGCACACTGTTCTGTGTCAGTCGGCAACAAACAACTATCAAGAACACAGATAAAATGGATACACTTTGTGTAGCACATTGGTAAAAAAAACATGCCTTGTGATCTGTCAGGGCCTGATTTACATCGCACCTTTGTTGTACTGCCTTAGTCCCATGCATACCGCATTCAGTCTGCAGAATAGAGATAATACTGGTCTTAAATGGCTTTGTAAGGATTACTGTGATGAGACATGTGAACTGCTTTGAACACCAAAAATTCTATATAAGGGGTAAATACTATTAATAAAATCTTTTAAAAATATAATTAGAACTAAAGTAACTTAGAACAGAGCACAAGCTTTGCAGTTCTGCTATAGAAGCCTTCATAAATAAGAATGGATGTAAAACAAAAAAAAATCCACAAAATAATGTGAGGCAAAATAGTTCCAACCAGGTCCTCTTTGTAGAATGGCTAGCTAACTTGAACAGATTAGCTAAATATCGAAGTGAACCTTTAATCTTCTGAGGAAGGAAATGGCAGCCACCCGTTGAAAATGTAAAAACAGTTAGTTTATCAAACATCCCTGAAGCACCAAATGAACTATACAGAAGCCTTAAAAGGCCAAAAGCAGAAGAAAACCATGGTAGTCATGATATTAATAAAACTGGAGATTAGTTTTGATGATACACTGAGTATTAATAGTCAATGGAAACCAAATTAGGGAATAGTATCCAAAGAAGGGAGGCAATAAATACCATGAACAGTCTCTTCCCAGATTATCCTCCTTCAGTTGAGAAATCCACCTCTTTAATGACCAGATTTGGGGGTTTCAAAACAGACAATCACTATAATAAAAAGGATCTCAAGGAACTTTACTGCAACCAAAGTAATTGCTCATATTGCATTTGAAAAAAATTATATCAGAGCTGTATCATTAAAACCCCTTTCTTTTTCTGACAAAACTCTCTGGCCGTTTCTGCACAGTGGCAGAAACAGCTGTCCGCCGGCATAATTAATGACAGTGGATGCACAAGACTGTTTGCACGGTCTCGTGCAGGCAGCACCAAGGCTGCTGTGACCTGCATAGGCAGCTCCGAACGGAGCTGCCTGCTGGTCGTTCCTCCGGGGGTCAGAGAGCAGCATCAGGTTCCAGTCTAATGGACCCATCCAAAGTGGTGGTGGGTGGGGGGAATTCACTGTTAGGAGCAACACGAGGCTGCGCCATTGGATTTGTCCTCCCCAAGGCACTTGCCTAAGCAAAGGGGCAAATCCACTGGTGGGCAGCCGCTGTGGCCCTCTATGGCAATAGGACACAGCACTGAATGCCATGCCTGCACCCCTGAAGCCTCACTAGTGTAGCTAGGAGACAATCTGGGGGCATGGCCTGGGGGAGGAGCCGGCCAAGGAAGGGAGCAGGGAGACTTTTTTGCACTGTTAGCCTCCACACACCACTGGAGAGCCTCCATGTGGAGGCACTGTTAGCCTCCACACACCACTGTGGAGCCACGGCACCACAGCTGGGTACCCAGGGAAAATGTATTGCCTATAGAAGACTAACACATATCTAACTATACCAGGGGTAGGGAACCTGTGGCTCGAGAGCCGCATGCGGCTCTTCTGCCCTTGCACTGCAGCTCCACGAGCCGAGCTGCCAGCCCCATCCTTGCCCGCCCTGCAGGCAGCAGGGCAAGCGCACCAATTGCCCGCGGCCGGCTGGGCCGCGCTGCAGGCTTCCCCTCTCGCCCGCCCTATTCGAGCGGGGCAGGTGCGGCTGAGCCACCGGCTACATCCTTGCCTGCATGCACCAATTGCCCGCAGCCAGCTGGGCCACGCCGCAGGCTTCCCCTCTCGCCCGCCCCGTTTGAGTGGGGCGGGTGATTTCCCGGCGGCCAGCAAGGCCGAGCCGCTGGCTTCATCACACCAATTGCCCGGCTTCCCCTCTCACCCGCCCCGTTGGAGCGGCGAGGCCGAGCTGCTGGCCCCATCCTTGCCCGCCGTGCATCCATGCGCTTCTCAGAATGAGCAGAGTAAAAGGTAAAAACCCCCAATATATTCAGTGTTATCTTTATTTTAAATGTCAAAAATTATTTGCGGCTCCAAGTGTTTTCTTTTCCCATGGAAAACGGGTCCAAATGGCTCTTTGAGTGTTAAAGGTTCCCTACCCCTGAACCTTCAGTTTGGTTACAGTTTGCTGGTGGCATTTTACAAAGTGATTGGCAATGAATTAGTGATTATTAGTCAGAAAGGTTAACCATGCAATTTGCCAATCCCTGGGATTGGTTCAAGAATAGTGTTTAATTGGAATACATGGAATAAGATACTGGTATTAGAAGCACTACTGCAAATACCTCCAGATGTTACTAGTAAAACCACTAGCAATTGAAGTTTGCTTGCCTATCACCTTAAAAGATCAAATCATTAGAAAATTTAAAGGTGATATGGTGTATTTTGCAGACAGTTACACAGTAAATGGAGCAGCATAAGAAAAAAAATGTTGGCAATCCAAAATCTAACCAGTGTTTCAACTCCATAAAAACCATTCATCTTTTTATTAAAAGTGATATACAAGGTCTATGCATAAAATGATCAAAGGAGAAGGAGGCAAAAGAATTCACCTATCAGAAGAGGGATTATATGGCAAAGCAAGAGTGTGCAATTGCACAGGTGATCCAGACAGAATATGAGCAATACATTCCACAAACACTGGGATTACTCAGAGATGGGTCCATGCAGATCTAAACGTGAAACTGACAGGGTGTGACACACCTCAAAATACACTGCCTTTTATCCACCCGCAGGCAACCAAGTTCTCTGGAAAACTACAGGGCAAAATCTCACCTTAAATCAAGTCTGCACAGCTTGTGGCCCACCAAACTCAATTTTCTTAGTTGCCATGTCAGCAGTCCAGTAGGGATTCACTGTTTTGAGTGCCAAGGCGGTCTTCAGGAGATGCAACACTAGCATGGCTTAGTGATACTATGAATACAATTTATATTTGATGTCTAAAGATTGAAATTCTATCCAAGGTGCATGAAAACTAGACAGAAGGTTGAAGCATTCACGCTCTGGATTACAGACTGTAATGAGAACCAAATACCTTGAAGTTTTCCCAGTTATACAATGCAGACAAGCAGTGGTGTGTCTACAGAAAATGGAGCCTGGGGCAAGAACTTATTTTGCACGCGCACGCGCGCGCACACACACACACACCCCATAAGTACCCAGCACCCAGAGTTCAGAAGGTTGCTGTTGGCCCCCTCGGTCCTTCCTGCTCTCCTCCCACAGGTCAGATGTGGCGGAAGCAGCAGGCTAGGCCATGCCCCAGCCTCCTTGCTTCCTGCTTCCCAAGATACAGGAGAAGCCGCTTGTCTGCGGTAGGAACTGAGGGAGCCTGAGCAGCAGCACCGACATCGGCAAGCGTGAGGGAGGGAGGAAATGCTGCTGCTTCTTTTGCGGTCGGTGATGTCACACCAGGCCAAGGAAGCAGTCACCAGCGGGGCCAGCCTCATCCCAGGCGCCCGTCATACCCCGTCCGCTTTTTGTTTTTTTGTTTTGCTAACAAAAACAGACATTATTGTAAGAGGGGGAATGGAATCAGCACCATAACTGCAGCGAGTCTCGTACAGGACAAAAAGTTGACTTCCAAACACTGCAGCTGTGGCTCTTGGGGGAGAGAAAGCCCCCGCCCCAATCTGGCATTTAATTTTGCTATTTAAACAATTACATCACTGATAAAACTGCAACCCCATCCTGCCCCCAACCTCTTCGGTTAAAGTGCAAGAGTTCTAAGTCTACTATTGGGATTGAGGTGTGGGGAGGGCTTGTGATTTAAGCATCAGGATGCCTGCATATGACTAACCAGCCCCACAGCAAAGGAAAAAGCTGGATTTCCTAACTATGCATTTGGGGAAGAGGTTGCAGCTATAATGCCCAACTTCCAGGATCAGCAAAAATCCCCTCCTTGCCACCCCCAGACTGCCCCCTTAAAAAGACTCTCATTTCCCTTGATACGCCTCTGATTATAATTATTTAACAATAGACAGACTTTTTTAAAAAATTGTGTCACTTTCTCACTAGGATTCAACACAAAAAAGTTGTGGTTCACCAAAACACTACTGGATGAAAATAAAAGTAAAATTCATGAAGTATATTAAAACAAAACTGGAATTTCACATGAGCTGACAATGCACCATAGTATACATTACACAGTATTTAGAAGACATACCTAGGAATTCTATTTGTTTTTCTTGTTGCCTTTTCCGCTGCTATGGTATCATGTTGGAAAAATAAATGGAATTCCTAGATGCTGCGTGTTCTAATACACAACCTTATTTCTGTCTACCACTTCGGAAAAGCTAGGGTTGCCATTAGTTATAATGCCAAAAGTCACCTTTTCACACCCAAATGAATAAATGATATCCAAAAACTAGTCAGTTTCATAGTTTATTTGTTTAACAGCTCATAGACCATACACCCATTTTTAAAACTTTGATAACAAACTGCAAAACAGAATTTTGTCACATCTACTGCTAGTCAGATGATTACGGCGTCAAAATAATGGGTGCTAAATTAAATTGCCTAAATACAAAGCAAAATGTGTTATTTTTAACTGCCCAAATCTCAAACCACTTATAACACAGAACTGTCACTTGGTTAAATGAAGAGAATCCATTGC
Organism: Sphaerodactylus townsendi; assembly: GCF_021028975.2. Taxonomy (NCBI): domain Eukaryota; kingdom Metazoa; phylum Chordata; class Lepidosauria; order Squamata; family Sphaerodactylidae; genus Sphaerodactylus; species Sphaerodactylus townsendi. The sequence continues at coordinate 71,947,402 of NC_059426.1, read as the reverse complement.
TGTTATGACTTAAGAACATAAGAACATAAGAACATAAGAACAAGCCAGCTGGATCAGACCAAAGTCCATCTAGTCCAGCTCTCTGCTACTCGCAGTGGCCCACCAGGTGCCTTTGGGAGCTCACATGTAGGATGTGAACGCAATGGCCTTCTGCGGCTGTTGCTCCCGATCACCTGGTCTGTTAAGGCATTTGCAATCTCAGATCAAAGAGGATCAAGATTGGTAGCCATAAATCGACTTCTCCTCCATAAATCTGTCCAAGCCCCTTCTAAAGCTATCCAGGTTAGTGGCCATCACCACCTCCTGTGGCAGCATATTCCAAACACCAATCACACGTTGCGTGAAGAAGTGTTTCCTTTTATTAGTCCTAATTCTTCGCCCCAGCATTTTCAATGAATGCCCCCTGGTTCTAGTATTGTGAGAAAGAGAGAAAAATTTCTCTCTGTCAACATTTTCTACCCCATGCATAATTTTATAGACTTCAATCATATCCCCCCTTAGCCGCCTCCACTCCAAACAAAAGAGTCCCAAACGCTGCAGCCTCTCCTCATAGGGAAGGTGCTCCAGTCCCTCAATCATCCTTGTTGCCCTTCTCTGCACTTTTTCTATCTCCTCAATATCCTTTTTGAGATGCGGCGACCAGAACTGAACACAGTACTCCAAGTGCGGTCGCACCCCTGCTTTATATAAGGGCATGACAATCTTTGCAGTTTTATTATCAATTCCTTTCCTAATGATCCCCAGCATAGAGTTTGCCTTTTTCACAGCTGCCATGCATTGAGTTGACATTCCCATGGAACAGGGGTCGGGAACCTTTTCCCCTCAAAGAGCCATTTGGCTCACCCCCCTCACCCCCCCCACTCGCTGGCACGCCCCCCCTCCGGCTCCCCAGCTTCCACTTCAAATGCTGGCTCAGCGCCCCCCCTCCGCCCGCTCACACACACACACCCGCCTGCAGGGCAGGCGTAGATAGGCCCGGCGGCTCGGCCTTGCCGGCTGCCAGGCTTAGTGATCGCCCGCCCTGCTCCCTTACAGAGGCGGGTGAAGAGGTGCCAATACAGCTTCGGCGGGCTTGACGGCAGCGAGGCCGCCGGGCCTGCTACCGGGCCTGCTGCCATAGGGGCGGGTGAAGAGGGGCCCCGCGGCTCGGCTGATGGAGCCGCAGAACAGCGGCGGAAGAGCCGCATGCGGCTCGCGAGCCGCAGGTTCCCGACCCCTGCCATGGAACTATCAACTAAGACGCCTAAATCCCTTTCCTGGTCTGTGACTGATAGCACTGACCCCTGTAGCGTGTATGTGAAGTTTGGATTTTTTGCCCCCGTGTGCATCACTTTACATTTTGCTACATTGAACTGCATTTGCCATTTCTGAGCCCACTTAATCTTCTCTGAAGCTCATATTCAAGTAATATGAACTTCCCTCAGCAGTTCACAATGTTAACATCACAATTTTCCTTGTGCTCCTCTTGTTCTAAGTGCAACCTACATACTTGTATGCCATTGTTCCCACACTTAGTCATATTCAGTAACAAACACAAGGCTGATTACAAAATATAAAATGCCACTTCGGAACTTGTAAACTAATTGCAGGTTTGCCCTATTTTATGTATCCATATTATTTATTAGATTAAAGAGAAACGTTATTTTATCTAAGTAACATTTCTAGAAAGTCAAAAAAGTAGAGGAAAGATTTCAAACTTGAGATCCTTTCCACTTTAAATCCTCCCATTCTCAACTTGGAAGTAAATTCTTTATGGGGTAGAATTTAGTGGTAATTCATGGGTGCTTTTGGCCACAGTTCAACATAAAGGTCCCAAATCTCTGTAAGTGTGCCTCTTTTCTATGCAACATTAAACAGTACAGACTACCAAGTTATGCACTCAGCAGGTGAGGCAGCAGGTGGGAAATGGGTCTTTTGTTGCATTCCAGTTATTTGACTCTCTGAGCATTTTTGCTGTTAACTGGATATGACTGTGGAGGAACATTATTACACTGCAACTACAGCTCTGTAATTTAATATCTTTTCAACAGCAGCAATAATGCTAGGCATTAAGTATAGTATTCCAAATAGAAATAGAGTTTAACTACATGGGGAATATAATAGCTCATTCTGGACATGAAGGGATAAATTCCAACTGATGCTCATGATACAGATGACTTATAGGGGTAGTCAAATAAATTATCTGTACCAGCCTACAAACTTCTTCCTAGAACCATACCAACAATGCCTACCATGGTATATTTTGAATAATTTGGAATACAAGGTATTTTTTTTTGAAGATGACCTAGTCATTATATTAGAAGATCCAGTGCAAAATGTGGAAATATTGTTAAATAAAATACAAGAATTTGGTGATCTAGCAGAGTTTAAGTTAAATAAGAGGAAAACAAAAATCTTAACAAAAAATATATATCCCAAGAATTACAAAACAAATTATCCCAGCTGTCAGGATTCACAGTAGGTAAAAAAGTTAAGTATTTGGCAGTATGGTTGACCAATAATAATTGTTTACTATTTCAAAATAACTATGTAAAAATACGGAATGAAGTAAAGAAAGATTTGTTGAGCTGGAACATAATGAATTTATCTTTGCGGGAAGAATATCTGTGATAAAGATGAATGTGTTTCCAAGAGTGTTATTTCTCTTCCAGGTGTTGCAGATAATTAATCAGCAACTTTATTTGTCAAGGCAAGAAACCAAGAATAAAATACAAGAATTTACAAGATGCAAAAGAGAGGGGAGGTTTAGCTCTGCCAAATCTAAAGTTGTATTTGGATGCAACTGTATTGGTGTGGATGAGAGAATGAGAGATGTTGAAGAATACTAGACTGTTAGACCTGGAGGAGTTTGATAGAAGATTTGGGTGGCATGGTGACTTGAGGTACAATGAAGCAAAGATGCATGAAGAATTAACAAATCACTGTGTTAGAAGGAGTCTGCTCTGAGTATGGTTGAGATATAAAAGATTTATTGCAAGTGTAATTCCCTTATGGTTGTCCCCAATTGAAGCGTTTTCAAGAAAAGAAATGAATATGCAGGAGAAATGGCTCACTTACAGTGAATTGTTGTCATACCAGAATGAGAAATAGGAGCTTAAACCACTGAAATGAATTAAAAGATATACCAGTAGTTAAAAATTGGTTTCATTATTATTAATTACTAGAAACATTCAAAGCGAACAACAAAAATACAGGTTTTGCCACACAGATGGCAGAATTTGAAAGTAAATAATGAATAATGCATAAATAATGATAAATTGATTACTAAGATGTACAAGATATTGTTAAAGTGGGACACTGAGGAAGAGGGAGTAAAATCAGTGATGGTAAAATGGGCTAAAAATGTGGGGAGAAGCATACAAATGAAACAATGGGAAAGATTTTGGGGGAAAATTGAAATTTACAGGTTGTTATAACTTGAAATAAAATTATTATAAGATGATGTATTTAATACCAAAAATTGTCTACAATGTATAAGGGAATATCAAACAAATGCTGGAAATGTCAACAACAGGATGGAGTTTTTTTTCATCTGAAGTGGACATGTAAGCAGACAAATTTGTTTTTGGATATGATTTTAAAAGAAATGCAAAAGATTTTGAAAATAACAATTGAAAAAAACCCTGAGGCATTTCTGTTGGGGTTGATGGGGGAAAGTATTCCTGATCAATACAGAACACTTTTTATGTACATGCAGCAAGGGTTTTATATGCATACAAATGGAGAGACAACAAAATTCTAACAAGACTGGATCTTGAAAGTCACAGAGTATGCAGAGATGGCAAGGCTGACGGTTATAAGAAACAAGAATATGGACAATTTTCTAAAAGACTGGAAATCCTTTGTGGACTACTTATTGAAAACATATACAAACAGAGAAACAATGTCGGGATTCGAGACAGCGTATTGTTTAAGACAACTTTATAAGGAGTAAAAGTGAAAAAAATGTAGATATTAATTATAAGCATGGAGTTAGATTTATGCTTGGATCCTTAGTGAGGTAACTGGAAGTCACCATATATGTGTGTAGGTGTTTGTGTATGTGCTTTTTTCTTTTCATTTAGTATTATTACTATAGCGGGGAGGGGGGACTACATCAGGATCTTTTCTGTATCTTTCTATGTATGTGCTATTTAGATGTGCAAAATAAATAAAATTTCTCATTTAAAAAAAAGAATACAAAGTATTTTAAAGAGCTGAGCTGATTTTTGTACCAAGCAGTCATAATAAACAATACTGAGTAAGATAGATCAATTTCTGAATTTATATAAGGTATCGTACATGCTTTTATATAAAAATAATGCCAGGGAATGCCACTACTGAGATACACTGGGTAGAGGAGAAAAATGGGGTTAGAAGGCACTATTAACTGTATGCAGTTATTAAGGGAGACTCTCCTATGAAAGCCTGAGAAAACATGGGGCTGTATACAGTTCGTTGCTCATGGCTTACTTAAAATGTCCCCAAATATTGCTCAGAAGATAGAGACAGCAAGTAAGAGACTTGGACTCAAATTCCAGCACAGTCCATCACCTGTAAAATGAAAATAGTCATGGCATTCTTTGGCTGAGACTAGATGAACTAGAGCAACAGGTAAGTGCTCTTAAGGTGCATACTGGCTATCCCTTTTCTGATTAAGACAGGGGTATTTGTCAAAATCCTACTCATTAACAGCAATTCATTGTTAAGAATCAGTGTGTGACAGGATAAAATAGTGCTCTAATACATGGCAGCATAATGGAATTGTAACATTAAGCAGAAGAATTGGCACTTTGGGTTCCTGTTCTCATGCTACAATAGTGCTGTTGTTTTGCTGACAATTGTTACTTATTTACAAGTTGAAAAACACTGGTATTTCCAGCCTACAGAAAACAGAAATTGGACCTACCACAAATGTCTCTTCTGTCTAGTAAGTAAAACAGCGAATAGGATAGAGTTAATCCCTCCCTGTGACATAGAAGGTGGAGCCAGGTAACCTTTTGGAGAAAAATGTACCAGCTAAGAAGACCTAATACTTTAAGGCAGAATGAGAAAGCAAATCATTCAGTGTGGAGTCAAAATACCCATGGTAAAGTAATTTGTGGCGGGTGGGGTATCACAGTGAATATCCCAGTCCCCACCACTGAGCACTGCTGAACATCCACTCCCTTTACCCATAAGAGATGGGAGGCCATGATGGGGAGTCAGGGACATGGCTGCAGCACTGTGCAGATTACTTAGACAAGCACCAGCAAGTCACATCAAACCCCTACTCTGAGTTCTGCTAGCCAACAAGTGTAGTCGTGCACACGAGGTCAGCGCAAGAACGAGACGAGACGCGGTGATAACATCTGGTGGAGAGCGCCAGCAGTGGGAGCGCGAGTGTCTGTGCTCCTAGCGACTCTGCCGCGTGCTGGTTCTTGGCACCTTTTATTATGATTCTATCGGGGGCGTATAGAGGGGCGGAACGGGGGGGATTCCGGGAGAGCGGGAGACTGAGAGATCATCATGTGATGCATGATCTCACCTGGCTGCTACGTGCGGAGAGGAGCGTCGGCGTCTGGGCCTAATCCTCACCTGGGGGCAAGACCATTGTCCCTTTGTCCGGGACACCCGGTGGTTGTGAGCCAGGTAGTTCATGACCCGTGACTCATCGGGGGATGAGGGGTGGGGGAGCGGTGCGACCAGAAGGCCGTAGGAGCGCCGGTGTTCCAGCGCTCTACTTACGGTGCTGCTGGGTCAGCAGTTCATCCCTACAAACAAGCAGCTGTACACCTGCATAATGTAGCAGCCAAGGTCTCAGATGCTCTGTCAATGCTTTTTGAAACACTTCAAAGAGGGCACCATGTCCCCATGTCCCCACAGTGATGCTGGTAAAGAATGGGATATTCCTTGTGATTCATCTGCGAGCTGCTATAACCACGCCTTCCACTTGCAAAACCAGGAACTGACTTTTCAAGAGGGAAAATTGCACCCCCTGGACTCCACTGCCCCAGAATGGCCTCCACAACGGGGCAGCAAAGTCCGGAAGAAGGGGGTACCAAACACACCTACCCTGTTTCCCCGAATATAAGACATCCCCGGAAAATAAGACATAGTAGAGGTTTTGCTGAAATGTGAAATATAAGGCATCCCCCAAAAGTAAGACATAGCAAAGTTTTTGTTTGGAAGCATGCCTGATGAACAGAACACAGAAAAATAAGACATCCCCTGAAAATAAGACATAGCGCATCTTTGGGAGCAAAAATTAATATTAGACACTGTCTTATATTCGGGGAAACACGGTAGTTGTGTTGATTGAAAATCCAGAAAGACTGGAGAAGAAGGAAGGAAGGAAGGAAGGAAGGAAGGAAGGAAGGAAGGAAGGAAGGAAGGAAGGAAGGAAGGAAGGAAGGAAGGAAGGAAGGAAGGAAGGAAGGAAGGAAGGAAGGAAGGAAGGAAGGAAGGAAGGAAGGAAGGAAGGCAGGCAGGCAGGCAGGCAGGCAGGAAGGCAGGAAGGCAGGAAGGCAGGAAGGCAGGAAGAGGGGGCGGGCGGACGGACGGACGGGCGGGGAGGTGAGCAGTAGCAAAGATAGGCAAGGGGCAGGGAGCTACAGCATGGCTTGTAGCTGCAGCATGGCTTCTTGAGAAAAGCCAGTACCAGGATTGGGATGGCTGCTTTGCAAAGGGGCAGCCTGCCCACTTACCTGGGATGCTTCGTTGCTTCTGCCCTCTGCCAGGGACAAGTTGCAGCCTGGTGGCAGCTGCTCCAATTCTTCATTGGGGGAGAGGAGGAAGGGGCCAGCAGCCAAATGCACCCCCCACATGACCCACACAAGTGGCTTGAGCCCTCCTTATCCCTCGGTTCCATTTCTGTTTTCAGGACTTTTAAAGCCAAATCTAAAAAATGTCAGTAAAAAGCTGCTCACCCCTAAGATAGCAACAAATCCCAACTATTGTAATTTTTGCAGTCTGTTTGTATTGGTCTTTCAGGGAGAGTCCTGTCTCTTCCTCCCCCGAAAGGTACGCCCAGAGAGACAGGAGGAAGCGAGTATGCAAAAGGAATATTGAATTGGGGGGGGGGGCGGCAAGTATGTGTCCAGATCGCACAGAAAAGAGCAAAGTGAAAGGAAGGGGCAAGGAGGTAGAGTGGGGAGCCCCTCCTTCTGTTTTTTTTCCTGACTCTGACTTTCTATCTTTTTGACTTCTTCCCTTCTTTTCCTTTTTCCATCTTTCTGTCTTTCTGTCTGTCTACTTTTTCCTCTCTTTTTTCCTCTCTGCTTTTCTTTCTAACATTCTGTCTTCCTGCCTTTCTTTATCTCTCTTTTTGATTTTTTCTGTCTTCTTTTGTCTTTCTGTTTTCCTTTCTTTTTGACATTTTCTCTGTCTCTATTTTCTTTCTGTCTGCATTTCTTTCCATTTTTCATTCAGACTGTTTTTTCTTTCAGTTTTTCATTCATTTTTGGTCTGTCTTTCTGTCTTTCTTTTTTCTTGGCTTGACACCCCCCCCCCCCCCCCCCCCCCCAGACTCCACTGCCCCACTGTGGAGGTTGTGCTGAAGTAGCTGTGTCCAGGGAGGACGCAATTTCAATGTTTGCCCCGGGCAAACTATTCCAAATCAATCCTCATTTCAATCTAAATCTTAGACTCTCCTGAATTCTGTGTTTAAAATACCATTGTGTATGTAAAAGTTATTTTGCTCTTACAATACTGTCAAGCTTTTCAGTTAAATTTGGCCTTCTGTGGATTTCTAAGGGAGAACAACTCAGATATAAACAGGTAAAACAAGATCCTGCAACCTGTCTTCTCACACTTTCTGGTCTGCCTCTGCTAATTCCCCATCCTACAAAGGCAGACCCCATCATTTTCAGGTAACAGAGCCTCAGCATGGAGGCCGGCCAGTCATGGATGGGAGAGGTGAGGCAGGGCAGGGCAGGGCAGCCAGCGCTCTAGGGCATGCCACATTCCGTGCACTCTGGCCTCGCTGGGGAAGAGGGGAGGCAAGAGGGCAGGTTTCCAGGCAGGTGGCACCAGGAGGGAGCAAGTAACGGAGGAAAGGGAGGGGGCAGATGGCCAAAAGGTACCTCCACATGACCCCCAACCCTCCCCCCAAGATTTGCCAGTCAGGAGAACCCTGGCTCACATTCTCTTGTCACCTTGCCATCCACTCCCTCCTTGCACCTTTTATATTTGCAATTCCTGCTCTACGTTTGGGGGCTCTTTCTCTTAGTGGCCAGAAGAGTGGGAGAAACTATAGTTCAATGGGCAGGGAGAAGTAAGAAAACCTGAAGGCAGCAAATGACATGCTGTTTCCCTTCACTCTCCTGAAATGACATGCTGTTTCCCTTTGCTCTCCTGAACAGGGTGAGGAAAAGTCACAGTCTCAGAGATTTCAGAAACTGAGGAGCTGCTCTGACCTGAGCTGCAGTGAGTTGGGGGGGGGGGGGATATGTGCCCAACACGAAGGAAATGAACATTCAATTTGAAGGCAGACCACAAGTGCATAAATGGCCTCTGTCTCAGATGAGAAGAATATGGGAGTTTCCATTTTTCTTTAGGATACCAGATTCCGGATTTCTTTGGTGTTTGGTTTCATGTTTGTTTTTGTTTGCTTCAGGGTTCATACATTTATTAATAAATTTAAGTGGCAGAGGTACTGGCGATTAACAACACACAATGCTAACAAATGCACCCTAAATGCACCAAGCCCGAAATACAGGCTTCTAATTTTCCATGAGTAGCCTTAAGTCAGAATATTTAGAATACCATGGAAATGAGATTTCCCTTTATTTCAAACAAAACAAAAATCAGAAAAGGTCAGCTCAGAAAGCTTGAGTAACTGACATCACAGGCACCACTGCCCTTCACTGCTAAATGACAGCAGTTAGCCAAGTAACATACACTGATGAGTCCAGGGACCTTTTCTGACTAGATCTTCTTCGCCCCTTAATGAATCTGTTGGGACAATACAACTATTCTACTGCTTTATGTTCAGAATACCAAATTGTGCTTCAGGTCAAAGGAATCATACGAACAATGATTCAGATTCACCATGTACTAGAACAAGGTTTAAAGCAACAATGATTCAGATTCACCATGAGATTACATGCTATATGTAATCTTTTCCAAGTGCATAAAAAGAAATGTACATTCTCTTACAAGAAACCAGGCTAGAAACTACCACTACAAATGACAGAAAGGAAAATAGCCATGACCCCATGATGTAACATTATGCAAATGAGCAGAGAGCGGGATAGAGAAGAGCAGAAAGTTAACCTGCCATAGCCGGTAACAGAAGCCCTGCACTTTCTTTGTTATACAGGTTGGCTCATATACCTGCTAACTCTGATGTGAGGCTACAGAGCTCCTTGTGACCAGCCGCAATCAAGGAGGTAGTTGATTGCGTGAACTGGCACCTCTGCATGGGAGCTGTAGCACATAGAGCTACTTAGTACATACAGGAACAGAAGTGGCATAGTGGTTAAGAGCAGATGCACTCTAATCGGGTGAACCAGATTTGATCCCCCACTCTGCCACTTGAGTTGTGGAGGCTTATCTGGGGAAACTGTGTACTCCAACACATGCCAGTTGGGTGAGTCACAGCTCTTTGGAGCTGTGTACTTGAATGGTCATGGTTACTCCCCACTTGAAAGTACTAGCTTCCAGCACTTGCATGCAATCAGATTTATTCATTTATACCCCACCTTTTCCCCAGTAGGAACATAAAGTTGCTTGCATTGTTCTCCCCTCTTCCCCTGTAAATACCTGTATACCTCACAACAACCCTGTGAGGAAGGTTAAGCTGAGAGTGGGTGACTAGCCTAAGATCACCAAGCAAACTTCCAAAGCAGATTGGGGAATCAAATACAGATCTCCCAGATCTCAGTACAACACTCAAAGAACTATACACTGACTGCAAGCCCCGCCCCTGCTTCCAGAGGTGATGACATGGGCTGATCCGCTGTACTGACTAGCCTTTAACTATTGTGTAGAATAGGCAAAAAGTAAATTGCAATTATAATAGCATATGTCCTTAATAACCAAGTATCACAGACTATTCCAGACACTCCTAGCCAAAGACGCAAGTGTATAACACATGCTTATTAATTAATCCCAAGAAAAAATAATTATCTGTGTCTGGGAACAGCACATGTTACTTGAAACACATTAGCAATGTTTAAAGAATTAGCTTTTAACCTAAACCATAACAAACAAGATTGCTTGTTATAGCCATCATAATCCTTTACACTCTTCAGTTCTGGATGTTAGAAATTCACTCTAAGCAGAAAGACCACAATTAACTTGTACATTTTTAAGCCATGACCCACCCCAAGTGTTAGAAATGGGCAAGTCTACAAAGTCCAAATATAATCCACATGGTCAGGAAACAAGAAATGGTATTCTCTGGTAACTAAGAATAAAATGGGACCACCCAAAGTGCACCCTTAAGAGGCTGGTCCCATGACAGTCTTGAAAGGAAGGCAATATAACACTGTGCAAACTACTTAACTAATTTTCTGGAAGCCAAGTTCCCAGGTGTGGGCATGTTCCAAAAGTTACACCAGTGGATAGGGTAGCTTGAAAAAGTTAACCACTTAAAATGTTCAAACTCAGCTGGTTACAAAAATCTGCATTTACCCAAAAGGCTCTCATGTGGTCTTATATGTGGCCCTCAATATGTGTATCATCAACCTTGCTGGTAAGACAAGATATGATAACCAGACATGCGTAGAATGTGTACTCCTAACTTAAGGTGACCAGATGGTCACCTTTGTGATCCGGGACGGGGAAGTGGCTGCGCGCGTTTGCCGCCCTGTGACAGAGGGGTTTGCCGTTTGCCGCCTTGCGCCCCAGAAGGCAGTGCAGCAGCCTCCCAAAAATCGGGACAATTTGTAGAACCCGCAGGACGCGGGACAAATTGTTTAAAGGCGTGACGGTCCCGCCAAAAGCGGGATGGCTGGTCAGCCTATCCTAACTCCTCTGCAGATGAAGCTGTGGGCAGTTACTTCTTAAGCATTAGAAATCTGTCCTTACAAGAACTAAGGCTGACTGCATCCAAACTACAATGCACCTTACCACATTTCATTTAACTGTTGTCTTCCACTGAGGCATTTCACACAGAGATGATTCTCTGTGGTTTTCCTGTTGCTGCTGATTCAGTGCATCACTGCAGGGTTTCTGCATGGTGGGTTTACCCACATTTTCCCTGTCCCAGTCCTTTGTGACGGATATTTCTCCCCTTACACAGGATGACCACTTTAAATTGGGTATTGCTAGAGTGTTACCGTATCCACATACTGTTTCCCAAGCATGCCACCCTATCTGCAGATACCTAAATCCACAGATTGGGGACACACTTGCACTAGACAGATGTTTCTACAAACTTGTGGGAACTCCTAGGTGTGCAAAAAAAATAAAAAAAACACTTGTGGGTTAAATCCCCCTGCCCCTGCAAATCAAAGAGCATTCTCTGCGCAGTCTGGGAGCTACACTGGCCCAGAGGCAGCACCACAGCCCAGGAGTGTGGGGGCAGGCATGGTGAGGAAGTGGGGGGATGGAATTCCCCCTCCTGCTTGTCTTGCAGGTACCACACTGAGCTGGGAAGAAGTCCACACTGCCCCTACCTGAACCAGCAAGTCTGCTGGGAGGTAAGTTGAAAGAGCAGCAAGGGTAGGAGTGAGTGGAGTGCCAAGAGTGGGAAGTAGGTGAGGGAAACAGACTTGTGCAGAAAAGGTTGGGGGAAGCAAAAGAGATGGGGGCTCAGTTCACAGATAAGGGGAATTGGAGAAAGGGGGAAAATAGAAGTTAGGAAAAAGGGGGAAGAATAAATTGATGGGAGAAGGACTGGGGGGAAGAGATGGGAGTGGGTTGATACAAAGAGGATTGGGAGAAAGGGGGGAAAGAGGGGTTGGTTGACAGATAAGAGGAGGGGGAGAAAGGGGGAAGATTGTTAGAGAAGGAGGAAGAGGGCAGCAAGTGAAGGGGAGAAAGGGATGCACCCACTTACACCCACTTATAACAATTTATTGCTACAATTGCCAAGTTCCCACCATTCATTATTTAAAAAGTCAGTCCTTTAAAAAAAAAGTCAGTTCTTTCTGTTATGAAGTTATAAAGGTAAATGTACATCCTGCAGCTCTTCAACAAAAAGGGCTAGATTTTTTAAAAAGGGGGAACTCATAGATTATTGCAAAAGATTGTTATAATACAATAGTGATCTAGGAAACCCATTTAAAAAACCCTAGTGTAAAGGGGAAAACATGGGGAGTAGCGCAAGGAAAAGGGAACTGACATGGGTGAGATCAGGAAAGATCCATACTTTTCCATCCACATGATAGAGCTACCCTGATAGGTAGCTCCAGTTAAGAAGGGGGGAATTAGCTGAAAACAGAGAATGAGAGGGGCAACTGGGATCCATAACCTATGTTTACCAAAATTGTCGCAGGTAAGAACTCTTAAATGAGCAGGAGGTTGTATAAACAAAATGGGTTTTAATTAAAGAATAAAAATAAGAAATATATTTCAAACAATGCACAAATGCATGCAAAGGAAACAAAAGCTAACTTAAAGAAAAGAGATAAGGTTGGATAGGGTTTAGGGAAGAGTGACAGTCTTGAAGAGACACCCAGGAGAGCAATACTGAGGAGGGAAACGACCAGCATTTCTAAGAGCAAAGAAGAAAGGCCTACATGTAAAAAGGGATGGGTGCATGAATTCAAGGCACATGTACCTTATGATGGCCAAAGACCAGTACTTATACCCAGAAATGGGTCCTATGAGCTATTCTGGAAGCAATGCCAAAGAACAAAGAATTGATTGATTGAGGGTTCAAACAAAAGGGTAGAAGAGACTTAATGGGCTGTTGGGTTCCAACCAGGGATGTAGGTATATATATTTTTATGGGGGGAGGTTCGGGGGGTAGCACACCCCCACCCGCCCCTAGGGCATGGCCATGCCTCCCCAAGCCCCGCCCCTGGCCTAGCGCTTATAAAAGCAGCTCTCCAAGGCCGGGGATGGCAGACTCCCCCACTCTGCCCTCCCCTGCCCCCCACCAACTGGGCTCCCAGCCAGCAGTCGGGCAGTTTCGCTTCCTGCCCACTCCCAGAGGGGGCAGAGGCGTTGAGGGAAAATGGAGCCCGGTGCAAAATCTGAGGCCCCCCAGGCAGCCACTGTGATGCTGGAATCCACCCTCAAACAGCATCACTTTCCAGTGAAATGAATTGTTTAAAGCAGAGAGAGCCCAAATTCTCCTTTTAAATCTGCCTTAAAGGGAGAATCTGGGGTCCCCAGTTAAACAACATTGAAAGTGATGCTGTTTTGGGGTGGATTATCCCCCACCATGAAACAGCATCACTTTCAATGTGGCGTAGTGGTTAAGAGCAGGTGCTTTCTAATCTGGAGGAACCGGGTTTGATTCCCTGCTCTGCCGCTTGAGCTGTGGAGGCTTATCTGGGGAATTCAGATTAGCCTGTGCACTCCCACACACGCCAGCTGGGTGACCTTGATCAACTGAGTCCTCCATATTTGGAGGCACTGTGCTGGAGGAAAAAAAGGGAAAGGCTTGTTGGTGTATTTTCTGGAGACTTTGGCTGGCTATTGTTGAAAAAGGATACTGGGTTATTTATTTATTTAAAATTTATCCTCCCTCTTTTCTGCTCTAGTAGCATTAACAGTGGTTCACAACTTCAACAGAAACAATTAATTACCACAATAAAATAAGCGTACCTTTGGTCTGACACTAGACTTTTCCCCCTAAAAACAACACCATAAGTTTACCACTTAATATTCAAAAAAACGGGGGGGAAAGGGACAGCTCCATCATCTTTGCATGATTTTCTGTCATAAAATTGTGGTAGCATCTCTGGAACTTAACTGTCATTGAGAAATATGGACAATAAAGAACAATTTTTTTAAAAAAATTGCTCTCATAGAACTTAGCTATGGTAACATAGGATGGGGCAAACTTACCCTTTCTCAAGTACAATATCATTGATGAAGGGTTGGATCATGATTTATCTGTAGATACATATTCTTTTCCTGGGCATGAATGCTAAGCAGAATAAATACAACGTTAGATTTAAGCATCTGATGCACATGTTTACTAAAACTAGGAAAAATTACTTGAATGGTACTAGACTAGAACTGTAACAGCTTTGCAGTATCATTTTAAAAAATTCTGCCCTTTATAGCCAGATGAACTTTGGACCCCTTACTTTATGATTTTATGAAAATATTTGCATATGCTTTTATTTCCTTTATGTGTTGAAGGTAGTGCAATAAACTTTGCAAAGTATTTCTACTAGTTTTAGTGCATAAATGCATGGGCATACAAGTTCCTCAATTTCTAATAAAGACTGTTGAAGACATACTAGATGTGTTGCCTTGGTTACAACATGTTTTTGGAACAGAAAGATGTGCAGCATGCACCCAAGTATACTAAATTTGGGCCATAACTCTGGTAGGTATAATGGAAGTAAAATTTGGATGCCATTTGAGACAAGGAAGAATATATTTCCCTGAGATACTAATCAAATCAGATTGTGTCATCATCAGGAATATCATTGTGTCTGCAATGCATTTCACCGGCACTCGGAACCCTGCTGCTCTCTTTAGTCAATTGCTGACATCAATATGGGGGAGGGTAAGCTAACATGGTATATAGCCCCCTCTTGTCAGAAAATAACCAGGGTTGGAACTTGGAAAGGAGATCTCCAAGGAAGAGTCTGCAGAGGAAGGCAATGGCATCACCTCTGCTTAATCACTTGCCTTGAAAGTCCCTTGCTGGGGTCGCCATGTTGACTCTGACTTGACTGCACTTACAGACAACATAATTGTGATTGTTTGTCCGCCAACACCCATGAAAGGAAAAAAGCTACATAATACATAATATGGTCCTACTTAAAATAAGCTGTGCACAGTAGTATACACCACAATCTCAATCATTTATCCAAGTAGATTTGTGAACCATTTTGCACAGAACTTGTCCAGAAAAGTCCTATTGAACAGTTTAGTTTTGCACAGTTTGTGGATACCAGGAGAGTGGGAGCTTTCCTGACTTCCTGGCCAGGCCATTCCATAAAGAGAAAGCCACAATGGAGAAACCATTTGTACAAGCAATTGCTGATTTTGTCCATTTTCAAGTTGGCACCTGCAGAAGACCATGTTGATCTCAATGAAGTTGTCATAGTGGAGCATAATAAACTTTCTATCTGAAAGAGATATGCGATCTTCATCTGTGGATATCAATAACCATGGATCTGAGCCTCACAAGTACAAAACTTATTTTCCTGCAAACTTAGGGGACCCCCCCTTATTTTTGCCGAAAAGATTGAAATCACAAATAAAATACATGAATTAAATCACCCCCCTCAAAAAAGATAAAAAAGCATTGTCTGCACACACAGAGTCTATGAAGTTACCTACAGAGCTGGTGGTGGGCATGGAACACGGAGTGGTTCCAGACCTGGTCACAGCAGTGGAGGACATCAGAAGCCATGGGTGGCACTACTGCCATTACAGCCAAGCTCAAAGGTGGGTGATGGAGCTATGTGGGAGGATTGGGATTCTCCCCCTATGAGTTTCCTATCTTGAAGGAAAGGGAGGAAAATGCCATGATCAGGAGGCAGAAAGACATTCTCGTCTCTCAAGCCTTTTGAAGGCCCTAACTAGGACTGGGGCACATCCAGTGGCCTCCCTCTACCCACAAGCCCTATGGAGGCTTGGTCAAGAAACCACAATTACCTTCTAAGTGATTTCGGCCCCATCACTTCCCTTTCCCACTCTCTGGCTGGAGTTCCCAACAGCTAATTGTCAACCAGTCATTAGTGGCTGTCTGACTAATCCAGTCACCATTAATCAGCTGGCTGGTGTGAAGAACTTCACAGAGTGTATCTGTGACCCCACTGGGGCTAGAGGATGCTGAATTAACAATGGGTGTCCAAGAAGGAAGGGGGGGATCTGGTGTTGTTTCTGCCATCTGCTACAGTTGCTTTTTCAGTGTATTAGTTCTGAAAGATGCCATTTTTATCTTCTGATTGGTATGCACTTACTATGTACTGAATAACCTCTAAGGTTTAAGTGCAAAAAACTATATATAGCTAACTCTCAGGTGGAGGCAAAGATGAATAATCCCTTTATGGTACAGCTGGTATTATTTCATCCAGTTGAAGTCTTGTTCATGCAGATACAGGGCTATTTCAGATGGTTAACTACAATAACCAAAAAATGGTTCCACAAATGGAGAAGATGAGCATACAATATAAGAATGTGTGTATGAATGCAAATGTATTATGTTGAAGCCATAGGCCGTAACATTGCACACATGTACACACAGTTAAAACACAACAATAAAGACAGTATGATAATGATGGAAAGGCTGCAACACAGGATTTATTTGTTTACTAATTTATAAACCCACCTATTCCTCAAGAACGTGGATGCATAGATCACAAAGTCTGCCCCAAAAACTGAGTTTGTGTGGACATACATATATGTCACAATTCAACTGCCCATACATTTTGTAAAAGGAACTATATGAAATACCATGTAATATGTTACATTACTACAATATATGTGTGGCAGAGGTTTGTGCATCAGCATACTTCATTACACAAACTAAACCTGTAGCCCAAATAAGCATTTGATTCCATCTACAAAGACAATAAGATAGGAACCATATTCTTAGACATGCATTGGATGGCCTGCCAATCTACACAAATAATACTATTATTAGTCACAGTAACAAATAGCCCCAAATCTAAAATCTGTCTCCCATAATCTCCTAAATTCTGAGTGGATGTCCTGAGTGGATGTCCTGTAATGAAGAAACAATCAAAAAAGTCTGGCACCTGTGTAGTCTTACCCACGAGGCCCCAAGGAAGAGACAAGACGTGGAGATTCCATCTGGTGGAGAGCGCCAGCGGCAGGAAGCGCGGGATTCCGTGATCCTGGCAACTCTGCCGTGTGCTAGGCTCTGCCTCCTTTTATTAGGGTTTACAAGAGGGGGCGCAATGTGGGCGGACCGGGAGGCAGGAGAGCGGGAGAGCGGGAGATCATCATGTGATGCATGATCTCATCGGGCTACTACGTGCAGGAGGAAGCATCCACGTCTGGGTCTAATCCACACCTGGAGGGCAAGAGCCCCCTTTGTCCCTTTGTCTGGGACATCTGGTGACCGTGAGTTAGGCATCTCATGACCTGTGACTCACGGGGGACTGGGGGGTGGGGGAGCTTGTGCGCCCAGAAGGCCGTAGCCGGCACCGGCATGCCAGGTGCTCTTTCTACGGTTCTGCTGGGTTCGCGGGCTCACCCCTACACACCTGCAAATACCTGGCAAAACCACCCCAATTATCTTTCTGAATCTCTACAGGCCCATTGACTTCAGTGGACTTGGAAGGGTATAAACTGTTTAATTGTTAATCTGTTTGCAACTGGGTGCACATAGTGAGGGCTTCAGGGAATCACATGAAATGAGTTACTACTCAATTACAAAGGAAGCCCCCCACAATTATTGCTTTCAAGGAAGCCTGCAAAGGACAAAGTATTGGACAGTTGTGACCCCAGTGTATTGCGCTGGGAAAGACTAAATTCCGAGGGGGGGGGGGGCCAAAAAAATACAATCTAATTTTTTATCACAACTGAACAACAAGTTCACTTTTTAAATTCTTGATCCTGGAAATGGTGTGTAATTGTTTTCTATACACAACACAAACACTTTTTTGCTTTGATAGCCTTTATAGATGAGTGCAACATCGAAATACACTTGGCGTATGTATATTCATACTGTGGCATTCTCAAGGCACTCTCCTTTGCACTGCATGTGACAGAAGCGTCCCAACTAGCCTGGTACTTGGCAGGGGACAGAGGCATCCATGCTTTGATGCAAGAAAGAACATCGTAAGAGTCAAGGGGGAAGAGAAGGTCCCAAGGGCGTAGAGGAGGGAACTAGAGACTGGACCACAATGTGAATCATAAAATTGTACAGTTCAGGCTACAGGTTCAGCTAATTGTGAGGGCTTTAGTGCACCATTACTTTTTACAGACTCCCATCACTTTTGAAGACAACGCAATAAGGTAAAGATTAAAGAGATGCAAGGGGATCACTATAACACTTTTGAGTAAATAAAGGGAGACCATTACAGTTTCTACAATATCCATCTGTGGATATGGAAGGTTGCTTTTCCAAGGCCAATACCAAAGAAGAGAAAAAGGAAAAATTAGTTGGAAAAACCATTAAAAGGTTTAGATATAAAAGAAAAGAGGTTACCAGTAGAATGTCCACAATTGCTCTTTGTGCTATTAAAGCCACAAGACTAATCTTAATACCAGCATGATGTGTATTGACAGCTATTGCCAATTTGCAAACAAATCTATCCCTATGCTATGAAACACAGTTGGGGAAAAATAATTAACTGAGTGAACACCTTTCACCCTCTCCATTAACACCAATACTCATCACTGTTACAGTGAACAGAAATTGTGCCTACAGCAGGATGCTACTTTCTTGGCTTTCTTTGAAAGCAGCGGAAAAGCTGGAGCCAAGGGAGTGGTACAACGCTGGCACCACATACCACAGAAAGACTCAATGACTGTCATCGTCATTCTCAAGCATTAATCCATGTTGCTAGGCAACTAGGAAGGGAAGAAATGCAGTACTTTCGGATTAGTGTCTAGACTGCATGACCTTTCCCTTGGTTTTCTGGATATAATTGGCACAAAATCCAGGGCTCATGAGTAGATAGCCATTTTAAGAAAAGTAAGCTATTTGTAGTTCCTAAAAGACAAGACTGGGGGCAGAGAAAAGGAAGATTCAGAGACATGCTTGCCACTGAAAGCCACTAAACTACCTGCTTTAGGAAAGTGATGTGCAAAGAAAAGTTTCAGGCCTTGCAGTCTGCTGCCAAGATTTGATTTGCCCAGCAACCAATTTCAACAAAGGGTTCTTTCATTGAAAGGGATAATGTCAACTCTTCAATTAGCAAAGAACTGAAAGAAGATTATTACCCTCCAGTGCTGGGGGGGGGGGGTAGCCTCCCCCTGACAATTTCATTAACTCTTTTTGTCAACGTGACTTTTTAAAAAAGCAAGAACACAATAATGCTGGCAGATTTTCCCTGCTAGCATGCTACAACATTATACAGATACATAATCCCCAGGAATAAAGGATGAATAGGCTGTATAATTTGAAAAGCACACAGTATCAATCCTCTTGGAGCTAGGGATACAGGTTTGGCTTGAGGGATCCCACATTATGGTGGCCAATGACATGCCACTTCCATAGGCAATGGAAGCCAAATTTTTTATGATCCACAGAAGCCTCCAAACCTTAAACAATTTCTCAACCACAACAAAATCCATCTTAACATAGACATGAACTCAGGGACCAGATTATGCAAAAAGCAAAGGTGCCAATTCTATCCCCACATCATTATTAATATTTATTCGATTTAATAGACCGCTCTATCCCCGAAGGGCTCAGAGCGGTGTACTAGTCACTCTGACAGCACAATAACTGGACCTAACAACACCAACCATACCATCCCAGATTCATTTACTTGCTCATATTCCAATGTATATATACCATCAAATTTAGAGAGTGGAAGGACAAACATGCACATCCCTAAGCAAAAGAATAAGCGGACATAAATCCAACATTAAAAGCGGCAATACCCAAAAACCTGTGAGGGAATATTTTAATCTTCCTGGTCATTCCACTGCTGATCTAAGAGTGATAGTCCTCAGAGAAGATTCAAGGGAAGACTACAACATGAGATTGCTGAACTTGAGTTCAGGCACAAATTCAAATCAATTGACCCCTTCCCCAGAGCTGAATACTGACACAGGATTCTGAGCTCACTACAGATACTAGATTCTGAGCTCACTACAGATGCTAATTTTCTGCCTCCAAGAATTTTCCCTCTGCTGTAATCAAGCCAATTACAATATATATTGTATCTTTATATCCTGAGTTCTCTCTTTACAGTCTTCTGAATGGGATGCAAAAACTCAGGCCGTTTCCGCACGGGCAATGAATGGCGGCCTGGAGACGGTTAAAACGCCGTCTCCAGGCCGCCATTCGCACAGGGGGCGCAGCTGCATCGCAGCCGCGCCGCCCTCGCGCCGCCCGCCCGTCGCGGAGCCGGCCTTTCCCCAGAGCGCTTGGAAGCCCTCTTTTTGGGTGAACGCCGCCTCAAAGCCGCTGCCGAGCGAACGGCAGCGGGGACATGCCGGGTCGGCCGGGCGCCGGCGCTCTGCGGCGCCGGCTGCCCGGCTGTTTCCAGGACCGTCCATGCAGACGGTCCCAGCGTCGTCAGGTCGGTGTCGTAAACGTCGACCCGGCCGCTTCCGCCTTCGTGCGGAAACGGCCTCAGAGATCTCCATTCTTACTCACAAATGACAGAGGGAGCTCTGACTCTCAAAAGATTATCTTGTTGGTCTCTAAGGAACTCCTGGATCTAACTGTTCTACTGCAGACCAGAAAAGTTACCTTCTGAAACCACCTTGATGTTGCACACTTGTGCAATTGGTAACCTAAAAGTGGTTCCCAAGTCTAAAAAGTTTAAATTCAATGTATTGTCGAATACATGTCCACTCTGGGGCTGATTCCGCATGGGCCAAAAACAGCAATATGAAAACGGTGTGAAAATGGTGTAAAAGGGTTTAAAACAGTGTGAAAGGGTTTATACTGTTTTCACACCATTTTCACACCGCTGTTTTTTGGCCCATGCGGAATCAGCCTGGGACATGGACAATATATACCCCATTAAAAACCCTCTTCTTACTAGACACAGTGTGTAACAGACTTTTCTCTGTCATATACCTCTGAAGATGCCAGCCACAGATGCAAGCGAAACCAGACCATGCACCAGACCACGGCCACACAGCCAGGAAAACCCACAACAAGCAATTTAAATTCAATGGCCAAAGGCACTGGCAATTTGAGATGGGAAATGTATGTACAACAATATCAGTGGTGCAAACCCAAGCTGTAGTATTTCAGTCATTCTTGAATTCAATAAGAACATAAGAACATAAGAACAAGCCAGCTGGATCAGACCAGAGTCCATCTAGTCCAGCTCTCTGCTACTCGCAGTGGCCCACCAGGTGCCTTTGGGAGTTCACATGTAGGATGTGAAAGCAATGGCCTTCTGTGGCTGTTGCCTGAAAGCACCTGGACTATAAGGCATTTGTAACTTCAGATCAAAGAGGATCAGATTGGTAGCCATAAATCCACTTCTCCCTCCATAAATCTGTCCAAGCCCCTTTTAAAGCTATCCAGGTTAGTGGGCTAATACCACCTCCTGTGGTAGCATATCTAAAACACCAATCACACGCTATGAAGAAGTGTTTCCTATTAGTTCTAATTCTTCCCCCAGCATTTCAATGAATGCCCCCTTGGTTCTAGTATTGTGAGAAAAGAGAGAAAAATTTCTCTCTGTCAACATTTTCTACCCCATGCATAATTTTATAGACTTCAATCATATCCTCAGACGCCTCCTCCAAACTAAAGAGTTCTAAACGCTGCAGCCTTTCCTCATAAGGAAGGTGCTGCAGTCCCTCAATCATCCCTCGCTTCTCTGCACTTTTCTATCTCTTCAATATCCTTTTTTTTGAGATGTGGCTAATTGTGAACTGAACACAGTACTCCAAGTGCGGTCGCATCCACAGCTTTATATAAGGGCATGATAATCTTTTGTAGTTTTATTCTCAATTCCTTTCCCACTATCCCCAGCATAGAGTTTGCCTTTTCACAGTTGCTATACATTGAGTTGACATTCCCATGGAACTATCAACTAAGACGCCTAAATCTCCCTTCCTGGTCTGTGAGACTGATAGCACTGACCCTGTAGCATGTATGTGAAGTTTGATTTTTGCCCTATGTGCATCACTTTGCATTTTGCTACATTGAACTGCATTTAAGCATTTCTTAGCCCACTCACCCATTCTATTGCTGTCCCGCTTGAGCTCCTCAGAATCCTTTGTGGTTCTCACCACCCTACATAATTTTAGTGGTATCATCTGCAAACTTGGCCACCACGCTACCCACCCCTACTTCCAGGTCATCATTTATGAATAGGTTAAAGAGCACTGGTCCCACACGATCCTTGGGACACCACTCCCCAAGACCCTCCATCATGGTAGAATTTCCCATTTACACTCAATTCCTTTGCTTCCTGTTTCTCAACCACAGTTTTAACCATAGGAGGATCTCTTATTCCTTCATTAAGGAGTTTTCTTGGCTGGGGTCTCTGTGAGGAACTTGTCAAAAGCCTTTGAAATCCAAGTAGACAATGTCCACTGGTTCCCCCTTATCCACATGCCTGTTTACATCCTCAAAAAACTCTAGTAGTTTGTAAGACAGGATTTGCTCTGCAAAGCCATGCTGACTCTTTCAGCAGGTCTTGCTTTTCTACATGTTTAATAATTTTATCTTTAATGACAGATTCTACTAATTTACCAGGAACAGATGTCAAACTGACTGGCCTGTAATTTCGGCCCCCCTAGATCCTTCTTAAAGATTGGTGTGACATTGGCCATCTTCCAGTCTCTGTGGGATGGAGCCTGGATTTCAAGACAAGTTGTATATTTAAAGTGAGAAGATCAGTAATTTCATGCTTGAGCTCTTAAGAACTCTTGGGTGAATGCAATCTGGGCCAGGGATTTGGTAACATTTAGTTTATCAATGGCTGCCAGAACTTCTTCCAGGTTCACCACTATCTCTTTTGTTAGTTCCTCGGATTCACTTCCTCCTAAGAAGCTTGGTTCAGGTGCAGGAATTTTCCTCACCTCCCTCTTGGGTGAAGACAGATGCAAAGAATTCATTCTAGCTTTTCTTGCAATCTCCTGTCACCTTAGCACACCCTTGTTCCTTTTGTCATCTAACGGGCCTACCTTTGCTGGCTTCCTGCTTTGATGTAAATTTTGAAGAACTGTTTGTTGCTGGTTTTGATGTTCACAGCCATGTGTTCCTCATAACCTTTTTTTGCCTCCCTTTACAGCTAACTTGCTTCTCTTTGCCACCATTTGTGTTCTCTCTGGTATTCTTTATCAGTTAAGTTGACTTCCATTTCTAAAAGCATTACCTTTTTTTTTTTTTCCTACAATTTCCTCAACGCCCCTTGTTAACCATGGTGGCTTTTTTTTTTGACTGGGCTTGCCTTTCCTAACCTGTGGAACACATTCCAGCTGAGAGCTTTGTGACTGTGTTTTAAATAACCTCCAAGCATCTTGGAGCATTTTTGACCTCTTTGATTTTCCTTTCAGCTTCCCATGACTATCCCTCTCATCTTTGAGAAATTTCCTTCTGAAGGCAAATGTAACTACATTAGTAGTTGTCACTTGTTCGCATGCAGAGATACTTCGAATCTGACAGCATTGTGGTCGCTGTCTCTATTGGCTCAACAACACTGACTTCCCCAAGACCAGGTCCTGGGTCCCACATAGAATTAGGATCTAGGATCACATCTCCTGGTTGGTTCTACAAACCATCTGCTCTAAGCTACAGTCATTTAGCATATCCAGGAATGTTCTCTCTCCTACTATGACCTTGAACATGCATTTTTTCCAGTTTATATGGGGGATAGTTAAAATCACCTAATACCAATGGTACATTTTTTGCTTTGTTGGCCTCTCTAATTTTTTTTTTTTTCCATCTCAGAATCCTCTTGTGTGTTTTGGTCAGGGGGGACGATAATATATTCCTAATGTTAAACCATGCTTCCACCCTGGTATTGATATCCACAGTGCTTCTGTAGGGGAATCAGCTCCTGCATTGTCTATTTTATGTGACACTCATATGCTCTCTTTGATGTAGAGAGGGCCACCTTAACCCCCCAATACTCTGTCCCATCCTTCCTGTAGAGCCTGTAACCGGGATAACAGCATCCCACTGGTTCTCCCTATTCCACCATGTCTCTGTGATGCCCACTACACAATGTCCCTCCTCAAAACTCTGTAATCTAGCTCCCATTTTAGGGTCTAATGCTTCTACTTCATTAGCATAGAGACACTTGTATACTCTGTCTCTTGTCCCTAACCTGGGATTTCATGTGTTTTGCCCTCTAGCCTTTTGTAGACACTAATACTTATCACATTGCTGTGCTCTCTAATTTGTATGTGGTTGATTTTAAAAAACCTCCCCCATGGACTCTGTATTCAACCGGTCAGCCTCAGCTCTGTCGGCTTTCCCCAGGGATCAGTTTAAAAGCTGTTCTGCCACCTTTTAATGTTGAGCCAGCAGCCTGGTTCCTCTTTGGTTAAGATGAAGCCCGCCCCTTTGTACAGGCCTGCCTTATCCCAAAAGGTTCCCAGTTCCCTGAATCTGAAACCCTCTGCCTTGCAATTCACCTTTCTCTCATCCACGCATTGAGACCCTGTATCTCCGCTAGCTCGCCTGGCAAGCAGGGAACAGGTAGCATTCAGAGAATGCCACCAGGGGTCCTGATTTAACCTTTTCCTAGCAGCCTAAATTTAGCTTCCAGAACCTCCCGGCTACATTTCCCAATGTCATTGGTACCACTGTGGACCACAAACTGCTGACTCCACCCCAGCACTGTCTAACAGCCTATCTAGATCGTGAAGGACATCCCAACCTTCTTCGCACTAGGCAGGCAAGTCACTGCAAGGTCATCAATGCCTGTCACAAACCCAATCCCCCCTATATTCCTGATGATCAATCACCCACTCATAAGGAGCCCCCCACCTCCTCACAGGTATCCCTCAGTGCGTAGAGGGATATCTGACCACCAACTAAGGAAGGGGTCCTATCTATAGAACATCTTCCCACCAAGTAGACTGGCACCCTCTGTCACCCAGACTCTCATTCTCCATGACATCTGAAGAGATGTCACCTTGGGAGTGGGACCCGGCTGCTGGGTCCCTGAAAGCCTTGTTTGTTGCCCTCTCTGCCTCTCTCAGCTTCTCCAGGTCTGCCACCTTGGCTTCAAGAGAACGGACACGTTCCTTGTATGCCAGGAGCTCATTGCAGCTAATACAGCAGCAACCTTGACTAACCCAATTTCATGAGATCTTGGAATCTAAGCAACTTCAGCAATATCTCTTGCCTCAAAAACCCAACAGGGTCACCATAAGGTAGCTGCAACGTGACAGCAAACAAACAAACAAACATTCTTCTCCAGAAGCCCAATCCCAGACACAACTAGAATTTGAAATGATTTCTGGATTGTAGTACAGAGAGATTGTAGGCAATGGCCAAGTCTGTGTGGTGGGACTCAAGCATTAGTACCTAGACCTCGATCATCTCTAATTCTTCCAGAGCTCCTAGTTAAAGGTCTCCAGAGGAATATTTTGACAGTGAAAATCTCAAGCCTTTTTATTACTTTAGATTTCAATAAATTGACCATCTGCCAGGAAGGGGCCACATGATAGTCAAAATTTAAAGAAAAATCACACATCCATATAAATCAAGCAGATGGAGGGAAAGTTCTGGTACTACTTTTTAGCAAATGAATGTCAAATTAAACAATCTGAATATATATTCACAGACAAAAGAAGTATTTCTCAGTGTCCTTTTTTAGTTGTTTTATATATTTGTTGCTAAAAGAAAGAAATCCATTGTTTACATTCACTGTAAATGTAGTACTAGGAAGTTCTCTTAAGTCTCCTTTTGTGTATAGAATATATTAAGTGGAATTAAAAGATTAAGAATACTATTGTAGAAGATCTGAAAGCAATGGGGCTACATAAAGGTTACCTGGGTTAAATCTTCTTTGTACTTTTGACAATACGTTACAGCAGAGGTTCCCCAACATTAGAAAGGAGCATCCCAGAAGCAAATGTAACTGATCCAAAACAATTATTAATATGACTATCATCCTCTGTTCTGATATGACTTTTCAGATTTGGCAATGGACTAGTAAAATAAAACCAGGTTAAATGTATACCTCCAAACCAGTGCTCTTTTAATAGTGTGCAGGTAAGGAATCTCTTTACATCATGCTCTCTATGACAAACCTAGCAGAAGCCATGATTTTAAGTTTTTTGAGGCAACAATGGCACATAAACGTACAAGAAGGACTGTCAGAAAACAATATTCTAAGAACACAGAAGAACTCAACAACAGTTGAGACTAGCAGCTGGTCAGACACCAAGATATTCTATGAACAACACAGCCTTTGTCCTTCAAATGCCTAGGGTGAAATCTAAACTCTTTAATACACCTTTCCCTTTTCAGTACCTGCGACAGTGAAGGCTTTCTTTCCTCAGCTTAATCTAAATGAGAACAGTCAGTTCATTGCCAGTTCCTGCTACTTCATGAACTTCCAATGCATAGCTCATTGAATTGATCTGGGGTAATATCCCAGCATGAATTGCATTAAATCCTTTTCTTGAGAGCTGAACAAATGGCAAAGTAAGGACCGATGGAATCTGCATATCTGATACATTTGGCAGGGAAGGGACAAAAATATGGTACACTCAGGAGATTATCCATGAGTGTATCATCTTACTTGCCTCTAATTCCTGAATATTTTCAAATTGTTCCTGAAAACTATTTCTGGGGAGGTTCCCAAAAAGGAAAAGGTGAAGCCTGAAGAAGTAGTTTCCCAGTCACCACAGTCCTATGAAAGTAATACATAACATTTAAATGGTAGACGTGGACACTTAGATCTAGTGCAGGGGTAGGGAACCTGCGGCTCTCCAGGTGTTCAGGAATTACAATTCCCATCAGCCCCTACCAGCATGGCCAATTGGCCATGCTGACAGAGGCTGATGGGAATTGTAGTTCCTGAACATCTGGAGAGCCGCAGGTTCCCTACCCCTGATCTAGTGTGACGTTCTTCACAGTTAAAATTTCACTGTAACAAATGACTGTTTTCTAAGGATGAATGACTTAAGTTGCATTGCTTAAAACCTTATGAAATGTTGCTTCATTTTGGAACTTATCACTACCATCAGCATATCACTGATTATGCTACTTCATATGGTATTAAAGTCTGCCCAAGTCTCATGACTATTCTCCTTAGTCAACTTTTCCCTCCCCTCCCCACCAGTACAAAGCACTAGCCTTATTATATCAGTTTTATCCATAGTACTAGTATTATGTTTGCATATATGCTAATCCAGGGGTAGGGAACCTGCGGCTCTCCAGATGTTCAGGAACTACAATTCCCATCAGCCTCTGTCAGCATGGCCAATTGGCCATGCTGGTAGGGGCTGATGGGAATTGTAGTTCCTGAACATCTGGAGAGCCGCAGGTTCCCTACCCCTGCGCTAATCCATTACCAGTAATGGAGTATTGCAAACACACATGTGGTTCCATTGTGCCTTCCCCAAATTCTCATCAGAAAGTGCAAGAAACAAAACATAATGGCTGGCTAAATGTTCTATGGACTCTTGACAATGTGTTACAGTGGATGCTTCCTTCCCAACATCAGAAAGCAGAATTCCAGAGGCATTCTATATGCTTTATATAAGATACATTCTATTCTATATAAACAATTATTATTAGGATAACGGGGTTCTTCTAGATAACCCATCACTTTGCCGGACGTCTTGGGTTCTATAGACAAAGGAGGGGTATAGGCATAGCATGAACTAGCCAACAGCCTTCACCCTCAAACCCCTGCTGCAACTTGATTTTGTATTCTGCCCAGTTCTTACAACTTGCCTCGCAATATGGGATCCCCTTCCATAACTAGGCCAAGTATTTTAGCATTGAGCTATAATGCTGTATATACATTTTAAAAAATTGTCTCCCAGTTCCTCCCTCTCTTTTTTGCTAACCAGTCATTCATAAGACTATATTAGCATTTTGGCCATGTCATCTCAACAGGGTTGTTTGCACATTATAAGCAATTAAATCCTTTTCAGAGCCATTGTTTATCACAGCATAAGTCTTGCATTCTGAAAGTCTGGCCTACATCCTTCTGTTCCTAAGTGCATTACTTTGACTTGTTTCAAATTCATTAAGTTATGAATCCAGCTGACCAAGTGACCCAAATTGGTTAGTATTACAGCTCCATCATTAATTTAATGTACCTCTAGAATGTGCCATCTGCAGACTCCATCATGAATCAATTTATTTTTCCCCCCATAACATTTGTAAAAGTATTTAGCAGTACTGGTCCAAGACCTCACCCTTGTTGAGCCCCAGGGCAAAACAACCCTTTTGGGCTATTATTCTTCACTCTGACAAAATTCCTTGAGGCTATCAGTCAACAAATCCTTAATCCATTAAACATATGTTACTGACAGTCCACAGCTGTGGTTTTTAACTATGATGCCCTTATGCCTTACTAAGACTAGAGAAGTACTTAATGTCCACAGTATCAAAATTTAATTAAAAACATTCCTGCCCTCTAAATATTGCAGCATTTGTATTAACTCTGTTATTCTTTGAACTGCTGCATCATTTCTAGGAGCTATACAACACAATCTTAAGAAAGCTGTGCCTTGGAATGGCTTAAGATAAACCCTATGTCACTGTAACAGTAGACTATAATGGCATAACTTTAAGATATGCTGGTGCTAAGGCAAGTAGGCATCACATCAGTGTAATATATACATAGCATTGACATCATTAGGGACAACCAGGATAGTCAGTATCTTGCCATAGACACCAGAGTAACATCATGTCAGTGACAATCACGCTGGACCTGGAAAAAGCCCTGCATTCTATACACCAGGAATGTAAAAATACATCACCCACCCACCCACTCCCAGAATTACCTTCCAGTCATGACTCCAGATAAAGGCACAGCATAGGGTACTGGCTAATAATGAAGATGATTGAGGGACTGGAGCACCTTCCTTATGAGGAGAGGCTGCAGCGTTTAAGACTCTTTAGTTTGGAGAGGAGACGTCTGAGAGGGGATATGATTGAAGTCTATAAAATTATGCATGGGTAGAAAATGTTGACAGAGATAAATTTTTTCTCTCTTTCTCACAATACTAAAACCAGGGGGCATACATTGAAAATGCTGGGGGGGGGGGAGAATTAGGGCTAATAAAAGGAAACACTTCTTCACGCAATGTGTGATTGGTGTTTGGAATATGCTGCCACAGGAGGTGGTGATGGCCACTAACTTGGATAGCTTTAAAAGGGGCTTGGACAGATTAATGGAGGAGAAGTCGATCTATGGCTACTACCAATCTTGATCCTCCTGATCTCAGATTGCAAATGCCTTAGCAGACCAGGTGCTCGGGAGCAGCAGCAGCAGCACGCCATTGCTTTCACATCCTGCATGTGAGCTCCCAAAGGCACCTGGTGGGCTACTGCGAGTAGCAGAGTGCTGGACTAGATGGACTCTGGTCTGATCCAGCAGGCTTGTTCTTATGTACTGGCATCCTCTGCAGAGTCTTCCTTAGTGGTTTCCCTTCCAAGTACTGACCCTGCTTAACTTCCAAGATCAAAGAAGATCAGGCTATACCAAGCAGTCTTCCCTTCCATTAGATCACATACCTCAGATGATAGGACACACAGTATAGGGTTTACATCTCTCAGGTATCATGCTGAACACACTTAGAACACATACTTAGGTGGGGACACTGGAGACGGGAATCTCACAGAAAAAGAACTTTGCAGATATTGTCAAGGAAGAGAACAAACATTATTGTAACGTATTTCTCAGTCTGCTTCCATATAGATGTTTTGCTACATTTGGGCTTCCTTACAACAGTGCTGTTTTTAGGTGTATTTACATGACATAATTTCTCTGTTCATTCAATTTTCCTGTTTTTTGCTGTTTTGCAGCAATCTTTCACAAACTTGGCCTGATACAATCTTTTTTGAAAGATCACAGCCAAAGGGCCTTTGCATGCTGTGTGGGTAGGAAACTGCACTTTTTTCAGCTCTTGACCACAATGACACTATTTTTCTTGACTCGTATCCCACGGCAGCCATTCCGCTGCCTTCCACCAAGGGGCTTTGGGGAAGTTAAAAAAACAATCAGAAATGGATATACTGGAACAGCAATCTGGTCCCTTTTCATCTAATGTCTGAAAGCACAGGGGCAGGGGAGGTTCAAACTGAATTGATTAGGGTCAATTTTGGAGAAGCATAGGAAAAGGAATGGGGGGCTCTCAGAAGGTTTCTCTGCTGATAGCAGTCCTTTTGAAGCACAAGGACACCTTGCTCACCATAAATGCATCACGGTGTTCCTGCAGCTGAATCTCTCTCAATTCAGGTCATGCATCATTTCAAAATCCCAAGTCTGGGAAAAGTTTGAACATTACATGTAATGACCATCTCTGCAGGTGGAGAAATGGAATAATTTCCTTTTTCTTCTCCCAATTTTCTTTTCAGTGCATGAAAGCAATTGAATGCATGTTGTCATGGTAGGAATGATCTTGGGCTAGAAGGAGGTATTTGGTTTGTCTGCTTGGAGGAATGTATCATGTTTGAGGAATCTGTCCAGATCTTTCTTAAATGATTCAACCCCAGAAAGAAATCAATGCAGGGTGCTGTGTGGTTTCCGGGCTGTATGGCCGTGTTCTAGCAGCATTCTCTCCTGACGTTTCGCCTGCGTCTGTGGCTGGCATCTTCAGAGGATCTGATGTTGGGAAAGCATCCTCTGAAGATGCCAGCCACAGACGCAGGCGAAACGTCAGGAGAGAATGCTGCTAGAACACGGCCATACAGCCTGGAAACCACACAGCACCCAAGTGATTCCGGCCGTGAAAGCCTTCGACAATACAAATCAATGCAGGGTTTGAGTCCTTTCAAAATGCTTCCTGAAATTGCTCGATCGTATTTTAAAACTAAGATGGATTGCATAGTTCCTTCACAATACCACAGGAATAAACAGGTTTTTCAATTGTTGCAGCCATTTGCCTTTTCAACTTGAAGGAAAGAGTGTTAATTATTAAGCTTTTAAAACAAGACTGGAACCTATTAGTTCAAGTTGCTAGACAAAAATGTTTTCTGCTCCATCTGGGAATAGAACACTTAGTTGAATTGGAACTTCCATTCCAACTTTGCACGCTGATGACTCCTAAACTAAGACTGTCATACATACTTGTGTGCTGTAATAAGATACCTACAGCAAAGGGGCATTTTGCTGGAATTCTTTCACAACAAATTTTTTTTATTGTTCCTAGTTAATGGTTGATTCATTATTGTACATTTTTAAAAATTGTTCTAAACATACTGTTGCTGGGGAGAAATTTCTTGTGGAAGGGCTGTTAAAATATTCAGCCACTTTTGATGCTCATAAATTAAGATTGCTTCCGATAGGATTTTGTAAAGCCAACACACTTGATGTAGTTAAATTCATTTTTGCTGTTGTTTTTAATTCTTTATTTTTGTTTATGGATTATGTGTGTGCACGCACATATGTGTGTGGGTGTGAAGTGCTGTCCAGTAACTTCTGACTCACGGCAACACTATGAATTAATGTCCTCCAAAATGTTCTATTGTTAACAGCCTTGTTTAGTGTATTGACGAAGGCTTTCACAGCCGGAATCACTAGGATGTTACGGGTTTTCCAGGTTGTATGGCTGTGTTCCAGTAGTATTTTTTTCCTGATATTTTACCTGCATCTGTGGCCAGCCAAAAGAAAATACTACTGGAACACAGCCTTACAACCTGGAAAACTCACAACATCTTAGTCTTGTAAGTCTTGCAGGCTGAGGGTTGTGGCTTCCTTTATAGAGTCACTCCATCTCATGTTACACTTTTCCTGCTGCTGTGCTGCCTTCCAGGTTTTTTTAGAATTGTTGTCTTTTCATAATGTGAGGAAAGTACAATAGCCTCAGCTTAGTCATTTTATCTTCCAGGAAAAGTTCAGGCTTGATTTTATCTACAACTCATTGATTTGTCTTTTTGGCTGCCCAAGTTCAAAATAGGTATGGCTTGTGGCCTGTTAAACCTGAATAAACTACTAAACTGCCTTCTTCAATCTACTTGTGGCTACCATTTCTGCTCCCACGCCACCCCATCAGACAGCTATCACTATCACTGTATTAGTGATTTGCCAAATACTGTTTTTAAAAGTTCTCTACTAGCAGGGAGAGGGAAATTACAGCCACAGAGAGATGAGGCAAGGAAAAAGCCACAGAAATGATAAACTAGTGACAAAATTGTGTGTGAAAGAGTCACTGTGTGTGCTGCTTTTGATTCCACTTGGGTAGCACAAGGACAACTTAGAGGCAGGTCCAAATTCCAGTGCTAGTAACCTATAAACAGTCATCTCGTGCAGTCATCTTGTTCTCATGGGGGTCATATTATAGAACAAGGCCTGTGAAAGTATTCTTAGCAAGAATGACTCATAATATTAACCAAGGGCACAGACTTCCCTTGTGATGGGAATGTGCAGAAATGGAATTACAGGAACAAATTTTTTAGCTTTAAGTGAAGGATATGAACATCGACATTTCTGAAAAGCGATTTTGTCACTAGCCCAACATATCTTAAGTTGATACAAATTTATTTTGTCCATCAGAGTAGGTAAAAATATAAGCGACTACAGTTTACAACAGCTGTGACTACTACCTTTATAAACAGCTGTATATAAATAAACCCATAAAATGCTAATGGAGTTACTGGCAAGAACATGATTAAGACATAGCTTCAGTGTCATAGTTTAAGAAATGAGGGAAAAGAAGGTACCATCTGAAGATTCCTAAAGCTGACTACCTGAGCAAGGAGAACAGCTATGTTGTCATCACAATTGCTACAGCAGCCATCAACACATAATAGAGAGAGATTACAAGGAAGTTCAATCTAAATCAATAGTTCAATCTAAAAAAGAAATTAAAAAGTGTAAAAGCTGTGTTCTACAAGTCCTCAATTTGCAAAGATCAGCTTCCCTGAAGTCCAATCAGGTATTGCACAGCATGTTCTCTCAATGCATATGAAGAACAGTGAGGACCAGAAGGCTTGACCAAGAACCTGCATCAACCCAATACACCTTCAAACATTCTCAAAACCCTCTGCAGCACAAGAGGTCCCATGGCATGCAAGCTGATGTGAAAAGCTGTAAAGTTTGAAAAATGCTGAACCAGAAGTATAAGAAGCCACTATACTATAGTTATTGCCAAGCTCAAAGAAACTGAAGGGTTAAGCCAGGAGCCCAGTCAGATCAGTCCACTGTTCCCAGATAATTAACCAAGTTGGGCTGTTGATAGAAACAAAATCTGAATACTGGCAGTATTTTTTGTTATTGTTATTCCAATAACAAATTCCAATGTTGTTATTGTTATTATCTGTGAACAAACTAATACTTTTAATAACACTGTTTCAGGTAACCAAAACTGGGTATAGTTGAACTTTACATTTCGTTGGGAAATAGTGTATGCTGCAACATATGCTGTGCTGACCTGCAGGGGATCAGATTCATTACAGGGACCTCAGTTTAGTGTCTATGAATTCTGCAACATGTATGCCATTTTAATTAAAAGATACAGAGACAAAGGCTGCTGATTACTTGTGTTTTATATTAAAATGGCAAAGAATAATAGAAACAAGGAAGGTACTAAAAGAAATACAATGGTACAGGATCCACATGTCAGGCACCATATGACAGCTGAACAGTGGATCTTCCATACTGTGTGGATCTGTAGGTGCGAATGCCCTACATCAAGGAAGATCACATGCTTTATGAGGAAAATGTTTCAACTGCAACCATGATTCGCTATCAATTACATCTGTTTTACAGAAGCAAGTCTCAGTCACTAGCCAGAAATATATTTTAGTCCATTTGAACAATTTAAAAAGCATATAATAATCGTATGCCTTGGCAGGATGTTTTCACTCCATTGGCACATTCATACTGCAAGGATTCTAAATAACTGATTTTCTCCTCAGAAATCTACCTCCTTAATTACAGTAGAGAACAAGTCTCATTGCCTGCTACTTTTGCCAATCTTTCAGGTTCCCACACAATCACACCAGTATAACCTCTGGACTACAAATGAGCTTTCTCTTTTACTTGAAATGCAATCTGAGAACTTGCACTTGTTTGTGTGTGTGCGTGTGTTCATGCGTGAATGTTAAGTATTGATTAAACACACAAGATCTATACAGACTAGAACAACTATATTCATAGTTCAAGCATGCATATTTAACTGGCCAGATTCAAAATCATAATCATACATTCACAAATAAGAAGGGAAGGGGGATAGAAATGCAGGCTTCAAGAACTGTCATTAGGTCCTTACTGATAAAGAACAATATCACAGGTACAGATTTAGAACTACAACACTGCCAACAGCTACAGTGGAAGTCCATCAACTCTCCCTTTGTCTGCAGCTGATGGCTTTGTGGTGACTGTTAAAAGACATATCCAGAACTAGCACCCTTTTCAGGGTGTCCAGCAAAAGATAGCCAGCCAGAGCCCTCAGGGCTACAGGATCCCTCTAGTAGAAGTGTGAATGGCTGGAAATAACAGCTGGGAGCACTGCCATGCACTCAGCCCAACACAAACTCTAGGAAGGGGAGGTAAAAGGGTCTATTAACCCCTTGTGCACATGAAGGTGCATACATGGGATAGAATCCACCATGACTGAAGCTCCATACAGTACATTTCATGTTAATAGAGAAAAAGATCTTAAAGTACACAGTAAGTATTTCATATAGTTCAGTTTTCTCCAAAGTTCTGAAAGGCTTGAAGTTTGGCATTTTACACTGAAAATGGAGCTCCCAAATAATATTTTCTACCAATTAGTTTTTAAAAATGTAATACAAGAAATAAATGAAGCAATATTTGAAAATTTCTCTTTTCCCAGATGCCTTTAAATATATTTAAGGATCATCTTAATGCTTTATTAAACTCCTGGCATTGAGCCATTGATATGCATCCGATGTTTAATCGCAGATGTCTCTCTTATCACTTTAAATGCTCTGGAAATGCCTATTTTAATTCCTTTCTTGGTAAGCTATCAAATTTTTAAGAGGAACAGAGCAAACCCTTTGAAACTGCTCTTTAAATTTAATCCTTGAAAACTATTAAAAACAGATTAGTCTGAAAAGAATTTAGTACATAGCAAAAACAACAGTTAAAGAAAGGATGAAGAAATCAAATGGTATTATAAACTCTCTGATGGATAAATTGCATAGCATTCACCAGCTCCATTGTACCACACACAGTCCAGAATAAAGGCAGGAAGATATAACATCATACCACAACAGCTCTTTCCTTCCTCACCTCCTTGTGCCCCGGAAAGTGAATTGCAGCATGCACCAAACCCTGTTTCACAAGACAGAACAAGGGTTGTATGTGCCTCTATGGTCAGCACTGTAATGAGAAGAGCAGTCTGTCTGCAGCCATACAGTAAACATGCAAAAGAAATGCTAAGCTTCAGCCCATGCAAGACACATGCTCTCACTATGGGGTGCCTACTGCAGACATTCTGTAAAATCCTTCCCACCCCCACCCCACCAAATGATGCAGTTCTGAGAGTTCTATTTGCACACAGCTTCTCTCCAGTTTGTCAAATAAGTTGCAGTACAATCAAACTACTGCCTGGAACTCCACAATATTCCCTGGGCTGTGCATATTAGATTTTAAATCCTGGACCACCCTAGAAGGACTGAACTCTTCCTCTAGAATAAAGTATACCAATCAGTATAATATGTGTAATTTGTTATTTTGCATGAGGTTGCTCCAATCCACATGTTTCGTTCTAAGTCCTAACCTCAACGTTTTGGACAACCAAGATTATTCTTGGCTAGGTCACAAAATGACTAAAAAGAGGCTTCCTCATCCTTCAAATGGCATATTGGTCTGGTGAGTTTCTGAAGAATTTTTATTTCTGAAGAATAATAATGCCACATTTTTTTAAAAAAAATTGGTTGTTCATGTTAAGTTATCTTAAGAACATAAGAAAGAGTCTGCTGGACCGGACCAGAATCCATCCAGTCCAGCACTCTGCTACTCACAGTGGCCCACCAGGTGCCTTTGGGAGCTCACGTGCAGGATGTGAAAGCAATGGCCTTCTGCTGCTGCTGCTCCTGAGCACCTGGTCTGCTAAGGCCTTTGCAATCTCAGATCAAGGAGGATCAAGATTGGTAGCCATAGATCGACTTCTCCTCCATAAATCTGCCCAAGCCCGTTTTAAAGCTATTCAGGTTAGTGGCCATTTTGGAGGGAAGACTTTGCACAGGTCCCGTCCTCAAAACGAGTTTGGCCCATTTTACTTCCCTTAACCCAGAATTTTCAAAAATCACTAAACCAGCGATCCTTTTGCAAAATCCCAGGTTGGAGCCGCTACTGCACAAATGACCAGGCAAGAGGCGCTTTATTTCTCTTTCTTCCACCACACCGTCCACAGTCAGAAAGAATCCACCTGCCTGCCATTCTGTGCAGGCCACCCAGCAGATTTTGGGCAGATTCTCAGAGGGCCTCACAGGGGACAAAGTCCCCCAAGTATGTTTCATCCCTGTGACAGCGAGTTTGACAGATTCACAGCAATATCTTCATTATTGCCCAGCCATTGCAGGGAGGTCCCTTTTTCTTTTGCATGTTGCACATGTGTGGCTTTGCAGGTGCAGCCGATAGTATTGTGGGACCATCAGCATGGCTGCAGGGGCTCAGTTCTGTATGCCTGCGCAGCTATGCATGTGTTGCAGGATTTTTTTTTAAAGAGAAGCATCTCTGTGCGAAGGCACGGAAGCAACTGGGATTGTTACTGTTCACATGGCATGCATGTGAACAGGAAAAGGGAAAACAGGTTCTGTTACAATGACTGCAACCCGCTATACATTTGCTGTATGGAATAGGAACACTGCACTCACTGCAAATCACTGCATACAATGTAGATATTTTTTTTAATCATATATTTAAATGTGGGGCAGGGGAGTACAAACTAAACAAAATGTCTGAGCAAATGAACAAGTTGCATCTGGAGCTGAAAGTGTGACACATTCAGAACCAAGCAGGTAGATAAACCGATGCCACTGCACAACTGCGATGCTACAAATGAAAAGGCCCTTTCTCTTGTTATGGTTTATCTCACCTCCAGTAATTGAAGGAGAAACAGCTCAGGATTAAATTCAGTTCTTATCAGGTGTGCAGGTTGACGGCTGGTAGGCAATTCTGTGGGCAGGTGGTCTCAAATCATCTCGGGCTACAACAGTGATAAGTAACATTTTGAACAAATCTCCAAAATGAATAAGTAGCCAATGCAGTGGTGAAAGAATGACTTATCTGCTTTACACATTGTTGTGTCTTCACTGCATTAAATGCTATCATTCTGTCACAGGCTAATTGGTTGTGCTTCATTCACATTTATTCTTATAATTTAACTGCCTCTTTCTTGCTGTTGGAACATACAAATGCATGTAGACCTTCCTACAAGGACGTAGGTAAGGGAGGGTTCTTGGGTTCAACCCCCCCATTACATGTCTGAAGCTCCGCCCTCTGTGGGTTTTTTGTATTTTTAGTGGTTTTCAGTTTTTGGCCTGCAGGGGGTGCAGTTTTTAGGGCAGCAACACCAAATTCTCAGGGAGTGTTTGGGAGACTCTCATGATGATACTACCCTGATTTGCTGAAGTTTGGTTCAGGGGGTCCAAAGCTATGGATCCCCAAAGGGGGTTCCCCCATTGTTTCCAATGGGAGCAAACAGAAGATGAGGGCTACACCTTTGAGGGTCCGTAACTTTGGACCCCCAGAACCAAATTTCACCAAACCTGGGAGGTATCATCAGGAGAGTCTCCTAAAGATACCTTGAAAGTTTGGTGCTGCTAGCTTAACAATTGCACCCCTGACAGCAGGCACCCCCCCCCCAATTTCCCCAGATTCTCCTTTTAAATCCACCCCCTTTGGCATGGATTTAAGGGGAGAATGTGAGGCCCCCAGTTTAAACATTGAAAGTGATGCTGTTTCAGGGTGGAGGAGAATTCACCGCAAAACAGCACCCCTTTCAGTGTTGTTATAACTGGGGACCCCAGATTCTCTCTTTAAGGTGAATTTAAAACAGTGGTTCTCAACCTTCCTAATGCCACGACCCTTTAATACAATTCCTCATCTTGTGGTGACCCCCAACCCTAACATTTATCCATTTTACAGATGGAGAACACTGATGCAGAGAGTCTTAGGCGACCGCTGTGAAAGGGTCGTTCGACCGCCCAAAGGGGTCCCGACCCCCAGGTTGAGAACCACTGATTTAAAAGGAGAATTTGGTGTTTAAACACCATTGAAAGTGATGCTGTTTGGGGATGGATTCCACCATCACAACAGCCACCCACGGGGGGGCACAAAACTCAGATTTTGAACTGGGCTCCATTTTCCCTAGCTACGCCTCTACCCAGAGGGGAGGGCAGAAGGGGCTGCTGGCTGGGAGCCCAGCTGGTGTGGGGGCAGGGGAGGGCGGGGCAGGGCGGGGCAGGGCGGGGCAGGGGAGTCTGCTGTCCCAGGCCTCGGAGAGCTGCTTTTATAAGCACTGGGGCCAGGGTGGGGCTTGGGGAGGCATGACCATGCCCCAGGGGTGGGTGGGGGTAACCCCGCCCCCGAACACCCCAATAAAAAATCTATACTTACATCCCTGCCTTCCTATCAGATTTCATTTGACTGACCTTCAGCCTATAACTGGTAGGGGGTTTATGTGGTTTCCCATTTAGAAACAAAATTGTTTGTTTTGACAAAAGTGAAGATAAAGTTGAAGATCAGGGGTGTTGCACATCGTCCACAGACACACACATTTTATTTAACCCAGGTATCCTGTCAAATAGTGTGCTGGTCATTGAACCAATCTGCACAGATTGCTTAGAAAACTGCATATCAAGAGATAAGCAAGCTACCCAAGGTGTCATGTGACAGAGGAAGCCAACATAGTGTTAGGATAATCAGCCCCCCTCCAACTTTAAATCAGTACTTTCACCTCAATATGTTATGAGCTCCATAAAGCTAAACATTTTATCAGATTGCCAAGCTTGTTTGTGTTTATTGAGCAGGTAAAACAGCAGGTCCTTAAATTTGCCTAAGCAGAAAATACGTCTTGGATTTACTTTCTTTCACTTATGTCTTGTTCCTGGAGTATATGTACAGCGTGCAGAGGAAATGACTGAAAGCAGCTAACAGTCAAACACGCTGAAATGTGTTACTACACGGAGAGCTACTTATTTTTTTGAGAATGACCAATTCCTTTATGCACCAAGGCCATTTGAACTGGTTACAGTAACAGATACATGGGTACATTTATAATCTCCTGAGCCAGGGAGTTTCTTTTTTAACCAGAAAGGAGTTTGCTTAAGGATGGTGCAATTAAAGGGAATCCAATAAGGTATCTGCTATCTTTCTCCCATCATTCAGTAGGAATTTGCATCCTACTGCAGGTACTTTTAGGTAAAGCAGCCACAAAAAAGCACAAGCTGCTCCCACAAACCGCAGTTTTGTGTGTGTGCCTACTGTGACTGCAACAAAATATTGTTCTGCTCAATCATCTCTATTAGTTGTATCCATTCTCGGGCAGCCAGAAATAGGCACAGCAGATAGACAGAATGGCAACAGCATAAAGGCAGGAGGCACTAGTCACAAAATGGGAATGTAATGTCCACTACTCCAGCACTGCTTTGTTCTATTTCCAGTTAGCTGCAAAGGAGGAGGGAAGGACTGGCTCAATGACAGAATGCATGCTTTGTATGCTGAAGACCCCAAGCACAATCTATGGAATCTCCAGGTAGAGGATCTCATGGAGCACATCCTTCTCTGTCTGAGGCCATGGAGAGCAGCTGCCAACCAAACTAGCATTTCAGCAGCCTTTTCAGCAATGCAACAGGAAGGAGGGGGTTCCTTTGGATAAGCCTAGTTTGCAAATTATACAGAGCCATACTACAGTGGAACCTCGGTTTTCATTGCCTTTGGTTTTTATTGGTTTCGGTTTTCATCGATTTTTTCAGTGAAAAATTTGTCTTGGTTTTCATCGATTTGCAGTAAGGTGCAGGGGTTTGTGGAGAAAAATCACCCGGACAAAGCTGTTGCAGGCCATGTCTGCAACTTGATTAATGACAACGTCTTGCCCCATTTCAGACAAATCTTAAAGAGGCGTCAGAAACAGACCTCTTTGCACAGCTTTCTGATGCAACATTGGTCCACTGGCTCTGAAACTGGACCTAGTGTTGTTGTTTGTTACTGTTTTCAGCATTAAACACTATGTTTATTCACCAAAAATGTGGTTTTGGTATGTTTTTGTGAGTGCCTGGAACGGATTAATTGGATTTACATTGATTTCTATGGAAAAGTTTGTCTCGGTTTTAATCAGTTTCAGTTTTCATCGATTCCTTTCGGATGGATTACCAACGAAAACCGAGGTTCCACTGTACTTCCTATTGTTTTCTGTCTCAGCTCCCTAGCACGGAAGTCTCTATAACCAGGCAACTAGAATAGCTCAAGGTAGCATGGAGTAAATGGTGTTAATGCTCCTTTGAAAATTATCAGGCAGGCAGGAACAAAATGCAAATAATTATGTTGCAAGGATATTTATGTAATCAATTTCCAGTCGGTTCTAGAATACATCAGTAAAATGAAGATGATCGTAGCCAATGAAACCAAGAAACT
Organism: Sphaerodactylus townsendi; assembly: GCF_021028975.2. Taxonomy (NCBI): domain Eukaryota; kingdom Metazoa; phylum Chordata; class Lepidosauria; order Squamata; family Sphaerodactylidae; genus Sphaerodactylus; species Sphaerodactylus townsendi. The sequence goes on along the minus strand of NC_059426.1, from coordinate 71,906,993 downwards.
TATTTTTCCTTGTTATCTACTGCTTAATTTTGAGTTCGCTTTTATCTCTTACTAAATACATTTAGACCTCGGTGCAGACTAGGTGTTATTTCATCATACAGAAAGCAAAGGTACCAGGAATTTTATCTGGTTGAGATTCCTCTCCACTTTGTAATGAAAAAGGAGTACAAGATTATTTTATATGCTCTGACAGCTACACGGAATAGACATGGGAGGATTGGAAGAAAAAGGAAAATGCATAAATCAGGCTGGATTAAAAGGATTATCTGTTAGGATGACTGTGATACAATAAAAAGGATACAAGCCATTTGGTTTGGAGCCTACACAGTAAAACTAAACTATCATGATTCTTGCTGCAGGCAATGGCATGTAGCAAATTCAAGCCAATATGTTAAAGGCAACAGTGACTAATCAGAACTTACTTCTTGTGCTAGACCAGGGATATGCACTAAGTGACTCAGGAGCCTCATTGGCATGCTATCCGTGGCTTGTTGGACCACTGTTCCCCAATAGAGCATCCTCCCCATGTTCCAAAAAAATCAGCAAGGTCATTGTGGTTGGCATAGTGTGGTATCCCACTATGAAACAGCTGCTGCTACAGGGACATTATGAGTTTCAGGTCTCATGCCAGTAAGGGCCCATCCTCTCCAACACCGCCCCTCCACTCTTCTCTGCACTCTCATCACAGCACCTAGGCAGCTGCCAGGAGGAGAGCAAGGAGCTTTAGTAAAGACAGTGCAACCACCCAGGAAAAGAGTAAGCTGGCCACAGTGGGGCAGAGGTGATTTTACTCTGCTTTCTCCACGATCAGCTGAATCTCCTCGGGAAGCCCTGTTTCTTGTTCTGAGGAGAGCACAAGAAGGCAAAGAGGGATGCCCTTTCCCTCACTCCATCTTTCTCCCATCATTCATATACGAAGGCCGGCTAAGGTTCAGCAGTGGTGGGGATAGTCAACCCTACATGCTCAGAAGTAACTTGGTAATTTAAATGGTTGATTATTTATTTAACATTAATAGTTATATGCTGTATATGTGTGTTTGGTGGGGTGGCATACTGGACACACAGCAGTCCTAGGGCTTCCAGGTTTCCAACCACAGGGACATCTCCCACCAGCAGACTCTGCTCTCTGCCACCACTCTGTCAGCCAGCAAGAGAAAAACAAACAGGAAAATCATCTTCAGCATATCAGAATGGTATCACTTCTAGGGGAAACACAGAAGTGCTATTATGCCTCTCTGGGAATCCCTGGAAATGCTATGGTTTTTCCACAGATGCCTCTCTCAACCACAGGAAGTCATCTTCCTGCTGGGACTGAAATTCTGAATCTCAAAGCAGTAGCATCATAGTGAAATAGAATCTCTGCATTAATGGAAACTGGAAGATATTCCACAGATGTTTCTTTACACAATTCAACTTCCACAAGAATAAGATGTTCCATAACTGCTTATTTCTCAGAGCCGGCCCCAGTTACAAAAAGAGTTAGGAATGTCTTTTGCCCTCAGGTCTATTTAAATTGCAGACCAATAATTTGTTCCTAATTTGGTTGCTCATCCAATATCATCAATTCTACTTCATGCAGACCATGAAGCCCCTCTTTCTTGCTTGAGGATAGGATTAAGACACCCTCTCCAAGCTTTTGCTTTGTACTAACAGGATAATTTGCTTACTATCATGCTAAATCCAAAATAATGTGTTTTCAGAAATATCCATCACAAAGAAAAATAAACCCCTGGATTCTGGATGGGCATAGGATTGAGCATTGAGTAAGTGTTGAATTTCACCTACTTAGGATCTCATTTTGCCTCTTCCAGTAAGTGGAAATTTCATCATTTTCATCTTCCTGAGTACTAAAATACTTTTAGCTGAGATTATGATATTCTTTTATCATTCTGGAGGGTAATTTATTCCTTTTGCTCTAGAAGTCTATGAGGCAAAAATCAGATCCTTTCTGCTTTATGAAGCTCCAGTTTGGCTTCCTGCTTTTTCCTCTAAAATTAAATCTCTACAATCGTATTGTCTACTTGCCATCTTTCAAGTGCCTAATCATATTTCAAATTCCAACATATTTTAGAGGCTGGTTTTGATTTCATCTCCTTGTTAGCATGGAAAGTTGTGGCAAAATTCAGATTTTTTTCCCTACTAGGCCAGTCTTTTAAAATGGACTGAGATTGACCCTTTTGTGTCTTCTTGAACAAAGACAGTAGATGAAAGACTTTCAAGCTTAAGGATTCCCTACCCAAGGTTTTCTTTAGACATCCCTTTCCTAACGAGTAAGATACTTACGGATTTAGATTTAAGGGACCATCATGAATTATACAGTGATGCCAAAAGGAAATGTGCATCTTCTTTCTTGACTCTGAGCACTCCCACCTTTTCCAGTGTTTCAAATTATTTAAAATTCTCAACTATTCATGGAATCATCAAATCACAGAGATGGAAGAGACCACAAGGACCATCCAGTCCATCTCCTTGCCACGCAGGAATACACAAATCAAAGCACTCCTAACAGATGGCTACCCAGTCTTTGTTTAAAAGCCTCCGAAGAAGGAGATCTCGTCACCCTCCAAGACAGCGTATTCTTTTTTGAACAGCCCTTACATCAGAAAGTTCTTCCTAATGTTTAAGTGGAATCTCTTTTCTCGCAGTCTGAATCCATTATTCCACTTCCTAGTCTCTGGAGCAGCAGAAAACGACCTTGCTCCCTCTTCAACATGGCATCCTTTCAAACATTAAAATGTGGCTAGCATGCCACCCTTAACCTTCCCTTTTCCAGACTAAACAATCCCAACTTCTGAAGTGTCTCGTGAAAGGGCATGGGTTCCAGACCTTTTACTATTTTGGTCACTCTACTCTGTACATGATCCATTTTGTCAATATCCTTCTTGAATTGTGGTGCCCAGAACTGGACACAGTACTCCAGGAGAGGTCTGACCAATGCAGAATAGAGTGGCACTATTCCAGCCTTGTGAAGACTTTTCTTCTTGGTAAGACAAAATGCCTTACCCCTCAACAAATTATTTGACACAATTCTCAGATAGTCCAATTTAATAGAGTCCACCCATAAGAAAAGGCAAAGACAGAAACACTTGCCCATTTTAATTAAATTGTGATTTATATTCTTCTATGAAATTGCCTTTTATTACTTCATTGATCTTACACTTTCCAGTATGTTTACACAATTATCATTTAATTTTATTTGCTGTCTAGTAAAGATAAGGATGTTATCCTACTGTGTTTCCCTGAAAATAAGATAGTGTCTTATATTAATTTTTGCTCCCAAAGATGCGCTATGTCTTATTTTCAGGGGATGTCTTATTTTTCTGTGTTCTGTTCGTCGGGCATGCTTCCAAACAAAAACTTTGCTACGTCTTACTTTTGGTCTTATATTTCGCACTTCAACAAAACCTCTACTACGTCTTATTTTCAGGGGATGTCTTATATTCAGGGAAACAGGGTATCCATAGCTCATTATTTAACAGTTGCCTTGAAGATGCATTCAAAAGTATAATCAACTTACATCCAAATGCTCTGCATATGAAATTATCTTTGTTAACAAGTCCCCTTAAGTTGGCTGCATAGCTGATTCTGCTATTGCTATTGTCCCCAGATGCTCTTTCTCTTGTGAACCCTTCAATATACGTGGCTCAAAAATAGCACATTACTGAGCAGTGAAAATACACTCAACTAGGGTTACCAGATCGCTCCTTGGTAGGGAGGGGGTAGGGTTGGCAAATCCAGGGCAGGGAACTCCTGGAGATTTGGAGATGGAGCCAGTGGAAGACAGGTACCTCGGGAAGGTACAATGCCATAGAGTCCACCCTCCAACCCATCCATTTTCTCCAGGGAAACTGATTGCTGTTGTCTGGAGATGAACTGTAATTCCAGGAAATCCATGTTTAACACTGGACACAGTCTCCTCATTCCAAGGAGAAGCGATCTCAAGGAGAGGCATTAAAATTCCTTTTTTATTGTAATTGGGTCTCATATGCCTCCCAGCATATACCATTCAATTGAAAGGCATGCTTCACAAGACGAGGAGAAGTAATTCCAAGGAAGATTGTTTTTGTAATTGCCATTCAAATTTATAAGAGAAGGCAACTTTTCCAATCCAGGTTACTGAATCAGTGAAGGTTCAACAGGATACTGATGTTAGAGTTTAACAGCAGCAGTAACTCTCAACTGAAATTTGCAATCTCCCTTCTGTCAGGTTAGAACATGGGTTTTAGAAGTTGTAAAGAACTGCCATAAAGCCATTAAACACTAGACAAACAATCAATGCTAAGTGCATTAGCATCTAGTCAAAAAAATCTTGGTTTGCTCAAATCCCGGAGAAACTATTAAATGTCAAATTATCTGATCTTTAGAACAGTAGTCCTCCAGCTCAGCATTTTGTTACACTAGCTAAAGCCAAATTTCACATAAGTAAAATCATTTGAAAAATGGTGGTTACATTGTAAACTAGAGAGTACTAAGATGCCTCTCCTGTAGGCACAATATGAAAGAGTAAAGACCAGATGAAGAAAGATACAGTACTCTTAAGTTGACACTCAGCACATATCTAAGCAGAAATGGCAAAACAGTTTAAATCTCAATTCATGTTCATTGCACAGTGGAGCATGGAACTTGATGCCAGGGTTCTAAAAACAGAAGCACTGAAAATAATTGTTTTAAGTTATTCCAAAATTTCCCAAGGCCAGCATTTTTTTCACTTGACAGATGTCTCAGATATCACTGTAACTGCAGCAGCACAAACTTCGCACCAACAATTCTCAAAACTTTTGTGCTCCCCTTCTAAAGTTACCCCATCTTCCAAGACCTTCCTCCTAATAGAAAGATTAAAATAGTTTATAACCAACTAATACATGATACATTTGCTATAATGGGATAAATCAATGTTCCCTCACTACTCAGCAACTGCCATCCACACACATATACCACAGAGTAGTACGATAATAGTCACAACAACTTATACAAAGGCATCAAGCAAACATCAGTCTTATATCCAATAAGTATAGGCAGCAGGCAATTACAGGCAAACAATATAACCAAAATTGGTTGTGGTGGGTTTTCTGGGCTGCGTGGCTGTGGTCTGGTGGATCTTGTTCCTAACGTTTTGCCTGCATCTGTGGCTGGCATCTTCAGAGGTGTATCACAGAGGGAAGTCTGTTACACACTGCAGGCGAAACATTAGGAACAAGATCCACCAGACCACGGCCACACAGCCCAGAAAATCCACCACAACCAGTTGAATCCGGCCGTGAAAGCCTTCAACAATACATAACCAAAATGGTTTTCACCAGCAAAATATGCTTCCCTAAGTATAGGCAACAGAACAGTCAGTATGGTATTTGCTCGAAAGGGATTTGGGTCGTCCTCCCAGGCTTCAACTGTGTTGCCATCTTGTGTTCTAATTATATATGTGTGTAGAGGTATTTTATGTACTAGTTAAGCCATTTTTAAATATGTGTACATCACCCTGAGCCCGACTTGAGTCGGAGAGGGAGGGATATAAATTGAATAAAATAAAAATAAAATAAAAATCAATTATATAGGCAAGATTCCAGTAATAGTCGCAAACAACTTATATAAAGTTAACAAGAAAACATCAGTTTTACATCCAGTATGCATAGGCAAAAGCAATTGCAGACAAACAAACAGAAAGTTCCTCTGAAGATGCCAGCCACAGACGCAGGCGAAACGTCAGGAGAGAATGCTGCTAGAACACGGTCATACAGCCCGGAAACCACACAGCACCCAAACAGAAAGTTAGCTATTTACTTTTTCATAAGCTGCATCAGTATTTGCCAGCAAAAATGCCCAATTGGTTTTTAATGCAGAGAAGGAGAGGCACACTTGCTTGCATGTTAACATCCACTTCCTCAGTGCTGTGCAGGCCTCCTCCGACTAAAGTTTAGCAAGAAAGAGGAACGCTGATTGCTAGACACAAGGTCTTGATTCATGCATGTTTTTCTGGAACTCACAGGCCACACACATGTTCCCAAAGCCTTTCCCCACACAGTCTTAGCACTCTAAAACTCTAAATCAGAATTTACCAATAAATGGCCAGGGTATATCAGTAAAGGTCCCACCATGAAGGAAAACCACAATGGAAGCTCAGACTTTGGCAAGTATCCAAAGAGGAACATTCTATAAATTGTAGGACAACCACTAGAAACATCTGTCTCTGTAGCCTTCTCCTCTAACCTGAGAATCTAGATCATTGTTAGATTGCTGCCTCCAGTATGGTCTTCAGTGTTAAGCAAAGGTACCTGAGAAAACTGCCCTTTTGACTCAGATACCACTTACCAATTACTTTCACTGTGCTAGCACAGGGTATCTTGAAATGTTTTTTTTCTGGCTTGCTCCTCCTCCATGAAGCTCCCATTTTATCTTCACAATCACCAGTGGCGTATTTGCCTAGGGAAGATGGGGTACCCCTAGTGGAGTACCCTAGTGGAGTGCCCCCTAGTGGAGGGAATAAAAATTTCAGTTTCATTTGTGTTTTTTGTATTTGTAGTGTTTATTCAGTTTCCGGTCTGCAGGGGGCGCAGTTTTTAGACTAGCAGCACCAACATTTCAGGGATTTTTCAGGAGAATCTCCTGATGATACTTCCCAGGTTTGGTGAGGTTTGGTTCAGGGGGTCCAAAGTTATGCACTCCCAAAAGGGGTGCCCCATCCCGCAATGTTTCCAATGGGAGCTAATAGGAGATGGGGGCTACACCTTTGAGGGTCCATAACTTTGTTTGCCGCCTGCCAGTACCCAAAGCAGGGAGGAAAGGCCCCTGCCACCGGCCTCTCCCCATCTCGTTAGCTCGGCTCAGACTGCTTGCATGACTTGGACCGCTCGTACAGGGGTTGCAAATACAGGGGTTGAGCAGTCCAAGCCGAAAGGGAGCGAGATGGGGGAGAGGCCAGTGGCAGGGGCCTTTCCTCCCTGTTTTGGGTACTGGCAGGCAGCGAACGAGGACACTGAAGCCAGACAGGATGACTGAGGCTGGGAGCGGCGCACGACGACGGTGAGCAGGGTCAGTAGTCACGGTTCCAGCTACAGTCGGTGAGGATCGCCTAGTGGGTGTACCCGCCTGCCGCCTTCAAGGCACCTGGTTGCAGGAGCTGCCATGCCAGGGGGCTGCCTCCTGCATGCCGGGCATTGCAACCCCCCAGGAACAGAGACCTCTCGCCTCTTGTTAAAACGAACAACAGAGATTCCCATTGGGAACAAAGGGAGAGATGCCTGAAGGCCCATTGGATGCAATGGAACCCAGGAATGCCAGTAGACTTGCATGGGCTTCATTGAAGACATTACAGCACACAAAAGAAAATGCAGAACAAATTTGGAGAAGCCTGTTTTTTGCCTGGCATGACAGCCCCCAGTGTGGAATGGTGGCCTCTGGGACCAGTCAGCTCAACTGCCGGGGGTCTGCAATGCCAGCCCCCAAAGGGAAACAAGAGACTGTGGCGTTAGTATCAGTGTTCTGGGACTGGAATGGCTTGTGCTTTCAAAGTAAGACCCTGCAAATCAGAAGGGCTTTGCCTAGGGCAGGGGGCCCCCATAGATACCATAATACTCATGATACCTTTTCTGGGACCCCCAAATGTATTCAGAGAGTAAGCAGGACTGGGGGGTGGGGTTTTTCCTTGTATACTATTATATATATTTTTACTGAGAATTCATAAAATTCATTTTTAAAGAAATAATCTTATTCACAGGAAAGGTTGTAGTGTTTGTTGATGGAAAGTTGTTTGGCAGGAATCCCTTACCTGAGGCAGCTCAGGAATCTTACCACTATTATGTGATCTTATGCATGATCACTTAGAAAAGAATACAGCCTGATCCTATGCAAAAACATGCATTGAAACATGCATAGAAACATTTTTACTTGTTCTTTATTTTAAATATTGTATTTGTTCCCGTTTTTTTAACTTCAAAATAAGATATGTGCAGTATGCATTGGAATTTGTTCATAGTTTTTTTTAACTATAGTCTGGCCCTCCAACGGTCTGCGGGACAGTGAACTGGCTCCGTTTAAAAAGTTTGAGGAAGATAAGCTTTAGAAGATAAGCAAAATGGTACAGTAGCCCAAATTTGATATATATAATTAATCTTTCACCAATAATTTGCACTTTAATCTTTTCCTCACATTAATTATAATGAATACAGAAATACAGATTAAAGTACAACATATGAAGTCCCCAAAAACATGCAAAAGCTGTATTACATACAATCTGAGAACAGTCTACCGCTGAGGAGAACATTACTTCATCAAGAAGACATTTTGTAGATGTCCTTTACAGTCTATTCTGAGAATAGATTTATACCCTATCAGCACAGAGTGAACATAGTTTCATAGTCATACAGAAGGAACTATCCTTATTCTTTCACTGACCTCCCACAAATCCTGAGGTTGCAGTAAAACATATCGTCACCAAGTCAAAAATATCATCTGGTTTGTATTCACTAAAATCTCTCAGGAACTGTTTAGGGAAATTTAATTTTATCCCCTTGAGGAAAAAAAAAACAATGAGCCATGCCCAGTTCGTTGCAACAGCTCTTTGAGACAACTAATCCAACAGTCATTTAACTGTATACATAACTGTATAATACCTATATCTACATATGTACATATTCCACATAAAGTAAGACCAACCACAAAACATTCTTTCTGTAGTGAGTTGGCTTTTTGAAAGGACCTTTCATAGGACAAGATTGCAAGATTCTCAAGGCAAGAGGCATTTGGAGATGGTCTGCCATTGCCTGCCTCTGCATAGCAACCCACCAAGTATTCCTCGGTGGTGTCCCATCCAAATGCTAACCAGGGTCAATTCTGCTTACTAGTCATGGTCTGAGGAGATTGGGCTAGCCTGGGATATCCAGGTCACAGCAAAGTGGCTTCGAACAATTTATATGTATGCACTGAAAGGGGGGATAGAGAAACTCACTCTGAACAAGTGTGACTATGAAAGGGAAAGAAATATACTGTGAAATCATTCCTAAAGTTAACTAAACTCCACCTTACATGATGAAATTTCCTCATAAAGCACATTACGTAATTAGAATGCTCCATGTTGGAGTCATCACAGATTCCAGTAAAAATGGGATTTCCATAAAGGAACCCTGTCATGTATTAAAACCCTTTCTTTCACCCCAAGCGCTGGGGATAAACAGACTAAAAGTAAAGTAGGATAGCTGATTGTGCCTATTGTGCACTCTAATATCTATAAAGAGGAAGCAAACAGTCACTGAAAAATATAGAAGCTGACCCTCAGAACTAATGCTACAGCAAAACATTCTCATGTTCTGACTCCCAGCCAATCTATGTGATTAATCATAGGAGGGTTAGGCAGGATCTCTGGGATAAATCAGCTCCACCCTCTCATCGGTACTTACTTGCTTCAGAATAATTAGACCCCTCTCCCTCTTATAGCAGATACTACATCTCAAAAGCTTACTGAGATATTTGCAGATAACATTGTTTACCGAGTTGTCTCTTCCATGATCAAACCAAAGGAAATGAAACATTAAGACCATTTCTTGTAAACTACCTTACTAGTACCTTTAAAAGGTCAGCACAGTTATCCATCACCATCTCATCCCTCTTTGAGAACCAAAGCTGGAATCTTACCATCCAGTACATACAGGTATACTGTTTCTGAATGAGGAGGTTCCCATTTAGCTGTCATGGCTAATCGGTAATACATCATGGATACATACCATCTCTACCATTTGAGCATAGATTCCACATGCACAACACAGAAGTCACAGCCTACAAACCTTTGCCATCAAGCATCATTGAGGAACCTAATGTCACATAAATAAATGTCTTTCAAATAAAACACAACCATGCAGCCACACTGGCTTAATGACAGATGTACAGTCATGCCTTTTTTTAACCTACATCTTCTGGTGGCTTTATCACTTTTTCATACACTTCTTCCTTTCAACTGGAACTCTCAACACAGCCCCAGAAGTCAAATCTATACCACAACTTGACCAAGACTGAGAGCAACAGAGAGTGATAGCGATGATGACTACCCTAAATAACTAGGTAGGTTGGGGAAAGTGACAGGAATCAAGAGAAGTACAAGATAAAAACAACATAAAATTGACATATTGCATATCAAGATTATTGATACTGTACGAAATTAAAGCACAAGGCACAAAATACCTTTACCAGGACCAACCAAAAAGCTTGCACAATGTTTTGAGTCATTTTGGTTGGTCCTGTTCAAAGGTATTATGTGGGTTTTGCTTTCAACCAATGAGGCTACCTGCAAACTCTCTCTACCATATGGACCTAAGTGCCAGCATTGGTCTATTTGAAGGACAATTTCATAGTAATCCGTATATTAAGCAAAAGTGAGAGGGAATCTTTGCAATATGACTATGTCATTGGTTATATTTTTATTTCATCTCCCATCACAAATTTCAAGTTGACCCAAAATGGCCTGCTTCATTTAGAGATGGATCTCAACCAATTTCCTTCGAACATTAGTTTGGTGCCAATCTAAACCACACTGGCCTAGAAATTGTCTGAAAATTCTATGGAATGCAGCATTTCAATAGTCACCAAATGGAAACACACAGAATGCTATGGGAATTGAATGATTTTCACTTTACTGTGAAAATAATTGAAGCCTATAGACAGAGCACCAAGAAAATGTATAGAAAGCCTGATGTCTATTCCTGCAATATTCCAGTTTAATGCAATGCTTTTTATTACAGATATTGATTGTTAAAACAGTTTTTTTCTTGCTTGTTCTAAATATATTGTGCATAATGTGGAACAGATTTGTCAAGGATGCTTCTCACTAATGCACACACTTGAGACCAAACTCAGCAACAACTTTATGAACATCATGGTGGGAATGAAAACTGTACTCAAAGACATATTGATGGTGCATTATGTCCTCTTTTCAAAAGATTATGGTCTTTATGGACTCCATTGTCTTTTATTTCATCAGCCAGGCAAAATCTAAATGCTGTCTTTATTCTGGTTTTACGTACATCATCCTAACACATAATTGTCTTCCATAAGCTGAACATCAACAGTCAGGGTCTACTCACACAGGAATGTTCCAGATACTGAATGAATTGCCAGACTGTAATTTGTTTAGTAGGCTCATTACTGCCTATATGCATGTGATGTTCCTCCATCGTCCTACGACGTGAAATAATACTATCATCATCACATGAAATAAAACACCTATAGCTGAATTAAAACCTTGGTCTTAGTTCACGAGACCCATGAGCAACATGTCAAGCACAAAGAAGCCATTAAAAGAAGCATGATTCATGGAACCACCTACAAGAGTATTTTCTTTACAGTCCAGTGGGAGATTCACTATGAACATTTTTTTTCCACAGCAGAAAAGTTTGGGCCTTGAAGAGCTGTGTCATGAAAGGTGTTCAGCTCCATCTGGCAAGGGCAGAAAACAGCTGCCCCAAGTGCCAGTCTGCACCAGGAGCTTACCACTTGTACCCTGAAACCTGCCACAGAAATATGCTAAGTCCCCCACTTTGTGCTCATTTGACAGATTGCTTATGAGGAAAAAAAAGAGCAGAAGAACTCCATCTGGCCTCTGCAAATTTTCTTCTCCTTGCCCTAACATGTTAGCTTCACAGCAACCAAAGAGATTTTAGCCTTAGAAGTCAGTGAATGAAACACTTAAAGCTCCGACTAAGCAGCGTTAAAAAGGTCTCCCTTTTTTTCCACTTACCAGTCAATACAAGTAGGGTCTACGCTTGATGGAATGTGTGCATTTGTTGACAGAATGTGTCACTCAAGGTTCCACTCAAGAACAGTACATGTGGATTACTCTTAAGCACTCTATAGCTTTAAAGCCAAACAATGTTTCACATTCAAGTAAAAATAAGTAATAATGTAGATACACAAGACTTTTATTAGCTCATGATTCATGAATAGCCACAGGCAATTTAAAGAAAGCTTAAAATGCCCTCATGTACGTGTCTGGCAAGCACTTATGCACGTGCAGTTCCAGTCACTTCAGGTGGCTACTTTCTCACAAGTGGTAAAGTGATATAGAAGTGATTCCCAAGTTAGTGAGATGATATATGTTGTGTTTTAATCCCTGCAACTTGGACTACAATATATAAATTAAGCATTCTTTTTTTAGTCTTGACAAAGTTTCTTACAGGCTTACCGAAAGACTATAAGGGCTATTAAGAAATAATGTCTGCAGATCTGTTGGACTAAACAGAATAAATAGGAAACCCATTTTCAACAAGTGCTATTCAGCTGTAAGAAAGCAATCTTGTCCCAATCTCTATCACATTTCTAAGTAAGGCTGATTTCTAGATTACCTTCTATCAATCAACAACATGTCACACAGTAGCAGTAAAACAGCTAATGTTAAACATGTCACATAACCCTTTTTCTTTGCTACATCAACTCAATCAAGTCTTTGTGCCATACTGATGCCAACCCCATCAACTCTATCAGGTCTTAGTGCCACACTGATGCCAACTGTAAACACATTTAAAGTGCAATCAAGCAGAATTTCACTTTAGGTTCATTGGACCTTAGACAGGTGCAACCGTTTGGAACAGCACTGTATATCTGTGCAGTAATTTTTGAATAATCTGAAACGAGCAGCCTGAATAATCTGACCTACATTGTCACTGCAAGGTTCTCCTGCACGTCACTTCAGATGTTAAAGCTTCACTGCTGGTATTTCTGAGTATGCTCTGGGCTGCAAACACTGTGAGGGAGGCTTCCTCTGCAGAGGCAACTTGAATCTCAACTAGGGTGTCAATTACCTGTAGACAAAACATCCTACCCCCATAATAGAGGATTAATGGGATTGTATTTACCTCCATGCCATGAAAAGTTTCAGTTGCCCATTTCCATAAATTAAACCTCTATTGAAAGGACAAACCCATTAATTTTTCTCCAGGCAGTTGGCAACCCTAGTTTCAACTGAACCTCCATGTCAAGCATCTGCATTTTCAAGAGTAATGTGAAGAATGGCTTTTAGTCTGAAATGTGCCACTTGGGGATACAGGATAGAAAACAGAAGACTGCCAAGATGTTCACACCTAAGGAAGAATTAAAATGCAACATGTGAAGAGGTTTGAGCTTTGTTTGTTTTTGAGCTAAGGGATTGCAAGGGAACGCTGTGGAGAATCTTCTCTAAGAAATGCAAACCCATGTACTGGAAGATGGGCGTGTGCCTGCTTGCATCTCCTCTGAGTTCCAGGCACAGCTCCTGGACACAGCTGTACCTTTTGACGCTGCACACAGTCCACTGCAAATTAGCACCTGCTTGAGATTGCAGAAATGTAGCTTTGCACCTTAAAATTTTTTTTTTAATGCAAAGTACATTCCCTCCATGTAGTAATCCCAACACACCTTCTAAAGGAATAGAACTCCTGTTTCATTGATTAAAAATAGTCACTCAGGTATCCTGTCCCAAGAAAAAAACAAGCCAAGCAGCAAACTCTTTCAGCAATTCAAAGTTTCCAGAGTTCATCTGAGCTAATCACACAGGATATCTGTTCTGGAAAATAAACTATCCCTAACCTCAGAAGCAAGTGCAGCTCCATATCTCAGCAAAAAATGGTTAGTGTGTCCATTCATTTTTTTTTTCATTTACTCAGCAAGGACTGCTTTCTAGGAAGCAGCCCAAGAAGAATCTGCCCATCAGAAACTTTCATGCAACTTCTGGAAAAGCAGGGAGGCTTCAGTTCAATGAAGGGGGCTTGCTGTGGGGCCTGCTACAATGCATCCCTCTTACAGTGATTCCCATAGGCTTAGATTGGGGCAACTCTGCCTAGTTCAGGCGGCTCAATGAAAGATTAGAACAGAAAGAGTGATTGGACCACAAGCTCTCCTTGGCCCTCGGGGAGGGAACGAGGGCGCTTTGTGGGCTGACAGCCCCTCGGGGCTCGCTCGCCTTCGGGTCCAAGCATTCCTGCAAGCCGGTGAGCCCCTCCACCACCAACGCGGGGGGTCCTTTGTCGCGAGCATCCCGGGGACCGGCTAAAAGCGCCCCGGCACTGGCGGAGGGATTCGCCGCTCCGCTCGCCCCAACTCCTTCGGCAGGGCAAAGCGGCCGCCTTCGCCTCCCGCGCACCTCTTACCTCGCTGCGGGGACGCGGGGGCAGCCAGCAAGACAAAGAACCCGAGGAGGAGCCGCGGCGGGAAACACCTGTGAAGGGAAAGCAACAGGTTAGAGGCCGGCCGGAGCGGAGTCTGCCTGGCAGCTCCCCTCCCTGGCTGGGCTCCCCTCGCTCACCTGGCGCGCATGGTGGAGCCTGCGCTGCGCTGCGCTCTTGCACAGGAGCCGTCGCCGCCGCCGCTTGCCGGGGCAGCAAGTTCTGAGCGCAACTCGCCTCCCCGGGCGCGCTCACTTTGTCCGACAGCCGCCAGGTCCTAGCGCCGCCGTTTCCCACACTCAAGAGGGCGCCTCGCGACTCCTTCTCTCAGCCAAAGGCTGGCAAAGATGAGGAGGTGGTGGTGCTACATTTCAGATCATACGCGGTGCCTTCTTGGTCCAGACCCGCACGGGCTTCTTTTCCTGCTCCAGTCATGCCCAGGAGAGAAACTCTTCAGGAGGGCATGTTGGTAGCACTGCAGCCATCCTCTTAACCGTTACGAGAGTTTGCCCAGTTCTTTTAAGCTGTCTAATAAGTAGTGCTACAACAGCGAGCGAGTGGCAATTAATTCTACACACTGAGTGTGTATTAAGTCAATAAGTATTGCTTTTACCGACCTCTCCTGTTTCCTGTCCATTTAACTGGATGATCCCGTTGTAATGCTTTGTGAAATAAAGTAATTTATTCAGTTCTTTAGTCTGTGCTTGCAGAAGGGACTTTTTTTACTTTTACAGTTAGACTAGTCATCATTGGGTACTCGCCCCTCTTGATCTGAAAGGGGGAAAATCCTTGAGTTTGCGCAAAGAACACTCTCCATCTCCATGATCAGTTGCCCGTTTCTGTTTTTTCAAGATCTGATATTCTTTTTGTGATGGGATAATGAGAATTGTAACTATTCCAAGTTATAACCAGTTCAGAGCCCATGAGCGTGCTTAATAATTTTGGGGTATCAAGATGTATCACATCTTGCATCTCTTTGCACTGCTATTAAATCTCATCTGCCCATTCATATTCTACTTGAAATTTATCGTTCTGAATATTATAGATGTTAAGTGCAAAGCTGCCACTGCTTGTTCACTCCTGGCAACAGAAAAATCATGAATAAATTCAATTGTACTTAACCAAGCCAAACTGACCTTTTACTTCCCACACAACAATTGCTCTGATGGTTTGCATTCTACATCTGAGCCTCCTGAGAAGTTAAAATGCCCTTAATATTCTGTGTCATCGCAAAAACTCAGCTATTAGCAGAGGAGGATTGCAGACAGAAAACAGCCTGTTTCACAGATAAACAGTATTTGCTCATCTTGCTAACAGCCTAATATAATGTACAGATCAGTGGTGTCCAATGCCTTTGCCAGAGTCAGTATTCAAGTCCACAGGAAGTCCTGAATCTGGGACCTGAAAGGTATCAAGTAGGGATTCAGTTTAAGCCCTAAGCAAGTGAAATTAAGATGAAGAAGGGTTTGGATTTATACCCAGGAGTCACAAAGCAGTTTATCAACTCCTTCTCTCCCTCTCCGCACAACAGGTACCTTGTGAAGTGGGTGAGGCTGAGAGAATTGTGACTAGTCCAAAGTCGCCCAGAAGGCTTCATGTAGAGGAATGGAAAAACAAAGCAAGTGCACCAGATAAGAGTCCACCACTCATGTGGAAGAATGGAGAATCTAATCCAGTTCTCCAGATTAGAGCCTACCTTTCTTAACTACTACATCAAGCTGACTCTAACCAGAACTGCAAGGAAGTCCCTTGAGAGTAATAGGCCAGAGCAGGTCAGGTTTGTTCATCAGTATATCAAGGGGGCCCTCCTGCTGTTACCTATTATAAGTTCCCTTTGCTTTTCCATTCCCCCAAACTTGATAAGGGCCAAATTTGTATATTTTCAGTCCAGCCAAGAAATTTAGCCTGCAATCCTAAAAATTCTGTCCTGGGAGTAAATGCCATTAAATAAAATTAGGTTTACTTTAGAGTAGATCTGCTAAGGATTGCTCCCTAAATGTTCTTATAAAGCCCTTGGTCTCTTTTCATGAAAGTATGCATCATTCTGTATCATATACATGGTTGCTGCACTATTGCTGGCATCTGAAGGATCACTTCTGTGCACCCAGCACATGCAGATGTAACCATTGTTACAAATATGGCAACCTTCCAGCATAATTCTCTTTGTAAATAAAGCCCTTGTTTGACTGTGCTATTTATTATACTGATATGTGCTGGTGGGACCCTTTTTTTGCATCTGTGAGAAGACACGTTACATGTTCATTACAACAAGGATTTTTGTGGGATTCTCAGCTTGTCAAAAGGGTTTACTGCTGTATAAGGGACAGCAAATAAAGATTATCACATAAGCTACATTGCCTTTTTTATACTGTTGACTTTAAGACACCATCAAAAATCTTTTTAGCCTTTGACATCTGTAGAAATAGGAACTAATTTCCAAGTCTTTCTGCAAAATAGATCTGATGGATAAAAGTTAAATCTTCTTAGTCTTTGTCACGAAGCATCTTTTGCCCAAAAGCCTTTCTCTTTGTTTCCTCACCCCACCCCCGGTTATTATAATGTTGGATGTTATTAATTCTGAATTGGTAGTGGTTGGGAGGATTTTGTGAACTATTTCCAAGTCTAAGCTGCTTCTTGTAAGTTAACAACCGGCTATCATAGCACTGGGGAGATGGCCTTGCATAACTATACACTAAATTGTCACAGAGATAAGGCTGCAGGTCATATAATGTAAATCAGTTGCTCATTCCAGTAGGGGGGGGGTGGCCCATTTGCCATTTTTTCATGTCTCTCACCTCACTCCTCTCCCCTTTGTATCTTCATTTTCATCATTTGATGTGGGTTTTTGTTTTTTTATGCTGTTTTGGGTGAATCAACAAAGCATCTATTAAACAGATCTACAGAGCATCAAAACAATGAATCAACAAAGCATTGTTTCAACAAATAAGCAAAAAAACCCACCCCAAAACCTCACAGCAGCCTTAAAATGTTTGGAGGAGGTGAGTGACAACAAATATTGTGTGTGTGTGGGGGGGGGGGGCGGTTGAAAATCTTCTGGAAAAGGCCACAGAGATGTAAATTTCTTTCTCTTCCAGCTTTCTAAATGAAGGCAGGTTGAATGTACAGTTGCCAGCTGGCATGGATAAAAATGTCCTGTTTGTGCAGCAAGGACTTTATATGCACAAAAATGGAGAGACAATAAGACAGCAACAAAAGAAGACTAGATTCTGAAAGTCACAGAACATGCAGAAATAGTGAAATTGACAACATTACTAAGAGATAACAGTTTGGACAATTTTTTAAAAAAACTGGAACTCCTTTACAGAATATTTTTTGAAAAATTGTTTAAACAGAGTAGTATCAGGGTTTGAAATCTAAAGAAAACAGTGGATTATAATTACCAGAAATCATTTCGGGAAAAAAATGAATTGATGTAATTATATGCATGAATCTAGAGTTAACTACTAATCAAAGATGAGATAGCTGGAAGTCCTCATAAGATGTGTAATTGGTTACGGGATTTTTTTTCTTTTAGTATGTCAGTGTGCTGTGCTTGTCTGTCCTTTTGTGTGAGAAAATAATAATAATAAATAATAAAATGTCCTGTTCCTTTAATAGAAGCTTAATGTGTGGAAAAGGAGAGTTGAATATTTTTATGGCATGGAGTTAAATAACATCATCTGATAAACAACATCCTATTAAGCATCTATTAAAGTGTCAGGACATTCTTCAGGCCTGCTGACAATGTTAATTACTGTGCACATTACTTGCATTATGTGGCACAGGTTGGTGTTTCTGGTTTTATCATCTGCCATTTTATCCTGAAAACAGCTCTGTAAACTAGGGTAGGCTGAGAGAGAATGGCTGACCCAAGGTCACATAGTGTGAGTTGAACAGTGAATGAAGACTGGAACCCAGATCTGTGCAGGCCAGTACAGCATTCTGTACATTTTCCCCTTTATTGTTGGGCTGGATTTGCTAGGCTGACCCCTGTGATGTGTGGGCTTGTCCACCATCAACCTAACTTGATTGCTTGTTATCTTTCACAAGGATTGTGCTATAGCACACTAGCACAATACTGGAGTGGTAAGATCAGACATTGAAAGGAAAGAAGCTCAGAGATCAGGCATGTGCAAATCAAGGACAGAATTGACACTGCCTCTGAGTGGCAGTCTGGATTTGTGAATTTTCCAACCAGATGCATGCTGAAGTTTGCCCTTCCCAGTTTTAATTTTCTGACCAGTAACACTGTTTATAGAGCCCAATGGCACAGAGTGGTATTGCAGTCAAAAGCTCTGCTTGCAATCTGAATTTCATCCTGACAGAAGTTGGTTTCAGGTAGGGCAGCTCAAGGTTCATTCAGCCTTTCCTCATTTCAAGATTTTCTGGATAAAATGAGTACCCAGCTTGCTGGGGGTAAAGTGTAAACGAGGGGAAGGCAGTGGCAACCCACCCCAGAAAACATCAGAATGCGGCATCACCCCATGGGTCAGTAATGACCTGGTGCTTGCACAGGGAGACTACCTACTAACACTATTCATGCCGTTCCCAGAGAAGATGATCCAGATTCAGCTGCATGTTCTAGATCAAGGGTAGGGAACCTTTAACACTCAAAGAGCCATTTGGACCCGTTTTCCACGGGAAAGGAAAACACTTGGAGCAGCAAATAATTTTTGACATTTAAAATAAAGATAACACTGTATATATTGGGCTTTTTTACCTTTTACTACACTCATTCTGAGAAGCGCATGGATGCACCCGCCCTGCTGCCTGCAAGGCGGGCAAGGATTGCTGGCCGCTGGGAAAGCGCCCGCCCCGCTCCAACGGGGCAGGCAAGAGGGGAAGCCCGCAGCCCAGCCGGCCCCAGGCAATTGGTGCGCCCGTCCTGCTGCCTGCAGGGCAGGCAAGGATGAAACCGGCGGCTTGGCTCATGGAGCCGCAGTGCAAGGGCAGAAGAGCCGCATGCGGCTCTCGAGCCGCAGGTTCCCTACCCCTGTTCTAGATGCCTTAGATCACTTTGGCTGACATTACTAACCAGCTGCAGACAAGCCTTATTACTTGCAAAAGCAATTGTGCAGGAGAAACAGGAATCCTCTTCTAATTTTAATCTCCTTTCTAATCCAAGAGAGGCCAGTGCTGGCCTAGGGCCTCTGAATAGAAGCTTTTTAACATGACAATGGTAATGGTTGTCTGGGGCTCTGGGCTGATCACAGAATGCCAGCTCAAACCAAAAGAATTCCAAGCCTGGCTAAACTAAAGCCAAAATCAAATCCTTCCTCTGCCTCCCCCATCCTCCATCTCCTCTTCCTTACTTTGCTGGCACAAGGAAATGCTAAGACTCATACAAAACATCAAAGCAAGAAGGTCAAAGCCTGCTACCCTCTTTATTAACTTCAGTCATTCAGATAACCATTATAGTTGGCCTGCAAAATGAGAGTGCTGAATTCCAAAAGGAGCAATTTGGAAGGATTGGTGCGGCTTTGAATTCCCTTTCCTGATATGAGTGGTTTAACACAGGAATTCAAATGCCTAAAGAGAAACTCCCAACCTACCTGATTAATGATTTAGACAGCAAAGGAAAGCTAGCCAACTCCCCCCCTCCCCCTGCTCTCTTTCTTTTGTATTGCCTATAATGTTCCGTTTCTTCGACAAGAGCTAAAACTCTCTGGTAGTGATATTAATGAAGACATGCTTAGGTGCATATATATATTTTAATCATTTTTTTGCTATATGTTTTACTGTTCAGATGCAAACAAAATTAAAAAGATGATGGAAACAGGTCAGACATTATAAACATCATATTTTTGTTGTGACTCAGAAGATAACTGCATACATACTTCTAACATTATACTGCGGGATTAAAGTAATAAAACAAACAGAAGGACAGCATAAAGAAATCAAAGGAATAAAAGAGTAAGAAAATATTCTGAAGTCAAGATAACAATACGTCAATTTTGCTAATCAAATGTTTGTAAAAGTGAATCCCTGCTTAAACTTAGATAATATTTGCAGCGATAGACAACAGTTTTTCAGACACCCTGTTTGCAAATAGTGTAGAAGTAGAATACTCTATGTCGGGGTCTCCAATCTTGTTGAGCCTGCAGGCACCTTTAGAATTCTAACGCAAGATGGTGAGTGCAACCACAAAATGGCTGCCGCAAGTGGTGGAGACAACCACAATATCAGGGAGTGAGGTTATGCATAACTCTGTAGTAACCTGCTCAACAGTTCAGGTGGAAATTCTGCTTAACAGGATGCCTTTTAAAATTAACACATTGTTTAAACAATTTCTTGCATACACACAGCTTACCTTCAGTCATGCAGTGAAGATCCATGTGGTGTGGTGTCAACTGCTGCGGAAGCAACATTTTTGAATCTGCATGGGCAATCAGAAGCCCTGCTCAGCAAGATCGCCACCTGGACCCACCAAGTTTTTAAAAATATGTGGTGGGTGCGAAGGGAGCGGTAGGCAGACGCCATGGTACGTATATGTGCTGCATCGGGGACCCCTGCTATATGTATTGCTTTTTAATTTCAATAGAATGCTCCCTCATATTGCCAATTCATTTGAAACTCTGAATGAACAAATAATACTGTTAATTTATGAGGGAGCATCCTAGTGTAGACTGCTAACAGCAAGGAGCAAACTGAGCTGAGCCCCAGCAGAGGTCACTTCATTCAGACATGACCAGTGGTGGGATCCAAAAATTTTAGTAACAGGTTCCCATGGTGGTGGGATTCAAACAGTGGCGTAGCGCCAATGGGGCTGGGCAGGGCACGACGGGGGCATGGCCGGGCATTCCGGGGGCAGGGCATTAATAATTTCTCTGGTATTGTAAAAAACTCTTACTGTAAAAAAAGTTCCTAATTTCCAGCTGCTATCTTTCTCTCCATAATTTAAACTCATTATAGCAAGTCCTATCGTCTACTGCCAACAGAAACAACTACTTCTCCTCTAATTGACTGCCTGTCAAATACTTAATACTTTCAAATACTTAATTTTGTTTCTAGAAATCAAAAGAAGGATACTTTCCTTAAACAAGGAACTTTACCATATTTCTAAAACATGTTTTTAAAACAGCCCAACAGGGAGAATTATCCCATTTTCTACCTTCGCTAACCAGCCACATAGGAAACAACAGGACTTTATGATTTTTGGACCTAATGGCATTTCTAACGGAAAAGCAGACCCAATTAGTAACTCCCTCTCGGCACACACAAATAATTAGTAACCCACTCTCGGGAACTGGTGAGAACCTGCTGGATCCCACCTCTGGACATGACCTGATGCCTTCTCTTGTGCAGCCACTGGCTGGGTCTCAACCAGAGTTGCCAAATCTTGGCTTGAAAATTCCTACTGATTTGAGGATGAAACCTGGGGAATGCAGAGTTTAGAGACGGGAGGGAGCTCAGAGGGGGGAAAATTCATACAGTCCACATTCCAAAGCAACCATTTTCTCCAGGGGAACTGATTTCTGTCATCTAGAAATCAGTTGTCATAGCAAGACATTTTTAGGCCTATGTATCAAAATTAAGAACATAAGAAAGAGCCTGCTGGATCAGACCAGAGGCCATCTAGTCCAGCACTCTGCTACTCACACTGGCCCACCAGATGCCTTTGGGAGCTCACATGCAGGATGTGAAAGCAATGGCTTTTTGCCACTGCTGCTCCCATTTATTGATGTATTTGTATGTGGGAAATTCCATAAGATCCCTCCCTAGGCCAAAGCCCTTACTCTGTTAATATAGCATGATAGAATTGGGGGTCAAGAGAAGGTAGAACTTAAGGTAGCTGAATAGAGATAGAGGCAAAGGAGCTTAAAACAAACATGTAACCAAAGGAAATATACACAGGAGAAAGGAATCCTTCACACTATCTTAACTGAAACATAAATTGGAGGATCAGCTAGCTGTGACCTATGTTTTAAGTGGTTTTTAAGCTATGTTCCAAGGAATTTAGTTGCCTTAGATGATGTCAGTAATGAAGGAAAGAGTCTTGAAAAAACAGTTTATTCTTGAAAAGACAGTTTTCTGAAAAGATAATTTATTATCCACTTCTGAAATTCTCTGCAATGCTAGGGTTGCCAACAGGTTGGAAAACGGTTGGCAATTTGGGGGCAGAGCTCAGGGAGCGTGGAATTTGGGCAGGGGAGGGAGCTCAGCAGGGATGTGATGCCATAGAATCCACCCCCTCTGAAGCTGCCATTTTCACCAGGGAAACTGATCCCTGTAGTCTGGAGATTAGTTGTAATACTGGGGAAATTCCAGGGTGCACCATCCTAGGGCAATTTCACACTTGAGAATTGACATAGGGTCGACTCATCAGGCTGAAAGAGTTGACCTATGTCAATCCCCTTGTAACTTCCCACAGCAGCCGAGGTTGTCCTGCCGGAGCCGAGTTCAGAGGGCGGGATCACCTGGGCGCATCATTCACTCGTTGTGCCTGATTGGCTGCTGCATTCGGGCAGGAATGCGAACGTGTGTCCCTTTTTCCCAATCTTTTTTACGTTACAGCTACATAGCGTTGATGTCGCAACGCAATGTGTGTAAGAAGGCGCAATTTGCGTAGATTCTTACACTCGTAGCTTTCATTTCCATTTTGCGTGGAAAACACATCTTTTGATCCTCTTGTCAGAACTGTCTGTTATGGATCCTGAGGTGGAGCAACTGCTGGCCATGACTCAACTGTGCTCAGCTGTCAGCAGTCAGATCAAAATGGCAACTTCCCCTCCAAAATGACCAACGTTTATAACATGCCACCCGAAAGGAGGGAGGGATGAGGTGCGATTGATTGGGCGAAATGGTGCTGTGAAGGAAAAATGTTGTCATTTCGTTGCTATGAGCGGCATGCAATCTGCCCTTCGTTACTGCGTATGGTCGTCAGTGTTATACGGAAGCAGGGGGAAAGGCACGCTTTTTGCTGGCTCGAGTCTTCTGTTCTGCACATGCCCAAAACATTTGTCTATGATTGGCTGAACGGGCGAATCGACCCGACGAAGATTCCCCACTCCCATCAGCTTTGCTTGAGTTCAACCTAGCTTCGCCAGTTTACCCCACCTCGGAGGTGGAGTCGAAAATTTAATGGCAGAACGGAGCAGAGCAGGACGAATCCACGTCGGATTCACCAGATGTGGGGAGCACTTGGGTTGAACATAGGTTGAACTTGAGTTCACACGGTGAGTGCGAAATCACCCCTAGAGGACTCCCAGGTGAGTGCTAGGCTAGGCCCAGGGCACACTCTGCGTGCTATTAGCAATAGTGAGAGCCTAACAGCGCTCACAGAGTGTGTAGCACAGAATATACCCCAGATACCTCTTTAGTAAACATAGTAGTCAAGACCATGTGAAAAATTGTTCCCCAAATGTCCAACCTTTTACATGCTATGAAATATTTTGGGCCTTTAAACACCCCTTTTGCTGTAGATTTGATTGAGGCAACACCTTTCTCCCCATGTCTTAAGGAACAGTCTTTTTTTCCCAAACGGGGATATCTAGCAATAAATCACTGTCTAATTGGAATGAATGGCTACAACCCAGTAAAAGGCCTGTATCTACAAGCCTCAGCTCATAATTTATTGGGGAAGGTGCAGTTTTTCTCTCTCGGGTTTTAAGTATGGCAGCAGTGCTTTAACAAATGAACTAAAGCTTATGCTGACACAGAGCAAAAAATTTGACCAGAGGCAACTTATTAATTTAGAAATCTGGATGAGGAAAATATGTAATGTGTTTAGTGGAGGCCTTGTTGCTGAGATCTATGAGGAAATTCTGGGTTTCAAATTTTAGTTTTCAGTCAATGTGTGGGAGTGGATGTGTTTTCCAGTTACACATCAGACTGTGTAAGCAAGGACATGGCAGCCAGTTAAGAGCTTCCCACACAGGAAGGCTTCAGGCCATAGTCATCAATGCATTTCCTTTTCGATAACTGCTGCCATAACCTGAAGGGACAGATGTTTCTCCATTCAATCAAATGTCTGAAAGAAGTGACTTTGTTTCCATATCACACCCATGTCCATGTCCCATTTGTGGTATGGGCAGAAGAAACAGCTGGCAGAATAGAATCAAGAGTCTTTCTGATGTTTCCTGTGCCTCAGTTAGCTGCCTAGTACATCTTGTTATGAAGAGAGAGAGCCGGAAGTAGATTTTCAATAAGTAAATAAAATTAAATGCCAAGTATATGTTTGCAAAATCTCTGGCTCTGGAAATCCTTCAACTAACTTAGAAGAGATTTCCTATTTATGTGGCAATGGAGCCTGTGTCACGACTGCTTCAGTCTAAATTGATGAACGCTACTTGTATGTGTTGAAAAAGTTTCCAAAGACCAAACAACCAGCTGGAAATGCCAAATATCCAGGCTTTCACATGATAAGAATCACATCCATACACAGTCAAAAAGGATTATGTAAATTCAGTCTTTGCCTGACACTCAGCAGTCACACAACAATTATTATAGCTGCCTTGTTGTGGAATACAGAATGTAAAATCCTGTCCTCACGGGTCAAACTCCAGAAGTTATCAGCTTCTTGTAACAGGGTCCTGTTATTTGTGCTGATGCTGTGGCACTATATGCACATTACTGGTGCTCCATTCATAATGCTCACAATAATTTTTTTATATCCTTGCACAAATTCAGCTTAAGCAATAGGTCTGCCAGTGAATCTGGTGGGATGTTACCAATCTTTGCCAATCTGGTGAGTGGAAAGTTGCCCATCTTTGTTTGATTAGCTGTGCAATCCTATGTATAGTTTCTCTAATCCACTGAAATGAACAGACTTTGATTGGAGTAACTCCAAATAGAATTGCTCAGCTGGTTTAGTATAGTTTTTAGATGTATATTCAAACTCTGTTCTAGCCTTCCAATGAATCCAGGAGTTCCTTAAAGTTTCTTTAGAAATTTTAAAAAGACAATTAGTAATAGAAGACAGACTCATCACTCTTCTACCCCACCCCTGCCAATTACTATTCTCCACCTGCAATATCCAGAAATAGGGGGTGTTGGGAGGGGTCCCCAAACCAATCATGCAAAACAATGATGGGGCCCAGAAAATTTCCCCAGTGCCTTAGAAGAATTATGAGTATTGCCCAGAATATATCCACAAATTCTTCTTAAAGCATATAGTAGTTCCATGACAGATATTCAAGAATTGTGGAGCTAACAAGCCCTTGGCTGAAGGTAGCATAGAATTAATCAGATTCAGCACTCAAAGAGCATGGCTAAACCTGATGTGAAGGGAAGTCCTTTTCTTTCTCATATGGAAAATTCCGATTCCTGTAATGGACCAAACTAGTTATAAAAATTCACAATTGAGCCACCCAGAACCAGTAGAGATACTTCTTCAAACCTAGGGGAAAGCTCAAATTTTCAGGAATCATGAACATTAAAAGAATCAAAGAGTTAAAAACATCAGGAAGGTTTGTTTTTTTAAAGCAGTGTTGAAAAAACAGTCTGGTGGCATTTTGAGTTGCTCTTGAGTTGCATGTTCCATGGCCTGAACCAGGAGGAAAGGGATGCGAAGGGACAATAAAGAGGATGCAAATTTGAACCCGTGATGGGGTGGAAGAAGAGGCAAGAGGCTCAAGCAAAGGGGGAAAGATATGGAGAGAACTGGAAGGGAATCAGGAGCAAGAAAACAGCACCGGCAGGTGAGTTCCTCCGTCTCACAAATCTTTATGTGTCTTCTGCTTGTTACGTCATGCAACCTCCAGCAAAATATGTATTTTACTGGCCTACTAATGGCTAGATTTTCCAATACTTGTATGTATATTTCCATGTTGAATAGCCATTGGAAGAGAAGCAGGGATACACAGGAACGTAGCTCCAGGACTTTTCCATACCTGAAACAGTGACATCATCAACCAGAGCTTCTGGTGGAGAGACACTGTTGCTTAAAATGAATGTATTTTCTCCCTCTCTGAGTAGGAACTCTGTCCTGGGGCTTGCAGCAGTTGTGATTTTAGAGGTGGTTCTAGGGAATTCAGATGCTGCATATTATAAAATGTAGCATGTTGTTGGATGCTGGGACACACCCTACTCTTGAGTTCACTACTCATTCCAAAGAATCCTTTTGTAAAGGAAGAAATCCATATTTATTTTTTTGTTGTATTGACTTACTAGGGGTGTAGCTTTGGAGTCATGTATATTCAGTGTTTACATGTGTTTGCAACTTCTTGTTGCTTTTGAAATTGCTTTAAGTTTAAAGAACAAAGGCAGGATAAAAATATTTTAAACAAACCAACAAATACATGACTTTGGAGGTGTGGAAATATGGCCATGAGGTGTCAAGCAGACCTCCAGCACTTCAAAATCTATCTCTACAACTCTGAATATGCAAATAATGAGTAATTCGTAACTCTCTATTTAGAATTATTTTATTATTATGAACTATAAAAGTAAAAACAATGAGCTTTTAAATAGTGTTCCCAGAAGCATGAAAGCTTGAAAATCTATATTCTGTTCCCAGACATACATCTGCTAGCTTTTCACTTATCTCCCCCTAATACTTTGTTCACTTTCAGGGGGAAAATATGAAATTTCTTAATTTTAGAAAATGGTTAACAACGTTACCTAAATACCAGTACCCCTTATTATTAGCAGAGATTTCACACCTGTTCTTCTCTTGGTCTTTGCAGTCTGTCCCACCCCCACCCCCCCCCTCTTATCAAGCTTGCCCCCCTTGGGCAACAAGGAACAATGAATTTAAAATAATAATAATAAAATACTGTTAAAGGGAACTCTGGGAAAATGGGTGCTAAATTCTTGACTATTCAAATGCAGATGACATTGCCACAGTGGAAGTAACTCCCAAGCAGGACATCCTTTGTGGAGGAGGAAGAGGGAAGTCTGTTTCCCCCATTAGATTTCTTATAAATCTACTGTGGGGGTTTTTTTACACTTTAAGCAGAGTCACTGAGCTCTAGGCTCAATGGTCCCCCTAGAAACTAAAAAGGCTAAACTGAAGCTATTGTATTTTGGTCATATTATTGAAAGAGATGATTCACTGGAAAAGACAATAATGCTAGGAAAAATTAAAGGCAGTAGGAAAGAGGAAGACCCAACGTGAGATGGATTGATTCTATAAAGAAAGCCAAAGCCCTCAGTTTGCAAGACCTGAGCAAGGCTGTTAATAACAGGACATTTTTGAGAACATTAATTTATAGGGTCACCATGAGTTGGAAGTGACTTGATGGCACTTAACCCACACATTGAATGCAATCCTTATCAAGGGAGTCAGAAAGAAAACATACTCCTATTTTTTTAAAACAATGTAAAATAATGTTAAATTGATAATACACATAATACGTAATTTTTAAGTTGTGGTTTCAATATAGAAGTACACCTCCTCCTACAGGTTCATTACAATATCCTGCAGTTCTAGTAAATCTATTTGAGATGGAAAATAATTGGGCCAACTACTGAGAACATTCTTGGGCTTGATTCAGACATAAAATATAAAATGGATATTGTTTGAGATAGGCATAAATGGTTAATCGTGCTGTTCTCCTCCTCCTTTTTATATTGTGCGCAGAGATTCAAGACAGATGTCTCCAACTAATTCCAAATAATTATGACAGTCAAATAAAGACCCGCTTGGCTAAATAAGACTTGTTTCTGTCCCAGCAACTGGAATTCATTCTGTGTAAGAAGACGAGAAGTGGTGTTTGGATTTATCTCCTGCAGGGAGTCTCAAGGCAGCTTACAAACTCCTTCCCTTCCTCTTCCGACATCTTGTGAAGTAGGTGGGGCTGAGAGAGTTCAGAGAAAATTGTGACTAGCCCAAGGTCACCCATCAGGCTTCATGTGTAGGAGCAAGAAAACAATTCAGTTCACCAGATAAGAGTCTGCCACTCAGGTGGAGGAGTGGGAAATCAAACCCGGTTCTTCAGATCAGAGTTTACCACTCCTAACCACTACACCACACTTGCTCTCCGTTACCAAGAAACAGCGTCACAAACTACTTATTAATGTTGCGAGAGGCTGGGCAAGTAATCTTTAATACCAGTGCATACGATGATCAGAAGAAAATCCACAGAGAAGAATATAATGTAAATTTTACCATCTTTATTGTAGGGATAAGGGGTTTACAATCACTTGGTTTAATACAGCAAACATGAATACACAGAGTTCCTAAAATATAGATAGGTTGGAAAGTAGATTTGGAATAGAAAGGGGTATGGGATATATGGTTAATACGACCAAATCACAACGTGAAGAAGATCCAGGGTTCAGAGCCAAACGGCCAGCATTTGGTTACAGGGGCCAACGTGTTGGACACCCTGCAAAGATGGAAAGGTGTCAATGGCACTGAGCGATTGGCTCTTTGGACCAGCATCACCCTTTAGGCTACACGTACCTGTGAATAAGCGCACGCACGCACGCTTGCACACACACACACACACACACCGCTATGCCAGGGATGATAATAGGGATACCAATAGTCATTTAAAGGAAAGTCTCAGTAAGCTGAATGAGGGGAAGAAAGAGGAAACTGCATCCAAGCTCAGCAACTAATCAGATTCATGCCTGTCATGAACAAATTCTGGTTTGTTCTTGTTGTCTGAACTGAACTTTGATCTTAAAGAATTCTTGGAACGCCTTTGCTATTGCCTGAGTCTTGTAACATCCTGTATTGTCTGTTTTCCAATTCTACCACAAAAAGTGCTGCCAATTCTTTTTTTTTAATGACTGTGGAAACACACACAATGATTTTCAGCATTGTAAATTATTCCTAGCTCTTTAAATCTGGAAAAATACTTTAAATATGTTTATCTTTTAGAGGAAATGTGTTGGGAATTATATGTTAAAAATTCAAACCAGCTTTGTTGTTGTTGTCGTTGTTGTTGTTGTTTTTAAACTCACTTTATTTAAGCAATACCCATTAAACAAATTGATACATATCAGACTAAGGAACCCGCCCAAACCTTGATTTGGATTGCAGTTCCATATCTGTGACTATATTGGCGACAAAACTGCAACTCACTTTGGGCATTCGTGTTTAAGAGCAATGAGCCAAGATAAGTTTTGAGTCAAGCAAATTGATATGGTATCCAGCATGGGGCAAAGGTGATTGTATGATTTGGTTTGACCCAAACTCATTTATGATGCAATATCTGCATAGGATAAGGATATTTTTTTTTGCTGTCAAGTTACAGCTGATTTATGGCAACTCTGTAGGGTTTTAAATATTTTGTCATTGCCTGCCTTCACCTCACACCCCAGGTATTTCTTGCAGGGCTCCCATCCAAATACTTCCCTGGACTGAGGCTGAGAGTGTGTGACTGGCCTAAGGTCACCCAGCAAGTTGGATGTGAGGGCGATCTGGCTGTGACATCTGCCACCCCATTGATGGCCAGGGTTGATTCAGTGATCTGGCTAGCTAGACAGGTGTCCCTTACCTCCCTCACTGCTCCATATGTGTCCCTCCTGAAACTGCACACTTGGAAAAGGGCAACCATTCTAGATGGCAGGAGTGTGCCATTCTTCGGTCAACGGTATACCCAGCAAGTTACCATGGCAGAGTAGGAATCTGAACTTGTAGTAGATGTAGTACATATTATATATGTATGTTATTATTGTCCTGACCTGGATAGCCCAGGCTAGCCTGATCTCATCAGCTCTCAGAAGCTAAGTTGGATCAACTCTGATAAATATTTGGACAGAATTCCTCTAAGGCAGGGGTAGGGAACCTGCGGCTCTCCAGATGTTCAGGAACTACAATTCCCATCAGCCTCTGTCAGCATGGCCAATTGGCCATGCTGGTAGGGGCTGATGGGAATTGTAGTTCCTGAACATCTGGAGAGCCGCAGGTTCCCTACCCCTGCTCTAAGGAATACCAGAGTCACAACGTGGAAGCTGGCAAGGCAACCTCTTGCCTTGAAAACCCCACTAGGGGTCACCATAAGTCAGATGTGACTTGACGGGGGGGGGGGAGTCTACAATCATGCTTGAGATTACTATATTTACAAATACAGTGTTCGGTTCGGGGGCATACATTGAAAATGCTGGGGGGAAGAATTAGGACTAATAAAAGGAAACACTTCTTCACGCAATGTGTGGTTGGTGTTTGGAATATGCTGCCACAGGAGATGGTGATGGCCACTAACCTGGATAGCTTTAAAAGGGGCTTGGATAGATTTATGGAGGAGAAGTTGATTTATGGCTACCAATCTTGATCCTCTTTGATCTGAGATTGCAAATGCCTTAACAGACCAGGTGCTCGGGAGCAACAGTCGCAGAAGGTGATTGTTTTCACATCCTGCATGTGAGCTCCCAAAGGCACCTGATGGGCCACTGCGAGTAGCAGAGAGCTGGACTAGATGGACTCTGGTCTGATCCAGCTGGCTTGTTCTTATGTTCTTATGTCATTCTGCCCTTCCCAGTACCCCCAAGGCATATTTATGGATGGTCATATCCCAGTTCCTAAATGATATATGCTCGTTTGGTGGCACCACATGCTAAAGCATGTTGGGCAAAAACAGATCTGTATGCTATGAAACTCCAGGGTAAGAGCTTAAGAGGCTAACAGAATCGGATTTTTTTCCATCTCTCCATTCTACTAATAGTTGCCTATGCGTCTCAAAAAGATCATGCCTAGGGTTAAGGAAATTCATAGATGAACAACTGTATAACATGCACAGCTGTACGAGGAGGCGGGGAATTTTAATCATTTTTATCATCCTCTTAGGCTGGCACTACATAAAGTCCTTCCCAGAACTTTGGGACTTAATAGGGCATCTCATGAAAAACAGAGTCATGGTTTCAGAGATGTATGATTTGGGATAGTCTGTGGCTAAACAGAGTTGCAGAAGTTACTGGTATTTGAGAAAGAACAGGAAGCTGTACACGATGTCAGGCCAACTTGTTGGCGATAATTTCCTGGTGTTTATTTGACCTTGTCCAAAGTTTATTTTGGAGTGCTAAATTCCCAGTTCCCTATTCATAGGGACATTGGCAAGGAGAAGGTATAATTGGCATAGAGTAATCACTTCTGGGAGTTAGGAGCAAAACAAAGATTTGATACAGATACAGTGCTGAAGCACCTTAAAGGGGGAGTCTCCCAGTGGACAAAACGTGTGAATTTGGCCAATCCAGTGCTTGTTTAGAAATGTAACTCTTGTCGCCAAGTTCCTTATTCCTTCACATTGGCCTAGAACCATTGTGCATAAAAAAGGGAGCTTTGGACAAAGGCAATACTGGGGAATGCTGAATAGGACAGTCAGTCATGGGGATGTATGATCTTTGTGTGTGTTACCCAAGGTGTTACCCAAGGTGGAGACACAGTTTCTCAATATAGTGGGGAATATTAGCTTAGAGCAAACTGCTTATTAATGTTGTGAGAGGCTGGGTAAGAAATCTTTAGTACCAGTGTATACGAAGGTCAGGTCTTGGAAGAAAATCCACAGAGAGGAATATAATGCAAATTTGACCATCTTTATTGTAGGGATGAGGGGTTTACAATCACTTGGTTCAATGCAGCAAACATGCATACACAGAGTTCCTAAGATATAGTAGGTTGGAAAATAGATTTGGAATAGAGAGGGGCATAGGATATATGGGTAATATGACCTGATCTCATGTGAAGAAGATCCAGGGTTCAGAGCCAAATGGCCAGCATTTGGTTCCAGGGGGCAACACATTGGGCACTGCGACAAAGATGGAAAGGTGTCAATAGCACTGAGCAATTGGTCTTTTGGAGGGTAGGATATTTATAGGATGACGGACTATCTCTGTGAGTGGAAGGACTACCTTTAGGGGATGTTAAGACAACTTTTTGGGAGGTGTCTGGATGGATTGTTTGAGAAACAACAGAGTGTATTGTAAGGTGGTCAGAAGAAGTTAGTTACAGAAGGGAGTATCTGGGTTACGATAATCAGAGGAGGCAAAAACATCTGGAGTCTTCTTGTGGCTGGAAATGAGTATCCATTCAGCAGGGCTACTGTATCATGTTGAGGATACATTCTTCCTTGGCTGTGGAGCTGAAAATGTGCTGATATTGCAAACAAGCTGAGAGCATGAGAACTGGAAAACAGTTCCTGGAAGTTTCTTGTGGGTAGACCTGGCTATTGCCAGAGAATGGGCTCCCCACCTCTGCAATGTCACTGTCAGCACCACCCTTTAGGCTGGCATGTGGGCAGGGATACCTGTGAATAAGCATACCCCCCCACACACACACAACTATGCCAGGGCGGTATGGTAACACATGTGTGCCATCAAGTCACATCTGACTTAACACAATCCCTTAGTGGAGTTTTCAAGGCAAGAAATGTTCAGAGGTGGTTTGCCATTGCCCGCCTGTGCATTAAGATTTTGGTATTCCTTGGAGGTCTCCTATCCAAATTCTTGCCCAGGTCAACTCTAGTTAGCTTCTGAGATAGGAAGAGATTAGGCTAGTTTGGACCACCCAGGTCTGGGCTGCTTAAAAGAGTGATGAGCTCATTAAAAGGTAAAAAGTTTTCAGCATAAAACTCTCAGAGAATTCTTCCTTCTGACAATAATGGGATATGTCTGTGATATGCCAGCATCATCTACTGGATAACACAGGAAGCAGCAGGTGTAGAAATCTCATGTGGCCATGAACCAGGGAGCAAGTTTTTCGGGAGGATGTCTCTCAACAACCTCCAAAAGAGGCTTAAAAGACCATTTTCATACTGCAAGGAAGAGTTCTTTAACCACTGGAAGCATTTGACCAGTTCTTCAAAGGACCACTTTTGCCTGCTGCTTTAGTGGCAGTTTGGGGGAGCAAAGAAAAAGCATCCATCTAGTCCTCCCACCCTCCTGTTTGCAATCTGCTGCACTTGGGCAATAAGGAGAGGCTGAAGAGACTGTGAATGCTGGAAGGATCCTGAAGTGCCTAATTGGTGACACAGACTGCACCTGGAAAGTATGGAGGCTGATTCAGCTCTGCTAGCAGTCAGCCCCTCCCTGTCAGCTGGCCTTCATAACAAAACTCTTCTGTAGAGAGTAATGCTCTGGTACCTGGCAGAACCTGATGTGGGGTTTCTTGCAAGCAGTGGTTGTGGTAGAGAATTTGCACTTGGCTTCCTTCCGCTTCCAGCATGTGTGTTGTACCATCTTGGATTGAAGTGGTACAAGAGTTGGGCAGATATAGCAGTGGAAGGAGGGTAGTATAATGGTGCTCGCTCAATGAATGTCTAATAATCTCTGCCTCATTGCTCAAAATGTGGGTGAGGGATACCTACTAGGTCTTTTCCCTAGTCTCACCCCTTTCTAGTTTTGCCCACATCTACACCCACTGAAAAGTTTATACCACTGCCTCTGGCCAAGCAGGTTTTGTAGGTTTTTGAAACAATCAAAACACATCTGTCTTTCAAACTGCCTTTAGATCTTTGAGAATGTAATTATCCCCTCAGCCTCAACATTAAACACTTACATACAAGGAAGATCTAAAGAGACTTCACGATATTGCCAAACTGAAGGAAGCTGAATGCAAACATGTTAAATGGGCAGTTATAAACTATGCACTTATGGAAGTTCTAAATCCTGGACAGATCTGGGTTTAATTTCAGTTCAGCCTTGACTTTACAATTGTTAATTATCACCTGGTCTTGTGATATTTTTATTCTGGATTTAATATCAGCTATTTTGTTAGATAAATCAGGTATCTTGAGGCAGCAATTGCAGCAGGTGGGGTGATTAAACACTCTTTGTACATCCCATATTCTGATCTTTGTTTTGATATACTAAACCACCATGCCTAGCATGTGTAGTGGTTAAGAGCAGGTGGATTCTAAACTGGAGAACAAGGTTTGCTTCCCCATTCCTCCATGTGAGTGGTGGACTCTGGTGAACCAGATTTGTTGTCTGCCCACTCTTACATTCCTGCTGGGTGACCTTCAGCTTGTCACAGTTCACTCAGAACTAGACTCACCTACCTCACAAGGTGTCTGTTGTGGGAAGTGGAAGAAGGAAGAGAAAGGAGTTTGTAAGTCACTTTGAGTCTTCTGACAGGAAAGGCAGGGTATAAATCTAAAACTCTTGCCTCTTCCTCCTGATCACCCTCAAATCACCCTTCGTTTGACCCACTGACCCATTATTGGTTCAGGTTTTTAACTGTTGTGTTTCATATTTTCCTCTGTCTGTGACACTAAGGCTCCTTCCGCACATGCAGAATAATGCACTTTCAAACTGCTTTCAATGCTCTTTGAAGTTGTGCTGAATAGCAAAATCCACTTGCAAACAGTTCTGAAAGTGGTTTGAAAACGCATTATTCTGCGTGTGTGGAAGGGGCCTAAGACAACAGTAGTGGACTGCCTTTCAAAATTGGTATAATGACTGCTGGGAAAATGTGATGAGCATTTAGGAAATGTATAAATTCTGAGCATTATTGTAATTTAATTACGATGCAAAAGTTACCTGGAAAGCATGGCAGGGATGTCTTAAATGAAACATTACAACTAAATTGGAGAGACTCTAGTTGTCAGGGGGGCCATGGAGAGTATTATTATTTAATACCTTTGTTGTGGTACTGCTCAGAAATTCTGGTCAGGCCCCTGTTGTTGTTTTGCTAACCACTTCTGATATCTTGAGGATGCCACAAAGGCCACACTCACTGTCTTGATTACCTTTATCTTTAAGATAAAGAGAGTGAACTGTTAGGGCAAGAAGAAAGACAGCAACTAATGTTGGTTTCTCTAGCACCTCCTCTGGAGAGCTGGTAAGCTGTCTGTCTGTTTCTCAGACATTCCCTACTTAACCTTGTTCTCTTGTTTTGCCCTACTGTTTATTTTCCTTGGCTTGTGTGTACATTGGTTTAAGACTTGAGGGAACAGTGTCAGGAGCATGATTGAGTGAGATTTATTTTTACAACAAAGGGTTTTTTTGCTTTTATTTTCAGAAGCCCATACAAGATAATTGCTAACTGAAGAATTTGTTTTAATACATTTGGAGACAACCCTAGGAACCATATCTATTTACAGCAGCAGGCCCTGTCAGTGACTGTCTCTGTTCACCCTACCAAATCCAGAGAACTACACAGAGATTCCAACCCCTTCCCCCCTTTTTAGATTCAAAAGATTTCCAGAACAGAAGCAGCTTCTCGTTTATTCCTTTACAGAGATGGGGGGAATCTGTACAGCATTCACTTTATTTAAGTAGAGTACAGGGGAAAAGCTGGTGGTCACATCAGATCCACAGAAGAAGAGACTGACTGCATTTCAAGGGGCTGCCTCTCCAGATAACTGTTTCTTTTGTCTCCTCCTCCCAAACCAACTGTTGTGCCTTCACACACACATACTTCCCCCTCCCTTCCACTGACATGGCCCCCTTTCTCCAAGCTTATAGAGAACCTCCAAGGAACCATTCCTTAAAATTAGCAGCCATTGGGGAACCTTAAATCTGATCGTTCTGTGTAACAATTTTAGCAGGATTGTTGTCTTATTTTGCTTATTTATGTCAGGCTCAACCAACCTGAAGTCGGGGGCTGCTGTGCCACCCCCCCACCCCCACCCCCACCCCCACCCCCCATGTCCTTTTGAGTCAGGTCACAGAAGGTGTCTCAGTTGTTACAAAAGGAGGGGAGTCAACTCACCCAAGTTCTTCTCCCTTGCCTACAACTCTAACCTGTCAGTGAATGCTTCCTCCTCAGTTGCCCTGGATTTTGCCTTTCAAAGGAGCCCATGATGTCGGGTGTCAGGCCCCTGTGCACCATGGCAGAAGCCTCAGACAGTGAGGCTGCAGAAGAGGAGGCTGTAGCTGGGCCATCAGAGGTCCAGCCAACTCAGGCAGACTTACAGCCTGAGCCTTCAGTAGTAGGCACAGGATCAGGGCCAGGGACTCAGGCAACACCTGAGGAAGCAACCCCTGGGATGGAAACTGCTACCCCAAAGCCACTGCCAGATCCCAGCTCTGTCCTTCCCTAGTACCTGGTTGTTCAGTCAGGGGACAGCCTGTCAGCTCCTACACCCCCAGGGTCACCTGAACCCTGGGAACAATGACAAAAGCAGCTGCAGGAGTGGAGGCACAGCAGCAGGTTGGCAGCTTTAGAACAAGCAAGGAGAAACAGGTAGTCCTTGCAGGAGCCAGGCTAAGGGAGTGCAGCTGGGGGAGGTTGGCAATTATTTATTTATTTATTTATACTTTAGGCTTATATACCGCCCCGTCCCCGAAGGGCTCTGGGCGGTGCACAATATATAATAAATACAGTAATAAAACCAGTATAATCGATTAAAACTTATAAAAGCAGCGAGATTAAGCTAAACAGTAGCATTTAGTACAAGTAAAAAATACATGTAGGTGGCGCCCGATAACCTAATTATCAAAATTCTTCTCCTGAGGGAGGAACGGCAGGTCTCGCAGATGTTATAGGCCCAGATGGAAGAGCCAAAGCAGGGGGGGGGGGCACTATCAGCGGCTGGTCCCTCCAAAGGCCCGGCGGAACAGCTCCGATGCTTGCAGGCCCTCGCCGGAGACTCACCAAAGGTCCCGCAGAGCCAGAACAGCTTTCAGTGGAAGAAGCGTTCCACCAGGCGGAGGCCAGGGCTGTAAAGGCCCTGGCCCATGTGGAAACCAACAGCATCATGTCGAGGGGCCGGGGACCACTAGTAAATTAGCCTCTGCTGAGGCGAAGAGGCCGTGAGTGGGAACATATGGGGTGATCACCGGTCCTACGCGAATCTGAGGAGTCCCAGGCAGCGCAAGAGCCTTGAAGGAGTCCAACACCAACACCTTGCCAAGCTGATCCGGAACTCTACCACAGGGGAGCCAATGCAGTCGGCGCAACACAGGCTGAATATGATCCCCAACTAGCGCGCATGCACCTGTGAGCAAAGCTGGCGCCGCCCGCGTGTTGGACCAGTTTCAGTCTCGGATCAAGCACAAGGGAAGGCCGAAAGCGTAGAAAGCCGGAGTTACAATATGATCTAGCCCTGGAAAGGTGACCCGTTGCATGGATCACAGTGGCTAAGAGTCCGCTTGGGAGAGGAAGGGGGGGCCAGCCGCCCGGGCCTGGCGAAGATGGGAAAAAAGCAACCCGGGTTATACTGGGCCACCTGGGTCTCTCCGCATGGAGAAGAAGGCGAATCAGGTGGACCCCCCAGGTTCCGTTTACACTGAGGAGAGTCGGCGCCGAAATGCTGACCCCCCTCCCACGCAGTGGCTGAAAAGTCCCGCCCCTTGTATACATGGCCAAGCCAGAAGGATCTCTGTCTTCGATGGATTCAGCTTTAACCTGGCACCTCTGTAAAGCCAACCAGCTACCGCCTCCAAGAGCAATGGCTGTAAGAAGGCAGCGGCGGCTGACCTCTACCTCCATCGACAGAATGGGCTGTGTGTCATCCGCATACTGATGACAAATCAGCCCAAAACTCCGTACCAGCTGAGCAAGGGGTCGTACATAGATGTTAAATAATAGCGGGGATAATAACGCCCCCTGGGGTACACCGCAAGAAAGCGGGCGAACTTCGGGAAGCTTGATCCCAGCGCCTCACTTGCTGATTCGGCCCGGAGAAAGCAGAGACAATCCATTGAAGGACTGTGCCCCGCCTCCGGAGGCCTGTAGCGAAAGAAGCGGTGGAGTCAAAAGGTAGAGTGGTCGACCATATCAAGCAACTTCTTGACGGTAAAGATCTAACAGGTACCAACAGCATGCCCGATCCGCCTCGGTCGAAGCTTCTAGCTATGCAGAGTGTATCTGTGGCGGCGGCGAAGGACGATCTCCGTCCCATGCCCAACTGCCCAGAAAACCCGGACTGGAAGGGGTCAAAAGCCGATGTGTCATCCAGAAAGCCTTGCTAGTGGGAAGGCCATTCTGTATATAAGTGGGAAGGCCATTCTGTATATAAGGCTGTATGAAGAAGTGTGGCAGCAACATTGTTTTGAGTGAGCCTTTGCTTGTGTTGATCCTTGCCTTAGACTAAACTCCAATAAACAGGGACTACCGGACTGCTGTCTTGACTTTTGCTTGCTGGGGGTCTGGGCCATGATCCCAGGTGGCTCATCCAATGCCCTGTGACATGGAGCGGGATTCTGTGAGGTATGGCCAGTAGGGGAGGCTGTTTTCCAGTGCAGGGAACCAGCCTCCAGATGGGGCCTGGAGATCTGCCTGCTTTGGAGGGTGGTTTCTATGGCATTATATCCCACTTTCCTTCCCCAACCCCTACTGTTCCCAGGCTCTAACCCAAAATCTCCCAGCCAAGTATTGGCAACCCTAAATACAACTTTCATGCACCACTCTTCTGCACTGCCATCCTCCCTAGCAAATGCAGTCCAAGAAGGGAAAGAGATGCTGCCAGGTTTACCTGTGGGGTTGCCAGCATCTGTGGCTCAGCCAGGGAGCCACACTTTCTTGCTGTGTCATGTGGCCAGCTGAGGAAACATCCCAGGTGCATGTCCTTGGGCTACAATTCACCTGGCTCTTTGTCCCTTACTTCTAGGCAGGGCCTGGATCCTGAAGACTTCAGGGTTGTGTCAGCTATCAGCAGAGCATGCAATGCCCACTGGGAATTCCCTTCGGCCCTGGTAAGTTTGGGGTTGGAGACACTGAACATGGACAATTTATTTACCTCATTTATATCCTTCCTTTCTTCCTACTGGGGATCCAAATTGTCTTACACCGTTCTGTCCTCCATTTAGGGTACCTCTAGCAAAGATGAAGCTGGGCCAAATGCTGATGTAGCTGCAGGTCAATGATTGCCAGTGGCATAGCAGCCACAGGACAGGGAGGTGCAAGGCCCAGGCGGAGCAGTGGCAGAGGCATGGCCGGGCCATTGAGGGGGCGTTCTGGGGCAGGGCGGGTAATGCTGCGGCAGGACTGCAGGACGCACATGCACGCCCCGGGCGTGGTTTCCTCTTGCTTCGCCCCTCATGGTTGCTCAGAGAATGAAACATTGTATGTGGTTCAAAGACTCAAGATGTGACATGCACTACAGTGGGACTCAATAGAGTGACCTGCAATCATGGTTAGATAATTCTTCCCAAGCACGTCAAATGAAGTCATCGTTTGGATGAAAAGCATATAGTCGCAAGTCATGTATCAGACCTTCTGAAGCAACACTTTTGTAGCACAAATGACAGTCCAACCCACCTGTGCTTGCCTTAGCTTCAACTGTGGCACCTCTAACGCTGCCATAGAAGGGGACTAGAGAATGCAACACAAACGTCCTAAAATCTTAGATGAGAAAAAAATTGTGTTCTCAATTTCAGCCAGCCTTAAGGGTCATTCTAATATGACTGCAGACAAGGACTTACAGTGCAGCTGTGGAGCTGAGCCTGCTTGATGAGCTTTGACTGTGACAGTTTAAGGCTAGGCAAGTCTGTCAAATGGTGGGAATGCAGAACAGTCCGTAGGTACTTCATTTAGTTTGCATCTCTTCATTCAGCCTCATACATGTATGGCATATTCAGATGATGTTTCCACTTAGCAACTGGCCACCAATTGTTTCCAAGCCTTCCTCCTGTGACTCATTAAATACTGCTGAAAATCATACTTCTGCATGTCTAAAAAGAGCAGCAATAATAACAACAGTTTCATGGGAAAGCAAAGAGGGAAAATACTTTCTTAGTGCATCATCTACAAGATTTACAAACTGTTAGCATGTCATTGGTTAGTTCTGCCTTACAGCTGTGTACATAAATAAATTCTACCCACTTCTTTGTTGCATCTGTGAGATGTCAGTGGGAAATCTGAACAGCTGGACGAGCGAGGGAAGCCTTTGTACTAGATAGGTCATAGTGCAATCCCAAAGTGAGTGGTATTAGTGATTGCAGTGGGATGCACAGTTCAACTATATGCATGTTTACTTGTAAATATGTCCTATCTATGGAGTTCAGCAGAGCATGCCAAATATACATAGCACTGCAGCCTCAGCATGGTTAACTTTTCTAGACTAGGCCCTTACCACACAGTGGTAAGATCTGTTTTGGCTTTTCGTGTTCGCTCTGCACAGAGAACAGAAGCATTGCCAACCAAAACAGTTCCCTTTTCCCATCTACTGGCCAACAGAGCTCTTTTCAGTTTCATAGTAGTGCACGCCATTTTGTCTGCTGCTGTATAGATTCTCCTGCCTCCATCATTCGTGCATGGATGAGCTGCGAGTAGAGGAAACTTCCATGAGAAATCACCAAATGATGTAGGCAGGAGAATCTATGCAGCAGCACACAAAATGGCGTGTGAAGTTGGTAAACTGCCTTGAGTCTCCTTACAGGAGAGAAAGATGGGGGAATAAATCCAAATTATTATTATTCTTTCAACTGAAGCTGATGCTGTGAAATTGTGGGCTGCTAAAGGAGTGTAAGATGTCAACACTGATGTGTGCAGCCAGCAAGTGGCAGGTGGTAATTTCCCTTCGGGCAATGAGCAGTGAGAGGGAAAGGCAAAGGCAAACATATCCTTTCAAGGACTGAGGGCACAGGATGCATGAAAGCTCTGCTTATTTTAAAAAGGATATGAAAAGTGGCTTTCACACGGAAATCAACTGAGCTGTATACTTCAATTGCTAGATTATTGAACTTTGCTGGATGTTTCAGTCCTTAGCCTGATTTTTACACAAAGCCCCTATCAGCCAGAATCCCATAGGCTAAGAACTGAAACATCCAGCAAAGGGGATGTCACCATTACATAATTGGCCATGCTGGCAGGGGCTGATGGGAATTGTAGTTTATGAACATCTGGAGTGCCATAGGTTCGCCACCATGGACATAGGATATTCATTAGTCCATTAGGCAGGAACATATCCTCGTCACCTGTCTACAGAGGATCTTCAACACAGGCTGACAAGGATATAACCCAGGTATACCAGAGCTTCTCCCATTTTTCTATCTTATTCTTTCTCTTGCTAGGGATGGGATTCCTGGGATTACAGCATTCCGGAGTGCTCTGGACAAAAACAAAATAAACCAAAACTGGCTTTACAGTGGGTACTGTTCTATGGTTCCTTGCAGGGTGCAGTCTTTTGATTACAGGGATCTGTAAGATGGGATGGTCCCAAAGTGATTTTAGGGTACAGAAGCTTCGTCAGCTAGTTAGCAGTCATATTAAATTAGATTCCTGGGGCACTTTAGATCACTTTTTCTGAAAATCAGTGAAGTCTCACAGTACTACATAATGTCAGTCAACCTTTTAAAAACAGGGATATCCATCTAGTTTAACATAAACTTTGAACAGCACGGAGGAAATTACTTCCTTTAAGACCTGCTTCATTCAACACCCAAGCAGACAGAGGTAACATGAAACTGAGCAGCTTTCTGCCTACTATAACCTGAATATTAAGGTTGGCAAAGTGCATTGGAAAATTAGAGCTTATAGCTGAGCTCATCTTGATCTTCATGTCCCAGCTGACTTAACACTCCCTCTATCACATCTGGACTCCATTTCCTCTTTCACACCCCAATCCCTTCAATGTTGATTAAGTCCTAATGACTTGCTATTGTTCTGCCAGAATACAAACATGGAGGGCAGCTGAGCCAGAAATAACCTGCTGCTTTGGCATGTCTTAAACAAACCTGTAACTGAATCTGAAGTTAGAGTGTTTTTAGTTCCAGATGTTGAAAACATATGACATACTACATTTGTCTTGTATTAAATATGAGATTTTTTTGTCAGGTATAAAAACTGAATGAAGAAAGTAGCCAACTGGTCCCCCTGTCTGAATACTGTCTGTTCTGACAGGCTGTGGCCCTCCCAGGTCAGACACAAAGATGCCTATCCCAGCATCTGCTGCTTGAGATCCTGTAACTCTGTGGTGGCGAACCTTTGGCACTCCTGCGGCAGGGGCTGATGGGAATTGTAGTCCATAACATCTGGAGTGCCAAAGGTTCGCCACCACTGCTATAACTTAACCTGCAACCTTCTGTATGCAAAACTACTACTCTTCCGTTGACCTCTGACCTCTCCCCATAGCCTTCACCTCTGCCCACACATGACAAGCGGCTCTAGACAGTGATCAGGTATAACTAGCTATGTGTACCATAAGCTGCTATTTGGGTAATAATAGGAAGACCATCTGGAATAGCCTTGAAATCTGAAATCTCTCTAGTCCAGGGGTAGGGAACCTGCGGCTCTCCAGATGTTCAGGAACTACAATTCCCATCAGCCTCTGTCAGCATGGCCAATTGGCCATGCTGGCAGGGG
Organism: Sphaerodactylus townsendi; assembly: GCF_021028975.2. Classification (NCBI taxonomy): domain Eukaryota; kingdom Metazoa; phylum Chordata; class Lepidosauria; order Squamata; family Sphaerodactylidae; genus Sphaerodactylus; species Sphaerodactylus townsendi. Next base: position 71,864,798 of record NC_059426.1, on the reverse strand, counting down.
CTGATGGGAATTGTAGTTCCTGAACATCTGGAGAGCCGCAGGTTCCCTACCCCTGCTCTAGTCCATGCTGAGTACTCTATGCCAAGTGCTACTGTAACCCCCATGCCCAGAATGGGTTGGCCCAGAATGGGTTGACCCAGTAAGGGGGTGGAGACTCGGAGCAGCAGAGAGGCTGCAAGAGCTCTTTTGCAGAAGAAGCAAGGCTACCAGACTTGGACCTTGATTTCTATAAGCCCTTAACACCTTGTTAAGGTAATTTCAATATTGTTGGGAACTACTGGGAAGGTAGTTGTTGTTTTGCTATGTTGTAAATGTTGGAGTTTATTGTTTCAGGGTTTTCTTGTGTGGTTGTAATGGGTGAGAGTTCTCCTGGAAACCTTCATCATGTTGCAACCTGTTCATCAAGCCCTTGGAGTCTTCAAAACCAACCACCAGCAAAGAAGAATTTGGACTTGGCAATATCAGTAGACTGTAAATAGAAGGACTTGAAATGCAACCTGAACAGGACCTTGAATTGTAACGTTAAATGTTGATGTTTTACAAGTGTTAATTGTAAAGAAAAGTAAACCATTTTGTTGTTTAAAAATTGGTTCTTTGCAACTCCTTCCAAGTACTGCCCCACAGAACCCACAAGCTGAGGTTACACTACCTTAGGATTTATTTTATGCATATTTACAATGATTCTGGGAAATGGTTTTAAAATGTCTCTCAAATACTTGCATCTTTCTGTTTATCCTATATGTCCCTCATGACACATTGCCCGAAGCAGGCTTTCATTCCCTATCCTTCTTTTCTCTTCTCACTACTACAACCAGCCCCTTCAGCCCAGGATCAGAATTAGCTTATAAATATATTCTTTTACTTATCTTACCAATAAATATGTATAAATCACAATATAATCTGCCCATCAATAGGTGCATATACAATAATATCCTTATACTACTAAGTGTCACTATATATTAAAAAAAACAGTTCATACATCTTCGATATAGTCATAATCCTTCATGTTTTCTGTGTTTTTCTATTTTTTCTACAGGTAAGTCATTGACATCTAGTACTTATTAGACTCTAATCACTGTGGTATCAGTTAATAATAGTGTATTTTAGTCCGTCAATGTATTTTCAGCTTTCCAACCATGCTGCGATTCTGCAGTGTTACATGAGCTGCTGGTGGAAAGCTTCCGGACTATAGCGCACAGACCACAATTGACTCCACCTGTTTGGAGTTCTTCTCCAGTAAGTTGTCAGCCTCACCAATTAAAGGAATAATAGCCACATATTCGGGAAATGTTATTTTCCACAGAAGCAACACACATTTCGTTTGCCTTTTCAGTGTCCTTCATCAGTGTATCATTTCTCCCATCATTTCAATGGTTCATTGGGGTTACGACATCCTCTTTCTACAGCTCCCCGCTAGCTTCTATTATTATCCATAGTTCTGTTGGCACACTATTTCCAGATCTATTGATATTTCAGAAATGGCCTTATTTGCTTTCTGCCCAAACATTAATTGTAACAATATAAGACTGGGTTATTCTGTATTTTTGTTTTAGGAAATAGAATAATTAAAAATGTAAAAAGAATTAAAAGTATGGCATGTTCCCAGTATACCTTTTATGCTTCAATGTAGAAAAAAGCACCATTTTAAAAAATCATCTTTTCTAACATAAGATACGGTACATACATAATATACTTTTTGTTAGAGAAAACTTAGCTGTTTCTTGGAAATACTTTTTTCTTGCTTTTTTTATCATTGTTTTAGTCAATTCACAAGTTTAGAAATTTCAGAGAGCCCCATATAACACACAGACAAAGTTAAACCTGTTGGAGACTTTGGTTGTTATATGATGAACAGCACTGTACAAATGGCTTAGGAAAAGCCTGATTCCAAACAATCCAAACTTTAAAGATGCGACTATATCTGCTTTATAAAACATGACCATTTAATGCCCTGGTCATATGTGCAAAGTACATTTATTATTCCAGCTCACAAATTAGCAACAATTGTAAAAGCAAAGAGCCCATACAGATAACATGTTTAGGAGGTAGTTAATCTTTCTCTACCCAAACCACCAGGATAGTTACTTCCATGTGACAGAAGAGAGTGTCCCAAGGCCTTTATTTGTTGTACGAAAGAGGATCTAGTAGGCTGAAGAACAAACTATGAAATAAATTCTGGTTCTGATTGATGGAAATTTACACATATGCAATGTTGTGGAAGAATTTCCTCACTATCAGTCAAAGCATTGCCTAACCATATTTTAGCCTATTCCTCCCACAAATCCTTTTCATTGGTCAGAGTATAATATTCAGTGTACATTAAACAGATGGGGGGAGGCATAGGAAAGAACCATGCTTCTGGGTATCCCTTTGGAGAAGGAGATATAGCTAGATTTGCTCCCAAGAATTTTAAAAAAGAAAAGAACGATAAAAGATTTCCCAGGAGGATACTATAGATATTCACACTTACTTAAACTGACTACATGATATGGGAAATGAATGATGTATGAAGACTGGTTTCTGCAACAGTTCACCCACCTCCTCAAGTCCTATGAAGTTTTTCTTTCTGAGAACAGAGTCCTGGAAGCATATGGCATTTTTTGTGAAATCTGTTTATTTGTGACTGCACATCTTGCATATGGGGAAACAGGCAAGCGCCCAGACAGCTGACGCTAAAGCAACATCAGCCAGCTGGAAACCTCTCAAGACTCCTTCATCCAGTGACTTGCAAAAACTGTAGCTTCTGCCTCTTCTGGCTACTCTGCCACCTTAGACGAATTGACGCATGAGGAGTGTATTCTAGCTAGTAGCCACCAAGCATCTATGCTTACTATATAAACATCTTGGGGCAATGGCTCAGTGGGAGACCATCGGTTTGGGATGCAGAAGGTCTAAATATCAATCCCGAGCTTTTCCAGTTAAAAGGATCAAGTAGTAATTGATGTGAAAGGCCTCTGCCTGATAGACTGGAAGCTGTTTCCAGTCAGAGGAGACACATTATTGACTCTCAAAGATCAATGGTCTGGCTTTGCGTACAACACCCTGCATGTTCATCTTCCAGTCATCAAAAGCTGATATGCAACTATCTTGAGTTAGCTCTAAAAAGAAAACTGACCATCATTACCACCCAATCAAGCTATTTAAAAGGTGGCCTTCTTGTTCCATGACACGAACGCATTTAGTATTTGATCATGTTTTTTAAAAGCTTGCAAACACAAGCATCATTTCAGGAGGAAATGGGCAGCTTTGCTCCTTACACAATAAAAAATATGCCATAGGCACCCCTAATATATTCACAACAGCAATTAATGAGTAATGGACGATGCATTCCCTTTTCCCAGGTACAGAAAAAAAATATTTTGCCATTGTAACCCCCATGCCCAGAATGGGTTGAACCAGTAAGGGGGTGGAGACTCAGAGCAGCAGAAAGGCTGCAGAGCTCTTTGGAGAAGACAAGGCTACCAGACTCGGACCTTGATTTCTATAAGCCCTTAACACCTTGTTAAGGTAAACTGCAATATTATTGGGAACTACTGGGAAGGTAGTTGTTTGCTTTTGCTATGTTGTAAATGTGGAGTTTATTGTTTCAGGGTTTCTTTTTGTGGTTGTAATGGGTGAGAGTTCTCCTGGAAACCTTCATCATGTTGCATCCTGTTCACCAAGCCCTTGGAGTCTTCAGGAGCCAACCCACTTGCAAAGAAGAATTGGACTTGGCAGTATCAGTAGACTGTAACTAGAAGGACTTGAAATGCAACCTGAACAGGACCTTGAATTGTAATGTTAAATGTTGATGTTTAATGTTATTTGTAAAGAGAAGTAAACTGTTTTGTTTAAATTTGGTTCTTTCCAACTCCTTCCAAGTACTGCCCCACAGAACCCACAAGCTGAGGTTACACCATGATTACTAGGAAAATAAGTGACTATAACAAAAGCACAGCTTTGGGATGGGTGGAAGAAAAAAATGATGGCATATCAACAAACTTCCTTTTAGGCAGTTAGTGAGAGCAGCAGCAATTTTACGGTAGCATTACAAGGTGGCAAACTGTCAAGTCTTTAATTTATTCTCAATTCCAGAAAGCACATTTTGCTTAAACTGCTCTTTAAAAATATGGGGGGGGGGGATTATGGCATTTTTAACAAAATGTCTTTGCTGGCTATTTAATGCTTCCCTTACCCCTTTTTCCTAACAAAAATCACCACTCTCAACCTACTTTTACCTATATGGAGGTGAGAAGGGCCTGACCTGGATGATCCAGGCTAACCTGATCTCATCAAGTCTTGGAAAGTGTGCAGACTTGGCCCTGGTTAGTACTTGGATGGGAGAATACCAAGAAGCCCAGGTTCCTAAGGCAGAAACAGGCATTGGCAAACCACATCTGTTTCTTCTCTTGCCTTGAAAAGTATAGGACCACCATCAATCAGCTGCAACTTGATGGTCAAGGGGAGGGGAGTAATTTTTCCCATGGGGTAAAAGTAACTTGAAGGGGATATTCTTTCCAATGGAAAAGTAACCCAAAGGGGAAGAGTTAAGAAAATCCCTCTTTCCACATTCTGTTTTTTAAAGATGAGACAGCTTACAAATCAACCTTAGGAGAAGATATGCAAATCATATGCAACAATCAAGAAACAAATGAGCAACACTGGTTGATCAGGATTTGTGTATATGGCCACAAGCCTGTAAGAATTTGCATACAACTTCAAATAACATCAACTTTGTTAGAGAGGATCAGACCTTTAGCAAAATAATTTCTCCCCAGCAGGAGGATGCCACAATCTGTGCCTTCCAAGGTACAAAGATAAGAACAAATCAGTTCTGCATAATGAAATCTGGCTGCTTTCCTGGCCATAAATGTGTCATGGTTTTTGAAACACGACTTCCTGTACTGCAGCAGACCTAGGAATAGGAGTGGGGTCCCGCTGGAAAGAAGAAATTCCCACTGGAGCCCCATACTCTGTAACCCTAAGGAATCAAAGGGAGCATTAAAATGTCAAAACATTATACAGTGTTAAGTACAAAAATGTGCGGAGGTTGTGATGAACATTTGGTCCAGCTGAATAAATGGTAAATAGTTCCTGATACTGCAAAATGCAAACATTTCAGTCCCAAGAGTTTCACAGGATGCTTCCAAGATTAAAATTCCATAAGATATATATGGCTAAAGCATTTTGCTAAATTGAGCTGCAAGATGCCTGACTTTAATAGGCAGTAGGCTTAGAAATAAGACTCTCTGATAAAAATACACACTTCTAAAGACAGAGGTACAGAAATTAAGTCTAGGGGTACAATCCTGATTATGGTTTATCAACAGACTGCAACAAACATTTTCTTTCCTGCATGATATTATGGGCACGTCCACATTTCCTTAATTGTCCAAGGTGAGAGTTTGCTATGTTGCTGGAGTTATGTTTTGTTGTTGTTTTGGCTGACAAATAACAGCTGACTAATGGTAACCCCATAGGGTTTTCAGTGCAAGAGATGTTCAGAGGTACTTTGCCATTGCTTGCCTCTGCATAGTGACCCTTATATTCCTTGGTGGTCAACCATCCAAATATTAACCAGGGTTGACCCTGCTTCCTATTGGAGATCTGAGAAGATCAGGCTAGCCTTGGCCATCCAGGACAGGGCACACTCTTAGCATTAAGCTAATAGCGTTAAAAACAATATCACCTCTCCTCCAGAAGGTGCACATGGTGTACAATGTTTTGTACAACTTTCTTCCCAACAGAACTCCGCCATTGCTGGTCCCAAGCCTGGATGTGAAAGGGCCATTTGTAACACAGTTGAGAGACCTGTTGTTTCAACCAGAAGGGCCAAAAATAAAATCTTGGAAGTCAGTATCCCAGTTGTGCATTATAGAGACATGAGTGTGATTCGAAGTCTGTTCTATACATGATTAAAATATATTTTCTATTTCCAAATAATTGTGTCAGTATAACTTTGTCTCGTGCACAAACTTTCTTTTGACCATGCCATGGACCAAGTAACTATCTTGTATGACAAAAATACAGATTTTATGGTCAAGATCAACAAGTCGTAAAAATAGTCATGTAAGACACAATTTCCATCATTGTGCTTAGTTTCACAGATAACTTTCTTGGCTCTCAGTGAAAGTAAAATAAATGCTTTGAGGTGTGTGGTTCTCACTTTGGCAGAAGAAGAGAGCAAATAATTGTACCTGCAGCTGTGTAATCCTTCTTATCTTAAACTCCATCAGAGGATATTAATCAGTGCAACTTTTAGCAAATAAGGAAAGTCAGTTTCCTTTCATATAAATGCTGGCTGAGCTACAGGGAGGGGCCATGACTTGGAACTGGGCAACTGCTTTTCATGCAGAGCGTCCCCAGTTCATTCCCTTGACATGTCCCATTAAAAGGACTGGGTAGTAGGTGATATGGTCTAATTAAGCCAGCTTCATGAGTGTCTTTCTCATTTCACTTTCTCCTCAGCACAGTGTGGGAAATGTTTATCTATTTGGACAATGGAGAAAGATGTCGCTTAGAATTGTCATTGCACCCAAAACTATAAAAACATCACTCTATCCCAGGGGTAGGGAACCTTTAGCACTCAAAGAGCCATTTGGACCCATTTTCCATGGGAAAAGAAAACACTTGGAGCCGCAAATAATTTTTGACATTTAAAATGAAGATAACACTGTATATATTGGGGTTTTTTTACCTTTTACTCCGCTCATTCTAAGAAGCGCATGGATGCGTCCGCCCTGCTACCTGCAGGGCGGGCAAGGATGGGGCCAGCGGCTCAGCCTCGCCAGCCGCCGGGAAAGCACCCGCTCCGCTCCAATGGGGCAGGCGAGAGGGGAAGCCTGTGGTGCGGCCCAGCCGGCTGCAGGCAGTTGGTGCGCCCGCCCTGCTGCCTGCTCATGGAGCCGCAGTGCAAGGGCAGAAGAGCCGCATGCGGCTCTTGAGCCGCAGGTTCCCTACCCCTGCTCTATCCAAAGTGGCTGACGCCTGCGCCAGTCACAGAAACATTTAAACCAGATGACCCACAGACAAGGGGGGTGGGTGGGTTTCTCCATTATCAGGGGACAACCTGAGTTTTTCAGAAAATTGTGGCTTTCTAAACGGAAAAGGGGAAACTACAAAAATATCCCCCCCCCCTTCAAAAAAATTGTCCAATAGTTCTCTACAGGGATTTTTTTAAACAGCAGTTGAGTTGATGGGAAAAGAGGAAGCCAGCCTAAGGCTCAGGGTTGCCAGCTCTGGGTTGGGAAATACCTGGAGGTTTTGGAGGTGTAATCTGGGAAGGACAGAGCCTGGGGAGGGATCTCAGCAAATACAGTGCCACAGAGCCCCTCTTCCAAAGCAGCCTGTTCTCCAGGGGAAATTATCTTGATTACCTGGAGATCAGTTGTAATAGCTGGAGATTGCCAGGTGCCCCCTGTAAATTGCTAATCTGACTTAAACTCCACTGTGCCTCTGAGAAACCTGGGGGGTGGATAAATTTCTAGACCCTTTATTTCCTTCCAAAAATCTTCACAGGCCCCAGCTCTGTTCTTTCTCTGACCCTGAGCAGATATCATTAGAAGCAGAGGCGTGCCGAGGGAAATGGCACCTGGAGACATCTGTTTTGTGGGTGCTCCCCCGCTATGCCTGGGGTGGGCCCTGCCCCGCCCACAAGCCCCGCCCCCTCCCATCTGCCAGTTCTGAGCTGGCAGCTGGCAGCCCCTTCTGCCCGACAGAAGCAACTGGAAGACTCTGTACTGGGGCCTTTGCTTTATAAGCTTGGGGGTGGGGCCATGCCCCTGGAGGAGAGGGCAGAAAGGACTACCAGCTGCCAGTTTGGAGTCGGCAGCTGGGAGGGCGGCGGGGCTTGGGGGGAGCTGGCAACCAGGAGGGGGGTGAGGTTGGGGGGGTCCTCTGGCTTCCTTGGTCCCACCCATGTGGTCATCAACATTGGTGGGGCCAAGGGTGCCAGAAGATGACAGGGCAGCAGGACTTGGTCTTCCTGGTCACGTGGAGGGCCGATTTTGCGCCCCCACATGGCACCCGGGGCAGTTTCACCACTGATTAGAAGGCTATAGAGAAGGGGTGTCAATTTGATTTGTTATGAGAGCCAGATATGACATAAATGGGACTTGATTGAACTGGGTCAGGGGTGACTGCCTCTGGTGAGCCCCCAGTAGGCTCGCCAGCCTAGACCAGCACTGGAAAGGTGCATAGCTGCCTCATTTGGTGAGCTCATAGCAGGCTCATCAACTGAAATCAGCACTTGGAGGGGGTGGCTGCCTCAGCTCAGCTTGGCATGCGGGGGGGCGGGGGGGCTCACCAGGCCAGATTGGAAGTGTGTGTGTGTGTGGCGGGGGGGGGGTGCCTGGACTGGTGAGCGAAGGAGGTTGCCTCAACTGGCTTGTGGCCCGATAAGCTCTGTCAAGGGGCTGGATCTGGCTCCAAGACCACATGTTTGGCATCCATGCTAAAGAGGGATACATACATACATCCTTGCCAGCACAGACATGAAAATACACAAGTGCTGCCCCAATAGAAAACATATATTGTGCTAATGGATAGGTCACTATTTATTTACATAGTGTATTTTTAATCCCACCTTTCTTCCAAGGAGTTTAAGGCAGCACACACTGCTCTCCCAGTCCCAATTTGTACCCTCATAATAACCTTGCAAGGCAACTTTAGAGAAAGTGTAACTGACTAAGCGAACCTTTCATGGTCGAGTAGGAATTTGGAACCAGGTTCTGGTCTACACACTATACAACAGTAAATCTCTAAAAATCTGTGGCTAGTGTAAGAGCTGAGAATAGCAGTCAAGCCAGCAGGCACCTCACAACATTTATTAGCAAGAGGTTGCAAAATGGGAGATGTTGTAGGAACAACAGAAAATTAACTAGATCTAACTAGTTCTCAGAACAGCGATTAGCAGATCCTGTAGAATCCTTCATATGACTCTTCTTTGAGCCCACATGTTTAACAACAGTGTTCAAGGAATGGTGTATGTGTGTGTAAAATTTAACCCAGCCATTTATATCATATTCAAGTTCCACTATCCACAGCCATAAAGCTTGAAGAAAATTTTCCAAACCTATACAGTTCTGTTTTCTGTTGCCTTCCTACTCTGGTGCTACTCCACAGTAACAGGCCAGAGTGAAATATATTCAGGCCGGTGAGCTTCAGCTGTGAATTCCAGAAATACATTTCTTACAGGCTGGATCTGAAAATATAATGGCAGGTGGTGCACTGAGTTATTGACCACATCTTACTCATCATTTGTAGAAATTAAGGCTGTCACTCAGGGCCAGTATTTGGAGAGGCAATTTGGGGGGAAAACATTGTCACTGTAGTTGAAAGCTAGAATGAGGACAGTCTGAGGCAGATTGAATCTAATCACAATCAAGCTTGCTGGGACGCAGGTGATATCAACCATTCAGTCACTGGGAAAATGGGCAACGTCCATGGGGATGTCAAACATGTGGCCTGGGGGCTGAATCTGGCCCCTTGAGAAAGCTTATCAGGCTCTTGAGTCAGCTAAGGCAAACCACCACCCCCTCCTGATCTGGGGGGGGGGGAGTTGCCTCAGCTGGCTTGTGGGCCTGATAAATCCTCTCAAGAAAGCCATCCCCCCCCCCACACACACACACCTGGCTGAGGCAGCCACAGATATATCTGGCCCCAGCCTCACTAAATCACATTTATGTCATATCCGGCCCTTGTAATAAATGAGTTTGACACTGATCTACTGGATCATCAGGCTAGAATCAGCAGTCTTGAATTTCAGAGTTTGTACAATCCCTTCATTCGATAATCACAAATTTGGAATGTGTCAGGTCTACCTGAATAAGTTCTGGTCATTCATTTTGTTTTATTGCCTGGCTAGGATCCTGCCACATGTCACAATACATGGACATTAGCTTCCCAAGCAACACAAAGTGCTAATCAGATTCCTGAAAACCTCAGCTGTCATTTTGTAAAGATCAAATTTCTCGTTCTCATGATTGAAATGAACACAATTGGTTGAAGGAAGTATCTATTGAATATCCAAAATTAGGAGTGGCTTTGGATGCTTTTAAATTGACTTCCCTGTAGTCGTCTTGATCCTCCCCATCAAACTCAGTAATTACCCTGTCTAAAAAATATCTTAGGATTCCATTTGTCCTTCCTCTTAACTATACAACTGTTTTGCGAAGACGATACAAAATTAAACTTACATGGGAGAAATAAGCGCAAGCCATATCTGCTGCTGACAGAATGACTAAAATATTTGTATTGGATCAAATTAATGAAACTTGGTAAACTGGCAGAATTTGTTTTTTCCTTTATGTAGTAGAGCCAATAAAAAAAAAGATCTCACAGAATATCAAGATTTCTACTTGATGCTGAAAATTCTAATATTGCAATTACATCAAACATAACCAAAACAATGACAGAATCCCATATTCATGAGCTTAACACGACACCTAAGAATTTGTCAAGCAGCTTCTTTGTGAGAAAAAAAAATGCTTGGAATGTTTCTTGAAGAGCAGGTGGAATAGATCCAAGTAGTTCCATAATGTAAATTAGTCTAAATCCTCCTCCTTCAAGGAATGCATTATGTGAAAGCTGTTAAACCCTTCGGGGATGTAATGTCAGTTCCACTCCATGTTGTAGCTGAGACAACCTTTGCAGAATCTGAGCATGTAAATATTTGCTGTGCTTGCAGTAACAGAAGGCAAGCACTTTCTTGCAGAGAGCCGCAAAGGCAGGGTGTGAATGGATGGGGTGTCACTGGGCCTGAAGGGGTGTCAGCATTATTACTCTCTTCCAACTTTCTATGCATCAATAGCAGTGTCTAGATGCACAGATTCTTAGTAACAGAACACTGTATCTTCCTTCTGTTTTAAAACTATATCTTCTTTGCTAAATAACTGACCTGCAAGCAGCATAGGTTCAGATGAACTATTCAACAAGACCAGTCGTCCTTATCAAGTATGCCAGTTTGGCACTTTGACCAAATACTTTTGTTTGGAGGAAAACAAGAGTTGTGATCCAACACAAAAGCCTTAAATAGTATAGTTTAGTTTATTTGACTTTAAGGCTGACTTTTATAGAATAAGCTCCATGTGGGTTCACCATTTTATAATGTTTTGAAAAATATAACCAAATGAAAAAGTAGATATCTTAACAGTATTAAAATTATTTAAATGATTTATTCATGCAAAATTCCCATATTATCATTAATGCACCTTCATAAATAGACATGGTAATAAAGTAGGACATTTAGAAAAGGCAGGTTTCTGTCATGAAAAGTCCTAGCTGTCAAATTTGACTGAAACAAGTTATAAGAAAAATGTTTAGAGAGACAAAAATTTTACAAACAAGGAATAGGAAAAAAATATTTAAAAGTCAACAAAGTCACTAATATACTTCTTAATGCTAAATTATAGTACCATGTGAAGATTCAGAGCTGGACTTAACCGTTAAAAAAAAACAAAGTACAATAGTGAAATCATTTTTATTACTGTATTTCAGTAAAGTGTACCAGACCACCATTATGTTCTCTATTACCCAATTCAGTGACTGAAAGACTCGATACAGGGATTTCTTAGATTACTCGATGAATTTTGTTCCATGAACAAAAGAAGCCCATCCTGGATTCACTGAATTTCCAAGCACAGTGGAGACAGGGGATTCCTGTTACGGGCCTTTCTGACTTTTTGCCCCAGTGATATCATGCAAATTTGAATGGCAGCCTGCTTGTTGCTCTACAGGAGGTGGTCAAGCATTCCTAGGGAAGGGGGAGACGTCACTGAGAAGGGCAGGCTGCTCTCTCCACAGTAAGTCACTCAGATGTCCAGGCTGTCTCCGCTTCCAACTCCGTGTACAAGGCAGTGAATAATCCACCAGAGCAATCTCCTGATCCTCTAAAATGGCAGCACCATCTACTGACTGAAGACTGTAATGTTAAGCCCTTTGCAAAATATCATGAGGCACAAGCTATCCTGTCTAGTGGCACATCACATGAAACTATATCCCAATGGCTGTAACTTGTGGAAAATTTGTTAGCTATTTCTGGCATGTGTTTGTTTGGGGGGAATACGCCAAGGGACAGAGAAGCCACAATCTGGTCCATCATAACTTTGACTCCAGCAGTCAAATCTCCCTAAAGGTCACAGTCAGCACAGGAGGGGTGAAGAGGCATTCTTATCCAATCGTTATTTATTGTTCTTTATTGTCCCAATGTATCTCAGAATGATCTACACAGAGAACTCTCCTTAGAAGAGACAGGTACCATTTTGAAAAAGTTCCTCATCCCCAGAAGGACTGTCCTGTGCCCATGCTATTTGCCTGCTGCCCAGACCAGTGTCCCCAGCAGATTAATCTTAGCTACCACAATTTATTCAGTACTGACTACTCTTTGAAAGGACGGACAGCTCACAGAAACTGAATCTGCAACTGAACTCTTTCTAAAACATCACTTCCTATTCATTATAAAGAAACTTGTAAGATTCTTGTGAGGGGTACCCTGAAGTTCAGTTAGAACTGCCTTCCCTTTAGGGCAGCATTAAATTCTCACTCTTCAACTCCAGACACTAAAGTGGATACACTGAAGATGTTTTGTGCCCTGAAGTTCCATAAATTCAATTAATGATACACCTTGTGCCTCATCCAGGCTGTACCCTGGCCTGAAATGGAAAAGGTATTTCATGTTCCAAATTGCTTCCTGTAATAAACATCATCTTGGGAATCTTTTCTCATAATCTATATATATGAAAATCTATCAGTTCATTTTTCTGCTGACAGGTAATCTCCCAAACTACTGGACCGATTGCTTTGAATTTTTCACACAACGTTACATCCACGTGCGGCCAGGTTTTCATACTGTTTCCACACCTCCTGTTGTGTACATGTCACAACTGTGCCAGTTATTGTATACATGCTACACCTGTGACAGTTGGAACCACAGTTCTGTTCCGCAACAGCGCCATCTGCTGGCCATCAAACCAACACCCTCTGATACAAGGGAACCAACCATGCCTTCCTTGAAAACCACTGCCTTATGGAGTGAAAGGGATGCGGCGGGCTATCTGCACATGGCCCACCCACCCTAGCGGAGGAAGGGGAAAGTGAGGGAGGGTCCAGGGGTTTGCTGGACCAAACACTCTGAAATTTGAACACAATGTAGCTCATGCCTCCCAGCGTGTTTTACGCTAGATAATTCGCCTGTAAGGGAAGGGAGTGAAAGGGACAGGACCAGCCCACCTGGACATGGCCCACCCACCCTAGCAGAGGAAGGGGAATGTTAGGGAGGGACCTTCAGGGTTGCCATGCAAGGGAATGGGAGAGAGGGAGGGGAGCGAGGGGCCCCTTGCCTCTCCCCTCCCTTGAAATCATTGTGCAATGACACATGTTCGAACTGTTCGCTTCCCCTTTTCTTCCTTTTCCACTTCACCAGACTCAGCCACAGCAATGCATGGCCAGGCATGCTAGTCTCCTTATGATAAAATAGTATAAAATGCCATTATTCAGTCCTGTAACAGCATTTCCCCCCAGCTTCTCCCAAGTGTGTTCCAAAATATTCATGGAGAAAAATCAGGGGTAGAATGCCTATATCTGTCTATAACACAATTAAAGCACTAGTACCAGAGTGCAAACAGAGGACCTTTAAAAGTAGAAACTACATTTAAATCATTATCTATATATCTAATTCTCACATGTTCCCCTTGCCTTAAATCCACAGACAGGAGGAACACTGTTACCCAAAAGTTTTTCTGCAGACTTGGAGGACCCCCTACATCTTGTAGAAAAATGTAAAATGTTTTTAAAAATACATGGGGGGGGGGGTTTTAAATTCTTCTAAAATTAATCATAGCATTATGTGTACAAGTTCAAAGCTTGGTGGGCCTGTCCACATCTGTGCCAAGTGAAAGGGGTTGGGGCAGGAAAATGGGATTCCTCCTGTGAGTTTTGAAGGCCTCCACAGCCACCATTTAAGCTGCAAGACGGGAGGAAAGAGCTGCTAATGTTATTACGCAATGGCTGGGAGCTGATCAATGACCATCTCCAGTCAGTCATCTCAACTGCCCTCCCCAAATTTTCACTTCAGTTCCTGATGCCAAGAATGAAGCCACAGCTCTGGAGTCGGGTAGGTAGGCAATCAGCAATTGAGGGGAAAGTTTGGGGAAGGCTCCTCAGTGGAGCTCCTCACAATCAGGGCCCTGCTGCTGTCGCCATGGCTCCCAAGGTGGGATGAGGAGAGATTGTGAAGGAGTGGGGGAGAGAAAGGGACATATTGAGAAGGGGGAAATTGGGGGACAGTGTCTGAGAAGGGCTGGGGTGATAAGAGAAAAAGTAGATTGTATACAAGGGGTGAGGGGAGAAATGGGGGGAGGATGAAACCAAGGACTGCCAGAGAAGGAGAGAAAAAGAGGAGGAAACACTGGTACAGGAGGAGTGAGGGGATAAGGGGAGGCGTGAAGGAAGATTGATAAAGGGTGGGAAAAAAGAAAGAGGGAATACTGACAAAAAAGGGGAGAAGTGAGGAAGCAAAGGGGATCCCCCCCCCCGCATGTTTCTTGTGGGTTTTTACTGGTAACATCAAGTGAAGCTTTGCTGTTTAGAATATGCCTCATCAGAATTAGTGATCCATCAGCCTACTAAATTCTGTATGCAGGGGAGTGTGGGCCTGAATAAGGAGGCAATGGAAAATATAAGAACAGAGATTGACATATGGGGGTTAAAGTGAACAGCACATACTTTGCTGTGATAAAATAATGTCTTGTTGGTATATCACCAGCAACTTTTAAAAAATGCTAATGTCACCTTATTTTTTGTCATGCCTTAATGAAAAAGTAGATAAAGCTTCATCTATGGCAATTCTATCCCCATATATACAATTTTTGGACAGAAATTACACACTGAATACCGGTAAGTAGAATCACAGAACTGACTTTTGTACTAGTTATATTGTTTGGTGATCCTGGTGTGGAAAGGGCTCAAGAAATAAATTAAAACCTTTCTGCTTGAGCTTATTTTTAATGTGGCAATTGTATGGCTTTTAATAGCTCAGTTTTGAAAGATGAAATGCCACTTTATGAACACTATGCGATTAGGTACTATATTTGGTTTTAGGAAAATGGAAAGAAATGTGGAGAAAAGTTAGAACTGGAATATGTCTGGCAATCACACCACTACTGAGGAGCCAGGCAGCAGACTAGATGCCATAAGCTACAGAGTCAGGGATAAAAATGTATTCCCCAGTCAGAGCCTATCTGGCTATCCTCAACTACCTAAAACTGTTCATAAACTACTGGCTGTCTTCAACCAGGGCCAGAGCTTCCTCAGCCCTGGCCGCAGCTTGGTGGAATGCTCTTTCAAGTGAGACATGGACCTGCAAGGCCTATTACATGTAGCAGGGCCTATAAGACTAGCTGGCCTGCAAGGCTCACACAAATCTTGCCTCTTGTGGCAGAAGTTTGAAGACTACAACAGCAGTCCAATTGGCTGGCCCTGTGCTTTTTCAGCTTCCTTGATTTTTGTTTCCTTTGAGCTTAGTTAAGCGGTCCAATACTTTATTACTAATTCATTCCCTCTGGTTGAGTTATAGTAGAAATTAAGGCACCAGGACTTTGTATGGCAACTGTGTTTTAAGATGTTGGTTTAACTGATGTAAGACATCCTGATGTAAGACATTTCTCTAATGAGAAAAAGTGGCCTATCAAGTTTAATAAACAAACAAACAAATAAATATTCTGGATGGGGCATCCTGACTCCATGAATACTCAAGAGATATGTATCTTGTTTGTCAAATGCTTGCCTAACTTTTCATGCCAATCAAACATTAATGACCTGAGATAACCAAAGTTCAGTGCCAAATTATTCCTTTTATTCAAAAATAGGCCCTACAGCAGCAGTAGGAAGAATAGATTACTATAGTGGTTCTCATCCTCTTAATGACACATAATCATTTGCTTCAGGGGCCCAGGTGCTGTAGAAGGAGAAAGGCAAATACCCTTACTTTTCCAAAATGCTAGTGATCAGGATCTGGCTGGTGGAATTACCTGTATCAAGTATTTTGATAAATATCATGGAAGAGGGCCACAGAGCTTAGAAGTCATCCTTTAGATACAGGTTGCAAAGGTCAGCGAGTGGCCTGAATTCGAGTCCGCCTGTGGTACGTTTCTGGAGCCAGTAATTCTAGAGTCAAATCAGTGATTATTGCTGTGAGACCCCATATGCGGTGAGGACCATGCAGAAAGACAGGCAATGTGTAGCTGTACTGCCTCTTCTGGCAGAAGTTTGTGTAGCCCTGGTTTTCTTCTTGCAGCAAGTGGGAAATGGAAAGTGTGAACACAGTCTCAACCTACAAATCAGATTGCAAAAATAAGTGGACCAAAGTAGAAGAGCACATCTCCCAGTTAGCTGCAGAGCTATGATTTCCCTGCACAAGTCTTAAGAGTTCGGTTAAATGAACAGAAAATCACAATCACAACCCGGACAAGAATACTCACAAGCCTTCCATTTCAGTCCTAACTATAATACAGTACTTTGCACTTTTGAATCATGTCTCCTCCCACCACCCACCACCCCCATTGTCTCTTTGGCAATGTCTAATAGAAGGAAAGTGTGAATTCATGTTACCACTTTCCATTTACTATCATTATCTGGGAGATGTGTGTTGACAGCAGTCATTCCTCCCCAGTATATCTAGCTAGGGCACCATCTTGGGCTCTACCCCATTGATGCCACTCTCATAAATGCCTCAAACAAATAAGCGGAGGTACAGGAAACTGTCCCACTCTGACAGACACTCATACATAGTTCAAAGCTGGCTTGTTGCTTGCCCTTAATGTTCACCAAAGGCATCCTGAGGGAGAACTAGTTGTAATTAATATATTTGATAAACTGTAGCAGAACCTAAGAAATCAAAACCCACAAGGTGGAGCATACATTTTTAAATAATAAAAGCCTTAAATCTGGCTTTTACCCTTACCTATCACAATTTATCCCATCCACCAAGGAGCTCCAGGTAGCACATATGATTTGCCCCTACTCAATTTGGTCCTCACAACCACCCTGTGATGTAGAGTTCAGAGAGAGTGAGGATTTGAACCTGGGTGTCTCCAGTCCTAGTCCAACACTCTAATAGTTCAACTACCACATCACCCAAATTTTCACACTCCTCCAAAGCTGATTAGCAACACGACTTTCTGTCTTAATTTCTCAGCTACCTGAGAAAGGCTGCCCATCAGCCTTTTCTCCAAAGGAAAAGAGGTCATTAAAATTTTCTAAGTGTTAGCAGGTGGACAAAGAATGTTAGTATTTTCTGTGGGTTCCTCAATTGGAAGAATAGCATTTAACTCACCTCCTGGGAGTTAGGCTTCAGGGTCAGATGCTCCAGAGGACCCAGGTTTGCAAGAACAGGAGCAACAGCCAATCCTCTCTGAAAAGAAGCCAGAGTTAAAAACCAAGGAACTCGAAACCCCTCCAATCTTTTCCTGCAAGTAGCAGCCAAAAGTGCTACCTCCCTTGGCCAAGTCCTCTGAAGGGTCCTGCCCTCAGGCACACCTTTTAGCCCACACCACAATTCCAGGCAATCTTCTACTTCCCTCGTAATCATTTTTTCCATGGGATTCCCCAAAGTATCAGTCCTTTACAGAAACCTATCCAAGTATAATCCTATCATCAAAGATACTGGGACCCCAATATAGCATTACCCTGTCAGGCACAGGTTTCATGACTCCCCAGACGCAGTCTTCCCCTAGTTGCAAGTTCAGCTCTTCATGAGTCTCCCTGAGTGCTGTGGCGATGGCATCACGGTCACGGGAGTCACGCTTACCACCTGGGAAGCTGCATGAGCAAATCAAAGTTCTTTCAAAAGGGAAAACCAGTACTAGAAAGTCAAGGGAGTTTTGTAGTGACTGGAACTGAAAGGCAGTGACTGACTGGAGAGGAAGCGTCTGGTCTATGAATAATGCATTGCGACTGAGGACTATTCGTTTGCCTCTGAAAATTATGGAGCACATGAAGGAGCAAACACAGCTTCTGATAAGAATAACTTAATTTCCAGACTGTTTAAATGCATTAGAAAAGAAAGTTGGGTTACCCAATACCTGACATCTCCTTTGTGTGTGCCAGTCATGGTGCTGGAACGCAGAGTGTACAGGACAGCTGGAACCCCCGCCACAGTACACAGAGACACTAGAACAGCTGCTGACACAGGCTCTTTTTTATACTGGGTGGTGGATGCCTGCAGCAACCTGCGACAGCGTTGTTCATTTTCCCAGGATAAGTATCTGCGTACTAGGCCCACATTGGAAACAGGTGAAGGGGGAATACCCTGGCAGAGGTGGCGAAGAGCTGGAAACATAATGCCCTGCAGATGAAGGGGGAAAGAAAGATGCTGTTCATCCAAGCTGAGCCAGAGGTATAAAAACAAGCAGCCAAAGATATTGCAGAACGAAGCTTCTGTCAGTATCCCAGGAATCCACAGGAACCAGAAAAATTTAATAGTTACAACAACATGGGTTCTTATTATCAACTCATTTCCTATTCCTCAATCTAGTAATGTTTTTAGTACTTGGGCATGCTATACAAATGTCTGCTAGAGCACAAAGATAAAAATAAAAGAAGCCAAGTCTGTCAGAAATAAATGATCCAGAAAAAAAGACCTGGCAGTTGTCCAAGGTCCACTGCTTGTGATGGCTCTTGTTCCAACAGGCCATTGGAAAGCAAGGCCATACTGTCTGGTATGCAGGATGTGGTTGCCAACCTCCAGGGAGGGACCGGAGATCCCCATGGTTTACAACTGATCTTCAGACTATATACATAGCTTATTTATTTAAGATTTACTTATTAAAAATTTATTCCATTTTTCCTGGGGGAAATGGCTGCTTTGGAAGGTAGACTGTACGGCATCATAGACCAGTGAGGTCCCGCCCCTCCCCAAACCCATCATATTAAGGCTGTACCTTAAATGTCCAGGTATTTCCAAACCCAAAGTTGGCAACCTAATGCAGGGAGAAGATACTAACCACAGTTTACTGGTGGCAAGAGAGTGCACAGAAATGCCAGCAAATATCAGCTGTTTGGTGCTGTCAGCAAAAGCTGTGCAGTGTGTCTTGACCAGGAGAAGCAGGAAGCAATCTGCTACATTGGGCTGGGTGTCAGGGCAATGGGGGCTTAGCTGTTCTCAAGAGAACAGAATAGAGGGTGGACCCAGAGGGTTGTGGGAAGACATATAAAGCCTCTCATCTCAAGATAAAGGAAAACTTCTCAGACAGCTGTGACAGAGCCAGAGA
Source organism: Sphaerodactylus townsendi (assembly GCF_021028975.2). Classification (NCBI taxonomy): domain Eukaryota; kingdom Metazoa; phylum Chordata; class Lepidosauria; order Squamata; family Sphaerodactylidae; genus Sphaerodactylus; species Sphaerodactylus townsendi. Next base: position 71,845,554 of record NC_059426.1, on the reverse strand, counting down.
GAATGGGCTGGAGCTACAGGGAAGAAAGGGTGACCTACAAATAATCCTCTCTCTTTGTCAGCTGAAACCTTGGGGAGTTCCCAAAAGTAGTCCATAGTCATCAGCCTGCCACATCGCTGTGATTACAGTTTGAACCCATTTGCCTGTCTGGTTATTAAAGTCCACTGCCCAGTCTGTCCCAAGGCCATTGCCAACCCTGGCCTACATATAAAGCAGAAGATAGGAGACTACTGGTAGCATGTGACATTGAAGTCTCACTTCATATGAAAAATACTATACTATATTGCCTACTATACTAGATACCTACTATACTAGATATTACCTACTATATATACTATTACCTACTATACTAGATTTTAATATGCAAGGGATTCTGCACATGGAGAAGTGCTAAAAATGGCATCCCTACTAACAATCTGGAAAAATATGGTCTATTTTACCACCTTAGGTATTTATCAGGCCAGGTTGCTTTAGACCAGGGGTAGGGAACCTGCGGCTCAAGAGCCGCATGCGGCTCTTCTGCCCTTGCACTGCGGCTCCATGAGCAGGCAGCAGGGCGGGCGCACCAACTGCCTGCAGCCGGCTGGGCCGCGCCGCAGGCTTCCCCTCTCGCCTGCCCCGTTGGAGCGGAGCGGGTGCTTTCCCGGCGGCTGGCGAGGCTGAGCCGCTGGCCCCATCCTTGCCCGCCCTGCAGGTAGCAGGGCGGACGCATCCATGCGCTTCTTAGAATGAGCGGAGTAAAAGGTAAAAAAACCCCAATATATACAGTGTTATCTTCATTTTAAATGTCAAAAATTATTTGCGGCTCCAAGTGTTTTCTTTTCCCATGGAAAACGGGTCCAAATGGCTCTTTGAGTGCTAAAGGTTCCCTACCCCTGCTTTAGACCACCAGTTCCCAAACTTCTTCAGCCCACTGCCTCCTTGGTTCCATATACTCACTCCCAGTCCCCCTTACCCTACCCTACAAAAAACATTATTCAGAAAAGAAGTTTCCCTGACCCACTAAAGAAGAGTCTGTAACAATAAAATGCAAGACAGTAACAATTAAAGAGGCAGGTAATGGCAAATGCATTCAAAATCCAATTAAAACTTTTTAAATTTAATGTATTCAACAAAATGGATGCACTTGATCCAGTGATATCAGTTTTTCAAAGCCTAATCGTTTAGCAAGAGTCTTACATAACACACTTATTAACTACTAATTGTTCAGTAAATTCTTAATGTGATGGATGGGTCTAATGAAGCAATACCAGTTTCCCAGCGTTTGGTTTAAAGTCACTTAGCAGGGATCTTTCAACTCCAGGAATCTCCAGTAAACCCCACTCCCGGCAGAATATGCTAACGGGGCAGCCGTGTGCGCCTGATGTAGCAAAAATAAACAAACACCTTAGGGCACTTTAAAGACTGGCACGCTTTTTTAAAAAGAGAGAGAACTCGCGGCATCGTAAGCACGTGTTTTGTTTAAGGATCTACAAGACTCCTGTTTACCGTAGCGGTAAGGCTGCAATCCTAAGCATGCTTACCCGAGAGTAAACTCTATTGAAAAAAATGGAATTTACTTCTGAGTAAACAGGCTACGCCAGGAAGGGAATGTCAAACGCTGCCCAAGACCCTCAAGAAACATAGTACCCCGGAAAGCTTCCCAGCTTGCCCCAACAAATGAGAAATCGCCGGCGTCTGCGTGTAAAAAGACGCACTTCCGCCAAGCAATAAAAGGAAACGACCTTCTCGAGTTCCTAGGCACGGAGTCTTCTCTGCAACCCAGGCTGGCGGGAAAGAGAGACTGGGGCACCCACGACCGCCAATGGGATCCAACGCCCCGCCCCTAGCTGGATCCGCAGGCGTGATTCGCCCCCACGGCACTCTGTCAGCTTCGAGGAGGGGCTTGGCATAGACCGCTGAGTTGCAGTGCTTAGTGTTGATAGTGCTTAATAAGAACGTGAAACCGATCATCTGTACTGCAGTTTTGAATGTCCGTTTGCATAAATGTCTAGAAAACAAGCTCAGTAAGAAGGGCTTCGTGTTCCCTTCCTTTTCTTTTGCTTGCTATGCAGCTTTTCTGTTCACAATGGTTGGGGGAGGAAACCTTTCCTGCAGTTTTTAGCGGTATAATTTATTATACTGGCTTATTCTGCATGCGCAAAGGAGGCTGGTTGTATTGTGACATTTCTCCCAGCCTTTTTAAATGTTATGATGGAAGAAAGTACTCCCTTCGCCCCAGACCTGGTTTGTTCTACTTTCATAATTTATTTACTACTGTATGTGTTTGTCATCAAGTTGCAGTTGATTTATGGCAGCCCCATAAGATTTTCAAGACATGTTTGGAAATGGTTTGCCTTTGCCTACCTCTGCCTGGGCTGAGGGGGATATGAGAGAACTTTGTCTGGCCAAAGGTCATCCAGCAGACTTCACGTGAAGGAGTGGGGAATCGAGCCATCTTCTCCCTATTAGAGTTCTCCACTCGTTTTTAAACTTTACCTTTTGCTATAAAATTCAGCAAAAGTCTGGACCAGATCACTTATTAGTGATCGCAGCTTAGATGGCTATGAGCAACTGTCCAGTGCAGATTGTCCCAACTTTTTTCTAAAGGTGTAAACAGCACCAGTTATCTTTAATCTACTTTAATCTACTTCCATGCAAAGTAAAATTTATGAAATGACGTGTGGTCTACCAAACAATTATACCATTCTGGTCCCTGAAAATCCACAAAACTACAATATTTTAACTTACAGCATGATAATTTTATCCCTACTCACTCATTTTTGTTACTATCTATCTTCCTACAAATTAAAGCTTTTTAACTTTATTCAGAATTTTGGTAATCAAAAGAGACAGAAACTAGATAAATAGAGGAGAGTGGGTAATGTTAGGACAAAGGCTTTGGAAGGCTTGGATTCAAATTCCTGGTTCATCCATTAAATTAAACTTGTCAGCTGAGGCCATTCCAATTCTTGAAACAGCCCTATGAGACCATCTGAATTGCACAACACCTTCAGTTACTTTGAGGAAAGGCAGCAAAACATAAAACGAGGGTCAATGACTGGGCAACTCGGCCATAGTTAACTATTGTAAAACTTGTACATGATGGGAGATGAACTAGCTGAACTGGTTTATAGTTCAGGCCACAGTTCATTGAATCTTCCCAGACATAGAGTATTTTACATAAATTCTTTTAAAAGTAGTTGTTGCTGATGTAGAAATTCAGGTGGTTGGTACAGAAAGGCAAAGCATAGCTCATGTTTTACAAAACGCAACACGGAAGTTCTGCAGTATGTACAGCATGTTCCTTTTCTATACTTTTCTTCTGACAATGGGAAATCTCAAAAGTCAAAGTTCTCCTCTGTTGTTTCTTTCAATGATTATTATGTAAATTTCACAATAACTAAATGCAGATGCTAGGCTAAGGATCTCATCAGATCTCAGAAGCTAAGCAGGGTCAGTTCAAATTAGTATTTGGGTAGGAGACCACCAAGGAATACCAGGGTCACTATGCAGAGGCAGGTAATGGCAAACCACCTCTAAACCCCTCTTGTGTTGAAAACCCTATGGGGTTGCCATAAGTCGGCTAAAACTTGATGGAAAAAAATGATGATAAATGTACAGAAGGCTTAGAGATACATTTCTTTTTCAAAGAATACTTAGTGTTATACTTCTTTCCAGATGCTGAATTGAAGTCAATAGCAGACAAAACTGTGTTTATGGGGATTTTAAATTTATTTATGTATTTTAATTGTTTACATTTTTGTATTGTTAGCCACCCTGAGCCTGACCTTGGTCAGGGAGGGGCAAGATATAAATCTGTTGTCTGCCTGCCCGCCAGCTGAGCAGGGCTGAAAGGCCCGCTTTCTTGCGGTGTACCCCAGGGGGCGCTATTATCCCCGCTATTATTTAACATCTATGTACGACCCCTTGCTCAGCTGGTACGGAGTTTTGGGCTGGTCTGTCATCAGTATGCGGATGACACCCAGCTCATTCTGTCGATGGAGGGGGGAGCAGCCGCCGCCCCTGCGGCTCTACAGCATTGTCTGGAGGCGGTTGCTGGTTGGTTGCGACAGAGCAGGTTAAAGCTGAATCCATCGAAGACAGAGATCCTTTGGCTTGGCCGCGAGGGGGAGGGCGGGACTTTTCAGCCGCCGGTGTGGGAGGGGGTCACATTGGCGCCGACCCCCTCTGTGCGTAACCTGGGGGTCCACCTGGATTCGTCTCTTTCTATGGAGACCCAGGTGGCCCATATAACCCGGGTTGCCTTTTTCCACCTTCGCCAGGCCCGGCGGCTGGCCCCCTTCCTCTCCCAAGCGGACCTAGCCACTTAATCCAATCGCATAACGGTCACCTCCAGGCTAGACTATTGTAATTCGCTCTACGCTGGCCTTCCCTTGCGCTCGATCCGGAGATTGAAACTGGTCCAACATGCAGCGGCGCGCCTGCTCACAGGCAGCGCCAGTTGGGACCATATTCAGCCTGTGCTGCGCCGACTACATTGGCTCCCAGTAGAGTTCCGGATCGTTTTCAAGGTGTTGGTGTTGACCTTTAAGGCCTTACGCGGCCTGGGACCCTCGTATCTTCGAGACCGCGATCACCCCATATGTTCCCACACGGTCTCTTCGTTCGGTAGAGGCCAATCTACTGGTGGTCCCCGGCCCCTCGGGATGACGCGGCTGGCCTCCACACGGGCCAGGGCCTTTACAGCCCTGGCCCCGGCCTGGTGGAACGCTCTCCCACCAGCTGTTCGGCCCCTGCGGGACCTTGGTGAGTTCCGCAGGGCCTGCAAGACGGAGCTGTTCCGCCGGGCCTTTGGAGAGTCCAGCCGCTGATGGTGCCCCCTTCCGCTGGCCCCCTTCCGCTCGCCCCTTTCGCTGGCCCTTCCGCCGGCCTCTACATCTGGGCCTATAACATCTATCTAGACCTACCGTTCTCCCTGGGGGTGGAAGAATTTAATATTAGGCACCGGGCGCCACCTACACCTATATTTATTTTACATTTAAATGCTAATGTTTAGCTAGTTTTCGCTGCTTTTATAAGTTTTAGCCTATTTATGATGTTTTAAAATTGTATTTATTATCTGCTGTACACCGCCCAGAGCCCCTCGGGGATGGGGCGGTCTAGAAGCCCAAAGTATAAATAAATAAAATAAATAAATAAAGCAAAATAAGCCCCAGAAACGTGAATCCTGCTCTTAAAGGGAAGACTTAAAAAAACTTAAGAAATACAGGCACAACTTTCCTTTCCCATTCTGCAAGGAAAATAATTGCAATTATGTACATGTATCTAGTCTATTTCTTTGCTTTCTCTTCAGTCAAAAATAAACAACCACCAAAATCAGTCACAAACATTTAATAGGTTATCTGGTTTGTTAAGAGAGCAAGAGGAACTGAGGTAGGTTACAACCTACACTCATATGCCAAAAACCTGACAGATCAAGTAAATGTACTGTTCCAAATGCACAAGCCAAAAAACAGATCACACTGCTCTCAAGAGATCCCACCCAAAGTTCAAAGGTGAGGTGGATGTTTCAGTTGTTCATCCTGACGCCTGCTGCACCTTCAGTTCATGATACTGTCTCATCCGTTCTTCAAGCTCTGGCCGGAAGTGACGAATCAGTCCCTGTAGGAAGAAACAACCACATGGAGTTACAAGGACATGACTCCCCCTGTGATCTTGCCTATTTTCATTTCTAGGCCTTCTACTGCAAAGTTACAAGGTACTGAAGATTCTTCAACCTGTTCTTCTTAACCTAAGTAAGGAGAGGAAGCCCAGGACATTACCTGTACAGGCCAAGCAGCCCCATCTCCCAGGGCACAGATGGTATGGCCCTCAATCTGCTTGCTAATCTCCCATAGCGCATCAATCTCTGCCACTTGTGCATTGCCTCTCACAAACCGCCACATCACTTTGTTCATCCAGTCCACACCTGTAGGAAGTAAGTAAAAAAGTGAAATAAAGGCCAGAGTTTATGAAAAGATTGGTTGTAATTGAAGAAGGAGCAGAGGGAAGAGGCACAGGTCATACACTAAGACACAGCATTGCACAAGACAAAAAGGAGCATCAAATAAACTCTGCACGCTGAGTCTGGAAGTCTGTTGCTGAGCTCAACCCATGCAAGTTACAAGGCCCTGGTTTATATACTGCCTGTGTTCAGTAAATGTCACAGCAGTTTATGAACTACATTACAGAGTAAAATATAATCAAAATATAGATTATAGATTAAACACTTTCTAGATTAAATATCTTTTTTGTTTGGTAGGGCTTTAACACTGTTTGCCTGTTAGGAATTCGGCATTCATTTATGCTGTTTTAGCAGCATTTCTTCTCTGGGTACACACATGAAGCTACCATATGCTGAATCAGACCATCGGTCCATGGGGTGGGGGTGGGGGTGGGCTGTAGTTCAGTGGTAGAGCATCTGCTTGACACACAGAAGATTCTAATTCAATCCTTAGCATCTCCAGCAAGGATCAAGTTATAAGTCATGTGAAAGACCTCAGTCTGAGATCCTGGAAAGCCTTTGCCAGTCTGAGAAGACAGTACTGAACTTGATGGACCAATGATCTGTTACAGTATCATACATTCAAAGCCAGTACTGTCAACCCAGTCTAGCAGCTGTTCTCCAAAGACTCAAGTAGAGGTATTTTCCATCACCTGCTGCCTAGTCCTTTGACTGGAGATGCTGGGAGATTGAACCTGGGACCTTCAGCATGCAAAGAAGGGGTTCTTCCACTGAGCCACAGTCCCTCCCTTAAAATTGGGATTGGTTTAACAGCCTGGAAACTACACATCACCCCGGTTTAACCTTAATTTCATGGATACATCCAGGCTAATACAACAGGATGCTGCAAAGGGAAGGAATAGGATCTACCACCTGAAAAAAAAATCCTGCTGTTGGACTAGTGATCCTCCATCAACTTTCTTCAGCTTTCAATAGAAGCCACACATACATTTTCAGGTATTTTTCTGAAACTCCAAAGGCTGGAGAAGAGTTCTTGTTTAAATTTCTAGATTCAGAAACAACAAAAAAGGCCTAAAGCTCCTCAGTTATTTCTGTGAGGTACCAGCAAGTGCACAGTCTATCCCACGCTTTGTCACACTCATGGCTCCTAGGTTATCAAGCTTATGGTTAGCATGCTACCTGTGGACTGAACATATAAGAGACAGAAAGAAGTCTGTTCTCATAGGTAACACACTCAAGAACTGACTACTCTTTGGACAAGAGCTTTTCTGAAGGCATCCTTTCTTCATAACATTCCTCCTTTCCCCACCTTTCTGTTGAGCGTATGAATCAGGTATTTCATATCTGATGAAATATGATATGCGTCATGCGTCAAATGTATGTGATATGTGACACACATATGTATCTGATGAAAATAAGCTCTGATTCATTAAAGCTTATGCAGAAATAACTTATGTTAGTCAGCACCACTGGAATTCTGGGTCATAAAAATACGAAGTCACTCATGTTAAGAAATGCTGCGAGGGACGAAATGAAGCCTGTCCACTGGAGACACAGGCAAGTGAGGTTCAAGTTCCTTCCCAACTATGAAAGAATATTTCTGCAGTAGCCTTAGACCTTCACACTCACCTTCCCGGCATGGAGTACACTGACCACAGCTCTCGTGCTTGTAGAATTCAATGAGGCGGGCAATAGCTCGAACTATGTCTGTCTGAGGAAGAAAGAGAAGGTGAAGATCCACAAAAAAGGTGAAAAGAACAGGAAGGGCTGAGGGACTATCCTTACCGATTTGTCCATGACAATGAGAGCTGCTGTGCCGAGGCCAGTCTGTGCCTGTATGAGCCCGTCAAAGTCCATTGGAACTGTCTCACACACAGACTTGGGGATGAGGGGAGTGGATGAGCCTCCAGGAATCACAGCGAGCAGGTTATCCCAGCCACCTCTCACACCCCCTGGTTCGAAGAAAGCTCAGAGGGTTACGTGTCTCAGAGCACAACAGAAACCAACAATAGGTGCAAGGTTTCTCTTACAGACACAAACGTTTGAAAGGAACAGAAGGCATCTCTCCTTATGATGGGTAATGGCTGCCAGCTCTCACCTGCATGTCGCTCAATCAGATCACGCATTGGTATTGACATCTCCTCTTCCACAGTACAGGGTGTGTTGACATGGCCTGAGATATTGAAGAGCTTGGTTCCAGAATTGCGCTCACGCCCAAAGCTAGCAAACCAAATACCTCCTCGACGGCAGATAGTGGGGGCTACAGCAACTGTCTCAACATTTGCCACTGTTGTTGGGCAACCAAATACTCCTAAAGGCATAAAGAAAATTAAAGGCTAGCTTTAACAACCTTGTTAAGCCAGCTCCTGGATAAATACACTGGGAAAGGGAAGACAGGAAGGATGATTTACAACAGTTAATATAGGTTATTTGGGATGAAACTTAAGATACCAAGAGCAACAATTACGTTACTGAAAGGAAATTTGTTTAACTGGATGGAGGCCTTGTTCAGTTATGAGTAGGAGTACTAAGGCCAGAGCTTTTCCAGGTACACAAAGGATAAAGACAAAGCTGGGGTTATGTTAACTGGGATGGAGATTTGGGGGCAAGGTTGAAAACAGGGAAAGAAACCAGCCCCATACTGCCTATCACAGAAGAAATATTTAAGAGGGCATACCCACGTCAGCTGGGAAAGGTGGCTTGAGGCGTGGCTTGCCCTGCTTGCCCTCAAGTGATTCAATAAGTGCCGTCTCCTCGCCGCAAATATAGGCACCAGCCCCTCTTGCCACAAAGACATCAAAGTCATATCCTGATCCACAAGCATTCTTGCCCACCAGTCCTGCCTCGTAGGCCTCCTTGATCGCCACCTAAAGAGACAAGCAAGGAGTACAGCTGAGACTGAAGCCCCTTTCAAACTGTCTTTATAATCTGTTTCAGTAGCTTTTGTTTCATTTCAGACCGAACTGTTTTGGCTCCCAGCTGCTAATGGACTTTTAAAAATCCTTTCTTACAAAGTCACTTGCATCCTGTTGGCAAAGCAGGGCTGAGCCAACTGTAAAAACAATGGTTTTTTTTCATTTTCAGGTGGTCTTTGCACTTTTGAAGAACTGTAATGTGGTGTATGAAATGTCTGGGGGTCTTCCAAAAGTGCTGCTTTTCCTTACTGCCTTCTTTTTTGGTGGTCATTTGTCCTTTGGATTTAAAAAAAATGTTCTGTGATATAGCAGTAGACCAATATAGCAATTCAGTGCTATACTGCCAGCATTCAGATGCTTGTTAAATGCTGCTAATATAACACTGAATTATTATACTGGTCTAGTGCCATAGTACAAACGCTGGAATATTTTTAAAAAATTAAAATAACTCTCTACAAAAAAGGGTGGGGAAAAAAGCAGTGTGGTTTAAAATGGCCACAGAACTTCAGACATGGCACATAAACGGATTTAAATATACTGCATGAAACCATCATCTCAATGTCATATTGGGTCACCAACAGATAATTGGCTTAGAATAACGATATGAAAGGGGTCTCAGTCCTAATATTTCAGTGATTGGCTTCCCCACCACAGAAAATACAAGGAGTCGCTCAAGACAAAAAACAGCATCACAACACAAGAGTCATTTTCTCTTATAAGGAAGGATCTTAAGAACACATATGACTGTACAAGGAGAAGAGTGGCAGCTCACCTGCAAGTTTGAGGCTTCATTATAAAACTCTCCACGAATGTAGATGTAGGCAGCTCGTGCCCCCATAGCTCGTCCTGCCACAAGACAGCCCTCTACAAGCTTGTGAGGGTCATGGCGCATGATCTCCCTGTCTTTACAGGTTCCTGGCTCCCCCTCATCAGCATTCACTACTAAATATTTGGGCCTGAAACAGAGGAATAATTATATAACTCAACACTGTGTACATCACGAAGCCAATGGTCCATCCAGCTCAGAATTCTATCCTCAGATAATAGCCACAGAGTATTGATGTTTTAAAAAGTGTTTACAAAACTGTAAGCAATAGTCCTGTGGCGCAGAGTGGTAAACCTGCAGAATTGCAGTCAAAGCTCTCTTCATGATCTGAGTTTGATTCCAGTGGATGTCAGCTGAAGGTTGACTCAGCCTTCCATCATTCTGAGGTTGTTAAAATGAGTACCCAACTTGCTGTGTGTGTGTGTGCGTGCGTGCGTGCGTGCGTGCGTGCGTGCGTGCGTGCGTGCGTGCGTGCAGGTGACTGGGGAAGGCAATGGCAAACCATCCTATTGACACACAGTCTGCCTAATAAACATCACCGCATAAGTCAGTAATGACCTGCTGGCACAGAGGGACTCCCTTTACCTATTTAAGCAATAGGATGTATATCTGGCATCATTTACTGTGCAAACCTAAGGACTGCTATTCCAGCCTAAGTCCATTCATTTAAAATAGAGTAACTCTCTTTAGGGTTGCGCTAAATTTCTATTCCCTAACTCAGGAACACAACCACACTGTATCAAGCCTGCTATCTACTCTGTTTTTGACAAGTCAAGAGGACAGGAGGATACAGTTGCTTCATGAGTCAGCAAATCAAGACATTGGGGAGCAAATCAAGACTCTAAGGCCCCTTCCGCACATGCAGAATAATGCACTTTCAATCCACTTTCACAGTTGTTCACAAGTGGATTTTGCTATTCCGCACAGTAAAATCCAGCTTCAAAATGCATTGAAAGTGGATTGAAAGTGTGTGGATCCTGCATGTGCGGAAGGGACCTAACTTAGAAATGGACATTTCAACAAATAAAATGTGTTGTTTCAACAAAACAAATTCAGATAATGGAAGCTGAAACAGGAAACCGGGACTCCAGACTGTATTTCCCTATAGGAGCCTGAATAGATGTCCTTGTCTATGTAAACATGGTTTTGAAACCAAGAGTAGTAATCACCACACTGCCAAATAACTGCTTTATGACCAGGCACACACAGTGTAAAACATTAGGAATCTGAATGCAGTTTGTACCCAGTGTAACATACCTGCCATCTGGGGGCTTATTCATGAAGCTCCACTTAAGGCCAGTGGGGAAGCCAGCTCCACCCCGGCCTCTCAAACCAGAAATCTTAATCTCATTCAAGATCCAGTCAACACCCTTCAGCAGAATTTCTTTGGTTTTGTACCAGTCACCTCGGCTCAAAGCCCCTTTCAACCTGAAGGCAATAATATGATTATGTAACAATAATATGATTATGTAACAAGGACCATACAAATGAATTCCACTTTGTAAACAAACAGCTACATCATCAGACTTGGCATCTTACAAAACACGGATCATTTGATTTTTCTCTAGTAGATGTGTTTGAACAATAAATACATATGTATAGGAACAAAGCCTGACCTCTAGAAAGATGCCTAGTATACTAGCTACAAATGTTTGGAAACATTGAGCAGCCTATAAAAAAAACCCCTGATTTGTTTACTTAAACTGCTGGGACTTTTTAAATATGAATTCATTTTTAGCCATAATGGCTTTCCTCTGATAGGTTGTAAATATTGTTCATATAATCATCAGTTCCTTATGACTGCACAAAAACATATGTTCAGTTCTCACCTCCACTCATGGCGGCCATAAAGGTTTGTGAAAATGCGATCCTCATCCTTGAGTGGACCAAACTGGGTTTTCTTAGGGGGCGCCTATAGGACAAAAATAGTTTTAGTTTGAAAGTGGTACACTCTGCACACTCTACCATAACAGAGCACCCCAAAGCAGAATCACACTTTTCTAAGCCCACTGGCTTCAACACCCTTCGAAGGGTGGAACATCGCTTTGGACAGCACTGTGCAGCTCGATGGGGCCGCCCGTCCCAAATTTGCTGCGAAGAAAACGTCACCAGAAAATCAGGAAGGACAACTAAAAGTTGGCACGAAACTACTTTGGCATACAAAATAAAAGACGGGGTTCGCCTCGCCATCACCAACTCATCCACGGCGGCGAACTGTCCCTCTCCCCTCTATGCACTGAGGAAAAAAGAGCACCCAAGACTAGCAGGAACTCACCGACTCCGAAGCAGCCGCAGCAGAAAGGAAGCGAGCCGGAGCACAGCCTCCACGGAGGAAGAGAGGCCGGACGACCAGCATAGCACTCGAGGGAAAAAGGGGTCCCCCCAGCCGCACTCACCGACCCCCGTCACCTTCACCTGTTTTGCGCAGCGATTCTACGTCACTATTTCAGGCGACGCGTAGTGACGACACATATTGAACCTCTCTATGGGCCCCAACGAAGTCGCGTCTTCAGGAGTGGTGGATTGTGGGAATTGTAGTCCCTGTAGCTAGAGATCAGGCGGCATCGTTTCTGTATACATAAAAGCCTTTTTAGGCTGCCATCAACAAAGTAGCAAGGACGTAGGTAAGGGCGGGGGGGGGGGGTTTCTTGGTTTCAACCCTCACATTCATGTCCGAAGCGCCCCCCCCTTTGTGGGTTTTTAAAACATTTTTACTGGTTTTTCCGGTTTTTGGCCTGCAGGGGGCGCATTGTTTAGGCTAGCAGCACCAAACTTTCAGGGATTGTTTGGGGGACCCTCCTAATGATGCTACCCAGGTTTGGTAAGGTTTGGTTTAGGGGGTCCACAGTTATGGACTCCCCCCCCCCAGGCAGAGGCGTAGCTATGGAAAATGGAGCCCGGTGCAAAATTTGAATTTTGCACAACCATCCCCCCCAATGGGTGGCCACTGTGATGTTGGAATCTGCCCCAAACAACATCACTTTCAATGGTGTTTAAACTAGGAAGCCTAGATTCTCCTTTTAAATCCACCTTAAAGAGAGAATTTGGGGTCCGCAGTTAAAACAACATTGAAAGTGATGCTGTTTTGGGGTGGATTCTCCCCCACCCTGAAACAGCATCACTTTCAATGTTTAAACTGGGGACCTCAGATTCTCCCAATCCATGCTGAAGGGGGTGGATTTAAAAGGAGAATATGGGGAAATTGTGGGGGGGTGCCTGCTGTCAGGGGTGCAATTGTTAAGCTAGCAGCACCAAACTTTCAGGGTATCTTTAGGAGACTCTCCTGATGATACCACCCCGGTTTGGTGAAGTTTGGTTCGGGGGTCCAAAGTTATGCACCCTCAGATGTGTAGCCCCATCTTCTATTAGCTCCCATTGGAAACAATGGGGGATGGAGCACCCCCTTTGGGAGTCCATAGCTTTGGACCCCCTTGACAAAACTTCACAAAGCCTGGGTGGTATCAGTAAGAGATTCTCCTGATGATACCACCCAGTTTTGGTGAAGTTTGGTTCAGGGGGTCCAAAGTTATGGACCCTCAAAGGTGTAACCCCCATCTTCTATTAGCTCCCATTGGAAACAATGGGGGATGGGGGCACCCACTTGGGGAGTCCATAACTTTGGACCCCCTAAACCAAACCTCACCAAATCTCATCAGGAGAGTCTCCCAACAAATCCCTGAAATTTTGTGTTGCTAGCCTAAAAATGCGCAGCCTGCAGGCCAAAAACCGAAAAAACCCTACAAATATAAAAAAACAAACGGGGCGGAGCTTTGGACATGCAATGGGAGGGGGTTGAACCCGAGAAAACCCCCTCCCCCTCTTACCTACATCCTTGTACCAGACAAGGGCCACACAGTCCGGAAAACCCACAACAACCAGCTGAATCCTGCCATGAAAGCCTTCAACAATACATTACACCCATTTTAGCATTATATAGAATATACCCAGTTAATTACATTTATTAGCAACCTGTTCTTTTCGCTATGTATGTTCTGTCTGTTCCTACAACTGAATTCTTCATTCAATTTTGCAGGTCTTTCACTTACAAAAGAGCAAGAAATTATATCTCTGTTCAGCAGCTCTTCCTAGTGGACTTTCCATAAAAAGCAAAGTGATATGCAGGTTAGGCCAAAGATCTATTCCAGCAGAGAAGTAGTCATGTTACTGTTGCACCAAAAATAAATAAAAGTCTTGTGGACAGCAAATAAGTTTTTTATTCTAATACAAACCTTTGAAAACTAGAACCCTCTTTATCATATATAGACAGATCGTGCATTAGTATACTCACAAAGGTCTGAAAGAAAAAAAACTGTAAACAGCAGGATTTATGGTTCATAAAATGACTTTGTTGGCATGTAACACCACTGATGGATGACCAAGCAGATGAACTAAAAATGGCATAGCTGATGCTATTTGTTTATTAATAACACTGGGGCTTGTGTTCGTTGCTGAGTATAGTCCTTGGGATTGTGTCTTTGTTAGGTAGCTTGTGCAAGAAGCTGTTTTATGTCTGGGATATCTGTAAGCAAGAAAAAACCAACTACTCAAGGCCCTGAGGTAGAAATAATAGTGGTAGTTGCAATGGATGTTGAAACTGTGTATACCAATATGGTCTACCAGTCATCAGAAAGATCATCTTTCCACTTTCTCCTTACCCATAGTTACTTCAGATTTGGCAACAGTTTGTTCCTTCAGGTACAGCCATGGGCAGCCAAATGCCCCCCAAATATACAAGCATATTTATATTCATCTTACAGCAGTGCTTTTTCATCTTTTGCCCTTTAACATTTGCTCTGTTCTCCATATTTTTATCAATGGCATTTTCACCACCAGGACCCATGGGGAGGATTTCAAGAATTCCATCAGCCATTCCACAACATTCATCCATTCATTCTGAGCTTGAGTGAGGTCTGTTTTATGAACACCATTGTACAACTTCAGTATGGATACATAAGAATAGTACTTTCTGTTTGGACAATGAAATTTTAGTTTTCAGACTATTCCCATTGCCCCTTTATACTGCATTGTTCACTAGATGTATTACACTGAATGTACTTCAGCATTTCTCTAATTGTGAAATCTACATTATGTTCTATATTGTTTTATCGTACTTCAGTTTATATCTTCCAGTTTATCTAATTGTTTATTTTACATACTGTAGCATTTTTGTATTATCTTTTATAATTTTGTAATCTGCCTTGAGTCTCTATCAGACAGGCAGACAAGAAATGAAATAAAATAAACATAAATAAGCATGACATGGTGCCTAATAAAGGTTCCTGATTCTTTTTAAAAAATGACCTTATTCTCCCCCCGATTTGACTTCTATTCTTACCTGCTAGCTTCCAGTACTCATACTGATCATGCCACACAATTCATTGTTCACTGCCAAACTCTATTATATAACTGTATTTGTTCCAATTCTTTGGACAGGGACTGCCACTTAAAGGAATTATACCGGGCTTTCTGGGGATTACAAAACAGATCCAATGAAGTACAATAAGTTTGATGCAATCTCCTATAATATAACGAGAACATGGATTTCCTCACTACAGCATTATCTAGTTTAGCAAAAGTTATGAAGATTGTATTAATATCCTGAATGCCTCTGCTTTTGATTACTTTTGAATTTTACATAATTCCATCTCACCTGGTGCATCTTGTATTTCACGGCATTTTAACCTGCTGTTTAAGACATAATTTCTTTGTGTGTGTGAATTCACTGAATACACATTACATGCATCTGATGAAACGAGTGCTGGCACACCAAAGCTTGTCATGTGTGCAGATGCCACAAGAGTTCTCCTTATTTTATCAGAGTCCAGGATTTTATTTTATCAGAGTCCAGTATAGTCCAGGATTCTATTTTTAAGGATTTAGAGGATGTTTGTTGGAAATATTTCACATGTACATGAAAAACTGCAGTTGTTATCATGATGAACGTCTACTGTACAGGTATACTCACTAGGAACCTGAAATTGGCCACAACTTCCTACGCAAACAAAACACAATGGAAGAGATGGATTTGCCATAGCATGAAGCAACCAACAAAACCACAACTAACTAATTTTATGCCTGAGGCAAGAATATAAAATTGTGCCCCTTTTCTTAGCAGCTGTTTTTGCAAGAAGCTAAATACATAAATAACAAGAGTAATAACACAATTTTTATTTTAGTCATTTTATACTTTTTCTGTGCCCCTCCTCTTTGTGTGCTTGAGGCAAGTACTTCCCTTTGCATATCCCTTACAGTTCTGGCAACCCATCAGAAGGCCCGGGCAGGGCCTCTCATAGGTTCAGAGACACCTGGATCACTTCTAGCATTTAAGGCCACTGGCCATAACAACATTTAAAAATGACAGAATATGAAAACATTTTTAAAAACCCTGAGGCATAGGTTGCATAAATTTGAATACACTAGATGCCTAGGCCAAATGCCCTTCACACAAACACCAGCTGTGGCCCCCAGGGGAGTCTATAAACAGGGCATAACAACAATAATTTCCAGGTGTCTTTTGTCAGCAAAATCACCTCTGAGTATGGAGATTCAATTTCCCCTTCCCCAACCTCCCCTTATCAATGCGAAATGGCCATTAACCTCTTAACAAATGTGTTTAGTCCTTTTACACAACAGAACTAGAAACAATTTCCTGTGAATAAGCCCCACTAAATACAATTCAGTTGGTTTCTGAACAAATCTTTTTAGGATTACATGGTAAAAATATTTTTAGGTTGATAGTCATTGGTACAGCCTATGAAAATAAACCCTGTAAAATATATTGGTTTGAAATACTTGTTTAGCATGACCCCAATTTTATTCTCTGTCTTCTAGTATTTATTTTCTTAAGTGTTGCGCCTACTTTTCTCACGCACTCCATCCCCATCTCAAAAAAGCTGGGAACCATGGCCTGACTACTTTATTCTTTCTTCTCAAGGAAGATGCTGTGTCCTCCTCACTTTAGTCCCTCTCTTCAGTCCCTTTTCATCTTATCACCTAAGCAAGGAAGTGGTGACAGCATGATTGTCTGCTGCATGACAAGCCAGTAGATCTCTTTAATGAGATAAGGTAATGTTACACAGAAAGAATTGGAAGCCCAAAAGACCCACTATTTTCTTCTGTTCCAGAATACCATAACTTTTGTCAGTTTGCCTCATTTTGAAACAGCTGTTGAGCTGCTCTGCCAGGAGGAGGATTACACAGTTGATCTCGCTGATCCTGTTGATTCTTGGTTTGAGAACGATGATCCCATTACATTGAGTTTGTTGTAGGGGGCCTTGGCTAGCACAATGGCACGTAGCAAAGGAGGGAACCCATTTTGCCTAGTTCTTTAAACATGATCACCCCAGCATCTACCCCTTTCCCTCCCCCCCAAAACACATAAGCTAATGGCAAAAGTATTTGTGTTTGAGGAAAAAGAAAAAAGCAACCTCAATTTAACTCCAGTAGTTACAAGAGGACTCTCTTGGGTACCTGTACAAAATTCAACTGAGTCCTTTGAGGCCATTAGAACATCACAACGCACAACCATGAGCAGCCAAAATCATTTGGGAGCTCACTACAGCATTAACACTTCAGCACAGAACTAAAACAAGTGGCTGAGATCCCACATTTAAACTATACATTGGTCTTACCCTTTGTCAGCACAGGCCACAGAAAGTGTCTCACATGCATATAAATGTCAGCCCTAGCCAACCATGGATAGGATGCTAAGTGGGACCCTGGATCACAGCTAGTTTATTAGTTCCTCTTCTGTTACTGTCTCCCACTAGTACAGTGGTTCTCAACCTTCCTAATGCCGCGACCCTTTAATACAGTTCCTCATGTTGTGGTGACCCCCAACCATAAAATTATTTGTGTCTCATGTTGTGGTGACCCCCAACCATAAAATTATTTGTGTCTTGGTTCCTAAGACCATCGGAAATATGTGTTTTCCTATGGTCTTAGGCGACCCCTGTGAAAGGGTCATTCGATCCCCAAAGGGGTCGCAACCCACAGGTTGAGAACCGATGCACTAGTAGGTTTAAACTTGCTTCCCTCCTTACTACCTAATGTTTTGTTACTTTTATGTTTTTGTATGTATTATAGCTCTGGTTTTAATTGCTTTAATTATGTATTTTTGGTTTTTAATTTTAACATGCATTTCATAATTCGTCAGCCGCCCTGGTTGCCCTTATCAGGGCAGAAAAGCGAGGCAGACAATATTGCAAAATAAAAATAAATAAATAATAGATATGTCAGCACTTATGAGTTAGACGAGTTCCCCATCTTGCTCCCTAAACTGAGAGCAAGTAAAAGATTGCCTAGAGGAGCATCACCCGCAGCACTGCAAGCCAGAGGAAGTGTTCTATCAAAACAGTACACCTGTGAACAGACTGCTGGATTTGATGGGCCTTGGTACAACAAGGCAGTTTAATCTTCCTGTCCACAGGGTAGTCCAAATGTCATTTGAATATAATCTTTCAAAAAAGACACTGCCAAACCAGTTTTGGGGAAAATTTCAATAAATGGGGTAGGGGGAAAGAAGACATGGAACAAATATGAGGATGTTGACATATGGATGCTCTTGAAAACAGTATTGCAGTAGCAAAGCCAACACAGAGCAAAGTATATGTGGAAACAGCCTTAAACTGGAATAAATCTGCATAGGCCAGTATAGTCTAAGCTCTCTCAACCACAGGCAAATTAAGAGACAAAATTGTTCAGCAGAAGCTGTGCTTTCAGGATCATTGTGCTCAATTAAGAAAAGGCCACAGCAGAGTTCCAGATATGGAAGAACTGAGGAGTTATCAGCAGCCTCAGTGCTGGAGTGCCTATTGGAACACAGTATGAACCATAGATCAAGCAGCTTGTCTTCTAACTTACTGATTCCACTACAGGAATCAGGACATCTGGCTCTATGCACCTCTCTTTCGCTCACAGTAGCCATCTGCCAGCTTCTGTAATTTTCCCTCCCCAGGAAAGACACACAGAAGTCTTTTTTCAAATGAGCTATATTCAACACAGAATGATACAAAACTACTGTGTTCTAAAAAATAAGAGAAATTGCTGCACCCTGCCAAAGGGATTCTTCTCACTGCTTGCCATTCCCATTGATTGGGCGCTTCTTGTGGGCATCAGATTCCAGGAAAGCCTTGAGAAGGGGCCGGGCGTTGAGCCGCTGCACATAGCCAGCCAGCAAGGGCAGAGAAGCCAGGCAGTCAGGTGCCAGGACCAGGTGCGCATGAAGTATGTCCAGCAAATTATAGTCTGCAAAGGAGATCTGGAGGAGGGTAGCAAAAAAAAAGTGTGTCCAAAGGATGAAAGCAAGAGGCAACAAGTGCAAGACATCGGCATGATTGCCATGATCATCCTTTCTCACCACCCAGTTTTGTTTATGAGGGAAGCAGCGCATATTGTTTTAACCCCAAAGCCATATACTATAGCAATAAACTTAAAGGTCATGTTGGCTGTTTTCCTATGGTACCCTTAGCAGAGTTAAACCTCACTGACTTCAGTGAACTGAGAAGTGTTGAACTCGGTTCAGGATTGCAGTGTTCATCTTCTACTGAAGCAGTTCAGTCAGTTTGGGGTGGGAGGCCTGTTTGACTGATGGGCAAGAGGTAATCTGCACCAGATGCTTGGCTGGGAAGATCTGCTAAGACAAAGGCTAAGCCATGTCTGTAAATCCATGATGTTGCTACTAGCCACAGAATCTCAATTTTTATGAAAACTTAAAAGACAAGTCATTTCCCATGAGTATGAGGAAACAAACTAACAGCGCATAAGTCAACAGTGAGATCTCAGTAGGAAAAACCACTGAGTAAGATTTCCATTGGTGATGGTTGGCATTTCTGTGTCTAACAGAAGCTTCCGCTTTGCTCCCCATAATTAAACATATGCAAAATAATCAAAGCTGTAAAACAAGAATTGTACACGCACACTCAATTTGCATGATCTACAGCACAAAATTAATTTTACTTCCATCAAAATCTGGCTTGCCTGGATAGGGAAAAATGATTGCCCTGAGTATACACAGCTCTAAATAGAAGGTGCTACTGAGTTGCAAGCAAACTCATGTCCTCTCCATCCTTGATGCGATCAGGGCAAGAGATGAGCAGAGGCGGTTTGATATTGCCTTCCTCGGCATAGCAATTCCTGTTTTCCTTGGTGGTCTCCCATCCAAGTAATGACTGTGACCAACCATACCTTGTTCCCTAGCTCAGATGAGCCCTGGCTGGTAAAAAGCAGGTGCAGGGTACTAAAGGAGAGCACACTGGACATGAGAAGTGGAAAGTGGGCTCAAGAAAACAAAAGGACTGTCTATGATTTCTGCAATTTACACACAATCGCCTGGCAATTCAGGGGGAAATTTTATATATAAACTCTGCTAAAAAAGGAACACACATTGAAGACTGAGAATCACTATGAATCCAAAAAGAACAAGGTGATAGTGCATTAGTAAGGGGACAATGGAAATATCAAAAGCCTTATGAATGCCAGCGTCTAATCAGCTTTACTCAGTATAGTTGTCTGTAACTAGAGATAGGATAAGTGCTTCAGAGAGCCCAGAGCCACAGAGAAGAATCTTACCTGTTTGCCTACAATGAAGGCTTTTCCACCATTATTCTGAGCCAGAAGATTCTCAAAAGGACGCAGCTCCCCTGGCAGGGCCTCAACATAAGGGGCTTTGCCATCCTCCTGCCAAGGGAATGATCAGAATGAAAAACACACTCTCTGCTCCCAAGTATCTCCCTCCCTCCACTCTGACTACCATGAGGAAGAGCTGGGCAGGAAGAATAATCAAATGAAGACAGGCTCAGAATTCTACCCTCTGGGAGGGGGATACCTCCTTAGGGCTGTTCTACCTATATTCTCAGCCAAAGGAAAAAACCTAACCAAATGATGGTGAACAAATAATTTCACCCTTAGTTAACTGGAGTTTATATTTTATTTTTCAGGCTCTACTATAGAAACACAAACTTCAAGGCTGTTTCCCCACTATCAAATTCCACAGCCTTCAGCACAGACTATGAGAAAAATTCAGCCAACTTACATAGTTCTGATAGATGAGGCGAGCATATTTCACACGCAGGTCCTCCACGCCATCATTCACCATGTCCAGCAGCGTTGCTTCCCGTGCATCTTGACCATAGAGTCCTGAGCAGCAGGATAAAAGGGTTGGCAAGTTTATGTCCAGCCAGAGACTCCCTCTCACATGCAGACGTGCAAACACGCACCTTGAGGGGACCTAACAGAGTTGTTTTTCTGTCAGGAGATAAAGAACCTACAACTGTATAGTGTGTTCCAATTTTGCACTGGCAACTGAGTCTAGTGTGATTGTGCGGCTAACACCCTTGGGGCTAACACTCCCTGTTTGGTAGATGTTTACTTTTTTCCCTTATCTGTTACAGATGTTCACATTTTCTTCTTATCTGTTACAGATTTGTCACTTTATTTATGTATGTATTTATTTAATAATTTGGATTTATTAAACTGCCCACCCCCAAAGGACTCTGGGCAGTGTATAATAAAACTTCAGTTAAAATACAACATAAAATTTTAAAAGCCACAACAACCACAACAACCTAAGAACAAAACCATCAGATGGCAAACATTCTGTGTTCCAAGAGCAGTAAACATCATGATCCCTATCAGTGTAGGGAATAACTTTATGTTATTTTATACCTTTGATGTTTCATTGCCTTTTTATATGTATGCCTTTATAACTAGTTCAAATAAATTCTACCACCACCTACCTTACTGATATTCCTGCCAACCTCACCCTGGAGACAAATTTACACGCAGCAGCTCCCTTGCAGGAAAAAGCAACATATACACAGACCCAATTCCCAAAGGTTATTCCCTTCTGTCTCCATTCTACATTACCAAGACTCACCATGGTTCCGAGCCAAGTGACGTAGAATAGCATTTGACTGGTACAGAATGAAGTCTCCGTCTTGAAATCTAGGCAACTGCCCAAAAACCTGATGAGGACGAGAAGGGGGTTAGTTATGGAACATTCTTCCAATGTTCCCAAATGAGGTAGAATCAGAGTGGGGTGAGGATACAGCTTCTAATGCATCTCAAGCCAGGTCAAAGAGCCAGGCAGAACTTGTTTCTCACGTTTCCCTCCTCACCCAAATAAAATTCAATGCCAAAAACAGTATAACTCACACATGATTTCTTGAGGTCTCCTTTCTGCCATATTTCCCCAGTCACCACATCCTCTGTCCACTCCTGACCCTGGTCAGCCAGCAGAATCCGTGTGGCCTCACAGCGTCCTAGAAGAAACAGACCCAACAGATTATTCATCTGAGTCCCTTTCACCTGAAGCATAATTCCACTGGTTCCCTCTGTGAACATGCAACATTTGGCAGGAAAACAGCACTGCCTGCCACACAGGGGGAACCTGTGGAATTATACTTCAGGTGAAAGGGACTCAGATGAATCAGATAGGGTCGTGGTACAAATAACAAGTACAGAACATCGGGCTAAAGGACACGAAATAAAGACTGGAGAGCAACAATTCAACATTGCCTACAAGCACTTATAAACAGGTCAACATATACTAAAGAGCTCAAGAGCAAAGTTACAAACTCTCTGTAGAACTTTATACTATTCAGTACTATAACATCAGATTGGGACCTAGCTGAAGATACACATAGTTTCTAATTTCATAAGTTATTTTATAATGTAAGATTTAAAACACAGACAACCACCCCCCCCCCCGACCTTCCCTCTTTGTAATTTGTTTTCCTCTCACACTTTCCAAAAAATGTAATGAATTCTATTTGAACACATATGCCTGTTAGCATCACTTCTACTATGAACCTTACTTGGACATAAGTCCCAGTAATGTTCATGATACTTATTCCTGAGTAAATGTGGTTAGTTTATTCATCCCATGATACCCTTTGCTGTTTCTCTTGTTGTCAGGATTTAAGATATTAGTACCTTAAGGGAGGATCATGTAACTGCATAAAACACCAGATATATTACAAATCATCACTATCTTCATCATGAGGAAACTACTCACAGTAACCCTGCCTGTTTATATGATGTCTTTATGAGAACTAATTTCTTGGTTGTTCCAGTTCTGGGCTGAGTAGTCTTCAGCATGGCAGCAATACAGAACTTGAGCAAGTAGCCAGAATGGGTGGGTGGCTAGGAGGTAGTGTCCAGTCTAATAAAAATGTAATCCCATCCCCCAAGCTCCAGAATCATTCTCAATTTAAACTGTAACTGAACCAGGCTACTCTGAAAATCCACTGACCTATTGGCGGCATTTGAGTTTCTACCAAGTATGAGGCAAATGGGCCTTGGTTAACATGGGTGAAACTCTGCCCCTGAGTAGGCCCATTTCCGTCCTGGAAAGATTCTTCAAGGAGATGTTATGTTCCCCAGTACAAGGTTGCCAAATAAGTACACTGAGAGCTTACAGATGTAAAAGGCAGGGTATGCTTGTCTCATTCCACTCACACACACACACACACACACACACACACACACACACACACACACCCCACCACTATCGATAAAACAGGTTGTTGCCTCCAAAATATTCCTGCCACACAATCCCACCAAACTCAATAAGGTTTATGATCCAGTGTGCATACATATACTTAAGACTACAAATTAGCTGCTCCATGTTCCCAGCCTTCCCAACCAAGTAGTCTTTCTCAGGTCTTAGTAAGACTCTGCCCTATTTTCTTTCCGCTGCAGCCATTAAAAGATAATTCCCTACGTGCGCCGCCTCTGGTTGCCCATCACTCACCACGTACAGGGAAGTAGGTGATTGTGTATTTGCCAGGCACTAGAAAAAGGGAAAGGGAGAAAAAGACAGCAGAATTAGCAAGACCCGCTCTCCCTTAGCAGCCGAGGACGCTAGAATAAAACCACGCTGGGGGGGACTAGGAAGCAACACTAGGTCAGCCCCCACCCACCATCACGAGCCCCGTCGCCCGAGAGCTAATCTTGGGCTAATCATGTTTATCTCATAAATCATCCCCCACCCTGAAACAGATTTCGTCCAGATGGCCGGGGGCGGGAGGGGATTTGCACTCACTGCCGAATGCTCGACGCTCGAGACAAACCCCGAAGAGATTCTCCTCTCCTCGAAACAAGGCAGCGCAATCTCTGCAGGGAAAATGCTGACTCACGCTGGATCAGCGCCTCCTTAAAGACACAGGAGTACGAAAAGAAGCTTTTCCAGCTGGATTATTGCTGACCGAAGTTCAGCTCCGGGTCCAGGGTTCTGTTGGTTACAGTATTAGAGCGTCATCTTGGGGACTGTGAAGGAATGAGAAAAGGAACGCTGCCTTTGAATCTAAGCTGACTGAGCTTTCTTCATGTCGTACGGTCGTTCCTGCACGGCTCAAATATCACGGGAGGTGCAAAATCAGTTTATTCTAATTTATTCTCCCCCGAGCCGCCTGATCTCTTAATCTCTGTCATGTCAGTTTTCAACTCTGCTGAGTCGCCGACCGTTGCAGCCCTTCCTTCCCAAAAACGTTCCCCCAAGCAGGTGTTCTGCTCATGGCATCCAACAGGTGCCATTTCGCTGGAGTTAGTCAGGAGTGGAGTGCCAAAATGTCCCCGCTTTCTTTTCTGTACAGGTACTGGTTGTTCAGAGTGTATAACTAGGGAGATGTGCACTTTGGGCCAAATGTTTGTGGGCATATGGGAGGGGGGGAGTCTCTCGTTTTACACAAAAATGTGAGAACGTGAGTGGGAATGTGATGTGATGCTGTGCCCCATTTTTTTCCCCTGCCGCTTGCCATGTGCATTCAAGCTGCCGGCCAAAAACAACAGCCAATCAGAATGAGGGACATTGGGGATGTTTATGGATGTTTGCAGTGTAAATACAAAAGACTCAGGGTTGTACAAAACAAAGTGGAGTATTTCCTCCCAGTCTTCACTTGATTCCTTCACATAAACGGGCAGCCAAGCGAAGGGAGGAACCGGGATAAAATAGACCCAGATTGTAAGATACTGGTTGTAACCTTGTATAACTGTGCCATGCAGAAACTGATGTAGATCTATTACTTTTAAGAGAGTGCATGGTGAAAGTCGGCTGGTTCAAACATACGCATAGGCGTAGCTAGGGAAAATGGAGCCCAGTGCAAAATCTGAGTTTTGCACCCCTCCCACCAATGGGCAGCCGCTGTGATGCTGGAATTCTTTAAGGTGGATTTAAAAGGAGAATCTGGGCTCCCTAGTTTAAACACCATTGAAAGTGATGCTGTTTTGGGGTGGATTCTCCCCTACCCTGAAACAGTATAACTTTTAATGTTTAAACTGGGGACCTCACTTTCCCCCTTTAAATCCATGCCGAAGGGGGTGGATTTAAAAGGAGAATCTGGGGAAATTTGGAGGGTGCTTGCTGTGAGGCATGCATTTGTTAAGCCAGCAGCACCAAAATTTCAGGGTATCTTTAGGAGACTCTTCTGATAATACCACCCAGGTTTGGTGAAGTTTGGTTCAGGGGGTCCAAAGTTATGGGGGTTCAGGGGGTCCAAAGTTACACAAAGGTGTAGCCCCCATCTCCTATTAGCTCCCATTGGAAACAATGGGGGATGGGACACCCCTTTTGGGAGTCCATAACTTTGGACTCTCTGAACCAAACCTCACCTAACTTGGGTGGTGTCATCAGGAGAGTCTCCTGAAAAATCTCTGAAATTTTGGTGCTGTTAACCTAAAAATTGCACCCCCTGCAGGCCAAAAACTGGAAAAAACGCTAACAAATTAAAAACAAATGAACTTGCAATTTTTGCACACACACACACCCCCCCCCCACAAGGGGGTGCCCGGTGCAACGTGCTCCCCCGTCCCCTGGTAGCTTTGCCTCTGAACATAGGGAGAGGGTTGAGAAGGGGGCAGCAGCACTCTAAGATGATAAAATGAACATCAAAATTTGTGGAGGGTCGCATTTCTAAGAGCTGGAATGTTTATCTCAGCTTATGGCTCTGGCGCCAAATGTCTTTTAAAATAAAATAAGGTGTATTGGAGAGGTAAATGGGATACTAAACTAAGCAGTAGATGAAGGGAATGGCAGGCAAAACTTTTTATGCTATTACAGGCTTTCATAGAGATATTTTTCAGAAAGGTAAATGATAGAAGCAAATTCCATGGACAAGTTTATGCCAATGCCCTAAAACAATCACACAGGGAATATATATTTAATACTGATTGTAAGAACCACTGTGAGCCATTTGCTAACAAAACTTTCAAGAGCAATTGATTCAAGACTTCATGGGTTATGGAACAGCATGTCATTTATCAATAATGTTAAGCTGTATAGTAGCACAGGAATCAGCAGGCACCTTTAAGACTAACCACATTTATTCCATACCAGGCTTCTTCAAATGTGTAAGAAATAAAATTATTACATAGACATTTGTAACCAAATTTGCAGGGGGGAGGTTAAAAAAGGGGGAGGGGCAGGATTTGTGTCTTTCAAGTGTGAGCCCCCTGTGTAGTGTAGTATACTACCCAGTGGACCAGACTGATTAAATGCTGAGAGAAGTCACAATTTCAACTAGGCAAATTTACTTTCTTATACTGGTTCTTTGATGATCTTATGCTCTTTTGATATTGTTTATCTGTTTGATTTTAAAGGCTGGAGATCCCTGAGCCATCTAGTCCAAGCCAGAAAACTCAGACCATGCGAATAAAAAACTAAAACAGTAAGTAAGCAGAGAACATAAGAACATAAGAACAAGCCTGCTGGATCAGACCTGAGTCCATCTAGTCCAGCACTCTGCTACTCGCAGTGGTCCACCCAATGCCTTTGGGAGCTCACTTGCAGGATTTGAAAGCAATGGCCTTCTGCTGCTGCTGCTCCTGAGCACCTGGTGTGCTAAGGCATTTGCAATCTCAGATCAGGAGTATCAAGATTGGTAGCCATAAATCGACTTCTCCTCCATAAATCTGTCCAAGCCCTTTTTAAAGCTATCCAGGTTAGTGGCATCACCACCTCCTGTGGCAGCATATTCCAAACACCAATCACACGTTGCGTGAAAAAATGTTTCCTTTTATTAGTCCTAATTCTTCCCCCCAGCATTTTCAATGTATGTCCCTTGGCTCTAGTATTGCGAGAAAGAGAGAAAAATTTCTCTCTGTCAACATTTTCTACCCCATGCATAATTTTATAGACTTCAATCATATCCCCCCTCAGATGTCTTCAAACTAAAGAGTCCCAAATGCTGCAGCCTCTCCTCATAAGGAAGGTGCTCCAATCCCTCAATCATCCTCGTTGCCCAGAGGGGGCTAGAATTTTTTCCTTTACTGTGTTAGTTTTCTACTTTCATGGTCTTTTTGTGCAAAGGAACAATTAAAGCTGGAACCACTCACTCACAATCCTGCAGACCATTTTACTACCTCATGGCTCTTCTTGTCATTCTCCTGTATGTCTGATCTTGCCCAAGACAACAGTTCACCATATTGCAGGGGTTTCCTCCCTGTTATTTCTTCTCAATCTGTATTACTATGAATGAGAGATTCCCTCCACCCACCTCAGCCACAAATTCTCATGAAATGGAGGCTGGGGTCTTTACCAAGCTTTCCAATGATGCAAAATGGTGATCTGTGCTGTTTTCACACAGAGGATCTGCTCCAACTCAGCTGTCAAACTGAAGCAGGATTTTTTAGAGCATACACATAGTGTTGTCTTCCAGCTGTTCTATTTCATTTGTTTCTGTGGTATCACATCTTTGCTGTGATGTTCCCAGAAGCTTTGGTCCAACTTTTCCAGAGAGACCAAAGCCAAAGTAGGTTTGCCCTCAATCTGTACAAGAAGTGCAGGTATCCAAATATCCCTATTCACATCCAGCACCAATTTCCCTCCCTATCTATCCCTTTGTGCCCACCTGTCCTCTTCACCATCAGTGGTGAGCTTTTAAAAAAAGATCATTAGTAGATATATTTCTATAGCATAGCAATATAGGAATATACTGCTGACTTTTTTAAATTACTGGGAGCATGATAGGCTCTAGTGAGTAAGGAGGGAAAGCTGGAGAATTACTACATGTGGACACTCCATTGCTGCTGCAGTTAACAATTCCAGTTGACATCTGTGTCCTTTGCAAGGTTTAGGTAACAGATTTGGACTGTATTCATATATGGTTGGCTATTGTGCACTTATTAAGTTATAGTAATTATACCTGTGTGGACAAGACAACCCAGTACTGAAAGACTACTATAGTGGGTCAATAGCATGATATCCAGCAATTTTTGAGCTTTTTTTTTTTTACAATTTATGGAAGTTTTAAAAGATTTTTAAGCCAAAAAAGTGCACTAATATTTTTGAAGTTATGGGTCCTTTAATGAGAGGCTTAGGCAGATTGTGTGAAAACACATGCTTTTGAATTTAATGTGAAAAATAAACTTTTATGTGACATTCCCTGTCTTTTATTTATTATCCATGACAAAACTTTAAAAATAAAGCAAAGTCCAACTGTGGGAAGAATTGTGGTAGAGGCTGTCCATCAGTGATTTAAATTATCCTCAATAGGCACTTGTTTATATCTCCTTTGCACCTATCTATATCTGCAGGCTGCAGAGAAAGACCCCAGAAATAGTGACAGAATTCAATGGGTAGAACAATGGGAACAACTGAAATGTCTTTCACTTAATGGGATGAATCAATAACTAGAGTGGAGCAACCTTGCCAGCCATCTTTGTCTGTATTGCCACATTTTAACACACATTTTAAAAAGTAAATTTCCACACATTTTTCCGCTGGGTAAACTGGTAGTCTGTATTTGCCAAGTGTTGTTAGATTTTGTGAAATGCTTGGTCTAGGCATGTTTTCTTCTAGAGAGGTTTCCTTTAAGAGCAACATAATTGGCAGAGATGAGGAAGCATTATTTGTTAATTTACTTTATCTGGCACTCACCATTCTCCACAATGAAGACCCAAAGCAGCGTACATTCCCTCTTTTCCATTTTACCCTCACAACAACCCTGTGACGTAGGTTATGCTGAGAGTGTGTGAATGGCCCAAGATCACCTTGCAAACACATTGCTAGAACCTTTCCAGAAACTTTGCAGTCCTAGCCGGTTATCATTTTACCAGAATTTTAGAAACATTAGTAATGTTATAGGGATGTGGCAACTACCACTTAAGTTGGCAAAGTCAAGCGTCTTCCAGTGGTGTAAGGAAATGGCAGCCATGAAATACTGACCAAGAAAAGCACATCGAAAACCTCTATGTGAATGTTCCATTGCTGCTATGAATTCCTTTGCATTCACTTCAGCAATAAATTCACAACAGGTAATAATTGCTATGTGTGGATGCAGCTACATATATTCCCTTCCCAAGATTATATAATACAGGCCAGTTTTTCCATCTTGGCAATCTGTCATATTTGATTAAAAACATTTCTGTTCCAGTATTACATTTTGTTTGTAGAAGTATAAACAAGATTTGCTGTTATAGACTTTTGTATTTTTGTCTCTTTTTTGTTTGAGTCTATTTTGTTTGAGTTCTAACTGCTTAGAAACAACACAAGGACAGCACAAAGACCTGACTTCTGTCATTCATGCTTTGGTGAATTTTAGATTAGAGAGCTTCGACTCTTGAAAGCTTATACCCTGGAAATCTTGTTGATCTTTAAGGTTCTATTGCAAACCAATAGGGCTACCCACCTGAACCTAGATTAGATTACCATAATGGATGTTACACTGGCCTGCCCTTAAAGAAAGGACAGGGAGAAAGAGGAAGCTTGCTATGCCTTTGTAAGAGGGAGAGGTAGTGATTTGTTCCCCTGTCTAGTTGCCCCCTCCCCAGCCTGTGCAGAAGATTTCAATTGATGGGCAGGTTCTGGTGGGAATAGGTGGCCTGTAAATCAGGGATGGAGGGAGAGGAAACTGCCTGCTGTACCCCCTGCCCTCGACCCGCCTACACCCCAATCCGCCCCTGTCCCTGGGAAGGGAGTCTGGGGGGAAAAATTTTCACCCCCACATGATGCCGTGCATAATTTTATAGACTTCAATCATATCCCCTCTCAGACATCTTCTCTGAGACGTCTGACTGGCCTAAAGCCAGTTCTTGCAAACCCTTTCCTGAACTGCTACATTCTATGACTAATCCTCTTCTACTAGCCACCCTTAATCTCGTTACCTTATATTATGCCTTTGTCTTTCCCACTCCATTCTACAGTGCAAAGTTGGGTGGGGACTGGCTCCCTTCTGTAAAATTCCAAGCACACCACCGGTGCAAAGTAATGCTGTTGATAGGAATAACTGCAGCAATAGTAGGTGAAGAGGAGGTGACCAACCACTGCTTTACTCTAGCATTATTAGCTGGGGACATGGATGGACAAGCTGTTGTTATGACATAGCACAGCCTCAGCCAAGACCTTGGAGATATGATGCCTCGTGAGAGGTAACCTATTCATGAACTTGCATTGGCTTCTATCTCTCTCTTGGGCATTGTTACTTCCTTTCCCATCTGTTTCATTTGTTTGCCCAAGCTTGTTTTTGGTTTGCAGATGGTGTCTCCATTGGGGGAAAGTAGGATGATTGATCTAATAATGAACTATGTTCAATTTGACTGATGACAAACAGCATTACTTTGGAATCCAAACGTTTAATTCAGGAAGTTCACAATGATTGTGCTTTAAAGTTTGAACTGGGGAGATTCTTTGGCAAATTATTAATTGTTATGTCTTTTTAAAATCGGGGGGGGGGGGAGAAGGTTGTGTGTGCTCATTTTACCACCATGTGCACACATTTTTTAAATTTCCAAATTGTATGTTGCATAATGTTTCTACAATTAATTCAATTCATATACAAATAAACTTTAGGTTCCAATCCAGTTGGAATTGGTCACATTTGATTTCAATGTGAAAAATTAATCACAACATACATTAATCACAACATACTGTTGATTTGAATGAGACTCAATGCAACCAAAATTTGCTGGGTTGGGGCTACAGGATCTAGCAGCATACTAGATGCTTCATAATAACTAAAGCAGCATGTCCCAGCTCCCTGGAGATTATGATCTTTAAAACAACAACAAACAAAGCTTGTCAATTTCATGCGGCTCTTGTACTTAACTGCAATTTGTGAAATTAATAATGTGAATTGACTAAGTATGTACAGTCTTGGGTTTCACAGGGGTCCCAAACTATAGGACTGGGAAATGGTTCAACACATAAAGTTATTTTATAAAGTCAGACCATTGTCTACCAAGTATTATCTAATTTGGTAGCCAAAACAGACATGTACAGCCAGGCCAAATACTGCCCCTCTGAGACTGTTTTGAGTTTGCAAAATGGCGGGGGTGGGGCAGTGGCGTAGGGGGATAAAATGGTGCCTGGGGCAAAATGGCTCCTGTGCACCGCCCCTCGCAGCCCTGCCCCCCACGACACCACCTCCTGCAGCACTGCCCCACTTACCTTTTTTGCCAGCTGAAAACGGGGCAAGTTGGGGGTGTGGGACCAGGTCTGGAGAGGTGGGGTAAGGGGCGGGGACGGTGATTTTCCACCCCCCACGGCATCCACCTGGTGCATGGCGCCCCCACATAGCTACGCCTCTGGGGTGGGGGTAAAGCCTTTTCTCTTCCCTGTGCCACAGTCCTGATCCTGTGATGCCTAGGAAATTAGTTTTCAGCAGCTGCCCTTTGATTCAGGGGCATGAGTGTCGGGTCTGAAGAACTCCAACCCAACTTGTTTAAAAAGTCATGACTAGACTAGTTTAGCCCTGATGGACTGTAGCACTCCCAGGTCTCAGTCAGAGGTTTTTCACATCACCTACTATTTGATCCTTTTTACTGGAGATACTTTGGATTGAGCCTGGAACTTGCACCAAACAGATGCTCTGCCACTGGGGACAGCCACAGCCCACAGAGGAAGAAAGTGTATAATAATTTTCTCCATGTCTCTTCAGCAGTTTGAATTGGATCCCTAAAGCATCAGTTCATTTAGAAGGGAAATAGATTAGTAAGGTGCTTGTGCCTCTGATACCAATTGAATTTAATTAGTTTGATTTGATAGGCCACCCCCACCCCCACCTTCCAGGCTTGGGGTGGCTAACATCATACTACTAAAATACATATACACAGCAAACCATTTAAAAGTTTTAAAAACATTCTAACAATCTAATAAATCCAGGAGAAATACAACTATTCTTTAAGGGTGTGTCATGACACAGGACAGGTAATCAAGAAATAAGAAGGGAAAAAATTGAAAGAGGGGGGAGGGGAAGAAAACAAAGGAGGGAGAAGGGAAACAGAAGGGGGAGGAAAAGAGGGAGAAGGAGGCCAGATGGTAATTTTGGCTGCCTTAGGCATACACCTGGTGGAACAGCTCTTCGTTGCAGGCCCTGTGGAATTATGTAAGATCCTGCAGGACCCTGATTTCATTAGGCAGAGTGTTCCACTGGGGCCAGGCAGGGCTGAAAAAGTTTAGGCACAAAACCCTTAGCAGTCTGGGCCCCATGTATCTTAGGGACCGTCGCTCCTGGAATATTCCCCAAAGAGCACCTAGATCTGTGATTAACCACTTGCTGATGGTCCGTGACCCCAGAGATATTCTGCTGGCAGCCAAATGTCTCTGGGGCCAGGGACCAGCAGTAAATTGTTATTTGCAGATCTAAGTGCTCTTTGGGGAATGTTCCAGGAGGGACCGTCCCTAAGACTCGCGGGCCCCAGACTGTTAAGCGCTTTATACATAAGTACAAGCACCTTGAACCTTTATATGTAAGTACAAGCACCTGGAGCCAATGCAGCTGGCAGAGCACTGGATGGATGGGTGCCCATCATGGCCTGTCAGGAGTTTCACTACTGCATTTTGGATCAACGAGTTTCTGGAGCTGGCGCAAGGGTAGCCCTGTGTAGAGCATGTTGCAGAGGTCTAATCTGAAGGTGACTGTTGCGTGATTACTGTGGCAAGATCAGACTGAACAAGGCAGGGCACAAGCTACTTCACCTGGTGCAGATGAAAAGATATCATATGATCTGTGTGCACTACCTGGACCTCCATAGTTCAGTCCAGGAGCACACCGAGACTGCTAATGAAAGATGCCGTTTTAAGCTGAATTCCATCCACGGTTGGCAGCTGGCACTCCCCACCTGACCCACACTGGTCCTCCATCTTTGATGGATTCAGTTTCAGTGATCTCTCTTGTATCCATCGAACTATGGCCTCCAAACAGCTGGCCAAAACATCTGGGGCAGCCTCCAAATGACCTCTCATCATCAGATATAGCTGGGTGTCATCAGCATACAGATGACAGGCCAGACCAAACTCTCAGATTAACCTGGAGAGGGGTTGCATAAAGATGTTAAACAATATTGGTGATAGAATCGCCCCTTGTGGGACTACATACACCAACAAGTGAGGAACAGAAATCCTCTCACCAATGGCTACCTTCTGTCCCTGACCCTGGAGAAATGAGCACAGCTACTGTAAGACTGTCCCTTGAATCCCCACAGTGACAAGGCTGTTAGTCAAGATGGTGTGATCAACTAAGTCAAACTCTGCTGACAAACAATCTGGTCATAGGAACCTGTTCTTTTCTGTGGGTCTCAAACTGAAGTTAATGAGTGGTGGTCAATAAAGATACAGTATATGCCAGTTTCCATCCATTGCTGCTTGTGAGCTCTGCATTTAGAATCCATCAACAGAACAGTGAGACGTGACTACTTTCCAGCCTGTGGTATGTGAGAGAGGCACAATCCCAGATATGCTAAATTGTGCCAAATGGGAGGTGAATTCATGCATGTCTGCTGCCTCTTCCTTTTAAAAAATCCCATTTTTTGTAACTTGTTCTCTTTTCTTTTTAATGTTGTTTCTCCTTTTTAATTGACCTTTAATTGCTGTGCCCCTTCATTTCCACAGCTGGAATACACCACTCTCCTCATAATCCTTCCTTATCTCACTCAAAGAAGTAAAGTATCCATTAACCCTCCTCTGACACATGTGCATGGGATATCATGCTATAATACTGTCTTTGAATGGTATTTAGGGGACTGTCAGGGAAAGGATACAGTGTGGTTGGGATGTACATTTTCTGGCTGATTAGATATGTCATTTTGTTTCCAGCACCCTAGTATGTGGTAGTATGTGACTTCATCATGCCTTTGGCAGCATTATAATAGTAGAGGAAAATCCCTGATAGGCATCAATTCTGTAGATGACGCTTTCCTAGTTTGGAGACAGTGATGAAAAAGTTATTGATCTTTCTGCTCACTGTGCCACTGTTAAAGAAACAGGAGACACATTCCTGCCTCCAGTAATAACCCAATAGGAAAGTTGATATTCTCTACAAGAAAATATGTTATTTAATCTGCTCTAGGAAAGAAAGATATTTCCTATCCCCTTGTGGGAGAGAGAACAGGGCTTATTTCCCAGATAATTCTTTCTGATGTTTCCTGAGCTGCAAGAGTGTTGAGTCTCAGCCCGTGCGTCTTGGCATTGTCTGCACTAGGTGGGGTCCAGTTACTGTCGTTGCTGGAGCTGAGCCAATTTGGTATTGAATAAATCATGAGATGTCTGCGCAGCAGCACTGGTGGCAGCTTTGCCAGGGTCCCTCGTGTCTGTCATCCTCAGGACTGGGGAAGCACCAAGTACCACAGGTGGGGCCCAATTTATCAAACTGATCAGGATCTGGCTGAGGGGTATGTTGGGGAAGAGGTCTTAAAGGGCTGAAACAAAAAGCCACAGGAATGGATACAGAGGGCGTAGGGAGGAAGGAAAGTCCTCAGAACTGTGGCTGAGGAGAGACTAAAGGGGGCCCAGAGGAAGGAAAATCAATTTAATGGTGGTGGGGTATCTGTAAGGTGGTGAAGAAGAGGTGAAAGACATGAAACAAGTTCATTTAATCCCAAAGGCATCTTTGCTGTCTTATTTCCTTCCTGCCTTCCTTCTGACAGGTGAGTACCAGAGAAACCAGGGAATCCTCCTGCTGCTCTATCTGTGTGTCTCGGCCTCTTGGGTTTCCAGCTGCTGGGGGTTGTTTTACCTTGTTTGTATCATTAGTGAAAAACGGATCCAAGCCGGGTCGTATGTCTGACCTAATAAGCTCAGATTCCCTCTCTATCCTCCTCCTTCAATCTCACTGCATGCAATAATAAGATGACTTGATTAAGTTTGCATGGTAGGCTGGGGGAGAGCAGTTGGAGAAGCAGATGCCTCCTTATTCCATGCAAGTCTGGGGATCTGTGGAGCACAGGGGTGGATCTCTTAAGAAGATTTGCAGGGGACAGGCCTAGGCCGAGAGCAAAGAGTAAAGGTGCCTCCAGGAGCAAAGGAAGTGAGCAAAAGAAGAGAGAGAAAGGTAGAGAGAAAGGAGCTGAGGAACAAGTCAAAGAGGCAGCCTGAGAAGGAGGAAGAAGAGGGAAAGAAGACTGTAGGGTGGAGTGGGACAGGGAGTGAAAGGGGAAGAAATATAGAAGGGTGTATGTTGAACCTCAGAACCAGGAATTTCAAAGCATGACAATCAGCTGGGAGGGGAGGGGAGTATGTGTTTGAGAGAGAGAATACAAGCAAGAAACTGTATGTGAGGAAAGTACAAGAGTAGTGTGCCAGTTCAGAATAGTTTGGCTACAAGGAGGAAACATTGCAGGAAGGTGGGCTACAGACAGCAGTGTGGAAGCACAACCGCAAGAGAAGACTTAGGAAGGCAGGATTGTAGTGAGACATAGCAGGCAGACATGGAAATGGGGCCAGCAGGAATAGAAACTGTCTGAAGGAGAATTAAAGGTAAAGGTAGCTTCTTGTGCAAGCTCTGGGTCATTTCTGACCCATGGAATGCGCCACATCACGACGTTTGCTAGGCAGACTGTGTTTACATAGTGGTTTGCAATTGTCATCCACACTTTATCCCCAGCAAGCTGGACATTCATTTTACTCATCTCGGAAGGATGGAAGGCTGTCAACTTTCAGACA
Organism: Sphaerodactylus townsendi; assembly: GCF_021028975.2. Lineage (NCBI taxonomy): Eukaryota > Metazoa > Chordata > Lepidosauria > Squamata > Sphaerodactylidae > Sphaerodactylus > Sphaerodactylus townsendi. Next base: position 71,809,993 of record NC_059426.1, on the reverse strand, counting down.
GCTACCCGAAACTGACTTCCATCCAGATTAAACTCAGGTTGTGAGCAAAGCTTTGACTGCAGTACTGCAGCTCACCACTCTGCTCCACAGGGCTCAGTTGAAGGTGAATTAAGTCTTACTAAAAGGGTAAGGCAGAGGGGTACCAAAAGCTTCAAGAGAGAAGAGCAGCCCTTTATTAAGTCTCAACATGTTCTTTTTTCTCCGGGAGACCCAACGCATGAGCAGTGAGGCACCAGAATTGCAGCCATCCCGTGCTCTCTCTCGAAGTGGCTTGCACCAGCGGTCCAAGAGTGGCCATTTCTGCAGGACAGGCAATCGGACCCAAGAAGAAGACAAGCTGCTCATGCAGCAGCCCAGGTCTAAGAGCACTTTGGAAGCAGCACCAACAGCTCCGTCTGTGGCCCTGTCTGGCACCCACCACGGAGTAGACGACAAAATGGCTGGAGCCAGCCCCAAGGATGAGCCGTTACAAGGAGCAGAAGGAAGAGTTAATTCATCTCACACAGAAGGATGTCCAAGCTTCTGGGAGATGGAGCCTATTCTCAACTCTGTCTTTGGGCAGGTAACTGGTGTGAGGGGAAAGGGGCATAGGACACATTGTAAAGTAACAGAGAAGATATCAAAATACAAGGTAATGGTTGAAAGGGGGGATAACTGTGTTGTGGGTTCTACGTAAGTGGGATGTTTTGAAATAAGGGATATTCCCCTCTGATTAAGGGGCTTTTGTAGCAGGATTCCAGCCAGTTTCTGTAGGAAATTAAACCCTCAAGCATATGGCTGATGAGCAAGTTTTCCACCCCAGAGCAAAATACTGATGTCCATGACAGAGGTGTAAGTAGAACTCCAGGCCTTGAAAAGGGGCCCTTGCTTATGACATAATCCTGTCCATCCCTTTCGATCCAAGGGAAGTCAGTTGGGAAACCTCCTAAGCCTGAAATCTGTAATTTAGGCATCAAGGCTATATAGTTACTAGCCTCCAGGAGGGGCCTAGATGTCCTCCAGAAATATAACCGATCTCCAGATTTTTACAGTAAGACTTGTTCAGTAGTGGAATCAGCTGCCTAGGGAGGTGGTGAGCTCCCCCTCATGAGCAGTCTTCAAGCAATGGCTGAATAAAAAATATTAAAATATATTTACCAGGGGTGATCTAGGCTGATCCTTCATTGAACCAGGGATTGGACTAGGTGGCCTGTATAGTCCTGTCCAGCTCTATGATTCTATGACTGCAGAGAGCAATTCCTCTGGGGAAAATGGCTGCTTTGCAGGGTTGACTCTATGTTATATCCCACTGAGGTCCCTGTCTTCCACAAACCCCATCCTCCGCAGGCTTCACTTTCGATTCTCCAGGAATTTCTCAACCAGGAGTTAGCAGCCCTAGAAGGTTAGCACCAGTGAAGGTTCTTTGCCATCCCCACAGCCTTTGAGGAAGCCTTGAAAGAAAGCAACTAACCTGGACATATTGATTGTACATGGTTGTTATAACAATGACTGAGATAATGTGTGTGTAAATAATCCCCAAGGAACTCATTTGTAATGCGGCAACCCACATCATACCAGCCTGCTCCTTTAATGAAGCCTCCTGAGCTGAACCAAGCCATAATATATTTAACACACACCACAATGGTCATTCAAAGACACAAAAATTAGGGGAGGTTGGAGATAGCAGGTGACTGTAGGACTAGCCCCAAAGGATTTGGGTGCTGTAGGAAGTTATTACTTTGGCATACACCTATGTTCAGAACAGAGAAAAATAAACTACAACACATTAAATAGAGAAAAATTCACTTCCATGTAATTTGACACCCATTAAAGTCTGGTGCACTATAACTCACTTATATGGTCAGGCCAGCCCTGATTGGCTGCCACTGTGGAGCAGCAACTAGGAGAAAAAGCCCCACACATTTACTAATGAGCATTAAGAGGTGGCATTGGAGGTAGGGCAAGCACATCTAAAACTCAGCAAGGGCACAGCCATTGACTACTAGCCAGCAGTACTTCCCTCAGGACAGCAGCCACACATGCAGGTCTCTTCATGTCTCTAATGCCACATCTTAGTGTCAACTGCTAAGGATGTGGGTTACCAGTTCTCGGATGGCACAAATCTGGAAAGGGATGGACCCAGCAGGGCTTGGAACCCATCCACCATGCATAGATGCATACCGCAAAGCTGAGGGAGAAGGAGGTAGGAAAGCTCAAATAGTGATGAAGGCTTTATAAGTTCCACCTGCTGTTGAATACATGAGTCAGGCTGAAAATTTTCTTTGGCATTTTCCCTTAAATTCTAAACACTTGTCTGCTTTGTTCAGGAGAAATTGAAAGCATGTCTAATTTTCATAAATGGATTGACATAGAGAAACCTCTCCAACCTCTCCATGATTTCTGGGCCTTTGTGTGTGCTAGATTTTTTTAAAGGAGAGGTAAAGGTCATGTGATGCTGTCATCTCTGCTACTGTTCAATGCAGTAAGGTAGTGAGGCAGAGAAATAATGACCCTTCATGCTCAGAACAGTAAGGCTTTTATCATACCAATTTTGTGGGGGAAATTTGAAATACATGTTAAAAGGGCTTCAAGCACTTCAAAAGAAATAATGGAGTTCTTTTATTTTTTGGAGGTTTTCAAGGAAAGTGAGCCCAGGCAAATGTGCTAAGAAAGGTGACCAGATCTAAATAGTGATTTAAAAACTACCCTGTAGAACCCCTGGCTGCTTTCATAGATTTAATTTCCCAGATCTGACTGTAAAGCAAATTAAAGTGTTCTTAAGATCAGTGCTTATACTTGAATTTCAAATGACTCTCTTCCCGTTTTTATCCTATGTTAACAACATTCACAAGTTCTGCATGAGAGATTAAAAGTTGTTCTTAATGTCACTGCTGATAATACCCTATGAGTCTATAAATACAGTGGATTCTACTAGCTGGTTCACTTATTGCAGCCAACCACTAAGTCTGACTGACACTCTGGGTACTGTATGCCCCCTACCTCGTTTCCCACTCACCCTTCCCCCGCCCAACAGCATTGTCAGAGCTCAGCAAGAGCAGCCACTCCCTAGAGCAAAGATTTGAAAAAAATCTCTGTGATTGTCACAGGAGATTATGGCCTTCCTACTCTTGGAGAGGGGAGATGCTGGTGGGCCATAATCCTTGATGACTGCCTGTATGTCTAAGCCTGATAGGGGCTTTGGAATGGAAGCAAGAAAGACGAAGCAGGGGTAGGACTCTGCTTCGTGGAGTGTGGCAAGTCTGAACAGTCATAAGGAAGAGCTGCTGGTCCCCCATTTTCTCCTTTAGCACCATCTATGATTGAGTTGCGTATAATCCTGAGGATTATGGCTCTGGCCCACGCCCTCCCCCTCCCCCGCTCTTTTCACTTTCCCTTAATATTCTGGAGATATTCAACAATAAAAACCCTGAAAATCCCCAAAGCGTCTAAACCTCCCAGGAAGAGAATCACTTGTTACTATTAAAAAACACCCTGCCATCAGTGCCAGCCGCCTCCAGCCCCATACTAGGCTCTGCAGGATGGGAGGGCCTTAGCAGCCATGGGCAACTGCACCAAAACCCCAGGCAGGCGGCTCTCCAAGGTAGGAGGGGAGGAGGGAGGGAGGGAGGGTGGCCCCTTTCATCATTATGTTGAGCCCTGCTGTGTTCCTGTGTGTCGCTCGTTCATCATGTGTCTGTCTATACTTCCTACATTTCTCAGACCCTCCATGTTGATCCCTGTCAGTGGCCAAAGTCTTGGGTTTAAGGCTCTGCTGTGCCCAAGAAGACACCGCAAAAATGTGGTATTTGATGGCTAGACCTCTCCAGTACCACATCCTCAACCCCCCAATCTCAGGTTCATGTGGCACTGTGGCAAATTCAGTCACCCCCAGGTTTTCACCCTAAGACACTAGATTAATAGAGTGAGACCAAGTATTTGCCTGTGTGCAGTTGGCCCAAAAGGTCCCTTCTTTCCATTCCTTGCCTACAATTCGTCCTCCTTAGATCAGTATCTATGTCATTTTTAATTCAAGCAAGACTCAGTATTATTCTGTGTCTTTCTCTCTCCATACCCCATCCTTTTTAGTAGGTTTTTTAAAAGGCCTGAGTTGGGGTAAATTGAGGTACAAAAAGACGGGTGTTCCCATGTTCAAGAGTATGCAGACACTGCAGGGACTGATTATGGCTATTCATGGCATTTTCTGTATTTCTGTATGTTCTTAAGAGTCAGTTTTTCAGCACCTGAAGCCGAGAAGAGTTCTGTAAATGCTGTATAAGTACTTTTTTGTATATCGGTGCCAAAGCATGAATTGAGCTGGGCATGCGTTAGTGTATCAGTGCCTGTTTATACATGTATATGAATTTTAAGAACATCACGTAGTGAGTAGAGATGATATGATGCAGTATCAGTGACAGGATATGAGGGAAATAATGTTGTCAGTTGTTCCAGGGAAGGAAACAAATAAGTATCCCCTGGAAAATGTTGATGTTAACTGATAATTAAATTAAGATACTGGCCATTCTAGAATGGGGTGGAGGAGTGGAAGACCAGGATCTAGATCTGGTCCTCCGAGTTAATTATTTAGGCCCTTGAACTCAATTGTAATTCAGAGAATGTGAATAGAAAGACAGATTCTGACTTGTAGAACCAATATTATTTCTTAAAAAAAAAAATAAAAGGCACCAGTACTCAAATATATACTCGCCCTGATTTCCACAAAATCACCCCAGATCCTTTGGGCTTCCCAAAAGATGCTAGTATTCTGTACCCGTCCTACTGCTACAAAAAGAAAAAAAAAGCACTGCTAGAACTATCACTATTGTGACTTTTCAGATTATTAAATATTATTATACATTATGACTCAGACAGGCTATTTGTAGGTGATAGGACATATTTATGTGTTTTTTTGGATATGTGTCATTCTTGGGGATGTAAGGGGGGTGAGTATGGGTCCTGTGGCTAGTTTGTGCTTCTGAGGCAAGCATGTTACAGAGACAGAGGTTTGAGTTTGGTATACTGGAAACATTGGGATAGGAGTGAGATCTGAGTAGGTTAATGCTAGTGTAATTTTCTGTCCTTTTCTCAGTAATCTTGACTGTGTTATTATCAAGCCACTACACGAGTCAGTTCCAGGGCATATTGGTGAACCTGAGGCAAGGTTGGGCAAGAGAGAAAATAACAAGCAATATATACATGCATGAGTGCCAGTTCCAGGAAATAGATTGGCCTTGCTTTTGTATGTGTCAAGGCAGACTTGTGTAGCAACATGTGTATATTTCTCAAAGAAGTGAAGGGAATGAGTGAAAGGCAGTGGGTAAATTCACATGATCATTTACTAAGGAACAATTAACCATGCTGGCTGTTCAGCCAGTTAGTAGCCACATCTGTATCCTCCATCCATATGTTGAGGAGAATTTCGTTTCACCTCTTGCAACTATTTAGAAATACAAATAATTTAGAGCCTGAAATGGGAAATGTCTTTGCCATGTGGGCTGATGATACCTACTTGGCTTGGGGCCTAAATATCTGAAGGATCTCCTTCTCTCATACACTCCTCCCTGGGACTTAGGATCAAAGGGACAGACCCTCCTGATTTCACATCAATCAAAGAAGCTTATTTGGTGAGTACACAAAAGATGGCTTTTTCAGGGGCAGCCCCACAATTATGGAGCAACTTCTAAGGTAGTGAGTCTGGCCCCCTTACTTTCAGTCCATAAGAGGCACTTAAAGACAGTTTTATTTAGGCCTGCATTTGATTAAGCTCCCTACCAGTCCTGGGTTGTGATTTAAAATTTGTTGTGATTTAAATGTGTTGTGATTTAAAATTTGGCCTTTAGTGTATTTTATTTTACATGCTTTGTTTATGTAACTTGAGCTCCATAAAGAAGAAAAGCTTCTGATAAGTGTTTTAGATAACTGAATCCATGTCAATCACTAGCTGTGACATGGCATTTTACTCACCAGAATGAGTGAGCACTCGCCACTTGGTTATTTGGTTTTTAATTGAGAGAAAATAAGAGGCATATTTACCCTATATATGTAGGTCAGTTTTATACTATTCATGATCGAATCACCCCTCAAGCAGTCATACTGTGGAAACATGCTGAGAATTCTCTGCTAAAGATCCATACAGATCTCCATGTACAGTTGATGACTATTCAGTGAGTTTAAATCAATAATGTAGACCTCCGCTGACAGACAGAAATAGCAAAGGAATGTTAGTGTAGGTCTTAGCTGGTGCTATGTGTGTATATGGTTACTGTATTGTATCCTAATGTTTGCTGCTATGGCACATTTCTGTGTGTGCTATTTGTAGTGTACATCACTTATCACTGGTACAGCACACTGGCTTACGTGTGTGGGTGCTACGAACAGAGGGGAATGACATGGCTTCAATCTTAGGGTAGGTGGATACCTCCACTCCAACATGGATTAAGGTGTGATGGCTGCTAATGGTTTGCCATTAGTTACTCATGGAGACTGTGTGCAGCTCTAACTGTAGTATTTACAGTGTGGGCTATGGTGCTGAGTCAGTGAGTTAAATTCACAGGGGAGGAATATAAGGCTTTTCAGGTACCTGTTTGAGTGCACTCCAATTCTTTGTCTTTATCCCTTCCTTAGAATATCCCGGGGGTTATGACCTTGGCTTTCATGCAGGCCTTGTGGGAAATGGGGGGGAGGGGATGAGGCACTGTAACCAGATTTAGCTAATTGCAAGCTATATCACAGGAGAATAAGCATCCTTCAGAAGCTCCAGGCTCTCCAGCCTCCACCAGCGACTTGGATGATATGATTGATGGCACACACCAGCCAGCATTGCAGAGTTATTCTGTGCTGCACGGGTTGGTGGGGCCAGCCTGCATCTTCTTGCGCCAGAGCATCGCCATCACGCAGATCGTACGTATTGTGCTTCCAGCATCTCATTTCTTATACAGCACATCACATCATGGTCTCTACCACAGTCTGGTCTCTATGTTCTGCCACTGCACATAGCCACTATGCTACCTCCTCCCACTACTCAGTGGAGAATTCTGTACTGAAGTATAGTTCAGGTTTTTTCATGCATCACCATTTCCTCCATGGAATGTAATCTGTACATAGGAATAAGTATGTACACTTTAGCATATTAAGTGCAACATAAGTGCCATAAGTATGCAGCAGGCAGTTGATATGTGCAGTAGCTGTTTCATCCATATATTTGTGAAAAAAATATTAATGCCATAGCATATAAATCTGTTCTTGCATGGAGACTGGATAGTAGAGAGGTTGCTTCATTGAACCCTTTTTCCATATGATAAGAGATAGTAAATGGTCTGTTTTGATGATAACGATGAATAATACTTAGTAGTAATATAGTGTTCTAAAGAGTTCAGAGTGCTTCACATCCATTATCTTGCTATGATCCTTACAACAACTTTTTAAGGTGAATTAGTGTGGTGGGTTATTGATATAGTGGCTAGTGTGTTGCTCTAGAGCTGGGGAGACCTGAGTTGTACCTCGGCTCAGCAGTGAAGCTTATGTGTGATTTTGGACCAGTCACTATCTCTATCCTTAACCAACCTCCCAGGGATATTGTAAGAATAAAATCCCCCCCCACACTTCCCATCCCCCCCCCCCACACACACACTTTCCATACTGGAGGAAGGATAGTGTAAAAATCTAATACATAAATATTGAGGATGAGGTGTGTAGGGGAAGGTTAGGAAAGAATGAGACTATGACAGAGTCCGGGTTTGAATGATGGACATCCTGATTAGCTTCTCCGGGTTTTAACCATTCTGCTATGCCAGCTTTCAACCACAGGACATACATCTTCACATCAAGAATCTGTGACTAGAAGGGCAGCCTTCACAGATTTTTTTCTGCAGTGAACGAGGACTTCCCATCATCTGCAGTCATATTTTGAAATGATACTGCATGGGACTAAATTTTGGTGCAGCATCTATTTGAAATCCTGGGCAAGTTGATTTAGGAATAAATTCTACTGAACACAGTTTGTGGTGCAGGTAAATATGCAAAGGACCATGCTTCAGAAAGGGACTAGAATTCTAAGAAGGAATAGGCTGGAGAAGATTATCAGTCTAAGGAAGACAAGAGGTGACACGAAAGGACAAAGCGGCCACTAATTTTACAGCCCTTTCTATCTAACTGCTTGCCGCCCCTTCTGGGTCTTCTTCTCAGTTCCTTTGTACATAAGACATTGCACATTTGGCAGGCAGTACTAGGCCACAGAAGGGGTGGGGCTATTATTCTTTTAAACCAGTCTCTATTTTCCTTCTTTTGCCAGGACAGAGACCTGCGACCAGAAGAGATCGAAGGTAACATGACCAACATCATCACCGTGTTTTTCTCTATGGAAGGCCAGGGCTGTTGTCCACTGTCATTGCACAATAAGTGACCATGCCACTTCATTTTTTCTCATGGCTTGGTGCAATACTAGCCCAGGGGATCTAAGACAACCCAGGCACTTCCAAAGTGGTGGTTTGCTGATTTAGGCATCCTTGCAAAATGCATACCATCCAAGCTGTCCTTTTGGTAGTTAACACTGCAGATTGGAAGAACCTCAGGATCTTGATCATGGTTCCGTCAATATGAGGGAAATATGTTTTTAAAAAATCTCTGCATCATGTACTCTTTACCCAGGTGTGGCTTCTTGAAAGTATGAGACTTGGCTTCACTCAAGTATGAGACTTGGGTATTTCCATGTATCAGGTCCTGAAACAGGAAACTCCAGTGCTCTTCTAGACACATCCATAGCTACTATCTCGCTAGAGAAGATTTCAGGTCCAGTTCCAAAATGAGACAGGAATGTTGTTGAAGCACAATACCGCATTTGCTAAGTAGTGTATTCTTCATCCTGCTGCCCAGTTTCCCCATGTAGTCATGCGCTGTCTGCAAGATATAGCTGAAGTTCCTGATTTGCAAGGGTAATCAGCAGACTTGGGAAGTTACTGAATATGTTTCTTACAGCCTCTCTTCTCCTTCCAGAGCTAAGAGAAGCTTTCCGGGAATTTGACAAAGACCATGATGGTTATATCAGCTACAAGGACCTGGGAGAATGTATGCGAACTATGGGCTACATGCCTACTGAGATGGAACTCATTGAACTTTCTCAACAGATCAGTATGTATCTACTACTACTAAGTATATTGATGCTCCAAACAAACCCTACAGAACTGGGGGTTGTGCCAGCTTACTAATTTCCAGTTGCATCCAGTTTAGTCCATACTGTTTCTTCTGGTCCCCTATCTTCCATTGCTGCAACTGAATGGTAACAATACTTAACTTTGACCATCTCATTCCTCTTGGTCTTGTAACAATTGGATCTTTTTGACTGCTCCCAACCCTGCACTCATATAGTAGTGAACTTCGTCCTTGTTGTTACTCTGCCCTTTCATTAGAACATCTCAATCTCATCTCCTTCCCTCAGTTAAAGTTCTCTGACATTAATCCAAGCATTAATAATAGTCACTGGCCCACCAGTGTATCAGGTGGGAAGACAATGTCAAGCACAAATTGAAGGAAATCCCAATATTGGTTTGACTCACTTGTAGTAGTTATCAGGAACTCCCTCTTACAGACCAAGTTCTTATATTATAGGGAGGAGTCCTGTATCTACGGCCCATGCCTGTCTAATAATGTAAAAATATTGGAACTACTGGAAGAGGAAGGATTGTGACTTTTGCTTTCCAGTCTGGCCTTCATTCATTCTGCCTTTTCTTTGTGGCTCCTACAGACCCATTCATACAGTTAGCAGCAGTGGTGGGATTCAGCAGGTTCGCACCACTTCGAGAGAACTGGTTGTTAAAATGGTGCTTGTAAACAACCAGTTGTTAAATTATTTGAATCCCACCACCGGAACTGGTTGTTAAATTATTTGAATCCCACCACTGATGGCAGTGACTTCATATTTCTGTCCCATGCTACAGTAGATTACATGCTAAGTCTCTGTTCTGTATCCAGATGTGCTTCACAACAATGTGTGTTATCAGCAGGACACATCAGCCAATATTAATGGAGTCTACTTCTTATGGTACCAGAGCAGTGCAGAATGGAGCCATAAGACAGTGGCAACTATATTGCTGTCAGTTCCTTATTTCAAGAAAAAAATGTGTTTTGCAGAACAGAACAGGCAAAAATGCTCCTTCTCCCAGACTGCCCCCCCTCCCAATGGTGGTGGCGGGAAACTAGGAAGTGCAGGCTTCGTCTTCAGCTGTGGATATACCCACCCTCTAATGCATCCACTGCTCATAATTTTGGTGGCTACTGTTGTTTGTACCCACCCATTCCTTCAATCCTGGCAGCTGCACCCACTTGCTCATCCCTCTGCTTGCAGCAGCAGTGATTGCTCACACTGGCACTCCCTTTCTCTCATAGCAGCTGCACCCACCTGACTCGCAATGGCAGTTGCTGCTGGATGTATTTTATGACTCTGAAAAGGATCCACTTGATTGTGGGTCTGATATGGATTGGTGTTGAACACTGGGGGAAGGACTGTTAATTCCCTCACCCCCATACAGCTTCTCTGATGGAAAATGCCCTTTCCTATAAAAGTAGAAAAGAAGGCAGGTACTCATATTGTGCCTAACTTTTCCTTGCCCAGGGTGAAAAATTGCCTGGGGAGCATTTTTTACCAAGGAGATAGTATTTGGAGGGGAGTGGGGGTGGGATTAAGCCTCCTCATTCCCTAATGCTACAGCTACAGTCTATGGGCCTTTCCCCACTTACCTTAAGCCTCGCGCTACTTGAGGAGAGTAGCACAGGGTTCCTCAGCACCCCCCACGAGAGGGGCTGCGACAGCGCAGCCGCCCCGACGCTGCCGCTGTCGCACCCCCTCGGCGCATGGCATCCCTGCCGCTCTTGCAAAGGGGGCCTTTTGATGACCCCGCGCAGAGTGCAGGGTCGTGGGGACGCCCGGGCGAGCGGCATAGGGTGGATAGGGGAGCGTGGGGAAACGCCCTATATCAAGCCCTCCATCCCCAAAATCAGTAGTTTTAATCACGGCAATCCAGCATCATGTGTAATTTGGTCCTGAGTTTCCATCACTTCATAAGCACTGGAAACTCCCCTATCCCTTGATCTGTGCTTCACTTGGCATATAGCCCAGGTGATGTAGTATGCTAGCACTAGCAGTTAACCCACATGCATATGTATGTAAAACAAGAAGTCTATGCACTGATTAAGCATGCCCTAGCAGTACCTGAGAGACTGTTGGGGAGAGCAGGTGTCAGATCCTTAGCTGCAACAAAACTTACCAGTCCAATAGGGAAAGGTGACCTTTAGCCATAGCAAGCTGTGCCTTTTTCAGTACAAGGAAGTAGATTTTTATTGATGCTCTGCTGGTTTGATGTTCAAACAAAACAATAAAAAACATTTCCCAGTTGAACTAATTTGACTGGAATAGAATTAAGAAGCAATTATAGTCTGTACATATGTTCTAGAGATAGTTGTCCACTATACCCTTTTCCACCAAATACAAGAGTGGTCAGTGGTGGTGCAGCAGAAGAGAGTAGTACTCTTCCACAGTAGAAGAGCATAGCAGAAGCAGCAGACAAGTGAGTGGTGAGTTGGGAGGGAGGTGGGCGAGCAGGAATACTGGCAGGCGGATGAGCGGTGTGTTGGGTCTATGGGAAGATGGGGGGAATGGGGGAGGTTGTTGACAGGCCCAGTGGGAGAGCGGTTTGCCACTGCTGTCCTGCTGGGCTTGACTTGGTGTCTGCATCAGTGTGCGTGTGTGTGGGGAGGGGGCATGGGAAGGCTGTTGCCAGGCACTAGGACCCAACAGGAGCATTCTAGAACAAAGAAGGTCCAGGAAGTGTCAGCGGATGAATTAAAAATTTGCTTGGATCTTTCAGTGGAAAAGAGTATAGAACCCAATATGTAAATAGGGTCAATAGTAATTCTTGATTCCTCTCTGCTCATGTTTAGCACAACCATGATCAAGAAGCTTTTGCTCTGGTGGGGTTAGATAGAACATATTTATTTGTTTAGGATATTTCCATGCTGCCAGAGCAGAGTCCTGTTTTAGGTGGTGTCCAATTAAAACAATGTAACATCATAAAAACAAGTTATTAAAAACAAGCCATTAAGTGCAAACAGCATAAAAACTGTCCATAAAATCGAACAGACCATTAAAAAAACTGATAAAATAACCCAATTAAAAGCCTGGGTAAAATATGTACGCTTCAGCTTGAAAGAAAGTAAAGTAAGTGCCAAGTAAACCTGCAGGAGGGAGGGACATTCCAGAGGGAGATGGCATCAGAGAAAATGCCATGTCTCTGCTGGGGCATGGAGCAAGGCTTGAGAAGCACAGAGCAGGGCTTCAGAAGCAGATCTTCTGGTGAACTGAATAGTATAGGAGGAAACAGTCCCAAGCCATCTTTGAGTTGTACCCAAGAGCTCAGAAGATCCATTAATTTGCATGTCTAAATCCTTCCTATACAGAGGAGCTTGCAGTGCCGTAGAGCCAAAAGGGCAGGGTGGGGCACAATTCACCGGGCGTGTGAGGGCGGAGAAGGGGTATTTTGGGGCGAGGGAGGCATGGCAGGAGACAGGATGCAGGATGCAGGCATGCCCCGGGTGCAGCTCCCCCTCGCTTCTCCCTTGGGAGCTTGTGCAGACTTCCACTCTCCCACCAATGACCTTTGAAGTATATAGTGCAGATATGTTACATCAAGAGAAGCATCACACAGCTGCAGAGGGGTTAAGTGTGATAGTTAAGAAAAAGTAAGCTTTTAACTGTTATCAAGGACAAAACCTAGCCAACTTGGAATCAACACACTGGTGATTTGCTTTCATGGAGGTCAGAATCCTTTGTTATAAGCACTCTAGTGTCAGCAAGACTGTGTGATTTGGAAGTTAAGGAAATTACATTGTAGGTTTAAAGAAGCTCTGATGGTGACTGTGAATCAGCCTTAAGTATAATAACCTGGTGTTATCCAGTTCTGAAATAGTCTTTCTATATCTACAGCTGGAGGAAAGGTAGATTTCGATGACTTTGTGGACCTTATGGGCCCCAAAATGCTGGCAGAAACTGCAGACATGATTGGGGTGAAAGAACTGCGGGATGCCTTCCGGGAGGTAAGAGCCACATTTAGCCCATCTCTAGGACACAAGGAGATTAGCACTAGAGTGTACAAGAGTGTGTGTAGGGGTACTGGAGGACATTCTAACATAAATACATGTTTGTACTTCTGTCTGCCACTACAATAATAATATTTCTAGGCAGCAAAACCAGATCAAACGATCACACTTGTCTGTGTGCACATGGGGCTGGCTTTTGGTAAAACTGGCTTAGTGAAACTGACAACATTTCCCTTGACTAGAGGAAGGGTGACAAAGGAAATGATGGTGAGGTTGGCTGGAAGGACACCTGAGAAGCAGATACCAAGTGTAATCACAAGATGGCATGAATTTCCACACTAGCTGGAGAGAGTGTGGTAACCTTTAAAGCAGTCCTCTCCAAATTGTTAATAGTGGTAACACATCATTCAAAGCTAGTGAATATTTTAGGGTAATAATTAAAGCATAGTAAAATGTACACATGATTTTGGCCTTGTGGTGTAAGTATCCACTGTAATGTGGCTGATACTGAAGTGTTTGTTCTATGTCATACTCACTGCACAGGCTGGGGTTGTTCTTAAACCCCCAGAGAGTTCCATTGACACATCTGATTGATTGAGGTTAGGAACAGTGGATAATGATGCTGTCCATTAGTCTCAGCACAGTGAGGCAGTACAGGAGCCTGGAGGTGTGGATATGGCAGAAGAGTCAACAAGGTACATTAATAACTTTTCATTTCCTTCTAGTTTGACACAAATGGAGATGGACAAATCAGCGTAGCTGAGCTACGGGAAGCCATGCGCAAACTCTTGGGGCAGCAGCTGAATTACCATGAGGTAGATGAGATTCTCAAAGATGTTGATCTGAATGGAGATGGCCTTGTAGACTTCGAAGGTAACATCAAAAACTTAAGTCCTTCCTTGGTGCTCAGTTGTTGTCTTTCTCGTCTAGAATGGGACATGAGGCTTGAAGGTGGGAAAATTCTTGGGATCTGCTCTTGGCCGTTTCCCCACTTTTAAAATGACGTCCGGTTCGTCTGGTCCAGGACCTTTTTAGCATGAGGGTCGTGTTCCCCGGGCTTCCCCACTGCCCCGTGCAGAGTCATCAAAAGGCGCCGTTTTGAGCAGCCCCAGAATGACCCGCGCTGAGGGGGCGCAAGAGCAGCAGAGTCGAGGCGGCTGCGTTGTAGCCACCCGTGTAGTGGGGAGTGCAGTCGGACCCCGCGCTACTCGGCGAGAGTAGCATGCAGCAAACAGTGAGTGGGGAAAGGCTCCCTAGGTAAGGAGTAAAGTACAAATCAATCAGGGAAAGAAAGTTCACCCAAAACAGGGCAGATAGCAGGGCTTCTAAGGGCCATGCCATGTCAGAAAAATGATATAGAGTGGAAAGCTTAATGACCACTCCACCCAGCTACAATTTTGATGTGAGTTAGGCCTTTACACACCTATCAGTTAAGGTTTTAAAACTGATGTGAGCTCCAGTCATGGAATTTTCAAATCACATCTGGTTTGGCCCAGTGACTCATGGATATATTTATTCTCATTTTGGGGAATATGATGGAGAATCAGATCATGAAAGTGAAGCATGACAACCAAAATTCTGTGGTTTCATTTCAGACTAATAAAATACCCATTTGTATGCCTGTGTTGTACAAGGAACCACCATCCTTCTCAGAATCAGCAGCAGGTTTTGCTTCTATCTTGACAGTTTCCCTCTATAACATTTTACTTTTTTTCCTGCAGGAGGGAATGGCAGCTATTCAGTTATTTAGGAGACAGATGTGTGTTTATGGACATTTCTGCAGTTGGGTCCAATTCTGAACTTGGTGAACCCAGTTTTTTTTCCCAGGGAGAAGCTGCTTTTCGCTTTCCCTCAGGAGCTGCCTAGTGCAGCTTATTTACCTTGTGCTTAATGGGACCACCGAGAACTAAATGAGCCACTACCTGTCTAGTCCTTCTCTGATTCTCTTTCATGATCATGCTAGAGTGTGATGGGAAGTTATTAGGGAGAGTTATTAGACAGGTAGACAAGCCCTTGGCCTGTTAGGCATGTATGTGTTTTACAGTGCAATCCGGGGGGGCGGGGGGGGGGGTGCTGAGGAAGCAGCCTGATCCCTGCACCAGCATGAATGCTACTTACACCAACATAAGGGGTATTTCCACTGGTGCAGGAGTACTTATGCTGGTACTGGGGAGCTATATAGCAGTTTGACGGCTGGGCACCATGGCGCCTGTGCTTCACTAGCACAGGAGCTAGCACCAAAGGGAGCATTCCTGGGGGCATAGCTAGCTTTAATTGGCCTCCTGAGCTCTTTCAGGAATGCCTCATTTGCAAAGGAGTAGTGGGGGAAAATGGCACCCAGGGCAAAATGGTGCCCCCCACACCTCCATTTCCCCAAGCCCCACTTACCTGAGCCGGCAGCACTCCCGGAAAGCCTGGCGGGGCTGAGGGGTGCCCAGCTGTGGCCTCCATTGGGTTGGGTGGAGCTGAAGGATGCTCGGCTGCGGCCTCTGCCGGGCCTGGCAAGGCAGGGCCTGGCCAAGGGATGCCTTGTGGAGGCCCCGCTAGGCTGCTTCTTCAGCCTCTGCCAGCTGACGTAGCGGCCTGGCAGGGCCGGCTGAGGGGAGTGGAGGAGGAGGGGTGAGGTGTGGGGGGCAATTTTCCGCCCCCACGTGACTGAACGGGGCCCTGCTTGGGGTGTTTGTCTGCATCCTGCCTCATGGTAGCTACACCACTGCCCATTTGCCGGCACACACTTAAGCCAGCAAAATCAGTGGTGCAGCCCATTATGCTGCACAGGCCACTAGCATGGGGAAAGGGGAAAGCATTGCTTTGTGCTTGCTGGCCACGGCACAGCAATCTTCTTAGGAGGCAGCGTGGCTGTGCAATCCCCAGCTGTGCCGCAACTACCCCTTCCCCCAGGATTGGACTGTCTGGGTTTGTCTACAAAATGAGGCAACCGAATCTTTGTCTCTTGAAGTTCAGGCAACAGCAAACGGCATGTGGTCTTCCCTTCGTATCTCCTCCTTTTAGAATTTGTACGGATGATGTCTCGTTGAGCTCACCTTGTAGCATTCGGAGCAGAAGTGCCTTATGAAGAGGAGGGATTTCAAGCTGTCACATACTGCTGCTTGCAATGGATCTGACACTTGACCGCAAGGACAGCAGGCAGGCACATCCCACACATCTTGCACAGCCTGCCTGGAGCCAAACAGATACTCTTGAAGTCAAGGGACCCACACCAGCTTCATACCTATCAATGATGGCCTAGAGCAGATCCCAGGTTGATCCCCGATCTACTACATCAGATATTGCTAGGAACATTTACCCCAAGAGTTCTGTGACTCTGCCTGTCATAAGACCATGCCTTTGCTGTAACAGAAGGACTTAATGAGGGAGCAGAGTGAACCAACAAATCTCATAAACTATTCTGCATGCACTTGTATGAAACATTCCAAATGCTTCTCGGTCCTCCTCCTCCTGCTCTCAGTGGTGTTTGTGTCTAAGAAAATATACTTTATTCCTCACTGTGGCCTGAATAATGATTCCCATCTCTGGAATGCAATGGTAAATGACGTCATTTTACCCACATGCAGAGGAATAGGAGAGATAGCAGTCCCCAGTGGTGGCAGGGCTCAAAAGAGAACATGTTTTGTAGCTAATGACTGCTGTTAAGCTGGCCACAGTGATCAAATGGTTTGCTTCTCTGCAAACATTTATCAGGAGTATCAGACATTACAGCTGTGATCCAGAAGTGCCCCTGCATCCCTACCATGTGTAGCTGGGAATCTTGAAGGCTTTCTGTGTTGCTTCTTTGCCTTGCATGTCTGCTTTGCTGGGCCATACATGTGGTCATGTTGCTTTATGAATTGTCTTTCAGAGAGTTAATATTTATTTAGAAAATGTACAGACTGCCTTTCCAAAGACCTGATCGAGGTGGCTAATCAAATAGAAACAATGAACAATGAAATAACAAAAACATCTAACATAAATCCACCAACTAACAATAAATCCACTAAGCCATAAATATAGTGTAAAATGAATTAGAATAAGAATACACAGCACACAAACAGCAGTGAAATAATTTCAGCCCAAGCAGTTGTCGTAAAGCAGCATTCTGGTGGGACACGCAGGCCATGAAACAAACAAAAAGAAGTGATAACCTCCCATTAAAACTCAGGGTAAAGATAACTGTTTTGGCCTGGTACCTAAATGACAAGTTTGGTATCTGGTGGGCCTTAAGGACCTTTAAATATTTCAGTGGCCAACACTGAAAAAGCCCTGGCTTTACTTTTACCTGCCACATCCTTGTGGGTAGGAGCACAGGCAGCAGGGCTTGGGTGAGGATCTTAATGGGCAGGCTGGGCAGTATGGGAGGAAAGGTTTTCAGATATCCCAAACCAAAACCCAAGATTCCCCCACGGTGCCCATAGGCACTTCTCCAGGTGCCCATCATGTGCTTCAGGAAAGCAAGCAGGGCCATTGTGAAAGCAGAACCAATTTTCACTGGGATCCTGCCTACTGCTCACTGGAGAAGGATCCAGGGCTCTGTAAGAACCCATAAACCAGCTGTGAAGTGGTGAGGGCTACAGAACACCCCTTTCTCCCCTTGTTATTCTTTCTGTGAGTTATACTTCTGCTTAGTCCACCCTCCAAAGCAGCCGATTTCTCCAAAGGGACTGATCTCTGATATGTGGAGTTCTGTTGTAATTCTGGAAGATTTCCAGGATTGACCTGGAGATTGTCAACCCTAACTCTGGCAGCAGTGGAGAGCTATCTCCTCCCATGCCATTTTCCAATTCATGGTTGGTTGATATTTATTGCAATGGGGAGAACATTTTGGTGCCCTCCTATTTTCTGTCTTAAGTGCAAATTTAGCTATGTAAGGAGGGGATTTGCCATCAGAAAAAAACCATGGGGAAAGATTGGTACTGACCTTCAAAACCTGGAGTGATCTGGGACTGTATTTCCCCCACACTACCTGTGGAGGACCCTTCGGTCCTCTGACAGCAATCTTCTGGTGATCCCTAGCCCCAAGGATATATGATTGGCTTCCATCAGAGCCAGGACTTTTACAGCCCTGGCTCCCATATAGTGGAATGCAGTGCAAGCAGATGTTAGAGCTCTACAGGATTTTGCAAAATTCTGCAGAGATTGCAAAAATGAGCTATTCTGTTGGGCAACAATTGAAACTGAGTTAAAACTATATGAAAGTTTTTGGCCCCAACATCTATACTCTTTAGGTCACTGATAAACAGATTTTAATATCAGTTGGGCCTGTGAATCACACAAAGACATTCTTCTGTTACACTATATATATACATGTATACACATACTCACAGACATGGGCTCTAATGCAATTAAAGAAATATTAATAAATAATATGTGATTTAACTGATTGATCACTGAAATCTGCATGTATTTGCATAGGCATATACTAATTTTGAAAAATAGGACTTTTAAAACAAATTGTACACACAATATGTTGCAGCAGCTTCTGTTTAAGAAGAAGCATTCCCTTCTGTGTGGGAAAGAATGAGAAGGTCTCCTCTCAGTTGGAGTCTGCCTCTTATAATTTTTATTACTTGCATTAAACAATAATTTTAAAAGATCTGTGGCCTGATTAATTGTGGACACCTTTTTATTAAATAAAAAGGTTTTTAATCATTCCCATCAGCCAAACGTTGCAGTTTAGACAGATTACCCCTCCCCCAATTCATTTCAAATCTGAGCATTTCAACTCAAATCTGCTTGATAATCTAATTGTATGGTCTGGAAGATCTGTTATCAAATCCCAGATGTGGCAATATGGCTTGCAGTTATTCAGTGGCAAGGGAAATACATGCTGAAAGCTCAGTTGTATTCTTTTTCTTTCATCATGTTTGAGATACAAGTCCCGGTATGTACAGCCTCCTATTAAACTCTAGATAGCAGCAATTTGCACTCTCCATGGTTAGAGTTTAATCCATGTAACTGAATATACTGAACTGATTTTGTATTACTTTGTGTTTTTATTGAATGGAAATAAATCAAATGAAACAAAGTTCCCTATATCCCTCAAAACTGTCATCTCAAAAAATAGTAAGCTTGTGTGAAGAGCTGTAATATCTCCTAAAAGCATTCTGTTTACTCTTATTGAAAATGTGTTCAGTAACTCTTGTCATGATTTTCTTTGGAGTCATAAGGTGAGCGCTATAATCCTGTAGATAAACATAAAGGGTATTTTGTTTGTCAAATTGTAAAAGGTGAATAAGACAATTTACTAAGAAACAAAACATTTAAAATACCAAAGTGTTTGGAGCCACGTTGCATTCTTCTGAGAAATAAACATACACACATATATACAAACAACTTATAAAGGAAAAGAAACATTTAGCAAGCCAAAGCTACCTTAGTTTTAAACAGTCCCCTTTCCACTTCTCTCCAAATGCTGTCAACATCTCTTTCAGTTGGCTCAAAATCAACATGTTGACTGAGCAGATAGCTTTTTCTTTAAAAAACAAAATCCTGCCTCAATACATGCTATCAAGTCCACTGATTTAAAAATGAGTAGTTTTTAGTAGATGCTGCTTAACCTTTGCTGGGACAAGTAGTTTTTCATTATGGCTGCAGAGCATGAATACATCCTTCTAATCCTTTCTAAATACAGATCAAAAACATGCCTGGAATATTGGCCTTTTTGTTTTTGTTCTCATTGCATCACAGCTGCCCAGTATAGCATCCTTATCTAATCACGGCATTTCTTCTCCATTATGTTTAACAAGTGAAAGCCTGCAGATATTTGCTGGAAGGCTTAATTCGAACTACTTAGAAGCTGAGTGCACAGGAATTATTGTAGCATAATTAAGCCTCCTTATGACCTCAAATCAATTCAACACTGCCCTTTTACAAAACTGCGCACCTTTTTGCATGCAGATATGTTTTAGCAAATGGGAAAAAAACCCAAAGGGTGTGCAAAATAATGGAAATTATTTTTATTCTGGGGGAAAGGTTCAGTCTGGATTTTAGTTTTCAACTAAAATGATGGCTACGTTCATAAAAGTTTAAAAGTTGACAATCTGCCCTCTTAATGGACAAGAACCAAAGAATCTTCATTGTAAATAGTTCTAGCTAGAGATTAATTTGTTTAAATGCTTAGGCAAGCAAGTTCAGAAATATCTGTGAAATTGGGGCCTGGAATGTTAGAGGAAGGAAACAGTGTGATATTGTGGCCTATGGCCTGGAATTTCAGAAGAACAACACTATTCCTCTTTCTTAAGACATTCAATGCTGTTACTATGGAGATATGGTGAAGCAGCCCAGCCACCCAGATAATACAAAAACTAAGAAAGTAAGCTGGGAGAAGTCTTAATATGGGATGGATAGAAAGCTCTGGAAGAATGTTCTGCACCTGCACCAATATTACTGATTGCTTTGTATAAAAGGTCTGACCCCCAGAGACTGGGTGAGCCACTTCCCTTTCTAGAGCTCCCCTTATTCAAATAAAGACCTTTTTGACCCTCCTCCTGACTGGCCTACTTCATTTGGCTGATGGCCCTGTTTGGCTGTCATTCTCTCCCTCTCTCCTCCAAAACCTTTGGAAAAACAGCAGGGGCTGGTCTGGATTTTAGACTACTTCTCCTTGCACTTCAGAGTTGCATGCTCCTCTTCTCATTGGGGAATGTTCTTGCAGCAGAAATCAACTATCTAAGTAAGTAGGGCTTGGAGATCCAAATTCTGCACTGGCAACCCTAAACAAATCTTCAGTCAAATCATGTCCCAGATCCCTGCGGGATACTTCCACAGCAGGGTTGCCAACACATGGTGAAAAAAATGTTCTGCTCCTTTAATAGAGGCTTGATTTATTTATTGACTTAATTTATAGCATGTCTTTCTCCCTGACATTCAAGTCAGATTACAAACTGTAGAAAACCATTCAATTAGACAACACAAGCCATTCAGTAATGATGCAATAGGATTAGTATTACAGAAATCAGAAAGCCACGTGGACAGATAAAAGCATTCTCGTGGAATTATACTGCAATTCTGATCCCTTCGATTAAAAATGCCCTCCTGAACATTTATTTTTCCACATTTTGCCTCAGGCAGCCATTTCACAAAGGAGTTGCGAGTTTTATCTATTTGTAGGGTGCCACATTTAGAAAGCCTTGTTCAGATGAGTGTAGCTACTGTGAAACGTAGCGGGAGAAGCAATCCTGCAGGTATGAGAAACCAAGGTCATTAAGGACTTTTTGGTGGTAACTGATACCTTGAACTGAACCCACTAATTGATTGGTAATCAATGGAGTGACTACAGAATGAGTGTGATATGTATGTCTGCCTAGCTCCAGATAGTAACTGAGGTGTGGTATATGACCAGGTCACCTGGGTCAAGGTAGCGAGCCACCTTCCAGACTAAACTAAGATGTACGAAAGGTGTGTTTTTTGCCACTGTGTTAACATGCCTCTCCAATCAAGCAGAGAACTTCTACCACATCACTGGGGTCTGGATAAAGAAATATAAAGCTGGGTGTTATCAACATGCTGATGACAACCTGCAATCTACTCCAGAACTACAAATGATTTCCCTCCCAGGGCTTTACACAGAGATTAAACAGCATGAAATCCTATATAGCAAGTCCCACACTGATGACAACAAATATCCAGTCAGTGGCAACCCTCTGAGTCCAGTCCATAACGGGTGATTTAAAACAATCCAAGCAGTTATCTTAATCCCAATTTTTTGCCTCAACAAAATGGCATAGTCCACAGTATTAAAGGCTGCTGATAATCCAACAAAAGCAACAAAGAAGCACTGCTAGTACTCACATTCATACAGAGGTCATCAACTGAAGCCAAGCGCCAGTTCTGTCTCTCTCCTGAAAACAGACTGAAGCAGATGACTCTTCCAGGAAGACCTGGAGTTGTTCAACAACTGCTGTGAGTCACCTTGTCCACAAAGGGCAAGTTAGAAACTGACAATAACAACCCATTACGCTTCTATTAAAGGGACAGGTCAAAAATTATATTTCAGGAATAAGAAAAATTATATTTGCCCAGAAATAAAATTCTCAAAAGCTGCAGAACAGAAGCACTACTTGGTGCTCTTACACCAACTGTTTTCAGAGGGTAGCCATCTTGTTCTACAGTTAAAGAGCTAAATCTGAGCCCAGTAGTACCTTGGAGACCAATAAGATTTTCAGCAATCAAAGCTCCCTATGTCAGAAGTGTATTCATTGCAAAAAAGTAATCCAAATTACCTACAAATCCCTTAGAAAAGAGCACCTGAATTTAAGCCAATATAAAATATGTATGAGAATGATTATCATGGATATTCGTAGTTGCACTATAAAGAAAAACACAAAACTGAATGCTCTGTATATCACATTAAAGATATTTTCATGTTGTTGGCACAGGCTCCTCTAACTCATATCTATGGTTATCCTGGAGGCTCAGTGGCTTGTCTTCAGCTTCTCTTCATCCTAACAGCATATTCAGCAAGTGCTGAAACAGACCATATCTAACAAAAGTATTGCAAAGAATGGTGAGAATCTGGGGAATTGGACCTTTCAGGAATTCTGGCTTGTCCCCAGAAGCTGGATGGACATAAAGAAAAGAACAGTATGGAACCAAGTAGTTATTGTCTACAGGAACGTCCCACTGGCTCTTTTCCAAAAGGAAGATTTTTTATTTGTTGCTTATGCATCTGGCACTTCTCTTTGATCTTTTATGACATTTAAGGTATAACAGTTCTGGGAAAGATATCACCAACATTTATTTCTGAAGTGCCTAACATGACTAGGCTATGCACAGTAAGTCCCTCAGGCTTACAATGTAAACTTGATCAACTGCATTGTTCATAGGAACAAACCATCTTAATATTAACAGGTTTGTAAACTGCAGGTGCTTTAGCTTTGCTTCATCTTACACTCAGTCCTCAAACAAAGACACTTCAAGGGGAAATTACAACATGAAACTACTGAGCCTGAGTTCACTCACAAGTTGAGAACAATGAACCTCCCAGGGCTGAATAGGGACATAGGATTCTTATCTCACTATAGATTCTAATTTTCTGCCCCCTAGCACTTTACCTGTGCTCTAAACTAGCTGATTATAATATACATGGTACCTCTGTATCCTTTACAAGCATTCTTTATGACACCCCTCCCATTTTCTGACTGGGATAAAAAGACTTAGGTCTCCACTCCTACTCATGCCTGATGAAGGTAGATTTATTTTCAAAAACTTACATCCTGAAAATTTTGTTGATCTACAGTAGAATAGTTGGATTCGAGTCCAGTGGCATTTTTGAAACCAACATGGCTATAACTATTCTTCTGAAACCTATACTCAAAGGTAATTGACGAAATAGATTGCAGCTACAGTGGAACCTCGGTTTTCGTTGGTAATCCGTCTGAAAAGAATCGATGAAAACTGAGGCAAACTTTTCCATAGGAATCAATGTAAATCCAATTAATCTGTTCTAGGCACTCCAAAAAACATACCAAAACACATTTTTTGGTGAATAAACATAATGTTTAATGCTGAAAACAGTAACAAATAATAACACTAGGACCAGCTTCAGAGCCAGTGGACCAATGTCACACCAGAAAGCTGTCCAAAGAGTCTGTTTCTGACGCCTCTTTAAGATTTGTCTGAAATGGGGCAAGACATTGTCATTAAATAAGTTGCAGACACGGCCTGCAACAGCTTTGTCCGGGTGATTTTTCTCCACAAATCCCTGCTCCTTACTGCAAATCGATGAAAACCAAGGCAAATTAATGAAAACCAAGACAAATTTTTCACTGAAAAAATCAATGAAAACCAAAACCGATGAAAACTGAAGGCAATGAAAACTGAGGTTCCACTGTATTTGTATTAACATGTTTTGCATTCAATTCTACATTCCTCCTACAGGTGGCACCAATCTGACATTATTTGAATTTTTTTGTATATGAAGGAATTCCATCTAAGCAAGAACAAATAAATGGTCTTCACTTGTGCCACTCATCTGGAAACTTGACAGATGCTTTGTAGGTCTATCACAGGAATGTGTAATTATCTCCATATCTCCCATCCTCTCCTAAGCAATAAAAATTCTGAATTGGCAAATACTTCATTAAACTACTAGTGAACTAGAGTTACCAACAACCTGAAGAAAAAATGTTCATACTGTCCCTTTGATGGAGGCATAATGTCCCTTTGATGGAGGCATAATGCATGTTCATGAAGTTTTTCATGGCATTGAGGTAAATAACATGGTCTAGTAAATAATATAAAAATATTACAAGGGCAGGACATTTTTTCTCCAGGGTGTTGGCAAGTCAGTGAGAAAGAAACATAGGAACTCAAATGATCAGTATAACACAGCCTGCAATGAGTACTACACTATTTTCTTTAATCCAACTCAAGTATTATAGATGGCTTACAGTGTTTTTTCCAGATTCAGTTCACAGCCAATAGTACATTGCAGCCAGATGCCACAGCTCGGTAAGCACCAGGATGGCAGGGTTGGGTTGGGTGAAAACTAAAAGGCATGAGAGAAAACTGATTAGCATAGAAAGCTGATTGCAGTAAGCTCCCCTCTTCCATTTCCAGCAATCTCAAACATACTGAATATAGTAATGGTAGTCACAGAATAGATGTCTGAGAGGTGGCTGTGAAGAACAACTGAAAATCACTATGCCCTGGGATTTATCTTCTTATATAGAATCCATTCAAAAGAAGTCCTGAAAACGCTAACCAGATTCCACGATCATACCACCAGTTCCTCCTAATCAAAACTGTCAAAACACAGAAAGGCCTACATAAACCAACAATATATTTAGTAAAAATAGACTGTTTATTCTGTATATTCCTTCAGATATTTCTCTTGACAAATACAGATATTTGTGTTTTGCAGAGCATAAGGTTATGCATTCGTCTTGTTCAGGGGTCGGGGACCTGCGGCTCGCGAGCCGCATGCGGCTCTTCCGCCGCTGTTCTGCGGCTCCATGAGCCGAGCCGCTGGCCCCATCCTCGCCCGCCCTGCAGGTAGCAGGGCGGGCGCATCCATCGCCCACAGCCGGCTAGGCCGCGCCGCCGGCTTGCCTCCCGCCCGCCCCGCTGGTTGCGGGGCGAGCGCTCTCCCAGCGGCCAGCTAAGCCGAGCCGCTGGCCCCATCTTCGCCCGCCCTGCAGGGAGCAGGGCGTGCGCATCCATCGCCCACGGCCGGCTAGGCCGCGCGGTGGGCTTGCTTCCCGCCCACCCGCTGGTTGCAGGGCGAGCGCTCTCCCGGCGGCTGGCCAAGCCGAGCCGCTGGCCCCATCTTCGCCCGCCCTGCTCCCTGTGGGCGCATCCATCGCCCACAGCCGGCTAGGCCGCGCCGCGGGTTTTGCCTCCCGGCCGGCTCGCTGGTTGCAGGGCCGCTGGCCCCATCCTCACCTGCCCTGCAGGCGGACGGGGTGTGTGTGAGCGGGTGGACGGGGAGCGAGCAAGTGGGCGGGGGAGCGGACGGGGGGGCGTGCGAGCGAGTGGGGGGTGGTGAGCCAAATGGCTCTTTGAGGGGAAAAGGTTCCCGACCCCTGATCTTGTTAGACATGACTGTTTTACGCATTGTAGGTATATTCTACAAATATTTATATTTTCCTATTCACTTTTCTGTGAAACAATCCTGAGAAGGTATACTCAGGATTAAATCTGATTTCTTCCAAGAAATTTATTCTTAGGAAAGCAGCTACAGGCTATATTTATTATTGATTTGGTGGTGGAAAGTGTTGTCAAGTCGCAGCTGATTTATGGTAACCCCCAGCATAGGGTTTTCAGGACATGTTTGGAAGTGGTTTGCCATTGCCAGCCTCCAAATGGGACGAGAGAGTTCAGAAAGAATTGTGGCTGGCCCATGGTCACCTAGTGGGTTCCATGTGCAGGAGTTAAGGAATCAAACCTGTTCTCCAGATTAGAGTCCGCTGCCACTCTTAACCAATACACCATTCTGGCTCTCTACTATTTATTTAGGAAATGTTTATGTCAGTTTACAAAATCAAGCACACAATACATATAAAAACAAATCATAGCATTAAAAACATATAAATAAAATCAGTTAAGTCAACAGAAACATATGCCAATAAAAGCAACCCAGGGCACAAAAGTACATTAAATTGAGCAGTCTAAAAAGATACAGAAAAATTATTCCGCTAGGAACAGAATGAAAATGTAAAAAAGAAAAGAAACCCCTTAGTTATAAGCTGGGGTGAACAGAAACATTTCAGCCTGCCACCTAAAAGCAATAAAGAAGACCTAAGCAAGTAGGGTTGCCAGTTCTGGTTTAGAAAATTCTGGAGGGATTTGAAGGCAGGGCCTGCAAAGAGCAGTTTGGGAATGGAACTTGTGGCACAGGCGATGTGTCAAAATGTCTTATGCCAGCCCATGGCAGCATTTTGGAAAATACATATTATATTCATTTATGTACATATAGCTAACATTTCATAGCCAGAGTTTAGTATAGTACAGCGGTTCTAAATCTGTGGGTTGGGACCCCTCTGGGGGTCGAACGACCCTTTCACAGGGGTCGCCTAAGACTCTCTGCATCAGTGTTCTCCATCTGTAAAATGGATAAATGTTAGGGTTGGGGGTCACCACAACATGAGGAACTGTATTAAAGGGTCACGGCATTAGGAAGGTTGAGAACCACTGGTATAGTAAGAAGCAATGAACTTTGACATACTTTCTCTTTCTCCAGTAACAGAAGGTACCAGCAAACAGCTACTGTACCAAGACTGTATCTATCAGGGCAAATGTGCTGAATGAGCGGGGGGGGGGGGGGGGGGGGGGGTGTGTTAATCATAACTTCTTAAGGATGTTTTGGGAACATCTAAATATGCTGTTTCCTCTCTCCTCCCCACCTTTCTCTTAAAGCCATTGATAACAAACTAGGAGAAGGGGGACACTTGGCTTCTGACCGTCTGAATTATGGAGAATTTAGTTATTTTCTGCTGCAGAAGAAAATAAATTATCCTATTTAACCACAGCTTTGCCTCTAATGGTTTATCAAGGCTGTTGAAACGTTGGAGTTTCAATATCTGGTGTTTAAACGCAGGACATCAAGCCTACCTCACAGTTCAAGAGTATGTATGGTTGATTTATTGCCATTTCTTTCTCACATATTTGGGCCCGGATACCACAAACCTTTTTGCTTAACTGCACACAATTCTCCCTATTAGAAACCTCATTCTACATAGCTTTTGTCCACGCATGGCTCATTACCCCTAGCACAATATTTTTGATAACTGAGGATTCTCTCTTCCTTTTCCCCCAGTGAAAAAGCTGATCGAAATTCTTTTTACATAAACATTAACAGCAATTGTAGGGCCAGGGGCAGTGCAACTGTAGCGCTGTCTGCCAGGTATTTTCACAACTCATGGTAAAATGCACACCTTAAGGAGGTAGCTCATGAGATAAACCCCAAAATAGCTCATCTTTATTCATTTTATCCCATTCGGAATATATTTAAATCCAATTGCATGAATTCAAAACGCAGAAACTTAGTTCTGTGTTACTTGTGAAAGCCTAAGCGAGTCTTGTGAAAGCCTAAGCAGCATCCCAGACCATTTCAGGAAAGATGGGACCAGTTGCTCAGCAAGCTGCCCCAAAAGCGTTGTGTAAAAGTCAGAAGAGGTTTCTCTCGGATAAACTACGACGACTAGGCCGCAGCTGGGCCTGCTGTCGCTATGGCCACAAACAAGAAGGGAGTTGCACTACGCGGTGAGGTCACAGGAGGTGGGGATACGTAGGCTCGGGACGGAAGCGTCATCGGCTGCGGCCGCTCGCGGGGATTTGCTCTGAGCGCGAGGAGCAGCAGGAGCGACGGGGCTGGGGGTGCGCGTACCCGCTCCCTCCTAGGGTCAGTCTCCTGGAACAGAAGGCGCGAGAAGAAGGCGGGTGGACACGCGCCCCAGGGATTGAGCCGCGAAGCGCGCGCTGTAGTCGGGCGCGGGGAGCAGTCTTCACTTGCCGGGACCAAGGGCAGACGGGCACAGCCAATTAGGAGGTGGGACTGAGGGGTGTCCTACCAATTGGGAAGAACAAGGGAAAGAAGCCCGCCAACCAAAGGAGAGCTCGCTGTAGCCTCCCCGCCAATCGGAGGAGCGGCAGCAGCGGCCGGAGCCGGAGCGGCGCGCCAATCGCCGGCTAGCCAGCAACAGAGGGCGCGGAGTCGGGGATGTCCTACAAGCCCATCGCGCCTGCCCCCGCCAGCTCCGGAGCCGCCGGCACCAGCAGCAGCAGCAGCAGCGCCAGCCCCGCCCCCGGAGCCCCGCCGGTCGGTAAGAGTCTCGGCCAGCCGCCCACAGCCTTTCCCGGATCTTTTGGGGAGGGCTTGGGTCAGGAGAGTAGGGCGACGGGCCAAGGCCGACGCTGGAGAGTGGCCCCATTTCCCCCCTTTCCTCGCGGGGCTCTCGGGCCTTTCACAGTTGCTTGACAATGCAGAAGCTCGGAAGAGGAAGGGTTTCCCATCGCAAGACAGGAAGGGGGAGGATAGCCACAGCGCGCACAATGGAACTAAAAATGAATTTATTCTGAGTGCCTTAACTTATAGCTCATGTGTTTATCAAACGTATTGTGTGCCGAATAGTATAAATGTGGCGTGCTTGTCATTTCCGGTCTATTATGCAGACACTGCAGCTGTGAAAAGCCGCCTGGGCCCTGTTAAACAGTTGAAAGTTGAACTGCAAGGGTAGATTTATAATGTTGGAAGGGGTGGGATTTGAATTTACAGACAATCTTTACTTGAAAGAAGAGTTCAACAGGACTTAAAAACTAAGGAGCTTTTATTGTAATATAAACATTCAAACGTGTGTTAGGGAGATGCATACAAAAACACAGTAGGGATTACTCTGGGAAGTATGTACAGGATTGTAGTATTAGTGCTAGATAAATGAGAAACTTCAAACATTTTACTTAAAAGGGGCAAGGCAGCTAAGTCTTGATGCCGTTTTGACATGTTTGCTCAAAAGTAAATTTCATATTTCAATAAGTCTGACAACTCTGCTTAGGTCTGCAACCTTGATCCTCATTTTCCTCGCTTAATTGGAGGATAGGTGACAGGTGACAAAAAATAAATATGAAAAAGCTCATATTTCTGAATTCGGTGTCAGAATTGCTGGGTGTTTTGGAAGATCCTTCTTGGGTTTTGTTCAGATCCTGAACAGATTGAGAGTAGGAGGGAATTTTCCTCTATTCTTTGTTTTGTTTTTAGCCCTGTTCTTTATATATTCTCCTTTAAGTATTCATTTTATTTAACAACTGTGCTGCTCAAGAATCTTTTTGTTTAATTTTTAGCACCTTTCTTTGCCAAAGACAGGTAGTATGGTGTTGTTTGTGTAATTATGTCTGAAGAGAGGAGGCCCAGTTCTAGACTTCCTTGACTTTTTGTTCTGCTTATATTATAGCACCAACAAGTGGGGAAGGTTTTGGATGCCTGGATTCAGTAGTCCTGAGTTCATTTTCTGGCATCTCCTATTTAACAATAGTGGATTCAAGATAGCTTCATGTGTTCATATATGTTAGCACTTAGAAAATATTACTAGCCTACATACCTGCACATACCGACAAGTTATTTGCAGTGCATTAACACTGAATTTTTTTTTAAAAGTCTGATTTTCATTTTATGAAAGCGTCTCTTTTTGGCCAATTGGGATTGATTCTTACTTGCCACAAAGGCATGAGTGTTTGCAGACCCAAGATAAGCAGCTGTTCTTTCATTACCACTTAAATGAGAAAATGTCTGACTTTTTGGGGGTGAATCCATTAGTTGCTGACTGTGAACAATTATCTCCCGAACATAGTCTAACTCAACTGCCAACCAGTCAGCAGTTTATGGGTTTCATTCTTATTAAATGAAAACAGTGTACAGCTTTGGAAGGCTATGTGAGAGCAGTTTCTTGTAACCTTGTACTAAGGTAACTTCTGCAGTTTTGTGTGGCTGCTTTGCTTTGACAGCTGTAATGACATTTACTATGCAAATAGGAATGAACAATCAGATGGAGATGAAAATGTGGACTGAGCTTTGCAGAACTAAATAGAGTTTAACCAATAATCTTTAAATGGTCCATTCTCTGATTCAGTGAAATAATCCTCTTAATAAATTAACTGCTGGTGCTCTCTTCCTGGACCTATCAAATCAAAGTAATTGACTTGTTTTCGCTCTCCCCTCCTTTCCCCTGGAAGTTAATTCCAAATGCTTCACATAGACTCTTATTACTTGCATAATAAATCTCATTCTGTTTCTAAAGGCTCTGGAAAGGGGAATTTTCTCAAAAGAACTTGGTGTCTTTAGTTTTTTAGAAACTTGCCCACAGCTGATTAATTCCAATAATCTTTAACCTGATTTGAGCAGCTTATTTGGCACAGAATCAAATTTTTAAATATAAAATATGATACATAAAACAAACGTAGAACTTCCTATAAAAGATAGGTATCGTCTCCAATCTGTCTAATCCGCATGGTAGGATACCTATTGCTGTATCATTTTGCTTTTAACTTGCTAAACAGATCTATTTTTATTGCAATTTTATATTGGATTGTATTTTTGCATTGATGTGTAGGGGTATTTGTTGTTGTTTGCTCTGGCTGTTTCTTTTTAAAAAAAGGAATCTGAAGTGATTTGAGCCCCTTGGGGTCAACCGTCAGGTTATGTGATCTGTTTTCTTGCTGCTGAACTATACTTGAGACTGAAGAATGTGTCTGTGTAAATCTTGATCTATTTATGCCTATTAAAGGTTAATAAAGATAAAGATAAAGATTTGAGCAGCATGCATACACATTTGTACACTATTAATAAAATGTGAGAATCCAGGCCTGGTACTATAGACAGTCGCTTGAGCGGATAGGCTATGTGACACAAGATGAGGGTGACAGATCTGATGTTGAGGTCAAGGTCAATGTAGAAATATCAGTATTAGTGTTTGGAGGTGGATTTCTCTTTTTGCCTCCCGTCCCCACCCACCCTCCTTTTTAGAGATCTTGTATGCTGGGTTACAGGAAGCTAAAGCAAAACCACAAGTGTCTGTGGTCAAGGCTGAAACAGCCGAGGGAAATGACGTGTAGTCGCCCGAAGGATAAATTTTCATTGTTCATTCTGTTCTTTGTCAATAAGCCTCTTCAAAGACTTTCTCAGGGAGAATGTAGCTTAGGAAGATCTCACTGGGGATATGATACAATAGTCTAAAATAAAAGGCAGGTTAGATTTTTGATTGCCGTTTAGAATGGATAGACTTTTACTTCATGTTTAACAAAGGGAACTTAGTTGTGAATCAAGAGATTTGCCGTAGACAGTAGTTATGATTCATGACCAGCAACAATGAGTCTGAATAAACTGACTGCATTTGGATATTAACACCAAGGCATGAATAAATAGTTTTTAAATACGTGTACTTGAAAGAGTTAACTGGTCAGATTTCTTTTTAACAAAGGCTTTAATTCATTGCTGCTGATGTATTCTCCTTTTCTTGTGTTGATCGTAAAGTAGGCTGTATACTTAATGCCATATGCGCTATGGCATCATTGAGACTACATCTTTGCAAAATACTATTTTGAGAGCAATAGCTTTTAATGCAGGCAGTTCCTTTTTGTTGGCCCTAGCTATCCCTGATGTGTTTGGAAGGAAAATGAACTGCCCAAAAATTAAAAATAGCAATTAATGTGGGATTATGAACTTTAACATAATTCTACTTATTTGGGAAAATATTCCAGAATCGTTTCATATGAGTTAAGGGTGCTTCTTTTTTTAGCTGTAACCCTTAGTCATAATTTATTTCATTTCTATTTTTATACCTATGGACTGATTTGCACTTTTAGTAGCCAGCAGTTCTCTTTGCATGGTAGAATAGTTGATGCATATGCTTTCTCTGTGCACCACACACTTAAGGTGATATGTGAGCTCCTGCTCCATGCTGAAGTCTGTCTTGCACAAATCATAGTTCCTATGTGATCAGTGGTAGCAGTAGGATTCAGTAAACCATATATTTGCTCAGTTCTGTGAACACTTTGTGTTCACTATGTGACACTTTGATATATCAACCAGACAAGCAGTTCGGCATTCCTGGGTCACTGTAAATTTTTGCTGTTTGGCTATTTTTGTTCAAGCTTGCAATAAAATTTTCCAAAGTACACTATGCTATGCTTATGAGACAATGCAAAATAAAGGTCTAATTAAATGGAGTGCCAGAAACAAATCCTTTACTTTGCCAGTTACGGTTATGTGACACGCATATCAGAGTGGATGGTGTAAATGCACCACACCCAGTCTCCTTTCCCCTACTGTAGACTTGGCAAAGAAATTGCAGCGGGTCAGGGAGACTATTTCATTTTTCAGCTGTGTGGTTTATGCCAACTGCATTGCACAAATGTTCTGGGAGAAGCCTGCGATGATCATTTGGGAGGCACAAGTGGCCTCTTTGCCAAGGAGAGTCTGGAAGCTGTTCAACGCCTTAATACATCCACGTATTTGTTTGAGTCTATTTCCTTGCTGTTCCCCAACTTAATCTCAGTTAATGGTGACATTGATCACATCAGTAAGGGAAAGATATCTAGTACTGCCTCTTAGAGCTTTATAACTGCTATGAATCTAATGCGTTAGGAAAACTTTCTTTCTGCCATGGCTAACTTCCGTTTCTTCTGTTACTTTCAGCTACAAGTGTCCCATCTCCATCTGGATCAGTCCCTGGAGCTTCTGCCCCCTTTCGACCTCTCTTCAACGATTTTGGGCCCCCATCAATGGGCTACGTGCAGGTGAGTTTCACCTTTGGTACTGAAAAGGGGTCTTGCCAGCTGTTGAGCATAAGAGCAGGAAAAAATTGTCCTTTTGACTTTTTCTGTGGCCTTGCTCTTATAGGCTATGAAGCCACCAGGTGCCCAAGGTTCCCAGAGCACATACACGGACCTGCTTTCTGTTATTGAGGAGATGGGCAAGGAGATCCGACCTACCTATGCAGGCAGCAAGAGCGCCATGGAGCGGCTGAAGCGAGGTAGGAAGCTTCTAATTGTGGAGCTAGGACACATACAAGAAGCCTATTTGTCTGCTAAGGGATTTTGGCCTAGACAATGGGATCTGTCTGTGCAATCCTAAATGGAGTTTATGGCAGTCTATGCCCATTCATTTCAGTGGGCTTAGACTGGAGTAACTTGTATAGGATTGCACTTTAAATGACTTACTGAAGTCATGGATATAATTTCCAGTAAATGACATGTGTTTTTATTGCATCCCAAAAGGCATTGAAAATTAGATGCCAGGCAGTGCAACTGTAATCTTTAGTATAATGTTGGTAAGTTGCACTGGTTATTAATGTAGTGATTTGTAGCTATTTATTAATTTGACTTAGCATATTATCTTGTTAACTCTCTTATCCTTTTTTTTCTTTGACATCTTCTGTCCCCAGTAGCATTTAAATTAACTTCTATTTTTGCCCAGCATGCAATAGAGAAATTTGCCTCTAGAACTCCCATTATACCTGGAAGATTTTAATGGAACTAGTTGCAACACAGTTGAAACCAGTAGATCCTGCTGGGTTAGAATTGGTATACCCCAAGGGTATAACCCTTGATTGCAGTACTGGCCTACTTCTGCTAACCGTTGGTTCTTTTTCTGGTGGTGGTGGTTTTTGTTTTTTCCTGCTTGCTTCCAGCAAGTACTTTTCTTCTACCTGCACTTCCTGATTGAGCACTTGTAGCTCCATCTTGCCCCATAAAAACTCACTTGGTGTAGGGAAAGTATGTGGTGGGTGCTACTCATCAACATGAATAAGAGAGCAGTTGTACATTTTGCTTGATTGGTTCTATGAAACTGTCTTTCCAGTATGTCTTAGCTTTGTGTATTTCCTTCACAGGGATTATCCATGCCCGAGCACTGGTAAGAGAGTGTCTGGCAGAGACAGAGCGCAATGCCCGTACGTAACAATTGCTTCCTTCCGGCACCACCTCGTGAACTTTCTGGCCAATCAGTACCACTTTGAAATCTGGAGATCCACCCCCTGCCCTTTCTGTCAATCAGTGTTGTACATACTGGAACTACTATTGCCTTCAAAGACCTTTATACCAATTGGCACCTAAGAATCTGAAGTGTCTCCTGCTGCATCAGAATACCTCCCATCAATTGGCATTCTGGGAATTGATGCAGAATCATTTTGTTGCACACACCTGATCAACCAATGAGAATAATGGCTGGAAGCAAGTCTGTCTTTATAAATTTTCGGGAGCGGGGGTATAAATAAAAGAAAAGCTTTGGAATTGAGATTCTCTTGTTTTTCCCTGTGTGTTTTTAAAATCTCATGTGATGAAAACGAAGACATTGAGGGTTTGCATTGCAAGATGTGCTTCCATAGAAAAGCAGTACGTGACCTCCTCCACCACTTGCTGTGGAAACTTCAGCCAGGAGTCATTGAGCCAATACTGGAAAACTTCTAATAAAATATTTCTACTCCTTGTGTGCTGCCTGAATTATTATTTTTCTAGAATTGGCAATCTATCGCTGCTAAAAATATGAATCCTGAGTGTTGACCTTCAAATAAGAGGTTAGGTAGTTAACCTGAACACTTTTTCTTGTTGGGAGGGGGTTTAAAGGTTTTTTGACATGGGTTACTAAGTATAGTTATTCTGCAATTTCATAGAAGGTTGTTTGTGTGAGTTTGGAACACGATACTTTTAATCTCAAAGATGATCTAAGGAATAGAAATGAGACTGTCGTTAGCACATTGGTACAGATTTTCCTTTTTGCTCATCTCATTTTTGCCTAAAAACCATCAGTGGGACAGAGTGTGACACTTAGTTTTAAAAGACAATCCCATGTTTATTTTGTTACAGTCTACTTTTCACATTGAGATCCAAGGAAAATTCCATAGTATAAGTCAGTGCGATCACCTAGGTGAGAAGGGATGCTTAAACCTTTCTCAAACTTGCCAACTTGTTCTGTAACCCCTTCCCTGGTTTTAATGTGTTTTGAGACCATCAATGAACCTGGCTGATATGATAGAAAAGCCTCTGCGGAAAGCAAATTGCATGAAAGAATCTGCAAGTAAGGGTGTAAAACTATATCTGTCAGTTTAATGCCCTCTATATCTATCTTGTCCCTGTGTTAACATTGGGGGTAAACATGATTGCTTGGTTTAACATGTAAGGCAGGTCTTAAGGCTGCTAACTGATGACTGCTCATACTATGGCAACCAATGGAAATGAAAATGTCCTTAAGAATACCTGGAGTTTTTCCCATCCTTAATGGGAGGTGGTGCTTCCAAACCATCTGTTCTGAAAACATTTTCTTCTGGTAAAAAGGAAGAAATCTCCTTTGATCATGGGACCCCTGCACTGATGAAAAACAGGTGAACAAGGATTGTAGTAAGGAGGGGAATTAGGTAATATTGAGTGGGAAAGTTGTCTGGAGGTTGTGCAGTAGTTGCTATGTCTTTCTAAGATGTACTTGGCGATATGCTTATAAGTAGCCTTACCGTGATGGTTCTCCAGCCATGACTATAAGTTAAAAGCCCAGTGGGGTTTAAGAGGTACTAAATGCACCTTGACCTCTAATTGACCTTTATTTAACCCTGGAATGTTTTTAAGCATGGGAGAAGAAGAGTTATGAAACCAGGGGTGTTTATGATGCTTTCCCTACTTTTTCAGTAAATCAGATTAGTCTTAATCTTGATACATGTAAAATTGAGACCTGCATAGGCTGTTCTGCTATTGTGTTTGACACAGTAAATCAGAAATGAACTTTCTTGAAACTCATCCTTCTGAGAACATGCCCATGTGTGGTAAATTTGTATATGGGAGAATGATGAGTAAAGTCAACATGGAATATGGTTGTTAGGGATAAATCAAAGCTTTCAAAACTGCAGATCTTTATAAGTCTGCTGATTGCTTGCAGTGGGTATCTTAGTTTGCTGAAATTATATTTTAAATACATTTGTTGATTCATGCACATCACAGTAGAGTATATTTCAGCATGTTACCAGCCTATAACAGTTTTGAGGAAAGGGACTGTAAGTGCAGTTGTTCATATTTGGTTGGATATTCCAGTTTAGGGAAGGAAAAGGCAACCACTATGCAGAGTGCACAAAATAGTGGAAGTATTTGGGCTACAGCTATCTGTTGCTGATAATTATTGAACAAAAAAGGTGTCTGTAGCACTCCCACAGTCTCATTGCACATAGATATCACAGGAGGAACAGGCTGTTTGGTTGGAAAAGTATCACATTTTCCCAGCTTCAAAATGTACCTTGAGTGTTCAAAAATGTAAAATATCTGCAACATAAGTATAACTTTTAAGAGGAGCATGAACACAGAAGACAGTGCATCATGCCGTATGTAATCTGAACAAGAAAGGATTGCATAAAACGGATTTGTGGTGAAATCTAAAGTCAATACGAATCACCGCCATTAATCCTTGGCCAAACAGAAATCAAGGCCATCCATCAATTTGCAAATTGTTACTGGGCCTCAAATACAAGATTTCAGTTTTAGAACTTTCTATTTTTGGTTGCAGAACAAAATGACAGTTGAAAAATTTGCATAGTATTTTTTTACAGTAGTATGATTGTATTTATTTAGATGGGAAAGAATACAGGCACAGACATGCATAGAGTTAGTTACCTGGCTCTATTCCTTTCCGATTTAGAGATCTGAACATAGAGGACGGGGAATGCAAATAGAAGTTTTGCATTTTTGTACTCTTAGCTATGTGCATGCTTAAATTGAGATTGCGCCCCACTGAAATCATTAGGATTTAACTTCTGAGTATAGATTGCAGGGGACAAAGTTTGTGCCCTTTGTGTTTTGTAGTGACAAAATATTCCCAGTTAATCTAACTTTGTATAGGTGTGTGCAAACTTATTCACATGAAAAGTTACAGACCACACAAGAACAATCCTTTGTTAAATTAGAACTAAAATGGAACTATTAAGGCAAAATTAGTAACAACTGATTCACCAAACCGGGATACAGAATGTCAAACTGTTTTCGTTCTATAAAGTGCAAAACTACTGTACATGGGAAAATGTATGATAGGCACACACAAAAATCCACAATGCACTGTACTAAATCGAATGAGGCAGTACGCAAAGAGATCCCTTTCTTAATTACTTCTAACAAGGCTGTTGTCCACAGTCCTGGTTTACCAGCTGTGCAGATAATTCAGGCACAGAACTTGCTTGGCATTTGATGGAAGCAGGTTGTTTCATGACCTACCCACACACCTGTGATGAATATTAGATCTGGGCTCATAGTTTTAATGTGGGTTGAATTTTGCCAGAGGGTAATTTCTTCTGTACACTGGCAAGTTTGGTGGAACACCGAAAGCGCAATATAGGTTAAAAGAATCTCTTGCGTGCCACACGTCACAATTTTAAAAATAGTTCTTTTCCAAAAAGCTCAGCCCATTCCAGTGTAAAATGTTTTGCAGTCAGTGATGAAGCGTTTGCATGTCATGTGGCAAGACAAGCTACGGGGTGATACATTCGATCTTATCCATTCGAATGTGATCTAATGCGAATGTATCCACACCTTGCAGTGTGCTTCCCTCTCCCCTTTTGTTTCCAAGTCGAAGATCCAAATGCTTGCGCATAAATCTGTCCTCTAGGTTTCCTTGGCTGTAACGCCCACGCAACCCGTCCATTGTCAGTCATTGACGACACTGGCATCTGACCTTACGTCACTGGCGTTTCCCTGGTAATAGACTGTGATGTCACAGAAGGAACTGGGAGAGAACGCGTAGGGGCGTTGAGATTTTGCAAGCGCCTGGGCGCAGTTTCTATGGAAACTAAACCGACTGCTAAAACAGCTTGGTAGGAGGCCTCTGTTTCCACTGCCCGGAATCGAAGGCGAGAGGGAAGCCCCGCGGGTGCGAGATACTGCTCAGCGTCCCCTTCCCTTCCTCGCATCGCACCATCCTGGTTTGCAGCACCCGGCGGTGCTTTGAATTGCTTTCTCCTTCTCTCTACTTTTTGGGCGGGGGCACCCGCAACCTCTGTCACAGATAATAAATTTGCCCTCGCTCCTCTCGGGCTGCCGAGCCGGGCTGCCTCGTTGTGCAAGGTCCCCGCTGCGAAGGCAAGCTGCGAGCAACTTCCGTACCCTGCAAGTGACATCCCCTCCGCACAGGCTCCTGTCCCTCCCTTTCCTCCGGGCGCTACCTCTGCACTCCTTCACACACACGAGCCGCGTTCCCTTTCCTTGCCCAACCGACCCCCCCTCCCAGTCACGCTCTCTCCTCTCCCCCACCCATGCAAGGAGGACGGCGAGACTGCGGCTGAGCGCGCTTCTCTGCTGCGGCGACGCGGGAGGCAACAGCTCGGCGCTGTCTGTGGGTCCCTGTCTGAAGAAACCCCCGCGGCTCACCCCACGCCGCCGCCCGGACCATGTTCCCGCCGCAGGAGCCCAGCCCTGACATCGCCCTGGCACTCCGGGACGGCGAGAGGGCGGGAACGGGGAGGACTGAGTGAGGCCGGCGGCGCCCGCTCTTTCGCCCGGTTCTCCCCGACGTAACATACCACCGCTTGCACCACTACTGGCATTCTCTCAGCGAGCCACAGGTCTGGGCCCAGGAGCTGTGCGCGCGAGCGGGGGTTGTTCGTGTGCACGCAGAGCCGTGGGGCTGGGAGTGTGGCGGGAAGCGAAGCATGCCCCTCACGAAAGGCTGGGGGCAAGGCGTTGCAAATCAGCAGGAGAGGGAGTGGAAGCGAGGGTGGGGAGGGGCGTAGGGGCTTGGGATGCTCAGGGTGATGATGTTGAGAGGGCCACAGTGTAAGGGTGAGAGGTATGGAGAAGTGGGAGGGCATGGCACACTGGCGGAGGGGATGGTCTGAAACCAAATGTCTTAGCATTCCCCCATCGCCTATGCTCATTCTTTGGACACCTGTCTTCCTCTATTCCCCCCCCCCCCCGCTTTTTTTCCCCCTGAAGCTCAAGTTGGTCAGGAATGGGACTCTGTGACTGGGAATTCCATTCTCAGGTGTTGGCATCCCTAGGGTTGCAGTATCCGGGGGCGGGGTGGAGGGTCTATTCTCTGAGAGAAGGCAAGAGGAGGTGGCAACCCCAGTGGTATGTAGGCTGATAGGTTTCCTCTGGCTACTGCTTTTCTGCCCCTTAATGTGTTTTGGGGCTTGATTAATGAGGCCTGTAGAGGCTTAGTTTAGGTTGGTCCAGGATTTTACTGTAGTTCACTGGACATGAAACTTGGACTTATCAGAACCTTACTTGGACAGATGTGTTTCAATTCGCTTTGTTACCATTTCCCCCATCTGACAGGGCTCCTATGCCTTTAATGGCTGCTCAACAGACATAAATTCCATAGATGAAGCTTTTCCAAACAAGGAGTTGTAATCAGCTATGTTTGCTGAAGTTGTCTGTCTACTGGTTTAAGGCACAAGAGGTCTACCAGCAAAAAAGGTGGCAACAGTTTCATCTAGGACAGCTATATTGGGACTGAGAGCTGGGCTGGATGTATGTATTTGGCTGATGTAAAGTTAGTTTATCACTTGAGGCAAGTTTGTTTGGGGTATTATTAACTTGCTATATTTATCCTTTCAAAAATGAAATTTTGATGGGGGGGGTGCTATGAAGGTTTAAGGAAAATAGTTACTTCATTTTACCTAAAGCTCCTGACATTACTAAGATCTGATGTACTCAGAAGTACATCCCATTCAGTTTCATCCTAGTAAGTATGCTTAAGTTTTCATTTGTGCAGTCTAGTCTGATGCATGTTTACCTGAAAATAAGATCAGCCGTGTCCTTGGGTATTATTTGTGGTAAGACTGAAACCTTGAATGTATTCTATAGTTGATAGAACCAGTTGAATCTGGCCATGAAAGCCTTCGACAATATCTATCCAGTTCACTACCATCCTCTTTGCTATTATTATTGTTTTGAGTGAGAGCATTTTCCCTACAAGAGTATGTGAGTGTGCTTGTAGGAATTTGGTAGCTAAGACTGGAGGAGGAAGGTTTAGTAGAGATGGCATGATGGGGTTATACAATGCACAGCTGAGTGAGACGTGGGAATGTTTGGGCATTAAATTATTGCTGCTGGACATGGCTTTATAAGGGAGTGAAAGTCTGAATTAGCCTCCTCAGTACATTCATGGGAGCAACTCATTTGTGTTAAGCATAGAATGATTTATGAAAGACACATATTGTATATGACATTAAAATTTTGTGAACAGGATAGATTATATATAGTCACATTTTTATTCCTTGTTCCTTTGTATGCATACTACAGCTGGGTGTGAATTCTGTGTGAAATGAACATAAAACCGCCTTTTTGGTAGCTCTGTAGAAGGGTATTGTTTTTGAGTCCAGGATCTCGCCAACTGACATATTTAAGCTTGAGAGAAAGTTTGCTCACAGTGACGATTGGCTGTGGCCTAAGAGGCTGGAGTGTATGGCTGGAGCGTCACCTCCCCATACAGATAGGGTCTCAGTGTGGTGGCTTGAGTTTATCAGGCTGTGTTGGATTACACCTGTCCTGTTTCTTTCATACAGCTACATTATTTGGGTGTTGAGAGTTCATCCGTTAAGACTGCAGGTTATAAAATTGTTTTGTTTTGGCAAGGATTCTTCTAGTACTGAGGTGCAATCGTGTCAAAGGGGATAGGAGGAAAAATATTAATAACAGCTAGCTTTATGCAGCGTAGGGTCTAAGAGTCGGGAAGCTCGGGGTTGAAAGCTCTCCTGATCCATGAATTCTCAGATGTGTTTTGACAAACGTATATGTTTACTGCTTGAACCTTATACTGTCTGAACTTTCCAAAGAGCTCAGAGGGGCATACATATTTCTCCCTGCCTACATTTGGCCTTGAAAAACCCTGAGAAGTAGGGGAGGCTGAGAAAGAGGCCCAAAATCTCTCAAATGAGCTTTGTGGTGGAATGGGAATTTGAACCTGAGTCCAACATTCCTAGTTCTACACTGTACTAGCTGTCTGCCTGTATGAGGATAAAAAATATTTGCTGGCTCTGTGGGGCTGTTGCATAGATTACTAAAATTGTTATAGAGTTTCGATATCCTCAGATGTGTGAACAATTAATAATACGTAGTGTTTTTAAACAGGAATCCTGTGGCACCTTAAAAACCAGTTTTTATTCTTCCATAAGCCTTCACAGACTAGGATCCACTTCATCAGATGTATATAATGGATTCTCACTAGGCAGAAATTATATATAGATTTCATATATAATAAGGTTATAAAGAAAGTTGTAAGCTGCCCCATCAGAGTAGCATGAAATTCAGAATGAAATGGAATTATATAAGAGTAATCAATAAAAGTACAAAGGCCATTCACAAGGTCTGTAATTGGTGATAAATGCTGGCTCCCTAGTTTTCCTCAGCTAAAGTTGGCAAAACTCAGGAAACCATTCACCAATTACTGCTAATGTGAATAGTCTCTGTACTTTTCTTCATTACGCTTTAATATTACCCTTTATTGCCTGCATTTTGTGGCTCTTTGACCTTGCTATCAAAACTGTTGTTACTTGTATCATGTATATATGGGCTTCAGTCTACAAAAGCTATGCTAGAATAAAGGCTTGTTCATTTTTAAATGAAAAAAGCTTTTGCTCTTTTTTTGTGCAATAAATATGTCTCCACCTCTGGAGTTATTACTGTTGTGGTTGTTGAATTAAGCTGAGGGTTAGTGCAGTGTCCAAGGTCCAGCAGGCAGTACAGAATGTGTGCATGAAGATTACTTTGTGGTGAACTTGGAAGGCATATGAGAATATTCTACTGTTAGAATTGCTGTCTTTTTTCCTGGTAGAGCTTTTATACCTTTAAACCTGATGGAGGTTCTACAGTTTTTCTCACTGCTGCAGTTCTGTGCTTGGGAAAACTGCTCCTTTTGAATTTCTGCCTGTTATGGAGGTGCTAATGACAGAGGAAGAGAAAGAAAGCAGCCTCAGAAAGATGGGTGCTACTGGCAACTTCAAGGTGCATCATTGCTAAAGGCACCAGAGATGGTGCGAACGTAATTTGTCATCTGTGGCTTGAGCCAATGATGGAGTCCTTCTCAATTCTCAGTCTGGAGGTCCAGACCCAAATCTGGGTCAGGAACCTGTGAAAGGGAATCCTCAGGCTTCATACCAAGAAAATGTGGACTTGTGAGTTATACCAGAAACACTGAAAGTCACTGTTCAAGGGGAAAGTGGCTGTCCCCATTAATAAGTTTGGAGAAGGAAGGCCGGTGCAGTAGCAAATTAAAGGTTTGCTGATCTAGCTTAATGAAGGATGTAATCACAAAATGGAGGCTAGGGAACCTGTCCCTTGTTCAGGTAGTAAGTAGGTGAGAGCATGAAGAATCCTGCAAGGAGTACAGCACAGCAATGTAAGAATGGTGTTTGTTCTCTCATATTCCCCAACCCATTTCCTTCCAGTATGCTGAAACTCCCCAGCCACACATTAGCCTACAGTTGCTATGGAAACTTACCCAGTAGGTTGTATTTTGAAATAAGGTCAAATGGGGATTTCTTCCAAGCTTCTCCTCTTCTGAGAGGAAGTGAGCACACAGTTAGAAATATCTTTTGCCAGAG
Organism: Sphaerodactylus townsendi; assembly: GCF_021028975.2. NCBI lineage: Eukaryota > Metazoa > Chordata > Lepidosauria > Squamata > Sphaerodactylidae > Sphaerodactylus > Sphaerodactylus townsendi. The sequence continues at coordinate 71,767,433 of NC_059426.1, read as the reverse complement.
AACTGAAATCAGATAAGCACGAACTAGTTAATTCAAACACAGCCATTTTCTGAGGCTGACTTGAAAAAGAAACAAAACAAACCACCTTGGTCTGGCTGACACAAGAAATCAGTCAGGCAGGTGAAAACCCGATATCTGTGTTAGGCTGCTGCAATCAAAATAACAAAATATTTTAGTGGTATCTTAAAAAGCAGTGACATAGACCCTACAGCATTAGATGCACAAAGTGTTCTGTACAGATTGCAGGGAGATATTTATACTATGTGGGTCAGAATCCCCCCTCTACTGGAAGTCCCTATGGTAGGTGTTACAATGTGACTTATGGTCCACATAGCAGCTGTCTTTGGCTAGATTAACCATTTCTTTGCAGTTGAGCTCCATTGTCTCCATATAACCCTGAATGCATTTCTGCCACTCCCATGGACCCCTGGTAGTGTGGGATAATTAATACTGGCTTGACTGTACCCACTAATCCTCTGCTCTGTCTCAACTCCTAGGGCTTAATTGTCAAAATGCTGATCAAGGAGTATCACATTCTGCTTCCTATGAGCCTAGCAGAGTACCAGGTGGCTCAGCTCTACATGATCCAGGTAGTATCAGCCTTAAATGAGAGAGAACAAATGTCATTAGGAACAACATGACGGCTATCTGGGGCAGATGTGGTGGGGTAGATGAGATAGGGGCATTTGGATTGTACAAGTGGTGGGGTCAGAGGCCAAGCAGGCCTGAGGAATGTATGAATGTCAACAGGGTCAAAGGGTGAGATATGTTATGGGGCACAGACTGAGCAGTACTGCCTATCTGTTCCCCAGAAAAAGAGCAGAGAAGAGTCAAGTGGAGAGGGCAGTGGAGTTGAGATCCTGGCCAACCGGCCCTACAGCGATGGCCCTGGCGGCAGTGGTCAATATACACACAAGATTTACCATGTTGGCTCTCACATCCCCAGCTGGTTCCGTGCCCTCCTGCCTAAAGCTGCTCTGCAGGTAGAGGAAGAATCCTGGAATGCCTATCCTTACACACGTACGAGGTATTGGCAATATGGGATGGTAAATAAGAGAAACCTTGGGAGGGGGAAGCTGAGGGCAACTTTGGTGAAGGGGGCGGGGTTTAGAGTTGTCAGTTTTTCTCCTTCCACTCTACAGATATACCTGCCCTTTTGTGGAGAAATTTTCTATTGAGATTGAGACCTATTACCGACAGGATGTCGGGAAGCAGAATAATGTCTTCAACCTAAATGCTGTAGAGCGCAGGCAAAGGATTCTGGGTGAGTGTTCAGCGATTGAGCAACATCAATTCTTTATGCTCTGTGGAAGATTGTAGAATATATTAGTGTTGCCATGCTAGGCTGCTAAGCATCGCTGAATAGTAGAAGCTAGTGTGGGATAATGGATACTGTTTTGGGATTCTGTGGAAAGATGACTTGGATTGATTCATGCTATCTGTTATGCCTTCCCTCTTGGGCTTCACAATTCAGGAATGGAGGAGGAAAGCTTGGGCTTCTGGCTAAGAGATGCCAGGGCTATGAAAGTGTAGGTATTTCAGGGGGTAAAACCAGCAGAATATCTGAGGTTCTGAACAGACTCTGTGGCCTGGGAGGGAAAGACAGCTTGAGCATCTGAGTGAAGGAGGGCCACCTCAGATTCTGATGGTGGCAAGAGACTTATTTGCTGTTCATCCTTTCCTCAACACCTACAGATACCATTGACATTGTGCGGGACCCCATCTCCCCTGGTGAATACAAGGTGGAAGAGGATCCACGGCTTTATCGCTCCAACAAGACAGGACGTGGACCTCTGGGAGATGACTGGTTGGAGAGTATAGCTGATGGACCTCTCATGTGTGCTTACAAGCTTTGTAAGGTGGAATTTCGCTATTGGGGCATGCAGTCCAAGATTGAACAGTTCATTCATGACATTGGTGAGCATGCAGGGTTGTTCTCCACATTTTCATCAGTCCTTCTCCACAATGCAAATAGTTTGGGCTTAGGAGACTATTTCAAGTTATACCACAGTTGCGGGCAATGGAATTGTGCAACACATCTCCATTCATTCTGATAGAAGTACAATACCTTTTTTCTTGTTGTGGCAGTATTCATGCTGTTTTGCACATAAGAGCTACTTCAGTGTAAAATCAGGTTTAATTAACTGATCAGAGATCTGGAAGCAATTCTTAGCATCCATTGAAGACTCTACATTGTCCCTTTAATGGGAGCAGTCCTGTAATTTCTTACTGAAAAAGAATTAATCTGGTAGTGTGTCCCGCTGCAATGTAACATCTTCCATAGCCTCGTTTGCATGATCCGTGATATCCCTGAAGTGTTGAAGAGTTACTGAAAGGCCTAGTGGTCTACATAATCATTTGTCAAGTGGCTAGTGGCAATGTGAAAGTTAATTCCAGAGACCTCTGCAACCAGCCTGATGATGGAAGAACATACTCTCCCAACAGGTTAAAAATTCCAGTCTTGTCTGGCTCTACTAATTATTTACAGCTGCTCTCCATATCTGGAGAGGCAGGTTCTGATTAGTTGTTTGGCATCTGGGCTGCAAATTGTTGTCTGTTTTTTGTGACCAAGAAATGTTGGAGTTGACAACCAAGTAAGAGAAAGCTCTGAGGCAGAGGTACAGGATGAGATTGGCAACCAGAGCATGGAGCCCATTTTGGTAACACTGCTCAAGCTGCACAAGTCTGAGGGAAGATGACAGAGCAGTGGCAAACAAAATAATGGGTGGCTACCAAGCTCTGTTATTTTTGTTTAGAATCCAACCAGACAAGAGGAAAACTGCAGAAGTTAAAAGCTTCAATCACTTACGTGCCTTGGTTCTACAATAATGGTTGTAAATAGTAAATTAAGTGGGAGTAGAATTGGTCTTTTCAAAGGAATATGACCCTCGTATGTGAAAAGTAGTTCTTAAACATGCACTAAATGAGTGTCTAATCCTGCCCCAGTAATTCCCAGCCAAAGAAATTCTGCAAAGCTTATCTACCCCTTTTCTTAGCCTGCCTGCCCTGTGTCCCTGTGTGCTCTGGCGTGAGTTCCTAGGGCTGAGGATTATGACGAAGGCCAGATCCCTTACAGGCTGTGTATAGTTTTTTCTCTACTTGGATTTGGGCACAGGGCCCCAGATTTCTCAAACAGGCCTCCAGTTAGATTCATTGAGTGTGAGACCATTTGTGGAATCTAAATATAAAAGCTAACTCACCAGAAATGTTATCATTTGTGGTTAACCTTTCAGATGGAAGGAGTTAGAATTAGGATGGAAACTGGGAGGGCAGCAACTTGCCAGAAGCAGTGTTTATTTAATGTTTTTGATAGGGAAATAGAGGGGATAATGTAGTGAGGGAAGAAACAGCATGCTTTTCTTTGATAAGGGCTAATTTCAGTTGGTCTGTTACAAGATGAGGTTCTTACTTGCTTGCTTCCTCAGAGATATTTTCTGCAAAGTCCATGTGGCAACTGCATTTTGTCTTATGTCCAGTTCATTCTTATAATGGGCCCAATCAAATCAGGTTGTAGAGACCACACATGTAGCCCTTCCCCTCCTCCCACGTTCACAGATTGCTTTTGCTGCTCACTGGTTGTTGTCGGTGTTACGGACGACTATTGTCAGGCTGGGTTGAAATTAATCATTCTTTTGAGAACCAATGTTTAAAATTAGTGCCTCAAAGTGAGTTTAAGAGCACGATTAGTAGTTGGTTACACATAATTCCAGAACCAAGTGGGGAAAGGGAGAACGTATATGCAAGGAGGCAGATGAAGGTGGGGGTGGGTCATGCCCTGCTTCTAGTTCTTTAGACCTAGATGCATTGGGAATCCAAACTGGAGTTTGATGTTCCTCATATCTGTGATAAAGTCCATGGAGGAAAAAAAAAGTAATGTCAAGAGTTGTCCTTCGGTGCTTTGGAGATGGAGCAAGGCCGAATCATGAATAAAATAATAGGAGGGATGAGCTGCAGTTTGTTTGGGACTCGTGGGAAGTGCTGGGCAGTAGCAATTCCTGGCATCCTCTGCAGGTCTGCGAAAGGTAATGCTGCGGGCACACCGCCAGGCCTGGTGTTGGCAGGATGAGTGGATAGACCTTACCATGGATGACATCCGAAGGCTGGAGGAAGAAACGGCACGCATGTTGGCCCAGAAGATGGCCAAGTGCATGGAGCCTGCCCCAGACACAACCTCACCCAGCCCTGAAGGCCAGGCTGAGCCAGGCAACCGAGAGAAGCAGGACAGCGTGACAAGCCTGAGAACTCCTGAGACATCACGAGATGAAGCGTTTGCCAAGCAGTGGTCATCAGCTTCTCGCTCCTCATACTCTTCTCAGCATGCAGGTGAATAATAACTGCAGACGTAAGCAAAGAGAGGCGCAGAAAAGTGTGTGTGTGGGAGCAGGGTCTCTTCCCTTTTTAAGGCATCAGATCTCTCTGCAGCTGAAGGCAGGCTATTGAGTACACTCAGTTTTGTTCTAGAGAACCAAGATTTCTTTTCTTGTCTTTCCTTGGTTTCTTGCCACCTGGGGATTCACTGAGGACCACATGGAGATTGTGATAGATCCCCCCCCCCCGCCCTTTGGTTTGCTTTCCTGTCTTTGCTTGGAGTGTGTGGTTTGCCTCACTTGCGTTGGACACATCTGGCATACTTGTTAAACTATTCTTTGAATTGTGCAGGTGCCGGCTTCATGTGCAGCAGCATTTTCATTTTTCTGATCTATGGATGATGTCATTCAATTTACTGTGTACTTGTGGGAGGGAGATTGGGCTTTAGGCACAGAACAGTAGGACTGCAATGTGTTAACAACAGTTTTCAGAGATTCAGAGCACCTATTGTAGAGCAGTTGTTACCTGTGAGATGCATTTTAACATTTGTTTGTGTGTCTTGCCATAGTTTGGTCAAGCTACTTTGCAGGTTTCTGTAATGTATGTGACCTGGAAAAATGAATATCATCCCACCACAAGCATGTTTAACCTGCTACCAGTATATGTGTATACCTTTCAATGTGTGATAAGGACACCTATTGGGTAGTGTCCACGGTAGTAGCATGCTTTCCCCCCTCCGTACCCCATTAGGCCTGGAACATTTCTGGGAGAGTACTTAATTTTATTCTTTTTTCATTCTTTGGAAGAACAGGCTTCAAAAAGAAGAAAAAAAACTAGGCCAAAACTTACTTGTGACATTGACTAGATCAGCCTCATGTGCTGGATTCGTCTATTTTGCCACTTAATTTGCTTGTACAGAATGAAGAGAACCAGCTGTGTTTAGAACTTGGGGAAGGTGGGGGTGCTTGCTCCCTCCCATGTCATCTATGTAGACCAAAAAAAAAACCCTCAGTTGCTCTAAGGGTGGTCCATCTTCTATTGCTGCACAAAACTTAACACTTGTATGCAAAGCTGATTGAATAGATGGGGAGTTTTAGGCTGTTCCTGAAGAGCTGTGTTACGTTTGAGATATGCTTTACATTTGAGGAGAGTGTCTGGTTACTGCTGGTCTTTCATAGAATGAGTGCTGTAGATCTCTATGGTTATGATCTCTCTGCAGCTGGAGTGTCTCCCCACAGCTTATCGGAGTGGCGGATGCAAAATATTGCACGGGACTCCGAGAACAGCTCTGAGGAGGAATTCTTTGATGCTCATGGTACGTGTTTCTGGTTAAAGAGATGTTTGCGCATGTGTTTCTTTCTGAGATGGCTTGAAGTCGGGCTATCCGTGGGTGTCTGTAGATCGTTACTGGCATATTCAGGTCTTCCAATATGTTGGAAGGGTAGTATATGTTTGGATTTATCTCCCAAGGTTTCCCCAAGACTTGATAGAGTTATGAATATAGATACATATGGTGAAAGGAAGATCAAAATCTCAGGGTCTCTATTCCTTGTATAAGTGTGTCTGTTCACACATGCAAGTGTAAATTTTAGCCTGGTGTTTTGCATGTATAACACACCTCAGTCCAATTTGTACTGGAAAATTGCAGATAGGAAGACTGGGGAAGACTTTTGCCTATGACCCTAGCTATCTTTTGTCTGTGAGAGTAAATGGTATTGGGCTAGACTGATCAGTGGTTCGTCTGTCTCATAAGGCAACTCTTCATATCCATAAAGACTGTGGATGTAATCACTCTGTGTGTGTTTGTGTGTGATATTCACAGTGTTTCCCCCATGCATGCTTCTCACTGACTTTTCCTTCCCCCAGAGGATCTCTCTGACAGTGATGATGTTTTTGCAAAAGAAATCACTAAGTGGAACTCCAATGATTTTCTCGATACTCTGGAACGGCCCAGCGAGCAGGATGATGTCCTTGGTAAGAGAGCAGCTCGTGTTTTCCAGGCTAGACCATCATCTGTAGGTGTGTCTAGCTGTGACCATTTGATCTTCTGGAAATCTGGCTAGATAAGATTCCAGACTGTCTATTTGCACACCACAAATACTGTAAATAACATGAACGATTAAAAGTAGATCACATGGGTGAAAGGATCCCCCCCCCCCATGTAATTTTATTGTGAAAGTAATTTTATTGTGAAAGTGACACTTAAAAAACAACAACAGCCTATTTGGTGCCCACCCGCTCTTATGAGTAGGAGGGGACTGAATTGCTTAATCTTTTGTCCTTCTCAGCTTCCTTTCTTTTGGCCTCTGGAGCCCTCCTTCAGAATATGTTGTTTTCTGGGCTCTTTGCAAAAACCACCAATGTGTTTCGCCACTTTCTGTGGTATCATGTAGGCTAGGAAGTTGCTTTGAACAAAGAAATCCAACCACTGAGATTCTCAGGATTCTGCTGATGCTGGTGGATTTTATGCACGATAGTGTCATTGTCCCACCCCTTGCATTTTTTGGCTTTATAGACTCTCACAGTACTGGGTTCTGGTGGTGGAATTCTGTTTTGTAGGGGGCACTCTTCTTACCAATTGCCCTCTTCCGTGGTGTTTAGAGCCTTCTGTTGCTTTCGTTCTGTACTCAGTTCCCCTCATGGTTTCATGTTTTTGCAGCTGAAGCTGCTGGGGCAGCCAAACCAGACAGTGATGGGATGACCTTGCCAGGCCAACCAGAGGTGAGTTTATCTGCCGTGCTGCCTTCCTTCTTAAGTGCATTCAGAATTATGATGCAAAACCACTTGTGAAAGCTTGTGAATGCATAGCACCATTCTCTGTAAAGCACCCAAGCTGGTCTGTGTGGGACCCTGTTCAGTTCTCCCATTTCTTTATTTATATGAATTACTTTTTACTCCATTGCTCCCAGAAATACAGTTTCAAAGTGGCTTACTGAAATGCTTAGAAAATACAGTCATTAAGAAACATAAGCTATAAAAAAAAGCTTTATAACCATAATTACAAATGCCTTTGCTGTCAGTCAGAATACCAGCAAATCAAAATAAAATTCAAGAGAGTTTCCTGAAGGTCAGTAAAGGTGATGCCCTCCTGACCTCCTCTAGCATGGCATTCCATAAGATTGGGACAGAAACTGGGAAAGCCCCAGATGAGACTAATAAAGCTCATACAATCATTGAACAGAACACAATTTCCACAGTGGCTGAGGGAGATCAGTTCCATTCCCACGTCCACTGCAGCTGCTCCCTAATTCTTCCCTGTTTGTTTTTCCTTAGGCTGGTCCAGAAGACCTGTCTAGGACATGCCGGATCCATGCACTCTTCCTGATCCTCCACAGTGGCAACATCCTAGACCAGGGTGTTGGAGAACCAGGCTCTAAGCAAGCTGACATGCAGACGCTCACTGCCACCTTGGACTCGGTCACTCGCCTGCACTTCCCTGAGGCCCTGGGGCACATAGCATTGCGTCTGGTGCCCTGTCCACCCATCTGTGCTGCTGCCTATGCCCTTGTCTCCAAGTAGGAAGCATGTCTTTCAGTCCGCCAGGCTCCTGAACACCTTGTGGGGCAGGGCTGAGATCTCCCGGGAGTTGTGTGTGAGAGGCTTGAAGAGGGCCTCAGTGCCTTCTTGGCACAGGGGACATGGGAATCCATCAGGCCGACAATAACTCTTCAAAATGGGGATGCTTGATGGCAACAGTGTTTATGGTGGAGTAGGTATAGAGGTGTGCAGCTGAGTGTCAGTGATAGGGAGCTGTCCTCTATGGGGAGGGCTGGAAACTTTGGCAAGAATAGCAAGGGCAGCAATTGCATTGGCTGTGTTCCTGCAGCTGCTTTGGAGCATCTGATTCTGGGGGGAACTTTTGCCACAGCCACCTTCCAGGAACTGGGACTAGTGGCCCTTTATTCCATGTTCTGAGAGTGCTGTCCTTTCTGATTGACCATGGCTATGGTAGGCTGCAGCCCTGTCTTTTCTAGAAGGCAGTTTGACCAGTCTTTAAAGAGGCACTTTCTGACCTCTGTGCCAGGACTTGGGGTGCTAGACCTTCGTTCTGAACTGTGTCCTGATCAGTTCTCACATCTCCTTCCCAGACTCAGCCCATACAGTCATGATGGCGACAGTCTGTCCAGCAGCCAGGACCATATTCCCCTGGCTGCTTTGCCGCTCCTGGCCACCTCATCAAGCAGCTACCAGAGTGCTGTTGCAACCGTTATTGCCCGTACCAACCAGGCCTATGCTAACTTCATCCACTCTCCTGATGGTGCCGGTTTCTGTGGCCAGGTGAGAGGGCTGAGAACGCTTGGAGCAGGCAGTGAGGAGGGGGAACCTGTAATACCGCCAGAGAGAACCAAATGTTTCAATTGGAAAAATTATGAAAAAGCTCCTTTATTCCATTTTTATTTAAACAATAAAGTAACTCTTGTTCTGGGGCAGGGAGACCAGGATTTACATGCTATAAGTGTATAGAAGCGGAGAGACAGGGACCCACTGAATGCCACAAGCTGCTTAAACCTTCCAGACGATCTCCTGGTTTCTGAGGATGCATCCATTCTACACATTTAAACCAGTGGCTTCCTCTAAAGAACTGTAATTTTGAAAAGCTGCTAAACCTTGTATATTACAGATCTTTGTCCTTTTCATAAAACTACAGTTCCCAGGATTCTTTGGTTTGCAGTCATGATAGTTAAACCAGATAAGCATCTTTTGATGCTTGTGTGATTTTAGGGCTTTTCCTACAGTCTTAAGGGCTAGAAACTTGAACTTGATTGCAAAAGGAAAACTCAGATTCTCACAGTTCCTTGGCAGCTGCTTTGGTAGACTATATCGACAGCTTTTGTGCCATGTTCTTTTGCTCAGTTGCTTATGTTGCAGGTAGCTAGAACACCAGTACTGGTCTCTTCCAAGCAGAGGCCTCTGTGATACATGCATGTCCAGTGCATCTTAGTGGAGGGCCTTGCAAGGAAGCAACTTAGAATGTGTTGTTCTAGTTCTCTGGGCTTGTTTACGAGGCTGCTGACGTTGTGCTTAAGGGCTGACTACAAGGACAGCTACTTAATCCCGCATTTGTTTTCCTTTTGAAGGTGCTACTGATTGGTGATTGCATTGGGGGAATCCTGGCCTTTGATGCCCTTTGTCACAGTCGGGCTGGAGGGACAGGGAGCCGTGGGAGCAGCCGCCGTGGCAGCATGGTCAGTTCCTGATCCTAGGGAGTGTATCAAGCAATGTGTAATGAGGGCAACCTCCTAACATTTTCTGTAAGAACTGCTTGTAGGGCAAAGGATGGGGAAGAGGAGGAAGGGGTGGGGGTTTCCTTTTGGTCAGCTGCAGCTGAAGTTTCCTAGTTGGGTGTGCAGCTGTGAAATAATTTGTCCACCATGTTTCTATCTTGATGGGAGGTGTCCTGGATTCTACTCACTTCACAGCAGAAGCGGCTTTGAGATCTCCTCAATGTATGTGCACTTCTCTGTTGTTGTTTTCCCAGAATGCTGACCTGCTGTCTCCCGAGGTTTCCGTGGTGCGAGATCCAATGCTTGAGAAAGCAGAGGGGTTGTGGGGCCGTGCCAGCCCTGAGCCATCTGGTCTGCTGTCTACCCATAAACGCAGTGATAGCAATGTGGCACCAGAGGTCGACTCTCTGCAACAGCAGCAGCAGTTCTTGTCCAGGTGAGAGGGAATGAGAAGTGGGCCTCCGACACAAGAGCTGACAGTTGGATTGGTACCAGTCAGGCGCAGAAGCTTCCTGAAGTGTGCACTAGCCAGGCTGCCTAATATCCAGCCTTTGATAAAAGGCAACATGATTAGTCTTTAAAGAGCTTCTGCAGAGCAGGTTGATGTAGCCTCCTCATGCCTTCCTTTATGTGAGATTCAGCAGCCGTAGAAGGCACTGCAGCTGGGTGATATGAAACAAAGGAGGGATGGAAAGAGTATGTAATCCTTCTCTTGACAACCCCCCCCCCCCCCACACACACAAAAGCATTCCTTCGTAGCTGTTTTTACCCCCGTGACTTCCTGGATCCATTTTTGTGAAGCAAAAGTGGGATTAATTTTAAAGGGAAATCATTCGGCAAGAGAAAAGGTTAAATATTCCCTTCAGCATAAATTACTCCACCTTGAGGGTATTTTGTGGCTGCAATGTGATGGAGTATTTTGCCTCTCAGCCTTGGTGTGGCTAGTATCACATTTCGGTTCTCTGGTGTCTTCATTCTGTTGATCTCTGCGTATGCTTTTATGGCGCACTGTGGTGCTGAAGCGTTTGTCATTGCACCCAGGTACATCCAGGTAGCCCAACAAATCAGGTGCAGGATGCCAAAAAATTAAAAGACAGGAGGAATCTTTGCCCTAACTTACCTGAGCCCGTTCAACTCTAGGGTTGTATATTTAAAAAATAAATAAAGTCACCCTGATTGTGTGAGTAAGTAACAATGCTTGGGAAGAAGGAGACAGACCAAGACTTCTATCTAAGCAACCGGTGGCTATGTTGTGACTGTTTTGTGCACTGTGGGTCTTCATGCAGGAGATGTGGGATGAATTAGGGATGGATCACAACAGCAGGAAAGAAAGCTTTTTCTCGAGCAATCCTAAATATGCCATTCACGGGATGTGTGGTACTAGTGGGAGGGACCTGTGGTCAGTTTCCTAGCCAATGACCATGTCTTCCGCTATTCCCAGCCTGCAGGCTGGCATGCCTGCTTCAGAGGCAGAAGGAGACCCCCGGCGTAGCAGTAATTCATCATCTTCAATGATAGAGACTTTTGAGGGGACAAACACAGTTGGGAAACTGGAATTCAAGGTGTCTGGTTTCTTCTTGTTTGGTTCACCCCTGGGACTTGTACTTGCTCTTCGTAAGACGGTGATGCCAGCCATGGATGGTAAGGATGATCTTTCATCTTCCCTGTTTTCCCCCCTCACGTCCTTATTTTTTTCCCCTCCAGCTGATTTCACACACAGTCTTTCATCTTTTCAGTGGCCCAGATGCACCCAGCCTGCGAACAGGTTTACAACTTGTTTCATGCAGCTGACCCCTGTGCCTCCCGTCTGGAACCTCTGCTGGCCCAACAGTTCCACGCTGTGCCACCCTTTGCCATTCCTCGCTATCAGAAATATCCATTGGGAGATGGCTCATCCACTTCATTGGGTAAGAAAAACCACAAAGGTTGGCTTTGGGAGTGCTGGCGAAATGTTGCCTCATTGGGAAATATGGGTGTAGATGAACCAGCTGCAGTAGCAGAGAAGTATGCAGATCTATATATAACGAGAAAGAAACAGCAACTAACAGAACTGAGGAGGAGTGAAATATAATGTTGTTCAGTTCTATATTCTCTTAGTGTTGCAGAACACAAAACTGCTTTTAATGGATTATGGAAGCAATGTAAAAAAAATGGGGCACAGCAGAGAATAGGAGTAATAAATGTTCTAAGACCTCAAGTGTTAAGTGGCGAGAGGTGATCTTTTCCTATATCTGTTTAGAATTGGGCTCAGCAACTGAAGTAGTTTAAAAGTAAAGCCGAAAGAAACTTATTTATTTTTAAAAGCCAGTTCTGAAATTCAAACCTCTTTACTATAGGGCAGGAGTCTAAATCTCTGCCCTCCATGGTGTAGTGGTTAAGAGTGGTGGACTTTAATCTGGAGAATCAGGTTTGATTCCCCACTCCTCCATATGAGTGGTGACTTTTGTCTGGTGAACTGGAATGTTTCCCTGCTCCTACACATGAAGCCTGCTGGGTGACCTTAGTCTGGTCACAGTTCCTTGGAACACTCTCAGCCCCACTCACCTCAAGAGGTCTCCATTGTGGGAAGAAGAAGGAAAGGAGTTTGTAAGCTGCCTTGAGTCTCCTTATAGGAGAGAAAGGTGGGTTTTAAATCCAAACTCTTCTTCTTTGTCATCTTCTGTGCCTGCTGTGTCACTGCCACTATTCACTTCCCATTAACCTGGCAGAGGTAGCAATAGTGAGGTTTCTTTGAGAGCCTCCTTGTGAGCCTTCCCTTCCTGGCACCTGGGGTATGGCTGCAGTAGCAGCAGGGGTTCTCAGAAACAATTTCCCAGGGTGCCTCAGCCCTCTGTAAGAATTTCAAATTGTTGTGGAATCAAGATATTGCTACGCTTGGTATGTGAAACACTGCTGCATCAGCATTCAGTGCTCTAAGAAATGTCCAAAGTGTTGGCCCTGCAACTTCTACCCTCACTACAGCCAAGTTAAATGGAAGGGCCAGGTGGTAATGAGTTCTCCTGCTAGTTGCATTATGATCTGAGCCAGAGAAGGATCCTCAGGCCCCACTTCAAGTTGAAGGCAGGTGCTGCAGGTCAGTTGGGGTGATAAATTGAGCCTGGTTATTGGCAGCTTCAGTGGGATCACTAGTAGTAAGGTGGTGGATTTGTGTTGAGAATTTATTCTTTTATAGCTATGCTCATTGTGCTGCAATGGCAGGAAAACTTGCAGCTGCTGAAGGACTCCTTATCTATTCTTATATGGGCAGAGGTCTCCATATTGCACCCCCCACCCCCGCCAAATAAGTGGTGATTAGTCCTAGCCCAGACAGGACCTGGAAGGTTATGCTGGACTGAAGGAGGAAATACATTTTGCTCCTCCTGAAATATAAAAGTAGTGCTGGGAAACTTACTCCACCCATCTTTTCAGCTCAGGGGCATAATGCCCATTAGGCAAGGTGGGCAGCTGCCCAGGGCACCACCTTGTGGGGGGCATCAAAATGCAGGGTTCGTTTGGGGGTATTTTTAGTGGTTTTCCATTTTTGGCCTGCAGGGGGCGCAGTTTTTAGGCTAGTGGCACCAAAATTTCAGCGTATCATCAGGAGACTGCCCTTATGCTACCCCCCAAGTTTGGTGAGGTTTGGTTCAGGGAGTCCAAAGTTATGGACTCCCAAAGGGGGTGCCCCATCCCCCATTGTTTCCAATGGGAGCTAATAGGAGATGGGGGCTACAGTTTTGAGGGTCCATAACTTTGGCCCCCCTGAACCAAACTGCACCAAACCAGGGGGGTATCATTAGGGCAGTCTCCTGATGAGACCATGAAAGTTTTGAGACTGTGCCTTCAGAAATGTCCACCCCCCACCCCCCACCCCCAGCCTGCAACCCCCATTGACAGCAATGCAGAAAACTCAATGCAGAACAAAGATTCTTGAGCAAATTTCGGGATATCTTCCGGGAAGGAAGGGCATTTTTGGACGTATCAGGACCAAAATTTCCGGGTATCATCTGGAGACTGTCATGATGGCACCCCCCATGTTTGGTTCAGGGGATCCAAAGTTATGGACCCTCAAAAGGGTAGCCCCCATCTCCTTAGCAAAGAATGTGGGATGGGGTACCGCCTTCGAGGGTCCATAACTTTGGACCCCCTAAACCAAACTGCACCAAACATGGGGAGTGCCATCAAGACAGTTTCCAGATGAGACCCTGAAATTTTGGGGCCGATACATCAAAAAATGCGCCCCCTGTAGGAACATCCCAGAAATGTGCCCAAGAATCTTTGTTCTGCATTGAGTTTTCTGCATTGCTGTCAATGGAGATAGCAGGCTGCGGGAGGCACATTTCTGAAGGCACAGTCTCAAAACTTTCATGGTCTCATCAGGAGACTGCCCTTATGATACCTTCCAAGCTTGGTGCAGTTTGGTTCAGGGGGGCCAAAGTTATGGACCCTCAAAACTGTAGCCCCCATCTCCTATGGACCCTCAAAACTGTAGTCCCCAGCAGTGGCGTAGTGGCTAAGAGCAGGTGCACTCTGATCTGGAGGAACCGGGTTTGATTCCCCGCTCTGCCGCTTGAGTTGTGGAGGCTTATCTGGGGAATTCAGATTAGTCTGTGGACTCCAACACACGCCAGCTGGGTGACTTTGGGCCAGTCACAGCTTTTCCGAGCTCTCTCAGCCCCACCCACCTCACAGGGTGTTTGTTGTGAGGGGGGAAGGGCAAGGAGATTGTAAGCCCCTTTGAGTCTCCTACAGGAGAGAAAGGGGGGATATAAATCCAAACTCTTTTTCTCTTCTTCTTCCTATTAGCTCCCATTGGAAACAATGGAGGATGGGGCACCCCCTTTGGGAGTCCATAACTTTGGACTCCTTGAACCAAACCTCACCAAACTTGGGGGATGACATAAGGACAGTCTCCTGATGATACGCTGAAATTTTGGTGCTGATATGTCTAAAACTGCACCCCTTGCAGGCACCAATGTCCTAGTGCAAAAGAAATTTGGTCGTGGTGGGGTGGCCGCCAATGGGGAAGGGGGGGCATCCAACTCAGGTTTTGCCCAGGGCTCCAGTTTGCCTTGTTACACCAAAGTTTCAGCTACTGCCAATACCAGTTAGGAACCGTTGTTCTCTACCGAGGGCGAGGTATCGCATCATGGAATTTATAGCGTTTGTTGTATCATTCCTGCCCTCTGTAATATTTTTAAAAAATATTTTGTTAGACATTTTTAATAATTTATAGATGTAGGCATGCATGGTATTTTATACGTTAGATGTTCCTGCAAAGGGCTTTGGGATATAAATAAACATAGAAACAAATATTTTCCATCCGTCTTTTATGCTTGCACTGTGTTCTGTTCTGTACCGAGTCTGACATACTCGGCCATGATGTAATCCCACCCTGCAGGGTCATGCAAGCAAATATTGCTTCCATGTGGATGGGGATTACTGTGTGGGTCTTTCCCATGAAATTGTCACCTGGAGGAAGGGTGTCAACTCTGTGGGAAAGGCCCTGGCAATTGACACACCTGCACAATCGTGTTAATTCACACACATCCCTCTGCTGTGTGGGATCTCAACACATTGAAATGGCCTATGTGAAGAGTGCCAAAGCTAGGCTGGTGAATACACGATCCGCAGATGGTGGATATTAAGCCAGTGAAGGATTTGGAATAATTGGTGGGCAGTTGACAGTAGCTCTGCTTACCTCTCTCCTTTCCTAGCTGAGTCGGTTCAGGCTCACTCTGCCCTCTTCTTGGATGATCTGGAACTTGTAACGCCACCGACCCCAACAGGTTCTTTTGGGGGCTTCTGGAAAGGGAGTGAGACATCCACCAGCGAGGTCCCTGTAGCTTCCACCAGTGAAGTTGTCAAGAGTGAGTGCCTAATTGCCTGTGCCTTCCCTCTGCACTTTTCTGTATAGCCCCTTTCGGGTCTGGTTCCTTCTGTTTTTCATCCCATTCTGTTTTTCATCCCCATTCTATCCACAATCTGCGAGTTGCGAATTACACTGTCATATAACACCATTTATGCCCTTTTTGTCAGTCTGAGGAGGGAAAGAGGGTCAGGAGTTTTCACTTAATGGTTTTTTAAATAATGTTTTCTTTTGAAAAGAAAATTAGGATTCATGGCAGTGAATTCCAGCAGGGTGTTCTACGTGTTAATGGGGCTGAAATACCATAACCTGTTGCCCGAAGGTCATTGAGAAATCTGAAGGCTTTTCCCTTATATCTTAAACCTTGGCATCTAAAGCTGTGTGCCTTTACTCAGCTCTGCCCGAAGTATTCAGCAGTCCTCCCCGTGTTCATCAGCAGGCGATTTGGATGGAAACCTAAACAATGATTCTTGTGTGCAGGAAGTCAAAGGAGTTCATTTTGCCAGGTCTGAATGCTTGTTGTACTGCCAAGAAAATGTGTGCTCTTTGACTTGCACACCCAATTTCCATCGCTGGGGCACATTGTACCCCTTTGTGTCGCTTTCACAATGTGTTCTGGATTGGAGGACTTCCCCAGACAAGTGGTTGTGCTCTCATTTTGGCTCCCTTGGCTCTCATTTTGCATCAGCCATATTAATTATCCCAGCTGCTGTACTGTAACAAGTAACCTCATGCTTCAGCCTCATTGAACTAAATGACATTTAAGGAGCCTGATGGCGCTCTGGATGGTAGCCAAAGACTGGAGAGTTAAGCAATCTGCTTAGGTTGCCTTGTGTGATTTGAAGGGAAGCCAGGCTGGGTGCAAAAGGAGAAAGTTCGGGGGCCTGAACTGTTGAACGGAACCAGCCTTCGAACGGTTGTCATTGCTTGCAGGCCCCCTTTTTAGGCTATGTATTCAATTGGGCCTTTGTTAAGACGATAGGCAGGGTGGTACTGGGGGATGATATGGGATATGTGCTTGTGTTGTGCTGGAGTTGAGTGTGCTAGCCACAGTTCTACTTGAGTATTGTATGTACAGGTAATAAATTGCTCTTTCCTTCCTCTCTAGTTTTGGAGCGTTGGTGGGGTGCTAAACGCATTGATTACTCCCTCTATTGCCCGGAGGCGCTGACGGCCTTTCCCACCATTACCCTACCTCATCTTTTCCATGCCAGCTACTGGGAAAGCGCTGATGTAGCTGCCTTCATCCTTCGCCAGGTACTAGGGCTGTTACCTGCAAGATGCAGGAGGGAAGTGCCACTGTCCTGGGGAGTGGGTGCACGCTGATAGGGATCTGGCACTTGAACAAAGAGGTTTGGGGAGGCGGTCCTAGCTTAGGCAAGTGATGTGGGAGTTGCATGCAAGAAAAACTGTGGAGGATGAAATTTGAACATATGGCTTTGGCAGTAGGTGAGTGCAACTGAGTGTGAAGGTTGGGGAGAGGTTTGGATTTTGCGAATTTCGATTCTCGCTTTGGTAAACCTGAGACCAGGCCTGAGTGTCTGAGCTGATCCTTGTCTTGCTATGGAATACAAAAGAGAGTGTAGTTCTATGCACCAGAGTCATAGTCTCCTATTTCAGATAAATAATCAGAAATATTCTCAAAAGGGGGATACAAGCAAGATGGTGTGGGGAGTGGGGAATTTATCTCTTTAATCTCTTGGGTGGACGCATAAATGATTGCAGTTAAAAATATGGGGCCTGTTGCCTATGAATTACTTGGCACTGAGATATTCTGGCTGCAGGTGATCGAGACGGAGCAACCTCAAGTGACGGAGAATGAGGAGAGTTCCATCTACAGTCCAGCTTTTCCCCGTGAAAAATGGCAGCGGAAGCGCACACAAGTGAAGATCCGGGTAAGAAACTATGTCACTGTAGTGTCTTAATTGACTGAATCTTGCGTCTGGGATCTGGAATCATACTTGGACCTAGGAACTATGATCTAGGTCAGTGGGTATGGGCTGATCCTTTCCAGTCAAAAACAAAAGGGGAGACTTGCATATACTGTCTTCCTGCCATGTCTCCTTTGCTCTCTTGACCTTTATCCCTTCTGTACATGTTTCGATATTTTGCTTTGGATTCTGCAGGACCTTTTCCCTGATGGAAGAATTCATGTGCACATGTGTGTGCATTTGCTGATTCCTTGCCCCTCCCATGGCAGATTTCTGACTCCATAATTCTGTCCTTGTGGGGGCTTCCTTATTCACCCAAGGGCAGCATTTCAGAAAGCTTCTTGGACTTTACATGTGCTGGTGGGGGGGGGCAGAGGGGTGGGGGGAAGGGTGGCGGCGGGGGGTCACACTCCAAAGACAGAAATCACCAGTAATTTCCAACGAGAGATTGGCACCTCTGATTTCTGCAAGAGGTAACTCTTTCCATTTTAGTGAACCAAGCTGAATGTTGCTTTTTTCCTGGAGAACTGTATTGTATGCAAAATGCATGTAGAGAAAAGGATGTGTACTTTCTTGGTGGAGAATTTAATACTAGGTGAGTGGGAGGTTAATTTATTACCTTGGGCTAATGGAGTATGTTCCTGATTTGCCCTGCTGATAGACAATGCTCCTTTACACTAGTGTGTGCACATTTAAGGGTTCAGTTGGTATATTTGGGATCTGTGGAATGGATCCCAGCAGATACTTTTCTGGCAGGGAGAGAACAAGATCACTAAGGGTAAAGAGGACTTGTTTCAAGAAGGGTGTAGCAACCCTTCAAGACTGTTTCATGGAGTTATATATGAGGGTTTAATGTTGGTTTGTGAGGCACTTTCAATAGGTCAGTGCTTCTTGAACGAAGCTTTCTCCAGGCTTCCTGTGGTTATGACAGTGTTGAAGGTGTGACATTTGATCCAGAGAACAAGGATGTCTAATGCAGGGTCAAGACTTTCTTATTTGTGTCCTCATTCAGGAAGATGATTTCTACTTTTCCTTGCAGATAAAATGTGGGTGGTGCTTGTTATTTTTTTTTTTACACACAAATTTTTACATGGAAGTCTCAACATGAAGTAAGTCATCTGTAATTTTATGTGGTTGCTGATTCTAGAACAAACACCTCCACATATCCAAATACAGACACAGTTAAGGAAGAGGGTTGTGTTAGTCTCTACTGGAAAAGGTGCTGCTGTTAAGTCTGTGAAATACCACACAGGAATGTGGTATAGAGTGACAAACATCATGTGATGAGGTCTCTGTGCAAAAAACTGCAAGCATGTAAACTCTCCCTGAGAGTTTCTCTGCCTCAGATAGGAGCTGGAATAGTTGTATTTGTTACCGTAGTGGGCTCTGTTGATATAGTTCTGTGACTAGATCCAGTTCCTGTGTTTTATTTCTCCCTCTTATAAAGCAGGGATAGTAAAAACTGTGGATCTCTTGTTTTCCAGAATGTCACAGCCAACCACCGAGCCAGTGATGTCATTGTGTGTGAGGCACATCCCCAGGTCCTCAATGGGCGCTTCATGTATGGGCCACTGGATGTAGTAACTCTAACTGGGGAGAAGGTAACCATGGAAATGGGACATGGCAGGGCTGAACATGGGGCAGCAGGTAAAAGTCTGAGGGGTGATGTGAACTGGAGCTTGCCATGAAAGTCTGAGGGGTGATGTGAACTGGAGCTTGCCATGAATGCTCATCATTCTAGGTGGACATCTAAACACTGTATTCAAGTCCCAACTGAAAATGGCGATCACGAATGAGTGATAGTGAGGTAACTGAGTGATGCAATATGACCGTGGTGCTCCTTAACGCAGTTTATGCTGCATAGAAGAATTACCATGAGGACCAGAAAGAAAGGGTCTTCGTGGGTCTAAGAAGGACGATGGGAATGAGCAGGCTGAAGAGGGGAGAAAGTGCAGTGAAGGGGAGCCAGACCCAATATGGGGACAGGCAGCAGAACTGAGTTTGAGTTAGTCATGAGTCATTGCTCTGGAAAAGTAGCCCTAGGTCGATTTTGCACGTCGGAATTGTTCCTCTGTTGGCACAGGAAATGCCCTGATGCAATCGGAAGTTCTGCACGGCCTCTGGTGCTGCAGTGTGCCACATTTTTGCTCCTGCACTGCCCCACGGCTTTGCTGTGCAAATTTCCAGAACTGCAAAGATTGAAGTTCTTTTGAAATGCCTCTTTGTTGCTCCAGTGGCTTCTGCCACCATGCGAAACTCCTCGGTAGTAGAACCAGGGCCGTTTTTCCTTCAACGCTGCTCTGGCCCACCCCACCAAAGGACAGGTGCTGAGAATCGGTGCCCCCCCCCCACCAGGAGTGGGGGACAAAAAACGGAGGGAGAAACCTTGGACAGAAAAGTGGCATGTGCAGGCGCCACAAACGCGACAAGGAATTTAGATTTTAGACAGAGGTGATTTCGTCGCACACAAGGTTTTTAAACCGGGGGGGTGGGGGTGAGGGCACTGATTCTCAGTGCCTGTTTTGTCTGCAGAGTCATTTAAAACTAGAATAGTGAAAGTGAGTGGGGGAAGGGAGGAGATTCAGCCAATCAGAACGTGGAAAATGGAGGTTGTCTGTGCATGCGTGGAAGACATTGCTGAAGAGCTCGCAGTGCAAATGGAGAAGCACCAGGCTCGTGAAGAAACATTTGGGTCATAACGCACCGGCCCTGCCATGAATGCCACGAAGAACTGGAGAGCAGTGCAGAGTCAACAGCAGGGCAAAAAGTGCTGCGACAGGCACGCTCCCGGATTTACCGCAGGGCATTTTGGCATCTAGTCCAACCCTCTGTTCAGTGCAAGAAATCCACCCCCAACTGAAGGCTGTCCAGCCTCTGCTTGAGAGATCCAGTGAGGGAGAGTCCTTCACATAGCTGATCAATTCCACTGTTGAGCTGCTCTTACAAAGGAAGTTTTTCCTAACATTCAACTGAAATCTACTCACCTGTAGCTGAAGTCCATTAGAGTTAGCCTTGCTCATTGGGGAGGACCACCCAACAAGTTTTCCATGTGGCAGCCCTTTGGGTACTCAAAAAACATGATTATGTCTCCCATTAGTCTTCTGTTCAGGCAAAACATATTCAGTACCTGTTTAGTTCTTTTCATCAGAGTGACCCAAACAGTTAGCTAATGTTAAGAGGGCCTCTTGTAGAACTTCTCTCATTCCCCAGAGCATCTCTATCTGCCAGCTTCCCGTTTCCCTCTGTGTATTTCAGAATTGTGGGTCACCAGGAGGACTGTAGAAAAGATCAGAGGCAGAAACTAGAAATAAGAAGTGGGGAGGAGACCAGAAATAGGTCACAGGGGAAGAAAAGAATGTGCAAGCTACAAGTTTTGCAGTGAAATTGGAGTGGACATTAATGGCAGAGGTGTCACCAATGGGCCTTGGTGCAGCAAGGAGTAGAAGTTGAGGATGGGTAAAGAAGAGGGAGCTCAAAGATACATACATTTAAAATGGACTATGAAGTGTTGAAGTGGGGTATGTGGGAATATGGTTGTGAACACGTCTTTAACCAGAAGCTCAGAATTAAGGAACCATTCACCCCCTTTCCTTTGTAGTCCTAACACTGGATCGGTACCCTAGGCAATTTCGCTTGGAGACGTGTAACACCATTCATCTCAGTAACAGGCACATGCAGCAGAGTAACAGTTCTGCTGTCCTTGACCTCTTCTCCCAGGTGGATGTCTACATCATGGCACAGCCACTGTCGGGAAAATGGGTGCACTATGGCACTGAAGTGACAAGTGGCAGCGGGAGACTCTCCTATACTCTTCCTGAGGAGAAGATGCTGGGCATTGGCATGTACCCTGTCCGTATGGTAGTCAGGTAAGTGGGTGAAACCCCCTCCTACAGCTGCCGTTTCATCTGAAGTCTCAACCAGACTTTGACTACTTCTTTCTGTTTTACCTGTGCAATAGAATTGGGTTGGAAACGAAGTAGCTGATCACATTTCAGATGGGGTGTGTGTGTGCAGGATTTCAGTTTTCTGAGTTCCCCTATATTAATTCCATGTAACTGCAAAACCAGTACAGCATGTGCAAGGTGGAGTTCATCACCTTTCTCACCTTACTTGCAGTGTATTATTATATGTTGTGACGGCATCACTCCCACGTTCACACACAGCCCATTTTTCCTCCTCAGTATTCTTTAATCTTGTTTTGCTGCATGTGTACATCAGACCTCATTGATCCAGAGCTTGAGACACTTCTATTGTGAGTGGACAGTTCTATTATTGTAGCCAATTCAGTTATTGGTTGAAGAAGAGGAGGAGTTTGGATTCATACCCCACCTTTCTCTCCTTTAAGGATTCTCAAAGTGACTTACAAACTCCTTCCCTTCCTCTGCCCACAACAGGCACCTTGTGAGGTAGGTGGGGTCAAGAGATTTCAGAGGGAACTGTGACTGGCTGAAGGTCACTCAACAGGCTTCATGTGCAGGAGCGGGAAAACAAATCCAGTTCACTAGATGAGAATCTGCCACTCATGTAGAGGTGTGGGGAATCAAACCCGGTTCTCCAGATTAGAGTCCACTGCTATTAACCACTACACCACACTGCAGGAGACACACTGCAGGAGACACAAATGCTACCTTTATTTGCCCTTTCTAAGGACCTCCTTTGTAATATGTCTTCTGCTAATAAAGCCAGAGCTGGAATTACAGACATACTCCTTTCCTTGATTTTCTGAAGCTGCCCAGGGGATGCCTGGGCTGTACACTGCTGATTCAAGGAAGGTGGGGTATCTGCTGGTGGACTAGCACAGGCATATGTTTTTAAGAGCTGATTCCATTTTCTTTCTTTCCCCAGAGGTGACCACACATATGCTGAATGTTTTCTGACAGTAGTGGCCAAATCCACGCCTTGTGTTGTCTTCAGTATTGATGGCTCCTTTACAGCTAGCGTCTCCATTATGGGCAGTGATCCTAAGGTGCGCGCAGGTGCTGTT
The DNA here is from genome assembly GCF_021028975.2 of Sphaerodactylus townsendi. Taxonomy (NCBI): domain Eukaryota; kingdom Metazoa; phylum Chordata; class Lepidosauria; order Squamata; family Sphaerodactylidae; genus Sphaerodactylus; species Sphaerodactylus townsendi. Next base: position 71,745,140 of record NC_059426.1, on the reverse strand, counting down.
GATGTTGTGAGGTAAGTAATGGCCCTCTCTGAGGATTCCTGTACTTCTCTCTGGTGGCATCCACTTTGATGGCTGAGTGTTGGGTATACTGGGAAATAAGTAATAAGCTGTCCGGTTGTCAGTGGACTTCATCGTTCCTGCTAAATTTTCTTTCCTCGGTATCAAGTCTTGATCTAAGACCCCAGTGTGGTTAGCAATAAAAAAGAATGAACCACGGTTTTCTTGAAATGTAGGTCCCACAACTCTCTTGCTTACCCTCACACACTTATGTTAAGATTGCCTTCCCATTTCCTGTTTCCTCAGAAAACAAATGCTTTTACTGGAAGATGCTTTTGTTAAACCAACTGACTTTTATTTTGATGTTGCATTTAAATTTGATTAATAATAGTGTTATAAGCTCTGTGTCTGTTTTACCAAGTGTTGTATCTTATTCTATCAAGTGCTGTCACTCGGCAAAGGTTATCAAGAATCATTGGGACTACTCCAACAAGATGTATATGCACAAAACTCCTTCTTGCCTTGCTGTTTAGACAGCTTCCTTTCATTACAAAAGGAGCAGTTCTTCATAGCATGTGCTTGATGGCCACCAATGGGTTTTAATAGGGTTAGGCAAATTTGTCAGGGTACATCTATCACTGACCATTAACCGCATTAAATAGAACCTTCACGTTCAGAAGTGATGTGTGTAACTGAGTAAGATGCTAAGTAAGAACTGAGAAATATGCTGGCCGCAAGAGTTGGATATTACCTGTGATGGCTTCATTGGGCACCTGTGCCTACATGGTTGAGCATAGAATACTGGGCAAGATGGTCCTCATGGTCCGATCCAGCAATGCAATTCTTACCTATTTATTTTGATTTGAGTTGTTAAAAAAATCAGTATCCAATAATGTTCTGGTCTACTTACCTTTGAAAACATCTTCCTAGTCCAGAGGTCTAGCAAACGCAGATCCATAAATCACCTCTTCCTTTGTCTGTTAGGCACTGGCAGGACTCTGGATACATGATCATCTATGTGACCGGGCGTCCAGACATGCAGAAGCATCGTGTGGTGGCCTGGCTTACGCAGCACAACTTCCCCCACGGCATTGTCTCTTTCTGTGATGGGCTCACCCACGATCCCCTGCGCCAGAAAGCAGTTTTTCTACAGGGCCTGCAGCAGGAGGTATGTGGCAGTTCTCCTGCAGCTGCCCACATGGTTTGTTTGGGATAGAGTCTAGCACCGTTGGGAGTGATGTCCGTGGAAGAAGCTGAAAAAGCAGTGTAGGAAAAAGGGAAGTAGAAGAGAAACATCACAGGCATTTTCATCCTTTTATCACAGGCAGAGGTCAGCATTGTGGCTGGTTATGGATCCACCAAGGATATCTCTGTCTACAGCTCCTTAGGGCTTCCTCCATCTCAAATCTACATTGTGGGCAGGGCTGTGAAAAAACTGCAAAGCCAGTGCCAGGTACAAAGTAATTTTTACTAGGGGACAGCAGCTCAGGTTTAGCTCTGTCTTGGCGGGCCGAGGAGTCAGCCGCTTTGTTGACCATAGGGTGGCTCATCAAGGGGCGGAGGTGAACCAGTTAAGAGCAAAATTCAGCTGCTTCTGATCTCTCTTCCTGCAGTTCCTTTCGGATGGCTACGTTGCCCACCTCGCTCAGCTGGAATCCACATCCCTTGCCCACTCACCAAAGGGAACAACAAGGCCCACCCTGGGCAAAGGCAGTTACGGCTGCCCTGCTCCTGTCGACTTCCTGCGCAAGCAGAGCCAGCTATTGCGCTCGCGGGGGCAGAGCCAGGCAGAACGAGAGGGCTCAGGGAGTGCTCAGCCCCGATCCAAGACACGCAGCATCAGCCTCAAGCTGGATAGTGAGGAGTGAGCATTTGTGGAGAAAGTCCTTGCATGGTCTGAGTTACCGCAGCTGGTCCCGAGGGTGGGTCTGTGAGAGGAAGGAGTCAAGAACACCAGGCGCAGAGAGAGAGAGGAAGAAACCACTCTGCCTAGCAGAGGCTGCAAGCTGGCGTCCAGTGCCAACTGGACACGAAGAAACTTCTTCGTAATCCCAGAGGTTCCTTCTGTCATATCAAGTCCAACTTCCAGCTGTTCTGCTTGTGGTCCCCCTTGACCCACATCTCAGCCAACATCTCTCAACTCACTTCAGGGGAGTGGAGCAGGGAACCTTGACATAAACTGTGTTACTTTGTGGATTGACTGCGTTCTCCCGCTTCCAGTTTTTGAGTGCTGGGGGTGTATATATATATTCTAATGTCCCCGTTTGATGCCAAGTGAGCCAGCAGTGGGTCCAGCCCCCGTGCCCCACCTCCTGTCTTTTCCAGGTCTTCCTATTACTGTCTGTGGCTTAAGTACAGGTGGGGGGTATGGAAACAAAAGCAGCAGGGGAGTTGTCCCTTTGCCTGCCTCCAGCCCCCTCGTGCAATCCTCAGCCCAGTCCTGGCTGTGCCCTGGTCTTTGGGTGTCTGCATGATACTGCTCTGCTGTGTGTATGTTGTGTCTGATGGGCCATCACAGGGTATTCAGGACCAAGGAGGAAGTTCTGCTCCCTTCAGAAGTGGAAGCAACTCAACAGAGGGCTTAATATTTATTCCATTTTGTCAGAATTGCCTAGGGGGAAGTGGAACCCTGTTTTGGAGGATTTGCAAGGGTTTTACATTACCTTTAAATGTATTATAAACCAGGGGGTGGAAATAAAATGGTTTTAAGTAGTGAAAATGTGTCTCAGAGCAGCACTCGAGAAGGCAGATGAATCTTCTAATTCTAGTAACCATTTCAGATGTTAATATTTGCTGCACATTTCTGGAAAATGTGCCCTTAACAGTGTGGCCTGCAGGGATCTCTACATGGTCTGTAGGCTGCAGAAAGGGGCATGGACGGGAGATGGCCACAACCAACTAAGTTTGCTTTGTTGCTAAGTTTGTTTTGTTGCCAAAAGCAGCCACACATCAGCTTCTCCATCCCTGCTAGTGGCTGGGAGCAACAGTGCCAGTGCCTCAAGGATTTGGCTCAAAACTGGCTGGGGTGTGTGTTCCAAACAAAATAATGGTTGGATCTGTGGTCACCAGAGTCATGGGTAGGCAGTGATTTAATAACCCTGTCAACACTAGCATGTGCACAGCATGCTCCTCTTTCAGAAGGCTGGATTTTTCTCAGCAGCAAAGGTATCATTAGCTATCATGAGCTATATACCCCACCTCACGAGGGAAGCTATTCAACAAAGTTCAAACTCAATCCTAACTTACTCCATCCACATCTCTGGGGCAGACATGGAAAGGGGGGTGGGGAGCAAATGCAAGGATGCCCTTAAGGTGCCAACATTAACAGAAGCAATTGTCAGAAAACAAAAAGGGGAATGAGATCCGGAATGCAGAAAGGAGAACAGAGGAAGAGGGCTGCACAGAGAGAAAAACCCACACCCAATCTTGCTGAGCTGTGGTACTGAAGCCACCAAACAACACGAGCGTGGCAAGGCTTCAGTGGTATGGTCAATGATCATCATGGTAGGTAGTATATAATGGCTTGGGTCTGGATGCAAGTAGTACTCTACAAACCTACATTATTATAATTTTTTGAGAAGCAAAGGCCTGCTGAAGGAAAGGGAGCCTTGCAATATTATTATTATTTATTTAACATAATTAGGTCTTCTACAACAATTTAAAAAGAAAATAGGCCCCCCCTTGGCAGTTTATAATATCAAGAAAAGCCCATGTTTGGAGGCCAGGAGTGGCAGCATTGCTGCCCCTGCAGAGAAAGGCAGGGAACATTAGTCATCATGAGGATTTGCAGGGGATGGGTGCATGGATGGAAAAGAGTCTTCTTTATTGGGGGAGTGGTATAATGAGAGAAATTTGCCTCTTTGCAATTCTAAAGCATATCATTTGTATCTTGCATGCAATGGCACATCTGTCTTTGTAATTCAGGTTACTATTTCAAGATTTGTGGGTAGATAACTGAGGGAGAAGGTTTGTAAAGTACGGATTGAGGAATATCAAAACATAACACAAATAAATGTGCCTGGTTTATAGAACTGGGGATTGAACTGGTACAAAACTGCAGTGCATTTGAAAACTGGATCTAATGGCAAGTAGTTTTGGATTGCTGAAGGCTTTCATGGCTGGTGTCAACTGACTGTTGTGGATTTTCTGGGCTGTGTGTCTGTGGAGTTTTTGCTCCTAATGTTTTGCCCACATCTATGGCTGACGTCTTCAGAGGCATGTCAGGGTGAGGTGTGCTACACAGCCCAGAAAACCCACAGCAGCCAGTTTTGGGTTGCTTGCAGCCTGATCCAGTGTATGTTTTGCAGTGAATTCAGTGAGGTTACATGGCATTGTTTGAGCTGTGTTTTTGTTTTTTGCGGGTGGAGGAGTGACCCTTCCTGCTCGGTAACCTAATTTCCAAAATAATACACCAGACAATATATGTAGTGGTGGGAACACATAGAGCACATAAAATCCAGAATGCGCAGAGTTGCAAACTACTGTGCTTGCTCTTAATTGTGACTGGATTCTGTTTCTATCACTTTTCTATAGAGCTGGTACCTCAGTACTGTTCAGAGATGATTCCAGGGAATTCTGAATATCTGCAAAAAAAGTAGTTAAAATATTAAACTTCATGAAGCTCAGTCTGAATTAATAAATTGCCAGCTTTGTATGCTGACCCTGCTCTTCTGCCTTTCACCGCAGGCTGGTGCATGTAAATTAAGGTGATGTCTTTTCAATCACCCCCCCCCCCGCTTGTCTCCATGTATTCCTGCATGTAAATGTAACTAGGAGCATTAAATGGGGGAAACCATATGTATTATAAGATGCTCTTGTGAGTGCACTGTCAGAGTTGCGCATAAGAGGCTTTTTTTTTAAAGCTACTGTTCTAGTTGGGAGGGGGAGCTGGAGTTGGACTGCATCATTCTCCAGGTCTTATAAATTCTTACTTGTTTGCCCCTGTGATGAAACATGATGACGGAGGTGCTGGACCTCTAGATCCATGTCCAGTCTGCGGTAGTGTCAGCAATGCAATGCTTTGGTCAGTGTTGTCTCTTTTTTTTCTGAAAGGAAACACAAAGCATCTCTCTTTCAGCCCTTCTGCCCTGTTCCTTTCTTTCAGAGCCAGAATGGTTGTTTACAAGCCAAGCACGTTCCTAACCAAAGGGTGCATACCTTTAATTCTCATCAACGTGTTTGTGTTCTTGCAGGGCAACCCTGCCTTTCTCCACTCTACCAGCCTCAACCCTTTTCCCCACCTGGCCTCCTCTCTTGCCACAGCAGTTCATTGTAGGGCATCTTCTCTGCTGAGCCATTTTTGTCCCATCACATTAAATAGTATTTTCATACAAGAGGCTTAAAGCAGGTCTTGTTTCAATTAGCCTTATACTTTAAGTGTGTGTGTGTGTGTGTGTAAAGGGCCATCAAATCACTTTGTGTAAAGGGCCATCAAATCACTTTTCAAGGCAAGAGATGTTTACAGGTGATTTGCCCCATTGCCTGCCTTGCGTAACAATCCTGGATTCCCTTGGTGGTCTCCCATCCAAGTACTAAGCAGAGGTGATCTGCTTTGCTTCTGAGGTCTGACTAGATTGGGCTAGCCTGGGCCATCCAGGTCACGGTCTATACTACAAATATAAAATTGGTTAAAGGCCCAAGTAAACACATGAAGCTGCTTTATACTGAATCAAACCATTGGTCCATCAAGGTCAGCACTGTGTACTCAGACTTGCAGCAGCTCTCTAGGTTGTGCTGTTTCACATTACCAACTGAAACAGAAGCTCTCTAGGTTGTGCCAGGTAGTGCTGTTTCATGTTGCCTACTGCCTCACCCTTTTGACCGGAGACCTGGAACCCTGCTGCATAAAAACATATTCTGCCACTGAGCCACTCCCCATGTTTTGTATTACACATGCCTCTCAACATTCTCTTTGCATTAATATCAGTCAGATTTTAGCAGAAATTACAAGGAAGAAATGGAAAGCTGGTTTAGTCTGATGTATAAAAAGTGTTTTTGTTAGCCCCTGCAGGCTAATAGTAGTTCTTAGGGAAAGATCTTGGATCAGGGAAATCATGTGGATGGAAGGGTTTAAATAACTAACCTTCCCTACTCGGTACGGTATAATGGTTATGCTTAAAACAGGGGTGTCCAACTGAAGCTTCAGATGTTCATGGACTACAATTCCCACCAGCCCCTGCTGGCATGGCCAATTGGCTATACCAGCAGGGGGTTGATGGGAATTGTAGTCCATGAACATCTGAAGCGCCGGAGTTGGACACCCCTGACTTAAATTGTCAGATTATGCCTTGGATAACCAGGTGCAAATACCTATTCAGCTATGACTCTCACCACGTGATTTTGGGTCAGTCATTCTCACAGCCTAACAGTCGGCAAAGACTTTTTGTAAGAATACAAAGCAAGAAAAAAAAGGTATGTATGCTGCCCTAAGTTCCCCTAATGGAGCAAAAAGATGCTCGTTTCAGGTTTGGAAACTGCTCAAGAAGGGGATCTTTAACCCACATCCCTACACATTACAGTCGCAATACTGAGTTATGAACTCATAGACCCTGCCTGGTTGAGAGTCTTAATGTCAGCCATATGTGGGACACAACGATTTTGGAACGTATCATTGGCCCTGGTAATCCAATGACTTTGTAAAGCAGATTAGATCAGTGAGTATCCCAAGAATGGAGATGGGGTTGTGGCTGAGGCTGAAAGCTAGGGGCTTGTCTAGAGAGCTGAACTTGAGGTGAAATTTGAACCAAGGCCTTTATTCCACAATAATCAAGACCACACATTTACATGAGGGTCATTATTTAGACATGTATAAAAAACTCAGGCACACTTGGTTTGATGTGCTGATAGGAGGCATGGGAGCTGTATTTGATACTGCAGTGATCAAGGAGGGAACAGTAAGGTGGGAACACAGCCTAATGGTTCCAGAGAAAGGTTGGAACAAACATGATGCATCAGCCTCACTGAAGCAAAATGGGTCTGTATCTGGTCTGTGCCTGAATGTTATACCTTCCACCATCACCAAGGAATGCTGTCTTGAGATGCATGATATTAGAAGAAGTGTGATATAAATATAATAAATACATGACGAGGCCAAAATTCTATTCACTTTCTAAGCTCTGTAGACTGCTTAGTGTATGAATGGTGCAAAACAAATGTAAACTCAAATAGTTTCAACCAGCATTCTCTGTTTTGTTACATTTTTATTTCTGTCATGAACATCTGGATCCTTACTGAAGTCAGAGTTGGAAAAGCTGATAAACATGGAAGAAAGGCAATATCCTCACTGTCAATTAATCCTGGGATACTCACCCGAAATATCCAGTTTCACGACAAACTCCCCACAGCTGAACCTCCGAACACAGATTCATCCCAGTTCTGGTGCCCCCCCTCCCCCATCACGTGTTTTTCCTGAACCTGCTTGAATGTGAACCTTTTAAAAAACACATCTCCAATCCAGATCAGTGGGAAGGTTCGGGGATCTAATGGGGTTTCAAATTTCCCGCAGTAGAGATTGACACAAATGCCTTCCAGCCAATCAGAGCATGGCGGGCTGTGCACGATGCGCACGCAGCCTTTTTTTGTTTCATGCCAGCTGAATCTATCACTGTAACATGTGCACAAGATAACATTACTCGCTTAAGCGTGTGCACAGAACATTACTTGCTTAAACGTGTGCACGAGAGAACATTACTTGCTTAAAAATGTGCATGAAAGAACCGTAGTCGCTTCAAAGTTAGCACTTTTTTCACGCAAAAAAAAGTTCCCACCCCAACAGCGTATGACAGCCAATCAGGACGAGGAAGGAAGAGCCACTGAGCAGATCGCGCGGTAGTGGGGATTGCTGCACTGTTTGAAAGCGTGACTGAGATGGATGTCTTCATCACATACATGCCACGGTGGGGAGGGTGAAACCTCGATGCAAAGGTGCCGTTTCTTTTGAAACCTGGTTGTAGCTGTATTTAATTTTCAGTGGGGATTCGGCCAAAGAGAAGATCAGTATCACTATGCCCTGTAACACAACAAGGCATTCATAACTTTCCATCAAAAAAGAGTTGCTATTCTGAGTATTTACAGCAGAAGGGGTGGAAAAGAGGCTTGTGCAAGAGATTGCAAAACAGGAAAGTAGGAGTTCAGGCACTTTCTCAAAGGCCTAGGAGTAAAGGGTGTGCCTCTTATCAAACATAGAACCTTAGCAATGAATTTAGTTAGACATGTATGTCACTCTAAATCAGGGGTAGGGAACCTGTGGCTCTCCAGATGTTCAGGAACTACAATTCCCATCAGCCCCTACCAGCATGGCCAATTGGCCATGCTGACAGAGGCTGATGGGAATTGTAGTTCCTGAACATCTGGAGAGCCGCAGGTTCCCTACCCCTGCTCTAAATAAACAAATCATTGTCCAAAGAGCAAAGCATGACCATGTAGTTTACAATCCTCAAACTTAAGCATCCCTGTGGTTTCCAACCCTTGAAAATTTTTTATCTTTGAATCATTACTTTCCCCAAGAAATCACCAACTAATGACTTATTCATTTAATCTCACATTTTGGTTAATCATGCGGTAATGTTAATGTTCTGTCTTGATTCTCAGTAGCACGCTAAAACAACAAGCATATTCTTCACGGAAATCTTTAGTTAAAGGCGAAAGATTTATACTATCTGAAGAGAAACCAGAGTATATTCTTTAGAACCGTTTGAGTTTTCCCCACACAGGAAAGGAGGCTAAGACCAGTGTCCTGCTAGTGGTGTTGCATTTTTCTCATCCTTTCTTTTCATCTGCTAGCAGAGTGTGCCTCCTGCATTGTAGGTTGAAATGGGAGTAAATTATAATGAACTCTGTCATTGATGTTTCTGCATTAACTCCATACAGCAAACTCAAACTGAGAAAGGGAATATGAGTGGAGGAAAGTGAGATTGGTGGATATTAAGTATATGCAGGGGACGAAGGGAAGAGATGGTGAAAGGGAGCAGGTGATACCAATGAATATCACATGGAAGGAAGTTGTTTGGTGCACTTAAAGTATTGGGATTCAGGGCTATGCTAGACATGACAGTACAGCCATATTTGTTGCTCATATGCCTGCCCTATTCATATATAAAACATATACAAAACGTTGAAGGCTTTCACGGCCGGATAAACTCACCATATACAAAACAGTCTGATTTATGGACGCACATGTACAGAGGACTGAACCCTCTCTCCTGTGCTTTACCTCACCTTGGTCTGTTGCTCCAAATACATATGTCTTAGTTCTTTCAATACCATAAATGATCTGGACTTGGAGAAAAGCACCCAGTGATGGCACACAAGGAGGTTAGGAGGGGTAGTCATCTCCAGTGGTCCACACCTCATATAAATATTAATTTCCCCAACTCACTTTATATGTGAACACATATATAAACAACAAACATGTCTTCCACTGAGTTGTCTAGTTTGGTTTGTAGGCTTAAGGGCAAATTATTACAGGGGTAATCTTTATTACTGAGGCAAAATCTCCTTTCAGCACACCTGGTAGTATTTATGAAGCCTTGATTTCATGACCAATATTGAAGATTTCTGATCTTGGCAAGTACTTTTATGTCACAACTGATGCCAAGGGTTCTAGCCTAGGAGCACTTTTAGTGCAGGAGCAGAAGTGAGTGAAATACTCAGCAGCCTACTTGGATGTGACATTCATTCTACAGAAAGAAGCCTGTCCTCTATCTATAAGGATTACTTGGCAAGCACATGGGCTTTGGACAAACTAAGACCATATCTCTGGGGGCAGGAGGCCCTCATGACAGATCAATCACCATTGTAGTGGTTACAGATAATGAAACAATGCTAAACTTCAGCACTGGTCATGCAGAATGCATCAAAGTTGATCAGTTTGTCACTGGAGTTGAGTTTTAAATTGCTGGGGTTTTTTGTATGAAGTGGGCTGAGTCCTTAATGTAGTGTGTGGCAGTGGCATAGCACCAATGGGGACATCTGAGGACATCCACTCTGCGCACGCCCCTGCCAGGTCACAGCAAAAATGCCCCCACAAACCTGGCTGCAGGTTAGGCGTGGCAGGCACGGGGCAGAAGGGGGATGGCGGCGGTGGTCTGCTCTGTGCCGCCAGCTCTCACGCAGAGCAGGAAAACCCCTCTGCCCTTCTCCATGGAGCAGAGGGGGGATGGCAGCCACAACGTTTTCTGCCCTCCCATGGGTCCGCACGCTGCGGTCACCCCCATGCACCATCAGGCTAAGGTAAGTGGTGGGGCGGTGGGGCAGCATGACCGCGGAGGCCCTTGTGGCAGGGGTGGGGGGTGGGCAGAAAACACAGAGGCCTCCCCATGTGCAGTTTTGTTTAGACATGCCTCTGGTGTGTGGTAAGTCCATTATAGATTTCTAATTGTGCAGCCAGAAATTTTGCCAAATTATATGTAGGGGATCCGATGGAGCTCACAATGGGAATGAGCAGTGTGGAGTCCTTGTGGATTTTTGGGAGTCTGTAAAGTCTAGAAGGGAGAGCTTCAGATCTGCATAGATGTTGGCGCATGTTAGGATTAACTGAGGAGTTCTTAATCGAAGTGTTGGTTTTTCTGGTGATTTTGTTGGTAGGGATCTGTTTCAGATTACACTTTCAAATTGCACCCTTTACACTTTTAACCAATGCAAATGGTTCTTTCTCCCACCCTGGACATTCCACAGATATATATACTCCACTTGCTTTACTACCATCAGATCCTCTGAAGATGCCAGCCACAGATGCAGGCGAAACGTCAGGAGAAAATGCTACTGGAACATGGCTATACAACCTGGAAAACCCACAAGGCTCTAGTGATTTCGGCCGTGAAAGTCTTCAACAATACATTTTCCATTTTGTTGAGTTAAAACTCTGTGAATGCTTAGGGGTTACGCTCCAAGTGCCCTGACAAATATCTGGCCAAAGGAAACAGCCAATCCTCCTCCCACCCTGTGCAGAGCGAGTTGCAGTAGCCTAAGTTAGAGATGACCGTTGTGTGGATCATTGTGATTATGCCAGGTTGTTTGGAAATGTTCATGCATGCAAGAACACTGTATTAGGACCAACCAAAATCTCACAACTTTTGCATTCCTCTTTCATAGTACAAAAGGGGTGGGGTATGCCGGGCATGATGGGGATACACCCATTATGCAGTTTTTAGGATTTTAAAACGGAAAAGAGGGCATGTTGCAGACTTAAATGAAGTAAGACTGGAAACAAAACAAATTTCAAGATGCACCAAAGGCTGCTGGGGCAGAGAAGTAACCCCCTCCCCCGCAGCCACTCTCCCATGCAGAGAGTAGAGAAATCAGCCTGATGAAGAGTTCTGGGGAACTTTTATGTTCTCTGTTTTGTGATTTTTTTTGTCCTAATGAAAAGGTATTACACAACTGCTGTTTTTGGCATTTTCTGTAGATCAATATTGCCTATGCAGTCCTATGCTGTTAGTAGCATCTTGTACGCACAGTGTTAAAATGGAGGGGGGGAGTAGAGAAGCACTGTTTACAAACCAAATGCACTTTCTAGCCAATGTGCATTTTTGCTCACTGTACAGAATGTTCATACTCAACATATAATTAAGAGAATATTCTGCCACCGCAATTAGCTATTCCCCTTAACTACAATATCAAAAGGAACTACTCATTATAGATGAAATGACTCAGTTTCAACAATTCCTCCCCAATTCAGTTTTGAAATGATACCAAAAGATTTGCAAGGCTGTATATGAAATAAGAGCTCCAGAAGATTAAATTCTGCTTAGGATTCCACTGTCCACTCACTCCATTTGAAGGAGTAAGCTCTAGTCTGTGAAGTCTTTTCCAGTGTTTAAAGTGCTACATGATTCCTACACACAATAACACACACACAACACAAAATCAGAGAGAATCAAGAATTGCACAGATTAAATAATTAAGTAATTTCAATGCATTAATGAGTGCAAAAAAACATTTGGTTGAATTTTATTCAGCTCACCTCTTGAAAAAAAGATTTTTGAGATACTGATTTTTGATATTGATTTTAATACATCCTTTTGAAACACTGAACTAAGTACGATGAAACTTTCGGTTTTATGGATGCAGTACCTGCACTTATCTGATCAGAGTTTCATCTTGCCGATAAGATCACCCATTCATGGGACTTTCTATGGTTGCCCCTTTCCTATAAAATAACCTTCCACACCAGGTAAAGCTAACTGCCTCTCCATTAGCTGTGCAAGGCAGAACTTTTCAAAAGAAAATTTTGTATTGGTGATTAGCTTTTAAAGGAGATTCATCTTTGTCCTTAATGTCTGATGTTGACCTTTGTCAATTTTATTGATGGTAATTTTCGTCAGCTATCTTGGGCCCATTTGGAAAATGGTGACATGAAAGTAATCTAAATCATTAAACTAAATTGGAAAGAAAGGCACCTTTCAACATTTTCTTTTGCATTGCCTATTATAGTCATTATGAAAAGAAGGTGGCATGATATTGTTACCATTCCGCCCTGACATAGCGGGGGCAGTGCTTATTCACAGGTATCCCTGCCGTGTGTCAGCCTAAAGGGTGATGTTGGCGTTGCAGAGATGGGGACCTAAACCTAAAAAAAAATTGCAAGTTGTGACTCTGCAGGGCTTTCAAGGCAAAAGATGTTCGGAGGTGGTTTGCCCTTGCCTGCCTCCACAAAACCTGAATAGCTCTCAAGAAATAAATGGGTGCTCTTAAATCGCAACACCCCTCATAATATTTGAACAGAGTAGAAAGCCTGTGTGCACAGAAGCTCCATATGAGCTATAGAGTGCTACTATCTGAGTTTCTTTTGGGTTGAAGGTTTCAAAAACTCCCCAGCTGGGCTATCATAGGGGAGAAACAACATTGCTTACTGTAATTGTTTGATTGATCATCTAGTGGTCCTCTGTACAGGCACACATGGGATTGCGCTAGTGCAGGCCAGCCACAGAGCATTTCCGATAGTTTAAGAGCTTTAGCTGAATAGCAGGTGCTCCCCTCCCCCAGTCACAAGTCTGGGCTAGCATCTATCCCCACTTAGATGATGTGACTAGGGAGGAGAGGTGCACCCTGTCCTCCAACTGATCCTTCACTTTTGCTTGATAACAGCCCACAGCAGGGAGATGGGAGGGAGGTGAAAAGTGAAGACAACAGAAATAAAATGAAGACTTTTTAGAGAGTGAATACATCAGGCATGAGTATTCATAGATGTCTTACCCTCTGGTCTGTGTTTCTTCAGCTTTTCTGTGTATTTTCTGTGTATTTCCTTATTGTCTCAGAGAATTTACATCATGGGGTCAAGAGATGTTTTCCTTCTCTCTGTCTTTAGACCCCCTCCCTCCTGAGGGCAGCTCAAGTTTCACAACAGTACTGTCCACAGTTCTAAAATCCCTCCTGTTTCTCACATCTGGTCTGCTTACCTTTCCCAGCTGCTTTTTGTAAATATTTGGCACAAATCTTCTGAATCTCGTAAGTTCCAACACAAATTTATTTCTCTTTTATCTTCTCACAGAATAATTTCAAAAATGGATCTATGTTATTAGTATCCTTTTACTTTATTTTTAGTGTTTCTGGGATTTTCCATTCACAGTTAAAGTATGAATCTTCTTAAGGCTCTAATTCTGCCAAACAGCAAACTCCTTGCATATCTCAACCACAGTTCTTTTTTTAAAATAATTTTTATTGTATCATTTGAATATTCCATTTTATATTAATACACTTCTTCATTCATTTTCAAACAATACATTTTCCTCTTTTCCCCTTCCCCCTGTATTTTCTTCATAGTTTCCCCCTCCCCCTGTATTTTCTTCATATCAAACAAGTTTTCCCCTCCCCCCTGTATTTTCTTCACATCAAACAAACAGCAGTAAGTTCATTCTTTGTAATCTCTTCTCCCATATCGCCTCATTGACTCCAGCTTCTTTCATCCAGTCCGCATATATAGTCCATATCTTCAAAATTTCTCTCTGTTTATCTTGCCTCAACCACAGTTCTGAGATAGCTTCTTTTAGATCTTCTTGAACAGTCCAAATATATTAAATTTAGCTTGGAATAGCTGTAATCTTCATAAAGATTCCTCAGCAGGGTTTAGCAAAGATAGCAGTCCATCTCCCGGGACTTCAACTCTAGGGCTCTTCTCCCTTCCAAGGAAACCCTTCCTGGAGAGATGAGGGTGATCTTAGGTCCCCTCCTTAATCTGGAGGTGACATGTCAGATCTGAGGTAGCCCCCCAGACCTGAAAAAACCTGAAAAACATGAAAAAAACATTCAGCTCCTCCAAGATCTATACCGGAAGACAATACTGCTGCTGCTGCTGCTGCTGCTGCTGCAGCAGAGAGAACCCGAGATTCCCCCTCAATGGGAGGGGAGTTAAAACTAAATTGTAGAACATGTGCAGAGTATTTCCCTGTGCTGCGTGTCCAGATCTTGTGAGATTTAATGCAGTCAAAAAGAAATAGTGTTAGAGCACACTGAAAAGGCATTGTTCTGAACACAATGATTCTAGACCTGAGAGCTGGATTTTTAGCCTGGAAATCTGTTGTTATTGTCTTGGTAGGAATGATATCAATGATATCTCTCTAGGCTCCCTGTTGACTAGCAGTGGTGCTAAAACTCTCTAGTTCTCATATACAAAATAAACAATGAGGAAAACCCATGAGGTGCACAGGAGCATCATGGTGTGGTGAGGAAGCAGGGAATAAATCTGCCTCCCAATAAGCCAAGGGAAATAATTCCTGTATAATTGCCTGGTGTACTGCTGCCCTCTCCACACACTTGTATCCCTAGATTTGCCTTGTGCCTCTTGCAAATCATTACCGAGTCAGTTGTCTAGTACAGTTTATTATACTGAATTGGGATTTGCTATGGATTCATGATCCATGGACTTCTGGCAGTCAGTATGCACAAATATAATACGCTGCCTTGCCTGGAGTCAGGTCCAGTTCTGTCTACTTTGACTTCTCCAGGATCTCAGACAAACCCTTTTTCTCATTCCTGTTACAGAATCTGCCTTTACATGGAGATGCCAGGGAAGGCACCCGGGAATTTTAGCATGTACTTTTACAACTGCCCTATGGCCCCTTGTTCCTTTTCATTCCTAGGCTCTTGCTCTTGAAGGGTGGGAAGGAGCTATAGTTCAGCAGACAGGAATAGAACAGAAGTTAATCCAGAAGTGTTTCAAATAGCCTTGAACATGGTGGCTCCTCTATAAAAAAAAATTTAAGGGTACCACAAAGAACAACCAATTAAGGACAAGGCAATAAAGTTTCAGAATTGCTTTCTTCTTGGCACACTGCTGGATACTTAGAAAGAATCACAATTATACCTATGATTTCTGTGCTATTTCCATCAGTTTTTATTTGCTGGTAAACCTAGACTCAAGTAAATAAACATGCTTTGCAAAATGTGTTACGTTATTTTCTTCGTGACCTGTGGTCCTTGTATCAAACAACATTTTGACGTCCATAAATTCATGAAAATTCATGAAAAGAAAATAATGGATTATTCCCTAGTCCTTGGAAAGTGACTTTTCACTCTGCCTTGGCTCTGTAGGGTTCAATTTCATAACAAGAACAATAGAAAATAATACAAAATTCATGTTCATTTCATGTGGCTAGCTATATTGCTCTCTGAACTTGGGTGTTTCATACAATGAACATGTAAATAGGGGATGACATGGTTGCCTCTTTAAAACCTTTACATACACATCTGGAAACCCAGACCCAACCAGGGCTCACAAACAGGTATCTAAGGATGACAGCGTGTTCACACTTCACATGTGTGCTGAGGGTGTAGCACCACTGAACACACAGCAGTTATGTTCAATGCATGCTGCATGGACAGCTCTGAGATACTTTGGCTTTCTTAACTTGGTTGACAAGAACAGCTGGTTAAAGTCACTATAGCTGGCACTTCTGTTTCTAACCAAGGAAAGGAGATGATATAGGTCAGTGATGGCGAACCTTTTCGAGACCGAGTGCCCAAACTGCAACCCAAAACCCACTTATTTATCGCAAAGTGCCAACACGGCAATTTAACCTGAATACTGAGGTTTTAGTTTAGAAAAAACGGTTGGCTCCAAGGTGCACATTACTCAGGAGTAAACTTGGTGGTAGTCGGTGGCTTGCTTTGAAGCAACCGTGCAATGCTTTGAATGGGTGAATTGTGACCCTAAAAGGGTTTACTCAGAAGCAAGCCCCATTGCCAACAACCGAGCTTACTCCCAGATAAAGGATCGTACTTTAGTTCTTCCCATGAAAATCATGGGAAAACAAGCAAAGAATTGTCTAAAGAACACTGTTACTTGACTTATTTCACTCTGCCTTGCAAGTGTGCAGCCAATCAAGTGCATTTCGTAGAGTTACCTGATTTCTGAAAAATTGGAACAAGTCATAATTTTGTTGCTGAAAAATTAAAGGCATTTGATTAGCAGAGCTGTGTTATTAGGACTATAACGAATCAAAATATAAGCTAAATGTATCAACTGTTAACCTCAGAGAGGCAACTATTTCAAATGGAAGTTCCTCTGATTTTCAGATCCAAACTATTAAACTAGTTTGGGCCATTTTTCTGATGGTGACACAATATCTATGATCACTTTTGGACTTCAGACATGCCTGTCTGGAATGCTATCCATGTCTGAAATGATAATCAGAACAGAGATGTTTCAGGTCATGATCTTGAAGCCTTCTCCATCACTGACTTCATCTTTTCCCCCTTCTTTTTTGGGTGTTTATGTAGTCGACTGCGTGTAGTGCAATTCTGCTGGGGGCCGCCTATCCCTCTTTCTTAAAATTATATGACAGAGAGGGCAGGGGGTGGGCGGACCCTGGGGGAATTGTGGGTATGCATGCTTAATCAGTAGCACGAAAGGGGCTTTCGGAGCTCTTTTGGGGGGATGGGTGCTTCGGGGGAACAATCCATTCTGGCGGTTGAGGGCAGAGGACTCCTTATGCAGAGGGGGGGGGTTTTTCTTGTAAGGGAAATGTACTTACCGTGATCTTGGTGGCCAACGCAGGGGGGCTGGATGGTGCTAAAATTTGTGATCGAATTATCTTGGGGAAAAGCCGCCCGCCGAAACCACTCCTTAAGGGGCGGTTTCGGCCAAGCGTCTTAGAAGTGATGATGGTGCTATAATACCATGACCACTGGAGGCGCCCAAACTGGTTTGTGGGTGAATTTGGTGCGGCAGCCTCCTTTTTAAACTGGGGCCTGTCCTGGCAGTGCTGCGGTATCAGGACGGGCCCAGATTTTAATCCAGGGAGGGCCAGTCAGCCAATTGGCCCTCCCGCCTCTACTGGTTGAAAGACAGAGGGAAAAGGAAGGAGAGAAAAGGGGGTAGTTTCCTGCGGAAGTTGAAGGCAGTTCGGAGGTACAATCGGGATTAGTGATCTGTGTGATGGATTTATCCATCCCAGACTAAGGTCGTTTTGACCTGGCTCATGAGGTCTCTTCCCCAGAGATTAACATGGATGTCCAAGATGATGGGACGTACCGTGAGTTGTCGCTCCAGTCCTGGGCTGTGGACCGTGAGCGGCCGGACGCTCCGTCTCGCGGTCTGTTTCCCCCCCCACCCCAGATGTGCGGGCAAGCCTCGGTCGGCCACTGGTCAGGCCACTCGGCTGCCCTGATGACGGTCACATCAGCGCCGGTGTCCATCAGGCCCTTAAACATGCATCCCTCTATAGCGAGCTCCAGGTATGGGCGGGAGCTTCCGATGGGTGTTTACACCGCTGCGATGGTGGTGCTGGCTGCGCCATGTTGGCTGCCGGGGCTTGTCGCCTTTATTGGGTCGGCAGCGGGCAGCGCATGGGGCAGGAGGATCAACTGTGCGCAGCTGGTTCCGGTGGGCAACTCCTGCGGGATGTTCGTCCAGATTTGGAGATGGATGGGTCCCTGGTGCGTGGAGTCGATTACTCCGGGAATGATGAACACTCCCTGCTCAGCGGCGGAGGCCTTAGGCAGCACCAGCCCAATAGTCCCGGTAGGGATGGGGTCGCCGTACTGGGTTGGGGCGACAAGGACCTCGTGGGGGAACTTGAAGGAGATGGGCTGGGTGCACGTGGCGAGATACCACGAGTGGGGCGGTTTGGGCGTGGGCCTTGGTGTCTGGGTCTGCTCTAATATTCTCCTCCTTGGTCCTGGCCTGGGGAGGCGCCCGGGCGCGAGTTTCCCGGACGGGCAGTCGCTTCTCCAATGGAAGCTCTCTCTGGCACCGTGGGCACGGGTCTTGGGCTGACCTTCTCCTCTTGGGGGAGGACCCTCCTCCATCGGGGTTGTAGGCCCCCCCCACCGGGCTACCCACACTCCCGAAGTGTCGGGTCTGCCGCAGTTAAAGCAGTCATCCTGAGGCTGCCTCCTGCCGGTGGAGAGTGCTGCGGCGAGGAGGCTAGCTTGGTGGGCGGCAGATCCGATGTCCTGGCAAGCCTTAAGCATGTCGGCCAGTTCAGGATCTTTGCCCAGGCCCGTGATTGCTCTGGGCGGCACTCCGTGGAATGCGTTCTCTTTAGGCGCATGAGGAGCTCGTTTTGGGCCTCTTCGCTATCTACCTGCCTCTTAAGCTTCCTGGAGCCTGTTCACAAACTCGGCAGAGGGCTCTTGGGGCTTTTGCCGCATGGCGGAGAAGCTCTGTGTGGGCTGGCCAGAATTGGGGACCTTGACAAACGCCTTGTAAGCGCACTCAGAGGCGACCGTAAGGGTGGCCTCAGGCAGGACAATCTGATTGTTGGGGTTACTGAAGGCATCGAAGCCGTAAAGCTGGGCGGCGGTGTAGGCGCCGCCGGAGGCGGCTACCCTGCTAAAAGCATTGCTGGCGGAACTCGCTCTCCCAGATCACAAATTGTGCAGGGCTCAGGAGCATGCGGAAGGTGGTCTTCCAGTCGTCCGGAACCATTAAGTGATTCCTCGCGATTGCCTCTAGCATGCCTCTCACGTAGGGGCTAGTGATTCCTACGTCTCGCATCGCTTGGCGGAGCTCAGTGAGGATGTTATAGCTTAAGGGGCGGTACTCGACAACCCGCCGAACAATGCCATCCTCCCCCTCGGTATCTGTGAAATGGACGGGGCACAATGCAAGAATATCGGCATCGTCTTCCGTTAGGGTTTCTTTCTTTTGCAGATCGTGGCTAATACGCTCTGCGAGAGGTTTGAAACCCGCGCCATTACGTGGCGCTAGCCGGAGGTGCGGTGGCTTCGGAGAAAATGAAGGCGGAGCAAGAGGGAGGGGGCGGCTGAGCCGCGGGAGAATTTGAAATGGGCGGAGGAGCAAGGGGGGCAGAAGGAGGACGAAGCGTCCAATTTAGCGGATAGAGAAAATTCCGGGGTTGAAATTGAAGGTGAAAGATCGAAAGGAGGGCGGCCTACAGCAAAGGAGCCATAGGTCTGCAGGCTGATGGCGACATAACATTGTCTCCGATCAGTAGCAGTGACATCGGGCGCGAGGCTCTGTGCGAAGAGTCGCCCGATGTTTTCCCAATCCATAAGATTCAATGTCCCCCCCTCTGGGAAGCATGGACATTGAGCTTCAATCTCCTCAACCAATTTGCGCAGCTCCCTTCTCTTTACGGGGACCCTGCCGCATTTCGCTAACGCTTTCAGTTCGTCAACGTGCTTGTCATAAGCCCTGCTTTTGCAAGCTCCCATACTCACCGGTGTTCCGTCGGATGAGAGAGTGTCCTAGGACGCGTGTCTCTGGATGCGCTGATCCAGAGGACAGGCGATACCGAAACGGTGGTCCCTGGATGCGCCGATCCAGCGGACTTCGGTATCGCGGCCCTTTCCCAGGCGACGGTGAGCAGGGTGGAGGTTCGAGGATTCCCGGGTTTCGGCACCAGCTTGTAGTCGACCCACGTGGTCAGCGCAAGAACGAGACGAGACGCGGAGATTACATCTGGTGGAGATCGCCAGCAGCGGGAGCGCGGAGGTCCGTGTTCCTAGCGAGTCTCCCGCGTGCTGGTTCCTGGCACCTTTTATTGTCATTCTATCGGGGGCGTGTAGGAGGGAGGAACGGAGGGAGTTCCGGGAGAGCGGGAGGTCGGGAGATCATCATGTGATGCATGATCTCACCTGGCTACGTGCGGAGAGGAGCGTAAGCGTCTGAGCCTAATCCTCACCTGGGGGCAAGACCATTGTCCCTGCGCCCGGTGACTGAGCCAGACAGTTCATGACCCGTGACTCATAGGGGGATGAGGAGTGGGGGTGCGATGCGACCAGAAGGCCGTAGGAGCGTAGGTGTTCCAGCGCTCGACCACGGTGCTGCTGGGTCAGCGGTGCACTACTACAGTTTAATAAACATCCAGCCAAATGATAAGTTCTGGAGAACATGAAAAATTGCACTGTGCGTGTATTTTGCATTGGACCAATAAGGCACCCTAGGTTGTCAGGCATCCTGCTGACACGCTCCATTGCCCTCTACCGTTCTGAGAGGCATAAGGACAAAATTTTAAAACCCTCAGCAATGTCATCATGTCACGTCCAGGTACAACCAGCATTTCCACAGAGTTTCCAGCAGTTCCTATAGCTATCCTTTGTCACTTCTGGGTGGCATCTGGAATTAATGTAATGACATCAGCAATATTACACCCTGTGGCAAAGTGGGCTTGCTTTCCCTGGCGGGCCCTATCCCACACTCTGCACAACCCCAGGAGTTACCAACTTTTCCAGGGGAGGGCTAGCTTTCTCTCTGGGTATGCTGCCACCACCTGATCATTTGAGGACTCCCGCTGGGGAAGATCAGGATTTCCCAGCTTCCTTTCCAACTGCGAGGCCTCTGCCTCAGTTTCCCCTTTGGTTCCCCTCTCCTGGGTTCCACAGGGTAGATTGGAGGTCCTGGAGGAAAAGCTGCTCAGCCTTCCTCTATCTCCTATTTAGATAGCATGTCCAAGACAGTGGGGCATACATGGTACAGAGAACTGTCCTCCACATCTGAGGTTTAAAAAGTATTTATTAAAAAGAAAATGATTACCAGTATGTTTTAGCACAGCACGAGATGGAGCAAGGGTTTACAAAGCAAAGGAGATAAAATGCAAATCCCCTTCCCCTATCACTTATACATACCCTAGCTAGTAGATGGTGGAAAGCAGGGTAGGTCCTTAAAGCTTAAAAAGTTACAGTTCTCCAAGAGCTCACATTACCTGATGTAGCACATGGTCCAGGAAATGGCTGCTGCCTTCCACAGCTCAGGTATGAGGTCTGCCCTCCAGCTTGAGAAAAGAGAAAAAAACCCTCCCCACTTCACTCCCAGCAATTAATCAGATCCCAGACCCCACTTTCCTTTGACCAGTCAAGATATCATTTCCCCCTAGGTCAGGTAGCATTTCCTGATGTTTCTCTGGAATTCCCAAGTCCCCCAAGTCTTTGATACCTGATGGGAGGAGGGGAGGAAAGAAAATGAAAAGGGAGGGGGGAGCCATTTCTCTGCACACAACCCCCCATGTTCTTGCCATCAGCCCTCCCACCAGTTGCCAGGCCAAGCCTAGCAATTCTCATGGTACTTTCAGCTTCTGGTATCTGAGGGATTCATCTTTCTGACTGACCTGGCTGTTAGCAGGAATAGCAGCTCTGTCCTGGCCAAAGTTTTTGTCAAGGTAGAAGAAGACACCTGGGGCATCCAGTTGAGGGGGTCCTTAAAATGGGAACCCTTTGCCAATTTTTTTTAAATTGGGGAAGGGGTTTTTCATAGAGAGGGAGGAATATATTTCTGCCAGTTTGAGAGCTAAAAAGTTTGATCAACCTGGAGGAAACATTATTTTCCTCATAGGAAACAATGAATGGCAGGGGGACACCTTCATCAGGGATCTATAAAATCAGACCCCTTCATCTAATTCAGTTAAACCTTGGGTAGAGGGAGCCTCAGTAGAGAGGAGGGCTGGATTTTCTGAATTTTTTGTGCCATTTGCTTAAAAATATCTGCTCCAGAAAGCCGAGTACAACATCTCCCTTCAATGATTTGTCTCTTGTCTTTTCTTTCTCTGTCCCACACTTAGGTCCGGGAAAACTCATCTTTATGCACCTGTCCATCACACTGAGTTTATTCTCCCATAGAAGGTAATGAAGCAGAAACCCCAGTTTTGTTGAAATGGAAAACATTTCTTAAAATAAATGTATGAAACAATATCAGTACTGTTGAAACACCCTTTATCTATCCCTACACTTTGCCTGCTAAACATGGCATACACAACAGCAAGCTGCAAACAATTCATCCAGAGAAAAAGAAACTGGTCTGGCCTGTTCTTGTCCTTTTCACAGAAGTTTGATAAGTAGAAATCAGCAAGTAAAGCTCCTCATGGCCTAGAGCTCAGCATGGCCACCTGCTATATCCTTTTCCACTAAATGAACCAAGTGCGGTCATGCGTGCTGCAGCAGAAATCACAGCAGCGTGTCTCCGCGTTTCAAAGTAGTGCAGATTTTTTTGCAGCATCTAACAATCTTATTAAATAATTTTGTTAAAATCATTATTCCCTTCACTTATTAAACACAGTAGTTTGGGGGGGGGGGGGGAGCATTTATATTGCCCCGAACAGCTATTATAGAAAAAAGTAAATCTTGCTAATAACTACTTGTTCTTTAAAAATATCTTTTTGGAAATGAAATTTGTACCTGTATTAGGAAATAAGCAGTACAAAATAGGAATGAGTATGCATGTGAACGTTTGTATGTTTTAGGCTCTTCATTGCACATTAATAGAGCACCTGCACCCTTCTTCTCTGTGTATAAGTTTCTGTTTTAAACTATTGGGCAAAGTGTAAATAGTACATCAAACCAAAACTCATCAGTTCTTGGGAGGTAAGAAGGGTCCGCTGTGGTTAGTATTTGAATGGGAGACCACCAAGGAAGTCCAGGGAGGCTACACGGAGTCAGGAAATGGCAAATCACATATGAATGTCTCTAGCTTTGAAAATGCGATGGGATTGCCTATGACTTCTCAGCAAAAAAGAACATCTACGCTGCACTTTTGTTTTATAGGACTGCAATGGCAGTGGCAGATCTCCCAAGTAATGTGTCGTTTGACCCTGAAATTCTGCAGGAAACAAATTAAAGAAAAGTGCAGATTGCACCACTCTGAATTTTCTCTCTGAAAAGGGAATTCTGAATTGTAGTGAAAAATGGGCCCTGGAGACAAATGGTTTTCTGTTGAATAATGGAATCTATGCATGGGCCCATAGTTATGCTCATAGAAATTAGCTCATGCTCCTTTCATTTCTAGCTGTGCAGATCATAACTGGAACCTGAATAAAACACAAGCCAAATTGCTCTGTGCATTTGAGGATAGGCGCTCAGGTTGCAAAACAATTTTTTTTTTGGCTGGGATGGGAAGAGGATTATAGAGACCCAAAAATAATCCTTTTAGTAGGACAATCAATTTTTCATAATGTGGTCTGTAAGTTTCAGGTTTTATAGAACTCTTCCTTAAGCCAAATATTCAGAACAGGGATTAATAAAGGAATTTGAAAAGATATTTCTGAGCTGTGATAAACCTGTTTGCAGTTTGTTTCAGTCTTAAGGTAGTACTGGGGAAATCACTTGCAGACTAATTAAGTTAGAACTGAACTCTGTATTGATATCAAAGTATTCAAAGACTGGAAAGCAAGTGGAGACTTTTGGGGGGGGGGGGTGAGGAAACAGTCATTCACCAAGATGGTTTCTAGAACTGCTTGCAACTCACATGCAGCTGTGAAGACAGAAAATGGAAGTTAAATTTGGCATTACGTGTGACATTTAGCCCATACTAAACCATTCCATCATCACACTGAAAAAAATTGATATAAAATAAACTTCAAATCTGTGTTTGGAAGGTGAGGTTATACAAAACACAGAGCATGGGCAAAATTCCACTGTTTGTTCACTAGGATAGTTGAGAGCCACTCCTAGTCTCTACAGGGGAACATCTATGTCAAAATTTCTTCAGGGGCTGAGGATTCAGGCCCAGCAGCAACAGCTTCTGGTTGATTCTCTCTGTTGACATCAGTGAAACTGTGAAAATCGCCTGAGACAGTAAAAGGTTGTGAAAGAAGGACAAAGTTGCTGGGTTTGAGCATTGGCAAATTGAGCTTGTTTTCAAACCCTCTCCCACATCTCCCTGTCCCCTTCCTTTGTGCCTGATTTTGTGCCTTTGGTCTTTTGCACATGTTTGGACTCTTCGAGTCAGATTCTCTTTTGTGCATGTGTTTCCCCCTTTTCTGAACTCATCGTGCTGCATATCAGAGAAGCCCCATGGTATCCAGGAGCAGGCAAAACACAATTTTCCCCTGCCTGCACAGGGAAAGCAGAGCAGCACAGTATGAGTTTTGTTTCATTTAGATTTTCCACTCCTCCTTGCTTTCCCCAACCCATGCAGAAGCAGTTTCGCAGACATTTCTGGGGGATTGATAGGACTCCATTTTATTTTAAAAAATTAAACACATCTGTCCCAGGAGCAATAGATAGAAGAAATGGACTTCTTTTGAAAAAAATATAAACAGGTGGCAAACAGCCACCTGAACCCAGAAGCATTCTCCTCAGGCGATAGCAAAATGGCAGCTAGGCTCAGGGAAAGCAGCAGGATACCTCCTGGCATGTAAACGAGGAAATGTGAGGAGACCCCACTGTGAAGCACACAGCTGCACTGAAAACTGTAAATGCACAAAGAGCCAAAGTCTGTTTTAAAATGTACACCTTCTGAAAAGTGCTTCTCACTGGCAGTACTCCACTCCACGGGTCTAACTTCAAAACGCTTCTCATCCAAAGCTTCAGCCAGTACACATGCAACTTCTCCATGCCAGAGCCTTGCATCCCTGGCCTGTGATGACGGTATTATGGAGGTGCTGCATGAATGTGGGTTTATGCATGAGTTAATTTTTTTTACATGGTACATTCACTGTGGGAAATAAAATTGCTTACAGGAAAGTGCTTTCAGAAAGTCTGTTTTCAGGGGCAACTAAAATGTCTAAATTACTGCTCTTTGTTGCCACTTCCTTTCACAACATCCAGCCATTTCACTTACCTGCCTACACCACTCTATTTGTTTTCCTGTTTTCCTCGTTTTCTCACCATCATTAACCACCGCCTGCCTCTCTCTGTTCTCTTCATTTCCAGGCAACCTCTGTTATCTAAATATATACTCCTGGCTAAATGTCTTATGTGCCACCAGCTGTGCAAACAGGCACTGGTAGGATTAGCAACGGTGTTTGGTGGGATTGTGGGGCAGAGTTCTCATGCCCAAACTGGATCACTTTTTGTAGATGCCTGTTTCTGCCGTCCTCTTTTTCTACCTCACTATTTCCTAATTCTTGCTGTTCATCTCTCCCCATCCCCTCCTTCCCAAAATGGATATTAAAGTACCATTTCATCATCTGCTGTCTTGCGACAGATGGCTTGGCACCCGAAAGCTGCCATAGAAATGCAAACGAAGGATCCAAGGGAGGTTAAAACCAGGACAATGCCACGCATGCCTGTGCAATAGTGCTGAAAAACAGAGCAAGGGAGAGTTTATAGATGTTTTGTTGGTCTCACCTCAAAGAAGCCAAGTAACATAAGTGAATTCAAGGCTTATTTACTTAGATTTCAAGGCAAGTGGGGGCTGAAGCACAGTCAGTGAGTAGCTTCCAGCAGTCACTGAGTAGCTGGCAAAGAATTCCTGCAAAAACATGCTGCAGTCACAAATGCCTCAAAAAACCCCACAATAGCTAGGTGGCACCGTAATTCTCCCAGCTGAAATTTATGCAGTTTTTACAGTTGAATGCGTATTGGCATCACAGACTTCAACTGACCATTCCGTCCTTCCCAAGGAACCTTGAGAACTGTAGTTCTGTTATTCATGACATCCACACCTAACAATAATTCCCAGGATTCTTTGGTCCAGGGGTAATAATAACAGATAAATTAATATGACCTGAAAGTGACCCGAGAGGAGCCCACTTCATCCAAACTTTGTGCAGCTGGAACTGTTCAGATAATATGTATTTGCAAAAAATATTCTGGCTACCAGATGGATTTTCTTCTTGCAGAACTTTGGTATAGAATTTGGGATTTTGAATGTGAAGTGTGTATAACAGATCTGGCTAGAATGGAATGGAAGTGTTATATTTATACTTCATATTCCCCAAACTTCAATCATCTTCCAGAATTGGTAGTCCTGAAGTGGTAATCGTGGAGGCAACAAAATGCTTATACCAAAAAGAACTCACCAAAATTGTATGCCAACTTTACAGTAAGTCTCAATGATAGGACATCTGATGTCCTGGAGATTTGGATTATATACTAAATATCAAGTAGAAAAAGTTGACCACACCCACCAGTGCTGCACAGATAACGTAGATGAGAAGACAGATTTTCATCTCTAAGAGAAATGCTAATGGTATCATTAGGGAATTAGGATTATGGCATTGCTGATGGATACCCCCCACCCCAGCACTTGGACCTACCCTTGAAGAGTGTTCAGAATCTTCAGCTTGTGCCAGAGGCGTAGTTCCAAGGGGACGAGGGGTCGTGATGCACCAGGCGCTTACCCCTGTGGGGGCATGGCAAGGGCATTCTGGGGGCATGGAGGGGGCATTCCGGGGCGGGGCAGAGGACACACCAGTACACCGGGTGCTTTTCCCCCTTGCTACGCCTCTGGCTACTGCAAAATGCTGCCGCTAGACTACTGCTTGGGGCCAGTTATTGGAAGCCTGTGACCCCAACACTACTGCAATTAGAGTGGCTATCAATCCATTCCTGAGTCCAGTTCAAGATATTGCCTTCAAACTTTGAAGCCCTAAATGGCCCAGGGTATGCAAACAACCATCTTCTCCCATATGTTTCTTCCTGGAAATTTAAGATTACAGAGAGAGGACCTCCTGATTATTTCATCAAAGAAACCTGTTTGCTGGGTGTAAAAGAGATTACCTTTTCAGTGGCAGCCCCACAGTTATGGGACAATCTACTGAGGGAGATGCACCTTTCAACCTTGAGGAGGCAGGTGAAGATGGTTTTAATTTGGACAACATTTGATTAAATTACCAGGGGCCCTAAATTGTGGTTTTAGATTTTTTAAATGTATTTTATGTGTTCTATTTTTATATATTTAGTCTTTAATTTTAAGCCAGCTTGAACTCCATGAGGAAGAAAGGCAGCTAATAAACATTTTAAATAAATAAACCATTCTAAGGCCTGCCCCTCTCACAGATGATAGATGCTTGTGATAATGCTGCCCTGCACAGGTTCAAAGAATGACTGGGGCAACACTGCCACACTGTGGTGATTATCTGTTCCAGGCATTGGTCAAAATTTGGTTCAAAGTACATCTCTTCATCAGTTCAAATCTGTAAAGGAACTACTGACACTGGCCTTAAGGCAGGTTCTGTCACAATCTAGGGGAAAATAACATTTGACCATTATAAAGGAGATCAGCCGCTGCTGCCTTTCTGACTCTCCAAGCATTAGGGCTACTGTACTGCACTGTCTCATTGTTGTCCATTGAATCTTGAGTCTTAGAGCCGAAGTAGACAAAACTGAGAATGCCAATCTGTACTCACTTTTAAAAGCTAAAATGCAGCTGTGCAGGGCACACATGGTTTAACTAATACCTTGCCACCTGTACAACATACCAGCTGTGTTTTTGTCTCCTTCTTGCCTGCAGGTATAAGTATGAGCTGAAGGGACTAGGACCTTTTCTCTTAGCTTTACAGCCTAGAGGCTTACAATAAGCCAGCCCAGTGAAGCAGCATCCAGTTAGGATGTATTTGTTTGTGTTTGTGTTATTTGAATTATATTGTTTAATTTTATTCAGAAATTTCTGTAGGCTTTATTGGTTCCCTCAGGTAAAGAAGCCTAGAAGTACCTAAATTAATAAATAATTCAAAATGTATCCACTGTACTGTTGTGAGACCTATAAAGGGAAAAAATGAGTCTTTGACTTATTTTCTTTAAAGGGCTATTAAGAGATCACGTGGAGGGTGTTAGTGAAACCATGTGGAAGTTAAACTTTTTTGTCTGCATGGTCCACCATAGCTGCAGTTTAACTGTTAAAGATGAATGGAAGTCTATGATTTTTGTCTCCTCTAGTCTGAGCCTTAGCAACAGAATCTTGGACAAATGTTGGAAGAAACCAACAAAATAGAGGGGGAACAGGAGTGAGTGGGAAACAAACTCTATCAAGTCAGCTATGACTCTATCAAGTCAGCTATGACTTGATGGCACTTTAGCAGTGGCGTAGCTGCCACGGGGATATCCGGGAACAAACACCCTGGGCGCCCACATGGGAGTCACGTAGGGGGTGGAAAAATCACCCCCCACACTTCCAGGAAGGAGGAGGAGTGTAGCAGGGCCTCGCATTGTGCTGAGGCTGAGCCACGCCCCTCCCAGAAGTAGCTGGGCCTCGCCTTCCCTGCAGCACCCTGCCCCCGTGCCCCTGCCGTATCCCATGGCAGCTACACCACTGGTGTTTGCACCTCCTGCTGTTCTCTTCACTGGATTTTTTCCTCCATTTTCCTTTGCACTCACCTATGCCAAATGCAATGGAAAAAAATGTAGCTTTGGGATCTCCCCAGAGATTTTATCTGTCTTGGGATTTCTTGCTTCTCTACCATATAATTTTGGAGACTGTTCTGATCCCCTAGTCACATTACCAGGAAATGTCACAATTTCCTTTATCCTAGTCAGCCAGTTGGGGAAACTTTCAACATCAGAATTGGCTCACTCGCCTTCACATAGGTTTAGCAGGCACTGATGCACTCTAGAACAGGGCCTTGGGTCTGAACTCCCTACAGTATATATTGGCAGAGTTATTTATTTATTTAATGTGTTATTTTAATGGAATTTGATTTTATTTATCATCTGGATTTTTAACTTGTTATTTATGGTTTTATATCTTTGATTGTATTTGAATATGTTGGAAGCCACCCTGAGCTCGCAAGGGGAACGATGGCATATAAATAAATCTTGCAACAATAATGTATTTATTTGCATTTATTTCCTACCCTTCACAGTCTCCGGGGGAAGGGGGTTACAATAAAAAACACACTAAATCTGACAATGGTGAAATCACAACAAAAACCCATCCCCCAAACCCTAAAACAATCTAAAATCTCTCCCACAAAAAGGGATGGATGGACAACTCAGGGGCCCCCTCCCAATGGGGGGAGTCACCCAAATGACTGGGTGATATGGACAATATTTGCCTTCTGCTATG
Organism: Sphaerodactylus townsendi; assembly: GCF_021028975.2. Classification (NCBI taxonomy): domain Eukaryota; kingdom Metazoa; phylum Chordata; class Lepidosauria; order Squamata; family Sphaerodactylidae; genus Sphaerodactylus; species Sphaerodactylus townsendi. Next base: position 71,716,021 of record NC_059426.1, on the reverse strand, counting down.
TAGCAACTCCCATTTCCCTTGGGGGCTATTAACTGAGGCTGACCATTCTTAGCTTATAAATTCTGATGAGCTTAGGCTAAACTGGGCTATTTAGGCTGCTATTCCCAAAAGCATTTTAAATGTACCTGCCATTAAAAGATCCCTCCTGTCCATACTCAGCCAGAAGCCACTAAGAACGTCTTCATAAATACTGTTGCCATTTGAACTTTAGTCCATTGCCTTTAGTTTTTTAGAATTGTTCATCTTATTCATCTATCTCACTACTGTTTAGTTCATGGTCCCCAACCTTTATGAGTATGCAGGCACCTTTAGAATCCTGACACAGCATGGTGGACACAGGAACAAAATGGTTGCCACAAAATGGCCGTGGTAGGAGATGGTTGCCACAAAATGCCACACAACGACTGACACAAGCTAAGTCAGTGGTTCTCAACCTGTGGGTCGGGACGCCTTTGGAGGTCGAACGACCCTTTCACAGGGGTCGCCTAAGACTCTCTGCATCAGTGTTCTCCATCTGTAAAATGGATAAATGTTAGGGGTCACCACAACTTGAGGAACTGTATTAAGGAATTGTGGCATTAGGAAGGTTGAGAACCACTGATCTAAGAAGAGAAGAAGAGTTTGGATTTATATCCCCCCTTTCTCTCCTGCAGGAGACTCAAAGGGGCTTACAATCACCTTGCCCTTCCCCCCTCACAACAAACACCATGTGAGGTGGGCGGGGCTAAGAGAGCTCCGAGAAGCTGTGACTAGCCCATGGTCACCCAGCTGGCGTGTGTGGGAGTGTACAGGCTAATCTGATTTCCCCAGATAAGCCTCCACAGCTCAGGTGGCAGAGCTGGGAATCAAACCCAGTTCCTCCAGATTAGATACACGAGTGCTTAACCTCCTACGCCACTGCTGCTCCTAAGTTCAGTAACTCAGTGCAGGTCCTTGTGCTATGGTGGCAGCTGCTGCCCAAGCAACATTTAACAACATCTGCACAGCCAATCAAATTTCTAACAGCCAATTAGAATCCTTACTGGATGGGTTTTATTATTTTATCACCATTTATTCTCCAATATTGTGTAATATTGCTACTATTATTATCAAGTATTGTATATCATGTGTATCTTTTCTTTTTTTCTTTTTGAAAATATACTGTCTATTTTCTATGTTGTACCTTCCTCTTTAAAAATTAATAATAAAAAATAAAAAACAATTATTGCAGGACAAAAGCCCTACCTGGCTTCACCCACTCCCTAAAATACTTGGTGGGCACCATGGGGCATCGTGTTGGGGATCTCGGATTTAGCTTAACTGGCAACAGGTCTCCAGGGACCCAGGCAAAGAAAACTCTTTCCCAAGATCTTATATAGCTGGCTTTGCCAGAGGTTTTACCCGCAGCCTCCTGCATACAAAGATGTTTTTCTACTGCTGAGCCACAGCCCCTCCTCGTGTGATGCTGGCTGTTAGCACTCTTGTGGATACCATTTGCACAGTTGCATAACTGTGCTCTAAATGCACGAGCCCAGGAATGTAGCCACTGAGAATCCAGAAGTTTCCAGCCAATCTTCCTCCACTGAACTCTATTGGTCTCTCTGAGATGCTGTTCTGGTGGGACAGGGGATTCTCAGGAATGGTGTGAGGGGCTTATCAGGTTTTTGCAGCAGGAAGTGGGAACTGGCAGAAATTACTCCTCATCTTCTGTTACCAGAACATCCACATTTCTGTCTCCAAGTTATTTTCATTGAGTAACGTCTCTGTTGTTGTTTTTTCAGAAGTTCAGACTATTTCCCGGTGTTCTTGAGCAAGGCCTCTCTTCCCCTTTTTGCTCAATGACCAAAAGTCAACTTGTATTCAGCATAGCTGTCGGGTTATTCAACTTAATATTTAGCAGAGTAGCAGAATAAGAGACCATGAGACAGTTGCTGGTTTTTATATAAATGAGTTTACTTATTAATAGGAAGGGTTTACATGGAAGAAAATAAAGAACAGCTTTCTATCCTAACACTAACTTGGTTACATAGCTTAGCAACATGTGATCCCACACGGTGCCTATCTAGCAAAGCAGAGATTCTCAACAATGTGGCATCGTGTATCTCGTGTGTGGGAGAGACAAAGAAACATACTTTACTTTATAACTTCTGTCTAAGTCTCACATAGTCAATGCCAGGATTAGCTGACCAATAGCTTAATCAATGAACTGGCCATAAAACTCTGGCCTCAGTATCTAATTAGCATGCACATAGTTAACCCCTTCATGTCTGAATTGTGACAGACACTTGCAAATCCCAACAATAGTCCATGACCAGACATTCACCCACTGATGATAAAGGGGAAGAAATAGGGAAAAGGTTGATCAGCGTTTATTTTGCCAAGAAGATTTTATTTGTAAACATAAAATTGCTACAGGGGAATGAAAGAGTGCATGGTTTGCAATTTTTCTGAGCTAGTCAAACCACCCACCTTAGCATTTGTGGGATTTCAAGGGAGAGGGAGAAGAACTGGTTTTAACTGGTACGGGCTGTAAACTCTGCCGGGATGTTCTCTATACCAGGTGCAACACGCGCCAACTGGGTGGCCTTGGGCTAGTCTCAGTTCTTCTGAGCTCTCCCAGCCCCACCTACCTCACAGGGTGTTTGTTGTGAGGGGGAAATGGAAAGGAGTTTGTAAGCCCCTTTGAGTCTTCTTACAGGAGAGAAAGGGGGGATACAAATCCAACTCTTCTTCTTCTCTTTTAGTAGGCCATGTTTACAGCATCTGTAGCCTAGCCACATATTATCTCCTTTGATCTAATACTAGAATACATTAATTGCTTACTAATTATGAGGAAAAATAGAAGAACAACATTTACCTTCATATGTGCCTGGATAGCAGGGGCAGATCAAACATTAAAAAGAAACCACATGAACTCTTAGTACTGTGAATTCTGAACTTTGAAGAGTGCTCCTTCCCTCTGAGTATTCCTCTGTATACAGTAATATAATGGGATAATTTAAATTAGGAGGCTTCCTAGCAGAGGTGGGATCCAACCAGTTCTCACCACTTCTCTAGAAGTGGTTACTGATTCTTTCTGAGTGCGGAGAAGGGGTTACTAAAGCAACTTCCCTGCCCAATAGGTACTGGAGATGTGTGTGTGTGGCGGCGCCACTATTTGAATCCCACCACCATCGGAACCTGTTATTAAAATTTTTGGATCCCACCACTGCTTCCTAGGAATTGTCAGCCAAGATGTGGACCAGGGAGCCTCATATAGAGAGCTGTGTAGACAGTGCCAAAGGACTGTGTATAAGTTTTATCTCCAAGGAAGACTAAGTGGACATTTAGAGGAATAAGTTGTTTTGCATAAAGAAAGGTCTCCTTGTGCAAACCTAAGTTGAAGATCAGCAATAATGAAGCAACCCATGCTAGATGTTGCATTGGTGAAGGCAGGAAGGAAAGAGGCACACAGTAACAGCCATAAGCTCCAAAGCCTCTCCTGACCTGTAGGACATGCATATGTACACAGTGCCTGACACTCAGTATTCCATGTAAAGCTTGAGAGATCATTACAGTTTTTCTGGCAATATAATAAAAGGTACACACACAAAATCTCCTGTGCCACTAATATTTATTTAACACATTACAGATTCAGACAGAAACAGCTTGCCCTCGGGCTGCAGCTATCATCACACCAGGTTTTCTAGAGGCAGAACCAGATGTTCCAACAGCAGCAGGTGCCATAGCTACAGTGCCAGACTCTTCTAGGGCTGCACCAACAACCTCCATGTGGTATCCCCTGTGGGCCCGTCTGCTAGAGAAATAACAGCCCAGAATGGACAGAATTATAATGAAAGAGCAGGCAATTGCTATGACCAGGGTAGTTGTAGAGAAGGGGAGGTATAACCCTGTGGAACAAAAATAAAGTAAAAAGCAGGTGCTGAATGAAGCAGCGGTAAGATGACTGGATTTTAAGTTAGCCAGCAAACTCACATCACTTCCAAGATTTACCAAGCCAATAAGAAAGTTTATAAAGTGAGGACTTCCTAGATACCAAACTTAAATGTGAAAATCCTTCACTTCACCCCAAATGGAAAAATGAATTATTACTAGTCCCTTCTATAGATAATTAGAAAGGTGGGTGCTTCAGTCCCAGAAAGCTGTCTTGGTACTGAATACAAGTTTTGGAATAGAAGCCTGGCTTAAAAGCAAGCCAGACTGTTAATACAAGGTCAACATTTTCAGACTCTTCAGACTAGCCTTGCATTGGCAACCCAGTTTTTGCTTAAAGGCTATAAAGTGGGGGGAAAATCTAACATTTTATATTCTGCCTTATTTCAATCTTATGGAAGGCATAAAGTTGCCAAAAGAATGTAGAGTTTTTAACCAAAAGAACTGAATGTTTTATTTCACCCATTTGATGGTAAAGGTTCTTGCCACAATTGCAAAGGCAGCATGGCCTTTAAAAAATTAGACAAAAGATGTAATGGCTAAACTTTGCTAATGTAGACAAATCTACAGGAAAATGGGGCTAACAACTGAGCTCTTAATCAGTTACAAGACCTCAGTTATTTACTGTCGTCCATCAAAATTTAGTCCCCAAAACTAATTTTGCCACCTAAGTACCTTATAACCAATATACTAATAGTTGATGTAGCCTTCAAACTGTCTCAAATTCCTGAATTTCACCTGAATGACAAAATGGAAGCTTAAATCTACAACTAGTTGGTAATCCAACCTGAAAAGCTTGCAGATTCTTAGCATGGAGAAATGCAAACTTTAGAGATGCTATTTTCCCACCAAGGACAGAGCCTTGAAGCTGTGTCAAAGGTACATCCTGCTCTGGATCATTCAACTTATCAACTTGAGTGGTCCTTTATAGGCCTCATTTCTGTCCATAGAATCCATGTTAACAAGATGGTTATTTAATTACATGCATGATAAAATTTTGAATTCTCACCTGAGGAGGCATCTTCGCTCACTTTCTTTCTCATGATTGTGTTCACAAACTGCACATAGGGCAACAAGGTAGCATGGGAAGTCTTGTCTGTTGAAAGCAGTTCTGCTACATCCATCAACTCAAAGGCACTGGACCTATACATCAAAGATGAGTCCATCTGTTGAGCTTCTAGTGTGATGGGGCCAAATTTGAGATCTGCTTCTCCAAACAACCCTGAAAAGAAATTGGAGCTTGCTAATTCAGGTCCACTGAAACAGAGTGGTAAATTGCAGTCCTGCAGTCAAAAGTTCTGCTCATGGCCAGAGTTCGAGCTCAATGGAAGTCACTTTCAAGTAGCCAGCTCAAGGTTGACTCAGCCTTGCATCCTTCTGAGGTCAGTAAAATGAGTACCCAGCTTGCTGGGAATAAAGTGTAGGTGAATGGCAAACTACTCCATAAACAAAGTCTGCTTAGTAAATGTTGTGATATGACACCTATCAAGCCTGTGCTCTCCCAATACCACTGCAAGTGTTACACCATTTTCTGCACAATATTCCCTAACTTCACTCACTGTGCAATTCACCAATATGATAATAAGCCTTCAAGGCCTACGCCCACCCGGCAGCTAAAGCTAGTTAATATGAATTCGTTAATTTTGCAAAAAGAGCGAGTAGTGTTGTATATTGGACATTCCAAGCTAAACCAAAATAGGTGGTCAAATTATAGTGCAATTAGGTTCTCTTTGAGCCAGTTGTTAGAGTGTGCTCCAAACAAGATTCAATTGACTTCATATGAATACTTGCCCCCCGTGGATTACTATAAAAGAATTGCCCTAACTTTTAGCACATCTAAAATGCCTTCACTATTGTTGAAACATCGCCACTTTTTTTCCAGAAGGTATGATATTAAAATTATGCGTCTCTTTAGGAATACTACTATCCACAGACTCATTGAGGACACCCATGCTACACCTGACAAGAGAAATGCAAATTTAAAGGAGTTCAACAAAGCGACTGCTGTTGGAAACCCTAACAAAACTGGACACTCTTCAGAAGCTTTTACCAAAGGAATCAAAGAACTAGCGGATGAGTGGAAGCAACTTGAGATGTCCCTGAATGAAATCCACTCTTCCCACCAACATATCCTTGAGGAAGTGGAGGATGTTTTGCGCCTCAATTCTGCTCCCAATTCTGTTCCAGAGGCCTTGGGGGATGTATTATGCTCTGGAAATTCCCCTTCTTGCCCAACCTTACTTGCCTATAATCCTGCAATTCAAAGTTACTGTTCTCCAGATAACTCTCCTAATGAAGCAATTTGTGTGCCCATAAGTAAAGGGGGGACCGCCAGTCAGGCTAAAGGCAACCCTTATTCAACCAGCCCTACTACAAAGGCCTTGAGGCTGCACCTCGCCAAGAACACAGACCACCCTATTACAATGCCAGAACCTGTGTCAAAGCCACCCACAGCAGCTCACGGTGAAACATACTGTTTCCCAACAAATACTGATCTTACTCCAACACCTATCCAGGCGGCTACCTCTCTAGCACTTGAGAATGTATATCACCAAACCTCCCCCTTACATTGGGAGGTAGACCTCAGGTCCACAAATGTACTGGATAAAGATACTCTCCTAAAAACTTCAAAGAAATCTTGGTTCGAGGAACTGAAAGAGCTGAGGATGACCCCACTTCAATCAACAGAAGCCCACCCAAACATCAGCATCCCTCTGTCAAAGGAGGTTACTACGTCTCAGAAGGCAGATCAGGTTATAGATAATAACAGATCATCTGGGACCTCCATTCAAGTACCGATTGAAATACATGCATTTAAGAGCTTCTTGGATAATACAACTCAGCCAAGCCCCACCAAAGAGATTATAATTGACTATTCTTCCACGGCTTCAGATACACATACCTCCATGCCAGACCCGATTAGGCTACAAGGTAATGGATGTGTGGTCCAAGATGACCACGAAATTACAACCATAGACCAATCTCAGTGACGCCAACCCTTATCAAAATCTCTTAGCCAATCTGGGACCAACACAGCATGGGGGGAAGTATCTCCAAATCCAAGTCAGAGAAGAGATGTGATTTCCCTCATCTCGTGGAATATAGCCGGATGGATCAAGAAATGCGATAATCGTGATTTCTTCACTTATCTACAAAAATTTACGTTTATAGCCTTACAAGAAACTTGGTCCAATTCAGAGCTTGCCTTAAATGGCTACCAACAATACTCTCTTCCTGCTACAAGAGTATCTAAGTTTGGTCGTTATTCTGGAGGACTTTCACTATTTGTAGCCAACAGCATCAAAGCAACTCCTCTTGACTCATGTCCACCTCTTGCACAGGCTATTTTGGTAGAGGGGGAAGCTCTACACATGATTATAGTGAACTTGTATATACCTGCTGGATTGACACGAGACTCCTTAATCAACACATGGCGTAGGATATCATCATTTGTAGAAAATTTAGAAAATAAACAACCATCTACGGAGGTGATCCTGGTAGGTGATTTTAACGCCAGAGTGGGTACGGATCTTTCTACCACTTTGGCCCATTTGAATCAGGAGGATGATCTCGTACAGCTTCTTCTAACCCCAGCTCTTCGCTCCTCAAAGGACTCTCTCGTGAATGCGGCAGGAATCCAGTTAATCAAATTTGCCATCAAATTTAACAAATTATGGTTAAACGGCCTCAAGTGCTATAGGAATGCAGATTGCTTTACCTTGGTAAACTCGCTCGGTGCTAGCGTGATTGATTACATCTTAATATCCCCCTATCTACACCAGTGTGTCACATCTTTTAGCGTTGGGGACTTATTGCTAAGTGATCATCTGCCACTCAATGTAACTTTTTCATTTGAGGTAAAGACTAATACAGAGGACCCCACCAACTTTAGGCATCAGAAAATAACATGGTCACCTCAGGTGGCAGCTGCTACAGAAACACTACTTAGCTCTTCTACATTTAATAAATTAAAAGAGAATATATTACAGGCTGACACACCAGAACGTGGAATACATCACTTTGAACAACTAGTTTTAAATTTAGCAGGGGAACTTCAAGCCGTCTCCTCGACCAAATCTAAGGCTGTAAACGGTCATAGAGAATGGTTTGATCGCTACTGTATTGAATTTAACAACTTAATACGATCACTATATAGAAGTTACCGCAGCACAGGTGAGGAAAAGCTACTCAGCAATATAACCCAACTGAAAAAGGATTTTCAAATTATGGTACAATGGAAACGAAAAAATCGATTCGAGCAGCAGTGGGAACAACTATATCAAGCCACTTTAACAAATAACATTAAGCAATTCTGGCAGATCATAAATAGAAGGGCCCAAACTTGCAGTATCCAGTTGCCCCATATTTCACTAGACCGATGGTTCAGTTATTTCTCTAATCTGTTCAATGCTAGCCTAACTGAATACCCTGATTCCACTTCAATACCAGAGGAGCTACCAGATTGGCCTGAGGTTAATCCTCAAGAAGTGAGTAAACTAATCAGTGGTTTGAAAAGCGGTAAGGCCCCAGGTCCTGATGCAATAATACCAGAAATACTTAAATCCTCACCCGAGTGGTGGGCTACAACTCTGGCTTCCTTATTTACCCATGTAAATAACACGGGCCGCATCCCAAAGATGTGGCTGACGTCTATAGTTGTCCCAATCTACAAAAAGGGTGATATTACTAATCCTTCAAACTATAGTCCTATAAGCCTATTATCTGTAATTGGCAAACTATATGCAAAACTACTCCTTAGGAGAGTGGAAGATTGGGTCAAGCAAGCAGAAGTAATAGGACCGGAGCAAATTGGATTCACTAAAAATAAATCAACACTGGATCATGTAACAGTTTTAGCACACTTAGCTAACACAAGTATCATTCATAATAACCGTAACCTTTTTGCAGCTTTCCTGGATTTAAAAGGTGCACTTGACTCCATCTCTAGAGCTCTCCTGTGGAGAAAATTGATGCCGTTACACGTGGAGGCCAGACTACTGTTTCTTATAAAACAGCTACACACTTGCACTAGCTGCAGAATAAGAGCCGCAACAAAAGGACCGCTCACAGAAAATATCATCACAACCAGAGGGGTCAAACAAGGCTGTACATTGGCCCCCACTTTGTTCAATATATTCCTTAGTGATCTAGTGCCAACCCTCCAGAAGGCCAATGGGCATGTTCCCAAACTAAGCACTAAACACGTGCCAGCGTTACTGTATGCTGACGACACCGTTCTTCTTTCCCACACTAAAGTTGGTCTCACTCGTCTCTTAAATTGCTGTGCTGAATATTGTAAGAGGAACGAACTGGTAATTAACTATGAAAAAACCAAAATAATGGTCTTCGCTAGAAGACCCCCCTAGTCATACATGGACCATCAATAACAGACCCATAGAACAAGTTAACCAGTTCAAATATTTGGGCATAACTCTTACTAGCAACCTTAATTGGGCAGTACATAGGAAATTAGCACTCGCTGCAGCTAACAACAGTGCCCTAGCAATTCAGCCGCTTTTCACTGTGGGCCACCAGTATATACCATCCGCATTGAAGGTGTTCAATGCTAAATGCTGACTCTCAGCTCCTCTATGGAGCACCAATTTGGATCGGAGCTATAAAACAAAAATATAAACACAGCCCAGTCCCGTTTCTTCCACAAAATTATGGGCTTACCAAATTGTGCTTCATATGCAGCCCTATGTTTAGAACTCGGGCAAATATCATATGCCACGATGGCCTGGCTGAGAACTGTCAGATACTGGCTACGTATCCACTATTTGCAGGATCACTCCAGTTTGTTACACCTCATGCTTTCCGACTATGCAAATTCTAGGTGGCTGAAACTAGTTGAGGGAAAAATCAACACTCTTGGCTTTTCATTAGAGTCGCTAGTCCCTCTTTCCCTATCAGAAGCATATAGCTGCTTGAAAACTAAGCTAATAGAACAAGAGCATCGGGATATGATAACAGCCGCGAGCAAAACGTGCTCCCCCCTGACCCTGCTTATTCCAATTGAACAAGGACACATGGCCAATTATTTACATTGGATCACCAACCCTAAATTAAGAAGAGCTTTAACACTGGCCAGATTCAATCTAATGCCTTCTATGCTGCTCTATGGCAGATATCAACAAATTGATAAACAGAGGAGGCTATGTCCATGCAATATGGGTCAGGTGGAGACACTCGATCATACCCTCTTTCATTGTGTAAGGTTTGCAAAAATCAGAATGTCACAATCTGCACTTATCCCATTTCTGTATAACAATCTAACTGATGCTCTTAAGATACCTATGCTTTTTGAACAACATGGATCCCACAGTGTGTGAGAATGTAGCAAAATTTCTGCTAACAATAATAGACGTAAGTCTAGATGAATACCAACCAATGTCTATGTATTATGACCACATATAGCCAGCAGTAATTTTTCTAGCTTCTGTCAGTATCCGATGACGTTTAAGTGAGTTAACTTAGCTGAAGGAATGTCCTATAGTTACAGAAGGACCATGTATATATTTTAGTATTTAGTATTTTAGTACCAGTGTCTATAATTGTGAGCAATAATGGGCAAATTTTGTATGCTGATTTTGTATGTTTATTTTATGCCAATAAAGGCTTGTTATTAAAATATGATAATAAAGCAAAGTCCTCTGCAAATATACAGCATTGTGGACCTGTGTGTCCTAGTTCATTTGCAAAAATTCAGTCAACAAAGAGTTCTGTTTGTCACCTAAAGGTTTAGTAAGTATCTACAAGTCTAAAGGTTGCTCTATGAACTATGTTCTATGGACAGAATGTTACCTTTTCTCTGCTGCTGTCCTCTCTTTCTCCTCCTGCTTCCACAGCCAGTAGGTGAAGCACAGCAGGAACAATCTCCTCCTTCCTTGGAGCTCCAAGTTGAGGTGTAGTGGTCATACGAACATGCCTTGTTGCGATGGTCGGTGGAGTCAGTGGACACAGCCTTCAAGTGACATATGAGGTAGACCTAAGGAAGTAGATTAGACCATATATTTGTATCAAGCATTCAGGAAGGGGAATGACTGATACTATTGCTACATAGGGGCTTATTCACTCATCCAGTAGTAGAGCACAATCACTTCCATGAGATTATAAAATGCATCACCACTATCTACACTGCTCATTTGTTAAATGCAAGACCTTTGGGAGAAGAAGTCATGGCCTGCTTATAGGACTCCTATACAATAGCCTGCTAGACAGTTTAGCAGTGGGATGCCTTTTGTTTGTAACCCACTCAGTATCATTTACATGACAGTTGCTGAGAAAACTCAGCAATGAAGGAATAAGAGGGGAAGTCCTCCTATGGATTAAAAACTGGTTGAGAAACAGGAAGCAAAGGGTGGGTGTAAATGGGAAATTCTCGCAATGGAGAGATGTAAGGAGTGGTGTCCCCCAAAGATCCCTTTTGGGACCAGTGCTCTTTAACCTATTCATAAATGACATGGAAGTAGGGGTGGGTAGCGTGGTGGCCAAGTTTGCAGATAATACCAAATTATGTAGGGTAGTGAGAACCGCAAAGGATTGTGAAGAGCTCCAAGCGGACCTTGATAAATTAGGGGAGTGGGCTAAGAAATGGCAAATACAGTTCAATGTAGCAAAATGCAAAGTGATGCACATAGGGGCAAAAAATCCAAACTTCACATACACGCTACAGGGGTCAGTGCTATCAGTCACAGACCAGGAAAGGGATTTGGGCGTCTTAGTTGATGGTTCCATGGGAATGTCAACTCAATGCATGGCAGCTGTGAAAAAGGCAAACTCTAGCTGGGGATAATTAGGAAAGGAGTTGATAATAAAACTGCAAGGATTGTCATGCCCTTATATAAAGCAGTGGTGCGACCGCACTTGGAGTACTGTGTTCAGTTCTGGTCGCCACATCTCAAAAAGGATATCGAAGAGATCGAAAAAGTGCAGAGAAGGGCAACGAGGATGATTGAGGAATTGGAGCACCTTCCTTATGAGGAGAGGAGTCTTCAGTTTTGGAGAGGAGATTCTGAGGGGGGATATGATTGAAGTCTATAAAATTATGCATGGGGTAGAAAATGTTGACAGAGAGAAATTTTTCTCTCTTTCTCACAACACAAAAGAAAGTGAAAAGCATGTTGATTCCCTTCACTTTCTCTGAAAAATTGCACTTTGAGAGCTTTTGGAAACTGTGGACATTTTTCAGATCTGAAAGCATGGTGAGTTCCAGAGCAGGGGAAAATGTGTGCACAACCAAGAATCCAACCCGAAGGGAATGTGTGACAATGCAAAGGACACCAAACATGAATAAATGGCCATAGTGTAAGAAACAGTCTGGTGCTCTCTGCAGACAATCAGGGAAGAGCAAGTATCTTAGCAGCTTATTCCACATTATTTTTTTATTGCGTTATGAAGATAATTTAAGAGAAATGAACAGGGGAGTGTTCAGAAACATTCACTATAACAAATAATTCAATGCCATCAAGTCACAATTGACTCATGGCAACCTTAGGATCCAGTGGCATGTCTAAAGGGTGGCAGGTATGGCATGTGTCCTGGGTATCACTTGAAAGTGAGCATCATCCCTGCCTTTTTACCCTCTGAAGCTGCACTGTGCATACACCTTGCCACGTTCCACTTGCCATCTGCCCCTCAGTGCCAGTCACTGGTGATGCTGTGCCCACTCCATGCTGAACCAAGCTTTGGGGAGAGGCTCTCACTGCCCTGAGTCAGCAGCAAGGCACATGACCACCAGCAGAAGGCTGGGTACCCGAGGGATGCGCCTATGCCAAGGGGCACGCTGATGTCACAGGGGCTAATTTCAATAAATCTGCCCTGACAGGACCTCAATATGTTTAAGGCAGGAGATAAGAGAAATGGTTTGCCATTGCTTTCCTCCGCACAACAACCCTGGTCTTCCTTGGTGGTCTTCTATCCAAGTGTTATCCTTGACAAGCCATGCTTTTAATCTAAGCTCTGCACAGTAAATCAAATCACCATAGCCAATCAGAAACCTTGCTGTGAAAAAGCCCTACCTGGCCCCATTCACTTCCTAGAAACACTTGGTAAGCACCAGAGAAGGTGTTGGTGGGCACCACGTTGGGGACTTCTGTACTAGCAACTTCCAATAGTTTTCTAGTAGTGACATACTTGACTTGCACTAGTGACAGAAGTGTACAAGCCCCACATTTCAGATTGATTCCTGTTTCTCTCCACCCTTCATTTCTACCTGGTTGGAGGCTCCATTGAAGGTGAAGGTGTCCAGCTGGAAGCGGAGGGTGTCAGCTGCTCGAGTGGCAAGGAAGTGGGAGCGGCTGTGCTGCCCATCTACAAGACACCTGTAGGATGGGTAGATTGATTAGATGAGTCATATACTGTTTTCCTCCTCACATTATCAATTTAAAACTACTGAAGTAGCAATTCCAATATTCTGCCTTGCAAACAGTTATCTCTCAAAGCAGCTCACATCAATCTGGGGGCATAATTCGCCTTCTTTTAGGCTTACTTTTTAAAAAAAGGGAAGATGGAAGATAACTCTGTCAGTGACAGCAGTTGTATCTGGTTAGGGCAAAGGTACTGTTCTTTTGCTGGGGGGAACAAGAAAACCCAAAGAAAGGGAAATGCATGTTGATTCCTTCACTTTCCCTGAAAAATTGCAGTGACAAACTGCAGAGGAAATATTAATTTTAAAGTGCCTGTCTGTCAGAGGCATTATTATTAACATTCACAGTGAGGAATAGGAGGCCTTAAGAGGCCACCTGATTGGTTGTGGCATCCTGCACTCTGATTAGTGCACTGGGGGTGGAGGATATCTCTCAGAGAAGAACTATCTGAGGTGCTTTTGGATTTTGGAGTTCCTGGAGTCAAGAGCTCTCTGCCTTAACTGTATTTTAAAATATATCATCTCTGAGGAGAATAGTTGTAGACAGTATTTGGAAAACTGGCTTGCTCTACTGTGTAACAGCTGCAGTGCTGTGTGTGAAAGTAAAGTAATATTCAGACCGAGTCAACTAGTAGAGGGTCATTGAGGGGTCCAAGATGAAGTGGCCATATATATAACCAGGGAGGAATATATCTTCCAGAGAGAGGGAAGAATCATTTCTGGACCCAGTAGTCTGGAGTACTTAGGGTTTTGCTTTATTTTCCTCCTGAGAGAGTGATTTAAGTTTTATTTTAGGATTTTCTAACAGAATTGGGCTTGTGAGGGTACTGTGTGAAGTGCCAGCCTGAGTTTGACCTTGTTTGTATAATTAGCCAGAACATTCATAAGTAACTGTTCCATCTATGAAACAGCAATATAACATCTAAGCTAACTGTGAAACTGAACACACTTTATTAAACTTGTGCCTAAACCCAATACTGAATTTCTCTGCCAAAGTTCTTTTGTAAATATATTTCTTCTGCTTCATCGTTTCCTTCCCTCCAAGTTATTTCCATTCCCTTCTCCTGTCTGTTCAATTAACGTTGATTCTGCCTCATTATTTTTTTGTGTGCCTTAAGGGGTTTGCCTAGGAAGGTTATAATAATGGGCATCCTTCACTTTCTGGGGCAGTCACAGGACTGAAGGAAAATGCTTCAATTTCACCATACACTACAATTTCTTAAGCACCTCGGTCCCTGAAGGAAAAAAAGGCAGATAAAATCTAACTACAATCTAAGACGAGTGCATGAGTGGTTTCCCTTCCTCAGTGAGTTGAAAAGGTAAGGGCAATCCATCTCAGTTGCATGTAGAGAGCTTTCAGAAACTGCAGACATTCTCAGATCTGAGAGTGCGGAGCATGCCACAGGGAAAGAAATGTGTTTGTAACCAAGAATCCAACCTTAATGGAATGTACATTCAACATGAAGGACATCACAAGTGCATGAAAGCCCTTTGTCTGAACCTGGGAGCTGTCCTCTGACCCCTCTTCCTACTCTCTCAGTAGCCATCTTTCTTTGTCCTTTCCCCATATATACTGCAATGGAGGCAGTTTTTCTGCAGTTCTCTCCTGTCGTTCTCTCCTGCAGTTCTTTCCCATACACATACGCATTAGATGCCAGAATAGCTGGCCATTTATGATAGGGAAGTGGTACTCTTTAGATTAGGTTTCTATCTTTCTATCAAGTGGAACTTGAATGTGAACAGAGTCTACTTGAATAAACATAAGTTTCACTTCTTGCAATTTACTTCTTGGGAGGACTGATTTACGGCACTCAATAACATGATTCTTAGAATGGGCAAAACTCTGCTATATTAACCAAATATACCACATAATTACATCCTGTTGAGATTCCTCTGGTCCCTAACCCCGGCCCTCCCTAAACTCCATCCCCAAATCTCCAGGAATTTCCCAACCCATAGTTGGCAATCCTAGACCCTGGGAAGCTTGCAGGTATTCTCATCACCTGCTCCTAATGTCTCACCCATGATTTGTGATTACTTCATATTTCACAGAAGACTCTGCACTTGGTCGGGCAACACACTCATCCACGTATATCTTCAGGGGTACATGGCTACCCTTTCTAACAGATGCTTGGATGTTGATTAGGTCCCCAAGATAGTAACGGGGGTTGGAAATGGGGAGTGACCAAGTATCTAAAAGATAGAGAAGGAAAAGGCTGGTGGTTATGGTTAAGCTACCTTTTCAGAGCATACACATTTTTTTCCTCGTGAGTTTGAGGACTAAGACAGCAGAGTGGATCTGAATAGTACCCATAGTGGTAATGAAGATCTACAAGATTGAATATATTTAAACTAGCTTGGGAAACCATTTCAGCACCTGTGTTTTGCATGTTGTGGCAAAGCTGCATTTTCTGGAGTCATTTCCAAGAGCCTACTTGCTCTATTATAAATGCTTCCATCAGAATATTTTGAGAGAGAGCTGGGAAAAGGCCCCTCCCCCAGGGGTGTGTGTGTGTGTGTGTGACTGAGTGTATGGAGGGAAAGGAGTGTAGGATTCCACACTCTCCAGCCCTCTTGTGGTAAACTGAAGGCAGAAATAGAAGCACCTGCTTTTCAGTGTTCCTCATCATGCCAAAAGCCCAATCATACATATACACTATTCCAGTTCCAAATGAATGTGCACATCATAGACCCAGGAGGTACAACCCTATATGCTTCCAGTCATCCAAAGATGCCCTCTGAAGAGGACCTAGACATCCTCTGATGTCTGTACGTACACAGCTGCCCTGATACCAAAAGTTATATAAAACGCAGAATTTTAGAGGCCCTGAAACTAGCTTCCTTTAATGAGAATATACCATAATTAACAAGTCTTTAAAACTTGTTCAACACTACTGAATAAGCTGTCAGCAGTGTCCAAAGACAGGCATCACAAGTTGATTCCAAGGTTATCTTAATACAATTGTTAGCTTTTAAAATGAGTTTCAGCTGATTTACTCACTATCATAAACTTCAAGGGCAAAATCCAGGCGCTGCCTGTCCATCAGGGTGGAACTGAAGGGGAACCAAGTGGGCTGAATTTCAAGTGAAGAGACATTGCCTGACCTAGAAAACAGAGAGCACCAAAAATACATGTTCTGTATTGTTCTTATACAAGCAGCTCATTATTGTTTGCATTTTTATTTACATAGCATTAATATAGTTGGAATATCAGGGATATCAGATTTACTTCATATGGCAAAACTAGACTTCTCGAGTTTGCTAGAAATCAGACCATTTGTTGAGTAAAGAATACCAAAGATTCTAATTAGCTGCTTGGCATGATTTACCCGTTAAAAGATTATGTAGAAATATTTCTCAGAATATTGGAGGCATAGTACTAGCAGTTAAGCCATTGGTCATTTTCATTTTATTTTACAAAATGTATACCCCACGTTTTTGCCATCATAAGGGCCACTAAGCTAACTAATAAAAATATTCATAAAAATCACATCTAAAAAACTATTAAAACAGAAACACCTTATCAAAATAACTGAAACTCAGAGGCGTAGCAAGGGGGGAAAGCACCCGGTGCACTGATGCGTCCTCTGCCCCCACCCCGCCCCAGAACACCCCCACCCCCGGAATACCCTCACCACAACCCTACAGGGGCATGCACCCGCCTCCTTGAAGCTACGCCTCTGCTGAAACTACGGTTAAAATACATACAAACACACACAAAAGAACAATTAAAACAATGAGCATGAAGGAGGTGTCACTGAGGGAATGCCAAATGAAGCAAGCGAGTCTTCACTCAGTGATGGAAGATGGCAGCAGAAGGGGACAGGTGACTCTCCCTGGGAATAGGGTTCTAGAATTTTGGGACCACTATTGAGAAGGCCCTCTCCTGTGTTTCCAGCCACCTAATCTCAGAAGCAGGGTCTCATAAGATGATGGTTGTGGTTGGGTAGATTCATAAGACAGTACTTTCAGGCCTGTTGGTCCCAAACCTTATAGGGTTTTAAAGGTCAACACCAGCACTTTGAATTGTGCCCATAAACAGATCTAGCCAGTAAAGATGGACTAAGACTGGAGTGATATGGTCCCCATAACCCACTCTAGTCAACATCCAGGTTGCATCATTCTGCACAAATGTAAGATTCTGAACAGTTTAGAGCAGCACTACCTAATGTGCACTGCAGTAATCTAATATAGATTATAGTAAACCTAGATCAGGGGTGGCCAACCTATGGCACTCCAGATGTTAATGGCCAATTGGCCATGCTGGCAGGGGCTGATGGGAATTGTAGTCCATGAACATCTGGAGGGCCATAGGTTGGCCACCCCTGACCTAGATGCATGCTGTGGTTACCAGAACAAGTACATCAACCAGTGGGAGACTTACCAAGTTGATGGGGGTGGGGGCTTGCTAGTGACATAATGATGTTGTTGGCAATGTGTTGACATCACTCCTTATGTACCCAGACATGTCTTCAGTGCATCGCTAGGTACATTCTAGTATTTGGGCAAGATAGAACATTCCTAGTGATATGCACTGGGAAGTGATGTCAGCATGGGGAGTGATGTTAGTGCAGCAGGGCACTTCCCATCACCCCCACCCCCTCCATTTTCTTGCTTTAAAAAAATTCTACTGCCCAGTTGAGCAAGAGCAGGAAGGACCTGCTGCTGATGAGAGATATCCTGCCACTAGCAGGATACACCACCATGGCCAGGTCTGTTCTTCCCAGGAAAGATTACAGCTGGCTAACTTTTCAGAGCCATGAAAGGCACTCCTGGCCACAAATACCACCTGCTTATCCAGCAGTAGGCCTGGGTCCACAAGAACCCCAGACTTGTTCCTTCAAGAGAAGTGTTATTGCATCCACAACAGGTGGCACCTTAAATCCCAGATCAGTCCTTCTTTACCAGTATTGCTTCCCTCTTGTGGCGATTAAGCTTCATAGATCCAATGTATGAGAAAGCAGCACTGTAGCTTTTTGCTGAGCCTTTGATAGCTAACAAGTGGGAACAGATGGTTCTAAAGTAGATTCATATGAGGAGCCAAATTTGCAAGAATTTAAGGATAGATCTGGGTCTGGGATCAGAACCCCAAATAGTCTAAGGAAAAAAAAACCCAGTTACAACTGGAATAGTTCATCATATCTACTTGGCAAGATACACCCTTCCAAACTAGGACTTACCTGGGATAGAAACAGTCTACAGGATGGGAGAAGCGACTGGTCCGGATCACACCATTAGAGGCTAGAGGTTTGTAGTGAAGAATATTTCCATAATGGATACTGTTTGGATGAAGCTAAGAGGCAGATAGAAACACTTGAGATGCAGATTTCTCAGAAGAGACTGTAATGAATGCCAACATACCCCTTCTAATCCCTTTCCTCTTATTTTAAGCAGCAAGATAATAAAGAGGTGGCAGAAGAGCAAAACTTTCACAGGGGCACTTCAATATGACCCACTGTGGTCTGATGTCTCCTTAAGCAACAACACTTTCCTAAACCCTAGGTTTTTTTTCTATAACAAGTGTTCCTAAGATGACCAAGGAGGTTTCCACATGGGAACAGGCTTGCATGGCTTCCCCGTTACCACAGCAGCTGCCAATACTATCAACAAGGGTGACACATGGCAGTTTTGCCTGCAGTTTCCCAACCCCGACACCCAACAGCAGTCATCCCTCTCTTATATTTTGGGTGTGGGGCACTTCATGATGCCCCATGAATGGGTGTGGCATCACACATCACCACGACTGAATTCCCCCAAATTCTGAGTTTATCACACATCTTTCTGGTAGTTGCTAGTGAATTTCAGCAATATATGATATCATTTCTGGTTATGTGACCAGAAATGACATTGTCTCGATGGCCTTTTAAACATTTATTTTTCCCCACTGAGGCAACAGGAAGTGAGAAGGGCTAGAGGGAAACCTACTCTCCTATGTTGCAGAGATATTCCTATCCCTTATATCTCCAAAGTGGAAGGGGTTAGAACCTTTTTAAAATGAAAGTTGGGAATTCACAGAACCTGGTATTGGTATAATGAAACAAAAAAAATGATACTATTACGATGGTGTAATGATACAAAAAACAAAACCCCTGGGGGAAGAAAGGGCCTTCACAGGGACAAGGTCAGAAAATATCATGGGTGCCATGTAAGTGGAAAAATCCAAACTCCCCACAAGACAGCCATTCCAGATTTACTGCGATCTTTGAACTTTGCCTCCATTTGTACAACCAAACGTGTTCGGTAATCTTTGCAAAAACAATTTTCATTAGAGAAAAGCTCTGCCAATTTTATTATCTTAAAAAGAACAATTTGCCAGATTTACAGTGCTGTTTCCCCAGCAGAGGAACACTACTCTGACTTCAGTGGGCTTAGGACTGTGCAACTCTGTTTAGGATTGCACTAGTAGGGACTGATTGGGGTTGGCATTGACAATGGGCCTTTCTCCACTCTCCCCTATCCCCCCTATGCCACATCCCTGGCGTGCCCCCTGGTGTCCCCAAAAGGCGCCCTTTGCAAGAGCGCCAGGGATGCCGCATGCTGAGGGGGTGCGACAGCGGCAGAGTTGGGGCGGCTGCGCTGTCGCCGCCCCTCTTGTGGGGAGTGCCGGGGGACCCCGCGCTACTCTCCTCAAGTAGCGCGGGGCTTAAGGTAAGTGGGGAAAGGCCCATAGACAAAACTTCTTCTCAGATCTAGAAACCTCTAACTAGAGCAAATCCCAACTTGCACAAATTCAGCAGCATTTTTGAATGAAAACATTTATTTGGAAATTTGACGTGAATTATGTTTAAAAATTCCATCTTAATTAATCGGCTGTTGGGCTTTCTGGGCTGTGTGGCTGCGGACTGGTAGTTTTTGTTCCTAACATTTCTCCTGAATCTATGGCTGGCATCTTCCATCACACAGTGTGGAGTGATTGTGGGGTGAAGTGTATGTTTTGTCCACCTCACAGGTGGGGGAGTGGGGTAAGGCTCATTTGCATGTGCCCAGGTAGACTCCATTTTCCCTGTTCTATCCCTTTGGCAACTATTTCCTCCTCCTGTCACTAAGTGGCTTTTTATTCAGCAATTGAATATTATTGTAACAACCTTGAGTATCGGGTTCTTAGAATCCCAGCTTCCTTCTTTTTTCCTTTGCATTGTTGAGATACAAGAGGAAGGATATCTGTTTGCAATGAATGGGGCTATAGATTGACTTTTAAAATATGAAATATGAGAATTCAGAGAACCTGCTGCACAGGTTGTAATAATGTTGTATTGGGAAACCTGCCATATGGAAGCCCCATCACCACAGTGCTGTATTGGCAGTCACAGGAATTGTACATAAGCTTGTCTTTGTACTGTCCTCTGTTAATTTAATTCTATTTTAACTCTGCTTTAGCCACTACATCAAGCTCTTCTGAAGAAAAAAATTGTATTGCATTATTTTGTGAAGAACAGTCTCTGGGATTCTTTAGGGAAGAATATAATGGATTAAAACTGGTTTTAAATTTACAGTGCACCCGAAACCTACAAGCTTGGACTCATCACGTAGAATACAAAAAGCTGGAATGTGGAAACTATAGTGCTATCTTCATACAAACCAAATGGGAAAATTATAAACCAGAACATCAGAATAGGAAGCTTGGGAGATCCCTGTTTTGTTACCTAGAAGAACAAACATAAACATTTGTTCATCAAGTTCTTGGTTGTGCAGGATTCATGCTAGCTTGCTACTAAAAGACACTGCAGTTAAAAGGGGAGGTCTTGTGAATTATTGCTCATATCCAGGAAGAGCATTTGTCATCCCCTGCCTCAGAGACCTTTTATACTAAAAGTCCTAATTAAATAAAAAGGAATGCCTGAAGAATCCTATTGAGGCCATTTTCTTACTTTTCTGGAGGCCCCACAAGCAGAGAGAGGATATTCCAGCAAAAGCATATCCTGGCGTACTGCAGTCACAGCACAGCCTGACCCCAGAGTCAATTCATTGGCATGAACAGGTACACCAGTCCCAAAGAGATCCACTGGAACGGAGATCACCAGGTGTGAGCTGCCACATGACACAGATACTGCCAAAGACACAAGACAAGGCCAGCCAGTAACAACATGCTTGTTCAACATTACTGTTACATACATACCTGCACAGTCAAATGTTTTCAGCAAGCCAATGAAGAGCAAAGGAATAATGAGGCAAGGACAGGCCCATTCAAAATGCCTTGCTTTAAATTACACAAGTAACACAGTAGAGAAGAGCCCCATGGTGCAGATTGGTAAGCTGTACTACTGCAGTCAAAGCTGTGCTCACAACCTGAGTTCAATCCCAACAGAAGTCAATTTCAAGTAACTGGCTCAAGGTTAGCTCAGCCTTGCATCCTTCTGAGGAGTAAAGTGTACATGACTGGGGAAGACAATGGCTAACCACCCTGTAAACATGGTCTGATTGCAAGGGGACTATCTTTACCTTTACCTAACATAGTAGAAGAGTGAGAGACACATACAGCTGTATGACACTTGAAGTAATGAAACAGTAGTGATAGGCATGTAAACTAACAGCAGACAGAAAGTTTTTACTCTGAACAAGCCTCCTTTACTTTTAACAGAGGCACAGAAGAGGTCATTCTGGGAGAAGCTTGCTTTGTACTGCTGAAGGATTACCACAAGAAGAAGGGAACATGGGTTTCCATAGGTCACTTTATTTAATCCCCATAAAACTCCATCCCTGCCTGTCTACCTGAAAGCAAGTCTTGTACAGCAGAGACTCCATGTCACCCTACAGTTTCCTCTTTGTTGTTCACCTAATCACTGTTTGTTCTCTCATGGAACATTTCTGTGGAGACATTCCACAGTAGACAGCCTTGCACTGTAATTGCAGGTGAAGTTAAAAACCTTCCTATACATCAGGCATGTTTTTTAAAAAGGCAAACACAGAGTACATGTGACAGCACCACATTGGGCTTCTGCATAAAAAAGAACCAATTAATGATGGCAACATCACTTCACAGCTAGTGTGGAGCCACCTTTGAACATTCATTCCTATAAAGTCAAAACCACTTACAACAGAGAAATGAGGTGGCTATATGACAGGGAATGAAACCTCCCCAGTCAGGATTTCTTGCTGATGGTGGGTCTTAGTAGTATCATCAACTGCCTCCAGCTGTGATGGGAAGGAGCCACTTTATACGATTATTAGATCACTGCCACTGCTGTCCTACACATACATAACCTGTAATCTTGCATTTTTGCGGTCACTCACCTCCAGGAGTTTTCTCTCCCAGGCAAGAAAATCCAGGAGATGCATAATTACAATAGGACAATGCCTAACAACTTGAAGTTCACTTTCAGTGGCATTTATCTCTGCCATGACAGAGAAGAATTGTATGTGGACCAGAATTATTCTTTACAGTAATAAATACCATGAGTAGGGTACAGCAGGTTCGAGTCCCCCCACCACACAAAATTACATTAAAATTACAATTTGATAGTAAAGTGCTCCAAGGCTTTTGTGTCTGTCAGCCAGTCACAAAAAATTCATTGCCAGAGTTGTTTTTGAAGTGACCTTGTGCCCTGAATTCTTTCTGAAGTGTGTAATAAGGAAATAAATAGCTAGCACAGCCGGCGCTAATTAAACCAGCACTTCTAGAGTTGGCATGCAAATAAGACAAAGGTTTCAACAGACTGGTGAAGGAGGAAGAACTAACAACTATTTCATATCCCTAATCCTCTGCCCATTTTACCTGAAGTATTTTGTGCGCAGGTACCAGTGAGTAAAAAAACCACAAGCCAGAGCCTTAGGAATCCCTCCATGTTCACACTCACAGCATAGACTAGGGATTCAGCTTGGTGTGAACAAAATGCTCCTGTTTCCCCTTCAGCTTCATTTATAGCCCCTGCTGTATTCAGGATGCTGTGGCTCCTCCAATGAAACAACATCCTGTAGAGTTCCATTTCCTTGCCTAAGTAAAGGAACAATTGCCTGTGGTCCTTCTATTCTCAAAATCCAAATTGTGTGGTCTTGTTCATATATTTATGTATAACAAACACATACCCCTGGATGGTATGATTAAGTATTAAGAACCCATTTAAACAGCTGTAATGTCAAATGTCTTTTGGTAAACGAGATCCACTTTCTTTAACGCACATGTTTTTCACAGTGTTTTCAGTACTCAAGAGGTAGTGGTTTTTGTGAACATCATGAGTTGTATTTAGATTATATTTATATTTTGTTTACTGTCATTCAAGAACTTCAGCATCCAGCCCTACACACAGACTTGAAAATAAGCTCTATCAATCCATCCAAGTAAGTAAGTAAGTAAGTAAGTAAGTAAGTAAGTAAGTAAGTAAGTAAGTAAGTAAGTAAGTAAGTAAGTAAGTAAGTAAGTTCAGAACTATATCCTGCCATTACCTATATGCAGCGCACCCTTCCATGAGAGGAAATATCTTAGACTTTGGCAGATTCTTGAGAGAGGTGTCTTCTAAAGAAATAAATAATCTTCACTCTGCTTAATGGACCATAGTCTCAAGTAAGGGAATCTAGGACTTCTCTTCACCTGTGTTAAATACTTGACCATAGGACTGTGGCACCATTTCAGAGAAGGGCTGGGACAATGGGGTCAAAGGCTTGCTCTTGGATATATGTGCTTCTAAGGAATGGTCACATAGAGTTTTAAACTGTCATGTCTGCATCCCAGGGCCACAGTAAGTCATTTACCTATTAGGAAACATTGTGAAGGTTTTACTCTTCACCTAGAGAGGGGTTCCCATACCTTAAAGAGCTGTATAGAAAGGAGAATCTCACCATCTGAGTCTTTTACCACTGCAATGCTGCAATGAATCAAGAAACGAGATCACATGGAATTTCTTCGCAATCAGGGTCTTCCCCATAGGAAACCTTACTTCTGCTATATTTTACTGTAGCCACATTTCCAGATATGGTTCACATGGGTATTGAACAATGAGATGACTCCTCTTCCCAAAGCAGAAAAGAAATAATGAGCAACTACACATTATAGTAAAAAAGAAGTCTTATGGAACATTAAACACCTGCAGATTTATTATGGCATAAGTTTTTGAGGACTGGAGTCCACATCTGATGGTCAGGAGTCCACAAAAACTTACACTTGTTAGTCCTTTTCATTCTTGCTTCAGTAAACTCCCATGACCCTCTGAAATGCTCATATTGGAAGTGGGTTATCTGTCACAGCCCAATGCAAATGACTGTTTTTCAGAAGCATTTAAACAAAGTTTTTTTTAAATTATGGTTTCCATTTGAATGTGCCATTTAATGTGGAATCATTTGCAGTTTACAAGAGCTTCAGCAAGAATCTTACTCAGAAAGAACACCAAAAGCAACAGAAAGGCAGGATCTTTATTTCTAGTGCTCTCATTCCAGTTGTGTTGAACAAAAAACAGGTGGGGGTTGTTGCCCATAATATAGATCTGTAGTCTACAGATTGTAAACACAAGTTTACTGAAAAATAGAGTATGAAAAAAGATCTTGACTTGCCTCAAAGGTAAAGGTGCAACAGCTGTATACTCTGCTGTGGTAATGGGATTTTCCAGTAAGATTTATGTTAGATCTGGTTATAAAATAGCATTATTAATTTATTGGACACACTCTGAGCACTTACCAAGAAGTTGTAAATACTGGTAAAGTTCAAATACTGAGGCTGCAAGATTTACAAGGAAGCAAGTGCTGTTGACATTAAGTGCCAAAAAAGCCTGGGAAATATAAGCTGTAACTCATGAAATATCCCTGGACAGGTTTTCTTTTGTTCACATCAACTGAGGATGCTCTCAGTTTGATTTCCAGAAAAAGCAAGTGGATTCTTAACCCTTTCTGTCCTCATACATTTTCCTACTCAACTTTTTTTTTTACCTTCCTGAAGGAGGGAAGATATATGGAACTGGTATCTTCTCATCACTCTAGGAGAAGCAGCTTGGATTGTGGGGATGACTCAAAACGAACAGGTTAAGGACCTACCCCGTGCTTGCTGCTCCAATTAAATACCAAGCCCTGCTGTTGCAGAAATGCATACTACTGCCATTGGCAGACTAGCATAAGACTTCTGAAAGCCTTGATGAGAATCACACAAGCAGTAGCTTGGAGAATCATTGGTTCTGAGTGCAATATGTATAGTTTCCAACTGCCTGGAGAAAAGTGTCTTGTCCCCTTAATAGAGGTTTATTTACCAGATGATGTTATTTACCTACGTGCCATGAAAAGTATCAGCTGATCATTTCCACACATGAAACCTCTGTTAAAGGTACAGGGCATTTTTTTTTCTGTCTCTAGCAAAAGGCAAACGTTACAATCAAAGATCTTTCAATCTGTTCTTTCCTGCTGGGTAGAGATCTTCATACGTACTACTTGATATTGCTCAATGTCTCTTTCTTGTTACAAGGAAGGAACAGACCAGGGGAGGAGAAAGGGGATGGAACATCAGAACATCCCTTTCTCTCTGTGATTGCTCAGTTCTTGGCTGCCCTAGTCACAACCCAGGAGTGTCCAAGAGAAACCAGGAGGAAAAGACTGCTTCTAAGCAATTATGAGGAAGGTGCTGGGATTCCTTTTCCTGCTTCTCATCCAAAGACAATGCTGCTTTGGTTGTGGTGAGTAACAAAAAGTGTATGTACTATACTTTGAATTCAAATCTCCTTAGGCCATAATGGAACAGGGCTTCTAAATATCCTTTATCTGAAGTGGGTGCCTTATAGCTGTGTTATGAAAGACAACTGATATCCCAGAGGTCCACTCTGATTGAGCTAGATCTCACTAGTTTTTCCACTGTTCCCTGTTATGATTCACATCTATTTCGAGGTTCATCTAGTCTCCACTCTTTCTTAAGCTTCCCTCATAGGTTTGTCAGATCCCCCTGGCCACCGACAGGGCATATAGGGTTGCCAAGATTCAGTCTGGGAAACTCCTGGAGATTTGAGGATGAAATCCTGGTGAGAACAGGGACTTCAGTGGGATATGATGCCGTAGAGTCCAGACTCCAAAGCATCCATTTTCTTCAGGGGGAGCTATCTCTGTACTAGTCTGGAGATGAGTTGCAGTCCTGGAGGCTGGCATCTCTATCTTCTTAACAGTCTCTCTGTCCCTCCAGCTGTTCTACACAATTTATCACCTGATGAGGCCCAAGTTTCCAACTCAGAACTTGCCTTTCAGACAAGTGTGCCATAATGTGTCAAAATACAAAGAATGTCAGACTATTATCTGAGAGACCCAAGTGTGAATCCCTTCTCTGCTATGGAAGCTCACTGGGCAACATTGGGCCAGTCACTTGGTCTCAGTCTAACTTACTTCACAGAGCTACTTACTGCTGTGAAGATAAAAAGGAAGAGTGATGAACTATATTGTAAATCTCTTTAGGTCCTCCTTGGGTAGAAAAGTGATTAATCAGTTATTTGTTGAGCATGCAAAAATGTTTGCCTCTTTGCAGTGAAAAACTTCATCTGGTGATTCATATGAATAGGTCAAACTAAGTTTCTTTTCAGGGCAATTGTCATCCCTAGCTGTCCTTTTTCTTCAGGGAGTGAATACAATAGTTATTACCTGTTCAATAGGCTTGCACACCCACCTTTAGGTCTCCCTGTCAGAACACATATATTATCAGGTCTTTTTCACAGCTACATCAATTGAAGAAACAACTTCTGCATCTAATTGGAGCCTAGCCTCTCAGTGATGAAATAAACTATTTCTAGCCTTTGCAATCCATGTTATTTGAAATTACCTTTTTTGTAGAGAAAAGACTGCTTCTGAGCAAGTGAAGTCAAAAGTAAAGTACAGACTGCTTCTGAGCAGAAAAGACTGCTTCTGAGCAGGAAGTCAAAAGTAAAGTACAGAGTTTTAAGGCTGGAACCTTCTATCGCTACAAGTTTACTTGAAAAAGTTATTTGATCATAGCAAATTATCAATACAGAAATCTCCATTCCCTAGAACTTTCCAAGACCCTTCAGGGAAGTAAAATATTAATGTTTTAAGTATGTTAATCACCCTTTGTTTTCAATCTGTAGATTGTGGGTATGGACTTCTATATTGCCTGAAGTATAATTTACTAAAAGATTACCTAAATAGGGAACATTATTGTGTATGATAATGGTTAATTTAAAAAAAAGACAAAAATATTCTGGCCAATTGGAGTAGTTGGTTAATGTCTGAACCATTATGTATATATAACATCTGATCATTGATGTTTGACCTTCCTTTTGCATTTTAGGCAGTTATCTGAAGCAATATGTAAGAGTGTTTTTGTTTTATATCTGTAAATGCCCAATATCAGCAATTGCCTTTGAAGATAAAAGCAAGTAATTGAACTAAGAGTAATTATAGTGAGAAGAAATAGAAGCAAAATAATGAAATCTGATTTTACTCATTTAGTAATAAACTAGAAGTAATAAACCGGAGACCTTCAGGGGGAGGGCGGTATATAAAACCTATTATTATTATTATTATTATTATTATTATTATTATTATTATTATTATTATTATTGTTGTTGTTGTTGTTGTTGTTGTTGTTGTTGTTGTTGTTGTTGTTGTTGTTGTTGTTGTTGTTGTTGTTGTTGTTGTTGTTGTTGTTGTTGTTGTTGTTGTTGTTGATGATGATGATAAAGAAATTAAATGCAAAAAATGCATTGCACAGTAGTTCAATGAATGGCTTGGTCTAGCTTTGTTTAATCCTACTTTTTTGAAGAAAATTCTTTCCAACTGGTGTATAGCAATCGTTAAAATAAGTTATCATAAATTACAAATTTAAAAATAATTGCTAAAGCAGAAAATCTGAACTGCTGCCAATAAAATTATAAAACATAGATTACACACTGTCTCATAGGCCTTTCTTACACATGCTGTAATAATGCACGGTAGTCTCTAAACAACCCTTCAGTAATTTTCCTTGTGCAACCCTGAGTCCACTAGGGGAGCTAAAGAGTTGAATATTCCATACAAGGAAGAAAAGGCACAATCTTCTCAGATTCCCTGGAGGGCCTGAAGCTGCACGTAGTTCCTTTCAGAAGGATTCCTCCCACCTTGTTATAAACTACATATTAATATTCTAGGATGAGAATTTCTTATACTGATTGCTGGAAGGGGGAATTATGTTTATGTTAAGTGGCTACTAGCCAGTATTTTTTATTCCACTTATTCCATGCTGTAGTCCTTGATTTGTTCCATGCACTAGTCACTCTTTAAATTTGGAGGACTGTGTGGCTGTTGACTGCTGCCTTGATGCAATGAACTGTTTTATATCTTTATATAAAACAGTTCGTCCAAATCCGTCGAAAAAGAATTTATATCTTTTCATCCTCCAGAAAAAGATGGGCAGTTCTGAAATCATTTTTGCCACCTCAGTCAAAAGTACCTAAATATTTGTCAAACACTAGGTAGGAGGCACATGCAAAAGCCACAGAAGCTGTTTTGAGCTTTCTCCCCTGCCTAAACTGTGCTGTCCCCAAGTACTGCTCCCAAATCTCCAGGAATTTCACAAGCTGGAGTTGGCAGCAGCACCAAGCTTAATTTTTTTGCAAGAGAGATTTTTTTTCACCTAGCAAGCCAAAATTTTGTTTGTTCAGCCACTCCAGTCAATCAGCTGGAAACAGAAATAAAATGGTGATTATACACTGCGATTAGTATATCATTATTATGTCCATAAATAGTGCCTCCTCAGGCTCCACCTGCAAAACCTCCAGGTATTTCCCAACCAAGAGCTGGCAACCCTAAGGTTCAGTCTACCATTTTCAGATTTCCAAGTATTAGTAAATGTGTGATGACCCTCTTCAAGCATCAACTGAGAAAAAGGAAGTTCAAACAGTTTCCTTATTTTAGTTTTAGGCAACAGTTTGTAATGGTTTATTTTATGGAATAATCTGTTTTCTCTTCAAGTGGACTAGGCACATGTAATTTTTCAGTACTGAACTTTTATGTTTAGCTGTGAGTGAGGAACAGCGTCCCCAGGTGACTTCTCTGCTCAACAAGATGATCCAATCAGCTACTGCTCCAGAAGCCCTGCCGAACCCCAGCGTCTTATTGGCTCTTCAGCTAGCTCAGAATCACAGCAACAGCACTAAGCACATCCTGCTTCAGAGGATTGCCCAGGATGCAGTAGACAGGTTTCAAAATGGTAAGAGGTAGCAATTAAGGTATTTAAATCTGTTGGTATTTGCAAGTGTCTGTTACAACCAGTCATGAAAGAGTTAACTATCTGTGTATAAACAGGATGTTGAGGTCATATTCTAATGAGTTGACCTATTGACTATTGACCAGTTTAATAGTCATTGATTACATGTTTGTGAGCACATATACTTGAAGTTAAAAAGTTAACTTGCTTTCTTTGTTCTCTTTTCCCTCTCAGTCCTTGCCATGTGCTGAGACAACTGTAAATATGTAACAGAAAAGCATAGTATTTGTTTTCCTCCATGTTACCCTACCCTTTTAACTACAGTGGAACCTCGGCTTTCGTTAGTAATCCGTCCGAAAAGAATCGATGAAAACCAAAACCGATGAAAACCAAGGCAAACTTTTCCATAGGAATCAATGTAAATCCGATTAATCCATTCTAGGCACTCCAAAAAAAATACCAAAAACACATTTGGGGTGAATAAACATAGTGTTTAATGCTAAAAATAGTAACAAACAATAACACTAGGACCAGTTTCAGAGCCAGTGGACCAATGTCATGCCAGAAAGCTGTGCAAAGAGGTCTGTTTCTGATGCCTCTTTAAGATTTGTCTGAAATGGGGCAAGCCATTGTCATTAAACAAGTTGCAGACACGGCCTACAACAGCTTTGTCTGGGTGATTTTTCTCCACAAACTCCTGCACCTTACTGCAAATCGATGAAAACCGAGACAAATTTTTCACTGAAAAAAATCGATGAAAACCGAAACCGATGAAAACTGAAGTCAATGAAAACCGAGGTTCCACTGTAGTAAACTTTTATTCAGAGCAACTCACTAGTATGGGTCTTTACTAGTATCTGCTAAACTCTGCTAATAATGTGTATCTACCAACAAAATCCCACCCCTTTCTTCCATCTTAGAATTCAAAGAGTGGAAGGAAGGTTCACAGCAGTGCTCCTATCCAGAAATTGACCAGACACTGTCCTGAGGAAGCCTGGCTATTATAGCCACTGGAGAATTTCTCAGTGGGCTCCTGACCTGCTCCATCCCCAATACGTGGGCCAGTTCAGCCCAGGGTTCAGCTTCATGGCCTGGGGAGAATGGCTTCTGGTCTGCATGAGTGATAGAGTGTACAGATAGCTGCACCTAGGCCCGGCAGAGCTGTAGCAGGCTACCATCTGAGCTTTCTCCTTCCCTCCTGTCTTTGTGGGGGTGGGACTGGGCCAGGGCCAGGACTGGCCTTTGACCGAGGCTGTTGTTTCCTCCCAGTCTGCCCTTGGCCCATTCCATGTGCTTTTCCAATATTCTTTGGTTACCTCTTGCACAAGTGCATCACTCAACTTTCTCCAACATCTGCAGTTTCCAGTAAATGATGATGATCCCTGATTACCTCCAGGGTAAATTTCACTTCAACTACCTATGCAATTGCATAACTAAAGTTGCCTTATTTGTAACACAGCAAAAATTGACCCTCAACAAAACCTATTTCCCATAAAAAGGAACTATTTAAAAGCAACTTTTTAAAGGAACTATTTAAAAGCAACACCACCCGGGGCCCCTTGGGGATAGGGCGGTATAAAAGCCTAAGAAATAAATAAATAAAAATAAAATAAACTTTAGCAATTTCCATTCTCTGTATCCCTTTGTAGTGTGATTCTTACATAGATGCTGCAGGTCAAATTATAAAATGTTTATTGGCACTTTAACAATTGTGGCTACTGACAATATACAACATAGATCTGTTCTTTTGTTACCAACACAGTTGCATATTTGAGGAAGTTCAGTGAAGTTTGCATAGACAAAAATGGGTTATATGAATGTGTCTTGAGAAGGAAGTAAAACTCGTGGGCAAGATCAACTGGCATGAAGTCAGAAAACTGGAGGCACCATTGACCACTGTTCTTGTATTGTTTTTCAGGGAAACCTTTCTCTTCAGGCCAGATAGCCCTGTATGCTCTGGCTCACCAGGCTTCTTGCTCTGATCCCCGAAAAGTATCTGCCCAAGGAACCACTCTTGATCTGGTGCAACTCTTGGAAAAGAAGTTTGAGATGGAACTGGAGAATATCAGTGAGCAATGGGGACCCAGCATATCAGGGGTGGGATTCTTAAGAACATAAGAACATAAGAACAAGCCAGCTGGATCAGACCAAAGTCCATCTAGTCCAGCTCTCTGCTACTCGCAGTGGCCCACCAGGTGCCTTGGGGAGCTCACATGTAGGATGTGAACGCAATGGCCTTCTGCGGCTGTTGCTCCCGATCACCTGGTCTGTTGAGGCATTTGCAATCTCAGATCAAGGAGGATCAAGATTGGTAGCCATAAATCGACTTTTCCTCCATAAATCTGTCCAAGCCCCTTTTAAAGCTATCCAGGTTAGTGGCCATCACCACCTCCTGTGGCATCATAATCCAAACACCAATCACACGTTGCGTGAAGAAGTGTTTCCTTTTATTAGTCCTAATTCTTCCCCCCAGCATTTTCAATGTATGCCCCCTGGTTCTAGTATTGTGAGAAAGAGAGAAAAATTTCTCTCTGTCAACATTTTCTACCCCATGCATAATTTTGTAGACTTCAATCCCATATCCCCCCTCAGCCACCTCCTCTAATCCAAAACTAAAGAGTCCCAAACGCTGCAGCCTCTCTCCCTCATGGGGAAGGTGCTCCAGTCCCTCAATCATCCTTGTTGCCCTTCTCTCTGTAATCACTTTTTTTTTCTATCTCCTCAATATCCTTTTTTTTGAGATGCTCGCCACTCAGAACTGGACACAGGTACTCCAAGTGCGGTCGCGCATGCATCTCATCGCTTTATATAAGGGCATGACAATCTTTGGCAGTTTTATTCTCAATTCCTTTTCCTAATGATCCCCAGCATAGAGTTTGCCTTTTTTTTACAGCTGCCATGCGTTGAGTTGACATTCCCATGGAACTACTCAACTAAGACAGCCTAAATCCCTTTCCTGGTCTGTGACTGATAGCAATTGGACCCCCTGTAGTGTGTATGTGAAGTTTTGGATTTTTTTTGCCCCCAGTGTGCATCACTCTTACATTTTGCTACATTGAACTGTATTTGCCATTTCTGAGCCCACTCTCACACCCTAATTCCTATCAAGGTCCGCTTTGGAGCTCTTCGCAATCTCCTTTGTGGTTCTCACCCACCCTGCTGACATAATTTGGTATCATCCTTGCAAACTTGGCCACCACGCTTACCTGCACTTCCTACTTCCAGGTCATTTAAGAATAGGTTAAAGAGCACTGAGTCCCAATCTCACGGATCCTTGGGGGGACACCACTCCGACATCTCTCCATTGTGAGAACTTCCCCATTTTACACCCACCTCTTTGTTTCCCTGTTTCTGCAAATGGAACAGATGGCGGGATATGGAGACTTTGTCGAGCGATGGTGAACCGGGTTGCGCTATGCGTGCGTTTCGAAGACCATGACGGTGGGAACGGACGGTTGCTGCTGGATGCGGCAGCGAACGTGGTGGATGGGATATGCGGCGGTGACTGGTTTGGGATTACTGGATAACAGGAACGGTGGCGTTGGCCGTTAACATGGGATGGAACACAGTTTTTAATCCATAGGAGGACTTCCCCTCTTATTCCCTTGGACGATTGCCGAGGTTTGGTCTCAACAGTCTCTGGGCTGAGGAACTCTTCCTGCGTCACCGGGATCGGAACTGGAAGGTGGGTATATGGTTGGAGAACGTCGTCTGGAGTACCGGGCGTGGTTCGGTTGGGGAATGAACTGGAACAGCGGTATGACCGGTGGAATCATGAGATTCGTGAATGGAAATCTTCGGGCGACGACAAATATGGTCGATATGGGCGGACTGGTTGAACATTAACGACAACAGCAGCAACATGACGACAGGACGTTGTTCAGCGGTTTTCGACACCCGTTGAAATAACGCCGGACTCGACGCTTATGCTGTTGGCGTCGCGGCGGTAAACAGATGATTCGAATGACATTTCATACCGGTTGGACATATTGCTGCGTTTTGGAACGAAGACTGGAAACGCTGATGACGTTCGGTATCGCACTTCCATTCGTTGGTTACCCTCCCTATAAACTGTCCCACAACACTTCCACATAGTATCCGATGTTTCTGCGGCGATGAGATTCATGGCGTCATTGGGTGCTGCGTTAGCGGATGGACATGGTCGGTTTATACGGATGACGCTGAATGACTGTATAACGGCGGTGATGACGGTCTTGCAGCGGCTGCGGTTCGTGGGGCAGCTTCATTAATATAGAGCCCTGTTTGGAAATCCAATTCATCTGTAGGACAATTGAGTCCACCGGTTCACCCTGTTCCACATGATTATTACCAAAGTTTTATGATTGCTCCAGATAAGAACCGGCATCTAAGAGGGAAGTGTTACCATGCATCAAGGAACCTGATTTACACCCCCTCGAAAAGAACTCTAGTCAAGCTGTTTCCATAAGACAGGATTTGCTACGTTCTGCAAAAGCCACATGGCTGGATCCTCTAACTTCTACGAGCAGTGGGTCTTCCGCTTTTCTTACCAATGTTTCAATTATAAGGGGCTCCCTGCTTACCCAACGGCATGACTTTCAAATGATAGATTCTACGGGCTAATTTTCAACCAGGAAGCAGATGTCAAACATGAACCTGGCCTTGTAATATTCGACTGGCCGGTCCCCCCTGAGATCCGCTACGTCGAACTGAAAACGAAATCAACTGGTTTCTTTGAAGGAAGAAAATTATGAAGAATGAACATTGAGCCATCTTCCAGTCTTCAGGGATGGAGCCTGACGTCTAACCAACTCAGGGATAAGCTTTGCAGGACGATTAAAAGTGAGAAGATCAGCAATTTCATGCTTGAGCTCTCATTAAGAACACTTCACCAGTCGAAATGCCATAACTGTTGACCTGGTTTGCCTTCTTTGTTACTCACGGCTTCGCCCGCCTGTCAACAGATCTCCACTTCTGGCTGTCGAATCCTGATGCCGACCGATGCGGCGTCGGGCGACAGACTACATGCAACCGACTCCACTAATTGATCGACCGTTGGTGCCAGATGATACGTTAGTTTATCAGTGGCTGCCAGAACTTCTTCCTTGTCTACCACTATCTTACAGCTAGTTCCTCTGGATTCGCCTCCTAAGAAGCTTGGTTCCAGGTGCAGGAATTTTCCTCACCTCCTCTTGGGTGAAGACAGATGCAAAGAATTCATTCAGCTTCTCTGCAATCTCCCTGCCATCTTTTAGCACACCCTTTGTTCCTTTGTCATCTAATGGGCCTACCGCTTCCCTTGCTGGCTTCCTGCTTTTGATGTACTTGAAGAACTGTTTGTTGCTGGTCTTGATGTTCGCAGCCACGCGTTCCTCATAATCCTTTTTTGCCTCCCTTACAGCTAACTTGCTTCTCTTTTGCCACCATTTGTGTTCCCTCTCATATTCTTCATCAGTCAAACTGGACTTCCATTTTCTAAAAGACATTTTCTTTGCTCCAATTTATCAGTCCTATTAGCTTTGCTTCCATATTTTGGTTTTTCATAGTGTATGCATGTGTGGAAAGTGCCGTCAAGTTGCAACTTAAAGACATTCAGAGGTGGCTTGGTATTGCCTGTCTCTGTGATGTGGGCAGAGGCGTAGCTGCAATGGGAACATCTGGGGCGGCTTGCCAGAGTGCCACCATTGCAGTCACATGGGGGTGGGGGCGGGATGTGTGTTTTGGGGGCAGGGAGGACGCGCGTGGGCAGTTCATGCCCCAGGCACAGTTTCCCCGCCCTTCATCACTGGATGTGGCTCTGGTAATCCTTGGTGGTCTCCTGTCCAGATACTAACCAAGGCTGATTTTCAGTGGTGGGATTCAGCAGGTTCGCATCACTTTGGCAGAACCGGTTGTTAAAATGGTGCTTGTAAGCAACCAGTTGTTAAATTATTTGAATCCCACCACTGCTGACTCTACTTAGCAGCCGAGATCTGACATGATAGGGCTATCCTGTGCCATAGCACCCTGTGTTATACCTTCTCCCCATTTGATCATCTGCCTTTTTTCATTGATTGTATTCAGTGTCTCCCCACATCAGTCTTGTTACATTTATTTTCTTCTCTCTTCCTCATTCCATCCAAGCTAGAAGTTGCTGACACAAATGGCTTCTCTGATTGTTTTTCCTCAGAAAGCACTGGCAATCCCCTGAGCAACTATTACCAGCTTGGTTTGTGTGTTCTCACCCTCTGCCAACTTCAGGGCAGCTTCTCAGTCAGTAAGGCAGCAGACTTGTTCACTCCAGACCAAAAAAAGTATTACCTTGGTGGCCATTTCTCTGTAGGTAAGTTATGGCTTTGATAATTGATTCATTAGTAGTTGTTTATGATGATAACCAGAAATGCAGTCTCAGTTTTTGGAAACAATTATTTATGATTATCTGATGCTATGAATTAAGTACAGCAGAAGAATTATTAATTTTTTCTTCCTTACTTGCCATTGTACCTGAAGCATCACTCTTGGTATGCTGAACTAAGTGGCTTGACCCAGAATATAAATGTGAATGTTTTATCTGCAATCAAGTCAGTGACTTTACTTGTAGTTAGGGACAGGGACAAGAGAGGATGTGGTCAGTGTCTAGTGAAACATGGGGATGGTTCCTTTTGCTAACAAAGAAGTAGTTATCCATGTTGGTCCACAGCAAAATCCAAAACCCTTATACTGCCTGTTAACTAAGACCAAAGAGAATGACACAAAATCCTGTGCAAGTGTTCAAGTTCTCTGGAACTTCTTATCAGGATGGATGTTAAAAACAAAAAGGCAAGGAGGAGAAAAATGTATTTTTCAGGCAGTGGTATTAAAGCCTCTTTGTATCTTGTAGGATGCTTAACTGACATCTAGGAATATGTGTGGTGAGCTGTGACCTTTTGCTGTGCCTCTCCCTATGACAGTCATGCTTGGGATTCCATTTCCCATTGTCACTTTCTGTGGGACATGCACTGCTGGAGGAGAATGAAAAGTAACTTTGTGTCATCTGCATTTTTTTTCATTCCTCTTCAGACACAGCATCACTAGCAGTCCTTGCCCAGATCTGCATACAAACCAGTGATAACTCCACACTGCCTGAGACAAATATAATAACAGCAAATATACAGTGGCTGCTGAACAATACCCTGGAGCAGAAAAGAAGTGATGGAGTGATCGGGAACATGTACAGCACTGGGGAGGCCATGCAGGTAACAGCAATTATGGAACTGGAGAATGGTTCCATGCAGCTTTCATCCTGCATCAAAATAGCTGCATGTTTTTCCATGTGTGCACAAAGACACACAAGCCATTTATGCATGCACTAGTTACCCCACAGCTGTTTGCTTCACAGTGAGTTTTTTTCCTCATGGGTTTTTATTTACACAGGGATTCTCCTGCTGCAAAATGTCTCCAGCCAAGCTGATGGACCATTTTGTTCACCTGTTGCTTGTTTGTTCTTTCCAGGCAACCTCCATTTGGAGAGATTACCTACTGCCTTTTGTGTGTGCTGTTTTTGGTCTCGACCATGTCAATTTCATTACTTTGCTAGAACATGTGAATTTCATGTCAGTTTCACAAGGTCTGTCGCTCCAGTGATAGACCTTCAGCTTAAAATAAAAAAAGAGAAATTCCTCCTGATCATTTTGAAATGGTGGCCTGAGGAGTGGGGGAAACTGCTGTGGTGTTGTCAGGGGGAGGAGGGGAGGAGCGAGAAAACCCCAAGAAAGCCTCGTGCACGCAGATATCCTTCACTTTCTCTGAAAAGGGAGAAAAAAAGTTGCACTTAAACAGGTTTTGGAAACTAGAGATTCTCTGATCTGAGGTTAAGATAAGTGCCTAAGAGGGGAAAACGAGTGTATAACCAGGAATCAAACTGGAAGGGAATTTCAGCTCAACATAAAGGAGACCACACATGCACAAATAACCACAGAGAGAAAGAGACACATGATTAAGTTTTGCAGGCATGCAGCCTGTTGATAAATAAGGGCCCTGCTGAGACACTGAAAGAGAATAGACATTAATTTCTATATTCTCATATTTTGTATGAGGTAAAGGAAAGCTTGCTGGGGTCCTAATTAGGATTGCCAGGTCCCCTCTGACCATTGGCAGGGAATCGGGGGTAGGGTTTTCAGGTCCAGACTGAGAAACTCCTTTGTGGAGTCCAGTGACATACAGTCCATCCTCCAAAGCATCCAATTTCTCCAGAGAAACTGATCTCTGTAGTCTGGAGATAAGCTGTAATTTCTGGGGATCCCTGGGTCCCACCTGCAGGCTGGCATCCTTAGTCCTAACCCAGCTTCAGTGTATTAAGTTCCTGTTTCTAATGAACACAATCATAAGCATCTGCATCACCTCTATTTTGTGATTCTTCATTATTCAAAAATTAACTATCCAGAAGAACAAATCAGACTTATATAGAATGTGACAATAACACATGCCCTTTGCTAAGTGATTTATTTGTTCATTAAAATATTAATAGATTGCCTTTCTCTACAAACCAGGGTAATTTTTTAATCATTCATTATACTGTGTGAACAAACTGTATCTCCCATTTACTGTCCGTTCTTTCACTCCTTCATTCCTTTCCTCTAACTATTTTCTTTACTGTTGCAATTGTACGTATGTTGACATTGCCAACTCTAGGAAATGCCTGGAGGTCTGGGTGTGATGCCTGGGAGAGTGGAGTGTGGCCAGGGGAGGGAGCTCAGCAGGGATGTGATGCCAGGCAGTCCACCCTGCGAAGTGCCATGTCTTCCAGGGAAACTGTCTCTGTAGATTCAAGATCAGTTGTTATTCTGGAGAACTCCATTTCCCACCTGGAGATTGGCAACCTTGATGTGTGTTGTTAAACTTGGTTCTTCCCATGCACACTCCCTCTCTGTTCCCTCCAGGCACTGTCTGTGGCCAGTGATTATATCACTCCTGGATCATGGAATTGTAGCGAGACTTTGGACAAGGTTGTAAGTGAGATACCTAAAGGCACTTTTGATAATCCCATGGCTGCTGCCCAGCTCCTTCCTGCCTTGATGGGTCAGACATACCTTGATGTAAGCACAGTCAACTGCTCTATAGAAAAAGGTAATTATGGTATGCCCACATAGGCTGCAAGGTCTGAAGGATTCAACACAAGGTTTTTTATCCCATAACCAAAATGGGGTTTATTTTATTTGGTTTGATAGGCTGCCCTTCCCCATACCGGCTCAGAACAGCTGACAACAATTTTTGTAATACAAAATTAAAACCAGACAGCTTTTGGGCCAGGGACCACCAGTAAGTTATTATTGAATAATTTAAAGGATGTGTCGTTCTACTGTTGTGGCCTTTGGTCCTGACTGTGTTTGGAGCAAGGCAAGGTATATAAATATAATAAATGAACAAAATGACTAGTGCTGAGGGGGAAAGCATGACACAGACCCTGGAAGAATCTCATTGTCACTCACTGATTTTATTCTCTCTTACTTTCAAACAGATGATCTCATTCTGACTGTTCTACCAGCCATTTCATCCAACACTCATCACCAGTCCAGCAACCTTATTAAAGTCAAATACATGGTCACTGACAGTGTGAGCAACACCTTCACTGATTCTACGACAGTCTCTGTCCCAAAGGGCTCAGTCTTACTCAGGGTCATGGAGGCTGCACAGGAAAATGACCCAAAGAGATTCAGGTACCACCTTGGTGTTCATGGCCAACATTCCTTTGAGTATGTATGTGGATCTGAGAATGAGCCTTGCATAGTACTATACAGTGGTGGGTTCTGCATAGTAGAAATATAACAGATTGACAAGGGAAATATCCCAATTTGGGAAGAACTTTGCATGGGTCTTTCTCCAGAGCAGGATTGGCCCATTATATTCCCCTCAACCCTGATTTTTCAAAAATTGCCCAAATTGCAATGTTTTTGAAAAATTCTGGGTTGATGCCACTCCTGAGGGAACGGTATAGAGGTGCCCAGTCACTTAATTTTTTCCCACCCAGCCGCCTGTTCTCCCACCTCAGCAGCTTCGTTTCTGCTGAGCTGCCAACCAGTATGATAGCCTGCCATTTCAGAAACGTCCTCCAAGCATGTTTTCTCCCCATGGCAGTGGATGTGAGCACCATTTCACCCAAGCGTGTATAGGAACAGATTCACAACAAAAGGAGCCACTATTGGCAATGGCCCCCTTTCCTTTCCTTTTTATTTTTTGGGTGCTAAGAGCACGTAGCAAATGCACACCTTTGGATGTGGGTGGGACATATTGCTTTGCTCCCTTTTTGGAAAGATTTTATTATTTTGTATATCACAGTACTGCGGGGGGCGGGGGGGAGGAGGTGTTGCATGCTTCATGTTTACATGTGTCATGGTTTCAAAGCCCAAAACTTTTTTTCCTCACTGTAGAAATGGGAAGGGGAGGTCCTACTTGGGCTCCCGGGGTTGCTGTAGATTCTCCACCAATTGCAAGTGTTCCCTTAGCAGAGGGTGTGAATGGGCGGAAGGAGGACTGTGATATGGAACAGCCAATCAGACCACAGGAAAAACAGGATGTTTGCACCTGCACAGTTTCATTTGCATTGAAAAAAATAGTGGGTTTGTGTGAAGGGGCAGAAAGAAAATGGATTATTTTTCCCCAACCTCAACTCAATTGCTTCATGGAAAACAGGCACCTATGTGAAGGGCAAAAATGGAATAAAATAGACCCGGATTCAAAAATAACCGATGCAACCCATTATGCTGTGTGGAATCCACCAGTGTTTCTCCAGTTTGCAGGAGGGAAATGAACCCTCTCCCCAGTGGCTTGATAGCTGAAAAAAGGAGTTTGTATGTTTGTTTTGGCCAAAAGAATCTTCACTTTAGCTTTAAAAATTCACTTACTTGGATAGCTGGGAGCAATTGCCTTTTTTAATTCTAGGAGCTGGTTAATCTGTTTGTTCCCCATACCTACCCATTTGTAGCCCACAAACATTTTTTTAAATCAAGCTTTCTGCATGGGAATTATTTACTTTCTGGAACAAAATGATGCTGTTCCTCCTAAGGAATTCAGTAATCAAGAATTTTAGGATATGCCTAAATTTAGAAATGTACAGGGAAAATAGTTTACTTTATTTCATTCCCTTTCTCTAGAACCCT
Source organism: Sphaerodactylus townsendi (assembly GCF_021028975.2). Classification (NCBI taxonomy): domain Eukaryota; kingdom Metazoa; phylum Chordata; class Lepidosauria; order Squamata; family Sphaerodactylidae; genus Sphaerodactylus; species Sphaerodactylus townsendi. The sequence continues at coordinate 71,675,556 of NC_059426.1, read as the reverse complement.
ATCTCGGACTCAGTGGCATAGCGCCAACGGGGCAGGGAGGCATGATGCCCTGGGCGCTTGCTGTTGTGGAGGTGTGGCCAGGGCGTGGAAGGGCGTTCTGGGATGGGGCAGACAATGCCGCAGCAGGGGCGCAGGGCGTGCGCCCTGGGCACAGTTTCCCCTCACTTCGCCTCTGCTCAGACTGCAATATTTGGTAATTGAAGGGTGCCTCATGAGGGTTCTTTCTGGATACATAAGGTCTTGATCACAATAGTTGATTTACTCCTTCTTAGAAAAGGAGACATGTTTAATTTGGTGTTTGGATTCAGTTACCTCCGTTTTCTCTACTGAGTTTCCACTTTTTAGCCTGGCAGACTAGGCACAATCCAGGCACTCCAGTATATCAGTAGGATAACAGAATTTGGATGTCTGCTCTTCCTTTAGGCAATCTGCCAATCGCAGATGGCTGATCTTGATGTACAATTAAAAGGAAGCATTCTGTCAATTGTTGAACTGATTGTGTATTTTTGATATTCCACTGGCACATCATTTGGATCTTCAGGCACCAAAGCATGTTTCTGGTTTATGACTTTTCACTCTCATCTTTCTAGGAAATACAATACATAAAGTCTCTTTTAATTATAAGGAGTTTTTCCATGGAGAATTATGATTCTTTACTTTGAGACAGTTCCCCAAGAAATGACTCGAAGTTGATTGTCATACAGACTGCACCCTAAAGCTTGTTTAATTGAATCAGTCAATGTGACAAATATGTGATCTGAACAATGTATTGTGGTCCTTTTGGGTTTTGTTTCTTATGGGAAAGTGTAGGCAAACTCAATCCATACTAAGGTTTTTGTTTTCAAAATATGAAAAATCCACAAGAATTGTAAAGAAGTGGCCATTATAGATGCCTTGCACCTTAGGAGAGGTGTAGGATTGTGTATGTAAGGAGCTTGGAATAGCTTATTCCCTGCAGAGTAACAGACTATTTCTGGAAATTTCTCTTGCACCAGATTTACGTATGCAAATAGAACCTGGGGCCCATATATCACCTCTGTGCGAGGCCTGATGGCTGACAACAGCAAGCGGACCTACTGGCAGCTCTTGAGTGGAGAAACTCCCTTGAGCAAAGGTGAGGTAGAGTGGAATTTGGGATGGGAGGATAAAAGCAGACATGGAATGAAGGCTGGATGAGAAGTTGGAGTGGAAGGGGGTATGAGAAGTACAGATCACAGTGAACTCGATAATGGTAGTGTGCAGAATTGGAGACACGAATGGAAAATCAGTCAGCAACTGAAAATGGCAGGGGTGGGGGTGGGTGGACTGGCAGCCCAGAGAAAAAGTTTGGCACAAAGGTAAAAAATTAGGGTCAATCATGTCATTGTCCATGCATCATGTCTATTCTTTTGTTTCAGGTGCTGGGGAATATGTTGTGTCAGATGAAGAGAACATGGTGGTAAAATTCACCACTTACTGACATCTGCAGTTATCTGGTTTAAGATACGGCCACTGTCTGTGTCTGACACTTTTTAGACTGCTGCCTTCCATTTTCTATAATCACAATCCCTACATCATGGGATATTTGCTACTGGGATGTAATGAAGTAGCATTCATATCACAGTGATAATTGTCCTCCTTCTGTGTGTCTTCCCTTCCTGCTGCCTCTCCCACAAACTCTCAGCCCCACCATTATGCTTGTCTTTGGCTTTTTTCTTTAATATTAAGTCTGAGAAGAAGTGCTGGTGAATGTGGAAGTTTGATCACTACTTATAGTTCAGAAACTACCTAATAGTTTCTGAAGCCACACAAGAGTTTTTTTGAGCTGTTGTAAGATGAACTCATTCACAAGTGAGTTCAGGGCTGTGTGTTCCAAGTACTTAATATTGTGTACTCCGCACAAAAATTTGTTCATACATAAGCGCCTACCATATATTGACTCAATAAAGGAAGCCGTGGCCTTCAGCTTGCAAGACCTGAGCAAGGCTGTTAATGATGGGAAGATTTGGAGGTCATTAATTCATGAAATGACTTGAAGGCACATAACACAGAATACCCACTCATCTATTCAAATTTTCTTCTGCAAAGTTTCCAGTTTCATCCTGCAATTTTCTCTTGTTCTCAGTTGGATTAATTCCTCCCCTTTTTGAAATCATGGGTGTAGTCGACCCACGCGGTCAGCGTAAGAACGAGACGAGACGCGGAGATAACATCTGGTGGAGATCGCCAGCAGCGGGAGACCGGAGGTCCGTGTTCCTAGCGAGTCTCCCGTCTGCCGGTTCCTGGCACCTTTTAACATTGCATTATTATCTATTAGGCGTGTGGGAGGAGGAGGACGGGAGTTCAGCGGAGGCCGGGGATGGTAGGAGATCATCATGTGCTGATGCATGATCTCATCTGGCAATACGTCTGCGGAGAGGCGTAAAGCGTCTGAAGGCCTAATCCTCACCTGGGGGGGGCAAAGACCATTGTCCCTGCGCCCGGTGATTGAGCCAGGCAGTTCATGACCCGTGACTCATGGGGGGGATATGAGGTAAGGGAGTGCTTGGTCGCGACCAGCAAGGCCGTGGGTCCGTTGGCGTCCCAACGTTCTACCAAGGTGTTGCTGCGTCAGCAGTCCATTACTACATCTCATCCTTTTTTACATTTTAGAACAAGGGCGACCGAAACGCTAAGAGGCGATTTAAAGGGGCGGCTTGTCTCCATCCGCCCGCCTGAGTCGAGCTGACCAAGCTAGCTTGTGTAACATTAGAACTTGGCTGCGGGGTAAGGGGAAATTAGGGGGGCTTCTTACACCGCGATTACAGGCAATATTAGACACGCATTGAATGAAAACAAGATCCGATAATGGGGCATACAATTTAAACCAATGCAGAGCTGGCCACAATAGCACTCAACCATCCCTCCGGCAATAGCCAGCTCCAGAGGGGCTGACCACACACTAAAGAGCAAAACATCATACTTCAGATTAGATACAACTTCTTGCAGCTCCGCGCTTTCATGTGAATCAACTGGGAATTATCAGAAAGATTAAAACAACACATATTATGTACATTCTCACAACCTTGGTGGTGTAACACAGCAACAAGTAATCAATAAGCTGACACGATTGTCTAGTGCGAATTAAACGGTGAAGTTCCTGCTGCTTTCGGAGGCCAGGCGTCAAGCGGTGGAGGGAGTGGAGTTGATGGACTTCGCATGAGGCACAGGCCAGCCCGGCCAATAGTCTTAGCATTGTAAGAAGCGAGTCCGGGGACTCCCACTAGGGAGGTTGCGAGGGAGGCGGGGAACTCGCTTAGGAGGAGAGAGAGGCGGGATAAGCTTGTCGCTCGACAGGAGGAGTCCCGAAAGGCAGAGCGGGAAGCGGCGGCGGCGTCTGGGCTCCCGAGGTGGAACCTGGGAGTAGGACGATGGTGGTGGCGACTGGGGCAACAAAGAGTTCCGGCAGAGAGTCCGGGCGGGAATATAATTAAAGCGTTCTCTCCCCACAGGTCCAGAACCAGCCCCTGGGGAGCAGGATGTTTCGAACATGGGGGGGAATGTCCTCCCGTGTTATTGTGCAGTTCAATTAGCCCGGAAAGCCGATGAATGGGCCCGGGTGGGTTCCCAGCCTAACCCAGCGCCCGGTGATAGCGAGCGCGCAGGTGTTAGAGTAAGTGGTTAGCGACAGTCTTGGTGACAAAGGGAGAGCGCCGGCCGGGAGGGTTTGGACGACAGGTCCCCAGTAAAGCTCATAAGAAATTACCTGATGGATGAGGCATTCCACTTGAAGGGGCTTAGCCCAGACTCCGCTTCTGGAAGTCTCCACACAGGCGGCGAGCAGGCAGGGAGCTTAGCAGGCTCCCGACTCACAGGTACTGGCCCAGGCAGAAGGATGAGGCGTTGGCAGCGGCAGCAAACTGCTCCCAGATGTTGGTCTGGTGGCTTCGTCAGGGGTGGCCGATGCATGCCGCCGGCAGGGGAGGCAGTAGAGCAGGCAAAGGATGGTGAGTCGCTGAGTTGGCCCGGTAATGATTGCAAGGAGGAGGCGGCACAGAGGTTCTCGGGTGTCTCGGGGTGGTCTTGCTGGCGCATGGCAGCTCTAGAAGCTTGGTTGGTGGTCGCCTTGGCGTCTCCCAGGGCATTCGGGTCTTTGGTGGCTGGCGGCGGCAGTTCCTGTGGCTGAGATCGCTGGAAGGGATCCTCTACAGAAGATGCGTTCCCATCTCCCGGGGATGGGAGTTGGTTTCCTCCTGGCGCCATTCCATGGAGTTGGCCACAATGTCATGGTGAATCCCGGAGTCCACAGGGGACCTGTAGGAAGAAGGGACTAGAAACACACCCACCTTTCCCCAGGTTACGCGGGGGGGCGAGGTCCCGCCAGGCTCAGATTTTGCGGATGGCGGAGGGATTGGGATCGAAGTTTAGATGTTTAGAATTTGGTATAAGAAGGAGAAGAAGGCTTGTTTTGCAGCCTGTGAAGGTTTAGCTTTTAATGCAATCCTCCTGCAAGGGCGCCTACTCCTCTTTCTTTAGTTGTTTGACAGGGAGGGCAGGAGTGTAGGCGACCCTGGTGGGAATTGGCTTCAGAGCGTCATCAGGAGTGCGTCAAAGGCGAGGGTCGACCCTCGAGGGGAGAGGGAGCAGGGCGGGTCCTGGAAGGATTGTGGGTATGCATGCTTAATCAGCAACACAAAGGAGGGGGGCTTTGGGAGGCCTTTTGGGGGGGATGGAAGCATCCGGGGGGAATGAAGCAATCAGGCAATTAGAGGCAAATTCCTCGCAGCACACAAAGGAAGAAGGAGGGGTTCTTTGCAAGGGAGTTGCACTTACCGTGGCCTATGGTGGCTAATGCAGGAAGCTGGATGGTGCTAAAATTTTTTGATCGAATTATCTTGGGGAATTGCCCGTCCGCCCGAGACCCGCTCCTTAAAGGGGCTGGCCCGGCCCAGCGCCTGGCCTTGCACAGCCCGCCAGGCGCTGGAGCAAACACCACCCACCCAAATCATGAGGTGGATCTGTGTTTTGCAGCAACCCCTTAAGCTGGGAGCCTGTGTCCTGACCCAGTGCTGCCGGTGGCCATCCAGGGGCAGACCCAGATTTTACATCCCAGGGAGGGCCAGTCAGCCATATTGGCCCTCTGCAAGCCTCTCTACTGGTTGAAAAAGAGCAGAAAGAGAAAAGGAGAGAGGGAAACGGTTCCCTTCTGTGAGGAGATAGAGAGTGAACTTCTATGAGGTCACAGTTGGGATCAGTGATCCGTGATGGCCTTACCCATCCCAGACCAGAGTCGTTTTGACCTGACTCATGAGGTCCCTTCCCCAGAGATTGGCGTGGATGTCTACAAAAGGCGATGGGCCCGGACTGGTAACTGCCGCTTCGAACCCTGGGCTGTTGATTGCGTGTGGTGGACAGCACCGTCTCGTGATTTGTCTCCCCCACCCCCCAGATGTCGCGGGCAAAAGCCACCGATTCGGCCACTGGTCGGGCCACTTTCGGCTGCTCTGATGGCCCGGTAACATCAGCGCCGGTGTCCACCAGGCAGACTTACATCCTTCTACATGGCGGGAAGCTTTCCAGGTATGTGAGGGAGCTCCCGATAAGCGTCTCTCCACCGCTACTGACGGTGGTGTGAGCTCTGCGCCATGTTGGCTGCTGGGGCTGCGTGAAAGCCTTTATTGGAGTCGGCAGCGGGCAGCGCGGAACCAGAATCCAGCTGAGCGCAGCTGGCTCCGGCGCGGAGCAGCTTCCTGTGGGATGTTTGTCCAGACCTGGAGATGGATGGGTCCTTAGTGCGTGGAGTCGATCACTCCGAGGGGCGATGAACAGTCCCTGTTCAGCTGACGAAGGTAGCTGACGCTTAACCCAATTGTCCCGGTAGGGATGGGCTCGTCATACTGAGTTGGGGCGACCACAAGAACTTTTTCGTGGGGGGGAACTTAAAGGAGATGGGCTACAGGTGCATGCGAGCGAGATGCCACGAGAAGGTGGTTTTGGCAGGGGCCTTGGCGTTTGCCAGGTCTGCTCTAGTACTCTCCTCCCTTGGTCCTGGGCTGGGGAGACGCCCGGGCGAGGAGTTTCCGGCCGGGCAGTCGTTTCTCCCAGTGGAAACCTTTCAACAGCGTGGGCACCGGGTCTTAGGTGGCCTTCTCCTCCTGGAGGAGGACCCTCCTCCATCGGGGTTCCAGGCCCCCCGCGGGCTGCCACTCCCCTTGGAAGTCGGGTCTGCACTTGGTTAAAGCGATTATCCTGAGGCTGCCTTCCGCCCGGTGGAGAGTGCTGCGTGAGGAGGAAGGCTAGCTTGTTGAAGGCGGAGGACCCGATGTCCTGGCAAACCTTAAGCATGTCGGCCAGTTCAGGATTTTTGCCCTGACACGTGTGTCGCCCTGCTTGACACTCCGTGGCGTTCTCTTTTCGCATGAGGAGCTGGATTTTGGGCCTCCCTCGCTATCTACTACCTGCCTCTTGAAACCTCCTGGAACCTGTTCACAAGCTTCGGCATAGAGGCTCTTGGGGTTTTTGCCGGATGGAGGAGAAACTCTGGGTTGGCTGGCCGGCGTTAGGGGACCTTAACAAATGCCTTATAGGAGCATTCAGAAGCGACCGTAAGGGTGGCCTCAAGGCAAGGACAATCTGATCGTTAGGGTTAGCCATCGAAGCCGTAAAGCTGCTTGGCGGCGGTGTAGCGCGCCGCGGAAGGTGGCTACTCTGTTGAAGCACTGCTGGCGGAACTCACTTTCCCAGACCACAAATTGTGCAGGGCTCAGGAGCTTATCTGAAAGTGGTCTTCCAGTCGTCTGGAACCATTAGGTGGTTCCTTTACCTGTGGCCTCCAGCATGCCTCTGCGTAGGGGCTAGTGACTCCGACGTCCCGCGTACTTTCGCGAATTTCAGTGAAAGGATATTTATGGCTTAAAGGGCGATTTTCGACAACCCGCCGAATAGCGCCTACTTCCCCCTCAGTATCTGTGAAGTGAATGGGGCACAATGCAAGAATCACCGACATCGTCTTCCGTCCAGGGTTTCAACTGCCTGCAGATCATTAATATCGTTCTCGCGAGAGTTTTGAAACCAGCGTGCGATGGCGCTGACGCAGTCTGCAGTGGCAGGAAAATGAAGAGCAGGGGGAGGCGGCTGAGCCGCTTGAAGAGGATTTAGGTAGATTGAAGGAGCGAGGGGGGGCAGAAGGAGGACGAAGCGTCCAATTTAGTGGATAGAAATTCCGGGGTTGAAAGTGAAGGTGAAAAGATGTCGAAAGGAGGCTGACCTACAGCAAAGGAGCCATAGGTCTGCAGGCTGATGGCGTTTTATTGGCCTCTCCACGTCAGTAGCAGCGACATCGGCGTAGCGAGGCTCTGTGCGAAGAATGCGCCCGATGTTTTCCCAGTCCTTAAGATTCAATGTCCCCTCTGGGTACCATGGACACTGAGCTTCAATCTCACTCAACCAATTTCGCGCAGCTCCCTTCTCTTTCTGAGGGACCCTGCCGCATTTCGTTAAACTTTCCAGTTAAGTCCAGCGTGCTTGTCATAAAGCCCTACTTTAAGCTCCCATACTCACCGGTGTTCCGTCGGGCCGAGGAAAGTGTCCTAGGGCGGCGTGTCTCACAGATGCGCCGATCCAGAGGACGAAGCGATGCCGAACCCGATGATCCCTGGATGCGCCCGATCCAGCGGACTTCGATACCCGCGTCCCTTCCCCAGGCGGCGGTGAGCAGGATTGAGGTTCGAGAGATTCCCAGTTTTCGGCACCAGCCTGTAGTCGACCCGCATTGATGGTCAGCGTACAAGAGCGAGGCGAGCGGAGATAACGCTCTGGTGGAGATCGCCAGCAGCGGGAGACCGGAGGTCAAAGACTACAAAAGCGAGTCTCCCGTCTGCCGGTTCCTGGCACCTTTTATTGTTATCCTATTGAAGTGTGGGAGAGAGGACGAGTTCGAGGTCGGGAGATCATCATGTGATGCATGATCTCATCTGGCTACGTGCGGAGAGGAGCGTAAGCGTCTGAGCCTAATCCTCACCTGGGGGCAAGACCATTGTCCCTGCGCCCGGTGATTGATCCAGGCAGTTCATGACCCGTGACTCATGGGGGGATGAGGAGTGGGGGTGCGGTGCGACCAGCAAGGCCGTAGGTCCGTTGGCGTCCCAACGTTCTACCACGGTGCTGCTGGGTCAGCAGTGCATTACTACACATGGGGAGGAAGAAAGATGTGCCATTTTTCATTTTGAAAGAAAAACAAAATAATTGTTCGTCTTTTTTAAAAGTTCGGTATTTTGAAATTGCACTATTCCAATAATTGAAAAGTAACATTTAAAAGGAGAGGTGGCTTTAGGAAACTACAAAGTACTTAAGCTTCCCTCTGCCAAATGGGAGAGATGATGAGAGAAAAAGAGGAAGTAACAATGTAGGAGCAGAAGAAAGAAAAATCTAAAGGAGCAGAAGTCCTGAAAAACCTAAATAGCACTTTGCACAATACATAGCCTGACAGTGTAAGTGGATTTTAAGTTATGAAAATTGCCACATGTCTGAAAGAGGCAGAAAAGTGAGAGATCTTCTGTAATGTAACAGACAATTGTCTGGATATCCATTAAAATAGATCGTCATATTAATTCAACGTTATTATTAAAATAGATTGTCATGTTAATTCAATGTGATTAAAAAGGTCCTCTGGAAACACTTGATATTCCTATATGCAGGTTTTCTAATTAACCGGTGTGGCTCTTTCCATTCCTCCCCACTCCCAACCTTCATGAACAAAATAAATGCATGCGGCAACCAACTGTATTAGCTGGAGAAATTCAATAACAAATTGACAGTGCTAGATGTCAAGAAATGCTTTCCTCAGCATTTTCATTTCCTCATACACATAGTGCAGCCACCATCCCCATACCACAGGTGGGCTTTGAAGGTTAACACCAAAACCTTGAACCTGATTCAGTATTCCACCTGAAACCAGTGCAATTGGTGGAGTAGTGTCTGAATGTATGCTCACCATGGGTTCCAGTAAGGACCCGAGCAGCTATATTTTATACCAGCTGGAGTTTCAGTCTCAAGGGCAGCTCAGTGCTCAGTGAGCTACAGGAATCTAACCTGGAGGTGACTTTTATGTGGATCATCAAGGCTAGCTTGGTTTGGACAGAAGATGCAAGCAGCCTTACCTGCTGAAGGTGGTAAAATGCCAGGAGGGTTACATTAGTGACCTGTGCTTCCATGGATCAGGAGGTACCCAGGACTGCTCCCAGCTCCTGACAGTTAGGCATAGGTGTTAACATCAAGAATTGGGAACTGGCTACCTCATCTGTACCTCTCTGACCCACTCATAGGATCTTCATCTTTGATGGATTTAATTTCAGCTGGCTCTACTTTAACCATTTCACAGTGACTTCCAAAATATTTGGGGTAGATTCTGGTCAGCAGATACAGCTGGGTGTTATCAGCATAGTGATGGCAATCCATCCCAAAGCTCTGGACCAAGTTGGCAAAAGAGAGTGCATATAGATGTTAAATATCATCAGAGGACTGCCTCTTGTGGAACCCCACATACCAATGAATGGCATGCAAAGGTCCTTTCCCCGAGGGCTGCCCTCTGCCCCCCCCCCATCCCTAAAGGAATGAGAGCAACCATTTCAGTCCAGTTGTCTCTGGAGATCATCTGTGAGGGTGACCAATGCTGTCTCCATCCCATGACCTGATCAGAAGCCCTGATTGAAATGGGTCCAAAACCAATGCATTCTCCAGGAAATTCTGAATTTGTTCTGCAGCCGCTCTGCCTACCACCTTACCCAGGGACAGAAGATGGGATACTGGGAGGTAGCTGGAAATGTCCAGCAGGTCTAACAGTGGCTTCTGTAAGAGCGGTCTTCCCACTGCTTCTTTTAACTCCCTTGGGGAAGTCCCTGAATTCAGGAACAAAGTGATAATATCTCCCAGGGAATCTTGCCCTGTGTCTCCACTGGATTTCACCAGTCAATTCAGGCATAGGTTCTGGGGAAAGTGATAGGTTTCACTACTACCAGGACCTCTTGAAATCTCCTTGGGAGAGACAGATGAATTGGTCCAGTATGGGATCTGAAGACAGTCAAGGGGGCTCCACTTAATCAAAGGAACTTTAAGAAGAACTTCTGGACAGTAAGGGCTGTTTGACAGTGGCATTCATGGCCTCGGAGTGTGGTGGAGTCTCCTTCTTTGGAGGTTTTTAAACAAAGGCTGGATGGTAAATTGTCAGGAATGCTTTGATTTTGTATTCCTGCATGGCAGGGGGTTGGACTTGATGGCCTTGGTGGTCTCTTCCAACTCTATGATTCTATGAGAAGTCCTGGAAGAGTGGTAAGATTTTATCTGCAAAAAAAGCTCACAAGTGCCTCACAGCTAAGTTCCAAATTCCTAATAATTTGCAGCCTTTCTGTCAAGACTGTCAATTACTGAATCACCCTAAATAATGAAGCTGGGTGAAAGCTAGCAGATGAGATGCTGGCTGCAGTGCATAGTATTTTTTTTTTTACAACACACCAGTGACTTGGGATGGACAGCCCAATCCAGATTGGGGGGCGGGGAATGCTCAGAGGGTGTGATAGAGGACTGCACAGATGCATTTGCCCACTCCTCCAGTGCAAGGGGCACCCCTGCCATCAGAGGGGGCAGAGGCTTCAGACACTGTAACAACAACTCTGTAACAACAAAACTTGGAAGTCCAGACTGTGATGGAGCAACGCTGACATCCACTTGGATGTCAGTGTGGAGGGGAGGGCAGAGTATTACTGGTGGTGGAGCTGATTTTAGTTGGCTCCCACCAGTACCCCAGCTTGGGAATGCCAGCCCCAGTGATGTAGGTATAGATTTTTTATGGGGGGTTGCGGGCGGGACCATGCCCCCACCTACCCTCAAACAGCATTATTTTCAATGGTGTTTAAACTAGGGAGCCCAGATTCTCCTTTTAAATCCCCCTTAAAGGGAGAATCTGGGGTTCTCAGATTAAACAACATTGAAAGTGATGCTGTTTTGGGGTGGATTATCCCCCACCCTGAAACAGCATCACTTGCAATGTTTGAACTGGGGACCTCAGATTCTTTCTTTAAATCCATGCCAAAGGGGGGGGGGGTGGATTTAAAAGGAAAATTTGGGGATATTTGGGGGGTGCCTGCTGTCAGGGGTGCAATTGTTAAGCTAGCAACACCAAACTTTCAGGGTATCTTTAAAAGACTCTTCTGATGATACCACCCAGGTTTGGTGAAGTTTGGTTCAGGGGGTCCAAAGTTATGGATCCTCAAATGTGTAGCCCCCATCTTCTATTAACTCCCATTGGAAACAATGGGGGATGGGGCACCCCCTTTGGGTGTCCATAACTTTGGACCCCCTGAGCCAAACTTCACCCAACCTGGTGGTATCATCAGGAGAGTATCCTGAAAGATCACAACATATTCCCTGAAATTGTGGTGCTGCTAGCCTAAAAAGTGTATCCCCTGCAGGCCAAAAACTGGAAAACACTAAAAAATACAAAGGGGGGGGGGGCGGAATTTCAGACATGTAATGGGGGGGGGGTTGAACCCAAGAACCCCCCTTGCTTACGTCCTTGGCCAGTCCCCAGCCCTTTGGACATACACCACACAAAAGTGCAGTGTAAGCCATTAGTGCCATTGAAGCAATTCAAATGGTGGGAGGGATTTTGAGTTTCCCTCACTTCTGTGCCACCCAAAGCCCCTTTCGTCATGGTGTAGTGCTGCTTTAGCTGCACTGTCTTTGAGCACCACAGCACTCCCCTCCATCCCAAATTGAATTGCACTGTGACAGACTGTTGGGGATGAGGGTCAACTCTGAGAGGAAACAGAATAAATTGCTCTGTTGTTCTTTTTCCTGCATTTCTGAACATGGTCAAATGATCCCATTGAAGTAATCAGATGTTAATCTAGTCAATAGTCACTCAGAGCGATCCTTACATATTTTTGGTTTTACTTTTTGGATTTACTTTCATGATTTTTTGGATTTAATTTCATGATCATTTTCATAACATATGAAAGCATATGTTAAGAAAACATATATGTTTATGACAGAAAAAAGATTGATTGGGGATCCTGGCTATTCACTCTGCTCAAACATTTTTTAGGAGTAAACAGTAAAAAAAACCCACTCAAAATGCTTACATTGCTTTGATGGTCCTATGAGTTTGGTGGATATAATGAAGCTATACATTGCTGGGGGTTGGAGCCATGCCAGGAAATTGTAATTTTGTATGGGTGACTTTGTGGCTCAATACAGTAAGCAGGATACGGTCTTTTTATGCAATGACTAACTCTTTACCTTTGGTGATGTTGTTGGAACTAGCAGGAGTTGTCTTTGAGAATCTGTGTTGTGGAAACTGCGATAAGCGCCTTAAAGTCAATAGTGCCAGAAGTGAGGTGGCACTTGTGAAACAAAGGATTGGGAAGGTCAAAGGGGCACCAGAGCTGTACTGTATAAGGGGGCAGAAAATTTGTCCTCCACTGCAGAAAGATTCGCCCAAAGAAAGTTTCGCTCATTGCAGTCCAGAATGTTCCTTGCTGCTGTTACTCAGCTATGTGTGCTCTTCACAGTGGTCCATTCTGCTTCACTCCCTCTTGGGACTTGCTGTGAGTATTAAAATTTTCCCTCTAGCTGTTGCAACCTCCACCTCCCCCAGTCCCATTGAATGTGGATACGTTTAAAATATATCCGCACACCTCTTCCAGAGTCTTGTTGTTACAGCTAATCCAGTGGTGGGATTCAGCAGGTTCGCACCACTTCGGCAGAACCGGTTGTTAAAATGGTGCTTGTATACAACCAGTTGTTAAATTATTTGAATCCCACCACCGGAACCGGTTGTTAAATTATTTGAATCCCACCACTGAGCTAATCAGTCAAGCTAGAAGAATGCAACAAATTCTTTCAGCCAATCCAGGTAGAGGAAGCAAATATGGCAGATGTTGTAGATAGTAAGGCAGGGGTAGGTTCTTGACTCTCAGTGTGGGGCCACACTCAACTGAAACTTCCTACATGGAACAAAATGCACACATGAATGGTTATCAGATGTTTGGTGGACTTTCTAAATTGGAGGAACCTTTGTGTAGGAAAACTGCTAATTTGTGAAAAAGATTGTAGTCCACATCATTGAACATATGTAACAGCTTCCTTAGAGTGCATTTGGTGGGCTGCTCCATGGAGGAGAGGCCCATTCAGACAGGTAGATGCATGAGAAAATGTTGCCTGCTCCCTCTTTCTGCATGACTAAGTCTAGGGGGCAGACACAAGGACAATGGAAGACAGGTGGGTTTTTTTTGGGGGGGGGTATTTATGATTAGGGCATAGTGTGGAGGGAGAACAGTTAACCCCCTCCTCTCCACTGATACAGCTCTGATCTTCTCCACCATGGCTGCTGCTTCAGAGCCAAATTACATATAACTAGTCCCAGTCACAGACCACCAATTTCTTGTCTCTAACTGAAGCAGGAGCCAAGCAACTTGAGCAAAGGCACTATGAAATATGACTGGGTTATCATGTACAAAAAGCATGGTCTGCATTAGCCTGCTTTATATTCCAATTCCAAAGCCTTTATTGGCATTATAAATTACAGAGTTAGTAAAAAGGGGCATTTATCCACTGAGACATTAAAATATTAAAATACATTAAAACAACGTTGAACATTCACAACATTCACGCACCCATAAAATAATTTAACTGTTACTACTATGTAGGCAATGATTGCGCCTGACCAAATAGTTCCTCAAAAAACTCGCAACATTCTCACATACGAGATCACAGGAACCGTTGAGTAGAAAATTCATAGTAGATGGTAGCCTGACATCGTTTGAGCTCTCTATCAATGGACAGATGTACATAGAGCTTAATCCACTCGCATATTGGACATTCCAATAGTACATGTTGAACAGTCTCAACAACGGCTATATTGACATTGGCATAACCTGTTCCTTAAGATTGGAGTGTTATTATACCTGCCAAGAGTCATAGCGTTAGGCAGAGCGTTAAAACGAGCCAAAGTGTACGCTCTGCGTTGTTTGGGATTGCACAAAATGGACAAATAGTTGGCACAATGGTCTGATCGGACAATTCCCAAGGCCTGTGGAGAGCAGCTTTTCTCCCCCTCCTGCACCATTTCCAGTTTCTCTCTTTCAACTAAAACAGATTTAATTTCATTATGAATTCTGATGGCAGACATAGTTTGGAACTGGTCGGCTGTTAAGCCCATGTTGTTAAGTTTCTTATCTATGTCAGCCAACCATTTCACAGAAGCAGATTCTGATAAGAGTTAATATATAAAGCTGTTTGGTTTGGGCTCAAAATGAATTTGGGTCCAATACTTAAACGTTCTTGTCCATGCCATCAATTCCATGCTATTTTGTCCAGTTTCTCTACGTAGGGTGTCATAAGGGACACACCTTGGTGACCCTAAAATTCTTCGCAAAAAGTATGCCTGTACTGACTCGAAAGGTGATTTAATTTGGGTAATCCATATTGGGGCTCCGTATAATAGCTGAGGGATTATCTTTGCATTGAAGATTTTCAGTGCAGCGGGGACAAATTGGTGTTCTTTAGAATAGAAAAATCGGAGAATCTTGCAGCTGCTTCAATCTTTAGCTCTTGCTCTCTACTTGTTTACAAGGAGACCCAAGATAGGTTGTAGCTGAATAGGAGCCCTAGATAGCCTGCTTTATATGACAGTCCCTTACCAGACTCGGTAAGAGCTCTAGGGGCAGATGCTATTTCTAGATTAACATCTGGGTCTTCCTGGTTCCAGCTGTTCCTGATGATCAGAAATTGGTTACAGAACTGCAGACACAGCTGGTAAATTCAGTCATCCTGCAAAGCTCACCAGATCCCAGTGTCCTGATTGCTTTGAATCTGGCTGAGGCACTGGATCCCCACGTGAAAATGCAACTGATTGAGAAGATAAAGGAAACAGTTGTTGAGAAGAACACAAAAGGTAGGATATCTGCAATGAGAGGAGTCTTTCTGTGTATGTGCATACTGAACTGAATAGGAATAAAAGACAGGCAATACGATCCTAAGCAATCCTACTCAGGTGTATTCAGTAGAACGTACTCCCATGATGGTGATTTTAGGACTGCATTCTTAGACTTCTTAGTTCCTTCAAATTTTTTGAAGAAGGGCTGATTTAGAAGTACTTCTGTTCTTTTTTGTCTCTTGTTACATCACACTGTAAATGCATTGGAAGAAGTGGACAGTGCAATGCCTCTTCATGCACAACACACTTTAGAGGTGGCATGAGAGCTAGAAAGACAGGACTCACTATACTTGTGCTCCCAGTGAGGTCCCAGTCCTCCACAGGCTCAAATCTCCAGGAATTTCTCAATCTGGAGCTGGCAATCCTCTGCTTCTGCTCTTTAACCTTGGACAGCTATTCTCAAAGCAACTTCCTTCTGTCCAGATGACCATTTTTCTTCTAACTCCCATAGGAACAAGGTGTGTTCTTTACTATCTCTATCCATCTTAGCACAGGTAGATAATGTGGAATGCTATCTCTGCTTTTTCCTACCTAATATGTAGATCCCTATAATGAAGGACTACTATGTTTTTTCTGAAGTTATGAGTGAGCTTAATTCCTAAGCAGCAATAAAATTCTGGTGCACAAGGAGGTACTCTTAACAAAATGTATAGCCACAAGGGATGGGGTAGAAGCTGGTCTGTTCTTTTTCTATTTAATAATTCAGAATAATTCAGGCTTTCCTTCAGTTATAACCATTTTCTTTTCCTGCTGGGAATCCAGTATCTTCCACATATGTGTCACAGGCAGAAACTCAGAAACCTTCATGGCACTTCATTCTCATCTGCTGAATTTCTGCCTGACACACAACTGTTTATATCCCCAGAGCCCTACGGGGATGGGGCGGTATAATAAATCGAAATAAATAAATAAATAAATAAATAGTGCCAGTCCTGTTTTCTCCCACAATACGTGTAAATAGCCCTAATGAGGTGTGGTTGTGCTTCAAATCATATAAACTCCTGCAAACTGTGACCCTGTTGAAGGTAACATTTTGTAGGGTTGCCAACCTCCAGGTGGAGCCAGCCTGTAGATCTCATAGAATATCCATTGATTTCCCGACTACAGAGATAAATTCGAAGAAAATGGCTGCTGTGGAGGGCTGATTCTACAGTGTCATGATGTCCCACTGAGGTCCCTCCCCCTCCTCTTCCCAACAATCCCTTCTCCAGGCTCCTCCTTCCAAATCTTCAGGAACTTCTCAACCCAGAGTTGGCAACCTTACTGAATTCTTAGGCAGCATTTTGTAAAATTTGGAACACGAACTACAACAAAGATGTATAACTCAAAAGGTAGTTCTCCAAGTCTCTTCTTTGGAAAAGTGGGACATGAACATAATACACCTATTCTAAACAAGTTAGTGAAACACTTCTGTGCAAATAAGCCACGATACTCTCATAGAAGAGTTCAATTAATTCAAAAAAATACCATGTCTGGAATCTTGCATCATATTTCCTAGAAAACATGGGATATCTTTCTAATAAATAACTTCCTATTGGGAAGAAATTTCTGCAAACAATATTGCATTCATACATACACCCCAGTTAACTTGGTGTGAAAGTTATGGGAGAGTAGATTCAATATGTTGCACAAATGTGTCACCACAATACAGACAAAAAGCAAGCTTTCCTACTTCAAAGGATGTCAGGAATCTTGCAGTGATTCTATCTCAGCTAGTAATCCAATGGGTCTACTGTCTCTAGTGGTCACAGTTGTGTTCATTTGTGATGTCTTGCTCTCAACCATTTTTGAAATCTCTTTTCCATCTCTTCCTCTCAGAGATGACATCTGGCAAAGTGGCCCTTTATGTTCTAGCCCTCCAGTCATCCTGTGAGAATCCTGATGATGTCACTACACCAGAAAATACTGTGAACTTGGTCAGTGTCCTAGAAGAAAAAACTAAAGAAGAGATTACCCATTTTGGTAAGATAAAATAAGCATTGATTTTTTTCTACTCATCACCCTCCCTGAATGGTTCCCACACAAGTGAGATCCAGAAACCCATATCCACTAGGCAAGGTTGCCAGTTCTGGCCTCAGAAATTCTGGAGGTTTAGGGGTGGGGCCTGGGGAGGGAGGAGTTTGAGGTATCATCAGTGGGGAAGTAATTTCATACAGACCTGATCCCCTGAAACTGCCATTTCCTCCCAACTTTTCCATATTTTTTCCAGTCCTTTGTGCCTATGTTTTTCTAAGGAATATATCTGGAGCATTTTTGTGTAGTCAGTACAGTTTACTGCACTTTTAAATATCCTACCCACATTCATCTACTTGCAAGCCCAGCTTCCTAGCTGCCTCTGTTTGTTTGTTTCCCCCGAGATTCCACCACTTGCCCTGGCAGTGCCCACCATTTTTATTTCAAAAACCCTGCAAACATCTTGATATGCCACTGTAGCAGGGCTTTTTGCTGGGGAGATTTAGGGAAGCCAGCCTCCAGGTGGGGCCTGGAGATCTCCCATATTTTCAACTCATCTCCAGACTATAGCAATCAATTCCCCTGGAGAAAGTAAATGCTTCAGAGGGTGAACTCTATGGCATTGTGCCCCCACTGAGGCCCCTGCCCTCCCCAGGATCCAACCTCAAATATCCAGGAATTTCTCAACCTGGAGCTGGCAACCCCTGCCCCTGCTGGTGGCTGGGAGGACCTGGCAACAGAAACAGAGACCTTGTCTTGCAGTAATATGCTTAGCTATTAAGGTTCCTTTTTTCCTCTTTGATGTGCTAACTGCTAAACCAAGAACTCCAAACTGCTCGGTTAAAGGGGGATGAATGAGTTGCTAAGCAGGGGGGAGAGAACAATCCAGGTCCAGGGTTTTTAAAAAAATAATAATACTTTTTTATTTCCTGCAAAAATTTATGAAAACATAAAAAGAATTTAAGAAAAAAAGAATAAATACAAACAATAATGATAATAAAAGGAAATAAAAAACAAAACATAATAAGAAAAAAACCTACAGGGAAAATGAAACTCAAGAGAAAAGAGAGTGGATATGTGGTGAAAGCCAAAAGGCTAGCTCACACCTACTGATCCTGGATATTTTGAGAACTAGTGGATCTATAAACAGTCCCCAAATAATTCATCCATCATAGACGAGGAAAAGGCTATATATAATGTGAAAAATCTAGTCTAGCAACTCTGTTTCTTGATTCATATCTCCAGAGCTTTTTTTGTGATGATTCCTACTGGGACTGAGTACTTGCACCATTTTTAGGTGCTCTCCCAAGTCCTGAAGGAGCCATTGGTGGAAATCAACACAAGTACTGGCAACTTAAAAAATAAACAAGCAAGCAAGCATTGTATATCCTTGTGAGAAATAGCTACTGGAATACCTTGGCATGATCTTGGTCTCAAGGACAGCTCCTCAAAGTGGCTTTATGGATTATCAGCATGCATTATATTTAGTTAATCATATTACTGTCTTTTTTCTCTTTTATGCTTGGAAATCATTTTCTAAGAAGTGCTGGGCTGAGGGTAGCAGCAATCTGTAGTTAGAAAGAAAGAACAATGGATAACACCCTGCTGCATTGCAGATGACTATGGGACTCTCAAGACAACCTATTACCAGCTGGCCCTGGACATCCTGGCCCTGTGTGTGGAGAACAGCCTAGATGTTGAAGATGCCAGCGTCATCCTTGCTAAGGCAGCACTGGCTAATGAGTTGGAATTTGGAGGTTATTTCTCTGTAGGTAAGAAAACAGCAACTTGCTTACATTTGCTACTTTAAATTACATTTTTATTTCAGCCTTCCTCCAAATAAATGGTGGTAGTATACACAGTCTCTCCAAGCATCCTTTAATCTTTATAAAATCCTTGTGAGGTTGTTTGGGCTGCAAGGTGACTGGGCCAAGGTCAGTGAACTGTATGGTTAATGTTTTGAACTCATATCATTAGATATTTCCTACCAAAGGGTGTGCTGGCCTCACAAAGTGAGTCCTATGCACCCAGGAAATATTTGTTTCCAATCTACAGATTAGATATCCACAGATTGTGGTTACATGTTGCTGTTAGATATATAGATTGTCGACTGCATGAGCTCCCTTGTCCTGATAGCTATTTTCCCCATCTCTCTATGTCCTTACTAATAAATGGATGTTGTTTTTTATTACTCATGTCTCAAGTGTGAACCAAGGAGTACAAACCTAGTTTGAAAATTTATTCCTGAATTGCAAGTAAAAGGGAAAATCATAATGGGTCACTGTAGTCCTGGGCTTCTCTCTCTAGTGATAGTCCAACTCTCTAGCAGAATCAAAATAAATGAAATTACTGTCACTTAGATGTATCCAGATTTCTGTTTGGACAGTTTTCCTACCCTGGATGTAGCCTTACAAAAAGTTGAAGTCTGGAAAAGGTGTAAAAATGGGTGTCCCCCACAGAAGATCAATCCCTATTTCATTTTGACATGGATAGCAGACTTTTGACATGGATAGTTGGAAAACAGATTCTCAATCTTTCCTACCACTATATCAAAGAATCTGGGCCTGTTTCAGGATGTGAGGAACTTTACCTCTTTAAGGAAAACATTATATTTGTTTTAAAAACTTTGGGATATATTTATCATTTACAGCTAAGTCTGAACTTGCAGAGAAGGAGAGGATCATATTGGATAGCTCAATCAAAACATCAGCCAAGTGTGCTACAGCAGTGAAAAAAGACACTCTTGCTATGGGATTACTAGGATTTATACCAGGAAACAGCTTGGGCATTCTAATGCCCCCTGCTTAGATCTCACATGTTGAATACTCTCTGTAGTTCTGGCGGCTGTAAGCCCTGGAAAAATTACAGAATAGGGCAACCTAGATGATTAAGGTGTTGGAGCACATTTAAGGAAAGGCTGAAGCGTCTGGGACTTTTACATGTGTGAGATTGATATAATAATGCAAGGGGTAGATAGTGTGAACAGATAACTTTTTCATCCTCTCCCAAAATACTGCAACTCGGGTTGATGGGCAGTAGATTCAGGACAGACCAAAGGAAATACTTGTGGGGGCTGCACTTTTTCTCTTGGCCCTACCCAGCATGAGCGTTATTTATGAAGTCCGCAATGAAAACTAAGCAGAAATAAAAGGCAAGGCATTCGATATTAGAAAAACAAACAAACAGCTGATTTAGCAGAATGAGTAGCAAAGTTACAGAATGTGAACACTCCCCAGTGCCCTAAGGATAGTAGTAGACCCAGAATTCAGAACGTTACAGAATACAGATAAGTTACAGAAGGTGACCTCTCCCAAAGGAGAGGCACACCCCAATACAATGTTTAGAATGTTACAGGAGATGACCTCTCCCGAAGGAGCGGCCTTGGTGCTCTCAAGCGAGAGACACGGCCAGTAGAGGAAGACCTTAGTTTTTTTGTAGATGCCAACACGGCCACACAGTCCATCCCCTTAATTTCTAACGTATTATGATTCATATGTATTCAAACTCCATTGGTCAGATCTGTCTCCTTGTCCACATAAAGACAGCCTATATTTCTCATCAGATATTCTGTTACTCAAACACTAGATGCTGTTGGGCTTGTAGCCTCCATGCATATACAAGGCTGACTGCCACAAAATCTAGTTTTGCCATTCTCAAGGAAAACCTGCTCTCTGAGTTTGGCTCTCAGAGATAGATGCCTTAGGTAATGTGCAGGCTTAAGCTATGGCGCAGCATTCTGACATTCTTCTCTGGATCATAAAACTCTCTTCTAATTCCCCAGCATGAAATGTTAAAACATGATTCTAACAATTATACAATGATTCTAAGACAATAGAATTATAGTAAAATACAAATACATGTAAATATGAATCACTCATTTATCATTTGTGTTCATTTAACTATATAGAAAAACACTTTGTAATTTAACTAATCACATTCATTTCTAACCCAAAAACCTAACCAAGAAAACAAGGTAATAAAATGCATCTTGTCTGCTGTCACGTAGGCCCTCAGTGCCAAGATACTAAAGATGTTATCTTGCTGGCCTGCATATTCACTGAGAAACCTGCTGGTAACATTCCTTTGACCTGTTGCTAAAACATGCAGGCTTGCTGGTCTCCTACACAGAGAAACCATTTTGATTCATTGCAATCTCTGGTTCATTTGGATTAATCTTCCTTGATTAAACAATTTTATACACATTCTGATCCGTTCCCACATACTACTATACTCAATGAGGGCTTAAAATGCAGAATTAACTGCCAGAGGATGAACTAAAGGCTACACTAGCCATTGCTCCAAGAGTTCTTAACCTGTGGTTCCTGGATGGACTGTCTTCAGGGTGTCTGTGAACAGGGTTCAAAAATATTTTTTCCCTTCTATATCCTTCCTGTTACTTTTCAAATTGTCTTTGTGAAAAAAAATATTTTTATGTCAAATATGGAAATAAGTATGCATAAGGTGGCATGGTAAGGTAACATACAGTTATCATTGCCATCATGTTACCCTGTTTCCCCAAAAATAAGACATCCCCTGAAAATAAGATGTAATGGTGGTTTTGCTGAAGTGCTAAATATAAAGCATCCCCCGAAAGTAAGACGTAGCAAAGTTTTTGTTTGGAAGCATGCCCGTCAAACAGAACACCAGAGCATGCAGCTGTGGAGCGGAAAAATAAGACATCCCCTGAAAATAAGACATAGCGCATATTTGGGAGCAAAAATTTATATAAAACACTGTCTTATTTTTGGGGAAACACGGTGTGATGTCTAGAATAGTTTCCTGTTGATAGGAATTAAAGAAAACATGCTCTGACTTTAAGATTATGGATTACATCAGGTTCCAGTGAGTTCTGGAGTTCCTTGTCATAAGTGCTACCCTCGACTGACAAAGCGAGCTATGGAAACTCTTATTCCACAAGCTGCTACTTACCTTTGTGAGTCAGGGTTTTCAGCACTTGCTGGCTTAAAAATAATTTTTAAAATGAGGGCAAAGGTGGCATGCGCATTGCCATGTCAAGGACCCCTCCACCGTTTCAATTTCTTCAAGCCAAACAACAGCAGCCTTCTCATTGAATTTACCTTTGAGCAATAATAAGGTTTACTTTTTGTTTTTCTTGCACAATTTGGATTTATTTCAACATTTTTCAGGAAGTGGCCATTAATTAGAATAAATGGTATGCAAAACTTCGTGTGCATAAGTTTATGTACATTTTTTTCTGGGAGGGGGTCCGTAGCTTTTATTAGATTCTCAAAGAGGTCTCTGACTCCAAAATGATTAAGAACCATTGCATTACTCCTCCTGGTTCCTGTTAATCCTCCCTTCACCATGTTGTCTCTTGTCACATGGGAACATCATAAAGACATATTGCTTTTACAATCCCCATTGTCCTAGCAGTGATAAGTATACAAATTTGCAACAGCTGTATGATAATAGCAAGATATGATTTGCAGACACGGGGGCAGTAGCAAGCTTGGCACTGACATGTGTGAGTGAAATGAGCAAGATACAGCAGAGCGAGTTTGTGACAGTTATTGAAGAAGCACTGACTAAAATCACAAAGCAAATCCTGGGTGAACAACACAGCAATGGCATCATTGGAAATATCTACTCCACTGGCCTAGCAATGCAGGTGTGTACCAGTGACAAAATGCCTTTGTTGTCTAAGTTTTATGTTTCAGATTTTTTTAAATGCATGTTTTAATGTGCATATTTATTGGTGTAAAAATTTTTGCGATATGATTGGCTGAATGGGTAGCTGGCACAAAGGAGGGCTTGGTCCTTCAAAGGCTCGGGCCAGTCCTCCCACTTCCAGTGATGTCTGCTCTGGCCTAACATGGCCAGATTTCTGCTTCCGCCCTTACTTTGCCAGAAAACAGCCAGTTCAGCTCTGCCTACCCACCCCTAGCGGCAACTGCAGCCCATGGTGATTCACAGCCGTTTTTTGGCTGAATGGGTAGCCCTGTAATCAGGTAGGGAGACCCCTTTTAGACTCCTATGAAAGGAAAAAAGAATGACAGCTGAGATATGACAGATATGTCCCTCCCCCCATAAATCTTCAATGAATACAGTGGAACCTTGGTTTTCGCCACTAATTCGTCCGGCAACAGGCGGCAAAAACCGAAAACGGTGTACTCCGAGGTACACCATTTGTGCATGCGCAATGCTGTTTGAGCATGTGCAACACAAACGGCACACTGGATATATTCAAAAGTCACCTCAGAAGCCGATGGAAGCTGAGGCGACCGCCGATCTCCGAGGTGACCAAACGACCGGGGGCAACCAGCGAAGACTGAAACCGTCAATCTCCGAGGGCAACAAAGACCGAGGTTTGACTGTACATTGTTGAAGGTTTTAATGTCCGTACTCAACGAGCTGTTGTGGGTTTTCTGGGATGTGTGGCTGTGGTCTGGTAGCTTAACATTAAGAGCAAAAGCTACCAGACCACCACCCCATAGTCAGGAAAACAGTAGGGTTGTGTCGGGATGGTTCTGTTGGGAGGGGAAATAGTTTGGGAGTGCTTTTGCTTTTGCAGGTGCACCGCTATCTACTTGCTCTGGCTTTGGAGTCCTGCGGCTGGGAAGGGCTTCCAGTCCTGTAGTTCACCTGTGGGGGTGGGGATGATGCTATCCATATTAACAACTGCTTGGCGCCTTTTTGTTCCTTGCATACCTTCTGTTCCTCACACATCTGCAATAAAATCCTTGAAAACTTACAAGTGTTTTGTTGTCTGATCTGGGAACTGACAGGTTGCCAGGCCCCTCCCCAACCACCGGCGGAGGATGGGGGTGGGGGTCACTAGTTTCAGATTGGGAAACTCTTAGAGATTTTGGAGATGAAGGCTAGGGAGGACAAGGATCTCAGCAGGGTGCAATGCCAGAGTCCTCTCTCCAAAGCATCTATTTTTTTTCACAGAAATTGATCTCTGTAGTCTAGAGATGAGCTGTAATTCCAGGGGACCTCCAGGTCGCACCTGGAGTCTGGCATCCTCAGTAGGGTGGTCAGTGAAGCAGTCTACCTGGATCCACTATCTATGCATACAGGCAGTGGCAGAGTGGGAAACTGCAGCCCCATTTCACCATAAGATTGTTGGCCCATTTGGATCATAAGCAAAGAAAGGGTGAGATTCAAGGACAGTAGGACACCATTCCTCATTCCTTTCTGTCCCATCATCATTTTCTCTGTTGTAAGCATCTTTTACTTTTCTTTTCCAGGCACTCAGTGTTACTTCTAAATTTTACAATCCTGGGGCATGGGACCGTGTGAAGACTACTAAGGAAGTACTAAAGGAGATTTCACTGGGAGCCTTTAATATCCCTGCTGCTGCTGCTCAAATCCTGCCTTCTCTAGTGGGCAAAACATATCTGGATGTGAGGGACGGATGTGGTAAGATTTCACGAAGTGATGACACTTCACCCAAGCACCTATTAAATGAACGATCCCCAGCCCGAGAGTCATCCGGCTGGCGTCAACAAGAACCAGGGCTTTTTCAGCCCTGGCTTCAGCCTGTTGGAACAAGATTACAAGTGATGTGTGAGTCCTGCGGGAGCTAACACAATTCCGCAGGGCCTGCAAGACTTGGCTGATCCACCAGGCTTTTCCAACTAACCAGCCGGTTTGAATAATGTAAGATCATCTCCTTTTGGGCCTCCAGGGGGTGGTGGTGAGGGGTGGGTGGGTTGAGGTGGTGATTGGGATTGTATTGCCTACAGGCATCTGAATTTATTTACAGTGGAACCTCTGTTTTCGTTGGTAATCCGTCCAAAAAGAGTCAATGAAAACCAAAACCGATGAAAACCGAGGCAATCAATGTAAATCCAATTAATCCGTTCTAGGCACTCCCAAAAACATACCAAAAACAGATTTTTTGGTGAATATAGTGTTTAATGCTGAAAACAGTAACAAACAATAACACTAGGACCAGCTTCAGAGCCAGTGGACCAATGTCGCACCAGAAAGCTGTGCAAAGAGGTCTGTTTCTGACGCCTCTTTAAGATTTGTCTGAAATGGGGCAAGACATTGTCATTAAACAAGTTGCAGACACAGCCTGCAACAGCTTTGTCCAGGTGATTTTTCTCCACAAACCCCTGCACCTTACTGCAAATCGATGAAAACCGAGGCAGACTGAGGAAAACCGAGACAATTTTTTCACTGAAAAAAACAAAACTGGGTGATTTTTCTCCACAAACCCCTGCACCTTACTGCAAATTGATGAAAACTGAGGCAGATTGAAGAAAACCGAGACAATTTTTTCACTGAAAAAACCAAAACCGGGTGATTTTTCTCCACAAACCCCTGCACCTTACTGCAAATTGATGAAAACCGAGGCAAATCGATGAAAACTGAGACAAACTTTTCACTGAAAAAATTGATGAAAACCGAAACCGACGAAAACCGAGGTTCCACTGTATTAGACATTGGAGTTTAGTGTATTAATATTTATATTGCTATTTTTAATTATTTTATGGATTGTATATTTTTATGTTGTAACCCGCCCTGAGCCCTACAGAGATAGGGCGGGATATAAATTTAATAAAGTAAATAAATAAAATTGGCCTGGGAGAAAGTAGAAATACTCCCAAATAACAGGAATGTTTTGGGAATTATTTCCATGGACATCCCAGTGGGATAAGTCAATCCTAAGGATTTTTTTGGCTGGATACACTATTAGGTGACTAGATGTCAATTGACCTCTACTTACAAGATCATTCTACCTAACTGATAGCTAGCTGGGGTATGCAGGCCCCTTTTTCCCCATTTCAAAGAAATGTTCATTATGTAGCTTTAATAGAAATACTCATGGAAAATATGAATTGCCCAACTGCAAAAAGCTACTTTAATACCTTATAAGGATAATATATTCTATTAAAGTATTGCTAATATTCTAACATATGTAATATGTAATTTTCTTAACATCTCAGATATAATGTGCTCCTTATTTTAGAGCTTTTAAGTGACAACCCTAAGTTGAGGCAATTTCAGATTAAATAGGGCTGTGTCAGATTTCTTAGAGGAGTCTGTGGCAAAGGCCCTTTCCGCACATGCAAAATAATGTGTTTTCAAACCACTTTCACAACTGTTTGCAAGTGGATTTTGCTATTCCATACAGCTTCAAAGAGCACTGAAAGCAGTTTGAAAGTGCATTATTCTGCATGTGCGGAATGAGCCATAGAGTGGTAAGCTATCAAAGCTCTGCTTACAACCTGAGTTCTATCCCAATGTTAGTCAGTTTCAGGTAGCTGTCTCAAGGATGACTCAGCCTTCTAGCCTTCCAAGGTTGGTAAAATGAGTACCTAGGGGGATAATGTGTAGATGACTGGAAAGTCAGATTGACTGGAAAAGTGGCATAAAATGTTTTAAATAATCTTGTAAAATTTCTGACTGGTTCAGAGAATTCCAGGTTCTACACAAAATTAATCCACTACAGAAGATCAAAAGCCATTGTTCATTTAGTCATCAAGTCAGGACAGATGCCTTAGGATTCTCAAAAGATATGTAAGTTCAAGATGGACTGTGGGAGTTAGGGGCATGAAAAGTCACCTACCTTCTTCTTTTGTTTAGGTTCCACCATCACAGTACAATACACCATATCTAATAGCATCGTAGGACCCAGTTTCAGCTATTCCATCACTGTCAATGTGCCAAAGGGCTCAGTGCTGCTCACTGTCTTGAATGCAGCTCAATCTGCTAAACCAAATGAATTCAGGTAAGTGAAGGTTGCTATCATTTCGGCATGATTATGAAACTCAGGATATAAAATTGTGAGGATGTCATCTTTCAGAACATTATTTATTCATTCATTTAGTTAATCTCTGTGCAACCATTATACTCAAGGTGGAAAATCAATAAACTCCAGTTGTATTACCTATTTAATATTTTGCTTTTAAATATTTAAACCTTTACCATGACTTTGGATATAACTTCTGGACACATCTGAGGAATTATTTCCCTACTTCTGACACTTCCTTTTTTTCTTTTCCATCTTATTTTTCCTAGTTTTTTTCTTGATATATCTCCCTTTATTTCTCCTCCTGCTTTTTCTTGATCCCGTCTCTTTCCATTACTTCCTTTGGCATTTGTATCATCATTGCTATTTCTATAAAGCTTGCCTGTTTTTTTTTCCCTTGCAGCTTTCAAACAGAGGAGACCTCATGGGGGCCAATGGTTGTTTCCATCCATAACGTGCAAGCCAGCACCAACGAGAAGACTTACTGGCAATTTTTAAGTGGTAAAAAACCCCTCGATCAAGGTAAAGCCAGGATCTTGGAGAGAACAATATTTCTGAGCTGAAGGAAATATAATAAACTCAATAGAGTCAGTATAGAGTAGTGGGAGAGTATCAAACTAATATGCCCAGAGAAATAAGAGTTCAAAGCCAGTCCCAGCCATGGTGAAACTAACCAGGTGATCTTAGGCCTCTCTCAGTTTGTCTTACAGGGATATTGGTGAAGTTAAAATGGAGGAAGAGAGAACTGCATGTTTTCCCTTGAGTTCCTTGGAGAAAGGGAGATTTTTAAAGGATAGATAAAAGGAAGCCTGTCCTCCAGCTAATGGTAGAAACCATCTCAGTATCTTCATTGGCTAGTGAGGTACAAAAATGAGGAACAAAATAATAGGGAATACCTTCACCATCCAGTCACTCACCTCTACTGTGTCAAAGAGCCAGAAGAACCATGGTGGGAGGCAGCTGGGTCAGTGTTGTCAGGGCTTAAGCAGAGTTGGAATATCATCAGAGAGAAAGGACTCATGCCAAATATCAAGTTCAGATAAGATGCTGAAGGGGGCTGAGAGAACAATATAACACAGATACAAAGAAGATAAGAGAGAGAATGAAGGAGAATTTCCAGTTTAAAAAAATTTAAAAATTCATATTGAAAACTGTATCACAATTCTGGTGAACTTGTATATAATTTCTGAATGCCAGTTTTTTAAGAATTAATACAGGCATTTTTAGGGGGAGCTGCATAAGTTTATTCATTGTACTGATAGGCCACTTCTTATTTGTTCTTCAGTATCACATTGGCACAGTTCCTTCCAGCATGTGGTACAGGGCAGAGGATGCATCAGCTGAACATTGGCATACATCTGATGTAAAATCTGTATTTGGTACAAATGTATCTAAGAAAGGTATTCAATGTGTGGAATGCTACTCATTTTCTCATTCTCACATCCTTGTGTTTCAGGGGTTGGCTCCTACAAGCCAGTAGACGGTGAACATATTAGGGCTATCTTCAGCCGATACTGAATGGGCAGCTTTCTGACGAAGGACAACTAAGGTTCAGAAATACATGTGCCACAGAATACCCTTCCTCCAAGCTAAGCATTAACAGATGTTGCAGCTTAGATGTACAATATTCAACCTTGCATGCTTTGTCATAACTGCAGTGCTGTCAAGCTGAAAATAAAGTGTAGTTGGATTGCAATGTATCACCTAAAGCATTTTTCAGATTGTTCTGCAATTCAGTAACAACTTCAGACACTAATATCCTTGAGTTTTGCAAATTTATAACAGTCTCTTGACATTCAAAACTGGAGTCACTACTATGTCTTCCTTCAGTTGGCTCATGTTCCAACAGGTAATACAGAGGCGTTAGTAACCCCTGAAGAGGACTGTGAAGTTTCACCAGCTGTTGTCAGGGATATGCCAAAAATATGTCAGATTGGGAATTTTGTTATTTTTATTTCTTTTTTCATAAATGTTTGTATTCCCTGAATGTTCAAAGCAGCTTGCAAAAGAATACCTGACAATATCCATAACAAGAATAAAACATAAATAAAAATATTGATAACAGTAGAATACTACATATACCATACACTTCAGTTCTCCAGCCACCTATCCAAAGCCATACTTCAAAATTCTACAAACACCACTGCCATACACTTCTTTTGATGCATCAGCAATGGTGGAAACCTCTTCACTTCGAGTCAGAATATTCCATAGCAATGGTGCTGTGACCAAGAAGGCACAGGTAGGCACAGATCGGCGAGGAGTGGGGAATTGCCAACACCAACTGACTCTTGGACCAGGTTCATATAGGGGGAGATAGTCTATGAAAGCCCTTAAAGATAAGAACTAGCCCTTTAACTTGAACTTGACTTGGACAGCCAGTAAGCTTCCTTCAAACCAGGTGTAATATGCACTCAAAGGCAACCCCCAGACAATAATCTGACAGCAACGTTTTCACAAGTTAATTTTTTGTACTAGTTGAATGTTCCATGTTGTCTTAAAAAGCCTACAGTGTGTGTCACAGTAGTGCAAACATGAAGTTACAGAAGAGGTCAGAAAAAATTAGTTAAAATGTATTACATGGCTTCCAATCAGAAAATACAAAAAATATTTAACTGACTTAAACTTGAGGTTAAATACCAGTGCAAAATAAATATGTCATAATTCAATAGCAGCGGTAATATAAGAACAAACCAGCTTAAAAAAAGCTCTCTCAAGCAGCCTAGTTTTATACAGGGAAGGCATACAAAAGGTCAAGACAGGCTTTCTTGGGCAGGGAGTTCTTCACAGTTGGTCACCTCCTGAGAAGACCCAGTGCTGAATCCCCATCAATCTCTGATAAGGAGGCATCCTAACAGGGGTAAATCCACATGCAAGGATTTTAGATGGGGGGAGCCGAGGGCACCAATTCTCAGTGCCTGTTTTGTGTTCATTTAAAACTAAAATAGTGAAAGTGTGTGGGAGGGAAGGGGAGGGTGAGATTCAGCCAATCATAACGTAGGAAACGGAGGTTGTCCGTGCATGCGTGGAAGACATTGCAGAAGAGTTTGCGGTGCAAATGGTGAAGTACCGGGCTCATGAAGAAACACTTGGAGCATAATGCACCAGCCCTGCCTTGAATCCCACGTAGAACCAGGGAGCAGTGAAGAGCCAACAGCAAGGCAAAAAGAGCCGCAGTAGGCACACTCACTGGATCTGCCACGGGGCATTTCGACGTGAAAAATCAGCCTAAATCCCTAGACCTTATTTCTTTGTAATTCTTTTGTGCTGGTTCCTACATCTCTGCTCTGCCAACTGAAACCATGCAATCTCATCCTCTCTGCTTGCACTGAGGTTGCCAACTCTGCTTTCTTTCTCTTGAAATATGGGACATTTACTTGCCACACAGGAGCACCCCTCCACTGTCTTATTTTATTTTCACTTGAAATCACTGGAAATTCTGCATAAAGCCCTTGCTGTCAGCCAGTGGATTATCAAAACAGATAATGTACTGGAAGTTTAGTTGATTTTGGTAGCCTGGGACCTGAAGAATTGAGAGACACATTTCTGCCTTTAGCCATGTGTGTGTTGGGGCGGGGGGGGGGGGGGGGGGGACTGTTCTGAAAGTTCAGGTGATTTTAGCATCCTGCAACTTGAAGGTTTAGAAAAACAGAAATGGAAGAGACAGGAATATTTCTCTCTTTAGACATATATTTTTGTTTCTGTGAATCACAATATGTGTGTGTGTGTGTGTGTGTGTGTGTACTGTTGGCACTGTAACAAGATCACATCCCTTACTCTGGGCATGTCAAGTAATTTAGTTTTTGTGGGAGCAAGTTATGGCTCATTTCCATTTTGTATTATAGTGTTCATTGATTTTTGAGGCTTCTTGTGCCATTTTTAACTATTAACTGGTCTCTTGGAGGTTAACCAATGCCCAATGGAAATGCCCCCTCCGTGCTTTTACTACAGCTAAAAGACTCATATTACATTATTGGACAGATAAATCCCCCACCTCCTGAAAATCAATGCATTCAGAGCTTTACAATTTTTTCAACGTTTGAATCCACAGCATATAGACAACAATTGGATATGGACTTGTTTTTAGATACTTTGAAATCTTTTGTAGGAACTTATATGTAGATCTGTCATCACTATTACATTTGTGTTTCTGCTTTTTAATTTGTTTATTAGTTGTTGAATGGTAAGTTAGACAGACAGACAGACAGACAGAAAGAAAGAAAGAGAGAGAGAGAGAGAGAGAGAGAGAGACTTTCCTGGGACTAACGTTCATTTAATAAAATGAGACTGACTTCTGAGTAGACCCGTTTAGAATTATTCGCATAATCTTCTTATTCCCGATAACCATCGTGGGAGCTGCTATAAAGTCCACACACAGGAAGAAGCCAGTCTATCTCGGAGAAGAGGTCTGTAGAAGTATTAGGCACGTTAGCGAACTTGAACATCCAGGTTGAGAGTTCATTATTGGGTGCGGGCGGGGAACAACCAGGAACGGGAGATGTCGCCTCTGGCTCTCTGATCTGCTCAGGCGGAATATCTCGTCCCGCTTTGGTTTCTTTTGCCGGAACCCATCGTTTTCTTCCCCTGTTTTCCCGCGCTCTCCTCTACGGAAGCGTTGCAGTCAGAGTCGGATTAGAGAGAGCGCCACCCTGCCTTGATTTCCGTCGCCGAGCCCGTGTGTGTCTTGTTTCTTTTCGAGGAGCCTCTTTCTGGAAATAAGTGGCGCGCCGGGTCGGCGGCTGGGCGTTGATCGTATATGATGTGGAAGCAGATCAGCTGCCCCATACTAGCGACTTGTAGGACATCAGCAGGTCAGGATCTGTTCTGGTCAGGATCTGCTCTGCAGTTCACGAGCAGACTCTTTAAACATCTCAAAACAGCCACCGGCGAGGGGGCGAATTGGTTCGGGACCAGGGTGGCGAAAGGGCTCCTTTCCAGTCATTTCCCCGTTGTAAATCTCTCAAAAATAGGACCTGTCTGTCTCTGATGTTTGTGCGGAGGGGGGGGGGGGGCGGGGATAGAAAACGTTCCCCTCCCCTGTGCCCCCATTGTACAACCGCTAACGCTTGACACTGCGATTTTTCTGCCATTTTTCAGGACGAATAAACGGGATCGCAGAAGCAGTTTTCACTAATAGATGTTGCCCTGTCATTTCGGTAGTCTTATCATCTAAATGACTAAACTGAGACTAACTATTTTAGTCACATTAGAAGGCAAGAATTGCTGGAAAAGGCAATAATGCTAAGAAAAGGTGAATGCAGAAGGGGAAAAAAAGGAAGGCTCAGTAGGAGATGGGTTGATTCTATAAAGGTCTCACTTTGCAGCACCTAAACAAGGCTGTTGATAGAGCATTTTGGACGTCATTGATTCATATGATTGCTAGGAGTCAGAAGTGACTTGATGGTACAACCCACACACCTGCGCGCACACACCACCACCACCTGAATAAAGTGGGTTGATCTGTGGGAGAATTGATGTGCTGCTGCTGATGTTTCCTGGGATGCATAGATGTAATAATAGGCAGGCCTCT
Source organism: Sphaerodactylus townsendi (assembly GCF_021028975.2). NCBI lineage: Eukaryota > Metazoa > Chordata > Lepidosauria > Squamata > Sphaerodactylidae > Sphaerodactylus > Sphaerodactylus townsendi. Next base: position 71,643,399 of record NC_059426.1, on the reverse strand, counting down.
TGTACCTTTAATAATTACCTAGACTATTTCTATGGGTGCAGCTTGTCCTGCAGGATCAGAAACTGCATGTACTAAAATTCCAGTTCTTACATAGCTGTTAAAGGAATAGATACCCTGTTTTTATTTGTCTGCGAAACAGAAACGTCCCTTCTGCCTTACTCCTCTCTCTCTCTGGTTGGAATTTTTCACTTATAAAAATTTGTTTGACAGATGATTATTCATCCTCCAAATGGGTACACCTTGTTCCTTCTGGCTCTTTCTTAAACTTTGGATAATCATAAAAATTAGGTTATAAAGGATTAGTTTGTTAGGCATATTTGCATATGATGCTGCTTTCAGTCCCGTCAAAGCATTATATTCCAATTTGCTGAGGTGCATCTTCTACTCTTGTGAGTTCTTAATTTGTTTTCAAAGTATGACATTTTCAAAGATAGATCAATACATCCCATTAAAGCAAATGACAGAATCTCATCCTTTTGTTTTAGTTCCCTGGCAGCACCTCTTCTAAGGTTGGATCAGAATACAGTAATAGCATTTTAGAGGTAGCATGTGTGATCACTATTCTTGTACCACTTTTTGCTTCAAAATAACTTTAGATGCTATGCGTTTTCTTGGTTTCTTCCAGGCTCCAGTAGCATCAAAATTTTCACTGCTGGCTTCAAGAAGTATGCACTACCCCCAGATTATACTGGTATGTTGGGGAATGAGGGAGGTTACTTATAAAGGATGAAATAGGTTCCTGATGCAATTAGCATCAGGATAGTAAGTAAGCATGGACAGCATTCAGTCAAAATAGTTGAACAATGCAAAAGTAAACCAGGAACTAACCATCATCTTGAAATGTTAAAAAAGCGACAGATGAGGTTTTTGACTGGAGCTTGTTACCATGAACATCTCACTCCAGTGGTACAAAAGCTGTACTGGCTTCTAGTTCATTTTTATGCCAGTTCTTGCCTAAAGTTTTACATTGCTTGGCCCTAGATACCAGGGAAAAAACCTTTCTCCTAAATTAACTTGTACATACTCATAGTTTATGATTGCAAGCCAATCTCTGTAATTCCCCCCTCCTCCCACTATTGGTGACTGGAAATAGGGCCTTCCTGTAATGGTATCTAGTACTTAAACTATTATTTTGGTGCTAAACAAAAACCATTTCAAATGCTCACCAAGGCCTTTCCCCCACCCCCCCTTTCCCATTTTAATTCCACACATTTTTCCTCTGTTTGGTTCTGAAAACATTTCCCTTTATTTCTACCTGTTGTTTTCCTGAGCACTTTTACCACAATGTTTTTTTTCAGTCTGTTTCTGAGCCAGCTTCCCTTGAGCATGCGATCATGTTGAAATGGTCTTTATTTCTCCATCCCACCAAACATCTGACCCTTATCCAAGCGCCCGTGTAGTTGCTCAGTCATTTTCTCCTCCCACTATCCTCCATTTTTGAAAGGATTTTTTTTAAAAAAATCTATTTCATTAGTGATGTAATGTAAGGGCACAGATACAACCCAGTTTAATTGCATCAGCTTTGGCAATTCATCCTGAACGAATGATGTCAGGGTAAGGCAAGCGACTGCTGCAGTAAAGCTCCATCCTTACTGCTGCAGTCCCTTGTCAATTTCCTCATGCAAAAGCAACTTCCATTGTCAATGTCACTCGCCCATAACTGCAGACACAGCATATCTTTGCCTTAGGGTTACACTGCTAATTGACAACGCTGATGTCATCACCCTGGCTTTATGTCTGTGCCTTTATGTTACATCACTAATGTGATAGAGAAAAAAATTAAAATAAATTTCTTTGGAAAATGGGGAACGATGGGGAGGAAAAAATGGCTGAAGGGGAAAGTTATTCTTCTGCATCACCGATGACATCTTCCCACCATTAGAAATAATGCATTTTTAGCAGTAGCTTGCAGAATAAATGCAACTGAAGAGGCAAGGGGGAAAATGATGGGGGAATGGAGGTGTGCAGAATGATTTCACAAAAAACATTTCCAAGATGTAAGGTTTGATCACTGGGAAAATCCGTGGTAAGATGTGCAGGCAGAAAAGGCCTAAAAATTGCATTTCATTCTAGCTTGCTACGTAATTTGGCCTTTTAATTGTTTTCTCTCTGTTGTTGAAGTGATGTTTGATTTGTTCTTATTTTATTTGTAAGTTGCTTTGTTAAGTGCGGAAAGTGAAAGTGTTTTTATTTTTGAATTATCTGAACAGTTTTGCTTAGTAGAAGAGGCCATCTGTGCTCTCTCCTGTGTATCCTCCAGTATTGACCAAAGTATGAGAATTGGCTGATTTGTTTTGAGAGTGTTTCAGATATTGTTGCCCCAAATGCTTCCATGTAAAATTGATGAGATAATGAGCAGGCAGAACAGTTCTGATACTGGAGCTAAAATTCCAGAAGCCAAACAAAGCTGGCAGGAGACTACTGCAGAGTGTTTAGTAAACGTGTAATTGTTTGCTTTCTTCTAGGCATTACTATTCCTGAAAAAGCCAAACTAAAGTTCGTAGAGAGAATGCCAAGTGTACCCAAAGTTAGGCGTGAGTTCAAGAATTTACGTGATATCCGTGGTCCACCTAGAGAACCCGTAGAATTCACTGAGGGACAGTATGGTATTCTGGTGAGTGTGGCATTTAGTCTTCCTGTGGTTACTTCTTTGCACAGAAGAAATACTCTGGAAAAGGAAAGTGATCCTTTGCCTTGGGATTTCAGAACTCTCGAGCATAATGAATTTGCCTGTCCTTGAGCTGTAAGCCTCATCTTTTTTTCTTCCTTGCCTGCAGGCTATGGGTGGTGGTTACCTTCGCTGGGGTCACTTTGAAATGATACGCTTGACTATCAACCGCAACATCAATCCCAAGACCACGTTTGCTGTTTGGAGGCTGCCTGCCCCTTACAAGCCCATCACCCGCAAAGGGCTGGGACAGCGGATGGGCGGGGGTAAAGGTGCAATAGACCATTATGTGACAGCGGTGCAGGCGGGCCGTCTCATAGTAGAAGTGGGTGGATATGTTGAATTTGGTGAGGTAGAGCACTTTCTAACTCAAGCGGCCAAAAAGCTACCTTTCCCAGCCATAGCAGTTAGCCGGCAGTCCTTGCAGGAGATGCGAGATAAGGAAGAAGAGAGGAGGCAGAACAACCAGAATCCATGGACTTTTGAACGCATTATCACATCCAACATGCTAGGGATAAGGAAATATCTGAGCCCCTATGATTTGCAACTAAAGGGCCGCTACTGGGGAAAGTTCTTTCTACCAGATAGAGTGTAAAAAAGTAGAATTGAATGAGGGGGTCTTTTACCGTGATAACATCTGGTGGGCTAGTTAATCAAAGAAAGCTGAAGGTTTTTATGTGTTAAGCAAAAGGCTCCCTTGGAAAACAAATGCTGTACAAATCAGGAAATTATGTTGGGTTATTCTAATAGACTTTGGGTGAATAAATCTTTCCTAGCATGGATGCCAGTTTTAGTGTTTAATCCAAGACCATGTGAATGCATACCAGAAGTGGTGATTTGCAGTGCATACAGAATTCTGGACAACCTAGAAGAATTACAATTGAAATGGAATACTCAGACATGGCGTTATGTGCCATACCGCTGTAAAAACAGGCTTTACTTGTTCTTAGTGTATTGTTACCCTTTTTAATGCAACATTGGAGTGGTGGAGTGTAGCATTCGTCAATATATTATAACAAATTTATTTGTGCTGGCACAGATTTTAAATCTGCTGACAGCCCAGCTGATAGTCCGCTGTCTGAACTGCAGTAAGTTGCAAATTACAAGAGACTAAAAAGGGTAACCTACATTGGATTGTTTTATCTTTCTGGAATCCAGATACAAGATCAGCAGAATTAAAACTTGTTTTTTTCTGAAAATAAGCTATTTTTTTCTTTTTTAAACGATAAAGCAGGAAGAGGGACTGAGGAGAAAAATCTAGGATAGCATTTTGATTATTGCTTTCATCTAGTCTGTCACACTTATCACACCAGGTCAGTGAACAAACTCTTTATTCAGGAGACTCCTTTGTTTACAACCCATGTTATTTTGTACAGCAGCAGTGATGGTATGTAAGCTAACAGTTGAGAGAAAACTTTGAATAAGTGCTTCTTTGAATATTCTCAGGGAAGAATGGAATATTATAAATTTATGAAGATCCCATTTTCTTTACTTAGTAGCCAGTTCACAAAATGAAAGGGAGAAACCAGAGGGTCTTTCTGAGCTGGCAAAGGCTCCCATGAAAATTACTGGCCAGGCTCAAGGAACTATTGTTCCAGTCACCCCTTAACAGGAAGTGACTTAATGAAGAAAGCCACAGCATCATGCATAAATACATTTTAAAGGTATACGAAGTGACAAGATTTCTTCCAGTACATGAGAAATATATTCAGGAAGTGTAATACATACTTATAAGTTACACATGTAAATGCAACTGGTGTCCAGTTACCTACCAGTGTTTTTAACTAAGGGTGTCTGTATTATGACTCCACTATAGATGCCTGCAGTTTGAGCTTCATGAATGCTGACTCTCATACAGCAGAAGGAATGACCTATAGCTATATAGCTATGGAAGCAGAGCCGCAAGCATGACAGAATCCTGCCTAGCAACACTGCTTAGCAAGTTTGGAGCTGGAAGTTCAAGGTTATACTTTCAGGGCATCAGTTTTCTTTCAATACAGTATAAGCACAGAAAATGCACAGCTGGGAAAATGTCTCCAATCCACAGGCAACCAAGTACCTGAAGTTTTCCAGCCCTATCATTAAGAGTAGTTGGTACAGGAAATAAGTGGTTAGTTTTGTCCATTAAATACATGAGCCGCTTAAGGAGCTTTTCCAAAAATTAGGCATTACTACAGAAGTGATCCATTGGGCAGAAGGAGCCATCATAAACAGGCTGGATGTTCAATAGAATTTTAAGACATCGGGAAGAAAATGAACCAATAAAAATTGAGTTTTATTGGAGCAAGAAATGAAGAACAATCATTTCCACACATTATCATCATGCTGCCTTCCATACTTATATTCTGACTTGGGACCCTGGTTGTGTTTCTTTCTACCCCTTTTTCATGTCCAGTTAAAGCATTTTGAAGAATAAATGATTAGCTGCAACCTCTTCATGAAGAGGAAGTGGTGGAGACTGTAGGGCCCACAGAAAGTGAAAGAAGAGAAGCCATCTTGCACAGCCACCCTGGGAAAAAGAAGAGGCATGTATCTTATTAGGCAGAAAGATGCAGAACTAGTGGTACTGTAGCACAACTAGGAGTGTGGGAACATTGAACAACAGAGGTCAGTCTTTGAGTTTTCCAAGAGTTAAACCAGAGGCCTTCAATCCTCATTTTAATACTCAGCTTCTACATGCAGATGTCTGGCATTCTTTTACTTCAGAAAGCTGACTGGTTAACCTGGTGAGGTGACACTGCTTTTCATTCACTTTCAAATCAGGCATATTTTTTTGTATTGCCTGATAAGGCATTCTAGAACACCACAGCAGAAGTTACTACACTACAGGTAAAAATAAGAGCGCAAAGTGATTCACAGCACAGCTTACAATGTCAGTCACAGTGTGCATGAGTGCCAAGAGATGGCACAAAAATTAATACATACAATGGATAGTGCTTATAGAGCTACATGTAACTCACCTGAGGAAAGTGGCAAGGGAATGGGAGCAGGATGTTCAGGCAAAGAAACCTGCGATAGTGGAGGCCAGGATGATGACGAGAATGATACAGCATATCATGATCATAATCTTCTTCTGCTCAGCAAAGGGAAAAATGAATAGCAGTATACTCAGACATATGTAATCAGAGCAGGACTGGGAAAACCTTTTCTTTTGTAAACTGTAGGGGTGAAAGGTTTGGACTAGACAATAGGAAACTTCAGGAAAAGTGGGGGAAGAGTTAGAAGTTCACGAGGACTGTTCTTTCACAGATTTAGATGGTGCTTTAAGTGGTCAGTTACCTTTTAATGCTAATGTCATTGTTGCCACAGTTCTCTTTTGAATAGTGCAGAAGCAACTCTTCCCTTTTAGTTTCACAGCTAAACTGGTCCAGGGTGGACAAGTGTGCAGGTTCTAAAACTAAGAGAAGAACTCCACCATCACGATGATCTTCCCTAAAGGGCTTGGCACAGAGACTCCAAGGCAAGGAGAATAAAATACAGCACGGCTCTGTATTGCAGCTGGGCCTAGAAGCAGCTTCTCAAGCTTTGTGTATGTGCATAACATCACACCCCACCCCGCTCTTACATTGCAAAGTCATATATAGGCTAATGGAAGTGGCATACTAGCCCTCACAATTAGTGCAAAGGCAATTCCCTGTACCCACTGCAGACCCCTGCTTCATGTCTTTCCTCAGGATCCCCCATTCCATTTTGTGGAGATCAGCAGAAGCAGAGAGGCAGGAAAGTTCAGTTTCACTGATGGAAAATATAGTCTGGATCCAACCCTGTATATCCTGAAATCAACTCAATTACAGCTAGTGATGTTGAAATAAATTCATTTATTTTTAAATTTAAAAATTCAGTTCTCATTTTTTTTTAAAAAAAAAAGCTTAGATAAAATCAAATTCATAGGATCCCGCTGTCCATAGGCAGCTCAGTATTTTGAAATTGCACGTTCCTTCTTGGTATTTTTTAATAAAAACTACACATATACATGTACCACCAATACTGTGATGTTTCATACATGGTCATTCCACCACCCCTTTAGCCATACAATAGTGCTGCCAGCTCCCAGTTATAGACATCAAGGCCTAGAGAAAAGGAAAGTATGAGAAACTCCCTTCTCTTAGCTCCGTCCAAGTTCATGACTAGAAGGATCACACAAATACATCTGTGAGGAGTGCTATTACATTCTATGGGGAGGGACAGGGGAATCACAATATCCACCATCATCAGTATCACAACTAGACAATTTAGTGCTGGATACATGTGAATGGTGCTACTACTGCAGAAGCAAACTGGACCAGCCAGATTTTGCAAGCAAGAAGTAGCAGGTTATCATCCCCAGGGAACACATTTTATTGAATACAACAGGACTAACAACTTAAATATGCTTTCTAGTTTTGGTCCTTCTACCACAAAGACTTAAACAGAAACCAAAGCCTCTATCCTGTGTCATGGTCAGTCAGGGCTTGCTGACAATTGAAATTCATCAGAGGAATAGGGTCCCATGTAGCTAGTCTAGAGCCAGCAGAAGGCAACCAGCAAGGAACAAAGTACAGTCAGAGCTGGGCACAATATCGCATAACACACACACCCCTGCCCTGAAGGGCGGATGCTCCAGCCCTCCAAGTCTACCTGCACCTTTGGAGTGACATAGTAAGAGCTGTCTCTAAAACGTTAAGAGCAGAGCTATAAAAGGCTCCTGGGAGACACAGTGGTCACAATGAGTACAACCAAAGCTGAACTGAGATCCAGAATCCCAGCCTTGGATGGGACAACACTGCTTGTTTATCCTCTGGAAACCTGACTTCTACCTGAAAGACTTTGTCTCCTGGAACAGCTCTTGCTTTCACTGCCTCAAAAAACCAAGCAAGACACTGTAATCTGACACTCACAGCCTACAGATCAGTTCACCCTGGGAATCACTCTCATATGCACCCAAGCCTTCATCTTCTCAATTTAAAGAGGAATCACTCCAAATAGTGAAACTACTGATCCTGAAGGAAAGGGTTACTGTAACATAGACTATTCCTCTTCAAGTAAAAGCAGATATGAAGAAGATCAGCATCTCGATCCTGTACTGCCTCAATTTGCACTGGGGCCATGCAGGGAAGGAACAGGGGTTTTAACTTTTCAACCACCACTAGGTCTTGCTATCTGAAAACAGTTTCCCCACTATGTTAATGCATTAGAGGAAAAAATATACATTCTTTACAAACATAATTCCCTCCTTTAAAGTACTAACCAAGCAGGAACCCAGATTCAAATAGTAACACTGAATGGAGTTTGAAAGGTTAACCCCTTCTCTGCATAACTAGTGTAAATCAAGGAGGTACTGTCAGCTGTCAGCTACAGAACACTGGTTTTGTAACTGAATTCATTTAACTACCATGCACTCCCATTTCTGTGACTGACACCTGCAGAAGTCTAACACAAATGTAATTGAGGGCCAAACAGACCATAGACCTGGTGAATAGAAATATAGTAGCATGTGCTTTTAACACAAAGAAACATAAAAGCCATATATGGTAACACAACAAACCTTGGTGAGGAATTTTATCATGCATGATAAAATTTTAAAACTTTAGTCTTAGGGAAAAGATAAAACAACTAAATAGTCAATCTGATAGTTCTCTCTATTCCTAGCCTATGAGCTAATAGGCTATTTACAAATTAGTGATTTGAGTGACAGATGAAATGTGGCTGTAGCTGGAAACCCTTGTTATAAAATGTAACACTACAAAGCCAACCTGACCATTTGTTTCCTCACATCCTCAAACTAAAAAAATACAGATCATAGGAAACCAGAGATAAATCACACCTTTTTCACCACACAGGCACTCACAACTGGGAATGATTTGCACTCATTCAGGAACATGATTATATTCCAAATAATAATGAACTAGTATACCTCCAAGGACAACGTTCCTTTCAGACATATAACAGTTACAGGTACCCTAAAGCACAGACATTCAACCTCAATACCATTCTTACCTTTGGAGACAAAATACTTCTATAGTCTTTTTCAACAAAAGATAGCAGTAGAATTGTATATTAATCCACCATTTCCTGGATCTTCTTTGTTCTAGAATGCTTCGCTTGGGTTCTGTGCCCAAGACACTAGGACCCAAATGGAGCATTCCAGATGTCCAGGAAATGGTGGATTAATGTACAATTCTACTGCCATCTTTAGGTGACAAAGAGTATAGCTCAGATACAGAAAATTAGCATGTACTAATTAGCTACCCATTCTCATAGCTACATTCCATATGCTGTAGACAATTCCTAGCCTGATTCAGAAACACTGGCTTGAAGAACCTGCTGTTCTCAAGCCGGAGCTGTTGTGCATCTGCCTCTCACCCTAACCTGCTACATCTCCCCTAAACTGGCTTGGTGCAAAGCTCTGGAAGTGTCATACACTGCTAAGTTTACACTGCTAGGTACACAACACTATTGCTGCACTTGGCCATTCTTTGGCATTAGTAGGATAATGGGTGCTGTGCCTCCAGCAGCTTTTGAGCTTTGCAAGTGTTGCCTGAACTGGGCCATTTTTCAAGGACAGTAGAAAGCCAGCTTCAGTGTACAAGGGATTGATTCTTAGCAACTACTGGCAGGCACTGGACTGATAAATTAGCCCTTAGTATTGGCCATTTCAACAAATAGCAATCTCTGGTATCCTGTAAAGATCTGAACACATTAAAAACATTACATCTGACATTAGAATCAAAAGTGGTGAGGTAGGCAATAGTATCTCCAAACATTTTAAAAGTTCGCTCCATTGTAATTGGAGAAAATTCTGGAAGGATGGAACTTTAAAACAGGAGATGACATCAGGAAGAGCTTGAACTGGAGGCAGCAGATCTAGCAGGGAGGGAGGGAAGGATGGGCAAGGAGAATGACAGGTTCCCTCCAGGATGTCACAAGATCTCGTGAATTTCTGGTTGTACAAATTACAATAGAATCCTGTGGTTCAGGTAGCTTGTGAGCTACCTGAAGTGAGCTAGAGAATTGTGTAGCTCTTACATGTAGTGTTGGTGCACACTAATCCCTCCTGCAAGGAACAATTCATACTCAGTCCAAGGAAACAAGGCTGGAGGGTAGGCAGGGGAAGGTCACAGCATGGTGATGAGGATCAGGAGGGCAAGTCTTTCTACCAATCCAGGAACATTTCAGGAGTGTCTGCAGGAAGGAAAAGAACCAAGTTGGAAAAATTAATTCTCATCTAGGAATGAACACCCAATTTTTCTTCATCATGAGAATACCTTAAATTTCTATAGAACAGAATGGCAAGGGGGTAAGACAACCACTTCTCTCACTGCACCATGCTTCCCATTGGCCTTTCAGCTCAAACACTAGGGCCAGCTCACAAGCAATGGAAGGGAATTAAGGAAGTGGTCACTGAATTGAAGAGATGCTTAATTTTAGTAAGATAATTAATTCAGGATGCTAATACAAGGAATGTGGGACTAACATAGACATCTTCACACAGGTGAGCTGTCAAATCCTCAGATGACCCTACAAAAAGCCTCAGACAGACTATGAAGGAGCACAAGACAGTGTTCTTCACACACTTCTGCAAATGCAGTGTTAAGTGGCATATCAATAGAGCAGAGAGTGCATGTACCAGTAAGCAACAAGTATTAAAAGCATAAGCGTGCTGTACAGATGACTCAAACAGTGGCACAAAAGCCAACAGAGTCATCTCATCTCTTCAGTGACTTCTATTCAAGGTTGCAGAAATCATATAACTCTCTAGCAAGCTTCTATCTGGCTGATCCGACACTCACACACACACACATCGCACCCCAAATTGTAAGAAACAGGCCCAGAATCAAAAGCTCAAGAGCAACATCCAAAGTTCAAGTGTATTAATACATTTTGGAATACAGAACAAAAGTCCCAAAGCACACATTCTACACCAGGGGTGGGCAATTATTTTTTCCATGGGGCCGCATAAGAAACAGAAAATATTGTGGAGGGCTGGGCCAAAAGGCTGAACTCAATTCTGCATAATAGGGGCTGATAAGTGACAGACAGGTGCACAGATCAACATGGAATCAGTAGCAACAGTTCTGCATACAACACTATTTGGCACAAAGAATCACTGGCTTAACCTACCTGCATAGTTGTCCACTGTGACAATCAAGCAAGTGGGGAGACTTAAGTCCCTTGACCTACTTTTTTCATCGACTGATGCCTCTGAAAGCCCCGCAGAAGCCGGCTGCCTTGGTTGCCGGCTTCTGTGGGGCTTTCAAAAGCGCCTCGCTCCCCAGCAAAGCAGGGGGGGCGAGGCGCTTTTGAGAGGCGCTTTTGAAAGCCCCGCAGAAGCCGGCAACCAAGGCAACCGGCTTCAGCGTGGCTTTCAAAGGCGCCTCGCTCCCCAGCAAGGGGCGGGGGGGGCGAGGTGCTTTTGAAAGCCCCGCAGAAGTCGGCGGCCAAGGCAACCGGCTTCTGCGTGGCTTTCAAAGGCACCTCGCTCCCCAGTAAGGCGGGGGGGAGGCGCTTTTGAAAGCCCCGCAGAAGCAGGCAGCCAAGGCAACCGGCTTCTGTGGGGCTTTCAAAGGAGGGGAACGCCCCAGAAGCCACTGCACGAGGGGAGTGGCCTTTCTCAGAGGCCCTTTCTGGTGCAGTGGCAAGGTGAGGGGGGAAGGGAGAGGGTTAGCAGAAGAATGAGCAGCGCGGTTCTAAACAGGTCCTCTTAGGCCAGGGCCAGGTCTGTCATACGGGCCAGTCAGGGTCATCCGACGGGCCAGATGTGGCCCGCGGGCCGTATAATGCCCAGGTCTGTTCTACACCAACGCTGTTCCCATCATGCCCTTTTTGTCAATGTGAAGAAGGCAGGTGTCTTACAACGTTGTTAGCCCTCATAGTTCAGAATTTCATGGCTCTGAGAATGTCAGTACTCTGTTTGCAAGAAGACAGCTTGTTAAAAAAAAGCAATTTTTGCAGAGCCGCCAAAAATGTAAAGTAAATTAATAAATGAACAATGATGTAAAACAGTTGATCAAGGCATTATTGCTCTTTCCTGTGGCCAGTGGTCTTCAGACACTCCAGATATAAGATCTACTTTTAACCATAAGCAGAAGCACGAGCCCCAGTTAGCTGGAAAAAACACGTGACAAGAAAAGAAGGATCCCAGCGCCTTTGAAACTGCCTGTGCTAAAAAGAAATCCTTTCCACTATTGAGTTTCCTCACCTCACCATCTTGCTGTGCTCAGCTTGCATGCAGAGAAAGGCATGACACATGGAACTCTCTCTATGCATACTTGCAGCAGGCATTTCCAAAAAGCAGCAGAAAGTACTGGGCTTTGTGAGGTACTTGAAGATCCTTATTGCAGGTTGAAGATCATTGTTCTCTATCACAGTATGTCAGAGGCTCAGAACAGAACACTAGTTGCTTCCTACTTTAACTCACAGGTTGTAGGGAGAGCATCTGTAGGCAAATACAACTCAATTGCCCACTCGTTTTTTTTAAAAAATCAGCTTAAAATGAACTTTAAGTTTGAGGCCAGGCAAGACAACTACAGTCTCAACTGTATCACACCATTTACTGGTGGCTGGAGATATTAAGAACCTGCTCTACAATCTGATGGGGCTAAGGATGCCAACCTCCAGGTGGGACCCCTGGAATTACAGCTCATCTCCAGGTTACAGAGATCAGTTGTCCTGGAGAAAATGGATGATTTGAAGGGTGGGCTCTATAGTATTGCACTCCACTGAAGTCTTGGTCCCCCTCAGGCTCCATTCTCAGATACCCAGGCGTTTGCCAACCTGGAGCTGGCAGCCCCATTGCCTACCCACCAGTGACCACTCCAGAAGTGGCAGAAGAGGCAGAGGAAACTGAGATAGAGTACCCAGCATCTGCTCCCCCCAAGCTACTTACGGTTCAGAGCCAGTAGCCCGATGGGCTACTTTGTATTCAGCCCTACGGAAAGTCCAATAATCAGAGCTACAATTCCCAGCAAGACAATGACTACCACAATGATAATTATTGTTCTCTAGAGAAGGTAAAAGAAAAAAGAAAATTCTGCAATAAGTAATTAACATAACAAATGAGGAAAATGGAGTCTGAACATTCAGCATGTAGCTTGATTTACAGTCCAGTTAAGACCAATTCACATTTGAATGTTTGTCACTTGATGAATTTAAATGTCAAGGAGTGATCCAGGTGAGACAGAATAGCCATCCAAGACCAAACACACTATGCCAGGCTAAGTCAAACATCACATTCAATGGAAGCAGGTCACACATTTAATTGAAAGTCATTATGTGATGAATATGAAGCAATAAATGGACATGCGTCATTGAATCTTTATATTATTTAGAGATTAACTTATATTTGATTTTATGTTTATCTGTATTTGAATGTCATGTTGTTCACTGCCCAGAGCCCTTCGGGGGTTGGGCGGTATATAAGATGAATGAATGAATGAATGAATGAATGAATGAATGAATGAATGAATGAATGAATGAATGAATGACTGTCTGTCTGTCTGTCTGTCTGTCTGTCTGTCTGTCTGTCTGTCTGTCTGTCTGTCTGTCTGTCTGTCTGTCTGTCATTGGCTAAAAGAGTCTGAATACAAACAGACTGTGGTTGTACAACATAATTTAAGTCTAGTGTTCTAAGTTTGTCTTGGATATTGAAAAACAAGATTAAATAGCATTAAATAGCAACTACTGGTATACTTTACTTTAATAGCAACTACTGGTATACTTTACCTGCCATTAAATAGCAACTACTGGTATACTTTAAAAAAAATACAACTAAAATCAAAGAGATAACTAAAATCATTTCATGATTGAGCCACAAAATCACAACAATTAGGTTTCCTTTCCCTAAGTAACCAGTCACTTTTAAGAGTTAAAAATTTTAGAGAGAGCAAGTATATCTCCCTTACAGGGTTGTTGTGAGGACAAAATAGCAGAATAGAGGAACTATGTTTGCTACCTTTAGCTGCTCAGAGGAAGGGCAAGGCAAAGGGTAATGGATAGAGGGTGAAGAACGCTCTAAGCAATTTAAATTCCTCAGCTCAGAAGAAGAGGAGAAGTGGAAGTGCTGAGAGCACAACCGATTCCCCGTTGTCTTTGTCTTCTAGTGGAGCACCTACACCTTTAGCAGCTACAAAACAGGCAGAATTTTCCTGTTGTCATATCACCGCCCCAAACAAAGTTTTGCTGATTTAATTTAAACCTGTTACCCAGCTCTTAAGGGTACAAGAAACCAAGCAACCAGTTACTTCAGACAGGTTGCTAGGACAGAACCTGTTATATCAGAACTTCCATGTAAGTGATCAAATTTTAAACGTCACACAAACAATTGACACATGAATGAAAGTATAACTCAAAGCAGAAAGAGTCATAACCCAGAGTAGCCCACTAAAGGAGTTCCATGCTGAAGTTATTAGGGGACTTCTTAAAGGATTTGAGAACTGTGAAAGAACAGGCTTTCCTCACACTGGTGGAAGAGAGTGGGAGCAAGGGTGGTGTCTAAGCACAACCAGGAAGCAGTACTTAACAGTGCTAGCTAGTCACATAGTTCTTCACAGAAATAAAAAGGGGTGGGGGGGCTAAATGGATCACAGAATGAGTCACAGCACAATAAGTGGGTGGGATGACAAAAGTTTGCATCTTACAATTTAACCAAGGTTAAATTGGTACATCGACAGGAATGTAAGGACCTGGGCAGTTGGTTGAATATGGGTTAATAGAATTCTAAAATAACTTGGGAGGGGGGGTGTCTAAGAGGGGGAAGAGGTGGGTGGGCTTCAAATGGCTAATCTCACCCTTCGTGCTTCACTTTGAAATTTGACAGCCTTTTTGGTGTCAGCCACAGCCCGTTCCACAAAGCCTACAGATTGGTCCATGTTGCTTTCTATGCGGTCAATCATAGCTCCCTTGCAAAAGAAGAGAAATGGCGGAAGCAAAACAAGAGGCAGAAGCAGAAAGTTTAAGGCAGCAAGGTGGCTGATAGTGCAAAGATGGTAGTCCATGGGAGAGGCTCACCTTGCGTGCCTTACTCTGATATTTCAAGGCCTTTTTGGTCTCTTCACGAGCTTTTTCTACATGATCTATGGTGTGCATCATGTTAAGTTCTATATTATCTACAATTTCTCCCTGTGAAAGTAGGAGGGAAAAAACAAGAAGAAAGAAAATGAACATTTTAGAAAATACTTTTTGACTTGGACTTTTGACTCTTCCTTGGCGGGGGAATCTCTGTAGTTCCCTTCTCATAATTTTACTGATATCCAGAGGTTCTTCCCCTCCTTTCCATCTTGGAAATCTGCCTTATCTTCAAGCAAGCCACACTATTTATTTAGGAGAATTCTATGCCATCTCTTTGGAGTTAATTCACAACTGCCACCCCCCTTTTAAAGGCTCCTTTTCCTCAGGTATTTTGTCTCCAGAGTTGCTCCAGAACTAATTCACCCATGCTTCCTTCCCACACACACCCTTTTCAAGTTCTAGAAACAAACACTCACCATGATGTGACTTGAACGCCATCTCCTCGGCATTGCATTGTAAGCAGAAAACAAGAAACCAGGCCTTAGAGTATGGAACTGAAGCCTAAGTACAACTAAGCAGAGTGTTTCTGACCCACAACTGGTTGTAACATAAGGAAAGGGTGATCAGTTAAGAACAGGGCAAGCAGCATGGGTTCTGCAGCCCAAGAGATCAGGTTCAATCAAAAACCTCACAGGTTACTGACTTACCCTCAAACTAGTCAACAACAAAATTTTGTTTGGCAAATCAAAGCAGATCATCTAGCCTGCAGTTATCCAGGTTCAGTCAGTTACTAAAGCATCCCTTGGACCATGGAAACAGTGTTCAAACTACTAAGAAACATTCTTGTATTCTTTATTTTAGAAGAGCCATATCCCAGCGTTGACTGTAGAAGAGCAGTTTTGTTTCATCTTTCACTCATTCTCCATTAGTCTGCAATTTTTTCTTTCTACACTCCATTGCATGCTCTTATTCCTCTGCACCTCTGTATTTCAACTATATGCACATATGCATGCACATGGTTCTCTCCTTTCCAACCTCAAAGGTCTCCCTGGATTTCATCGGATTGTAAGAACGCAGGAAAAGGCCAGCTGAATTCATAATTGTAGGGAGTCTCAGATACAGGTGAACTGTGCAGCATGATTAACTGACTGCATCCTGGATAGAGAAACAGATCTCAACTCCGCCACAGAGCGGTCTGAATTCAAGAAAAGGAGACCTACAGGCATTTTCCTATCTCTTCCTTAGCTAAAGATGTTCTCACAAAATGGTGGGACATCAGCAGAAAACAACTAGAAAAGGGATTTCCCTGGGGGAACTGCAAATATTCAGTAAGAACTCTGCAGGACCACATGCCATCCTTACATTATTTATTCTTAGATACAACATTTGTACCCAGGAGTGTGCCTGTTCTACTACTGCATCATTCAGAGGTTCTATTTCATGTCAAATGCAGAATTTCAAATTCCAGGAATCCCAACTCCCATTTTTCTTAGCAAGTAATCAAGTTTATAGCCCTTATGGCTGTGAAAATAATCTTGAAAGTAGGCCTGTGCAAAATCTCAGAAGTCAAAGTATCTAATAGCTTAAGAGCCAAAAAAGTGCATTCCCTTCTATGGCTAGCAGAAGCAGAATATACAGGAGTCACAAATCTAGATTCTAGTTATAGAATCATTGATCCTGGCCTATCTACACTAGTCCCCTGCTCCTCAGTGCATAGTTTAGACAGCTACTGTAGTAGGACAGAAAGGATGATGAATACGATTATGTTCAAATACCTGCCTAGGCAAGTCATGGGAACTCAGACTAGAAGTCAAATACATAGTGCAGAGAATGAGAATCTATGGTCTTAAACCTTGTTGACAGAGTAGAAAATACTTAAGTATACGTATTGTCCTCCAACCTATGAATGGATGTTGCAGGTTCAAACAGTCTCCACTTGTGCATCACCCTTTCAAGTAATCAGCACTGCCTTCCATCATTTAAACTTAATAGCCCACTGGATTCTTTGGATTGTCACTTTTGCTTTTTGTTCAACTTCCCCCCGCTGCTTACACATTCCTGCCCATCTGTCTTCTCTGAATAACTCCATTACCTGGTTTTCCACAAGCATGGCAATGTCCACAAACATGTCATGAAGCTCTTTGATACTACTTTCAAGCCGCACAATGTCCTTATGCCGCCCTTCAATCTCACTCAGTGCCTGCTTTGAAATCTGGGAATCCATGATCTAGAAGAAAGCAAAAGATTGTTATTTGTAAACAAGTGATCAAAACCATCCTTTTCCAAGTGGACACTGGGAAACCTTCAGCACTGTAATTGTCACATGCTCCATTCCAGCTCCTTTACCTATATGCACCATTCTATTCTTGCCTCCTATCCAAATTGTGCTCATTTTTTGGTTATTTATGTATCTCCAACCAATGAAACTTGGCGTCCTTAGAAGGAAGCCTCTTGTAAGCCATAGAAAAGTGCTTTGAAGTTGGAATCATCTAGCCTCTTCTCCCCCCAAATTACCAAACAGCACTGTTCACTGGCACTCACCCCAGATGTGAATATTGCAGGATTTCCACTCTCCAACATTTCCTCCAGCTCCTCATCTGTCGTATTCTTTCCAGCTGTATCCAGGGTGGGGGTGGGGGTGGAATAAGAAAAGAATAGGAGCATCAGATATAATGATCAGGGGGGGAAAACACTCAAGATGAGCTGTGAAATATGCCAGGCTAGGATGGGGCAATGGTGTTCATTAGTTAACAGTATATACCTTGGCATGGTTTACTTAGGCCATGAGACCAGCAAGGTTCCAGTCTATAAACCAGGGTTCTATACACTTCACAAATGTACCATTTCTGCACAGAAATGGGTGCACCTGAAAATTATAGTGGCCTAACTAACATTGATTGCTGTATGGACAGCAAAAGTAGTGTATAAGGACATAAGAACATAAGAAAAGCCATACTGGAAAAGACCAAGGCTCATCAAATCTAGCAGTTTGTTCACACAGTAGCCAACCAGGTGCCTCCAGGAAGCCCACAAGCAAGATGATGGCAGCAGCAGTATCCTGCCTGTGTTCCACAATACTTAATTGTGATGGAATAGTACTGTAAAACTAGCAAAATCACACATGACTGTGAAAAGCATCTTTGCCTTTTGATCTCCTGGAGGGAGGACAGGAAACTATGCAGAGGTGCTAGGATGAAACTTCAAAGCCCTAAGTTACCTCGTGGCCTGAACAGAGTTTTCCTGGGAAAGGGAAAACAAAGGTTTTTGGAATTCCATCTTGAGACGTGGTCAGAGAAGGATCTCTGGGCCATGGGTTCCCGGAATGGGGACAAAGAACCAAAAGGGATATGACCACCTAAGCAATCCCTTAACTGCATCTAAGTTTTATTTCTTTGTTTTCTGTTTTTCAATAAAATCGAGACCTCAGCTGGTTGGAGTTATTGGAGAAAAAAGAACCCAGGTTTTAATGAAACAAGCTGCGGCTCTCCCAGGCTTGCTTTCGGCGATATGGTGGCAGCATTTTGGGACTCTTCCGGGACACTAGAGTAAGTAAACACCTTCGCGGGATTTTGCAGCAGGCTTGCTTTCAACGATATGGTGGCAGCTTTTGTGGTCTCCACAATACCCAGGGTAAACACCTTCGCGGGATTTTATGCAGGCTTGCTTTCAGCGGATTCCAGTGTGAGAATTTTGGGAAGAGAAGGCTGCGCGGCAGGTCGGATGGTAAATCCAGGAGAGTCTTGATGCTGATGGCATGAGTGCTTTGGGAGAAGATGTGCCAGGATCCGCAGGGAGAAGTCAAGGGGCCAGGGCTCAGGTCTTTGAGCCGGGCTTACCAGAGGGCTTTCTGCCGGGATGGCAGGAGCTCTTAAGAAGCTTTATGCTGCATCTTACAGGCTATTTGGAATCTTTTGACAGCATTACAGCAGAGAAAAACAACTTCCCAAAAATTCTGAAGCTGGAGGGGGAAACAAAGTCTCAAGAGAGGGAACAAAAGCATCCAGGTGGGAGACTGTTCCATTCAGGGATGCAAGCCGGAGATAGCCTGGCATAGCGAAATCCTCTTCGAAACTAATACCAGCATCCTTTCAGAAAGTTGGGGAGAGGAGCAATTCGTCGGGAGGGGAACAGAAGACGCCTTTGGAAACGGCTTGGAAGTCATCCTGAATGAGGCTCCATAGCGGTCATCCAGCACCAGAAGGTTGGTGGGGAAGGAGATCAATCCCCCAGGAACAGGAAACCTTTCGGATGATGCATGAGAAGTGGATAGATGAACATACTTCATCTTTGAAGCTGGTGTAAGATTAATTGATGCTGTTGGAATTACATGTAAGTTTTAATCAGTTTAATGGGAAAAAATTCCATGTTTTGGACTCCATGAGAAAGGTAGAAATGCACAAAATGAGTGTTTCCACTAGGCCCCAAGAAAAAATGTTGATTTGTGAAGGGGGGTGGATGATGAAAAAGTTGTGTGAGAAGGTGGATTTTCCACAAGGTGATACAACTGTAATTACACTCGATCAGTCAAAGCAGTCTATATTGACGCAGGCAGATCCTGTAACTGCTATAGCATAGCTAGGGCATTCCTCCTTCAAGCTAAGGGGGATGGAGCGGAAATCCTTTGGAATGCAAACTGTCAGGATGATAATGTTTGGTTTGATCTCCAAAGTGCTAAGGGTATCACAACCAGAGCAGCAGGCTCTAGTAATGCAGAAATGCTGGCTGAAGGAAAAGGCAGAGTTCTGCAGCAAGCCAGGTTACACTGGGACTCTGATTTCACATTACATTGATATGGGAAGGAATTTGCCGATTGAAGTGATGTCCTACACAATGATGTTGCATCATGCAGTAACCAGGAAGAGAAATTCCAAAGGGAGAGATACTCATTGTGTTTTCTCCAGAGAAGAAGGTATCAGGACTATGTAGTTGAAAGTGAGCATGAGTCTTGTAGTTCAATGCTCAAGGATATTGCATTGCTTATTAGTCTGAAAGTATAGTATTAGTCTGAAATTGTGTTTTGTATTAACATGATTTTCTTCATTCTGTATTGTTATGCTATCATAAGGGACTATGTTATGCGTATGAAAGGGAATTGTGAAGCTAGCAGATCTCTGGTATTAGTTAGAGATGACTGATGTGAAAGTAACACATGTAATCTTTTTTCTAATGGATAGATGAAATATGTAGCCATTAGGACTACAGATTTCCTCTCCAAAAGGGGGGGCGTGTGATGGAATAGTACTGTAAAATCTAGCAAAATCAATAATATGACTGTGAAAAGCATCTTTGCCTTTTGATCTCCTGGAGGAGGACAGGAAACTATGCAGAGGTGCTAGGATGAAACTTCAAAGCCCTAAGTTACCTCGTGGCCTGAACAGAGTTTTCCTGGGAAAGGGAAAACAAAGGTTTTTGGAATTCCATCTTGAGACGTGGTCAGAGAAGGATCTCTGGGCCATGGGTTCCCGGAATGGGGACAAAGAACCAAAAGGGATATGACCACCTAAGCAATCCCTTAACTGCATCTAAGTTTTATTTCTTTGTTTTCTGTTTTTCAATAAAAATCGTTGAGACCTCAGCTGGTTGGAGTTATTGGAGAAAAGAACCCAGGTTTTAATGAAACAAGCGTGGCTCTCCCAGGCTTGCTTTCATGAGATTAATATAATAGGCATGCTCTCTGATCACTGGGGAGAATAGGTATACACCATGACTGTATTCATTTTGACTAGTAACCATGGATAGATGAACAAGTTAGCAGCCATCACCATATTCTGGGGCAGGGAGTTCTACAGTTCTATTATTTGTCTTTTTTGAATCTCTCACCCTTCAGCTTCAGCAGATGATCCATCTTCTAGTATTAAGAGGGAGAAAAGCTTCTCCCTGTCCACTTTCTCTACACCATGCATAATTTTATCGACTTCCATCATTTCTCCCCATACCTACCTTTTTGCTAAATTAAATAGCCCTAAAAGTTTTAACTGCTCCTCATAGGGAAGTTGCTCTCAAACCCTGATCATTTGTGTTGGTGTTTTCTGCACCTTCTCAAGCACTGCAATATCCTTTTTTATTTCTTTTATTAAAAAAGAAAAACCCTCTTTTGAAAGCCCATCATGATAATATATCACTCTTCAGTTCCTAAGGCTGAAAAAATAGCCTTTGGAAATACAAGAAATGTTGTCTTGATGCCAGAGCAATGGGATGGTGATGGCTCAGGAGTTAGGTTCTGCAGTGAAGTCTTTAAGGTGGAGACTTGCTCATTAAGTAATTAAACCATCTCTATAGCTGCTCTGAGAGCAGCCAGCTTGTGAGCACCCACTGCGGTCTCTAGTCTATATCAGACAATAAACATCTAAAAGACGAATGTCTTGAAACACCCTCCCCCCCACAAATGGATATAATATGCCTACAAGAGACATATATATATATATATTTTAAAAATACAGGAAATATCTGATCAATAAATTTTGGGGCCAAGAAGTTATTTCTGCTGATATTAAGAAAAAGAGATAAGTTGTTTTTTATATAAAAACCCAGTTTGAAACAAAATTGATACTTAAAGAAGATATAGGCAAGTTGCTGTTGGTGGATGTGCAATTGCAGGACTTCAAACAATTCTACGAGGCCTGTATGTGCCATATGGGAAGGGGGAGGGATCCCTACAATTTTACAAAAGGGTACAACAAAGACTATTAGAACTTACCTGTGAAAACACTATATTAATGGGAGATTTTAATGGATTGGTGCAGTTAGACAGGAAATCTGAAAGTGTTACCTGAACTACGGAAGATAAACTCTCTAAAAGCTTTTTTGATTTGGTGGAGAACTTAAACTTGCAAGATTTATGGAGGATTAAAAATGGTAATGCCAAGGAATATACTTTTTATTCTGAAATATACAAATCTCATTCAAGAATTGATATGATTTGCACTACAAATCTGGTAGGGCTAAATATACCATTTCAGAACACAATGCAGTAATATTCACATGGAAAAGAAAAAGGTCTGTATTTAGATGGAGGCGAAATGAAGTGTTACAGAAAAAAAGTAGAGATTGTTAAAAGGGGAAAACGGAAACTACAGGAATTTTTTGAACTAAATTTGAATAAAGGAACAGATTTAAATGTAGTGTGGGATGCCCGGAAAGCTTTTATGAGGGGGGTTTTAATACAAAGAATGCACTAAATAAAAAACTGGCACAGCCAAAAATACCAAATGGATTGGACTTGATAGTGAAAATGAACAGGAACTTTAGAAATATCCTAATAAAAAAGAAACTGTGCACAGTATTAACATTTTCAAGTATCAATGTTGATATTAAAAGTCATGGAATCCAACTTGAATGTGGCTAAACAAAAGACTTTTGAATGAGCTAACAAACCAGGGAAAATATTAGCAGCAAAATTAAGAAAGTCCAAAGAAATCAGGTGTATTACAAAAATACAATGGAAAGGTAACGTTGTGTGAGGTGAGAAAATTATTAGGAATGCTTTTTTAAAATACTACTCAAAATTGTTTGAAAGCAATATGTCAGGAGAGAATGACATTGAAGAATATTTAAATAAACAAAATTTGCCACAACTGTCTCAAACACAAAAACATATAATGAATAGCCTAATTTCAACAATGGAATTAGTAGATGCTATAAAGCAAGTAAAGTTGAATAAAACTCTGGGGCCAGATGAATTACCAGCATCCTACTATGAAGTGTTTGCAGAACCACCCCTGGCAACAATGAATGGGATTTTACAAAAAGGGAAGTTACCAGATACATGGAGAGAGGCTAATGTAACTTTGATCAGAAACAAGAACAAGACTTAACAGAAGTTAAGAACCATGGATCAATTTCACTTCTGAATAATGACTACAAGTTGTTTGCAGCTATTTTGGCAAGAAGGTTAAAAGATGTCTTAAGAACTCTTATACATGAAGATAAGAGTGGCTTCTTGCCAAAAAAAAGGCAACTAAGGGACAATGTCAAAACAATTTCAGATGTGATGGAGTATTATGAGAAACAAAGTGACAAACCAGCAGCCTTGATCTTTTTGGATGCGGAGAAGGCATTTGGCAACATTTCGTGGGCATTTATGATAAACGCATTGGGAAAAAAGGGGTTCTGGGAGTAACTTTTTTAAAGGTGTGAAGGCAATCTATACTAAACAGTATGCCAAAATAATTGTAAATGGTGAACTGTCTGAAATTTCTGAGATACAAAAGAGAACTAGACAAGGATACCCTCTCTCACCACTGCTTTTCATACTGACTTTAGAAATACGCAATAGAAATATAAAAAGTGATGACCAGATAAAGGGCCTGAAATTAGGTAAACAATCATACAGATTGAGGGCTTTTGCGAATGATGTGGTGATTATAATGGAAGAGCCAATTCAAAATGTAGAAAGACTGTTAAGTAAAATAAGAGTTTGGAGTTCTGGCGGGGTTTAAACTGAACAAAACTAAAGCCAAAATACTAACTAAAAATATGGATCAAATGTCACAAATGAGATTAACTCAGGTATCTGTTTTTATGACAGGAAAAAATATTTGGGAGTGTGGCTGATCAACAAGAATTGTATGTAATATCAAAATAAATATGTTATATAGAATGATGTGAAAAAGTATTTGTTGAGATGGAATAGAATGAACTTATATTTTCTGAGGAGAATATCAGTGATAAAAATGAATGTATTGCTAAGAACTGTATTTTTGTTTCAAGCTGTACCAATGCTTAACTCCACATTATGTTTAAACAATGGCAAATATTTGTAAGTAACTTTATTTGGCAAGGCAAGAAATTAAAAAAAAATATAAAAATATTCAGGATGCAAATGGTTTCTTGTTGCCAAATTTAAATTGTATTTTGAAGTCAGTATGGATAAGGGAATGGGTCACATTGAAGAACGGTAGGTTATTTGGATGGCATGGATATTTGTGGTATGATCAGGTGAAAATGCATGAGATTTTTCTAATCACTGTTAGAAGGAGTTTTCTTTGGATGTGGTTGAAATATAAAAGGTTAATAGCAAGTGTAACTACTTTATGGCTGTCCCCTGTTGAAGCTTTGACTAGAAAAGAAGTAAATATGTAAGAATTGCTAAATTTCCAAGATGACAAGTGTGAACTTAAAGCTTTGAATTACTTTTAAATTAAAAGCTGGTTCCTTTGCTATGAGCTTCTAGAAACATTTAAAACTGATTTTAAAAATGTGTTTTACCACACAAATGACAGACTTTGAGAATAATTTATGTGCAAATGATGATAAATTGATTAATAAAATATATAAGATGTTACTGAAATGGAATACTGAAAATGAGGTGGTTAAGTCAGTAATGATTAAATGGGCTAGAAATGTTGGCAGAACAGTGGAAGAAACTGTGGAAGATTTAAAGTTCATTATAATTTGAAGAAAAATTATTATAAAATGATGTATAGATGGTATTTGAAAGATATATAAATATATGGCTTAACTAAGGTGACCAGCTGTCCCGCTTTTGGCGGGACACTCACACTTTTCCGCAATGTGTCCCGCGTCCCGTGGGGTTTTTTAATTGTCCCAATTAGGCAATGCGCTCCTGCGTCACAGATAAGCCTCCTGCGCTGCCGGCGATGCCTTCACGCTTCCCTGTTTCGGCGGGAAACAGGGAAGCGCCCCAGAAGGCAGTGCGGCAGCGCGCACGCGGCCGCAGGAGCGCATTGCCTTTTGCGGCGCTCCCCGGTTTCCCGCCCTGTCACAGGGTGGGAAACAGGGAAGCGCCCCAGAAGGCAGTGCGGCAGTGCAGGAGGCGCACGCGGCCGCAGGAGCGCACTGTCTTTTGTGGCGCTCCCTGGGAGCGCCGCAAAAGGCAGTGCGCTCCTGTGGTCGCGTGCGCCTCCTGCGCTGCCGCGCTGCCTTCTGGGGCGCTTCCCTGTTTCCTGACCGGGGAGCGCCGCAAAAGGCAGTGTGCTTCTGTGGCCACGCGAGTGCGCGCCCCGAGTTACAGGAGAAAAATCTGGTCACCTTAGGCTTAACAGATGCTAGAAATGCCAACATCAAGAGCACTTTCTTTCATGTGTGGTGGATGTGTAAAGAAGTTAAATGGTTTTGGGACATGATATTAAAAGGAATACAAAAGATTCTGAAGACAACAATTGTGAAAAAAACCTGAGGCTTTTTTGTTGGGACTCAAGGCAGACAATATTCCAAATCAATACAGACAGCTCTTTATGTATATGGCTACTGCAGCTAGGACTCTATATACACAAAAATGGAGGGACAATAAAATACCAACAAAGGAGGACTGGCTTTTGAAAATCACAGAACATTTAGAATGGCAAAACTGACATTGTTATTAAGGGACAATAATATGGACATCTTTTTTAGAAAATTGGAAACCTTTTACGGAATACCTTCTGAGAACCTATTCAAACAGAGAAACAATAGCAGGATTGGAAATCTAAAAGAAAACAGCAGAGTGTATTAGAATATTAGCAAAACAAAAAATATTTGATTTAATTTTTTAAATTATATGCATGAATTTAGAGTTAACTTTCAATCAAAGATGAGACAGCTGGAAGTCACTGAAGGGCGTACAATGGGTTGTATTTTGTTATGAGTTAACTTGATTTTTGTTATTGTTGTTGATGTCTATGTATGTGTTTGTGTGTTTTTGTATGTGAGAAAAGTAAAAAGTATTATACAAAAAAGAAGTGGAATGACATACCAAATGGCATATAAGGAGCTCCAGAGAACATGTAATGTATCTACCAGGAGAAAAGAAGGGGAAGTAATGAACTTCTGCAGCTTTAGCATAAGTGAGGCCAAAGGCTAACCAGCAAATGCAATATACGTACTAATCTCAAGTTGCCTCTGGATCCTGCCTTTGCTCCGTTCTCGGAAATCGACCTGAGCTTCATTGTACTTCGTCATCACATCAACAAATTTTCGAGAAAGAACTGAATGCTGGTAACAGAAGAAACAATGTCGTAAGAGCCCGTAAAATTTCATTCTAACAGTTTGATTTGTACCATAGAAAATATAATAATATTCAGTGACTTCATCTTGCAATAACTGTACTTTTAAAAGGTAGCTGATTCTTTGGAAAATGCAGACGTTTTAGGGTGGACCTGTTACTACATGTAGGCCGCTTCTGTATGGCCCATTTAAACCCGTGTGGGGCCAGTAAAAACGCCATTGTAGGGAGGAAAGATCGCGCAGCAACCGCTAAAAGCTAAAAGCTACACTATATTCTTTTCCATGAAAAGATTAAGGTAGAATTATATATTCATCTGCCACATGCTGGACCATCTTTGTTGCAGAATGCTCCACTTGGATCCTAGTGCCTCCCTAGTTCGCCACTGCCCCCCCGCCCCACTCCATTTGAACACTTTCAGCAGGTGAGCAGCACTGCAATCCCAGCATGGTGGCTGGTACAGCTGTGGCAATAGCACTCCCCTTTACATTGGGCTCAGTAGGCAGCGAGATTGCTTCTCAGAATGGCTGCTGCTTGTAGAGAATATGGCTCCTCCCTTCCTTCCCCTTGTGGGTACTCTGACACACAGACTCAACCATTACAAGCAATGGTAAAGGAAGGGGGTGAAAACAATGTATTTTTACTTGCCTCCTTCAAAACGGGGAAAAAATCCCTTCTCACATAGACACACCCAAATTTATACACATTCTTTTCCCCCAATTCTTCAGCCAGCCAGCCACCAGACCAGACCTTTAAACTAAGGTGACCAGCCGTCCCGATTTTCGCGGGACACTCACGCTTTTGCACGATGTGTCCCGCGTCCAGCCAGGCTTTGAAATTGTCCCGATTAGGCAATGTGCTCCTGCGGCAGCGTGCACGCGGCCGCAGGAGCACACTGCCTTTTGCGGCGGCACTCCCCGTCAGGAAACAGGGAAGCGCCCCAGAAGGCAGTGCGGCAGCGCAGGAGGGAGTGCCTCCCGCACTGCCGCAGTGCCTTCTGGGGGGCTTCCCTGTTTCCTGACCAGGGAGCGCCGCCGCAAAAGGCAGCGTGCTCCTGCGGGTGCGTGCGCACACATGCGCGCGCCCCACTTTTCAATAGTAAAAATCTGGTCACCTTACTTTAAACAGCTGCTGTAGCCCTTCCTTGCCCAGGCAGAAAAGGTGCCTTGAAAAAAGTTCCCCTGACCTGCACGTTCACCCGTCCTACCTCCCCCTGCCTGCACTCCAAGCCAGTCTCCCCAAGGTGATTTATCATCACAAAGCCAACAATGTTTTGAGACTCTTCACCAATTTAGCAGCTTTAATTTCCCCCCTGACAAGACTTTCCCCACCTGTCCCGGTTTCCAACCACCCCTCCCATCAGTCAAGGTACAAGACCACACCTGTGGAAGTTCATCTCTTATCTCTCACTCTCTGCAGTGGCAAAATGTAAGCCGCTTATTTCACACTCAGCCTAGTTCCTTCTCACCCCCTTGATGCTCTTTTAGCAAAGTGCCATGTTTAAGACTACTAAATGCTCTTTTAGCAAAGTGCCATGTTTAAGACTGCACAGAATAATGGTTTTTATAAAGACTGCTCTTAAAAATGAATTATAATGCTCATAGTCATTTGGGACTATTTTCTACTGTGAAAGCACACTACTATCTCTACTACTGCACCACAATTGACTGCACTTTAATCTTTCCATGGAAAAGAGTATGGTCACATGCTAACATCTGGAATATCTACTTCTCCCTTTAGCCCAGCGTCTGCATGTACATTTGTCACCACTTTAGAGCCTCAAGAATTGCCCTTTGGACCAGGAACCAGCATATGTCCTAATGGAGGGCACAATCCCCTGAATAATTATTTTGGGGTGCATGAACTTGTTCCAGTTCCTGTATGTAGCTGTTATTCTGCTTACCTGGGATTTCCGTATTCGCAGGTCAGCCGATGACCGGATTTCATCTTGCTCAATGTTTCGCTCCATGCCTACAATAGTTTATGGTTTATTAGGTTTGTATACCACTCTTCCCCACACAGGCTCAGAGCAGTTTCCAACATTTCCAAAATATCCAAACTTAAGCTGCATGAACTTACAATCCAACTTCACAATTAAAAACTCATAATAATTAAAAACAATAGCATTTAAAACTTACTATGATAATTACCTCTCCATAGAAGGCACTCAGTTCCTTAACCCCATCAATGGGAGGTGGAAGGGAAAAGGAAATGAGAGAAATGGAGGGAAGATAAGGGAAGGGAAGGGAAGAGGGGAAGGCCTAGATGCCTCAACTGTATGCCTAGTGGAACAGACCCTACAGGGCCTTTCAGACCCTACAGAACTGTACTATATCCCACAGGGCCTGATTCACACTCAACAGAATGTTCCACCAGGCTAGAGCCAGGACTGAAAAGTCCTTGGCTCTGGTTTAGACTAGCAGGATCTCTTTAGGGCCAGGGATCTCCAGAAGATTTCCACTTGCTAAATGCAGTGACCTTTGGGGCAGGTACCAAGAAAGATGGTCCCATAGATAAATGCAGGGAGCTGGATTTAATGTTACAGACTGCAGGTATATCAGTGGATGCTACAATTCTGTTTGAATAATGAATACATTTAGAATTTTACTGATCTGCATGTAAAGACACCATCCATGGCACTCAAAAGACCACTCACATTCATCTTCTAAATATGAATACTCCAGAATTGCTAAGAGCCCAATAGTGTGTAGGAACTTTTAACAGGATTGCAAGTTAAGAGATTGCAGGATTAAATACACTTGCCAAAGCATGATATACCACTTGTCAAGTGCTGTTAAAAGCCCATCCGAACCTAACCTACAAACTAGCAGAGAAAAGAAAATTCCAGGTGATTATTAGCTTTTAAGAGGTGGGGAAAGAGAAGTCTCTGAAAAGGCTCTACCCAGGAGTTTTCCAGAAAAGTGTAATAGGGGGAGCTAAATCAATTGAAAATTTAGAATTACTAGTATTTGCCTGGTGTCCTGCAGAGTCCATGTAGTCCCGAGACCTGTATTCCACTATTTTTCCTACAGCAAGTTATGAAGTTACTAATCCCTATAAAGCAGGGGTCTTTGGACCAGAAAAAGCATTTCTTTCATTGGAGGGGAGAGTCCCCTGTGCTTAGTCTTCATGTGGGATACTATTCTCATCTGATTTTGTAATCTTAGTCCTATTGCATTTCTTATAAAATGTCTCACGCTACTTAATTGCACTGTTTTACACTGTGTAATCCACCTCAACTCTCAATGAGAAAGGCAGAGTATAAATAAAGTAAATAAATAACCCTCCCACTGCTGGAAATGAACAATAGGGTACAAGGCACAGGCTAACTGAGGGAACAAATCTTTGGAAAATTCCTAAAGAAAAATACAAAGCTGGTATTTTAAATATCATTGCCTGGCTTTTCAATTAGAAAGAATCCATAAAACAGTTTGCAAAACAGGACTAATTAAAATCTAATGCAATAAACCACCCTGTAAACATTGTCTAGTAAACATGATGTCTGGCTAATAAACATAGTCTGTCCAGTAAACATAACGCAATAAACCACCCCATAAATATAGTCTGTCTAGTAAACATGATGTCACCCCATGAGTCAGTAATGACTCGGTACTTCATCTTTACCTTTACAATAAATCAACATAATCCAAAGTGCAAAATAAAGGATAAACCAAGCATACTAGATAAGAAGAGGGGGTTCCACAAGAATATCAGCAGTACACGCTCCAGAACGAGATCACTTCGAGAGAAATGAAACAAAAATGCTTTGCCAAGGAGACTTGCCACAATCTCATTGTTGCCACTGAGGAGTATAGACACTGGACATCAGGCCAACTTCTTTCATGACTGGAGATGTGTCAACCTTTAAGCAGCAGCAAGCAGGTAAGTAGGAAAGCTGAACTCACACAAAAGTGCTGGAATACAATTTCTAAGGAAGAGGAGCTGGCAGTAAGGACAGCTCCACCCTTTATACGACCAACACACATCCCCAGGAGTATTCCAGGGTTATTCTGATTGATTTTGCAGCAAATGCAAAATACAGTTGATACTATCTACATCTTTGAACATCTTTTCCTGTACACTGAAAACTGACAAAGCTCCCCAAGTTGCATCTGCAGGTGTTTAAAAAACTAATGATGTTATCCAGCTTTGTGTGTTTGCTACAGGATACATTGGTGTGCATGCAGCAATCATATCTCAGGTGCAAAGAAAGGGGCTACCCTAAATAAGAGCTGAGGCATACAACAAAGAGCTGAGGAACACAACAAAGTAAGACAAGTTACTTACTTTTAAGTTTGTTTCGGACACTGTTAGCCATTTTCTTGATTTCTGCTGTGAGCTGGTCCAGGTCATCCTTTGTCTCTGCAGAAAACACACACACACACACACACACACACACACACACACACACACACACACACACACACACACACACACACACACACACACACACACACACACACACACACACACACACACACACACACTTATTATGAGAACAGCTGTAATCATCCTTAAGCTGGCATCTTCCAGGTGGTCCGGAAGATATGAGAGGGCAGGAGAAGTCTATTCATTCATTCCATGTTACCCCACTCATTCCCCCAGGAAGCATATAAGGCCCTCCCCTCCTTCATAACCCTGTGTAGTAGTTTAAACTGGCAGCATGTGGCTGGCCCAAGGTTATCTGGTGAGCTCCATGAACAAGTTTGAACTTGGATCTCCCCAGTCCTAGTCTGATACTGAAACCACTATATCTCTGGCAGGGGGCAGACCTCAGGGTCCCAGCCTCTTCACAAATCCTACTACTCTCTTGTCCCAGTATCAGCCTCTCATGTCTCCACCCCCCTAACTCTGGAGCCCGGGGGCAAGGGAACAAGGAGGGAGAGATGATTAATCTGTTGCTTTAGAGCCGTGATAGTGAACCTATGGCACTCCAGATGTTCATTAACTACAATTCCCATCAGCCCCTGCCAGAACTCCATGCCATAGGTTCACCACCACTGCTTTAGAGAGAGGCTTGATACAGCTAGGTCCAGGTCCAAAGAAAAGTGGAAAGACCATAAACATGGCTGCTAAGGTTTATGTTGCCAGACCCTTCTCCCACTATGTGCCTTTATGGCACTCCTTAATGGGAGAAGGGTCCGGCAACATAGATCAAATACTGGCATAAGAGCAAGACACTGCTCCATACAAAATGGATGCCTGTCGGAGAATTTTGGGATCCATCTTGTGTGTCAGGGGTCTGCAACCTGCGGCTCTCCAGATGTTCATGGACTACAAATCCCGTCAGCCCCTGAAAGCATGGCCAATTGGGATTGGTAGTCCATGAACATCTGGAGAGCCGCAGGTTGCAGACCCCTGTTGTGTGTCAAGCCTAGGTAGGAAGGCAGTTGGCAGCTGAACTTTTCCCCTGGCCTAAAGATGTGCTTGGCTAGACAATGGGAATAGCCAATCTTCACTGGGCCAACCTATGGTTATTTAATCAGCCCTCCAGACAGACCACTGATTATCCTATCCGCATCCAACCCAATAATCACGAAATTAGTCCAGGCACCCTCTTGAGCCCTGAAGACTCATCAAGCCTTTCTTGTCTCATTGTTGGAACCCCAGAAAATTAATAAATGTGTTGTCCTCTGGCTTTCCTGCCAGCTTAACTCATGCTGCCTCAAGTCCATTTTGGGTAATAAATATTTGATTCTTTGCCATTAGGGACAAGGGGAAAATATTGGTATTTTTCAGGTTAGAATTTGATATACCCAGAATTTTTGGCCCCCCCCCCCCCCCCGCTGATATTGATTTTTTTTTTCTAAAAATATTTGGGTTATTAAACCCAAACTTGGAAAATAAATCTGCCTCCAAACTCCACATGGGTCTTGGAGGCACTAGGTGGTGCCCAGCATTTAACTGCAGGCTCAGTCCCAAAGGCCACATGGAGCCAGCAGTATAAAGCTGGACCTTGCCAGGTCAAGCCCAGAGTCGAACAGCATGCTGGGATCAGATCCACTATTCAACTGCCAGCGGCAGGTGCGGGAGGGTGGAGGGTTTTTTTTTTTAAAAAAAAATAAGGTGGCAAGTCAAAGCAGCTTGAAAAATGCTTATTTGGCTCCCTTTTATTGCTGTTTTTTTTTTTCAGGAATAAAAACCTAGAATGTATTGATCAGGTATTTTCCGGGGTCTTTTCCTTATCAGATTTATTGAATGCCCACCCCATTTGCCATTCATAGTGTGTGCGTGTTGGATCCATGTGTGCACCCCCATTTGTGTGCATGCTTTTAGCTCTTGGAAACACTGTCATTTTCCTCTTCAGTGCTGCTTTCACTACACATCCCTTCAAGACTGATCATTATCACCCATCGTTGAAACTCTATCCAATTTCCACCTTTTTACTTCTTTGTCAACCCTTGTATGCTTTGTGTGTGCGTGTTCATTGCCTAAAAATATTCCTTGTTTTCAATCATTATTATTCATATCTGGCTTCAAGCCACATATTTCTGGCTCAAGCTGACCTTAAATCACAATAAAGATAAAGTTGCATTGATAATTATTAATAAAACACCATTTGTCTGTTCATTTGAGAGTTTTCACCCAGGATTACCTTGGTATACATAAGTTATCAAACCTAGTTTCCCCTTCTTGCTCTGACTTTGCAGCTAATACCCCCAATTAAAGTGGAGACTGCCAATAAACAAAGGATCCTGTGTCTTACTCACTTTGTTCAGGGATTGGGGCAGACAGGATAATGCTGTACAGTCTTTTTGCTTCTTCTACATTCTCAGAAATTTTATCAATATTTTGCCGTGTTTCTTCAATCTATAAAAAGATGGAAAGGTGACAGGATGAACACATTGGGGCAAGAGCTGCCCCCCCCTCCACCCTAAGTCAGATTGAAGCTGTTGTCTCATTAAAAAAATTAAGCCAACACATGCCCTCAGGTTAGAAAACAATAATGGCATTACTCTGGATGAAAGGCATCTCACATAAATAGCATATGTTCTAGAGAAGACACCATGTCACCATTTTCCCCCAAACAGAAAAACAACTGACAGAAAGACAGACTGGATAGCACAATGCATGGTATCCGTGGCATGTATTACAGCCGGGAAAGATTCTTCAACTCCAACAGTAGATGCCCCACCCCCAGACAAAGGTGTTCAAATGTCCATCTCTTTCATTTATTCCCAACTCCAGCCGTGCCACTGCTAAGAATGCTTTTCTACATAAATGAAGCTGAAGTCATTTAATGAATTCTCTGACTAGTATTCTGTAAAATGTTGCCAAAAATGTCACTAGCTGATCACTTCTTATACATTATCTCTTGATATACGCACTGAGGTGACCTCTGTGCAGCAGAACCAAATCCCTGGCTTTGTTTAGAGATCAAGCATTAGCGGCACACCAGTGTAAATAAATGGAATATAGATCTTTCAACCACAGGGAAACAAAAGGCACTAAACAAAAGATTCCCAGGGTTTTGGATGGATACTCACAGTTGACTGTTCAGTCTTTAAAGCAGAACATGAGCTCCTAGCCCTGCCTACTGAAACATAACAGCTCTCAGCACATGCTAACCTCACCATAATATCCAAATAACCATAATTAATATAGTGAAAGATGAATGCATTGGTTTCTCATTTGACAGCCGGAGTTGCCCACAGTGAGACAGCAGCTGAATCCAGGCTTCTGCATCTCTTGCAGTTCACTTTTACTTGAAGGCTATTCTTTCACCCCTCCTCCCACCCCGTTTTGCCTCACCTCTGCAAAGAACTCATCCATAAAAGCTGTGTTATCGATGGCAATTTCCAAATCATCATCAGTATCATCCTGGTTCTGTTTCTGTAAAGGAACAATGTGACATTAGTTGAAGGAAAAGAATCATGTGTATGTTATCTTGCCTTAGGATTCATTCTCCTTTGTCCTACCTATTCAGTGAAGGAAACATTAAATTCCTGAGGAACGGATTCAGAAGTCTTGAGGTACCTTACCTTCACTAAGAATATAATACCTGGTAAGCCACTGAAAGGAACCCTGTGGCACAGAGTGGTAAGCTGCAGCACTGCATCGATCCTTTTGAAGTTGGTAAAATGAGTACCCAGCTTGCTGGGGGTGAACTGTAGATGACTGGGGAAGGCAGTGGTAAACCAGCCCATAAAGCATAGTCTGCCCAGTAAACACTGTGATGTGCAGTCATCCTACAGGTCAGCAATGACTTGGTGTTTGCTCAGGGGACTCTCTTTATACCACTGAACGCTGTGCAGGCATGCTAGATCCAGCCAGCCACCAATTTGGTGGAAGTTTAATGCATGATACTTAGCCAGCTTTCTGTGCCAGTAGATCTGTAACTTTGACCACACATTTGTTAACATTTCAGCAGACACAAAGACTTCTGCTTCTGCCCTTCTGCAGCAACCTTGAGGGTATTTTAGGCTGCAGTAGAAGGGGACAGAGGGGAAGTCACAGTCTATAGATGGAAGGCTTGCATTCATGGAAATGTTAGCTAATTTAATGACGGGCATCAACTGTCTGTTGTGGTTTTTCATTACAGGCATCAACTGTCTGTTGTGGTTTTTCTAGACTGTGTGGCTGTGGTCTGGTAGTTTTAGCTTCTAATGTTCTGCCTGCACACTGTGCCATGGAGGCAAACACATCTTACTGTGACATGCTTCTGATAGCCGTAGATGTGGGTGAAAAGTTAGTAGCTAAAACTACCAGACCACAGCCACGCTGCCCTGAAACCACAAAACAGCCAGTTAATTTATATGAGGAGATCCCAACCTTGTTTGTGAGTGGCCAGCCAAATTACTATTTGATAGAATAAATGAAGCTGGTCCCAGCCTCAGCACGAGCTGGAAGGCTGAAGAAAGTTCTTGAAGATGACCCTGAAGCTCACACTAGCAAAGCCCACAGCCAACAAGCTGAGCAGATGTTGGAGACTAAGGAGAAGGGGGGAAGGCGCCTCCGTGATGCTCATTTCTATTCTATCCCTGTCTTTCCATTAAATCCTCCAGGGAGTCCTCAGCCTTTTCCAAAACAAGTATTGCTTCCAGATGCTACTTTTTAAAAATTTTGAATGCCACACTGTTTTCCCTTCAGTTTGGTTCTGGAAACATTTTCCCTCCATTGTTTTCCTGAGGACTTCAACTGCGATTTTAAAAAAAATCCGTTTCAGAGCCAACTTTCCTTAAGCATGCAATCAGGTTGAAAGTCTTTATTTCTCCATCCCACCAAACTGCTGGCCCTTATCCATTGCCCTATGTAGTTGCCCAACCTCCCTTTCAGCCATTTTCACTCCCCCGTCTCATGTATTTTCAAAAGGATTTCTTATCTCTGTATCGCATTGAACTAGGTAACATTGAGAGAGAGATACAAAGAAACAGGGTCATTGGATCAGCTTTGTTAATTTCACACAGAAATTGTGATGTTAACATTCAGGCAGCGATACAAAGAAACGGGAATCAATTGGATCAGTGACAGAATGCTGAGACATTGGGGCAACGGAAAAGAGTACTAGGAGTAATTGCTGCATGTAATTGGGGACTGCTGCACTAACAATTGTGAATTACTGCAGATCAAATTTGGTCAGTAAATGTGGTTGTGTGTGAATGTGTGTTACTGTTCCTTCAGGTAATGGTGCCTGCTGCAGGAGATGTTTTGGCTTCCATTTTGGGTTGGGAGTTCTCAGTAGTAGAAATGAAAGTTGAGACCTTTTTATTGTTGGGTCAAAATGTAACTGTGCAGTAACACTAGAATGCCTGCACAAAAGAAAAAAGGGGGAGGGTTGTTCTTCTGCATAACCACCATCATCAGGAATAATATGTTTTCAGCATATTGTGTGGAATAGTGTGTGGAATAAATGCAACTGAAAAATAAGGGGAGAAAAACTTCAAAATGATGTGGGGTGAAGAAGAAGGTGTGTGGAATGATTTCACAGAAAAGGTTTCCAAGACACAAGCTTTGACCCCAGGGAAAAACTGTGGTAAACGTGCATGGAAAAAGCTCTCCTTTCCACATGTTACTTTAAGTCTCTGTCTGCTTTGCAACAGAATATTTTGGCTTTGTACTAATAAATGTTGAAGTAGTGGCTTGCTGAGTTTTCCTCCCATCATCACCTAAACACCTGTTTGCAGAACCAAACCCAGTAGTCAATGGAGAACTAAGGTCACAGCAATCTCTGCAAGGAACTATCATCGCTGAGCAGGAAGCAAATAAAACGAACCAGTGGAACAGCCTTTTGACAGGCTAAAGAAACGTTGCTTTGGTGGAGCAAGGTTCAAAGATTATACACTTTAATGAGACAGACGCAGATTTAAACTTTTCTTCCTAGCAGCAGTCAGTAGAAATACAGAATCTTCCAGTGGGCTAAATCAGACCCATAGACTCATTTAGTCCCCTCCACACACACACTTTGATCTCTGTAGCTTATACACATTGCAAATAAATGAAGAGGTAGGGAAGAAAAGAAATCAGGGTGCCTGACAACCATTTCATTAACAGGGACACAATAATCCCATCTTCTAGCCACCAATATATTACAGGCCTGGTTATTCATTGGCTACCCATAAATTATCAACCTCTAAGAGGGGCCTAGGTGTCTCCTGGAACTATATCTGACCTCTCTACAGCTTATACCAGTGGTGGCGAACCTATGGCACGGGTGCCAGAGGTGGCACTCAGAGCGCTCTCTGTGGGCACGGGTAAACAGAGTCACCCCCTCCCCCCCACACACACACATCTAGGCTGGCCTGGGCCACTGGGCTTGATTATTTGCATTAAACCTAAGACCTAGTTTTGGGGAGGCAGTGTAGATAACCCTGTTAAGCGCTGTTAAACCCCACTGATTTTCATGTGAAGAACAAAAGCACAATCCTTTACCTGGGAGTAAGCTCGGTTGCTGGCAATGGGGCTCGCTGCTGAGTAAACCCTCCTAGGGTTGTGATTCACCCGTTGGAAGAGTTGCACAGTTGCTTCAAAGCAAAGCCATCGACTACCACCAAGCTTACACCCGAGTAACGCACGCCTTGGAGCCAACTGTTTTTTCTAAACTAAAACCTCAGTATTCAGGTTAAATTGCTGTGTTGGCACTTTGCGATAAATAAGTGGGTTTGGGGTTGCAATTTGGGCACTCGGTCTCAAAAAGGTTCGCCAACACTGGCTTATACAGTAAGTTCCCCTGGAGGAAATGGCAGCTTCAGAGCTTTAGACCCTCATAAGTTCCCTTGCTTGCTCAAACTCTATCCTTCCAAGGCACTTCACCCAAAATCTTCAGGAATTTCCTAAGTCAGTGGTGGCAACCCTAGACTTACCCTAAACAACTCAAAACAAAGATAAATTACTTCTGTAAACAAACATAAGAGAAAAGTACGCAACTGCAATAATCAGAAAGGAGAGATGTGGAAAGTTTACAGCACTTCACATGAAATTATTTTTCCAACAAAATAAACAAGAATAAAGTTAAGTGGTAGTTCATGCAATGATACAGCAGTAGGAAAGCAGGTCCATCCATCCACATATCGTCACTCTCCTACTCCGACAAACAGAACTGGCAGTCCTTTAGTCAATATATCCTTGCAGGTAAATGAGAGGAGGGTTGTCTGTAGCCTCTTACTCCCATCCAAAGTGAATTTTTCTCTTGTTTTCTGCTTGCTTTGGTCTTCTTGTAGTCCAGATAATTCCACATCTTTACAATGCTGACTCCAGAACTCAGTGCCTGGTCTTAAAGTAGCACTTCATTAATCACTGCTAGCTGAACAATATAAATTAAACAAACTGCACCCTAAGAAAACTCATCCTGCCTTAGGTAGAAAGGTTTACAAAGGAGAGGCTGACCTGGAGTCAACAAACAACTTACTAATACTATTAGGCACAGGTGACTGGGAAATAATATTTCAAGTTAAGACTTTTCAAGTGTGGGAAGAACAGAGACATACAAAGGAGATACCTCCTTTTGTTATACTGCTGAAAACAATTATTTTGCTTAAGAAAGATTGCATGTCCCTTTATTTTAAACATAGTTACAGTGTTCATAACAGATGGATCTCAACAATATAGCTCTTGCCAAGTACATATAAAGGAACTGGAAGCAAAGTTCTTCAAGGTTAAGTGCCCAACATGATACAATACTGAATGAAATATTTGACTCAATCAGGCAATCTGATCTTTGCCTCTTTTCCCTACACCAACCAGCCCAAGGAAAGTTGATTCCCAGAGCTGGGAGACTGCATGGAGGAAATCACCACTCCTTCCTCTTTCGCAAGAACAGTTTGACTGACATGAGGACAGACATTTTTGCCCCCTTCCCCTTCCTCAGAGCAGCCCCTTCAGTAAGGCTGCCAACCTCCAGGTAGTGGTTAAAGATCTCCTGCTTTTACAACTGATCTCCAGAAAACAGAGATCAGTTTCCCTGGAGAAAATGGCTGTTTGGGGGGATGGACTTCATGGCATTATACCTTAGTGAGGTCCCTCCCTCCTCTCTCTAGGATCTACTCCAAACTCTCCAGATATTTCTCCACTCAGAGCAGACAACCCTACCCCTCACACATGCCCATGCAGATCCTCCAACCTCAAGAACAACTTGTCTAGGGTTGTATGGGATTGGTGGGGGTACAAGGGAAAGAGAATGGGGCAAAAGATCCCCATTCCCCAGCACCATCCACTGCCAGATTGCTAAATCCAACTCAATATAATAACAATTAGGGTGCAAGTGGGGAATATGCCAAAAGTAACTGATTAGAAGCGAACAGTTATGACATGCGTTATCAATATGCTGATGATATCTAGCTCTATATTTCTCTACCCAAATCACCTGATGATATGGTGAAGGTTCCAGGTCATTTTCTGACTGCTGTGGATAAACAGTTATAGAAGTGTACAAGTTGAAACTGAATCCAAACAAGATAGAGGTAATAATGGTTGGGAAGGCGGAGATCTTGACAGACATGTGCCATCCACATTTGATGGGATTCTGCTGACTCAGTTTAAGAGTCTAGACTTCACACTCTGGCATAACTGTTAGTGAAGAAAGTTTAATCCAGCTGCAGAAAACATTTTTGTGACCTAGAATTAAAATATTTTTTTCACCCAACCTCTCTTCTGCAACCACTTGTTAATTCAAGATTTAAAGAAGGAGAGTTAGTTTTTATACCATACTTTTTTCTACTTTTAAGGAATCTCAAAGTGGCTTACAATCACCTTTTCTTCTCCTCCCCACAACAGACACCTTGTGAGGCAGGTGAGGCTGAAAGTGTTTGAAGAGAGCTATGACTAGCCCAAGGTCACCCAGCAGGCTGCATTTGTAGGAGTGGGAAAACAAACCTAGTTCTCCAGATTAGTGTCTGCTGCTTTAATCACTACACCACACTGGCTCTCCAATTGAAGTTACCATCAAATTTCCCTCCTAGGTAAGGAACAATTCTGAAATAAAATTCAGGAGTATGGCTCAAGCAACAAGTCAGTGAGACTTTTGAGGGAAGTTAGAAGAATGTTGATGGTGGTGATGTTTCTCAGGGGGTTATTTGCAACTGTCATTGGCTCAAAAGAATCATTGAGATAATGCTCAGCAGGAAATTAGAAGAGGAAAACAAAGCATGGGGACTGAAGTGCCAGGATCTCACTGTATATATAATCGCTCAAACAGGGAAGGAACAAACAAAATTTGGGTTTCCCTTTCTTAGGGTTGGTTCCAGGTGTTTGAGGCCCTGGACAGAGTATACTTGAGGGGTCTCCCCACTTACAACTTCTTCCTGCCCAACACCTACCTGTGCATATGTCCACGACCTGCTCATTCATGAGCCCTCCCACAATGTCTGCTACCCAGCCACATGACCTCCCCCCCCCAGTGGACAGCAGGAGGACTCATAAACAGGTGGGTTGAGGGAAGAAAGGTGCACAGGGCAGGCATGCAGACAGGGGGCAAAAGCAATGGGATTCATTAGAAGCAACCTCAGTGGCTAGGGTTGCAAATTATGGGTTGGGAAATTCTTGGAGATTTAGGGATGAAGCCTAAAGAGAGCAGGGTTTAAAGAGGGGAGGCACCTCAGCGGGACATAATGCCATACAGTCCACCCTCCAGGGCAGCCAATTTTTTTTCCAGGGGAACAGATTTCTGTCATCTGGAGATTAGTTGTAATTCTGGGAGATCTCCAGGATCCACCTGGAGGCTGGCAAATCTATCAATTGGTGCCCTACCTCAGGCTCTGCTGGCTCTGGCCCCACTTCTTCTGTAATTGTGTAAAAGTGGTTGTTGTTTTTAAGTGAGATGGTGCAGTCAGCAAAACCATCTTAAATTCTAAGTTTCTGGCACAATTTCTTGACTCAGCCACCGAGGTATTCCTCACTCTCACAATATGGAGGTGAGAGGTCACATCAGCTGAAAGGTCACTGAGCTTTCTGTGTTCATAAGAGCAGAGATGATCTCACATCTAGTCCAGAACACACATAGCAAGAGGTATTAACAGACAGCGGGCTACAGAAGGGAGAAGGTCTGCCTGCTCTCCCACATCCATGTACGGTCCAACCTGCACACACATAAATCCATGCCCCCTTTCATCATTTTTCATTTAAATTATTCCTGCAATTACTCCCCTGGCAAACTTTCTATCCATTGCAACAATATATCTTTGTGTACACTATTACTGCACATTCCTCCCCCTTGATATCAATACAAAGCTATATTCCCATCTGCATATCCAGAAGAATTCTCTGTATTCTTACACACACCTCCCTGCCATGATTTCCCCTTAATTCAACTCCCTATAAATTAAAAAGGGTAAAAGTATTTCTCCACACTTGCAGAGACCAACATTGTATACAGGTTCAAAGGAGGAAGAGCACACCGTCTCTGCCTCCCTCTTCACACACGATTTATTCCTTGGCCTAACAAAAACCAGGCCAGATGGCTGACATCCTTGTTTAATTGCATTACACCCGCACAGTGTACTCTGCAGAACCCTCTGTCCTTTAGTCCAGCACATCTTGAGAGGCTCAGGAAAGATGACAAGCAGACAGAGGACTGCAGGGAAAGCAAGAGAAGGTGGGTTCAACAAAAAGAAGGCTTTCTGAAACACAGTGGCCCTGCTTTAAAAAAAAGAGAACAGTTAGCCCAATAAGGTTGTTTGTTTTTGTTCCAGCTCAATAAACAGTCTATCAGCCCGATTATCTTCATTCCTGTCAACTGGCTAGTATACAAGGTAGCCCAAAAATGAACTTTGAGCCAAATTGTATTTCTCTACGTCCACTACTTTTAACCAAGAACAATGATTTCCCAGCCCCTGTTCATTAATTCTAACAATTCTATATTCCTTCCTAGAAGTGAAACTATTGGCTACTAAAGTACCAGCATAAGTTTAGCAATTATATTTGGATTGGGGACAAGCTTGCAGTTGCTTCAGGAGGAAAGAAGGGTGTTTGAATAAGTAGAAGTACTTTTCTTCAAATATCACAGGGCATCTCTTGCACTGAAAACAGACTACTGGGCCACATTCTGATGCAAAGTCCTGGGCAGGATACCTTTTTCTTTGCAGTTTGGGCTAATTCTCTTAAAACCACAAGGATAATATATCAGGACTGAGCAACTTTCTGCAAATTTGACTCTAGTGGAAGATTGTGCCAGTACATGTTAAGAATGAAATATACTTGCAGTGCCAGAAGTAGGCATCTTAAACAGACTTATTCAGTCCTCATGTAAACCCATCTAACCCAGACCCCCTTTTTCTATTCCACTCCCAAATTCCAACAAAAAATCTTAGTGATTTCAAAGCCTCAATTGCAAAAGAATAAATGCAGAAAAACAAGTACACACAGATCTATTATGTCTATTTTTAAAAAAATAGACATCAGTTTTTCTATGGAAATACCAAGACTGGAAATATTAAATGACCCAATGTACCCAGTCCTGTACTAGGAGAGGAAGTTTGGCCATTAGCTGCTAGAAATCTCTGTTAGAAAGTTGGCCTTTAGCTGTGAGGCATTTGTGAGTTCTTTTGCAATTAAAATCCCATCATTCCACCAGGACCTCCTTGCCAGTTTGAACGAAGTGAGTGAACAAGATGCCCCTTGGTTGTCTTTGGGTCCTATATTGGACTAATTCAACCAACTCTCCCGAGACAATGCTGACAGAATCCTGAAAGCTGTAAAACCTACCACACGTTTCTTGGATCAATGCTCATCCTTGATCAGCAGCAGTGGCTAAGAGCAGGTGCACTCTGATCTGGAGAAACCAGGTTTGATTCCCAGCTCTGCCGCTTGAGCTGTGGAGGCTTATCTGGGGAATTCAGATTAGCCTGTGCACTCCCACACATGCCAGCTGGGTGACCTTGGGCTAGTCACAGCTTTTCAGAGCTCTCTCAGCCCCACCCACCTCACAGGGTGTTTGTTGTGAGGGAACAAGGGCAAGGAGATTGTAAGCCCCTTTGAGTCTCCTACAGGAGAGAAAGGGGGGATATAAATCCAAACTCTTCTTCTTCTTCTTCATCCTGGTTAGCGAAGGTGTAGACCCCTGTTAGGTAATATTATCAATTTGTCCCTGACTGCTCTTAAAGAAACCATCCCTCCAACAGTTATTGTCTCACTGTTCTTTCCTGGGTAAGGTAGCTGCGAGAGTGGCAGTGGAGCAACTCTAAGCTTTCTTGGAGGATGCATCAGTTCTCCAGTCTAGTTTCCACACTGGTCACGGGACAGAGACAGCTTTGGTCTCCCTCATGGATGACCTCTGTAGACACTTAGTCCAGGACGGGTTAGTATTGCTGGGGTTACTTGTCCTGTCAGCAGTGTTTGACTTCTTCAATCATGACATCTTGACCCACTGTTTCATGGATGCAGGGATTTGTGAGACAGTCTTGCCGTAGCTGTGCTCATTTTTCCAGGGTTGGAGACAGAGGGTAGCTATTGAAGAGAGAATCTCGATGTGCCATTAGTTAATGTGTGCTATCCCACAAGGGGTGATTCTCTCTCTGATACCGTCTGACATCTTTATGCATCCTCTTGCAGGTTGATATGGAGATCTGGACTGGGATGATATCAATATACTGATGACAGCTCTATCTGCTGGTGGATGGCTGACTGGACTGCACCCCAGATGTTTTGACCAGCTGACTAGAGGCCATGATGGGATGGCTAAAAGAGAGTGGGCAAGAATTAAATCAATCAAAGACAGCTGTTTTGTGGCTGGGCTGGCAAAGGGTGAACGGGGATGGCCAATTACCAACTCTTGACACTGTGCAACTGACACCTGTGCTGACTGTCAAGAGTCTGGGGATTATACTTAATGGCTCTCTAACTCTACAGGCTCTGGTCACATGGGTTGCTTGCCTAGCCTTTTATCAGCTTCACCAGGCAAGGCAATTGGTACCCTAACCCTAACCCTTTAAAGTTTTAAATGGTCTAGGACCATCATATTTATGGGCCTACCTCCCCAAAGAGAGAGACCTACTGGTGATCCATGGCCAAAAGAGATCTGCCTGACCTCAATTAGGGCTAGGGTGTTTCTTGCCCTGACCCCAGTCTGGTGGAGTGCTCTGTCTGATGAGACCTGGGCTCTGCAGGATGTAATGCTTATGGTTGAGGCAGCAACAGTAAAATCAATTATTTCTATCAACGTTGGCCTCCTCCTTCTTTGTTCCCCTCCCCATCACCATTTTAGTTTTGAAACTATTGCTTTTAAATTCACTATGATTATAGTTTTGTTACCATACCGCCCTGGCATAGCAGGAGGGGGGAGTGCTTATTCTCAGGTACCCCTGCCAGCCTAAAGGGTAATGCTGGCATTGCAGAGGTGGGGGGCCCATTCTCTGGCAATAGCCAGGTCTACCTACAAGAAACTTCCAGGAACTGTTTTCCGGTTCTCATGCTCTCAGCTTGTTTGCAATATCAGCACATTTTCAGCAGCACAACCAAGGAAGAATGTGTCCTCAACATGATACAGTAGCCCTGCTGAATGGATACTCATTTCCAGTCACAAGAAGACTCCTGATGTCATTGCCTCCCCTGAT
Source organism: Sphaerodactylus townsendi (assembly GCF_021028975.2). Taxonomy (NCBI): domain Eukaryota; kingdom Metazoa; phylum Chordata; class Lepidosauria; order Squamata; family Sphaerodactylidae; genus Sphaerodactylus; species Sphaerodactylus townsendi. The sequence goes on along the minus strand of NC_059426.1, from coordinate 71,599,823 downwards.
TATCTTAACCCAGATACTCCCTTCTGTAACTAACTTATAATACACTCTGTTGTTTCTCAAACAATCCATCCAGACACCTCCCAGAAGTTGTCTTAACATCCCCCAAAGGTAGTCCTTCCACCCACAGAGATAGTCCTTCACCCTTTAAATATCCTACCCTCCAAAAGACCAATTGCTCAGTGCTATCGACACCTTTCTGTCTTTGTCGGAGTGTCCAATGCGTTGCCCCCTGGAACCAAACACTGGCCATTCAGCTCTGAACCCTGGATCTTCTTCATGTCGCGATTAGGTCATATTACCCATATATCCTATACCCCTCTCTATTCCAACCTATCTATATCTTAGGAACTCTGTGTGTGCATGTTTGCTGCATTGAACCAAGTGATTGTAAACCCTTTATCCCTACAATAAAGACTGTCAAATTTGCATTACATTCCTCTCTGTGGATTTTCTTTTGAGAGATGGTCTTCGTATACGCTAGTATTAAAGATTCCTTACCCAGCCTCTTACAAAATTAATAAGCAGTCTATCTAAGCTAATATTCCCCACTATATGAGATACTGTGTCTCCATCCTGGGTAACAGTTGCGTATAATTACTGTATTTACTATATTTATTGTATCTTCTATAATGGAAGTTACCCTGAGCTTGCAGGGGAAAGGCTGGCATACAAGTATAATAAATAAATAAGTTCCAGAAAATGTAGTTGCTTTCATGATCTTTTGAGGAGATGCCTGGTATATTTTGTTAGCAAATGGCCACTGGCTTGGGAGGTATGGAGAATCATAGAACAGTTACAAACACATGGGCATGTTTAAGATCATAGCTCATATGGGGAAAAACAAAAACTTGAAGGAATTAGCTGTTGTGGGTTTTCCAAGCTGTGTGGAAATCAACAGTCAGTTGATCTCAATTGTGAAAGCCTTCGACAATACATCAACTTAAAGGAACTTCAGTTGATTTTTAAGAGAAGCACTGGGACTCAACAGTAGAACATTCCCTTTGCATGAAGAAGGTTCCAGGTTTAACCTTTGGAATCTCCTAATAAAAGGATCAGGTAACAAATACTGTGAAAGATTACTGCTGAAAAGACACTATCTAGCACCTCAGTGGAACAGTGGTTTGACTCTGTACAAGGCAGCTTCAAGTCTTCCGGCTTCACAGAAGGGTTTGTGTTGGCCAACTGAAGGATATAATAAAAAATTGGAAGGCATTCTCTTTCTCAAACTAGCCTACTTCATAGAGTTTTGAAGATAAAATGGAGGAGGAAGTTGTGAATGACTAGTATTATAGAAAATTTCCTGCCCTTTGTTGGCTTCGGGGATACATAAATACATGATTATTTTGATTCAACAATTTAGCTGATTAATTTGCACAGGTCAAATAGATGTCAAGGTCAGTCATTTAAAAAAAAAGTATTGGGAACTGCACTGCCTAGCACCACACCAGCTGCAAGAAAATACACTACGTATTTCCTTTAGGCAGTACAGAAATAGATCAGCAAAGGCATCAGGGGAAAAAAAGTAACCTTGTCAGTTTCATTTTAGATTCCAGCTCAACATTACTGCTGTAAAAATGACTACAATTCTATTAGAATATATGCTGCTGTTCATTAAAAATGTCAGACAGGGAGTATGAAAACACCACAGGACAATGAACCTCGTTAAGGTTGAGCACTATGTCTAGAACAACTGAAAACCAAGTTTAATTGTTTTTTTCCCCATGTCAGATTCAACTTGACTCTGCTAACCAGTCACTAAGCAATCTTGAAGGGATTTAATACAGTACCCCAGATCTTTGCCTTAACAGTTTGTTAAGCAACTGTATCAATAGCTGGTTACTAATGTCACAGACGCTCAATAGAAATTCTTCCTACTCAGATTCAGTTGTAGGTTTGGGTCACTGAATAAACATCAAGGTGGGGGATGAACTTTCCTCCTTGTTCACTCAGCAAAGTAACTCACAGAGCAACCTTTCAAAAGCAACGCCTTGTTTAAATCTTTAACTCTACTTGCAGAGAAAGTAAAGTTACTGTTTTGAGAGGAAACCATGTGTAACTAACTGAGGGACTTCTGGACACTTAATACTCTTCCTACCAACCTCATCATCCCTTTACCAATTAAAAAACTACGCTTGAACATGGGGAAAATTACCTGTGGTCCACCCATTGCTACTGCAAATGCAGAGGCATTTGAGCAACCACACAGTATAAGTTGTTTTCTTTTGTCCCTTCCACCATTTCTCTCCCCTACTGCTGAACTGCTTTTTAAATATCAGTAGTAGCTATATTGCCATCGCATATGCCAGTTTTTTGAAAGCCTACCAGTAGCAGGAGGGGACAGAATTTCTGCCATAAAAGGATAGGCAGTGGCGGAGCTACAAGGGAATGGGGGGTGCACTGTGCACCAGGTGCATGCATGGGGTACAGAAAATCACCCAGGCCCCTCCCCCTTTTCCCCACCCTCCGCAGCACCCCCACCCCCCTTCCCACACTTACCTTAGTTCCTTTCCTTTTTCTTGAATTTTTTCAAGCTGCAAACGGCCTGTTCGCAGTAAAAACGGACTGAGGAACTACAGTTCCCAGGAGACCTTGGGGCTCATAAGGTCTCCTGGGAAGTATAGTTCCCATCAGGAAAGGAACTAAGGTAATTGTGGGAAGGGGGGAAGGGGGAGCGCCATGGGGGCGCTGCGGGGGGGACATGGGGGCAGAAAATATAGAATGTGCACCGGGGGCAGTTTGGCCCAGCTATGCCTCTGGTGATAGGTAAGAAAAATGGCATTGATGTAGACAGAGAAAGTCAAAAATCTGCACTTTCACACAATAAACTTGTGTCAAGCATGATTTTTCAGGAAATATCACATAAAAGTAGGTTGTGGGAGGAAGCAGTGTGTGGGGGATACCTGGAAGAGAGATGATTGCACGACAATGCTGCGCAGCAGTTCAAAATAAAAACTTGCACTTTTGGAGGCAAGGCAGCTAATTATCCATGCATATGTGTATGCATGTGCGTAAAGTGCCATCAAGTCACAGCCAAATTATGGTAACCCAGTGGATTTTTCAAGACAAAAATCTAACAGCAAAAGTTTGCCATTGCCTTCCTCTGCATAGCAACCCTGGTATTCCTCGGTGGTCTCCCATCCAAGTACTGACAGGACCAACCCTGCTTACCTTATGAGATCTGAGGAGATAAAACTAGCCTGGGCCACAGAGTCAAAAACTGCAATGCATTAGAAGTCAATCCAACAAACAGGAAAAAAAATTGCAGTGGGATTAAAACTGCAAGTCAACCAGTGCCTCTTGAAATAAAAAATGTTTTGGCCACTGTCTAAACACAAGGGGCTGCAGATGTAAACTACCATCCAACAGTGTAGTAGCTGGCACACAAATGTCTTGCTTCTGTTCACCATCTTTCTGGCTTCACTAACCCATGATGGCCCCCAAGGCAGGGGGTGACTCCAAGCTGATGCTCCCAGTGGGGGTGGGAAGGCTCATATGGGAGAAGGACATTTAATTAAAGTCTTATATTTTGTTACTGAAAAACAAAAGGCAATTAAAACATATTGATTCTTTATGCATCTATTGTTTCATTTCTCATAGCCGATTTTAGGGTGAGATTTTTAAAAATCTACATTGCTTGTGTTGCATTGTAGTTTCCTAAGCATACTGCATGTTAGAGCAAGAGTGCAGATGCTACAGAGGGAAATGTCTCTACAGATCACCATCACAGATTGCTGCTAAGCTAGTAGTATTTTGGCATGGTCCCAGAAACCAGCATCCCAGAGGCAAGACAAAGAAAAGCAAGGGGAAGGGGAGGGCAGGGGGAAGGAAAAGAGTTGCTTTTTATACCCCGCTTTTCTCTACTGAAGGTGTCTCAAAGTGACTTACAGTCAATCACTTCCCTTCCCCACAACAGGCACTTTGTGAGGTAGGTGAAGCTGAGAGAGTTCTGAGAGAACTGTAACTGGCCCAAGATCACCCAGCAGAGTGGAGGAGTGGGAGTGGGAAATGTGGAGGAGTGGGAAATCAATCCTGGCTCTCAAGATTAGAGTCTGCCACGCAACCACTACACAATACTGGCCACCCACACCTAAGAGACATTTTAAAAAGTCCAGGAGGCAGGTTTCGTGCAGCAGCTTTTCTTTCAGGCCAGAAATAGCCTTTCTGTTTAAGGTAAGTGTGTCAAACTCACTTGTTATGAGGGCCAGATACAACAAAAATGTGACATGGTTGGGTCATGCCCTGGGGTGGGGAGTGATCAGGCTCACCAAGCCAGATCAGGACTGGGGAGTGATGACTGCCTCAGTTGGTGAGCCCACTGCAGACTCACCAATCCAGATTGGCACTGGAGGGGGGTAGCTCACTGCAACTTACTCCACTCCCTCACAGAGACAGAGGCCTAGCAGGAGGGAGTGTTGAGTGCCCAGCTGATAGCTGCTGATAGCCCACTCATGCACACACAAGCTCTTTAGGCAAAATCCTGTCAGGAAACATATGCTGCCACCTTTTTTTTTGAGGGAAAACTCTGAGAGGCTTTTCAACAGTAAAACAACTAGAATTTATTTACAGGGTTTTTCTTCTCAATTTGATGGTACAGAGAGGTTTTTAGCATTTTTTGTTCTTCAGGCAGATATTACTTACCAGTAGATGTTACAAAGAGAATGCTGTTTCACATAAATGGCTGTTTCAGTTTTAAGTTATAACTTCATACATGCTGTTAAGTCTTTCAGGGTAAACCTTTTCTACATGGTCCTGAACACTTTCCTAAAACACACACCCTTTACTCCTCAGGGTTTCACACTGGCCTGAGACAGGGCAAACTCTGGGGTTTCTCTAAACCCTAACTTAACTCTACCAGTTAAGCTAACACATGCTCAGGAACTCTCCGGTCCCAATATCTAGGTGCAGTCTCCTACTGAGACTGTAGTCAAGCCCTTTGTGTGGTCTTAGAAGTGTCCCCGTAAAATAAGTTTCCCTCTTATCTTTCACCAACACCTGGCCACCTAGCCTCTGGTGAAAAATAAGGATCTGTCCCTCTCAGTCTCTGAGATATCTTAGAGAACTCTGGCTGACTGCCATTCTCTCTGTGTCTCTGGCTCTCTCTGCCTCTAGACAAGATCTCTTTACTGACTGGATCTGTGGACAGACACGATCTGTGTCTGACTCTTTTGTGCGACAGGCTCAATCTGTTCTCTGACAGACTCAATCTGCTTCTGTCAGGCAACCACACCCTCTCAGTGGCTCCTGGCTACTGCATCTCAGCTGGCCAATCAGGTGGAGCTCCGGTTAATTCTTTATGCTCCTGTTCTGACTGAACTTAACCTTTTTAAATTAACCATATTGACTGTAATCTGTCACACTCACCAAGCCAGATTGGGAGTGAATAAGCACCTGGCCTGGCAATCCCCCAGCAGGATCTCCAGCCCAGACTGGGAGCAGGGGGTGGGGGTTGCCTGGACTAGAGAGACTGCAGTGAGCTCTCCAGCCCAATCAAGAGCTGGCTCACAGGCTGGATAAGCCATCTAAAAGGGTCACATTCAGTCTCCAGGCCACATGTTTGACACACCTGGTTTAAGGTCTTCATGCTTTGAAGATGTCTTGGGACTCCAGAGGCCTAACATGATCCTGCCCTCCCCTCCTCCTCCTTCCTAGAAGCTTAAGATTTGAGATGCTCACATGTCTGTGATAGCCCTGCCTCTTCACCCTTCCCGGATCCTTGGATAGGTAGCTATGAAACTGCATTAGCTTGTTTGCTAAGAAACTGAGCTAAAACTAGAAGAAAGAGGGTGGTAATGTAGCAATTAATAACTCAACATTGGGATTAAGATTGCCTCATATACATTGTTTGCTCTCATGTTTGCAGCAGTGGCGAAGCCACAAGGGGAAAGGGGAGTGCATAATGCACCAGGCGCACGCCTGGGGGTGCAAAATTGCCCCAGGCCCCTCCCTCTTCCCCCAAGGCTCTCAAGATGCCCCTCACCCTTTTTTGATACTTACATTAGTTCTCAGGTTAGCGCCTTTGTTCTCAGTAAAAACGGCCTGAGTAACTACAGTTCCCAGGAGACCTTGGGGCTCACAAGGTCTCCTGGGAAGTATAGTTCCCATCAGGCCTTTCTTTTTTTTACTGAGAACAAGGCCTTTTGAAGCCTGAAAAAGTTCTGAAAAAGGAACTAAAGTAAGTATGGGAAGGGGGAAGGGGGACGGGGGGGCATGGGGGGCAGAAAATGTGGACTTCACACTGGGTACAGTTTGGCCCAGCTACACCTCTGGTTTGCAGCCTTTTGTTTCAAATATATTTATAAGGCTGTTTCTCCAATATAAAGGGTGCCAACCTTCAGGTGCCACCTGGAGATCTCTTGCTGTTACAACTGATCTCCAGATGACCAAGATCAGTCCCCTTGGAAAAAATGGCCACTTAGGAGAGATGACTCAATGGCATTATAACCTGCTGACATCCCTTTCCAAGTGCCACCCTCCTCAGGAGCCACCACCCAAATCTCCAGATATTTCCCAACCTAGAGCTATCCACTGTGTCCTCTTACTGGCTTTGAACTGACTTGCAATTTTACTTCATACTGCTGTTGTTACGACGAGTTTATTGCTGTGTATACTGTTTTGATGCATTGTATTTGCTATGTATTACTGTTATGTATTATTGTTTGATGTTGTTCACCGTTCTGAGCCCTTCGGGGGAGGGCGGTATACAAATTAAAAATCCCATTCCATTCCATACAGTCATATTTCAGCACGGCATGTTTATCTACTTATATTGTTTCCTGTAACCATTTGCATCTTACTGATGGTTTTATATCCATGCTATCTTCATGTATTCTTCTATCACATATCTGATGGGGTTTGTATCCATGCCTTTTTCATGTATTTCTGTATGGTGCATCTGATTCAATTTGCTTTGGTAGTATATTATTCAGTAATGCCTTCCAATTAATCATTTAATTTTTACCAGTAAATTTTTGAGTCTGTATCTTCCTACTAACAGTTGTATACCCACGGGATAAGAATCTGATAAAAAACAAAACAAGAGGCCTCTTGCTTAAGGGGACTGAATTAACAACAGAACCTGCCTTTTGAAGCTGTCATTTTCCTCAGGGGAGGTGATATCTTTAGTCTGGGGATCAGTTATAATTAGGGTTGCCAGTTCCAAGTTGGGAAATTCCTGGATATTTGGGGGTGAAACCTGAGTAGGGCGGGGTTTGGGGAGGATTATAATGCCACAGAGTCCATCTTCCAAAGCAGACCTTTTTTTCAGGTGAACTGATCTGTTAATGGGAAGTATATAGGAATTTACAACGTATTTCGCTGGTTCCGCTTCACATTCCTATAATGTCTTAGGCTTTTTGGTTTTACACATGAAATTGATATGCACTGATATGCATGCTACTATCCCCGGGAAAGACCAGTAACTCTCCATAAACCCCTGTCCTTTTGCCACAGCAACAGGGAGGATTATTCTAGCTTTCTTGCATCCATTAATTTCAGCATTGTATTGCTAATCTCAGCATCAAAAGTTTTTTAAAAATTAGGTGGAGAAATGGATGGTGGGAGGGGAGAGGAGACAAGCAAAACTGTGGGCATGAGCAAGGGGAGGGTATTTGGTAGGGCAGAGAGAGATAAAGTTTGAAGAAGCTTGCATGCTGAAGGAAACCTGGCTTGGAAATAGATTTAAAATCACAGTAAAAGTTATTGAGAACTCATTGGAGGAAAAACCATGGGAAAATGTTTCCAAAACCAACGAGAGGAAAAAAAATGTGGAATTTTTTTTAAAGTTGATGAATTTGACAGCATGCAACCATTTCTACCACTTGTGTGTAAAAGGTCAATTAGTCATCACTCAAGGAAACACTGCAAACAAAATGAACATTGGTCATCTGATGAGGATTCATAAGCCAAACAAATAAATATAGATCTTATCCTCTTAGACAAAGTTTTGATAGAGAGCTGATACTTTGGCAGAAGAGGCCAAGCAGTTGTATACAAGGTACTTTCAAACCATACACACATACACATCACAAAGTATGAAATGAGCTAAGAACATTTCAAGTGAAATACCAAGGCCCATAACACACCGGTGTGCTCACCACTTCAAGAATCCTTTTGCTTCAGATCAGATTTTTAATTGTGCAGCAGTTTTGTTATATGATTTGGGTTAGATTCTCCCTTACACAACCAGTCTGAAGTGACCATGCTTGTTTAATGTGGTTTCCAGGTGTGGGGAAAATCTGACCTATTCTTTTTTTACTTTGCAGGGAAGGTGAAATAAATCTATGCGCAATGCCTCCTTCGGGTTTCCCTCCCTACCCTCTCTTCCTTTTCTCCACCCATAACATGTCATCCTACACTTGCTCCCCCCCCCCCTTTTCCTGCCAGCCCTCTCTTCATCCCCTCTAACCTCCATTTTTGTTCTGCTGTCTGACCGAGTGAGTTCTGGTGGATTTTATTTTTTTGTTATTTTGTAATACATCCTTGTGTAAAATATTCCAAATAACATGAAAAATGTCCCAAATATCTATGAACTGCAACTATAAGACCTCAGATTGTCTGGGGATCTGGGGATCCGGGGATCCATGCTGGCTTCTGCCAGCCTGGAGAGCTCGTTGCCAGCCATGCCTGAACCAACTTGAAAGGGGAAATCCCACCAATCACAACTTGAAACCCCTCTTCAACTAGTGACCATTACTGGATCACTACAAAAATGCTATATGAATACTTATTTTTGTGAAATCTACTTTGATTGGGAGTTTTTTGCCATCCCCACAGGATTGGAGGGCATTGCCAGTCCTGTAGGGGGAATGGCTCAAATCCTTGCTGGGTTTCCCTATGCTTATTTGTCATCAATGCAGTTGCCTAGCAGAAAAAGGCCCATTATTGTGGCATCTGGTTTTTACTGCCTTTTTCATCCATACTACTGTTTCCCACTTGCAGTAACATTAACATATCAATGTTACATCCCTTTGAAATATGTTTAATAAGTTTTGGGTTGCCCCTTCCACACCAAGTAGGATTCAGGTAAAGAGTGCAAGAGGCTGTTTGAGGGAGGAAAGAAAGTGTGCCACAGGACACTGATCTGCACAGGTGCACTACAACTTACCCATGCTAATTTCCGATGGAAATTTTGTAGGTGTGGAAATATCCACAGGCAGTATGTCATGGCAACAGCACAAACCTGGGGCAGGAGAATGTGATTTGAATACAACCATTCCTGCACCCAGCCACATAAAGCTGAAAAGGTGGGGACAATAGCAGTGCATAATACGTGCTACTTGCCCCTCATCAAAAGGAGGTGAATTTACTGCTGAGAAAGGGCAGAATAAGACGAGGATGCATAATTGGCACAAAATTTTAAATCCCTGGACCACACTGTGAAGCCTAGGGCAAGTAATTGGACAGAAAATAATTACACCATACTTGGTACATAGAAAGCAATTTGTAGATCATAGACAATCACCTGTAGTCATCTTCTTCATGGTTAGGTTGCCAACAGCCTGGAAAAAAATGTCCTGGCCTCTTTAATAGAGGCTTGCCCTTTCACACATGCTGAATAGCATACTTTGAAACTGGGTTCTACTTTGTGGATTGGCAAAATCCACTTGCAAACAATTACTCAATGCGGTGGATTGAAAGTGTATCATTCAGTGTGTAAGAAAGCTCCCCAGAAAGTTATTCAACTACATGTTGTAATTAGTACCAACTGCCTATTTCATTATTAAAGAGACAGGACATTTTTCTTCAAGCTTGTTGGCAAACCTACTCATATTTGCACTGCTCTTAATTACTGTTTTTGTTCAGGAAGAAAAAAAGCCATTTGAAATATCACCTGAGTTCATCCCACAAGTTGTGCTGTCTCACTATTCTCCCTGGCTCCAGGACATGGAAACCACTAATCATCCAACCTCTACACTCATAGCTGAAAACAGCAGTCAGGAACACTATGCAATGCCTCCTAAAGGGCAAGTGTATCATCAGCTGTACCATTTATTACATGTAGTAGCACTGGCTATCTATCATCTCTACTAAAACAAGACCAGGAGCTTACTACGGTACAGACCATGAATTGTTAATATTAAAAATTAGAATAAAGCTAAAGAACCACACCAAAATAGAGTGCCAAAATACAATCTAAAAAACATTTCTGAAGAGTTTGAAGACCATGCAAAAAAGAGATTTGAATTATTAAGTTCAAGTGAATAGGAACTGGAAGAATTAGGGGTTCTAATCAGAGATATTCTCAAAAAGGAGCACACGAAGACTATTTGTGTAGCCAAGATAAATTAAGAACCTCAATGGGTGGCTGGTAAAACTCTTAAAATGGCTAGAGAGATAAGAAGTGAAAGTGAAATGTAACAGAAAAAATCAGAAGTCTAAATGTTCACGTGACTTGTACATACAAAGAGAACTATTAAAATCGCAAGTGAAAATAAATAGAACAATAAAAAATGAAGGATAAGAGATCTGTTTCACAAGATCCAAGAAATAAAAGGGAAATTTAAAGAATAGTTAGTCATACATAAGAACATAAGAACAAGCCTGCTGGATCAGACCGGAGTCCATCTAGTCCAGCACTCTGCTACTCGCAGTGGCCCACCAGGTGCCTTTGGGAGCTCACATGCAGGACGTGAAAGCAATGGCCTTCTGCTGCTCCTGAGCACCTGATCTGCTAAGGCATTTGCAATCTCAGATCAAGGAGGATCAAGATTGGTAGCCATAGATGGACTTCTCCTCCATAATTCTTTCCAAGCCCCTTTTAAAGCCATCCAGGTTAGTGGCCATCACCACCTCCTGTGGCAGCATATTCCAAACACCAATCACACGTTGCGTGAAGAAGTGTTTCCTTTTGTCGAAGGCTTTCACGGCCGGAATCACTTGGGTGCTGTGTGGTTTCCGGGCTGTATGGCCGTGTTCTAGCAGCATTCTCTCCTGACGTTTCGCCTGCATCTGTGGCTGGCATCTTCAGAGGAATGGCTGGCATCTTCCTCTGAAGATGCCAGCCACAGATGCAGGCGAAACATCAGGAGAGAATGCTGCTAGAACACGGCCATACAGCCCGGAAACCACACAGCATGCAAGTGTTTCCTTTTATTAGTCCTAATTCTTCTCCCCAGCATTTTCAATGAATGCCCCCTGGTTCTAGTATTGTGAGAAAGAGAACTATTAAAGAACTATTAAAGAAAGAGAACATACTGAAAGATCAACATCAAAATACATTAACTGAACAGGAAAGACAGGAACAGTACACTGAAGAGCTATACAGAAGAGATGGAAGGAAGGCCGATTCCCTTGCAGAACAATCTTTTGAAGAAGAAAGTAGAGAAAAGCTGCAATCAAAGCAACTGAGAGGAACAAACTACCAGGAGTAGATGGGATATCAAACTTCCAAGCTACAGAAATGGAGTTGATCAAAATCTTGACAAGAATATGCCAAGAAATGTAGAAAGCTAAATAATGGCCCACAGATGGGAAATGATCAATCTACATTCCAATTTAAGAAAAGGAGATGTCAACGTCTGCAGCAACTATTGGACCATCACATCAATTTCTCTTGCAAGTAAAGCAATGCTCAACATCTTACAACAAAGACGATTACATATCTTGAATGAAAAATGCCAGCTATCCAAGCAGGATTCAGAAAAGGAAGAGGCACTAGACAGCACGTTGCAAATTTACATTGGCAACTTGAGCATATGAGAGAATGTGCATGAGCTTCATAAATTGCAGCAAAGCTTTTGACTGTGTAAATCATTAAAAGTTATGGTTCATTTTAAAAGAAACAGTTGTACTACTACAACATCTGATTGTTTTGATGTGCAATTTGTACTCCGGACAAGAGGCTATTGTTAAGAAAGAATATGGAGAAACAGAATGGTTTCCAATCTGCAAAAAAAGTCAGACAAGGACATACTTTTTTCTCCCAATCTGTTCAATCTGTATGCAGAGCATATCATAAAAAAAACAAGATTAGATTTACGATAGATGAAGATGGAGTAAAAATTGGTGGAAGGAACATTAACAGTCTGATATATGCAGATAATACCACATTACTGGCCGAAAACAATGAAAACTTGAAACAGCTGTTGCTGAAGATTAAATCCAAAAGTGCCAAACCAGAACTATAGCTGAACATCAAGACAAAAGTAATGACTATTCAGAAATTACACAACTTTAGGGTTAATGAAGAATAAATTGAAAATGTTCAAGATTTTCTGTTCCTTGGCTCAATCATCAACCCAAAGGTAGCTGCAATCAAGAAATCAGAAGGAAATTGAGACTGGGGAAGGCAGCCATGAAGGTGCTAGAAAAGATACATAAGTGCAGAGGCATACTAAGGAAAAATGGAGCCTGGGGCAAAACCTGAGTTTTCTGCCTCCCCCCACCCCAATGCTTTTCTTCACGGTGAAGGGAAGCACTGGGAGATGTGGCGTGGGGCTTCATTTTCCCACAGGTGGGCACCACTGCCACCCCAGGACAACCCCATTGCCCGCCAGCCCCAAGCCCAGCGCCACTGCCCCCATGTTGCCACCGGGCTCCACATGCCCTGTGGTGCTGGACTTGGGGCTGGCAGGGTGTCCCAGGGTGGTCCTACTTTTGGGGAGAAGGGTGGCAGTCAGGAGATGAAGGAGCCTTTCACCCCTGCCAGCAGGAACTTTGAGTCACAAAGCCTCTGATAAGTCCCAGGAGGCTGGCAAAGAGTTGCCAGAGAGCCGCAGGGGCAGTACAGATGGTCGCAGCACAGGGCCGACAACAGTCCCAGCCAGGAAGTCAGCGCAGCCAGGAAGTCAGTGCAGGCGTGGGGGGTGATTCTGCATCCCCCACATTATTAAATTGGTGGCGCCTGGGCACATGTGACCCCACATGTCCCTCTGGCAGGTACGCCACTGCATAAGCGTAAGGATGCATCACTGGTTACTTAGATCAAGATAATTCATGCCATAGTATTCCCGATTACTACACATAGGTGTGAAAGCTAGACAATGAAAAAAGCTAGAAGGAAGAAAGTAGATTAATTTGAAACATAGTGCTGGAAAACAGCGCTTAAAAAACAAACCAGTGGGTTCCAGATCAAATCAAACCTGATCTCTCCCTAGAAGCTAAACTGACCAAGCTGAGACTGTAGTACATTGGTCACATTATTAAAAGGCAAGAACAGATGATAATGCTAGGAAAAGTTGAAGGCACCAGAAAAAGAGGAAGACCCAACATGAGATGTAGTGACTCAGTCAAGGAAGCCATGGCCTCAGTTTCCAAAATCTGAGCAAGGCTGTTACAGAAGGATGTTTTGGAGAACATTAATTCTTAGAGTTGTAATAAGTTGGAAGTTACTTGACCGCAATTAACACATACACATTACTGACCATAGAAAAAGCAGAGGTCCAACCCATACCACAACCACTTATTCCCTTTCAAACTCTAAATTCTTCTGAAATAATTAGTTTGTTCTAGCTTCCAACGAAAACTCAAAAGAAAACCTTGCACATAAAAATAATTATGTGTATCAATTTAGCCTCACTCCCCATTTTATTAAAAAAACAATATTATATGATCAGGAATACTTCAATGCAAAGAATGTCTTTGCCAATGTAGTGCAGCACAGTGGTTAGAATGCTGGGTTAGGACCTAGAAGAAACAAGCTCAAATTCCTATTCTTTTCCCAGGTCAATATTGCCCTTAATCTAACAGCTCTCACATTCTTGGTGTGAGGATACAGTGGAGGAGGGAAGTATGGTGTTCATTGGGCCTGAGAGACTTGGAGGAAGGGAAAGATAAAACATGTTCTGACTAAATATAAATGTAGTTGCTCATATTACAACTGAGGAGGTAGAACTGCCTTCTAGGGCCCATGGCAACAATCTCACCTGGGCCATGGCCATTCATATCTTATTCAAAAAAGTCCTGTGGTTCAGAGTCATAAGCTGCAGTACTATAGTCAAAGCTCTGCTCGTAACCTGAGTATTCAATCCTGATGGAAGTCCGTTTCAGGTAGCCAGCTCAAGGTTGACTCAGCCTCCCAGCTGACCAAGGTACCTTTACCACCATATTTACTAAATACCACCTAATCCACACCCAAATATGGGTATTATCTTCGCACCAGCATGAAAGCTCACCTTCATGCCTACCACCACCTTTAAATCACTTCCCCGACAGATGCATTCTGTTAAAAGAAACACTGCCAGGGAAATCAATCTGGGAACTACGGCCAATCTGCAGTTTCACCCTTTGCTGTTATAACAGCTTGAAGAATAAAAAATGTTAATTAATTGTGTACTCCTGATAAACTTAAATTGATATTAATTAAGGTAGTTTCCAATTTTAAAAAGCTTAGAATGTAACATTTTAATTATTCCTTCCTACATAAGAGAAAATGCATCTTCTATGAAATCTTAACATCCGCATATAAAAAATACATATAGTAAAAATAATTTCATAACTTTAAATGTGTTCATTAATCACAGGAAAGCTTTATGCAGTTAAATCAACTGATCTAGCAAAACAAAAACTCAACAAAAATTTAAATATGCTGAAAAAAATCAGCCTTTTTCCTCTGAGAAATTATAAGGTTGTCAACTCTTGGTTGGGGAATTCCTGGGGATTTTGAGGGTGGAGCCCAGGGAGAGAGGAATGGCGGGGGGGGGGGGGAGAGAGAGGGAAGGACCTCAGTTGGTTATAATGCCATTGAGTCCACCTTCCAAATCAGCCATTTTCTCCAGGAAAGCTGATCTCTGAAGCCTGGAAATCAGTTGTAATCTCCAGCCACCGCCAGTACAACAGAGATAGGGGGTTGCTGTTTTTTACTGTAATGTTTATGTGACAGTGCATAACTTTTAAACCCATGGAGTTGATAGCCTTTTGAAATTCTGCCTATTTGATTCTAATGTGATGGTGAGGAGGAGTTTGAGTGTATATGCCACCTTTCTTTCCTGTAAGGACATTCAAGGCAGCTTACAAACTCCTTTTCCTTCCTCTTTGTACAACAGACACCTTGTGAGGTAGGTGGGGCTGAGAGAGTTCCAAAGAACTGTGAGTAACCAAGGATCACCCAGCAGACTTTATATGTAGGAACAGGAAAACAAATCCAGTTCACCAGATATGAGTCCATCACACAGATGAAGGAGTTGGGAATCAAATCTAGGCCTCCAAATTAGAATCCACTTCTCTTAACCTCTATACCATAACAGATTTTTAAGTAGATGTGGTGGCCTTGGTATGTTCTCTGCTGTTATATAATGCCAGTGAACTGTTCCAACCTGCCCTACCTAGCCTGGTAGCTTTTCTCCTGATGGGTTCATACAGTTCCTCTGATCTTTACTTTCACTGTCTGGCTGGATATCCCTGCCTCCAACTACTTTGGGATATGTGCTTTTATCTCATGAAGAATTTTGTGCTCCACCAAGATCACCTTCTGTTCCATTTCCTTCCCCTCTATTTCTATACCATCTTTAGTCTGTTTCACCAGACGCATCTGTCTCAGCCTCCTACACTGGAATCATGAAATCAGAAGATAAATAATCTAAAATATTTCACTAAGCTGTGTTAAAATGTTGCAAGCTTTCAGATCTGTATGGTTTTTTTAAAGTGTGTGGCTATTCATAGCAACAACACTGCACCTTGATTAGGTAATCCAATTTTCTTTAGAAGACAGATAATGGAATATAAAGCTTGCGCAAAGAAATAATTTGGGATATTACAGCCTGTATGGTATAATGACTAGAGTGTTAGGCTAGGATTTGGGAGCATAGGTTTGAACCCCCACTAGGCCATGGGAGTTTGTGGGGTAACCTTGGGCCAGCCTTATATTCTCAGCCTAACCTACCACACAGGGTTGTTCTGTGGATAAAATGCACAGAAAAAATGAAAGGCACTTTAGGTCTTCATTGGGGAGAAAGTTGGGTGCAAACGAAGTAAAAAAATGTATTTCAAAGTAAAGGGATATCTTTAGTTCTTCATTCTGCTATAAAATCCTCCCTTGGATGACAAAAATTATTTTTGGTGCATTAAAGAGTGTGTAAGTGGAAGAGTTCCACAGCAAATGGGAGACCAGATGGAACAACATTTTAAAATAAATTTTATTACAAATATCAACATTTACAAATATCACACAATGAATGATCAAATGTTTCTATAAATATCATAAGTATCTACATCTAACTCTAAGAAGAAACCTGGTAAATGTTCACTCCTTAACCATAACAGTTATTATACCTTCATAACAGAGTAATAAACATTCCTAACAATTTTCAGCTGTAGCTCTGAGCCGTCTCTTTCAGTTTGGATCTGTTACAATATCATCTTAACAAGCACTACTTGTGAACAAAAAGAACCTGTGGAAGGGGTTTCCCTCTGACTGCTATTTTATCAAAAATAATAGCTAGCCAGCACTTTCTACACTACTTTTCAATAGGTGGCACATTAGTTTGCTTCTAATGTTTTAGGGTTAGTAGGCTTGCTGCTGCTATATTTCTCAAAACATAGCCATGTCTATTTTCCCTAATGATTTTTCCAGTTGATCCAACAAAGTCAACAGTGCTGTACACTTTTATATTATTTCACTCAGAATTTTGCATAGTCTTTTCCAGAACTGACTAAAAACTAGTGGGTTCATCCATTATTAAAACTGAGGCGTACAACTAGAGGGTCAGCACAGAAGCACAGTCATGACCATATGGGATGCAGAATGATATTCCCTGCCTCCACATGTATAAATTGACTGTGACTACAGCAAGGCACAACCAGCCATATGGATTCATTCTGTTTGCTATGAGAGAAGAGCTCTCATATGGGGCCCAGTCACATCTGAATAACTCAACTCTTGGCATGACACACATGATTGCTGCTTGTGTTTCCAGCATCAAACGTTTGAATTGCAGATGATTTAATTCTGCAAAAACATAGCCCTCCTGGATGGCAGGGGGGTTGGGGGGGGAGAGGGGAGATGAAACAGTGCCGAAGTGCTTTCTTCAAAAGCCAGAAGGCAAAACACATGCATGACAATAAATCATATTTTGCTCAAACTCCCAGTTGGATTTCAGTATTTTGAGGCTCTGGGTTTTAGAACCCAGTGTTGACATAGATATCTTTAAAGGTAGTGAGTTTTTAAAAAGAAAAGAAAGAAAGGACATAGATTCTTCATTGGGAGGATAATCCTGCTATGTCATCATCATCAAACCTTTATTAGACATTAACATGAAAAAAGGAAGAAAAGAAACAAAAACAATCCCAGAGCGTTAAAAATCAAATCAATTTCTGCTGTACCAGAAAACCAATACAAAGTAGATTATTCCAATATATCAAGAAGAAATTTAGCTACAGAAGTTGCAATTGAAGGGAAAGCATTATTTAACAAAAATAAAATCTTCCCAACTACTGTGTAATCGTTAAACCTTACAAAAAACAAAGAAAAAAGATTGGTCCTGGGCCCCTCGTATTTAGGACAATAAAGCAGAATGTGTTCCATAGACTGAACCTCAGAAACACAGAGAGGACATTCTCGATCTTGTTGAGCAATCTTGGTGAACTTCCGTCGTAAAATTGTAGAGGGGAAAGAGTTACAACGTGGTCTAGTAATTACCCACCTCTGGTTAGGATTGGAAAGCTGGATCAAGTAGTCTGCCATTTGATTAATTTTGAAATTAATGTTATAATGGAGGGGAGAACAGTTGCTTCTAGCTTTGTCCTGTAGGATCTGAAACTCTTGATGTAAAAGCCGTTGTTTTTTTCAATTGGAAAAAGATTTCAGAAGCAGATAACATTTGAAGGGAATCCCAAATAGAATATCTTTGTTTCAACTAGAGACCATCACCTAGGCTTGAAGCTGAGGAAGATAATCCTGCTATGTTTAGATGGTAACCTTATAAAAATTTCCCTTGTCGTTATTTTGGCCATTGAGTTGATTACCTGAAAGCTCTGAAAAGTCATAAACTAGAAATCCAGGGAAATGGGGACAATCACAGTTTTCAGGCAAGATCTTCAAAATAAGCCTGGTCTATATAAACAGAAGTTGGAAAGCTGCTGCTGAGCTTTACTGCTGAAAGTAATGAAGGCAGTGCTGTTGGCGTTTGTATGTGGCATCTATACAGTTAACTGGCATCTGTTTCCACAGCAGTGGCGTTCAGACTTAAAAGGA
Organism: Sphaerodactylus townsendi; assembly: GCF_021028975.2. Lineage (NCBI taxonomy): Eukaryota > Metazoa > Chordata > Lepidosauria > Squamata > Sphaerodactylidae > Sphaerodactylus > Sphaerodactylus townsendi. The sequence continues at coordinate 71,581,696 of NC_059426.1, read as the reverse complement.
CCTATATCCAAAACAGGAAATGGCTGGAGTCCTTACCCGCTCCCTACAAGCCAATCACCTCTTAGTGAGAGATTTTCCTTCAGGAAGTGTGTCCGGGAACTGCTCTCCATATGGCTCCCCCCTTTCATACTTCCCTTTAAGAACTCGCCAGCTTGCATACCCTCCCACTTTTTCTGTCTGTTTGGGACTTGAGTCTACAGAGGAATAAAAATAAAATTAATCCCCTTCTCTCTCCCAAGCGTTTTATCTCCTCTTCCCAGAGCTGATGGCTTTATAATCCTGACTAAACCCCTGTCGCTCCTTCCTTCCCTTTGCCCTGCCCCCAGAGATTTTTCAGTATGGACAAAGAAACCAATCCAATTGCTCACACATTTTTATGAGTAGAGTGGTCATTTCCAGAGATCAGGGCAGGCCACATTAACTGTTCAGGCCTTTTCCAAGCCAAGACTCATACAAAGCAAGCCTCCTTTCTTTGAACAAAGCAAAAAAATAAATAAAAAGGTAACTCGCATTTCAGATCACAGTACTGCTGCAAAATACAGCATAGTCACATAACATCGTTCAAGGAGAGAGAAGACCAGCATGGTGAAGCTAGGGAGCCAAACTAGGATGACCTGAGCCAATCTCCACTTGCGCTTGGTCTCCTATTATTAACATATACCAAATTTTCCTGCCATTAACAGGAGTCAGACATTGAGAAAAGTTAAACATGTCAAGATACAATACTGGCTGTGAAGCATTGTATTACTTTGATTACACAAGCCAAGGAATTTCCACTGGACCATATAAATGAAATCTGATTTTGTCTAAACAGCCTAATAACCCCCCACTTTTGTCTCCATCTATAGAATTGAAGACCTACTTAAAAAGATGGTATTCATTGTGGAAAGCCTTCTGGATATGCAATATATACGTCTACAATGGGAAAGAGATAAAGAACACAGGCTTGATACCATTCTTGTTACAATTCTCAACGTCAGACATATCATCCTGGAGCAATTTGTTGTTGTTTCCAAGAAGACATAACATTATCAATGGCCAAGTTGGATTTTCTACCTCAGAATTTTCCTTACTGGGCACATAGTTTTTCTGAAAAGTATTTTTGGTCCCTGCAGAATCTCTTTTGTGATGCACAGAAGAGGGCGGCTTTAAATTAACTTCACCTTAGAGAAGGTACCTTTCTCCACCTGACTTGTAGTAGTAGATGAAGAGAGTTTTTGTACTGTGCTACTGCCTTTAAAAGTCTGAAAGCAGCTTATAACTGCCTTTCTTTCCCTTCCCCACAACAGACACCTTGTGAGGTTGGTGGGTTTAAGACAGTACTGTGATTAGCCCAAGGCCACCAAGCAGACTTCATGTGTGGAGGAGTGAGGAATCAAACCCAGTCCTCCAGATTAGAGACTGCTCCTCTTAACCACTATACCATTCTGGCTCTCATTTGGGTCCCCCCCCCAAAAAAAATGAAACAAAAGACTGTAATGCCCATCATTATTTCTTTAAGAGCTGCAGCAAGGAGCACCCATGGGTGAAAATAGCTATCTCCATAATCCTTGTCTTCCCTGATGCACAATGTTGTGATTTCCCAATCTGTAGCTTGGGGAGTGGGGTGGGGGGCACAATCTCTGGAGATAATCAATCCATACTTAAAAGGGCCTATTCCTGTGGCAGCAGACAGGCATTGAGGTATGCACAGGGTATGCCTAGCAAGGTTTTCCAATGCCCTGAGAGAGTCTCAGTTGGATTCCCAGTGCTCAGGGCACCACATAGCTCACTCACCCTCCCCATAACTACCAGAAATAGAATAAGTTATGCTTAGTGAGATAGCACTTGCAAGCTTTTACCATTTAACATTCCTGGGCACAGAATTTCTTGCACTAAGATTTTAAAAAAAGGTTTTATTATCTGAGAATACATGTCCAAATTATTCCCAATACAGATATTTTACACATAGGGAGACAAAACAGAATATCAGCACCTTAAAAGACCAATATAAGCCTTTTGTGACTACAGTCCATTTTCTGAATATTTATGTCTGATAATTGACTTGTGTTCTTGTAGGGATGCACTGCTGACCCAGCAGCACCGTAAGTAGAGCGCCGGCACACCGGCGCTCCTGCGGCCTTCTGGTCGCACCGCTCCCCCACCCCTCATCCCCCGATGAGTCACAGGTCATGAACTACCTGGCTCACAACCACCGGGTGTCCCGGACAAAGGGACAATGGCCTTGCCCCCAGGTGAGGATTAGGCCCAGACGCCGACGCTCCTCTCCTCCGCGACGTAGGCAGCCAGGTGAGATCATGCATCACATGATGATCTCTCAATCCCCCGCCTCTCCGCCTCTCCGAATTCCCCCCGCTCCGCCCTTCTACACGCTTCGCTTAGAATCATAATAAAGGTGCCAGGAGCCAGCATACGGGAGAGTCGCTAGGAACACGGAAACCCAAGGCCTCCGCTGCTGGCGCCTCCACCAGATGAAATCACGCTAGCCTCGCCTCGCTCTTACGCTGACCTCGCTGCACGCACTCTACAAGCTGGTGCCGAAACCCGGGAATCTCGAACCTCCACCCTGCTCACCGTCGCTTGAAAGGGCCGCTGTACCGGTCCGCTGGATCGGGCGATCCAGGGACTACCATTTCGTATCGCCCGTCCGCTGGATCGGCGCATCCAGGGACTCGAAGTCCTAGGGACACTCTCTCGTCCGGACGGAACACCGTGAGTATGGGAGCTTGCAAAAGCAGGGCTTATGACAAGCACGCTAATGAGCTAAAAGCTGCTAGCGAACGCTGCAGGGTCCCCGTGAAGAGAGGGGAGCTGGGCGCAAATTGGTCGAGGAGATTGAAGCTCAATGTCCATGGTACCCGGAGGGGGGGGACATTGAATCTTAAGGATTGGGAAAACATCGGGCGCACTCTTCGCGACAGAGCCTCGCGCGCCGGTGTCGCTTGCTACTGACGTGGAGACAATGTTATGTCGCCATCAGCCTGCAGACCTATGGCTCCCTTGCTGTAGGCCGCCCTCCTTTGATCTTTCCAACTTCAATTTCACCCCCGGAATTTTCTCTATCCTCTAAATTGGACGCCAGTCCCTCCTTCTGCCCCCAATGCTCCCCTGCCTCCTTCAAATTCTCCCGTGGCTCGTCAGCCCCACCCCTTGCTCCGCCTTCATTTTCTGAAGCCATAGCACTCCGCCGGCGCCACGTAATGGCGCAGGTTTCGAAACCCTCGCGAGAGCCGTATTAACCACGACTCTGCGCGAAAAGGAAACCCTGGACGGAAGACGATACCGATATTCTCGCTTTATGCCCCGCTCACTTCAATGGATACCGGAGGGGAGGATGGTATTGTTCGGCTGGTTGTCGAAAGTACCACCCGCTGAGCTATAATATCCTCACCGAAATTCGCAAGGCGCATGCGTGGGACGTAGGAGTCACCAGCCCCTATGTGAGAGGCATGCTAGAAGCAGTCGCAAGGAATCACCTAATGGTTCCGATGACTGGAAGACCACCTTCGCATGCTTTTGAGCCCTGCACAATTTGTGATCTGGGAAAGCGAAGTTCGCCAGCAGTGTATCGCTAGGGGAGTTACCTCGGGCGGCGCCTACACCGCCAAGCAGCTTTACGTGCTTCGATGCCTTCGCCAACCCTAACGATCAGATTAGTCCTGCCAGAGGCCACCCTTACGGTCGCCTTCTGAATGCGCCTACAAGGCTCATCAAGGTTCCTAATGCTGGCCAGCCAACCCAAAGTTTCTCCACCATCCGACAGAAACCCCAAGAGCCATATCACTTTTGTGAACAGGCTCCAGGAAGCGCTTTAAGAGGCAGGTAGATAGCTTAGGAGGCCAAAACGAAGCTCCTCATGCGCCTCGCCAAAGAGAACGCTTCCACTGAGTGTCAGAGGGCAATCACGGCTCTAGGCAAAGATCCTGAACTGGCCGACATGCTTAAGGCTTGCCAGGACATCGGATCCTCCGCCCCACCAAGCTAGCCTCCTTGCCGCAGGACTCTCCACCCGCCAGGGACAGCCCCAAGGTGATTGCTTTAATTGCGGCAGGTCAGGACACTTCCGAAGGGAGTGTAGGCAGCCCGGCAGGGGGGCCTACAACCCCGATGGAGGAGGGTCCTCCCCCAAGAGGCGAAGGCCCCCGAGGCCGCCAAAAACCCGATGCCCCCTGTGCCAGAAAGGCTTCCACTGGAGAAGCGACTGCCCGTCGGGAAACTCACGCCCGGGCATCTCCCCAGCCCAGGACCAAGGGGAAGAGTACTAGAGCAGGCTCAAACACCAAGACCCACACCCAAACCACCCCCCTCTCGTGGCATCTCGGGCCATGTGCACTCCAGCCCATCTCCTTTAAATTCCCCCACGAGGTCCTCGTCGCCCCAACCCAATATGGCGACCCCATCCCTATCGGGACCATTGGGCTGGTGCTGCCAAAGGCCTCCGCCGCTGAGCAGGGATTGTTCATCATCCCCGGAGTCATTGACTCCACGCACCAGGGACCCATCCATCTCCAAGTCTGGACAAACATCCCGCAGGAGTTGCCCAGCGGGACCAGCTGCGCGCAGCTGATCCTCCTGCCCCATGCGCTGCCCGCTGCCGACGCAATAAAGGCCACGAGCCCCGGCAGCCATCAGGGCGCATCCAATACTACCATTGCGGCGGTGGAAACACCCATCGGAAGCTCCCACCCGTATCTGGAGCTCACTGTGGAGGGATGTCTGTTCAAGGGCCTGGTGGACACCGGCGCTGATGTGACCGTCATCAGAGCAGCCGAGTGGCCTGACCAGTGGCCAACCGAGACCTGTCCGCACATCTGGGGGGTGGGGGGAAAACAAACCGCGAGACATAGACGGAGATACAGATATTTTACACATAGGGAGACAAAACAGAATATCAGCACCTTAAAAGACCAATATAAGCCTTTTGTGACTACAGTCCATTTTCTGAATATTTATGTCTGATAATTGACTTGTGTTCTTGTAGGGATGCACTGCTGACCCAGCAGCACCGTAAGTAGAGCGCCGGCACACCGGCGCTCCTGCGGCCTTCTGGTCGCACCGCTCCCCCACCCCTCATCCCCCGATGAGTCACAGGTCATGAACTACCTGGCTCACAACCACCGGGTGTCCCGGACAAAGGGACAATGGCCTTGCCCCCAGGTGAGGATTAGGCCCAGACGCCGACGCTCCTCTCCGCACGTAGCAGCCAGGTGAGATCATGCATCACATGATGATCTCTCAATCCCCCGCCTCCCGCTCTCCCGGAATTCCCCCCGTTCCGCCCTTCTACACGCCCCCGCTAGAATCATAATAAAAGGTGCCAGGAGCCAGCATACGGGAGAGTCGCTAGGAACACGGAAACCCGCGCTCCCGTTGCTGGCGCTCTCCACCAGATGAAATCACCGCGTCTCGTCTCGTTCTTACGCTGACCTCGCGGCACGACTACATGTTCTGTTTATTCTTTCTATAAAAATTGACTTTCTTTACCCCACACAGACAGCAGAAGGGCACTAGAGGCACTCATATGGATTCACCTGCCAAAAACATTTATCCGGTGTGTAAACTGTAACAAGCTTTTGCTAGAAAATAAATGGGCAAAAATTAGATATAAAAATGTCAGCATTCCAAAAAGCAGCAAGATAGGATACTAGTCTTCCAGTCTTAGCTACCACAGATTACTCCTACAAAAGGTAACTGTGCTCATACTGAACTTTGCACAGCAATGTCACAGGCTTTCTGTACCTCCTACCTTTCATGGTCTTCTGACCTCCACATTTTACAATGTGTGTGTATATTTGTATTCAGGGTCAACATCTCATACATCTGACAAAGTGAAACTATAGTTCTTTCAATGTTGAGTCATAATAAATATGTTAATCTTTAAATTGCCAGTGGAGCACAGCTGGTTTTTGCTGCAACTGTTTTAACGCAGCCAGCTCTCTAGAATGTTTCAAAAAGGGAGCATGTACGTGAAACTTTACACAGCACTGTTCTGTTTGTTAGAGCACAGCTTCTCCTATCCACCCTGCTGCAGTCTGGCATAAGGTTTCAGAATCATACAGAATAGAACTCTGGTTGAATTTTAATGTGGTCCATTTCCTTTAAATCAACAGGATGTGAAAGCGTTCCACCACAGAGGTGTCAAGGGCTGGGGAGCAAGATATGCCTGGGAAACCTGGAGTCTGACCTCATATGTTTGACACTGGTGTTCAATTCATATCAGTTGAATTGGGAAAATAAAGCCAGATATAAGATAATATTGAGCTCTTATCAAGAAAGTTACAACAAGAGAGCAGGCTCGACAGCTTTCTGACCCTAAGTCACTGGTTCGCCAGCCATCTTTCCCTATTTTTTTCTGCTGCAAACAACATAAAATGGCCAGAAGAATCCCATATAATGTTAACTGTACCAATGTTGGTGCTGAAAAGCCCTCTACCAACACCACATTTTCCTTGCCTCTACACTAGGAGCAGCAGTGGCATAGTGGTTCAGAGCAGGTGTACTCTAATCTGCAGGAACCGGGTTTGATTCTCTGCTCTGCCGCCTGAGGCATGGAGGCTTATCTGGAGAATTCAGTTTAGCCTGTACACTCCAACACATGCCAGCTGGGTGACCTTGGGCTAGTCACAGTTCTTCTGAGCTCCCTCAGCACCACTTACCTCACAGGGTGTTTGTTGTGAGGGGGGAAGGGAAAGGAGTTTGTAAGCCCCTTTGAGTCTCCTTTAGGAGAGAAAGGTGGGATATAAATCCAACTCTTCATATTATTATTATATGTAATTTAAGACAGATACATCCTATCTCTGTTTTTCTCTCCCACTCGAGGGCATACCACCCCCTTCACTCAGACAACACATAACCCAATAATCTATTTCAGCATTAGCATTTTTAAAAGTCCCTGAATCTGGAGGGGGTTTTGAGTATTCCCAACACTACCATGTTGCCACAGCTAGCCTTGTAGACATTTGAGGCAATGTCTCCAGATACACTTTTAACACTTTGTCCCTGGTAAATTAATTCATTTCTGTGGCTTTAGGACACTTCCTGTTTTTTGCCATTTTTTACTTTGGCTAACCCATGTGTTATATCTGATTTGCAAGAAAAAAAGGAGACCAGTGAAAACTATGATCATGGTGGCACAAGCCACCCTCAGTTTCCACAGTCTCCTTCCTTATCATTAAGCAATAGACTAGTAGCAACTGATCCAGAGTGGGACTCATTGTGACATAAAGTAGATTAAATAGTACTAACTTCGCTATTTAAGTGAGCATAAAGACAACATGTCTATTTATGTGGAAGAGATAGTCAGATGAAAAGACTGAGATGTGCAAAATTACTTCAGGAGGTTGCAGTAGAGAAACGTAGCTAGACGTTTTACTTTGTTTGACACATGTTGAATTAACAGCACTTTCTGGCTACAAAACCTGAGAAAAACAGTCCATGTCTCACCAGAAAAACAAACAACTCTACAGAAATAATATTCGTTGAAAGAACTGTGGGCAAACATGACTTACAAGCAAGGCTTGTGTATGGTACACTAGTCTGTCAGATTATATTTGAAAAGTAAGAAATTTTGCAGTATTGAAGTGCTTGATCACAGAAACTTTCATGTTCTGAGAGGAAGGATATACATTATTCTTACCAGTGACTCAAGAGCCTGAAATAAGAAACAGAACTTTGAAACAAGTGTTATCTGCAGGTACCATATGACCCACCTACAATTACAAGGCACACACAGAAGTAAAATAACAAGTATTAAACCAGAGGTCTATATGAAATACAGCAATGCTTAAGACATAAATTAACCAAACTCGTTCAAAGACATTTTACACAACTCTATCCTGGGGCATATGTTTTAGTGAGAACCTGAGCACAGGGGTGGAGAAAGAGAGGAGTGTCACTAGTAGTAGGAAAGAAACCAGAAGGAGGAAGTTACCAACCCACTGATCTTCATAAAATATTTAGTGGGAAGCAGGTGAAAACAGGAAGGGACAAACTCGCTTCTTCCAAGAACATCCCCTAAAAGCCACCCCTCACTTTAAACCTCTTCAAGCTTCCTCCCAAGCCCACTTCCTTTTTCCTCTGCTTCCAAGCCAGATCTGTGCTGTTTCAATATATGCCTCAGTGTGAACACAATTTAAATGTACACTTACCACTCCATTTGATATGCAGCTAAAATTGGCTCCCAGGTGTGCATATTTTCACAAACATAAATGTGCTACCATGTGAGGTTTGGAAGAACTCTCAGACTCACCCTCTTTACAGCCATTAGAGAATGCAGTTCTGTCTACATTTCTCCAGCCCTTGATGCAGAGACATTTCAAAACCAGCTAGAATACAGTTCTCCCACTGCCCCCATCTTTCACTCTTTTTACTTCATGTCTAGTTTAATAATTCCAACCTCTACCGTGTGCAAAATGTCCACCCCACCTTCCTTATTGAGAAAAGAGATTAAGCCTGGATGAGGAAGTAGCAGACCATCACTGAATGATGGGACCCCTCCCTTTCCTTTCTCTCAATGCCACTAATAATTCCCAAAGGAAGCACTCCTGAAGCCCTGTCTTCAAGCACATTTAAGCAGAAGAAAGTCCCAAACAGTTACAAGTAAAAACGTTCAGAAAATTACAGCCTTAAAGTACTCCATCCTATTTCTTCACCGCCCAGAGAGCAGGCTGTGGGGACCCCACCCTAGACGGCAGATGAATGGGGTCAGCAGCACTCACCGCTTTCAGCTGCTCTAGCCGGTCCTTCATTTTGGACAGGTGTTGCTATTTCTCTCACTGTCTGCAGAGGACCAGGGATCCCAGGAGAAACTCCCCAAAGGGAGGGCTCCTCCAGGAAGTGGAGTCCTAAAGCGGAGCAAAAGAGGAAGATTCCTCCTCCTCCTCCTCCTCTTCGCGCTCGCTAGGAGGAGCGTTTGAGTTTCATCAGAACAGGAGGAAAAAGCTGCACACACATATCCCTCCCCTCCCCTCGTAAAGCTAAATCTATCCGCGCCTGATCCTCTGGCGCTGAGCTGCCCCCAGCTGCTAATCCACAGTGACATAGAGGGAGAGAGGGCGGGGACATGGCAGGCACCTCCTACTTTACCTGAGCGGAGAGTTCTCTTAAAGAGGTATCGCCTGGCCAAGACCCAGGTTGTTGTAGGTCAGAGCGCCTACAGAGAACCCTCGTGAGCTGTAAGGGAAAATGTGAACAGTGGATGTTTGGGAACCGGGAGACCATGAAGAAAAGGACCTTTAGCTGAAGGTGATTGTTATTTATGGTAATAACACGTATTTTAATACATCTGTTCCAGAACAAAGTAGTATGCCCCGAAGAGCATACGATCAAACATTTTTTTACAACAGTTGGAGGAGCAACTGGCAAACTACAATTAGGCGTGCTAGAAAGCAGCTACAATAATTTTGTTTCCGCTCAGAGATTAGCTAGGGGGAGTTCGCAGGAAACGTTCGGGATGGGAGAGATCATCATTTGATCCACAGCAGTTGATGTAGGGTTGGGAGGGGGCAAGTTCCCCCGTTATCCCTTGCTGACATCAGTGGGAGAGAGTTCCAGGCACATGGGACAATGAATGAACGGGAAAGAGAACTAACCCGCATCAAATGTTAGTTAGTTTGGATATTTCTTTGCTGTTTTCTTATTATACGAAATATTTTCTAAATACAAATCATAACATTTATTATTTTTGTGGACTTAACAACTTGGAGTCATCTTGTCCAAGGAGAGCTGCTTTCTTCTGGAAGAATATAATGCATTCCAGTATGTTTAATATGAAAAATATACACTCAATAGGTTATGCTTGTCCATGCTGTGAAAAGCTGGACCAGTTGGATTTCTGTCTATCTTGTAACCACTAAAGCAACAAATTCCTGCTAAAAGAAAAAGTAATAAATCAAATAATATTAATGTTCTCTTGAGAGACTGGAAAGGGACTTAGCTGTTCCTTATGTGTATATTTCCCCTCATCAGAAATATCTCCCATTGTTGCTTTGCTTTCCCTTAGAGAAAAAAAAACAGGTATTTATATTATGCCTGTCTTTTTCCTTGGCTAAGCTTAAAGTAGTGGGTACAGCAGGATTTTTGATTGAAGAAGTTGTGAAGAGTTAAGCCCCACACACAGTTTCCAAAGAAGAACATCCCAGATTCACATTTCATTCCCTTTATAATCTGCTCCAATTACAGACTCCAGTATCACATGTAATTTTGTCCTTAGATCAATTCACCTGTCATCCTGGACATATGAAGCTTAACTGTAGGAAGTTACTAACGTTTCTCTGGAGTTTGCACCTCTGCGCAAGGAACCACTTTGTCAGTTCCCATTCTGATATGTTGAAAGTTGGGCCACAATTTTATTCAAGAAGATTTCATAAGACTTCCTTCTCAAGAACTTTTGTTTAAAAATAGATTCAATCTACTCCCACTTTTTGAAACAATTATTCGATGAACTTGTGCAAGAATGCTTCCTTCATATCTCACTTGGCTGGCTTTTGCTTTATTAAGTAAAATGTCTTCCTCTCTTTTTCCTTACCAGAACTAATAATAGGAGGGTAGATTTTATTTATATACATTTATATCTTGCCCTATACCTGACGGTTTCAAGGTGGATTGCATCATACAAAATAAAAAATCACCTTAAAACAATTCAAAATTGTGCACAATAAAACCTGTTTACAAGTCTATTAAAATTCCTACAAGCTTATCAAAATTCCTAAAAACCTATGAAAATCCTGAAATTTCCAATGGGGGAAGAAGAAGAGTTTGGATTTATATCCCCCCTTTCTCTCCTGTAAGGAGGCTCAAAGGGGCTTACAATCTCCTTTCCCTCCCTACCCCCACAACAAACACCCTGTGAGGTGGGTGGGGCTGAGAGAGCTCCAAAGAACTGTGACTAGTCCAAGGTCACCCAGCTGGCATGTGTTGGAGTGCACAAGCTAATCTGGTTCACCAGATAAGCCTCCACAGCAGATTAGAGTCACTTGCTCTTAACCACTATACCAAGCTGGGTAACCATATCTTCAGCCAAAGGCCAGGGTAAATAGGTGTGTCTTTACCAATTTTCTAAATACATATAGAGAAGATGCTTGATACACCTCAGTGGGAAGATAGTTCCACAATCTTGGGACCATCACTGAAAAAGTCCTACTCAAGTCTCCACCTTTTTTACCACTAGAAGGGCTTCATATGCTGAAGGGCTTGGGCAGATTGATATGGGAGAAAACATTTATTTAGATATTTGGGGGGCAAGTTGTTTAGGGCTTTATAAATCAGAGATAACAATTGAATTGGGTTCGGTAGTGGATTGGAAGCCAGTTCAGTTCTTCTAAGAGAGGTGTGATATGCACCTGGCCAGTAGTACCCACTAGTTGTCTTGCTGCTGCATTCTGTACTAGCTGCAGCTTCCAAACGATCTTCAAGGGCAGTCCCACATAAAGCGCATTACAGTAGTCCAATCTGGAAGTTACCAGAACATGGGTTACTGTAGCCACATCATTTCTGTCCAGAAGGGGCCATAGCTGCTGAACCAGCTGGGGTTGTGAATAGGTACTCCTGGCCACTGCCTCTATCTGAGCTTCAAGGGTCATATTGGAATCCAGGAGTACCCCCAGATATTGCACCTTTCCCTTCCAGGGCAATATTGCCTCATCAAGAACAGGATGCCTCCCCATTTCAGAACCCAAGACCCACTAACACACAGTACCCCATTTTATTAATCCAGTCCATTACTGCTTCTAAGCACTTGTCAAGAATGTCGACCACCTCTCCTGATTCAGATGGAATGGAGAAACAGAGCTGAGTGTCATCAGGTTACTGGTGGCACCTCACTCCAAATCTCCTGATAACCTCCCCCAGTTTTTTGTTCTCTGCCCCTGCCACCTTTAACTTTCTTTCTTTGAGTTGCATGCTGCCCAGTGTTAGCAACTGTCATTTGAATGCTGGGACTGAGTAAAGGTTTTACAATGTGCTCAGTTCTGCAGAGTAGTTTACAATGACACAGATTCTTTTCAGGATTCTAATGAGAACAAGACATAACAGGCTGGCTTATTAATCTAGCCAGTTTATCCCTTTCAACAGCATTAGCAACAGCAATTATTATAAAAGCATACAAGCATACCATACTGCCTTGCCCATGGGAATTAAAGAAACCAGTTGAGGCTCGGGGTGTCTAAATGGTCACTTCATCAATAGAGAGAATGTCTGGCCTTCTCGGGGATGTCAAGGAGGATGCCAGAATTGCAAGTGGTATCAAGAGGGGAGGGTTAAGGAGACAAATAATGGGAGTCTTGATCACCTTAATGTGCCTGTTGGCAGTGAAGGACTTTGCTCTTTCTCTTAACCTCAAATGTCAAAGGGGGACTTAACTGGATAGTCAGAGAGATAGAGGGGTCAAAACATTGGGCATCCTTTCCTTACTGCTCAGATGCTATCTCTTTGGTGTGAAGACTGCTATTCTCAAGAACTTCCTTCCTCCTTTCACACCTTCACTTGCACACATGTTCTTCTCCTCCCCACTCCTCCATATGAGTGGCGGACTCTTATCTGCTGAACTGGATTTGTTTCCTTGCTCCTACACATTATGCCTGACTTTGAGACAGTCACAGTTCTTTCAGAACTCTCTCAGCGTAACCTACCTCACAAGTTATCTGTTGGGAGAGGAAGGGAAAGGAGTTTGTAAGATGCCTTGAGTCTCCTTACAGGAGAGAAAGGCAAGGGTATAAATCCAAATCCTTCTTCTAACACCTTTGCCAATTGGAAACCATTCCATTTCTTCATATTCTGCTGTAACAGAAGCCTCTTGTTCAGAGTCCAGGCTGCATATCAAAGTGCCTCTTCCTTTTCTTAATCCAGGCATTTTCCATTCCATGTTGTTCATTTTCATATGATTGGATTAATCTGAGTAGTGACCCTGGTCGTTCTTGGTATTCCTGGGTATGGCAAGGAGAAAGGTGGCATTCCTGGTCATGCTTAGGTTTACTCCTGCTGCACTTGGAAAGTGTACAAACAGGTCTAGTTTTCTTAGAATGATATCTCTCTCTGCACTTTACAATTCCTGGGTTGAGTTCCCATTGGCCAAACGGTCTATTGTAAAAGAAAAACATTTACTTTGTTTTCAGTGGCAGGTCAAAAGTTCCCATCCATCATCTCCTTGCAACTGTATTGTCCATACATTTTCTGACTACATCTTGTCAAAGACAAGCTTACTTTCATGTGTACATTCAAAGCAAGGTTTAGCAATTCCTATTCCATCCTCCTCCAGACTATTTTGCATGTTGCCTCAAGCAGCAATTTCCATGCTAATTATTATTTTGTACAAGCTGAGCAAGTTGTTCCCCAATTTTTCAGATGCAAATTTAAGGTTGTGAGGCATTTTGTCAGGTTCCTTACATCTTCTAGCTATAGTATCAGCAGTGATATGAATCAGCCAGTTTTCATGTTATCAGGGGCCACTCTGTTCTGGGCCCTGAGTTGTATTTTTCAAACATTCCAAAGATGACACAAAGGTTGTGGGAAGAGCATACCACTGTGATTCTGCTCTCCACCTGGAGACCGGAACCTTTCCTCCACCTGTGCCACAGTACTGATCAGGGGACCCCGCACCTTCCAGCATTTGTAAAGTAGTGGCATCCCTAGGGCATTCTCAGGGATACTATATGCACAAGTTTGGTTCTCAGGATATCTGCAAGTGGCTATAATAAAGCTGGTGCTATCTAGCAGTCCCATGAGTTTTAGTTATACAGTCACTGACTATGGTATAGTTGCGGCATTACAAAGGTCTTTAGGGATCCCAGAGGAAAATGTAATATCAAGATAAAAACCTTTTCTCATAAGTGGCTAATCTATTTACCATAAATGATGAGGAATCAGGTAATTTTGCTTTGAGACCCCTATCCACAGGTCAGCAACTGGCCATCTCCATTACCTGTTTATTTCACCCATTCTCCAAAGAGCTCAGTTCTTCAACAACTCCATGCATTGTACCCTCGAAGCAATTTACCCAATGCACCAGCAGTCCACCCAATGCACTGCTCTGAGCCCTTCGGGGATAGAGCGGTCTATTAAATCGAATAAATAAATTAAATAAATAAAAATACTCTGTCGAAGCTGCTGGAGATGGTGGCAGGCTGAGTCATGGAGTTTCCTAAGCTACTGGTGGTGTGGGAGACTTCAATGCTCATGCAGATGACACCACCTCCAGACCTAGGGCGATTTCCCACTGGCAATTAATCCTGGGATAGTCACCCAAAATATCCAGGTTTCCTTGCGATCTCCCCAGTGCCGAACCACGGAACACAGATCAATCCTGTCTCTGTCGCTCCCCCTCTCCCTTATCCCATGTTTCCCCAGTACCTGGTTGCTTGTGCAACTTTTTGGCAAAACACATTACCAATCCACATCGGTGAGGAGGTTCGGGGGCCTGATGTAGTTCAATTTCCTGCCGTTCACAATGACACAAATGCTGCCAGCCAATCAGAGCGTGGCGGCCCATGCACGATTCGCGTGCAGTTATTTCTTTTTGGTTTTGTTTCATTTGGCTTTGTTTTACTTGGCTTCTTCTGTTTCAGTCTAACTTTTAACCTCTCTGACAAGAGAACAAGAGCAAGGGAATGCTCGGTATAACGTATAAACGTTTAAACTCAGAGGGGAGTGCCTTGCTCATGGTCTCACATCTTCACCGGCTTACGTGATGAAGTGAAGAAAAGTTCTCACCCCAACACAGCACAACAGCCAATCAGGAGAGACCCGCCAAGATCTGCCAAGTCGATCGCACGGCAGTGAGGATTGCTGCATTTCTGGAATCCAGTGCAGGCCTACAAGTCTTCCCTGGAAAAATGGTGCAGTGAGGATGTTGAATCCACAATGAAAAGTTGTGGCTCATTTTGAAATTTGGATTAATCTACTTTTAATTTTCAGTGAGAAATCACCCCCTGTGTCATCCATGGCAGCACTGGGACTCTCCCGGTTTGTTTCAGGTTCCATGCATAATGCAGTCCACACACTGGGTTTAATTTTTGATGTGGGGTTGAGTGCCCCTGTCGCTGGGCACTGCCCAGCAGGTCATGTGGGGAGGGGTGCAAAATCCCCCCCCCCCATACACTGAAGCCTGCTGCGGGCCTGCCAGGCACTCCTCAACTTGAGGGGCATTTTGGCGGGCTCGCAGCAGGCTGCCGGCCTCCGATAGAGGTGGAGGGGCAGCAGCTTGCTGCAGGCCCACCAAAGAGCCCCTCGAGAGGCACCCAGTGGGCCTGCTGCAGGCTGCCATCCCCCTCCTACCTCTATCAAAGGCCGACCTCCAATATAGGTGGGTAGTCCGGCAGAAGCTGCCAGGCTGGGGGCCACCTCCATCAAGCACGGAATGCACATGAGGGGCCAGGCATGGGGGTGCAGGGCCAGGTGGTTTGGGGGCAGGGGGCGCCTGGACCAAATATTGCTCCCAGGCACCATCCCCCCGCAATATACCTCTGTGTTTAACTGCTAAAATTCAAGTGCTATGGTCAAACCACTGTGCCTTGAAGGCCCATCTAAGTATGTTGCTCCCACCTCATATGGGTGACAAGCTAATTTATGCTAGCCTGTGAAGACTCCTGAATCCAATGGGATTCTAGAATGCTTTGTGGGACCTGATCCCTTCCAGTGACTTATTGGATGAACTGATAGAGGACCGGGATGTCCAGCTTTCCAAAGCCATTGATGAAATCATATTACGGCACCATTTGCATTACGTTCCCAAATTGGCCCCATAGTAGACCAAGGGGCTAATGAGGGAAAATTGGGAACTAAGATGACTAAAGCTAATGTGGTGGGAAACACATGATGAAGCAGTAAGAACATATTATGGGACATTTATGAAAGCCTATGAGATGGCAGTAAAAGCGACAAAAGGGGAATATTTTGCAGCCAATATTGCATCCACAAGCATGCATCCAGCCCAATTATTTAGGATAATGCAACAGTTGATGACCTTATCAGTGAGGTCCCAAAGCAATAATGATTCAGCTCTTAACTGTGACTATTTTGTGAGGTTTTTTTGCGGATAAGATCTTATCACTCCCCCAGGGCATTTCCATTTCTATTCTGGTCCCATGTTGGACCCTTTCAGCCAGCTCTTCTGGGATGATGTGGACAGAATCCTTAGCATTGTGAAGCTTACCACACTCCTCTTGGACCCATGTTCATCTTGGTTGGTAAAAGCCAGCAGGGATGTGATGTGGGTCTCCTTGGAGAATATTATCAATCTGTCCTTATGTTCAGGGATTTTCCCAAGGGGTTCAACAAGACTATGGTGAAACCATTCTTTAAAAAGTGATCTTTGAATCCTCTTGAGCCATCCAATTGCCACCCAGTGTCAAATCTTCCTTTCCTGAGCAAGGTAATTGAGAGAGCGGTTACTGAACAGCTCCAGGTCTTTCTGGATGATACATCAGCCCTGGATCCTTTCCAATCTGGCTTCTGCACTGGCCATAAGGTGGACTGCCCACATGGGTGACCTCCAGAGACATCTAGATAGATTGAGGTGTGTTGATGCTGTTGTCATCATTAAATCTGATGGTGATGTTCAACTTGGTCAATTATAACATCTTGACCAACTACCTTGCCCTCATTGGCGTTTGCAGATCATCCTCACAGTGGCTGCACCCATTCCTCCATGTTCAGGGGCAAAGGGTAGCAATTGGTGAAAGAACTTCCGCCTTCCATGAGTTGCTGTAAGGGGGTCCTACAAGGGATGATTCTCTCACAAATATTATTTAACATCCATATGTTCTCTCTTGCTGGGTTGATCCAGAGGTTTGGACAGAGTTGCCATCAATTTGCAGATGACACCCAGTTGTATCTGCTGATGGATGGTCTTCCAGATACTACTCCTGATGTTCTGGCCAACTGTTTGGGAGCAATGGTGGAGCAGATGAAAGAGAGCCATCTGAAAGTAAATCCAGTGAAGACGGAGGTCATGTGACTGGGTCAGGGAGGAAGAGGTGGAGAATGCCAACTGCAGCTCCTTACAGCATGCAACTAAATGTGGCATCAGCTGTAAAGAGCCTAGGCATACTCCTTGATGCCTCTCTTATGATGGAGGGACAAGTAGCACATGCAATCTGTGTGGCATTTTTTTCATCTGCACCAGGCAAAGCAGCTGTCCCCTGACCTATCTCAAGCTGATCAAGTGGTCCATGCAACAGTCATCTGCAAATTAGACTATTGCAATTTGCTCTATGCAGGGCTATCCTTGGGGTTGCTCCAGAAATTGATCCAGAAAGCAGCAGCAAGGATCCTAACGGGGACCTTGTGGTGGGAGCATATTTAACCAGAGCTCTGCCAACTGCACTGGCTCTGGGTGGAGTTAAAGGATTTGCTGTTCGCCTTTAAAGCCCTAAATGTTCTGGGACCAGAATACCTGTGGGACTGTATCTGCTGGTATGTTCCCCAAAGATCTTTACATTCAGGGACTGGAAATTTGCTGGAGGTCCCTGACCCTAAAAAGATCTGGCTAGCCTCAACCACAGCCAGGGGCTTTTTGGCCTTGGCTCCAACCTGGTGGAACACTCTGTCAAATGAAACCAGGGCCCTGCGGGATACAGTACAGTTTCACAGGAGTTGCAAGGCAGAGCGGTTCGACCAGGCGTATGGTTGAGGCAGCTATGGTTATTCCTTTTCACCTCCCTTCCTTTCCCTTGTTTTCCTTCCCTTTCCTTCCCCACACCCAGTTATTCCTTTCCTTTTTTTCCCTTTTTCCTCTTCCCATTGTTTCATTCAGTCTACTCCCTCAGTGATGTTGGAGATATTTTGCCATCTGTGGAGATATGGAAACTAAAACTGAAATTGAAATGGGTTTTTTAATTGATTTTAAATAACTGAGATTTTAATATTATGCTCTATTATGGGAATGCAACTACTATGTGATTATATTATAGATGGATTGTTAGGGAATGTATCATTATGTTATCTTATAGATGCTATGCTGTTCTGGTTTTTGATATTCCATATTATGAATGTTATTATGTTGTGTTATTATGTAATGATGTCTGAACCTATTAATTGATATTGTGTAATGATGGTTGTTAAATTGATGTGTAATTGATAACATGATATTGGATACTGTTAAGAGTTACTGAGATTGTATATTATTGTTGTTGCTATGACAAGTTTATTGCTGTGTATACTGTTTTGATGCATTGTAATTGCTATGTATTATTGTTATGTATTATTGCTTGATGTTGTTCATGCTCCCTGAGCCCTAAACCTATACAAATTAAAATTCCAATCCAGTCCAATATGTTGAAATGAAATTGTTTGTGAGTATTGGGAGCTGCCCCAAGCCCTTACAGGGAAGGGAAGCATACAAAACTAGATAAATAGATCAGACTGAGAGTTACTAGTCCAAAGGTTCAATTACTTAAGCACTGGTTATTTAAAATAGTAATCATGTCTTTGTTTTCTGTTCTTGAAATTATGCTCTTATATGTTCCATAAATCATCGTACTTTTGGATAGTTGTCTCTTTGAAGATAAGTCTGTGGTGATTAGAATTCTGTGAAAAAGATTATTTCCAGTTTATGTATGTTGGGAACATCTACTTTGCCTTTAAGAAATCCATAAAGAATCTCTGAAAGAACTAGAAGATTGTATTCAGAGAGAGAATCCTTATACCAAATAGCACTCCTTTCCCAGAACTTGGAATCCTGAAGCTCAACATTCCATTGCTGGCTGACAAATACTGTGTAACTTTGTGGTAGAGATGTCATTTTAACTGTTTGGGAGGCTAACTGTTTCACTGCTGATCACTTTAGCATTAAAGCTGCCCTTACTTCCAGGAGGGATGTAGAAATAGCATAAAAATCTGTCTTTCAAATAGCAGATGTAATGGTCCCTTGCAGCAAAACAAGGTGATCCGCCTGCATGGCTCAGCTTTCTGCATGCTTGGGTATGCATAAAACATTTAGAAGAAGTGGAGGGGGTCACAAAATGGTCAAATGAGCATCCTCACTGACATCTAGCTGCTACAGAATGTTTGGGGGCAACAGTTAAGGAAGAGGAGAAAAACAGGAGGGAGAACAAACTGATTTACTCACATGTTTTTACTGCTGCAGAAGGAGGGAATTAGATTGGAAAATGTACACCATGCAGCTCACATCCAGTTGCCACTCACCAGCCAGTCTAGGATACTCAAAGTTTAGCGGTCCTAACAATATCAGATGGCTTTGCTCTGTTTCTCTAGTGTTTTGCAGGCAGAATGTGTGAGATGAAATGAGAACTGAGGTGTAGTTCTGGCTGCCATGTCTCTCTTTCATTTCTCTCAGCAGCAGCTATCTCTTTACAGCGAGGATATTGTAGGGGATCGCTGTCTTTCCCTGAACCCAAAATTTCTCTGTAGAAAACTTTTCACAGAGTAAAGCTTACTAATTCATATCTCTCCAGTGATATATAGTGCTCTAATAAAAATGAAGATGTAATATTTTCAAATAGTTCTGAGTTTGTGAGACAGCAGAAACAATATGAATTAGTATCGTTTCAAAAACTGTCCTGGCAAACTCTATGGACCCCCATATGTGCATAACTGTTAAAAAGCAGAAGTTGAATTTTTTTGTGGATAGAAATACAAAATATCTTTATTTTGATTTTTTGGTTTTTTCCCCAATTCCTGTAATTTTTTCATTAATTCTATTTTCATTGGCCCTTGGCTAAAGTGCCTAATGGATAAGGTGGCCCTGGTGTTGTTCGGTGTGTTCAAGGCTATCACTGGGACATCAATTTTTTTCTCAAGGTTCTTTTCAGTGCATTTTTTAACTCCTTGTTTCTCATGCTATAGATCAGGGGGTTCAATACAGGAGTAATAAAAGTGTAGACCACAGAAACCACCCGACCTTCCTCTGGTGAATAGCTAGAGCTGGGGCGTAAGTATATTAAACTGCCACAGCTGTATTGTAAAAGGACAACCATTAAGTGGGAAGAGCAAGTAGAAAAGGCTCGTTTCCGGCCTGCAGTAGAGCGGATGTGCAAGATGGCCATTGCGATGAAGGCATAGGATATGCAGATTAAGAGGAAAGGGATGGTCAGTATTACAGCACTAATAATGAAGAGGGTAACCTGATGAGCATGAGTATCACTACATGCTAGCTTCAAGACAGCAGGAAAATCACAGAAAAAATGATTGATCTCATTGTTGCCACAGAATGGAAGTTGCAATATCAAGACAGAGAGCTGAATACCAAATAAGACGCTCATTGTCAGTGTTCCAGCTACAAGACTCACACAAACTGACCAGTTCATAATGACAGTGTAGCGCAGTGGGTAACAGATTGCCACATATCGGTCATATGCCATAACAGACAACAGGATACAGTCAGCACCTCCCAAAAAGATAAAGAAGAACATCTGTGTGCCACATCCAGCCAAAGAGATGGAGGCTTTTCTCACAGATGCCAGGTTGACCAGCGTGAGTGGTGCAATGACAAAAGAGTAAGCAATCTCCAGAACTGCTAAATTAGCTAAGAAGAAATACATGGGAGTATGGAGGGACCGTTCAGTATGGACAATGAACACAACCGTAGAGTTCCCAAGGAGGCTGAGCAGAAACAAAACCAGGAAAGTCCAGAAAATCAGCAGCTGCATCTCTGGCAGAGTTGAGAAAGGATGGAAGTGAAACTGTGCCATTCCAGTTTGGTTTCCATGCTCCAATGCCATGTAAACTGGAACATATGATCTGGCACAGGATAAAAAGAGAGAGAAAAGACCAATTATACAGCCAATGCTACTCTCAAGATGTTCACTTTCCGGACCAGCCAGCCAGGGTGAGTTGCTGCTGCAGAATCTTCTTGCAGATGAATCTTCTTGCTCTCCTAAGATGGTGTTTCTCTTTCTAATGAATATGAAATTGCACAGCACAGCCATAACATAGACATTTCAGTTCAGGCTTCTCAGATGAAGCACAAATGTCAGTTAATCATTTCTACATGGGTTGCTTGTGCTAAATCTTTCCTGGACCACTCTGTCATCATTTTCTGGTACCAGTTTAAGTTTTTTAACAGTACTAATTCCTTTTTTGAACCCTATTTTCTTCCTACAGCTTTCTCCAGTTCACCTTTTTGACTCCAGATTTGCTTGGAAGAAAATCTCCCTTAAAATCAGTGCATCTTACTTCTACAAAAATTGTTTGCATCGGTTTGTAAAATGAGTCACTTCTGTATTCTGAACAGTATCTAGTTCCCTGTTCATATGAAATAAATGTTAAATAGTTGTTACATAAGCACAGTACAATGAAGTTATTTGTCAACTAAGGATTGGAAACAATGTATTTTCTTTCTTTTTCATTTTTATTAAATTTTAAAATCCAAACATTAAAGACACAGCATTCCTACAGTAGACTTATGTTTATAAAACTTGCATCTATCCTATACACACACACACACACACACACACACACACACACACACACACACACACACACACACACACACGCCAATCTGATATACTTTTAATGTAAACATTCTCATTTGCTTATAAAAATGCTCACCAGTTATGAACATTAATACTTACTCCATTATTTTTATTTATACCATCAAAGAAGGGTTGCCAATATTTATGAAAGGAAGGTTTTGTCACCTTTCATCATCCTATCCATAGATAATTTCAAGCAATTCCATTGCATTGTTTTCAAGGGGATTTCATTGAGACTAATTTTATTGGATTAATTAACACTGTTGTTAAGTCATTGTTAGAATAGCAAAATGGAAATGGATAGAACTTACCATACATTCACTATATACTTAATAGTTTGAAGGGAAGCAGAGCCCGTTTGCTTTTCCTTATAATGACATACAGATAATTTTCCATAATTTCACTGTTGTTCCTCTCTGAAGCTGGAAGCAATGAAAGTAATACAACAACAGCATGAACATAGACATGTTATTGCAGAACATCTAAACCAATGCCTGCTAAATGCAGGATCAGCCCAGAGCATCTCTGACAAGTGTTCATCCAGCTGCTGCTTGAAGACAGCCTTCTACGAGTATAGTCTATGAATATATAATATATATTCTACAAATCAGGTAACAAAAATTAATTAAATGTATGTTCATACCTCTCATTATACAAAGATTTAGTCCTAAGATGGGCACCTGAGAATTTACATAGAAATATAAAATTGCTTTTCCTGTTCAGCATCCCTATTTAATATCACCTCCTACCAAACCATCATTAACCCACGCATTCATCCTGAAAATTTTTCAAGTTTGTCAACTTCATTCTCAATTATAGCATTTTCACTGACAATGGCCAATACCTTGTCAAGGCTCTTATACCAACATCAAAATTCTGATTCATGTTCAGAGATCTACCACACAACTAACATTATTTGTTAGGGCCAGTTGTAGAGTATTTTTACTTAAATAAAGCTGAGGTAATCCTTCTTTTGCTTGTCGAGTCTCAGCCAACTTATGGTATAAGGTTTTCAAGGTGAGACATTCAGAGGTGGTTTGCCACTGCCTGCTTCTGCATCATGGATTCCTTGGAGGTCTCCCATCTAAATACTTGCCAGTGTCAAGGCTGAGAGTGTGTGACTGGTCCAAGGTCACCCAGCAAGTTTCCATGGCAGAGGGGATTTGAACCTGGGTTTCCCTAGTCAGACACCTTAACCACTACACCATGTTGACTGTCTAAATCCTTCTTAGCAGTTGTCAAAAATAATGTCAGCAATCTTGTTGCCTCAGCTCTTAAAAGCTCTGGCTCTGAAGTATTTACATATCTTGCAAGGTCCTTAGGGGGTGAGCTAATCTCAATGCCTCAGCTAGAAAGGTATCAAAAATTTAGTTGCTCATACACATTGAGCATGCATAGAAGAAAGACTCCCCAAGGCCATCATCATAACTGGACAGATATTCAATAAGTATGTCTTCTTCTGGCACAGAAATGTAGCAACAGGAAAAATAAGGTATAATTTTAGAAATGAAGGGGAATTTATTAGTTAAGTCTTGGTAGCTATTAAGTTGTCCTCAGGTTTATATTTTTAAAATTACCTTCTATCATATATATTTTCAGATCCACCCAGGCTGGTCAAATAGTTGTTTCTTCTATATTTGTGATCATTAGGTCAGATCCTACACTCCCCCTTTCCATTCCAAAAGTAGAAAAATCATTCATTCATTCATTTTATATGTACTCCATCTTTCTCCTCTGAAGGGAAACCAAAGTAGTTTACATTGTTCTCGTCGCTTTCATTTTATCGTCACAACATCCCTGTTGGTTAGGTTAGGCTGAGTATGACTGGCCCAAGGTCACATAGCAAGCCTCCATGGCATGAGTAGGGATTCAAAACGAGGCCCCCTAGTTACTAGTCTGCCATTCTTAACCTCTACACTGCACTAGCTCCTGCAGCGGGAATATGAGCTAGCAATGTTGTACAAATCATACTCATGGACTATGCCACATCCATTCATGGAATGCACCTATAAGAGAGCAATGACAGAAATGTGGTCTCTTTTTGGTTGTCTGCTCATGTAACACGTGACAAAGAGTGTCTAAGATGTTCCTGCAACAAGACTCACACACACACTCCAGTTCATTATGCTAGTGTAACATAGTGGGTGGCAAATTGCCACGTATCAGTCATAGGCCATGATGGCCAGCAGGAAGCAGTCAGCACCTCCCAGAAATATAAAGAAGAACATGTGAGTACCACATCCAGCCAATGATATGGAGACCTTTCTTGCAAGGTTAGCCAGAGTTAGTGGGGCAATGACACAGGAATGGGTAGTCTCCAAAACTGCCAGGCTTGTAAAGAAAAAATACTTTTGGGGAATGAATTGAGTGTGCAATGAAAACAATGATCACAACAGCAGCATTTCCAGAGATGCTGAGCAGGTACAGAATCAGAAAAGTCCAGAAAATCAGCGACCTCATCTCTGGGAGAAATGTGAAGGGATGGAAGTGGAAACTTCCATGTAAACAGGCATGTCAAGCATGTTGCAGAATAAAAGAAGAGGGCCCATTAAAGAAGTAATTGGGGAAATTAAATGCCCCCAGACCACCCTCAGCCACTTCAGTGTGTTTTCCTGTGCTAGTGGGCCTTGGTAATGGTGGCCATTTCCATGGTCAGGTGCCACAGAGTCACATGGCACCCAGCTGCCTGGATATTTGACCCCTCCAACTGTGCATTTGCCACTTGTGCCAGCAGGTGGGCACCCATGTCAGGCAGTGGCGTAACTAGGCAAACTGGACCCCTGAGCAAAACCTGAGTTTGATGCCCCCCAGGCACGTGCCCGGTGCAACGTGCACCCCCTCGCCCTCTTGTAGCTACATCCAGTAGCGTATCTAGGCAAACTGGAGTTTGGCGCCACCCCCATGGGCAGCCGCCCTCCCCCACTGTGACCAAGCAATGATTTTTTACACCAGGTCATTTCAAAGTCACCATCACATTATAGAACATGCCCCAACTGACAAATCTGAACACAGCGACAGGCCATGCCACACAGCAGAAATATTTTTTTAAAAAAACATTTTCAAAATGCTTTCAAAATGTTTTATAACTGCTATGAAAACATTTTATGGTGTTATATATAGGAGCAGCAGTGGTGTAGTAGTTAAGAGCAGGTGCATTCTAATTTGGAGGAACCGGGTTTGATTCCCCGCTCTACTGCTTGAGCTGTGAAGGCTTATCTGGGGAATTCAGATTAGCCTGTGCACTCCCACACACGCCAGGTGGGTGACCTTGGGCAAGTCACAGCTTTTCGGAGCTCTCTCAGCCCCACCCACCTCACAGGGTGTTTGTTGTGAGGGGGGAAGGGAAAGGAGATTGTAAGCCCCTTTGAGCCTTCTACAGGAGAGAAAGGGGGGGATATAAATCCCAACTCCTCCTCCTCTAGCATCACTTTCAATGTTTAAACTGGGGGCCTCCCTTTAAATTCATGCCAAAGGGGAGGATTTAAAAGGAGAATCTGGGGAATTTGGGGGGGTGCCTGCTGTCAGGGGTGCAATTGTTATGCTAGCAGCACCAAACTTTCAGGGTATCTTTAGGAGACTCTACTAATGATACCACCCATGCTTGGGTAAGTTTGGTTCAGGGGGTCCAACATTATGGACCCTCAAAGGTGTAGCCCCCATCTTCTGTTAGTTCCTATTGGAAACAATGGGTGATGAGGCACCCCCTTTGGGAGTCCGTAGTTTTGGACCCCCTGGACCAAACTTCACAAAACCTGGGTGATATCAGTAAGAGACTCTCCTGATGATACCACCCAGGCTTGGGTAAGTTAGGTTCAGGGGGTCCAAAGTTATCGACCCTCAAAGGTGTAGCCCCATCTCCTATTAGCTTCCATTGGAAACAATGGGGGATGGGGCACCCACTTTGGGAGTCCATAACTTTGGACTCCCTGAACCAAACCTCACCAAACCTGGGTGATAGCATCTGGAGAATCTCCCAAAACATCTGTGAAATTGTGGTGCTGCTAGCCTAAAAACTGCACCCTCTGCAGGTCAAAAACAGAAAAACACTGAAAATACAAAAAATCTCACAAATGAACTTGCAGTTTTTCGCACCCCCCACAAGGGAGTGCCCTGGGCAACTGCCCACTTTGCCCCATGGGAGGAACGCCTCTGATGTCAGGGTGAACCCACACCAATTCCAGAGAAACATTGCCACTTTGGAAGTCGAAATCTATGTCATTATACCTGATTGAAGTCCCTCCCCTCCCAAATCTCGTCCTTAGGTTTCAGTCCCCAAATCTCCAGGTATTTCCCAGTCCAGAACAGGAAACCCTGCATCACTCTCCCTTCCCTATGGCTGCTATTTGAGAACAAATTATACATGAAGAGTTCCAGTTGCAGATCTCTACAGTCATAAGAACATAAGAACATAAGAACAAGCCAGCTGGATCAGACCAGAGTCCATCTAGTCCAGCTCTCTGCTACTTGCAGTGGCCCACCAGGTGCCTTTGGGAGCTCATGTGCAGGATGTGAAAGTAATGGCCTTCTGCGGCTGTTGCTCCCGAGCACCTGGACTGTTAAGGCATTTGCAAGATTAGTAGCCATAAATCGACTTCTCCTCCATAAATCTATCCAAACCCCTTTTAATGCTATCCAGGTTAGTAGCCATCACCACCTCCTGTGGCAGCTTATTCCAAACACCAATCACACGTTGCGTGAAGAAGTGTTTCCTTTTATTAGTCCTAATTCTTCCCCCCAGCATTTTCAATGTATGCCCCCTGGTTCTAGTATTGTGAGAAAGAGAGAAAAATTTCTCTCTGTCAACATTTTCTATCCCATGCATAATTTTACAGACTTCAATCATATCCCCCCCTCAGCCGTCTCCTCTCTAAACTAAAGAGTCCCAAATGCTGCAGCCTCTCCTCATAAGGAAGGTGCTCCAGTCCCTCAATCATCCTCATTGCCCTTCTCTGCACTTTTTCTATCTCTTCGATATCCTTTTTGAGATGTGGTGACCAGAACTGAACACAGTACTCCAAGTGCGGTCGCACCACTGCTTTATATATGGGCATGACAATCTTTGCAGTTTTATTCTCAATTCCTTCCCTAATTATCCCCAGCATAGAGTTTGCCTTTTTCACAGCTGCCATGCATTGAGTTGACATTCCCATGGAACTATCAACCAAGATGCCCAAATCCCTTTCCTGGTCTGCGACTGATAGCACTGACCCTTGTAGCGTGTATGTGAAGTTTGGATTTTTTTGCCCCTATGTGCATCACTTTACATTTTGCTGCATTGAACTGCATTTGCCATTTCTTAGCCCACTCACCTAATTTATCAAGGTCCGCTTGGAGCATTTCGCAATCCTTTGCGGTTCTCACCACCCTACATAATTTGGTATCATCTGCATAATGTGTA
This sequence comes from Sphaerodactylus townsendi, assembly GCF_021028975.2. Classification (NCBI taxonomy): domain Eukaryota; kingdom Metazoa; phylum Chordata; class Lepidosauria; order Squamata; family Sphaerodactylidae; genus Sphaerodactylus; species Sphaerodactylus townsendi. The sequence goes on along the minus strand of NC_059426.1, from coordinate 71,554,873 downwards.
GTTTGGCCCTGTATTCTAGTACTAGTTGAACCAAATGAGATGAGTAGTGGGAGTTCTGTGTATGGAGCTCCCTGAGGCTTTTCCTTTGGGGTTGCCATAAGTTGGAAGCAACTTGATGGCACTTCACACACATAATTAACCCAGGAAAAAGCGCAGCACACCGGCTGGCTGGTAGTGAAAACATCAACAGTAATAATTAATTGAATAGTCTACTATTGTTTCAAAAACTCAAATGTATCTTATTGACATAAGTTCTTAAACTTTTGGTATAATTTTACATAGTAATGTACAATGCATCACAAATCCTAAATGTAAAGAGGTATAGTTCATAAGAAGTTAGATTCCTTATTCAGGGCTTTGTATCAAAAACAAAAGCAAAAGAAAGCAAACCGCAAAAGTCCATAACAAAATGCGGTGCCAGCAAAATCTTGCCAAAGAGTTCGAGTGCTGCTCAGCTGCTGCGAGATTCAAGCTTCACTGTTTACAAGCTGCTCCGCTGTGGCAATGCAAGCCTCAATTAATGATGATATGAATAGTTCAATAGTTCAATTCAAACGCAATCGCGTATTTGCGTTTTCAATCATCCATCTTCTTCAGGAACATGCTAGTTTATTATAAATTAATTAAGCCAACCGGCTGTAATCTAAAAATAATAACATATCATATAACATTATTCTTAATAATGACACTTTTCATAATTACACATTACATGGCATCAACAATATATATACATATGCTTTGCTCTATGAACTTACATTAGACAAGATGTCTTAGACCTCAGCCTTTAGCTATCCATGTGTTGTCTGTGTGCAACTGCCTAGTGACAGTAATTATATGTTCTTTCTAATCAATCACAGGTGTGAAGTGCTCTGCTTACATTCAGTTAAGGTGACAGGAAAAATCAAGATCTTTATTTAAGCCAAATATGTTGCTTTGGAATTTGAAAATGAATTTATTTTCTTCCTGTAAAATAAATTTGTTTAAATCAACAAATGGGATTTGTTTGTATTTTTTAAGAACCAGAAATCTCATATCATTTTCTGTGTGTCCATGTTCCCTGAAATGTGTTACCAAGGGGGCTTCTTCTCTGTTATGTTTGATATTTGATTTATGCTCAGAGATCCTCAATTTGATAGCACGTGTCGTTTTACCAATGTACACCATATTACATGGGCATCTAATAAGGTAGACACAGTTAGTAGTGTTACAATTAGTGAATTCTTTTAATGTCCACTTAAAACCTGAATAGGAGTCTATTATCAAGTTGGTATTCAGGGAAAGAGGACAGACAGAGCATCTGCCACAATTGAAGTGATCAGACACTATTGGTGGCGTTATCATTTTAGTTCTTATGTCAGCTCTAACCAATGTGTCTCTATTATACAAACAGTTAATTAGTTTCACGCCGCACACCTGTTTGTGTTCATTTTGTAACTTCACACACATACACACACACACAAAATCATTAACCATGTCTGAGGCACTCTGTTCATTTCAAACCATGCTACTTTCCCCCTGCCCTTTAAAAAAAACATTCTAAGTTGTGCATTGTTGCAATTGATCAATATAGCAATTCAAAGCTATAATGGCAGCATTCAAATGCTTACAGCTGTCAAAAACAAGAGGTGAAAAGTAGCTCACTGGGTGGTGGATGCTCCGTGCTTGCAGTGACTGGTTTTATAGTAGTTGCTAAGCAAATATTCATGTAGCAAACAACCTGACTTTCAGCCATCCGTGTGGTCCATGAATTATGAGCTGGGATTGTTGCCAGACTGACCTATGGTGGGCTAAGGGAGCCCTATTTGGTCATAGTCCATGGTGGGCTAAGGGCTAAGGGAGCCCTATTTGGGGAACAGTGGTGTCTCTGCCCATCTCAGACAACCTTTGGGGTGCCCAGCAATTCAGTGCCAAAATGGTGAGCCCATTCTTTGCATTGACTAAGTATACCCAAAAGGAAAAAGAACTATGTCTGCACTTGTCCCCCTCAAAATCAGCCTTGCATAATGCCTCTTTCACACCCTTCCTGACAGGATTAAGTGAACACAATGCCCCTGATCTGGAAAACATTTCATCTCCAGTCCTGGACTATACACCCCTGTGAAGACAATGGTTGTGTTAATGTTCTTGCCTGCCCAGTGTTAACCCAATCTAGTATTTCTTCTTCTAACTAATACCTTTAACAACCACCTCATTTGCATTGTCATTGTTCTACAACTGTAATTTCATCATCTAACTTCCCCCTTGGAGGCACTCCCAAGTTGGAACATCAAGCGATGCCTCAATCCATTAGATCAACGATTCAACAATTAAGGTTGATGTCTGTCTCTTGTCTTTCCTCAAAAAGGAAGGACTTCTCTTCGTCCTGGGAAATCAATGGTCACTCTCCATAACCCTGAGGGTCCCTTGTTCCCTATAAGAAGCTTCCTTGCCCAGTAGTCAGTGTTTGATATCTCTGGACACCTCTCTGTCTATGATATTGCTCCACAACATGTTGTTCTTCCAGAGGTAAGAGCACGTCACTCAGTTCTGTTCATCAGACCATTCTGCTCCAAGATCAGGTGACTATAACTCTTACTCCCCAATTCCCTCACCTATTCCAGATCAACTGTGTGTGTTCTGCTGCTTTGGTTATTGTGTGCTTCTGTACTTTAACTACCCCTTAATAAATATTGTTAAACTGCTCTCGCTAATTCCTCACTCCCACCACTTCGGGTAACAGGGTTGGTCAGTAAGTGACTTGTTACTAAGAGAATCTCAGATATATGTCTCAGGGAGGCAAAAAATTTCTTTGTGGGTTGAAGTCTGGCAAGTGTGCAGTATTGTGTGTTGATTGCAGTAAGGTAGCATTGTTCATATGGATTCATCTGTGCAAAAGATGAATCATTCAAGAGGGGGTAGCATGGAGAGAGCAGGAAACGTTCATCTTCCTTTCAGTTTCGGAGGAGGTGAGAATCCAGAAAATGCTGCAATCATCTCATAGGAATTCTGATTGTTTTCTGACCATGAAATGTCCTGGCACATTCGTAGATGGTTATCCCTGGAATGGTGCCCAAAACCCAGAATTTTGCAGCTTGAATACAAGCATGTAATTGCACATAATTCCATGTCATGGGAGCTACACAGTTTTTGAAGGGACATGCTAGTGTGATGTCAAAGAGGTTGCCCAAAGAGATATCATGTCTAGTGTCCAGAGGCGTAGCTCCAAGGGGATGGGGTGCGCGTGATGCACCGGATGCGCGCCCTGCAGGGGTGTGGTGAGGGCGGCACGGGGTGGGCGGTACGGGGCGCTACGGGGTCGTGGTAGGGGCGGAGGACACACTAGTACACTGGACACTTTCCTCCTAGCTCTGTCCCTGATAGTGTCACCTGGTCCCACAGGTTGACATGAGGAAGTGGGAGGGGAATGAAGCCTTTTGATCTTCATGTGCTGTGTGCATGTTCTTTTACTGCCTGTCTTACTGAAGGATTTAGTGAAAAGGATGAGGAGTAAATGGTGGATTGGAAAGGAAGTCCATCTCTGCTTCCTACTTCTAAATTTCATGTCCATTACTTGTCTTAAAGAGGAGTTCATTGTGCCTATTGTAATTTGCAAGATCTTGCACAATGTGCGTTTCTTCTTTACAGGGTGGTTGTTTGGTATTTAAAATGAAACTCTCAGGATCATAACCTATTTTTTTGTTCACTGCCACAAATAAATCTTAATTGTTCTGATTTACCTATGCAAATTGATGCCACTGCAAACTCTGTTTGGTGGGTGATGTGTTGGAATTAAGTACTTTATGGGATTCCAGACAAACATCATGTCAGAGGTTTATTTAGTGGCTGACCTTTGTATGGCAGTCTGGATGGAAAGGGGACAAGGAAGAGAACCTTATATTGTCTCAGATTTGAGTCCAACCCCTGATCTGGGTAGAGCCAGGCTGGACTGATCTCATCAGATCAGAGGCATAGCTACAATGGGGACATCCGGGAACAAATGTCCTGGGCGCCCACCATTGGCGGCGCAGAAAAATTTGAGCTCATTTCTAATTTTTTTGGTATTTTTAGTGTTTTTACTTTGTCGGCCAACAATTTTTAGGCTAGTGTCACCAAAATTTCAGGCTATTTTCAGGTGACACTCCTGATGATACCAGCCAAGTTTGGTGAAGTTTGGTTCAGGGGGTCCAAAGTTATGGATCTCCAAAGGGGTTGCCCCCATCCCCCTCTGTTTCCAAAGGGAGCTAATAGTAGATGGGGCTACCCTTTCGAGGGGCCATAACTTTGGACCCCCTGAACCGAACTTCACTAAACCTGGGTTGTTTCATCAGGAGAGTCTCCCGAAGATAGCCTAAAATTTTGGCACTGTTGCATAGATGACCACTAAGAAAACTCGAAGCAATGCTGAGGAAATGCTGGTGGAGGAAGTGTAAGTATTATCTTGATTATACCCACCAAATCAGTTTTGTACTACAGTACATTATTCAGTTGAAACAAAACAGATAACAAAGTGATGTGGATCATTTTGCATTAGCACCATGTACTAGACAGCTTAAATACCCAAACTCCCTATTCCCAATTTCTCTCCCTTTGAGGACAATGCACACAATGTAAACTGTATATTGATGATTTTCTAAATCACTAACATGTACATCCTTGGTACTTTGAATAAATGGTTCATTATGCTAAAGTGCTTCCTGGGAATTTTACAGACAGAATTCTTTATGATTATGTTATTTCTTATCTCCATTCATTGCCCAACATTCCACAACAAGAAGAAGCTGGACCTAACAATCAAAGCAATCAAGCTCCTGAAGAACCCCATTGCATAGCTAAGTACATTCACTGAACTCTTGCAGAAGGAGCTACACAGTGCTCCACAGCATATAGAAGTGGAACAAACAGATGCTCATGTTAATCAGCAGGACATTAATCCTGCACCCTCAGCATCAGGGAACCTCAGAACTGGAAAACAAAGGAAGAGAAATGCAGGCTGCCCAGGGGAGAGACTTTCACCCTAATTGAATCACATGTCATGTATGTTGTTTGACCTGGTAGCATGTTTCAAGTTTTTTTCAATAAGTAAACTTTTTAATGTGAAAATTATGATTTCCAGAAGTTTTTATAGTTCTTACATTTTAGAACAATGGAGGCTAATTCTATTTTGCTGAAATAAATCTCACTGGTGATAGTGCATTACAGTAATCACATGTAACACTGCTGGATTTTGCCAGTGTAACCCTGAGATATATCGCTGTAAATCTATTGAAATCAATGGGCTTTGACTGTAGGTAGTCTTCACAGGATTTTACTGTAAAGATGAAGGACCTCTGTTTGCACAGCTGAACTGCAAATTACAGCTTCAGGATTTCTTAAAAAGTCAGTCACATAAAAACACTGATTGGCAAAATAATATATTTTCATAAATAATATTAATTATTAATAACACAACACAGCATAATAATATACTTAAATTTAACTATGTACAACTATGTATAAAAGTACTGCTATCATCCCCCCACATACCTAGCCAGTGCCTCTCTGGTAGACCTGATACCATTCTTCACACCTTCAATTTTTCCCTCACATTTCAACAAATAAGAGTCAAATACTACAGCTGTTGAGGAAAAGGAATGTATGTAAATGTTTGTAGCTGGACAGTATGAACAGATTCAGAAGTTCAAAGATCACCTGAAAATGGAAGAAGGGAGTTGTTTTTAAAACATTGACTCAACCCCACTTTACAAACAACACACAAGTGGCTTTGTTCAAAAAAGTTTTTAAAATATCTGTGAGAAGCTGGGAGCCAAAATGGTTGTGTCTGAAATGGCATAAAAATCCATTAGCAATCAGCAGCTAAAATGGATTACAAGGCCGTTTGAAAGGGGCACAGGCTGCTAGGGCAAATATCAGTAGGGTAGCGGCAGCCCTCTGAACAGATACAAATATACTGGAAATGCCTTCTTGGCATGGCTCTGGGATCTTGCCACCATGCATAAAGTATCTAACCTCTGAGATTCAACCATTTTAATTCAGAGATGGAACAATACAATGCAGCTTTTGTTCTTATTGCTGGATTATCTTGGACTGGCTTTTAATTTTCTTTGCAAGTGTATGGTTGGGTGAACATCTCTTTGTGGCCCCAGACTTAGATGCTGACAGAATGTTTTCAGTCATGAGCGAGACTGGTTTGTACTAGAGCTTTGTGATGGAAATAATGTGTCTGATACAGATAAACAATAACATACACAGCAGCCTAAGCCTTTTCTAGACATATTAGGAGGTGCTAAAAGGCCATTGTATTTGCCAGGGATTTTAATGGGGAAGAAGCTAAGAGAGAGAGGCCCTTTCCGCACGGGCCAAAAACAACGGCCTGGGGGTGGTAAAAACGCCGCCCCCAGGCCGCTGTTCGCACAGGCGGCACTGCTGCAACGCAGCAGCGCCGACCTGACTGCGCTCCCCCTCCCCCAGGGCGCCGTCAGGCCGCCCTAAAAAACAACCCTTTAAAGGGTTGTTTTTGAGGGGAAAGCGCCTTCCTCCGCTGGATATGCTGGTGCGCAACAGCAACCGCCGGAAAAAATCCAGCGAGTTTCTTCTTCTTTCCCATTTCACCTCTAGGGTCGCCGTTCTGCTGGCTCTCTGTCCCTCCCTCGGGCTGTCCCTCCTGACCCCCCCTGGAGGTCGGAGGGCAGCGTGGGCGGGGCTGGAGGGAGGCTCCACAGGACAGCCGGTATACGAGCGGTAAAATGGGAAATGGAAGGGGAAGAGGCGGCTCCATGCGGAGCCGCCTGCCGCCTGCCGGCCTCTCCAGAGGCAGTCCGCATGCTTGCATGCGAACGGCCTCCGCCTCCACGCCGGCAGAATTCTTGCCGGCGTGGAGGCGCCTCGATGGCCGTGCGGAAACGGCCAGAGAGAGAGAGAGAGAGAGAGAGATTACTAAGAGGTTTATTTTATGTTCTAAATCTGAGTTTGTAAACTACCATAAACCATGGGGAAAGGTAGAATATAATATTTTAATAAATAACGATGTGGGTTTCTGGTTCATGGTTATAGCCACTGCTGACTCTATCCGTTTGGCAACAAACTTTGTTATGGAAGTGTTTGTAGGTTTGAGTTAAAATGTGTCGCCTGGAGTTCCATTGCTTCCAAGATAGTAGCAAAGCAATGAGTTCATTCAAACTCTCTGATATTAGCATTTACATCCCAGACAAAATGATGGCAGTAAATTCTACTCCAGCCATTATTTTCTTTTTAAAGACAAAAATAATGTTTAAATTAGATCAAACATGTCCCTCTCTTAAAGATACCAAAATTCCAAATAATCTTTCAGGTTGTAATCAAGACACTGAGACATTTCTCCTGCTTTCTTACTATTTTCTTTAAATTCAGACTGATGTTATTCCTCTTGGCCATTATGGATGAGGCTAAGTGAAAAGTTGTTATGAAGAGTATATATTTTTTTCTAGTAAGGTTGTTTATCTCAAGATCAAGTACCTTGGAGACTTGTTAAAACAAGTAGATCTCTTTTGAGACATACACAAATTAACAATTCTCTGGTGATTATGGATGATGCCTTTGAACTTTACAAGTTTATGCAGCAAAGAGAATTGATTCTCTAAAGAAAACATTGGCAAGTACAGGGAGCCAATTATCTCTCTAGGTCAAGTCTCTTACAGATTTATGTTCCAATTCTCATGGTACATACCCAAGCAGTAACACCCTTAGAGAACTGGGTTGTAAGTTACTAAAGTTAAAATTCACATAAATCATAGAATCATAGAGTTGGAAGAGACCACAAGGGCCATCAAGTCCAACCCCCTACCATGTATCTTGGGCCTTAATCACCTTCTATCTCAGTTCTATTTCTAAAAACAAAATAGAATAGCTCAGTGTGTTGAGCAATTGGATTGTGCCTAGAAGAACTGGATTCAAATCTTACTTTGCAGGTGTTTTAATCACAGACTAGAAGTTACACATATAGGCATCCCCAAGCATGCTTTCCCAAAACTAGCTTTTGGATCTTGAGTCTTTGTATATACAAGTATGGATTGGACTTATCTTTCTCCAAGAAAGGAAATAGGCATGTGCATTTAACTATAGTGGTTTATTATTAAAAGTGGACAAAGTAAAGGCAAGAAGGAAAGAAATTTAGCAGCTGGTTATAATACCATTTGTCAAATATAAATTAACTGACAGTGAAAAACTTTGGCAAATGCAAATCAAGCATTTCCTACCTAGTGTTTTCAGTAGTTAAGATACCCAGATTTTGGGTGGCGTAAATGCAAATGGCTCAATTGGGGGAGTCCCGGTGTCAGGGAGGGTTTTTGAGTTTCTCCCCTCCCAGTGCTACTGAGGAAGCTTACTGGAGCTAGTGCAGCATTGCTTCTGGCACACTGGCCCCACTGCACTAGCCTTCAAGATTGGCTGTTGGTCGCATTGGGAGTTTTGATGTTGGTGATGATCACAGTGTGAAAAAAGTGTAGACCTCTGCTAAATATATTTGAGAAATGGGGAGCTAAAGTTGAACGACAGATATTTCTGAGGGTATCTCTATCAACTTATTACCCCCACCACCACCACCACCACAACACTCCTAGAAGTCATGGAACCATGCAATGTCATAGGAGACAGGTGAGAAACACAATTGGGGCACCTCTTCCTTCCCAAGCCCAAATCCTAAAACATCAGAAAAAGAAAAGGGAGACTACTTTTTTCAAGGCAAGAACCTGTTGGGCTCCTAGAGGTGATAGCCAGCATGGTGTAGCCACCTCTAGAAGCCCTCGGTTCTCCTGCACACAGTGCCCAGCAGCCCTATAACACCTCTCAGTGTGTTTTCTGGTGTCCACTTCCTCCTTGGCTCTTAGAGGTAAAACCAAAGGGTCTTGAAGGCACAGGAAAAAACAAGAACCAGGGAGCTTGGGCTCACTCCCTGCCATCATTTGTCTGCAGTCTCTGTACATGGAACCATTTTTTAAGTATTTGCAGCCATGTGCCTTGGCATCCAACAGTTTTGGGACCAGATCATTAAATTATATATAATACATTAAGAAGAGTTAACCTGGATGGAAATACTTTGGCATCTCTTCCATACTTGAAATGGAGGGATGGAGAGCTCAGTTGCAGCATTTGCAAGGCATGACTTAGCTCCGTCTCCCCCCACCCCCCTCCAGTATTGATTGTAGGAGGAGTGTCCACATAGACCCTCTCCCTGCTTTCTCCCTTTAAGCTAGAGCAAGGATGGTTTTAGTGTTGGTCCCAAGAAAAGTACAGGAAGCCCAGAAGTCAAGCTCTGAATAATAATGATATCAAGTGGAAATTTGCCCAAAAGGTGGGGACCAGGACAGGAACATCTAGCCTGCCATACAAAGAAATATCCGTGGGTGGAATTCTGCATGCAGCCCAAGTTCACCCTGTGAGCCACCAATTTGCTATCCTTATTGTATACCACTTGTGTCACTCTTCAGTTTGTGGCTCTAATGGAGAGCCCTTCTGTTTCCTAATTGTTGACTAAATGATATCTTTATTTATTTATTTATTTATTATTTTTAGGGGAAAGCACTCTTCTTTTCATGACTCTGGATGAGTGCTTCCCTTAATTCCTTGTTCCTCATGCTGTATGTCAGAGGATTCAGCAAAGGAGTAACAAATTTACAGAGCACAGATTCTATTCGACCTTCTTTGGGGGAAGAGTTAGGGCATAAATATATGAATCATACTGTAACCATATTGCAACGGGACAACCATCAAATGGGATGAACATGTAGAGGATGCTTCTGCAGAGTTGATATGCAAGTTGAACATCACAATGAAAATGTATGCAGATTAGATGTAGATTAGAAGGAAGGGTATGGATAGGACTCTGAGACAAACTATGAAGAGAGCTTTCTTGTGCACATGTCACTATACTACAAGCCAACCTCACAAAAAATAGCACAGAAAAAGTAACTGTTTTCTTTACTACCACAGAATGTCAGGCATAAGCTAAAGGTGATCAACTGAAGGGACAACATAAACCCCAGCAGCAAGGATGTAGCTACAAGGCCTATACAGACCTTTTTGCTCATAATTAGCACACACTGTAGTGGATGACAAATTGCCACATATTGATCAGAAGCCATGCTGGCCAACAGTACAGCTCCTCCCAAAAGGATAAAGGCCCTTTGTGCATTCAGTACTTTCCTGAGGCTGTTTGCTCTGCAGTGGAGTTTCCCCATGTTTCTTTATTTACACATGAGGAAGTCCCCAGCTGAGGCCTCTGAGCCAGCCACCATTTATCCTGGCCCCTGCTTCTGGTTGAGAGGTTGTTTGCCATCTGTTTTTTAAACCATCCATTACTCCTGTAATAGATTGAAAGTGTCAAAAAAATTTAAAAGTAAGAAGCTTCATTGAAGATATTGGCTGAGGAATGGGCAGAACTGCTCCTGCGTGGGTGGGAGAAAGTGAAGAGGAGAAGAAAACCCGAAGTAGGCAATATTGTGGAGCAGATTGCTTTTGCTTCACTTTTCCTGCACAGGCAAGGAAAAAGGTCACACTTTACCTGTTTTCACAAACCATGGGGCATTCTCTGACGTTTTCCCCACAGCCAATATATCTTGGGATAAGGAGGTGAAACATCCCAGTTTGGCCATGATTTCTGCATGGCTTCCAGGTCTAACTCACCCATCCTGAGAGATTTCCCTTATCCCACACCTTTCAAAAAACGATAAAATTGGGGATTCTCTTTTTTTAAAAGCGCTGCTCCCGCTCCCATGCAAACACTATGGGAGACAGACTGGTTTATTTTTCCCGCCTCACCGGCTGAAGCCAATCCGAACAGCAGAAAAATGGGACAGTTTGCACATGTGCAGCAACGTCAGAGAGGAAAATGAAACTAAACTGGGGGCTATGCAAGTTCTTCCTCCCAACCTGAATGCACTGATGGGCCACCATGCAGAGGGAGAAACTGAAATAGAAACATCCTGGCATGTACAATCCCAGTTTTCCCCCAGGATATTTTGGCTGTGGGGAAAATGCCTCTGATCTGTAGTCTGGTAAGTTTGTGAAAACGTGTGCACAACCAGAAATCTGACCCAAAGAGAATGTAGGCAAGTGCATAAATGACCAAAGAACATCATCTAGGTTGCACGATCACTTAAGGAAATTGTGGCATTTTTCTGGGATAGAAGGTCTACTAGGGCCATAGGAGCAATAACAGAAAACTAACCAGAGCAGCCAGGATGGCAAAAAACCCAAACAAACTTGGGGGTATGGGGGAAGTGATTGACATGAATAAAGAGCACTGCAGTGGTATTTCCAAGAAGGTTGATTGTGTACAGGAACAGGAAGAACAGAAAAATGATCAACTGTGTCTCAGGCAGACTTGAGAAGGGATGGAAATGGAACTCAGTTTGGTTTCCATACCCATGGAACTTGCAAATGGAACCTGAAAAACAATGAACAGCAGAGAAAGTGAATTATTCATTTTGTAACCGGCTTCCTAATTGAAAGTATATGTAGAAGGTCTTTCCACAGTGAAATTTTGTGTAGCACATAAAGAAGATTCCAAGTTTTCTTTGGAGAACTATAATGTTTAATACTTCAAAGAAACTGCAACTGATGAGACATAGAACCTTGCAGTTTCCAAACATCAATTCTTCCCAACAAAATGAATGTGAGAATGATCCTGCAACAAAATTCTGCAGTTAAAATGGCTTGCCTGGTGTAATAAGTAAAGCGGCAAATGCTTGCATGAATATATTCAGGATTGCCATATCTATCATACTCTGGATCCCATTCTGTTCAGTCTAATGTTTTAAACAATTGCATGACAGGGATACAAAAGTATGTCACTACCATAATTGAACTCTGTTAGAACAGTACAAGAACACTGCAGTTTCTGTATGGTGTATGCATGCAAGGATAGGCCTGGCTCTTGCGGTACTTCATGTGATATGGAATTTCTAGAATTAATAGAATTTCTCCCTTTTTGGGAGTACTTTCAGGGGCAGGAGCAAATCTAAACATCTATTAATCATCCGTTTCTTGAAGTGAAGGAAAAAAGATGGCAACTGTAAAGAGACAGCTGTCTTAGCTCTCTGGTAATTTGTTTCCTTTTCTCTTTGGCCCCTTCCGCACACGCAAAATAATGCGTTTTCAAACCACTTTCACAACTGTTTGCAAGTGAATTTTGCCATTCCACACAGCTTCAAAGAGCACTGAAAGCAGTTTGAAAGTGCCTTATTCTGCATGTGCGGAATGAGCCTTTTCAGCACTATTGCCTACAAACCAGCATCTCTGCTGAGTATTAACTTATAGAAGGAGAAAGATAAAGTTTGGCTTAACATCTTTTGGCAAAGTGTTCAGCATTTAAGTTGTTAAATAAAACTCAGCTAATGAATGACTCAGCAAGTCTAAACAGACCACAGTTCAAAGAAGCAATAAATCAGCTGAGCTACCGAAAACCTTGTGGTCAACATCAGCTGAGTACTAATATTATTGTAAGGAAGACAGAAATTAAGAAATATAAGCAAAGAAGCAGAAGAAGTTCTAACCTCTCCCACGTCGTCCTGTTCTAAAGCCTCCAAACAGCTGCATATAGATGAGCTTGCCTGTAATAATTTAGTGAGTGAGCTCACTTCCCTATCTTCTAATAGATTTGATGTGCTGTGGTAGACAGAGGAACAAAAGACATCTTTGCTCCAGTTGCTTCACACTTTGTGGGTACAAGTGAGTACCTTGGCTACATAAAAAATGAAGGAACCTGCTTCCCATCAGATGTCACCTTTAAGAACTGACATTAAAAAATCACCAGTATTGGAAAGTCCAAGCAAGAGACCAAGGCTTTCTAGAGCAGAAATACTCAAAATAGTTGGAGACCGATGCCTTCTCACAGGTAATTCAAATAAACAAGATTCTAGATAAATTGGATGATCTACAGAAACTAATGAGAAGTGTTGTTGGAGAGGGTACAAAAGAAATCTTGAAAACTCCAACAGAACACTCTGCTCACTTACCTCCATCTCACACACCCCAAAACCACACACTGTTCATCAGCTAGTCTGAAAGTGATAACAAATAACCTGGGTAGCAACTTGCTATGGAGTAACATAAAAGTTGACCTTGAGATTACATGGTCTCCTATATGTGGGAGTGCTTTGATTGTGAGTTCCTGCATAGCAGGGGTTGGACAGGATGGCTATGTTTCTGTGATTCTAAATCATGGATAATGGTTAAACAAGAAAAAAGATTATATACCAGTGATGGCGAACCTTTTTGAGACCGAGTGCCCAAATTGCAACCCAAACCCCACTTATTTATCACAAAGTGCCAACCCGGCAATTTAACCTGAATGCTGAGGTCCTCCGCCCCACCCGCTCGAGCAGTGGCCAGCTAGCCTCCAGCAAGTCCCGTGCGCACTGCTCTGTGCCTCTCTAGCATCTCTGCCTCTGCACCTCCTCCCCCCCAGGGCAGCAGCCACCCGGAGTACAGGCACCAGGCCCGCCAGCTGAGTCCTCCCTACTCACCGCAGTGCTCGCACGTCGTGCTCAGTGGCTTAGGCCAGCCTAGATGTCTGTGTGTGGGGTGTGTGTGAAAAATCACCTCCACATGATGAACTCTGTGTGTGCGTGCCCACAGAGAGGGCTCCAAGTGCCACTTCTGGCACCCGTGCCATGGGTTCGCCATCACTGTTATATACTCTTTGAGTCCATTATTATGGCTAAATCCTTCTAATATTGTCCTGAAGCAAGCAGAGGGGCTACCTAATTCTCTTGTTAACTGGAGGATAGTTTTGCCCTTCTACCAACCCACAATGGAGTTAACTGTTTTTGAATCTGCCCTAGTAGGGTATTCAGGAGGAGGGAAGGACACCCCTATTTTTATCATTTTTTAAAATTCAACTTAATACCCCACCGTCCCCAGTCAATGCTGGGCTCAGGGCAGCTAACACATATTTTAAAACAATATTCCTAAAACTTCATATTAATAAATAATAGTTAAAACATTTTAATATATAAATTCAATATATAAGTTACAAAGTTGGCAAATTAACTGTAAATCACCCGCACATTTTAGGGAATAAAGGTGTTTGTGATCGATCATTAAACTTTTATATGGTTAATTTTAAAAGGTGCAGTTCAGCCAGAGCAGGAGCACCAAGTGTAAGTATATGTATATGTTTTATGTTTCTTCTTTCTATGTAAATAGTTGCAATTAAGATGACAATATTCCTCTGGGCTCCACTTATAATATAGAAAATGGCTTATAAATGCTTATCAATTAATGTAAATGGTTTAAATGCTTCCAATAAGAGAAAGTTTTTCACTACTTAGCCCAGCTGAAAGTAGACGAAATTTGTCTACAAGAAACCCACATTAAAAAGACTGATGAGAAATATCTGATATCAAAAAAGTTGGGAGCATTATTCCACAGTTCTGCAAAAAGAAAAAAGGGGTTGCTATATATGTTAAAGAATCATTACAACCACAAAAGGTAATTGTAGATGACGAAGGAAGATTCCTTGGGGTAGAAACTTGCATCGATGAAAAGAAAGTACTATTCATAGATGAAAAGAAAGTACATATTCATATGTTCCCAATACAAAAAACCAATTTTTAAAAAGAAAATGTTAAATGTCTTGTCACAAGACTTTTATGAAGAAGTGATCTTAATGGGATATTTTAATGGCATAGTAGATAAGAATCTAGATAAACAAGGAAAACCCCACAAAAGGGGAATACCCTACCGAAATAATTTACAAGACTGATCCAAAACCTATACTTAAAGGATATTTGGAGAGAGAAAGAAGGGAATGCTATGGAGTACACTTTTTTCTCAAGTAGACACAGAACTTTTACACATATTGGTATGATTTAGGCTTCTAAAAATATGGTAAATAAAACAGAAAAAATCAAAATTTCTGACCATAACCCCATTTTATGGCTTATACACAAAGAAAATAAAAGCAACAACAGAAAAATTAAAATTTGGCTACTACAAAAAGAAGAAATTAGAAAACAGTATGAATCAAAATTGATAGAGTTTTTTTGAAATAAATTCGGCAACAACAGATAAGCCAAATTTAATTTGGGAGATGAGTAAAGCATTTATGAGGGGGCTATTAATAGAACAAGATATCTTAAATAGGAGAAAACAAAAAGAAGAAATGCAAAACTGTAGTAATGAATTAGGGAATTTAGAGCAACAATAAAAAAACAGACAATAAGAAAATAAAATGCAAAATTACAATGGTGAGATCACAAATAGATAAAAAAATTATTGGTAGAGGTATGGAGAAAATTACAATTTTTAAAACAATTTTTTTTGAATGGGCCAATAAACCTGGAAATGGATGTCAATAAGAGACTCTAAAATATCTACGTAAGTTAAACGAACCATTTACAAATAAGGAAATAGAAAGAAGTATTTGAAAGTTGAAAAGTAACAAAGCCTGGTGCTGTGATACCAGATGGCCTTACAGATATCTATTATAAAACAATGGCTAAAATTATTATACCCAGATTGAAAAGAATTTTTAAAGAAATGTATGATGGGAGAAGTATTTCGTCTTGTTGGCAGGAAGCTTTGATTACTCTGATTCCAAAGGAAAAAGCATAAATAATGGAAATAGTAAAATTTAGACTGATTTCCCTGCTGAACCTAGACTACAACATTTTTGCAAATATTTTGGCGAATAGGATTAAAGAATTTTTGATAGAATATATGGAGAAAGATCAGTCAGGCTTCCTGCCAGGGAGACAAACAAAACATAATATTTGGACATTGATAGACATTATAGAATGTCTAGGAAAAAAGAACAAAGAAAAAGATAGCCTTGATTATTTTAGATGCAGAGAAGACCTTTGACAATGTGAGTTGGTTATTTATGAAAGCTACTCAAAAAGAGGTCGGAATTGAAGGAGAACTTCAAAGGGCTATTAAAGCAATTTATACAAAACAACAGGCATCTATTATCATAAATGGATTCAAGACAAGAACTTTCCAAATATGCAAGGGAACTAGACAGGGCTGCCACTATTGCCATTAATATTTATCTTACAACGAGAGGTTTTGAATAGAGTAATTAGAGGAGATGACCGCTGGGTTGGAGTCAAAATAGGAAAACAAAGATTTAAATACAAAGCTTACACAGATGACACAGTATTATGCATAGATGATCTGTTAACCAAAATTGAAATTGTGAAATTAAAAGCCTATGGAGAACTGTCATATTTTAGAATAAATATAAAAAAGACAAAGATTTTGGCACATAACTTGAACGAATAAGAAAGAATGCTACTATGGGAGAAATGTGGTTTTGATATAGTGAAAATGGTAAAATTCTTAGAAATAAATTTGGAAAAAAGGAATACAAATTTGTGAATAACTGTAAAACAGTATGAAACAAAATAAAGAAAGATTTAGAAAAATGGGGTAAATTAAACTTATCATTTTTAGGTAGGATAAATGTAATTAAAAGCATTGTTTTACCTAAGTTGATGTATTTATTTGAAAATTTACCAATAATCATGTCAAATAATCCTATAAATCAGTGGAGGAAAGAACTACAGAATTTTCTGTGGCAAGGGAAGAAAGTACATATAAAATATATTAAACTTATAGATGTTGAAGAACGAGGGGGTCTAGGAGTTTCACATTTACAATCATATTATGACGCTAATGCAATAGTCTGGATAAAAGAGTGGATAATGTTAAGAGACAGAAGAATACTAGATCTGGAAGGTATTGATGTACCAAGAGGATGGCATGATGGATCGACAAAAAAATATGAAATTTTTAAATAATCACATCATAAGAAAAGCTCTGAATAAAGTATGGTAAAAAATTAAGGTAAGACTTTATGCTAAAACCCCAAAATGGATCTTTAGGGCAGAAGCTTTACAGATTGGAGAATGCTATAAGGGCAGTTGGCCCAAGTATGAAAATTTAATAGTAAAAATGAAGGGAGAGATAACGCTTAAAGATATAGAATTACAGAGGCAAGGATTTATTAATCATTGGTTTAGTTATGAACAATAAGACAAGCCTTTAAAAAAGACCTACATGATTGGGGTCTACAACTGTCCACAGTAGAATTTGAAGAAAAATTATGTAAAGATGATGTGAAATAGGTGAGCAAAATGTATAAAATGCTTTTAGGATTCACGACAGAAAAGAAAGTTGTAAAATATGTTATGTTAAAATGGGCTAAAGATATAGGTTGTCAGATATATTTAGAAGAATGGGAGCAGATCTGGAAAAGGCACAATAATTTTATTTTGGCAATGAACATAAAATAAAATTTTGTAAAGATATTGTATAGATGGTACTATACTCCTGTTAGACTAGCCAAAATAGAAAAAAGAAGGAAATAGATGTTGGAAATACAATAGGAAAGACGGTATGTTTATCCATATGTGGTGGGAATGCAAGAAGATGAGGGAAATTTGGGGATAAGGTACTGAAGGAAATGGACATGATTTTTGAAACTAAAATTGAAAGAAAACCAGAAGTAGTTCTTTTGAGTCTGACGAAAAATGATGTGGTTATTAAAAAATACTAACCCTTTTTTATACTTATTAACGGTCACCAAGATCGAAATAGCAAGAATTTGGAAATCAAAAGAGTTACTAAAGATCAAGGAGTAGGAACAGAAGATAAAGAATATAACAACAATTGATAGGCTAACTTGGAGACTGAAAGAGAGTCCAGAGAAATTCAATAAAGTTTGGGAACCTTATTTACAATATTTGAAAAATTATGAATTGTAGTTATAAACTTGTACATCTTTTTTTCTCTTCTCTCTTCTCCCTTGGAGGTCTTAATTAACAATAATTATACTAAAATTGTACACTAAGTATACCAAATATTTATACCAAGTATTGGTATTGGTATACCAAGTATACCAATAATATTTAGAATATAATACATAGTTTTCTTCCCTATATGATGGATAGATAAACAAATCTGTCACATAATATGTATATCTTGAAGTGTATTTTCTATTATCCTATCAGCTTTGGTTCTCTCTTCTCTGCTGGCAGGGGCTGATGGGAATTGTAGTCCATGAACATCTGGAGATCTGCAGGTTGCAGACCCCTGCCTTGGAAGGAATTCCTGCTGAATTCAATGAGATGCCCAATCGGGGGCGGGGGGGAGATCAACTCTTGGAGTTGCTGCAGGGCCACACTGGCACATTTGAAAAGTAAAATACAAATACAAATTCAGTCTACAAATATGTGTCATCTTTCCTGGGCTAACCAAATAATAAACTGCATGTTTACCATCAACAGGGAATCAGGGAATGAATGTGACTCAGGAGTGTTAATCAGAAACTGCCATTCCTAATAAGAATCTCCAGGCTAATTGCCATCTGAGAAGGAAGAAGAAAATTCTGGTCAGAAAGGCAGAAATCATTTGCAGATGATATACAATCTGTATGTGCACTTATCATGCTGTGTTCTTGTCTAAAGGCAAAAAGGAGAAATTTGTGCATACACAAATGTGTATGTGGGGTTGTCTCCTTTGCATTGGGCATACATTCCATTAGGATTGGATTCTTGGTTACTCACGTTTCCCCTCACCACGTTCTTCTGAAAGCTCTCAAAATACACGTTTTTCTCTCCCTTCACAGGGAAAGCAAAGGAGATCCAAATGTGTTAGACTTTCTTTGGGTTTTTCTTGCTCCTCCCCACCTTCCCCCTCCCGTACCACAACAATTCCTCCCACTCTTCTGGTCACCATTTCAAAGCAATCAGAAGGTATGTTTTGATATGTTTTGCTTTAATGCTGAAGGTATATTGCTGCAGCAATAGATCCAGTGAAATTGACATGAAATTGACCAGGTCCAG
Source organism: Sphaerodactylus townsendi (assembly GCF_021028975.2). Lineage (NCBI taxonomy): Eukaryota > Metazoa > Chordata > Lepidosauria > Squamata > Sphaerodactylidae > Sphaerodactylus > Sphaerodactylus townsendi. The sequence goes on along the minus strand of NC_059426.1, from coordinate 71,536,070 downwards.
AGAAGTCACACTAAGAAGGTAACAACAACAAAATGGCAGGCTACCTTCCCAAATGGAGGTTGCACAAAAAGAACAAGAAATCGATGGATGGGCAAAATGGCTTGGAGAATCCCTGTGCAAGCAAAAAAACTGCAGGAAAATCCCGTGCTGAAGCAAATAGTTATGGGGTAAGTAGAGCATGCATAGTGTTATATCTTTATAGCTGTCTTAAAAACTGTCCTAAGATGGTGACCCCTCGGGACTGTGTCTGCTCTCTATCCCCTTCAGTGGGCCTGACAGGAGCACTTACCCATTGTTGGGAGGAGGCTGGCCACAGGCAGGGCGGCAAAAGAAAGCTGAAGGAGGAGCAAGCCAGGAAAAGCAGCAGTGACAGAGGCCCTTAGGCCTCACGTGCAGGGAGTGGGACCAGCTGAAGAGGTCCCATGGAAGTGCCACAATGGGCAGGGGAGGCTGGCAACAACCCATAGGCAGTATGGGGGACAGAGCCTTCCCTGGGGGCAGGCTCACTCCATTCTGAAGGCTAGAGTTGAGCAGTGGCAGCAGACTTGGCTGGGAATGCCAGGGCAGTGTTGGAGTCAAGGGAAGGTGAGATTCTTCACCTTCCTGACTCACTGAGTCAGAATAACCACTTTCTGACTTGCCTTTTTCCCTTCAGGGACTGAGATGCTTCAGATGTGGTAGCATTTGTAAAATGAAAGCACTTTCTCTGAGGGTAAAAGAAGTCCACTATTTGTCCTTCTGTAGCAATCCCCTTCTCAAAGCACAAATACTGATGCAGATTTCAAACTTAAACAGAATTAAAGATTTATTTAACAGAGTAGATGGGAAAGGAGATAAGTTGGACAGATGGAATGGAGGCAAACAAGGCAGGAGCCACTTCATGCAGGAGAAATATATTTCCTTAGAATAAGAGATGTAATGATAGAAATTATTTCAGCTAGTTTTAAACAGATTAGAAAAATTCACAGTGGAAAGGTCTATCAATGGTCTTGAGTCATGACGCCTAAGCAGGTCTTTAATGAAGTTCCAAGGCAGTAAACCGCTGGTTACAGGTGCTAGAAGGGGCAGATTTGGGGAGAGGCTTTGGCTTCCATGCCCGGCTTGTGGAGGCATCTGATTGGCCTCTGTGTGCAAAAGGGAGTTGGACTAAGAATTATGGGAGGAGCAGGGTTTCCAACCGCACTCCAAAGCTGAAACAACGTGGGTATCAGGCAGCGCCAGACTTATGCAAAAGAAAAAGAAAAGAAAAGCAGGAGTTCTGCGCCAAGACAATTACATGATGTAATTCATATCAATTATACCAATAAAACAGACGTATACATCTCTGCTTGGGGTCGCAACTTTTTTTCTGCTTCTACTAGGCTCCCTTTCTGGCCTCAGCTGTAGGCTAGACACGTAGGATTTGCTTCTTTATCACGAAAATGAAGATTCTCACGATGCTAGAATCAGCACCCACTCCGAATTCCCGCACTTTTCCTGCCTTCGTCTCGCCAGACAATAGGGGAGTGGTGTGCCAAGGCTGCTGGGGCCCTTTCTGGTGAACAACCCGACTGTTGCCGCCTCTCTTTTTTTCAGCTTGAAAGCCTTCCAGGTTTTAAGTACCATATAACTTTGCTTTACTGCGAACCGAAACGACTACCGGTAGTCCAAGTAAACAGTTAACCGCTTTTGCGTAACATATAAGAAAACAACGCTTCGCGCCTCCTATGGAACTCCCTTTAGCCTCAAGAGCAGCGGCATACTGGCCGTTTAAGAAGCCCCCACCCCTCACGGAAGAACGAAGCTATAGCGGGACAAGGACAGAGATGTCGGTGCGCATGCGTGGTAAATTTACCTACGCAAGAGGAAATTTGTGTGGAGGATTTATGTAGTTACGTCGAGACGCAAAGCGCGTAGTAAGGGGCGGGGACCTAGAAGCGGAGCAGGGTTCGCGCGGAGCCTCCCGGGCGGTGGGGGGAGTCTCCGCGCCCCGCGGACACCATGTTCCGCTACCAGGTGAGAACACGCCGCTGGCTCATAGTATGTGGGTGCTGCCTGGCCTACCGGAAAAGCGGACCTGACTCGCTCAGCCAAGCGGAAGAGGACGCCGCGGCCAGGACCACCTTTGCGGTGACCTTTGACCCTTTGTGGGAGCTCTTGGCTCTTCGTTTCCTCTTCGAACTTTCCAGTGGCGCGCGCTAAACCGTAGGGGCCGCTCTAGGACCGAAGGGTCTTTGAACAATGACCCGGGAAGTCCTCTGCGCCAGGAGGGTGTGGCTGCCAGGCTAGGGGCTGGAAGCGGGGCAGCTTTTGGCCACCGAGCCCTTACACTGGGAGGGGCCCGCTTTGGAGCCATACTTTCAGTTGCAGTAGCTCTAGTCAGTGCACCCTGTAGGCATAATCCAGTTGTCCTTATAGCTGGAGTCATCGGTGTGCGGCAGTTCCTGTAACTCTAGTCTAAAGCATTCTTCGGCAACAGCTAATTTGGTGCTGTAGACTGTCTTGTTTTCACTGCTTTCATATTTACTTCCCTTTGGGGAGGAGACATCTTCCCGCTTATGACAGTTTTCTGTTCCTTAGGGCCACTTCATGCAGAAGCTTTGTTAATAGCATACATAGTGGCCCTGCGACTGTACAACACATTATGTTAACTATGGGTTAGAGGGCATGAGTTTTTCTTGTGCAGGGAATGGAGATTGGTCATAAATGCATGGGTTATCATGTTCAGAATGAAACTTGTTAGGTTTACCAAACATCAGGGTCTGATCAGTAGGAGTGCATTTCTGGTCTAGCCATGTAAATCTATGAACTGAAGCCCGCTATGAAAGTCCTGAGATTGTATAGCAAAGGATGTCAACTGTGAGTGAATTCAGTGCTTCTACATGCAGAAATGCTTCATATGAACGAGTGATAGGGGCAGCTGGCTTACCTGTGCAAAAGAATCAACTTTGTGAGTATTTAAAGTGGGGTGTTCTCGTATATTGCAAGAGTTGTCTTTTATCTGCAAAAATTAACGTTAGGAACAGCTTTGTTAAGGTGGTTGATGAGTAAAACTACAACAGTGGGACAGTGCCAGTAACATTTTGACATTTGAATGTGCTTTCTTCGTTGTGTTTGCATATGGAGGATGTTCTCAAATGGGCCAGTGTAGTAGGGGAAACATTGGTCTGTTCCATAGATGATTGTTAGTCTTGTGATCTGCACAACAGAGTCTTATGACTGATGTCTTGTAAAGTGGGGAGTCTAGAGCAGTTTTGTAAAATTAGCATAGGCAACTTGGACTGCATTGAAACCATTAATGATTCAGGTGTATTTATATTTTATGCTAGTTCAATACACTAGGTTCTCCTGGGAGTTTAATGGGCTAGAGCTCCTGCTGGTGGGCTGGGTCAATGCTGTTTCATTCTATCTCCAGATTTTGTAATTTGTGAGTCACAAAAAGTTGTTGTGCAGGTTGGATGTAGCTCCTGAAGCAGACTAAAGTGCATGATCTTCTAAATCTTATTTGTTCCTAATAAATGTCCTTTATATAGTCTTCCATATAAGATGGCAGCTTTAGAAAGTTCCTCTCCTTCTGGCAGTGCCTTTTTGTTTCAAGTAAATTCTAATCTAGAAAAACGGTTCACTTGAACCAAATTGAAGGATGTTGATTGTCTTGAATCAGATATTGTTAAATGTAACAGGGTGATCTTCATGTATGCTGTAAGAATATGACTAGATGTACAATTAAAATATGTTCTTAGCTCCTTTTCCTATTTCTTCCATTTTAAGATCAAGGGAAGTGTTTATATTATAATAGCATACTTTAAAGGACTTTTCCAATTACTAGCCTGATCATACAAGAAATGCTCAGTTGTACCTCTCGTGTGAATCCATGCATTCTTCTGAGATCACACATCTATTGTGAGATAGCTCAAGCACTAATCACAGCTGGGCAGCCTCATCCACAGTGGAGCTGGCAGGCCACAACGCTGATGCGATGCTGCCCCGCCACTCCCAGAGAGGCTTCCCAGTGGTGTGAGGCGGTTCGTAAAGTCTGATACACTGTCTGCTGCCAAGAAGCCGCAATGGGCTGCAATGGATTTATTTCAGGCAAAAGGCTGGCTTAATTCTGGATTGGCAGTGTCATGTGCTGCGTCTCACCACTGGGGGAGGGCAGCAATGGCTGCACACCAGTGGTTTCGCCCTCTACTGGGGTAAATGCACCCAAAAGGATGAATCCACTGGCGTGGCTTCCCTTCCACTTCCAGTGGTGGATTTAGCCCCTCCCTTTTGCTCTTAAAACGGCCGTAGAGTGTATTGTTCCTGAATAAATATGCTAATCCACACCACACCACTAGATACCAAACTGCTATATTGTGAGATTTCTTCTTCTTCTTTTTTTTAAGTGACTTAGAGTGCAATCTTAAAGTAATTTCAATGGGCTTAGACTAGAGTAACTTTGCAAAGGGTTGCACTGTTAGTAGCCAGATGTTCTTTTGCCAATGCAAAGTGAAACTAACAGTGTTGGTTTCCTTTTCCCTCTTCCTATGGCTCAGTGAAATTGACAAACTTTGCTTTAGGCCGGAAAATGCAAGATGGGTTTTTCATCTTTCTCCCCATCCTCTTTTAAAGGGGTACATAGTTATGCCTCCCCCTTCCAGGAGCAGCAGTGGCGTAGTGGTTAAGAGCAGGTGTACTCTAATCTGGAGGAACCGGATTTGATTCCCCGCTCTGCCGCCTGAGCTGTGGAGGCTTATCTGGGGAATTCACATTAGCCTGTGCACTCTAACACATGTCAGCTGGGTGACCTTGGGCTAGTCACAGTTCTTCTGAGCTCTCTCAGCCCCACCTACCTCACAGGGTGTTTGTTGTGAAGAGGAAAGGAAAGGGAGTTTGTAAGCCCCTTTGAGTCTCCTTTAGGAGAGAAAGGGGGGGAATATAAATCTAACTCTTCTTCTTCTGTATAACACAGGGTTCCCATCCATCCAATATTCTTTGAGGCTATCATATAGAGTTACGTTGGGAAGCTGACATAAATGAAATGGTGCATTTTAGGTGCACAGCATCCAAGTTTATGGGTACAATCTGGATGAAAACATTAAATTGCTGTGTCAGATTATCTTCATGGTTTCATGGGTAGGATTTTTATGTATGTTTAAATTCTGAGTTATTTGCCGAAATGTGCTTGTGTCTGTTAAGAAATAACTGTAATGATTGGCCGGACTCAGTATTTGCATTATCGAAGGGAAAGTCTTAGTTTGTTTCCATCCTTAGTTCTGTTTCATCTTGGTGCATAGCTCTTTTCATGCTTGTTGAGAAGTATAATTTTTAAGAAGCACTGAAGAAAGGCTTATGATTTGAAACTGAAATATTGTAATCCAAATTCAGCTCATGAGTTAAATCACTCCATATAATGAATATATTCTAACATAGTGAAAAAGAAGCTAGAATTTTTAAATTGGTGAATTATGCAATTGTTTAAGGAAAGATTTATTACCCCTCTTCTTGAGCAAGAAGCCTAATGGAAAACCTATATTCAGGTCTGGGTCTTGGGCAGCCCAATCCAGAGGCCACTAGGGATAGCCTACAGAGGGTTTTCAGGCAGCCCGGGGATGCATCCAAAAAGATTAGGCCGTAAAGCACTTGTTCTTTAAAGCTAACAAAATTGTTGCATTATAAATTATGCAAGGGTTGCTGCAACATTTTTCAACACTAACTTTTCTGAAAATGTAGGTTGTGAGCTAAGTAATCGTAATTAAGTAACCATGGCTTCCACCTATCTTTTCTCATCCTTGAAAACAGGAATAGAAAGTGCTTCTCACTAGCACTGTTATTCTGCTACATGTTCCCCACATGTTATCAGTCCCATTTTACATTTTAATTTCATAACATTCACTCTGACTGTGACCTTAGACGTCTCTACACTAACGAACGAAGCATGAAAAATAAAGAAGGTGAACTCGAACTCTTAACATGGCACAGCAAATATGATATAATAGGCATTACTGAAACCTGGTGGGATGAGTCTCATGACTGAAATGAAACAATTGAGGAATATAACCTATTTCAGTGAAATAGACCAACTAGGGAAGGAGGAGGAATCACATTATACATCAGGGATGATTATACCTATGAGCAGGTCCATGACTTAAATCCTGGAAGCCAGGTTGAGAGAATCTGGGTAAAAATTAAGGGGGAGAGAAACAACAGTGATCTCAAGCCAGACTGAAGATGCAAAAAGGGGTCAGCTATTTTAGATCTGCTCCTAACCAACACTGATGACGTGGTTAATGGGGTCAAAGTGGTAGGGTCCTTAGGTGGGAGTGACCATGTTCTCCTGGAGTTTGTTATACAGTGGAAAGGGGATGCCAAGTACAGCCATGCATGCATTCTAGACTTTAAGAAAGCTGATTTCAGTAAACTTCGGAAACTACTGGATGTGATCCCATGGTTAAGAATACTAGAAGAGAAGGGAGTGCATGATGGATGGGAGTTTCTTAAAAGTGGGATCTTGAAGGCACAATTTCAAACAGTTCCAATGAGGAGGAAAAATTGGAGGTGTCTAAGGAAATAGATGTCTATGGATCTTTCCGCTGAGCTAAGATTTAAAGGGTCATGTACAGGAAATTGGAAAAGGGGGAAATCTCCAAAGAGGAATTCAAACAAATAACTAGGATGTGTAGGGAGAAAATTAGAGAAGGTAAAGTGCAGAACAAGCTTAGGCTTGTCAGAGAGGTCAAAATAATACAAAGGGCTTTTCGGGTTATGTTTGTAGCAAAAGGAAGAAAAAATTATGATAGCGTCACTGCATGGAGAAGAAGGCAAAATGCTAACGCGATGGAATAAAGGCAGAACACCTTCAACAACTTCATTGCCTCAGTCTTCTCCCAAAAGAAACATAGTGCTCAACCAGGGGGAAATGGGACAGAAGATGCAGTAGGGGAAATTCATTACAGAATAAATAAAGAGGTAATATAGCAATATCTGGCTACTTTAAATGAATTCAAATCTCCAGGGCCTGGCAAACTACCTCCCAGGGTATTAAAGAACTGGCAGAAATAATCTTGGAACCACTTGCAGTATTCGTTGAGAAATCATTTGAGAACAGGAGAAGTCCCAGAAGACTGGAGGAGGGCTAATGTTAAACCCATCTTCAAAAAGGGAAAAAGAGGACCCAAACGATTGCTGCCCAGTAAGCCTGACATCAATACCAGAAAAGATTCTAGAGTAGATCATTAGATAGTCTATAAGCACTTAGAAGGGAATGCTATGATCACTAAAAGTCAGCATGGTTTTTCAAAACCAAATCATACCAGACTAATCTCATCTTTTTTTTGCTAGAGTGACAAGTTTGGTAGACGAAAGGAATGCTGTGGATGTAGCCTACCTTGACTTCAGTGAGGTCTTTGACAAAGTCCCCCATGTCATTCTTGCAAGCAAACTAGTAAAATATGGGCTGGACAATGCTACTGTTATTTGGATTTGTAATTGGTTGACTGACTGAACCCAAAAGGTGCTCACCAATGGCTCATCTTCATCCTGGAGAGAAGTGTGTAGTGGGGTGCCACAGTGTTCTGTCCTGGGCCCAGTTCTATTCAGTATTTTTACCAATGATTTGGATGATAGAATAGAAGACATGCTAATCAAATTTGCAGATGACACTAAATTAGGAGGTGTAACTAATACCCCAGAGAACAGGGTCAGAATTCAAAATGACCTGGGCAGATTATAGAGCTGAGCCAAAACTAATAAAATGAATTTCACAGAAATAAATGTAAGATATTGCACTTAGGGGGGAAATGAAATGCACAGACATGAGACAACAGTACATGTGAAAGGGATATGGGAGTTTTCATAGATCACAAACTGAACATGAGTTCTTAGTGTGATGTGGCAGCCAAGGAGGCCAATGCAATTCTGGGCTGCATCAATAGGAGTATAGTGTCTAGATTGAAGGATGCAATAGTACCCCTTTATTCTGCATTGGTCAGACCTCACCTGGAATACTGTGGCCAGTTCTGGGTGCCCCAATTCAAGAAGGATTTTGACATGTTGAAATGGGTCCAGAAGAGGGCAATCAAAATGGTAAAAGGTCTGGATTCCATGCCCTGTGAGGAGTGGTTAGGGAGCTAGGTATGCTTAGTCCGGGGAAGAGAAGGTTTAGGGGTGACATGATAGCCATGTTTAAACATTTGAAGGGATGTCATGTTGAAGATGAAGCAAGCTTGTTTTCTGCTGCTCCAGAGACTGGGACAAGGATAATGTATTCAAGGTGCAGGAAAAGAGATTCCACCTAAACATTAGGAAGAACTTCCTGATGTTAACAGCTGATACACTGCCTTGGAGAGTGGTGGAGTCTCCTTTGGAGGTTTTTAAACACAGACTGGATGACCATCTGTCAAGTGTGTTTTGACTGTATTCCTGCATGGCAGGGGATTGGACTTGATGGCCCTTGTGGTCTCTTCCAACCTTATGATTCTGTGCTTCCTAGGGAATTGATGCAACACCCTGGGAAGAAAAGGACGGGAAAATATAGTTGTATTAAGGTTCTGGGGGTATCATGAAATTGACAGTGATGAAGATAGCTTTTGCTTTCATGTGATGTAACAGTTTTGTTTCCCAAAATCTTCTTTCTGAATTCTAGTTTTTGAAATCTCTGTTATATAGCCAGAAAGGCTGGTGGAAATTAAAGCCAGTTGGTCATGCTGCTGTTTAGACATTTTGTATCAGTTCTTGGGAATATATTTTTCATGTCCTGTTGATAAGCAGGCTACTTGTATTGGGGTACCTACAGTGCCATTTTGTTTTGTTGCAATGAAATAGAGGCATACCGGTTGGTGGTGTCCTGTGGGTTGCAACCTCTGGTCCAAGCCAAACCCAGCCCACCAGTTAACTATTTTGACCTTTCACATACGTGATAATTCCCTTTTTCCTCCTATTCTAGGTGGGTGAAAATGCAAGTGGCTTTTTGGAACCCTTGGGGACCACCAGCATTTAGTTGGTGGGAATGTGCCATCTTGGTGGGCCAAAATTTTTGCAGGCCTACTTTAGTGAGAACATTTTTTTTTCTAAATTATGTTTGTGTTGTAAATGCCTTGGGTATCTCTTGGGGAAAGGGCATGTGAACTTTTGGAGGAGTGCATACAAATAAGTGTTTTTCCTGTTGGTTGATTACATGACGTGTGAGATGCCCTTTTTCTCAAGTACTCATGCATTCAGGAAAAGTAGAAATATAATGATGCTATCCTCTGGTAGAGTAATTTATCCTGATTTATAACACTGTTAACAGTTTTCAGTCACAGTTGCAGATTTTCCTATATTGATACTACCTTATGGTTTTGATGCTTCCTCATGAGGAATAATTAGTCCAGAATCATAGTGTTGAGACTCTGGTAGCAGGCATAAGGGAACAGTCTTTACTATATTTTCAGGGAAATTGATGGGGTGTAGTATCTGCCAAAATTAAACCTGCTGAAATGTTTATATGGCTTTTCCCCTTTAAAGTCCCTGGAGGATTGTCCTCTGGATGAGGAGGAAGAAGCCTTTCAAACCTTGACTGAGGAAGATGAAGATATTGACCAATTTAATGATGACACGTTTGGAGCTGGTGCAGTTGGTGAGTTTGTTTAATAAATAATATTCCAGTTTTCTTATTCATGTTTCTATTACTTGTTTATATTTGCTGCTCTGCACCAGTGTGATGAACTGTTGTGTCTTCACTTCTTATCGATGGACTATCACTTGGCACACTCCTGGATTGCATCACTGCTGTTCAGATGATCTGTCAAGTCCTGTGCTATTTTTTGCCTGCAAGGTGTACACAGGTACACTCCTTGTGCACACAGGTACACAAGGAGTGAGGATTATGGTAAGAATGCCAAGCAAATTTCTTTCTTTATAGATGATGATTGGCAAGAGGCACATGAACGACTGGCAGAGTTGGAAGAGAAGCCCACATCCTCAGGAAAGCAAGGGGAGCAGGCAGTCACTGATGAAATGGACCTGTTGGGAGACCATGAAGAGAATCTGGCGGAGAGGCTGAGCAAGATGGTGATTGATAATGAGCTGGAGGACCCAGCTATCATGCAGGCTGTGCAAACCCGGCCCCTGATGCAGGTGTGTAACAGGTGATAATGTGGTCAGAGAGCAACAGAGAAGCAATAACACAATCCAGGAGGATTCTTCCTGTAGTTGTAACTCTATGTGTCTGTCTTTTCAGCAACCAGGTGGTCTCAGCTCAAGCATCTGGGATGGCCCTTCTGTTCTCAGGCGCATTACAGGACCCCTTCTCACTCAGGTGCAGTGCTGTGTTTTCCTTCTGTTTCCTTAAAAGAATACTCAGGTTTTCCAACAAGCTGGCTGTTACCGCCCCCCCCCCCCAATTGCTTTTGTTATTTAATGTTTATGTAAGTTTGTGTTCTTTACAGTAGATAGTGACTCAATAAGTCTTTTGTGAAAAGATAGCTTTAAGTTATACAAATGGGGGGGGAAAGAATGGATGGTGTGGGGGTAATGGAAGATATCTGTACTGATATCGTAAAGGCCTTGCAAAAGGTATAGAAGCCCTTTTTGAGAAGATAATTATTGCACTGACCATTATTGCACTGCTTTGTTTATTGCACTGCTTTGTTGCAACAGTTATGGGTGTGCCAGGTACATTGAAAGCAAGCCTACCTTTACTCAGTACTAGTACATTTTTTGTTACTGTAGGCATAGCGCAGCCTACCTTTACTCAGTACTAGTACATTTTTTGTTACTGTAGGCAGTCCAGTTTATATCTTGAAGTAAAGGTCTTTGCCCTTTTAAAAGAGTTTGGCTCATTAAGATGCTATAAAATTCCATAGTCCGATCTGTTCCTTTTCCAGGATAAAGATGACACAAGATTTGAGAATGCAGCCACCATTTCCTGGACTATCTTTGTTGTAGGATCCTCCGCTTGGGTCCTGGTGTCTTGGGGACAGAACTAGGTAGGCACCAGGACCCAAACGGAGAGTTCTAGAACAAAGACAGTCCAGGAAATGGCAGATGAATTCTCAAATCTGGTGTCATCTTCATCCTGGAAAAGGTATACCTTGAGTAGAGGTAAGCTGTCTGAAGACTATTCCTATGAAATATGTTGGCATTGGAAATTACTTAAATGTCTTTACAAATAGCATAAGGAAAATTCATGGCTGATACATCCATCAAGAGCCATGGTAGTTTAATGAAACTTGAAATTCCTGTTGCTGATGAACAAATGATGGGGCGTACAATTGTGGATATGTTCATTTGATCAACTGAGATCACTCTGCCATACTGTGGATAAGAAGCCACTGGTCTCAGATTTGTCTGTACCTTGCACAAAGAAGAGTTGATGCATTACTCCCAAGTTAGCCTGCAGTGTTCAGGATTATGTATGATCCTAAATCTCAGCTAAGAATTTTCATTCTGTATTGCTGATTTGCACTTCCCACAAAGTACTTTTTCATGGGTTGACTTTGAACAAATGTTACTATACCCTTTCTCATAGTATGGATTAATCCACTACATCTTCATGGATCTTACTTTTGTTGCAGTGCTCCGTGCCGTCCTAGTGCCTGCTTGCCCCCGTCCAATACTCTTTTTTAGATTAAAGAATCATATTTAAGAGCCAGCTTTGACGTTATCCTTGGCATTGTTAACCACAGCATTTTTATCAAAGAGCATTTATGTTGCTCCAGACGGCTGTCAGCAACACTTTGGTTTTTATACAGTCGCAGTATTTTGTTACCTGCGGCTGCATGGAGCCTACAAAATGGCGGGCTCAACAGTATGAAAATGAATGTGTTGCTGATAGCCGTCAGGAGCAAAGTACATGCTCTTTTATCAAAGTGCTGTGTTTAACAATGCCAAGGATAATGTTTTTGATGAAGCTGGTGCTTAAATACAATTCTTTATTCTAAAAAGAGAATCTGCACTTCTTTGACAAGTGGTCACCCTCACATTTGACTTCTGCTGAATTGTCATATTTCAGTGAGAAAGGGTATAGGCTCCTTAAGAACCAGTTAGCGTTAATCTGTGGTCTGCTGTTTCTCTTTCTCCAAATGCATAATTTTAAAAAGTAAATAGTTGTTCCCTTCCTTTTTGGTGCAGGAGGTCCCCTCAGTGTCTGTGCTAGAATACGCCCTGCCCCAGAGGCCGTCTCAGGTTCGAGAGGAGGAACAGGATGTCTCGGAACGTGCACTGCCCAGGCGATCATCTTCACCAGTCATTGGCAGCCCCCCTGTCAGAGCTGTTCCCATCGGGACACCTCCTAAGCAGCCCACCATGCCCAGTTTTAACCAGCAGGTATTGCTTCTACTTGTGCTGTTCTGGAACAGGCAGCAAGTGGGATATTTGGGAGGGGAAGGGAAGACAGAATTGTGCTTTGCTGTGCAGTGTAAGGGATGGCCCTTAGCTTAGCAGCTACACAGATGATCATTTTCTGCCATCAGTACTTTGTCCTGCTTGGAGTGCTTAAGTTCATGTTTGCACTCCCCTCTCTCTCTCTCTCTCTCTCTCTCTCTCTCTCTCTCTCTGTATGTGTCTGTCTCGCGTTCATCTGCTTTTTGTTCTCACCTTGCTTGTCTGTCTGTTTTAGTGTTTGAAACTTTGTGGATCTCTGTCTTCAGTACAGTCCCACATTGGGACTGCACATGTGAAGACTGGCTGTGGAATAGAGGATTCTAGATTCTTTGGGGACTGAGGGGCCCTGGTGTAGCAATGAGGGGCATGACGGGGCAGAGTCCTGGGCAGCACTTCCTGGGGGGTGCATTATCATGAGTGTGGGGCCAGCCAATCCACCCCAATCTCCATGTGCAGTTTGGAGTGGCTGGCCTGCACTTGATCTCCACGGGGAGTTTGGGGACTGGGCCAGTCAGGCTGGCCCTGCTGGCTAGCTGCACCCCACGGGGCAAGGCTGTGGGGGGGACACAGCATCTGAGGTGAGTCCTGGGCACTGCATTATTAAGCTATATCCCTGATGAGGAACGTCCCTCTCTCCCAGAATTTGTGCTGGGTTTTTTTCCTGCCCAAACAGTCACCTGCTCTGGAGGAACGGTGCCTCCTTCCCTCAGTTCCTTTCTTGCCATATCTGTGATTGAAGCTTTATCACGTACGACAGAGCCATTCTTCTTTTTGTTGGCATCTTCTGTCCTGTGATATTTTTCTTTAAGGAAAAAAGAAGAAAGATGGGTTTTCAGTGGTGTCAGAATTGGTTTTCCAAGGACTGTGGGTGAGGTCGCTTTAGCTGACTTATCCAGCCAAAAGATCACCTCCTCCATTTGGTCTTTCTGATGAGTGTCTCCTCTCCACTGGCATTGAAGCCGCTACTTACCATCCAGGCAGAGCACAAAATATCACTGAAGGCCTTATTTAAAAAGTGGATATAATGCAGCACAAAAATGATGCATAGTGATGGATATAACCTCTGTCTCATGTGCCTGGGGGAGGCACACAATGTTCCCGGTTGTAAGATCTGTTAACAATTTCTGCCGAAAGCTAGGAGTGACAGGGCCTTCAGGTTAAAAATATGTGCAAGAGAGCTGTTACTTCCTCCAACACTTAAGTTGATCTCCAAGTCTGAGCTGCAGCCAAAGTCCTCCTTGGTCTGATTGGTTCTGTCAGTTCCAAGCACTGAACAGCAGTCTGAACCACTGTCTGCAAGATTGGTTCAGAGCACTGATTCACAGTCTGATTGATTCCATTGGTTCCAACTTTGGAACCTACATGTCCTTGTTCTCTTTCCTAGTCACACTACGTTCCCCACCACAGTGTGTCCAAACCCTCTTCAAAGAAATCAAAGCAGAAAATGAAACATGAGGAAAAATCTGTTGGTTTTCAGATATCACAAGAATTCATCCTCTTTGACTTCCCAGGACCAACCTGAAGTCATACTGCTTTCCCAGAGCAAATGCTGCAGATGGTGAAGTAATCTGGGATAGATGTTACAACTGCAAATAACAGACCAAAAGTGGCTAGGTCCACGGCATCTTCCTCAAGCATCCCTGGCTCCATATTGTGGTCCTGTCTCTAGATGCAAGATGGGGATCTCTGCTCTGAGGACTGTATTGTTTTCTGCCACCATGGACAATTTCTTGTCTATTAAAAAAAGAAAGAATCATCAGCCATATATATAGCAATTTTCTGAATTCCATGGCAGATATACTAAGCAACATCCACCATGCCAATCTCAAGCAGTCCGTTCAGAATCAGTTCTTCCACCCTGATTTTGAGATCTTGACATTCCTCTTTGCCACCAATATGACAGCAAAGATATTTATTTTTTATTTGTTTGCAGGAAGCGCTCCATTCTCAATAGGGAGAACTTTCAGATACTTTGTTACTGCCGTCTTTTTTTAATGCCTTCTGTCTTTCCCACTGTTCAACAGGATCCTAGGCAAGATTAGATCAGACAAGATTGACTGCATTCTGATAGCACCCTTCTGGCCCTGCCAGATCTGGTTTTCTGAGCTCTATTGGATGGCAGGGTCACAATGTAATGCACTCCTTCAGGCAAGGGATGTGCTGACTTTGGGCGCTTTGTTCAACCATGACATACACTGCTTACACTTGGCAGCATGGAGAATATAACCCCTAGATTGAACTTCATACCAGTTATGAATAAGGATCTGATCTAGTCTAAAACCTTCTAGCCGATAGTCTTATGCTAATAAATGGGAACGTTTCATCAGGTGAGCTAGGATAAGGGTCCTGTCGACATGCCCCTTACCTGAGGTATTGGAATGTTGCTCTCCCTTGACTCTTAATGGTTTGCCTTTCTCCTCAGTTAAGTTTCACTTTGGAGCTATTTCCACATATCATGATACAGTGGAGGGTGCTTCGCACATAGAATAACATGATGTTTTCTGTCTTTCTCTCCATGCCTAGGATTGTTCCCCAATTATCATTATCCTTAGTGTTATCAAGACTCATGATGCACTCATTTTTTTTCCAAATAATTTTTATTTTATCAACAAAGAATTCCCGGAAAGGGAAAGAAAGTAAAAAAGAATTAAAAAGTAAACATGAACAAACATAATAATACATATTAAATGATTTTGTGGATCTACATTTGTAATTTTGTAAACTTCATAGTCATCTTTTTTTCAAGTAATGCAGATTCACTTGTTATTAAAATTAAATAGATAAAGAAAAGGAAAAAATAAAGAAGAGGAGAAGAACAAAAGAAGGGGTGAGGCTGTTTCTAAGAGCTCTATAGCTCACTCACACTGCTGATCCTGGATTTTTTTTAGAACCAGTGGGTCTAAATCCAAACCCTTCTAGTCCATCTTAAGGTCCCCAATATCCGGGGAGGCGAGGGCTAAGAAAAACTTACTGTACACCTGGCAAAATAGCCCCTGTCAGCACTGTGTCATTTGGGAGTGCTCAGAGGCTCAACCAAAGTGAAACACCATTCCACCAACCAGGAGAAGATGGTTTTGTTCTTCTCTTCTTCTTTATTTTTTCCTTTTCTTCATCTATTTAATTTTAATAATAACAAGTGAATCTGCATTACTTGAGAAAAAGATGACTATGAAGTTTACAAAATTACAAACGTAGTACAAATGTACAAAAACCGTTCCACCAGAAGTTCCCATGATGCACCCATTTGAGCCATTGGCCTCCTGTCCTCTGGCCCTTTTGAATTGGAAGATGATGTTCCTAGTCCAAGTCAGTTCCACTGGGCTTCTTTGGTTGGTAAGTTGGCTGCATTAAGGGCTTCCCTTCTTTAACATTTTCAATGAAAGGGTCATACTTCCTTACCTGAAGTGGTTTCCAGATTCTACCTGGCACAAGAGGTATTGTTACCTGTATTTTTTCACCCCCCCCCCCCCAATATTAAAGCTGAACATGTCCTGTGCTCCATGGAGGTTGAGAGGGCCCTATTATATTACATTCACAGGACCAAAACATTTAGGATTGATCAGGCTTTATCCATTCGTTATTTGGGCCCACAGAAAGGCAAAACAACATCCCCAGAGTCTCTTTCCAGATGGGTTGTGGCTGCAATTTGATCCTGTTACAAGGCTGTGAACAAGTCCTGCTCACAGAGCATCCACACCTGCTACACCAGGGCACTGGGTTCTTTGGCTGCATTCCATCGTGGAGTTCTGCTGGTCAGTGTCTGTAAGGCAGCAACCTGAGCAGCTGAGGACATGTTTGTAAAACACTGTACTTGTACATTCAAGTGTGAGAAGACACAGAAGTTGGGGAAGTGGTCCTACGGTTGTCATTTCAGTGAGAGCATCACCTTGCCTCCTTTAGTGTATTGTTTCTAAAATCCCAAATGTGGGACTACACTGAAGATGAACGATGAAAACAGGGCTGCACTTACCTGACACTGTGTATTGACATTTTCTGTGCAGACACACATGCCATCCCACTCTGATTTTTCATTTTCTGCTAATAATTCATGGCAGGCAAGCAGGAACTGGGGGAGGGGAACTCTGCTCCTCTAGAGCACATGATAGTTTGAGCGGTTTTCTGCACTCGCTCTGGAGAAGAGGGGTGCCCCTCAGTTCCTTAAGAAACTAGAAACTTCTATTCCATGGCTGGCCTGCACATTTACAGTCCCAGTTTGGACTGCACTGAAGCTGGCAGATAAATGACAGTTGCAGGTAAGTACAACCCTGTTTTTTGCCACCCATCATTTATTCTGTGAAAGATAATATTTTTTAAAAAAACTGGCAAGGGCTTGACTTCTATCCATTGTGTGTTGGGTGTCCTATGGGATATAAAACTCACTTGCTTCTGAAAAAGTGTTTGTACTCTCAGTCTTTTGATCGTGACATTTTTATGTTTTATGAAATGAAAGTGCTAATCAAATAAATTAACCCTGTTAATGTTGAAGATGCAGTCTTCAACTTGGAAGTTTGACAAAATAGTTGGCTGTTTGAGGCTTAAGACAGATCTATGTATTGCTTTTTTTGGCTTTCTTCCCCTTTTCCATAGATCCTGTGCCCAAAGCCTGTCCATATCAGAGTCCCCATTCAGCAGCGTTACCCAAGTCCCTTCAGTGAGAGGATGTCTCCAAACCAACTGTGCAATGTCACGGTAGTACTGAGTATCTCTGCATGTTTGGTGCATTGTCTG
The DNA here is from genome assembly GCF_021028975.2 of Sphaerodactylus townsendi. Lineage (NCBI taxonomy): Eukaryota > Metazoa > Chordata > Lepidosauria > Squamata > Sphaerodactylidae > Sphaerodactylus > Sphaerodactylus townsendi. The sequence goes on along the minus strand of NC_059426.1, from coordinate 71,519,018 downwards.
ATATCTAGCCTTAGAGTCAAACTACACACAAGTTGGGTCACGGTTCTCCCAATTCTGTTTACTTTCCTTGCAAGCTGTATGGCAGCTGTTGGGGAGATTAATTCATCAAGCGCTGCAGGGTTGATCAATTCATCAAGTGCTGCAATTTAGATCAGGATTACAATGCTTGGTGAGATGACCAGGGGCAGGCTATATTTCTCCAAGCTGAAGTAGCGGAGCTGTCCACACACTGTATGTAAAGAACTGTGTGTCTTAATTTCTCATGACAGCCATGTTCAGATATCAAAGCAGTTTGTGTGGATTTATTTGTTGCATTTTCCTGCAAATGCAAAGATGCCCCAGGGTTTATGAAGCCCTAATAGCTGTGTATTTCAGCATCCACCTGAGGAGCTAGCACTTGGCTGTTAGATATAGTGACAAAATCCATGATGAGCATCCTTTAGCATATGGTTATGGTTCCAAAAAAATCCTTAATGTGACCTTTCATTGCTGAAACATTTTGTCTGCAACTAGATCGGATTTTTTCTTTATTGCTGTCTCACCCCCAACCTTTCTATTCTGTCTGATAGGAATGGTCAGTGTCTTCAATGTTCGCTTGAATCTTGGCTTCTGTGTAACTTGATGCAGACAATTCTAGCTTCTATATTTTACCTGCCATTCTCCTGCCATCTGTCTTATGTCCTTGCAATGTTCCCATTGGGTCAGTTGGTTTAGAATTAGCGTGTTCCTTTTTTATGTTTTCAGAACTCCTCCCTCCTGGGCCACCCATTCCCACCCAGTGTTACTCCTGTTCTCACCCACCTCCAGAGAGCACAGCTGCTAGGAGGAGCACAGGTAAACAATTGTCTGCTACTGTGGGCTGTTTGCTCTGCTTTCACGTGTTATTATCTAGATTCCTGACTGCATATGTTTGCTTCATTTTGCTTCAGGAAATAGAGGAAATCATAAACAATAAAGTGTCTGTTTTTGTCCCCTGCTCTATATTAACATGGATAAGAGTCATGTATTGTTGATGTTTCCTTCTCTGTCTCGTGCCTACAGGCAGGTAGAATGTCTCCCAGCCAGTTTGCGCGGATCTCTGGACTTGTTAGCAACCCTCTCGCATCCATGAATCCCAAGCTACTTCAGGGCCGGGTTGGGCAGATGATGCCTCCAGCTAGTGGGTTTCGTGCCTTCTTTGGGGCACCACCTCCGCCTGCACCACCATCACAACACCACTCCACGTGTCCTGGAGCCCATTTGCAGAATTTAAGGTATCCCACTTGCTTCAGCCATCATTCAATGAGACAACTAAACTTCTGAGTTTGCGGGTTCTCACCTACCTTTTTCCTGACTGTGAACTTTGTTCCTTAGGCCTCAGTCACAGATGTTCAGGCCTGATACAACCCACCTTCACCCTCAGCATCGGCGACTCTTACACCAGAGGCAGCAGCAGAACAGGAAGTGAGTGTTGGATGCATCTGTGGGCTTCTTCTAAGGTAGGGAAGAAAAGCTTAAGTGAGCACCTTCACAATGCAAGGACACTCATGTGAGTCTTGGACGCTAAGAAGAAAGGTAATCTGAACAATGTGTATTCTTGCCATGGAGAGAAACCTTTTTCTGTGCTCATGGTGCCGGGAAGTATTTTTTCAATTTGTTTTGCATTATTCAGATTTGCAAATAGTAATTTGGAGGGGGAAATTACAAGGACTTTGGTGTGCAGGGAAGAATTGTATGAAGGGCTTGAAGACTGTACTGGATGTCTAACTCTAGCTAGAAAGGCAGGGTGGAATAGCACAGAAGGAGGAACTATTTCTTCACAAAATCCATAATTGCTTTAGAAAATTCACTAATACACAGTAGAATGGTGCCACTGGCTTAGATAGTTTTGAGAGACTTGATGGTTTTGAGAGTTTATGTACCACATAAAGTTATCTTTGTCAGTGATTATCACTAGGGTTGCTGAAAATAGAACCCCCCTTATTTAGGGGTAGTATACTGCTGATTAGATTCTGAGGACTTTTACCATTATCCCCCATTTATAGGCTTCTTAGGGGCATCTGGTCATCCACTGCTGGAAACAGAATATTGGATGCCAAGGCACTTATTTTCTTAGGGCTAGAGCTACACCGGACACCATAAAGGCCCACTCCCTGCCTTGCAGTATTCTATCCTTTGAGTCTTTGTCAAACCCTGTTCACTTCTATGTTGACTTTTTGCTCTATGGTCAAGTCTAGGATCTCGTTTTAAGAGAGAGAGCACTACAGCACTGAGCTATTTTTATGCCAGTTTTGGGGACAGCTTTTGGGGACAGACTTGCATCTCAAATATTCATAGCCTAGGAAATTGTCAACTTTAATCTTTTGAGACTGAAAGATCACTTCAGACCGACATGATCCTTACTTTGAGATCTTAGCAAGTGACTCTGTGACATGTCTAAACACAGTGTAAGTTGCTGATTGGATTGGAGTTCACTGACTCAAATTAAACTTAGCTTCTCTCACACTCTTTGGCAAGTGTGTGTGTGTGTGTGTTTGAGCCAAAGCTGACTTCAAGACCTGTAAGGTTATAGATGTAGAGATTTGCTTTCAGGGTGTATTTTCCCCATCAGTATCAAAGCTGTCAAGAATTTTTTCTAAATCCCAGCCACTGACCTGTTTCTGAAATTTTTTCCAGTCAGCACCGGAGTCTAAATGGCTCAGTAGGTGACCGAGGGAACCACCGGAATAGTCATCAAGAACAGATACGGAAGGACCCATATGCCAATCTCATGCTTCAACGGGAAAAGGACTGGGTGTCCAAGATCCAAATGATGCAATTACAGAGCACTGATCCATACTTGGATGATTTCTACTATCAGGTTGGTGCTTTACATTCCTCAGTAGGCTAGTTCTGCTCATGTGATCCCAAGTAGTTCATAGAGAGAAAGTAGAATCCACAGGAACTAGTAGCTGGGCCTGTCAGACATCCTTTTTTACCCATGCTGTCATCTTCCAGTAAGCCATCAGGAACAGATGTGTTCCAGAATCCACAGACATTAGTAGTTGGGCTTGTCAGACATCCCTTCCCCACTACTTTCAGCATCCTCTGGTAAGAAACTAGACAAACGAGGGGGCCACTCCTGCAGAATTTCCTTTCCTCCTTCAAATTAGCTTAAGGCATACAGCAGTGTTTCACTCTCTGTATTGCTGGGGACAGCAGACTGATTGCGGATCCAAACTACTGCAGGATGTCTAACCTCCTTTCTCTGCCTTAGAATTACTTTCAGAAGCTGGAAAAATTGTCTGCAGCAGAAGAAATGCATGGTGATGGTCCTAAAAAAGAGCGCACCAAATTAATCACCCCACAGGTGGCCAAGTTAGAACATGCCTACAAGCCAGGTAAGTTCCCCTTCATCCCTGTGTGCAAAGACACGATACATTGACTAGCATGAAGTGATAGAATGAATTAGACTGCTTCACCCTTCGGGTGGAAGGACGCCCCTGTCGAATAATCTGTTGTTGTGAAAAATGAAATAACAATAAAAATGCATTGCAGCTGAATCACTGCAGTGAGGAGACTGTGTTCCTTGCTGTGCTAGTTTTCTGCATACAGGAAATTTTTGCTGTAAGGAAGGGATGTGTGTGAAAATGTCACTTCCACCGTATGCCGATAGAAATTTGATTTTCTGCTCTGGAACTCTGTCCTCTTATTCCCATTATGTTACTGTTACGGAAAGACTGAGAGAGAAGATAGGCAAGTTTGGCTTGGCTTGTAAGGATAGGTTGCAGTAAGTCCTGGTGCTAATGCACAGCCACTGTCTCCCAATCACTGCACTGTGTGGCTGGTAGAATTGTAACTGAAGTGTACCCTTTTCAGGACAAAGATGGCACCAGATTTGAGAATTCATCTGCCATTTCCCTGGACCATTTCTATTCTAAAATGCTCCGTTTGGGTCCTGGTGCCTACCTAGTTCTGTCCCCAAGGTACCTAAGTGGAGCATTCCAGTACAGAGCCAGTCCAGGAAATGGCAGATGAATTCTCAGATCTGATGTCATCTTTATCCTGAAAAGGGTATACGATTCAACAGCATGATAAATTGGGGAACTACACTTGCTCAATTCTATCTTCATTGTTCATTCTTTATATTTGCAGTGCAGTTTGAAGGTTCCCTGGGAAAGCTCACGGTTTCCAGCGTGAATAATCCCCGCAAAATGATTGACGCGGTGGTGACGCTACGAGGTGAAGAAGATGTAAGTTTCCTTGGACAGAGTTTCACAGCTCCTCACAAGTGCCTCATTATCACAGTTCTGATTTTGCTTCCATCTTGTTTCTTCGCTTGTCTTCTCGGTCTTCTCTAAGCTTCTCAAATTCAGCTTTGCCCAGAGCAGAGTAAATGGTTTTATTTTATGCTATTGAACTGTGCAAAACTTTCCTAGCATGTCCTACCTTCTTTTTGCTCTCAGGAAACGAAAGAGAAGCAGGTTCGTGATAAAAGGCGTCAGACTCTCTTTACTATTGAGAAGGTGAGCTGCACATTCTTCCTTCCTTTCAAGAATCATCCAGCCAGTTGACAAGGAGATCTGCCAGCCCCAAACCGTCTGGTGGCAGCAGTTTTAACTGAAGTCAGTCCTTTACAATTCTTGTGTGAAATCTATGGAATCCTGAAATATGTGGCTGGCACTGCCCCCAGGGTGAATCTGGAGCTTGGTGCTGGCATTAAATCGGAACTTTAAAATAATGTTCTCTGAGGATAATCATTTACTATATTATATGAAACAAGGTAATTTCTCCAGTTCATGGAATCAGGCTGTAATAAAAAAATTGAATATCAAATGATGTCCAGAGAAAGCAGTTTCTGCATTAGACTTACAGGCTAGAGGCCACCCTAGCAAACAGTTAATAGTGATGTTAGGGGGAGGGCGATATAGAAATAAAAAATTCAGTTCAATGATTGATGTCAGATTGATGCTGGACTAAGTTAAGTATGTTTGCTCTGCTTCTATATGGGAATCCCACTACTCTTTAAAGTCCGGAAATACTTGTTTAACCTTTCAGTTCCAAGATACAGGTGAGCAGTTATGCTCACAAGATTAAGTGTCCTCCAATGATCAATCTCTCAAGGTCCTTTATGAGGTTTACCTTTTTCAGATAAATATTGTGGTTGTAGTTAGGTATCATAGAAACTGTGAAGCATGTTCTGTTTGAACATACATGGTATAATGAGGCTAGAGAGAAATGGATCGAGGCACTTATGTGATATTTTAGATATTTTAATTACTAAATTTGTATTGTATTCTAGGTCAACAGATAGTCTTCTGTTAGCTAAATTCCTTGTTCAGTCCATGAAAATTTGGGCACTTTATGACATTTCTAATATAGTGCAGCCTCTCCTCTCTGGCTTGAATTCCTCCTTTTATTCCTATTTGGGATTGATTGATACTACTCAATATATGTAGGTCAGAGAAAAGAGAAAGAAGATCAGAAGAAAAAGAAAAAAGTCAGTTCTAGGGTATTAACACACTAAAGGCAAAAGATACACATTCCCATCTTTTTGGATTTAGATTACAGAGAGGCTGCTGCTGAAATAATGTCTCTAAATGATGCTTTAGCTGTTTGTATGGTTGTCCTTAGCATCTTGAACAGTTGGTTATTTTAGATTAATAGTGTCACTCAGCAGATACAAATGCCAGATGCTCTAAAGCACAGATAACCTTGAGAACCCATTGAATGTTTTCTTTTAATTATTAGCTTTTTGGAGACATTGGATTGGTTCCAGTGAAACATTTCCAATGATAGAAGAGTGGGTGGTTTTTGCCAGTTCTCCCTTCTTTTTGCAGAGCACCAATTCTTCTTGTTGCTGTTCCTGTTGGGTCCCTATCTCCCAGGAACTGTATTGGGGGCATTTGGATTTATAGTTGGAAACAAGATGTGAAAAATCACATTATTCAGGTGGAAATCCCTTTATCTACAGAAATTGCCACTGTTTCCAAGCCATTTGCTTCAGCATGATTAATAGTGCTCCTCAGCTCTTATGAATGGAAGAAAGAGGAAATTTCAGTAATTTAGAATGTAAGAATATTAAAAAAAAAGCCTTGTTAGATTAGAGCAAGTCCCCTCAAAAGTCCAGCAGTGTTCACACAGTGGCCAACCAGGTGCCTCTAGGAAACCCATAAACAAGATGACTGCAGCAGCATTATCCTTTCTGGGTTCCACAGCACCTAATATAATAGGCATGCTCTTCTGATACTGGAGGGAATAGGTATGTATCATGACTAGTTTTTTATTAGTAGTGATGGATAGAGACCAGAGCTTCGCTTCTAAACCTGAAATGTTGACAATGCCCCCATTATAGGGCAAAATCCCCTAACTCAGTGGTGGCAAACCTATGGCACTCCAGATGTTCATGGACTACAATTCCATGGACTACATGGAATTGTAGTCCATGAACATCTGGAGTGCCATAGGTTCGCCACCACGGCCCTAGCTATACATGCTGTACATGCTGTTGGGTTCTTTCCTAACTAATTGGTCATGTTTAATTTTGCAGAAAATGCAGTCTATTAGTATCACTCTTAATTGTCTCATGTTACATGAATCTTAAGCTTTTCATTGAAACAGACTTCTAGATACTGAAAAACAAACTCTGCTTTCTAGCTTGCTGCTGGAGTTTGGTATCGCGCCTGATCAGGAGTTCGAACATCCTATTTTTAAATTTTAATGTCTCATAAATTATGTTGAACTTTTATTTTATGCTCACAAGATTTAATGCCCTCTGTCCATGCAGGCTTAGAAGTCTCAAATCTGTATCCCATGTTTTGTTGTGATTTCTACAGTAAACTGCAAGATTCTTTAATTAGTCCCCTTCTTCCCACTTTTCACGGATATTCCAATGAGAAACTTGTTTTATGTCTTCTGTCAGACCAGCACCCTTATGTTACCTGTTTAGTAGAGAGGCATCTCCATTGCTATGAGGCTTTGGGAGCAAAAGTCATCCTCTGATGGATGACTCTTCCTTTTGCACTAAAATGGCATTTTTGTTCTTTTGTTAAGGTTATAATTTATGCCAATAAAGATACTGATTTTTTTTAAAGTAGTAGTCATGGATAGCCCCATAAACATATCTACTCCTTTTTTAAAGCCTTCCATGGTGGTAGCCATCAGCACATGGGACTTCTACAATTTCACTTTGCATTGTGGGAAGAAATCCTTCCTTTTGCCTGTTTTGAATTTCTTACCCTTCAGCTTCAGCAGACGACTTCATGTTCTAGTATTATAAGAGTACTATGTAGCACTGGATTTGTACATGTTCTCTAAGACTTCTCTCTTGCTAAGCAGACATACAGCATCCTCCTGAATGTGGAGGACTATGAGAGGCGCTACCTTTTAAGCCTGGAGGGTGATAGACTGGCTTTGATGGAGGAGAGGAAGCAGAAGATCTGTGACATGTATGACAATCTGAGAGGGAAAATGCCCAATCAGGAAAGGTAAGAATCTGCCTGATAAGATGCCAATGGGAAACGCAGACTTGGTTTGGCAGGAGGGCTTTTTCTGCTTTTTACTGATGTTAAATGCTATTTCTCTGTTGAAATTGATTTCCTCTAACTGGAGGATCTGAGAATCTTTAGCAGGCTTGCTACCATATATATGGTTTGTACAGAGAAAATGCGTTGCTGAACACGACTTGAAAAAATAGGTAAGTTCGGTGGCCTCTGAAACTAGACTTCAGTCACACTAAAAGATCTCACTTGTCGGTTCATTTTCGTACAGTATCCTTCTGTTTGTGTGATGAATAGCAGCATACCACTCACAAAGCTTATTCAAAAACAGTATGAAATAGTATTATTTAACTGAAAGTACACGCTCCATGTATTGGCACCATATTGCTTGTTAGTATGCTCAGAATTGGAGAGATGCATATTTATTGAGAATGTGTTCTTTTTTTTGTTCCATCGTGAAAATAGAATGAGCTTCCCCAGAGAATCTTATTTTCTAATACCAAAGATAGCCAGTTCTTTGGATCCTTAAATCCAGTGACTGGAGCGATGAACAGGAAAGACAGATCTTTCTACAAACCTGAAAGGGGCCTCAGGTTTGCAGAAAAATGTGAAATCTTAAAATACATTAAGTGAAAATGATAAAAGGAGTGACAGTAGCTTTAAGTAACAGATTCCCTCAGTGGCTGTTGCTAGGCAACCACCACATTCAGGCTTTAGTTTCTGTCAATAAAAAGGTGAGGGAGAGGGGAACAGAGTCCTTTTCACACCTGATTTGTCCTTAAAGGGATAATTCATTAGGCCGGATCTGGCTAAGATTGCCAGCTCCAGGTTGGGAAATTACTGGAGATTTTGTGGTGGAGTCTGGGGAGGTCAGGGTTTGGAAAGAGAAGAAGCTTGAGTCGTATATAATGCCTCAGAGTCCATCCTCCAAAGCAGCAATTTTCTCCAGGGGACAGATCTCTGTTGTCTGGAGGTCAGTTGTAATTCTGAGGGATCTCCAAATCTCACCTTGAGGTAGACAACCCTAGATTTGGCAGCAGCCTCCAGGTGGTGATGCTCCTGACTTGCATGACTCAGCTAGGCCTGGCTGCTTTAAAGTCTGGAAGATTCAGGTTCATATCCCCATCTCGACTTCAGAGTAAAATCTGGAAGACTCAAGTTCATATTCCCATCTTGGGTGATTTTGGACTAGTCGCATATGTTCAGCTTAACAGGATTGTTGTGCAGTTTAAAGGAGGAGAAAATACTTATGTAAGCTGCTTTGGTCTCCACTGCAGAGAAAGACTGTAGTTTTCCAAAGTAGAGACAAAGTAGAGGTGGGGGGATGAGTGAAAATGTAAGACAGAAGGGAAGATAAAGGCATGTTGGCCGTTAGGTGGGAAGGAGACACGGTTCCTCACTCCAGGTTGGGAAACTCCTGGAGATTTGGGTGGTGGAGCCTGGAGAGGGTGGGGTTTGAGGAGTGGAGGGACCTCTGAAGTGTATAATGCCATAGACCCCACTTTCCAAAGCAGGCATTTCCTCCAGGGGAACTAAGATTGCCAACCTCCAGGTAAGGGCTGAAGATTATCCAGAATTACAGCTGATCTCCAGATAACAGAAATGAGTTCCCCTGGAGAAAGTGGCTGCTTTGGAGGTCACTTCCCTGCCTAGCAAGGCTGCACCCCCAAATCTCCAGGAATTTCCCAACCTGGAGCTGGCAACCCTGAGGGCACCCTCTTTGCAGCTGGGAGATCTGTTGTGATCCCAGCAGATCTTCAGGCCTCTCAGGAGGCTGCCAATCCAGGAAGGAAAGAAGGAAGCAGGAAAAGGAGAGAAGCTATGGGGGCTTTCAGGAAAAGAGGAAATAGTGGGGGAGGGGGAAATGAGATACCTTCTCTAAGTCCTCATGGGGTCCTGCTTGTAAGTGTTACAAATCTGTCAAAATAAATGACGTCTCTGAAGGGGAAATGGTGGCAAACTTTGACAGACTAATTAATTCCAAGACATCAGCATGTGTTGTACCTTAGGCTGCAGAAATTCCTTCAGTTTCAAGATTCTTCCTTCAACTTAAGCAGCTTTTCGTCCAATAAGCAGACACACTTAAGTTAAAGGAATGTTTCTCAGTTAAATGGTAGGATGTAAGCCATTAGTGTTTTTTTAAAGTTCTAATCAGTAGTATCACACTCCTGTTTTCTGCACCCTGATTTTGCATCTTGAGTCTTATTCAGAGAAGGATAGGATTAGAAACGACATAAATAAACAAAAAATATTTGGTATCAACCTGCTGGCAAGTACTCTGGCTGCAGCCTCCGCCACCTTCTGTCTTCTCCTTGCTCCTGGTCTGCAAACTGAACCACCTGTCACGCCCTACCCCCAGTAACTGGATTAGGCCAGGAGGACAACTCCCTAAGATAATGAGAAACTGAAACATTTAAAATCGGAATAATTATTTGACTATAATGCAGTCACGGCTAAGGTGGTATGGCCATGTCATGCACCATGAGAAAGCATCTGTAGCAAAGAAAGCCCTGCACCTTGAACCTGGTGGATGCCACCCACGTAGCAGACCCAAAAAACAGTGGATGGACACAATCAATGAAGACCTGCGGGCAAAGAACCTTATCCCAGAAGACACTCAAAATCGTGACCTTTGGAAGAGACAGTTACAAAACTGACCCTGCAGGTGCAGGAAACCAGTCCGGAAAGAAGAAGAAGCAGTCACTGGACTCACTGAAATGCTCCTCGTATACAAATCTGAAGGACTTTGTGTGCATTCCTAGGAGTTTACCTTCACGAAGAATGAGCAATCAGTTTTATGGCAGTGGCAAAAATTCTCATATTGAGAGGCTCACGGTTGTCTTTGGCCGCCTGCTGTGTGTACTTCTCAGGGAAAGCGCCAGGTGCTTGATTTCTTTGCTCTGATTTGTTCTGGCAGGCTGAGTGATGACCCTTTTGTACAGATCATGTGTATTCGGAAAGGAAAGCGTCTTGTTGCCCGGATCCTCCCCTTCCTGTCCACTGAGCAAGCAGCTGAAATACTTATGGCAACAGCCCGGAATTTGCCATTTCTAATCAAGAAAGATGCTCAGGATGAGGTAAATATAAACGAAGGGACAAGTGTTTCTATTTCCAGATATTATGATCAAGAGTTTGCTTTACAGTATTCTTTGAAAAGGAAAAGACATGTCCCATGCTTTTAACAAAGGCAGTAAAAATATTTTTCCCCATTATGTGCTATAGCTTGTCAGCGTGATTTTGAATGCTTGTGCTAGATTTTAAAAGGCCACTAGGATGGTGTTTACAATGCACAGTCTCTTCAGTTTTTCTTAAATTTCAAAGAGGGGCATCAATCCCAAAACAACAAGCAAAGATATTTTCCTCATCATTCTTTTTATAGCCAACAGTATGACCAGCCTTATTCTAATGCTCCGCAGCAGAATCAAAGCTGTCCTACTTTCCAATAACCCCATTCCAAATGTTTCGCCCTTTACCAAAAGGGGAAGAAGTCAAGGAAGTCTCCTTCTGGCAACCAACTCAAGGGAAACAATTCTGCCTTCTGACTTCATGTTGGTTTCCTCTTAATTTGTTAATTGGTAATTTGTTCGTTTCTTTTTAATTTGTCTCAATTTGTTTCATTTTGGGAAGCCATTACTGATGACAATTGGGTTTTGAAAATGGTAAAGCTGGAACTGTCTTTGTTGCCAGATTTCCCTGAGTTCCAGTATGCCACCTGTCACCTACCTCCGCTTCTATTGCTGGCGGTTCAGTCCTTTAAAGGAGTAATCAGGGAAGTCTCCGCTGACCAAAGGATGTCAGGGTTATCCTCCTACTGTTTCCTGATTGATAAGAAGTCTGGTGGGAAGCCCCCCATTCTGGATTTATGGATCCTTAACAAGCACTTGCGCATTTGCAAGTTCCACATGTTTATCCCTGACAGATGTTCCGCCGGTGGTAGCATCTGACTCATGGTTCACTGTGGTTGATTTCACCAATGCATGTTTTCATATCTCTATGCATGACTCAGGGACCTGAAATTTAGATGTGATGAATCTGATGAATCTGAACAAAAGTATACAGTTCTGCCCTTTAGTTGGCCACAGTCCCCACAACTTTTGCAAAGTATATGATGGTGGTTGTGGCTTTCTGGGCAGGCAGTGGATGTGCAGTACTTCCATACTTAGATGTCTGACTCTCGGTGACCCCATCTAGCTCCACACTGGAGGCGCAGACTACCTTCATGATGCATATCCTGCAGTGGCTGAAGCTCATGATTAATCATGAAAAGTCATCTCTTTCCCCATCCCAGTGTATAGACTTTCAGGATGAGACTGAATTCCGACCTGGGCGTTCCACTCGGCCTCTAGGGCAGTTTCCATTGGATCTTTGGTTCATAGGTTGAATCGTAACTGGTTCCAATGGTGTTTTCCACAATGGTGCTTTGCACAACACTCACACACCTCTTTTTAATCAGTTTTCCTTCCATTTTACTACTAGTTGTTTCCATCACTTAGAGAAATACATCTGTGTAAAATGGATAATGTGTCCGGTTGCTCTCTCAGAAGTCACATGTGTGAATCCCATAAAAATATCCTCAGCTCACATTAAATGAATTGTTTTTCTGCAAAGCTTTGCAAAGATGTTCAGTGATCGGACAATTTGGAACAAAAACTCTTTTTACATTTCCTTATTGAAATAGTCAAAAGTCTGCATTTCCTTAGTTTTCTGTCTTGAGCCTGATGCCTAACAAGCAGACACCTCCTCTCAGAATTAAGAAAATAGGTAGCCAATATTAAATCGTGGAGGACCTCTTGAGACCTCTGACTGGAATAACTGTTATTTGCTGGGGAGGATGAATTGATCAACTTTTAACATGATGCTGTCCCTTTGGATCATACATTTCAGGCCTAACTTCTTGTCCCTTCTGTTGAGTACTGGTATCATTGGACATTTCAACAAGAAGTAGTTGCCCTTCATATCATGGTTTAGAAACTGGCCCCAGGATTTGCTCTAGGGCTGCTGCTGTGTATTAATATGTCTCTAATCCCTGAGTAACTGATACTACTGTTACTTTACTCCTAGGTACTACCATGCCTATTGAGGCCCTTCTCTCTTGTTCTCTATCATCTTTCACTGGGGACTGTTGTCAGCATCCTGCAGCAGCTCATGAACCTACCTCAGAGCGCAACAGTGCCAGCATCTGCCAATCTGCACCTTACGGCTGTGCTACAAAACAAGGTTCCTGTTTCTTTGCTCTATATATGCTTCACCACTACCACCACCACCCCATTCTCTGATTTAGGGGTGTGATTTCTGTTTTGGTTTTATAGGCTAATGCAGGATCATCGGCTCAAATGCTAATGAGATCTCTCATGTTCATATACAAAGCAGTGTTAGAATTTCACTGTTCTAGGGATCCGAAAACTGCCTTCTGGATTTTCCTGTCTTCCCAATTGTAGGCAGTGGTGGTAGCTATTGAAGTGCCTGAATGACAAAGTGTTGTACAAAAAGTGTCTTTTAACAAAGGATTTCCTGGCTTGTAATCTAAAGAGGTAATGCTGTGGAATGAAGGGAGAGGGAAAGAGGAGCAGCAGTAATCAGAGGCCAGAAGCGCAAGAGCAGAGGACCACATTCATACCTTATTAAAATAATTTAAAGGGAATAAGGAGGTCCAGGGCAAAGGAGAAGATGGGATCTTTATACCTAGAGAAGATTTCCCAATTGGTGTGCTTGTGTTCAGAACTCAAAACTGTGTAGTTGAATAGTCGCATGCCAATTTATTGCTAAAATACAGCTTGAAGGTCACAAAAAGAGCCCACGTTTCCTCATCTGAATGAGGCACAGGATTGGTATCTTGCTTCCAGGGTGCTGTTCCTGCCCTTTATTCTTGGTTTGGGGAGGAAAGATCAGTGAATTGTTTTTATCTTGTCATCACGCAGTCAACTGTTTTGTAATCTTTTTATCAACTTTGGTCCGAAAACTGTGAATTACAATTGCTTGAGACCTTCTGGTAAAACTGACTTCTGAGTAAGTGTGCTCAGGGTTCGAATATTGATTTCTTTCTCCCTCTCCCACTTCACAGTTTGGCCTCTCCCTGCTGTTTTTGGTCCTGAGCCGTGGGGAGGAGTTGCAGAGCGCCGATTCTACTTCAGAGCTCATGGAGGACAACCAGTGGTGAGTCTGAATGGCCCGTCTCTAGCTATGCCTGCTTCTCAAATATTTTCCTTGACAGATCAAAGAACTAATTTTGGCTCTTAAACTGATGCCCACAATATAGGAGAGGGCTTGTTTGGTATTTAGTAGGTTATGTCAGAGAAATTTCTTCTGGTTTGGTAAAAATCCCATCATGGGATTGCAAGCTGTTGTCATTATGGGATGGCTTGCTTTGTATGTGATAGAGGGCTTGCTATGTACATATTTTGTTTATTCAAGATGCTCAGAGAGATTTTGGCTTCCTTAAACATCCCTATTAGGCAGGTTAAGCTGCAGGCTTTGGCTTCCAAGGACATCATGCAAGTATTTTGAATTTGGAATTCCCCTGTCTAAAACTATTGTACTACCTGGTCTGGGAATTGTACTATTGTACTACCTGGTCTGGGAATTCCCCTGTCTAAAACTATTGTACTACCTGGGATCTCCTGCTCCAGTTGTCATAGAGATGGTATTTTCATTGTATTTTCCCTCACTGTTGTAGGGATTTTGACAGATCCTGAACTATGAGTGGAAATGGGTGTCCTTTAAACCTGGAAAATGCATTAATTCTGAGCAAGCGAACCAGTGACTGTCAGGTTTGGATTCTTCATCTTGGATACAGCATTGACTTTTACAGTAACTCAAAATAATAGAATTAGAATGAAGTCCAGAAATCTGTTCCTGTCTTGCTTGCCAGGCATTTGACCAGCATTTTCATTAAATCTTCTGGGATTTTTTGGAGCAATTTCTGCTGGTTGATAGCATGAACCAAAAGTAGCCTGCTATTTTAAGAACATTGCCTGTTTGTGGTAAAAGAGGATGACAACTACTTATCTTTTCTGGAGCAATCTTTTCAAGATAGTGACAAAAGTCCCCTGACTTCTTGCCATCTCTTGAAACTTGCTCTCTGCCCACCCTGGCTGTTTAAACAGCTTGTTTGTCTTTTTCTCTTTTCTTTCACATTTTCTCCCATTTGCCTACATCTGTTTTTTTAAGTGCAGCAACATAAAATGAACGAACCATTCAAATTGTGGCCTCACTGCCAGTGAGAATACCATTCCTTGATGTAGGTTGAATTTCTATGCTGATTATTTCCCTATCCTTTCCTCGGTCTCCCCCGTTCCATTCTATGGGGTAAATTACACAAAAGCAGATTTACACATTGATAATCTTTCACTATAACTTAAAACACAAAGGCTGCACTCCTAAGAATGCTGTCCTGTGATTAAGCCCAGTTAATAAAATGGGACTTGAGTAGGCCTGCTTGGAATCATTCTCCAAGTGTCCATGGACCTGGGCACTTGGACTTGCTCTTTTCTTCATACTGGCAGTGTACAGTGGGACAATTCAGCTGTTGGAAAGAACACATCTGGGGCAAAATTGGTGAGCAGAGGGGGGATGGGAGAGGGAGGAACACAGAGCAAGTTCCTAAGAAGCAGGAAAGGACATTTTTTATCCTATTTACATTTTATTTCATTTTAATCCCAAATCTCATCCAAGGAGCTCAAGGAGCATACATAGTTATCTCTTTAATTTTACCCTCCCAACAGCCCTGTGAGGATGATTCTGTGTGTGTGTGTGTGTGTGTGTGTGTGTGTGTGTGTGTGTGTGTGTGTGTGTGTGTGTGTGTGTGTGTGTGTGTGTGTGTGTGTGTGTGTGTGTGTGTGTGAGAGACTATCCCAAAATCACTTAGTTTCATAGCTGAATGGGAATCTGATCCTGTCTCCCCAGCCATAATCCAGCACTCGTAGCCATTGCTCTGAGTTGGTTCTGTGACCAGTTTCCTGGGAGTAGTCATCTGCATTTACTTGCAAGGAAGATGTTTCATGGTCTTCCTGCCTTGACATCTGCAAGAGATCAGTGGCTGGAATATTGATGCTGGCAGCTTCTCTTCCATGGTGCTGCTCTCCTAAATCCCATCTCATGGTAAATTAAATGCTTCACAGGTACCTTTCAATGAGTTCTGCCTGTGGAGCTTTACAGAGATGATGAGTGAACAAGTGCCTCAGCCATGTTAGTTCCAAGAAATTGTGGATGGAGCCATGCTGCCATGTGTATATTTCTCATTTTAAAAAATATGCTCTATGGCATTACAGCAGGATGTGTATGTATGATCTTCAGTTAATTAAAACACAAACCAGAGATTTGCAGAGTGTCATGGTATGATAGCTGGGTAGGCAGGCACCTTAGTGTTCACCCTTTTTGTTTTGAAGGCTACATAAGCATCATGTAGCTGGATTTGTCTGACAAGCTGGATTTGTCTGACAAGGACTTTCTCTGCATCTGAAGCATTTAAATTAAAATCCTTGAAGCTACAAAGGCATTGGGGGGGTGTTATGTCATTCCTGAGAAGCTCATTTCAACTAGGCTGCAACAGTTGTTGTTTCTTGACGCTTGTTTTCAAGCATAATTCAAGGTGCTGGTTTTTAATATGTAGACCTGTGGGTCTGCAGTTGTAGAACTATGCTGTGTGGTTTGAGTGGGCTCATGAATATGGCTAGAGAGCCACTGTGGTGTAGTGGTTAAGGTGTCGGATTAGAACCTGGAAAACCCAAGTTGATATCCTTTCTCATGCCATGGAAACTTGCTGGGTGGTCTTGGGCCAGTCACACACTCTCAGCCCTGACCCTGGCTAGTATTTGGATGGGAGATCTCCAAGGAATACCAGGGTTGTGATGCGAAGACAGGCAGTGGCAAACCACCTCCAAATGTTTCTTGCCTTGAAAACCCTTTGGGGTCACCTGAAGTCAGCGATGGCTTGCTGGCAAAAAAAAATTGAATTTGTTTGATTTTGTGGGTGAATTTCTTCATACTTGGGGGAATTATCACTTTTGGGTAATTTTATAATGCTGTAAATAATGTTATGGAAAATACTTTTATTATTTTGTAAGCTGTTTTGTGCTTCTGAAGAAGCGGGATAGGAAATTTTAAATAAAAATGTACCCACACTTTGTCTTTTGCAGGACAGAGCTGATGTTCATGGCAACTGGAGAGCTTCTCCGGATCCCTCAGGCAGCCTTGGCCAAACCCGTGTCTACTCCCTCTAATCTTTTATCTCTCTTCTCTCGCTATGTCGATCGGCAGAAGCTGAATGTGCTAGAGACAAAGTTACAGTAAGTACAGACCTCATCCTTACAATAGTACAGGAAGCTGGGAGTGGTAACAGCTATAGCCAGAATGGTGTAGTGGTTAAGAGTCGTGGACTCTAATCTGGAGAACTGGGTTTGATTCCCCATTGTGCCTCCTTAGGAGTGGTGGACTCTGTTGAACTGAGTTTGTTTTCCTCGCTCTTCCACAAGAAGCCTCCTAGGTAATCTTGAGCTAGTCACAGTTCTCATAACTCTCTCAGCCCCACCAACCTCACAAGGTGTCTGTTATGAGGAGGGGATGTGAAGGTGATTCTTTAAAGGTAGAGAAAGGTTTAAAGGTAGAGAAAGAACCAACGCTGCTGCTGCTTCTTCAGGAATCTTGGTAATTACCAGAAAGAATACAGGCATTGGTGTCTGATGTTTGGAGGTTTCCACACTGAAGGGCAGTGCATTCTGGAATAGAAATGGATAAAGAAGATACAGAATATCTGGTCCACATACCTACATTAGTAGCAGTAACTGAGTTGCAGGCTAGCAACATAGTAATTTGACTGGAAGAGCCAGAAATGTGACCTCACTGGTGTAATGGCACGGACCATTAGCAGGAAACCAAGAGAACAGAGTAAGAAAACAGAATCTGAGCATCAGGAGATGTGTTGTGTTGAAGAACAAGCCATGGGTTAGAGCCATGAAGATGTCTTCTTCACTGTTGATCAACCCTCTTAGTATGTGTGTGAGTGTGCTCAAAGAGGCAAGCTACATGGTGTCTTTGGTGTCTATACATGTGCCCTAGCAGTAGATCCTTCCCAAAAGTAGATGAAAAATCTAGTCTCTCTGGTGGGACTTGTGATGTAATAGATGAGATCCACCTGGGGACCTTTTGACCCATGGATTGGAGGCCACTAGTACAGATGTTAACCCCTTCAGAGACAGAGATGACAGAGATGTGTGCTCATATTGTGTTGTACACTGCTGTCATTTTATAAACTCGGGAAATTGATGCAAAGGAAATGTATCATTGCTGTTTTATTTTCAGTTTGTCAAAAAGCTTGAGGACATTTAATTGATAGATGGGTTTATTTTAAAAAAAACTGTCTTGGGGCCTTGGGAAGGGACCTGCTTTTACCTTTCAATTAACACTGCTGCAACCAGACCACTGTTTCCTTTTTCAGGTTGATTCAAGGAATCCGGTAGTGGGCCACAAAGCGTCACAAAGCTGATTGCCATCATTGCTGACACTACAACAGTGTTTTAAGTGGGCGGAGAGGAGGCCGTGCCTTCTCGGAATCTGTTCTTGTGGGACTGTGTCTCTGGTTCAGCAGAGAAGATCGCTCTCTTGCTCTGAGCTTGACTGGGGCTGTGCTTTACTTCTGCCCCTCATTGCCAGTTTGCAGTTCTGCATGCCCTTGCTACATTGACTTCTCCCTCAGTCCTCCCTTCCCCCAGCATCTTCATGACAGCTGCTCTTCTGCCTCCCTGCATTGGCCCTGTTCTCCCAACACACTACTGATGGACTAGTAGGGAAAGTACTGCCTGCTGTCAACAGGAACACAGGAAAGAAACAAACACAGTAGTTATAAGTGGAGTCCCTCTTAGTACAGACAGAGAGACCACATGCTTCTGTGTTTCCTGTATACTAGATTGTTTTAAATTATGGGAATTTCTCCTGATTGGCCCACTGAGCTTTTCTCTGCCTTTCCTACAGCAGGCTTCCCAGTGGGGCAGCACCCATTTCCAAAACTATCACTTTACTGAACCTTGTGATGAAACAACATCTTTGCACATTTGTCTGGTCTTCCCAAGATTCTTTTTCTATTTGAATTTTTGTGTCTCAGACCTACACCTTGCTTCAAGCACCAGCTAGCCAAGGTCTTTGGTAGACTAACAATAAGGTACCAGGAATTAATTCCCCTGGAACAGATTTAACCTTGTATCAGTATCCATATACTACTTGGTCCTGCTGTTTTTGCTCCTTTTTTGGAATGTGGTGAGGTTTAACTTTTATTTGCTTTTAAAAAACAAACGATTTGCACATGTAGGTATTCTACAACCAGTAAACTGTTACTAATCGGCTGCCTCTCCACAGTATTCTCCTCTCTCCTTTTCCCCTCTCCTGTGCTCCTCAACCCACATCTCTAACTTGCTTGTTCTCCTGTCCCGTATCACTTCAGTCTTTCCCAAACCCTGTCCCCTACCCTTTTTCCTTTTAGTACTCATGATCAAGTGGTCCATTATTATTATTATTGTGCTTTTACTTTTTTTGGTTGGTTATGATGAAAATTTCTAAATTTACATTTTTATAGGGTATTGTAAATAAAAAAATATTCTATACTTGTGGGGTGTTTCGTGTTCTTTTGCATTTGTGGATGTGCAGGATGTCTATAAAAGGAGCATGAGACTTTCCTTCAGCAAGAATGTTTGAATCTTAGGTTGCTTTTCATACAGCAGAAATAGCATCAGTTGAGAGCGATTGAGCTTCTTATGCCGTAGATCCAGGGAGAATAACAGGATCACAGAGTTGGAAAAGGCCATACAGGCCATCTAATCCAACCCCCTGCACAATGCAGGATCAGATTGGAGCATCCCTCACAAGCGTTTGTCTAGCTGCTGCTTGAAGACTGCCAGGGAGGAGGAGCTCACAACCTCCCTAGGCACCTGATTTCACTGCTGAGCTACTCTTTCTAATGTCCAGCTGGTGCTTTTCCGTACGTTATCTATACTCATTATTGTAAGTCCTATCTGTTGCCAACAGGAGCAGCTCCCTGCCCTCCTCTAAGTTACAGCTTTTTAAATATTTACAGCGAGCATGTCCTCCCTCAACCATCTCTTCTCCAGAGTAAACATTCCCAAGTCCCTCAGCCTTCCTTCATGGGGCTTGATCATTCTCATCACTCTGCTCTGCACCCACTCTACTCTGTCCGCATCCCTTTTGAAGTGAGGTCTCCAGAACTGCACACAGTAGTCCAGGTGTGGCCCAACCAATGCGGTGTACAGTGAGAATGCACCAGGGAGCACCTGATGTAAAAGGAAATGGCAAGAAGAGTTGTGAAAAGATTAGGCTGTACTATTTAACCCAGCAGTGATGTGGATTGGGGCAGTGAAGTAGCCAAGCTTGATGAGAAGAATGGTTGGAACTAAAGCAGATTGTTAGAAAGGCTGAAAGGAAATTTCCAAATTGGGTGTATTGGGAGCAATGAGGCAATGTACATGGAGTAAAAAACAACAACACCCCTGACTTTTAAATATTCACTCATACAGTCTGAAATAGCAGGGACTGGTCAGGAAAATGATCTGAAAGTTATGTTAAATTGCTAGTTCACGAAGTGTCTGGCTAGGATTTGTTAGGAAATGTTTTGAAAATAAAGTATTTCAATATCTATGAAAATATTCTAATACAAGTATAGTTCTACGGTGCAGCCAATGCGGCACGCTTCATACAGTTTAGTTTCCCTATTAGGAAGGGTATTAATAGTGCCCTATCTATCCTTTGCACATTTATCTAACACTGTCAATGGCTTCTGGCCATTATGACTGAATGGAATTACTGTGTTTCGCACAGGAGCGCTGCTTTGTAAATTAGTGCTTGTGGCTAACCCTGGGCACAGCTCACCCTCGGTTTGGAGCTGGGGGCAGGCCAGCAGGGCTCGTCCCACCCCCAAACTCCACGAGGAGCTCGGAAGCAGTGGGAGTTGTTTGATGTGAGCCTCAACTTGCCTGGGTCCATCTTGAAGCAACCAACAGGCCTGTTCTGCTCTTGAACTCCACATGAGCCTGGACAGCCCCACTCCTGAGCTCTACATGTTCAGGGATAAGTTGAGCCTCGCTGGCTGGCATTCAACTGTGCCCCTGCCCCAAATCTTGCAAGGAGTGTGGCGGTGGGGTGCAGTTGGGGGGGCACAGTCGTGGAATGCACTCCCCAGGAAGTGGTGCCAAGGGCTCTAGCCACCTCCCTACCCCGTACTACACCACTGGTTTGGCAGCAGTATAGATTTAAGTACCAGTTGCTGGACAACGGGCTTTGGACTCCAGACTCTGCTTTGTAGGCCTTCTGGAGAGTATCTGGTTGGCCACTGTGGAGAAAAGAATGTTCGAGGTGGACTATTGGTCTGATCCAGAAGCGCTGTGGGTTCTAAGTGCAGGTGCACTTAGTAGCAGGAAATCTGATCTATATTCATTTTGTATTCTTAGCAGTAGATACAAAATGTCTTCAAAATGTAGATCTAAAATGTTTCTACTGCTGAAAAATTGCATCTTAATGCAATATGAGAACAGAAGTGAGTTTCCTTGTTTTTTATGAACGAACAATACTACCAGCTATACACATAAACAGTGATTTTGCATTTATGAAAACCCATAACAGCTTAATGCATCTAATAAAACAGAATGGAGTCTTCCCCCAACTACCCAGCAAAAAAGACTTGCTTATTCTGTGGAAGTTGTTGTGAAAGAGGTTTGTACTCTGTTGTATACAAGTATTTTAATTGCCCAGAGGCAATTTCATGTCTTTATCGCATGAATGGCTCTTTGATGTGCCACCTGTGGCTGTTCTGAGTGCAGGTCCCCAATGTGGCAGCTGCCCCATGTTCTTGAAAAGTGGGCAAGGTCACTGCTTGGTGGGATTTGTGGTTGGCAGGTAGTTCTCACACTGAAGCAGGCAATATGTGTTCAGATATGCTGTGAACTTCCCTGAGCTGTCAGCCTCATGTTATGGCCGGAAGTAAAGGGAGCTCCTTAAAAATTTGGATAATTTCATCATGAATATGGGCCAAAGATAAATAGTTCTATTTTAAAACGCTACTTGTCTGTGATGATTATATCAAGGCTGTGGAAATGTAGGGATCTGTATATGAGGCGGGGTCATCAGGCACAGCTGAATGAGGTGGGAAAACTTTAGTACTGAATGCTTGCACAAAAAACAAAATTCCTTACAAAAAGAAAACTTAGTGCAGAGATGGGATATAATCCCCCTGTCTCTCACACCACTGCAATTTAACTTGAAGGGAACTTTTAACATAGGGGATCATTGTTTTTTTTCCCAGCCTAATAGTTCTGGAGTCCTAAGTCTGACTTGCAAGTTCGCCCCCACCCTTCTCCAGATACACTGGGATTGGCTATGGTACAAAAGTGGTGGGGAGGGACAACCTTACATACCAAGAGATACTGTGGTAATTTAAAAGGTTACAGATATGGTTAAAATTCAGTATTTATTCCTTATTGTATGGATACGTTAGGAATGGGCAAACAGTAATCATGTTGCTCTTTCAGTGGTGGAAAGTTCTATCAAGTTGCACCTGACTTATGGTGGCCCCTTGGGGTTTTCAAGGGAAAAGACATTCAGAGATGGTTTGCCATTGTCTGCCTTTGCATAACAACTCTGGGTTTCCTTGGTAATTTCCCATTCAAATACTAACCAGGGCCAACCCTGTTTAGCTATTGAAACTGGGCTAGTCTGGGCTGGGTGTCACTATTTTGGTTCATGGCAATCTTCAGCATAGCTCTTTGCAAGACACAGGGAGAATCAGTGGTTTATCATCAGTAGTTATGAGACTGATGAGCCAACATTAATCCTTACATGTCCCACTTAGTCAATAGGTCAGGCCAAGATGTATATTCTCCAGCTAGTGAGCTCCCAACAGACATGAAGCATGTACAAAAAGAAGTATGTTAATATCTGCCCTCTTCTATATGAAAATTCCTAAAAGTACAAGGAAGGAAGCTTATTTAAAATTTAACAAACTAAAAGTGTGCGGTTTTTGAAAAGTTTGGGGATTAATTATGGATTAAGACAAGGCAATTTTCAATTATACCCTGTGGTACTTGGTACCTGTTGTGAGCTGCCCTGAGCCTTTCTGGGGAAGAGAAGCCTATACAACTAATAAATAACCCACCCACCCCAGCCACTCACACACTGGCTGCTGTAATGAAGTAGGATGCGATTCCCAAAGTGGACAGTGCTACCCGGGGGGGGGGGGGTGGTGGTGGAGGTTTACCAAGGAAGATGCTATAGGGTAAGGGGGGGATCAGTGAGGCACTAGTGGTGGGCCCTTTGAATTTATTTATGATTGACAAGGCTCTGTCACCATATTGGCAAATGACACTCCAAGTTTCTACCTCTACGTAGTGCTGAAAACTATTGGATTTTTTAGTAAATACAACACCAGAGCTTTAGTCATACCTGTGTACTGTGTTGAGAGAAACTATTATCACTATGCAGGGTTTTTTGCTTTCATTTACATTTTTCAAGTCCTTAATTAGCACAGTATTTATTGAGTGTGTTATTTATTTCCCTGTGTTCTCATTTACAGAATCAGTGTAATAAGATGTGCTTTTTTGCTCGATAAGTGTTATTTTTGTAGCAGCCTGCTCAATATTACTATTTCTAAGTTATTTAAAATTTCTCAATCACTGTTCAAAAAGGAAAAAACCCTTTGTTAGGAAAAAATGTTGATGGTAGAAGAAAAAAAAATGGTTTACAGAGAGAAACTTTAGGATACAAATAATAAAGTTCAGTAATAAAAGGGAAATTATGGTAAATAAATATAAATATTGAGGGGAATTTGCGTATATTTTCACAAAATTTTAAAATAGACAACCCTTTATGAAGAATTTACAACAAATTGTCTTTATCAGAATTGCAGTAATAAAATGAAAGAAAAAATATAATAGTGTTAAAACAAAGCAATAAATTAACATCATCTTCATTTCTTTAAGTTCAAGCTAGTTTTTTTCTTTTTTTCTTGGTCTTCTAAGACCTTTTATGGGACCTTGTATGTATACTGTTAACTTCCGTCAAAATATTCCAGTGTATTATCCAGCATCCATCAATACTTTTTTTGTATTTTCAGATATAGAAGCACATACACCCAGTCAAGCAACATTCTATTGGATGAGTGAATGAATTGAATAAAACTTTAAAATGTGTACCATTTTTAATATTGATTTTTCTGAAAGCATACCCACATTTTCTCCATTATTCATATGGACATAGTGAAATTCGTCATTTGGTTACAAATTTTACAATGCTATTTATTAATGTCCTAAATTTCCCCTCAGTTACCTTTGAACAACTGGTATCACTGGAACAAGTTCATTAGTGTTGGTGAGTAGATTAAACTAAAAAGTTTTAATTGGATTTTGAATAAACAAGCAGTTAGTTGATACTGTTTTGAATTTTTTTATTATTCTCCTTAGTACCAGGAGGGAAAGTGGCATGGTGTAGCCTGTTTGGAAAGGAGACCATCAAGGAAGACTGCAGAGGAAGGCACTGGCAAACCATCTCTGTCCTCACTTAACTTGCAAGTCCCTTGTTGTAATTGGTCCCTTGTTGAGGTTGCCATAAGTTGGCTATGACCTGACAGCTCTTTACATGCTCATCTTTCTTAGTGGGCTGTGCAAAATAATGCTTTTTATAGGGCAGGGGGCACTGGAGAAGAGTTTATGGAGTCAAAGGGGTGGTGGACTGGAAAGGTTTGGGAACCACTGACCTAAGATATTGCACTGATGTAAAAATCACCTCTCTGGAACAGTAGGTTCTGATTTACAAGGAACAGCTTTATTTGTTTATTTAGAGCCCACCTTTCTCATTGAAACACAAGGCAGGTTACCCAGTGCAAATAGGATGGGACCTCCAATAAACAGTGTAAAGATTGGAATATGGACATTAAAATAAAACCCCCTCCCTTTCAATTGACTTTCAATGTTCTGTGTTCAGAGTATATTCAGTCCTTGTGAGGCCATTTTGAGGGAAAGGAGGGATCTCTTTATCTTGATATATAATATTATCTTCTGTTCCCTGAAAACGTAGAGCCCCTTCCTGGTATGTGCATGGCCTAGTAGGACCAGACTACATTGTGTGAGATCTCTCTGTCTGGTGCAGTTTCTCATAAAAACTACGTGAGGGAGGTTAGGCTGGAATTTTGGCTGGCTTAGGGCCACCCATCAGGCTTTACTGCAATGTGGAGCTCTGAATCCAGACCTTAGTCTGACTCATTAACTACCCCACTACACTTGTAAAATACACTGACAGAGTTAGGACTCATTCAGTGCCAGATTTAGATGGAGAGAGACCCTAGGCCCGTGGTGGCGAACCTTTGGCACTCCAGATGTTATGGACTACAATTCCCATCAGCCCCTGCCAGCATGTCCATAACATCTGGAGTGCCAAAGGTTTGCTACCACGGCCCTAGGCTATTGCACTTATTAGGCCCCTCCAGACCAGAGAAAGATTGAAGAGTGTTTTAAACAAAATTGAGAAAAGCCGAGGATGATGATGGATGTTTACAATCCCAGAGTTTGCAATTCCTCCTCTAAAGGACATAAGCTGTTATTGTTGAATACTGTAGCGATTGAAAATTCTAAATAAAATGCATACACCTATGACAGTGTCAAAAATATTATACACCTTGCCCGAAGGTCCCCTAGATTTTGGGGGGCAAGGCCTGTAGGTAAATCTGGCATTGGTTAAATCAGATGAGCCTATTCCCTATGAAATATTTAGCCATTAAAAATATTTACCTTTTAAGGAACTGTCTTCAATTCACCCGGAAGTTTTTCTTTGAACAACTTTTAAAATTGTAATAGGAAAAAGCGGGAGATGGGGGCAATTTTAGAGGGTTGTGTTCTCCAGCGCCCTGTGTGTGTTGAACTGGGTTCGTGATTCAAAAGTATCTGCCGTTTCCTAAATGCTCGTTTGAGGTCTGGGTGTGGTTCTTCACGGGGGCTTTTGCAGTGAAAAGGGTGGGCCCCCGTCACGGAGGGAGAAGCTGAAAGTTTCACAGACGCAGGCTGCGTGTGATCTTAAGCTACAGTAGCAGAAAGTCCCGCTAAAACGAACGAGACTTAGCAAGTGTTTAGGACGGTGCTAACGGGCAACCTGACCGATGTTAGGTCCAGAACATGAGCTGAGGCAGAAATCCAGGGAGCGCGCCTGGGAATTAGTACATCGACCCATTCACATGCCGCGGAGGTGCAACGGCAGAGAGTCTTCTCCTCTGTCACCGCCGAGTCTAAAATGTCACTTGCAACTAACCAGCTGTCTCCATTCCGTGACGGTTCGACCGAACCCTCACATCAGCAATCTAATTGGCTGTTACCAGAAAAAGGCAGAAGAAACGACCAATAGGAGCGACGTCTTAAAAAAGCAAGACGAAAAGGAGACGGCGCGTTCGTCCAATGCACCGATGTGCCCCACCCTACGGGGACATTTGGACCAGTAACCGTGGGCTGGGGCGGTGCCACGCGGGATTCCAACCCCTGGAGTGGGCGTCGCTGCCAACAGGGCGGGCTGGTGGGTGACGGCGCTGCGCGTACAGTTGTGGGGAGGGCGAAACGGAGGAGGAGGCGGAGGGAGGCGTTCAGCCTCCGGTGGTTCTTCGGCTGCTCCCGTTGGCAGAGTCGGTTGAGACTCGCGGGGGCGGCGGAGGAGGTGCTGCTGCTCTGCGCGATGTCGGAGTTACGAGCCGCGGTGCCCGGTTCTGGGACAGCGCCCAGCCCCAATGCCTCCGGACCAGGGGGCACCTGTGGGCCCGGGCCAACGCCTCCGCTACCCTCGCCTGGGCCCGGCGGCACCAACGCCACCAGAGGAGAAGGAGGCACGCTGGGCCCTGGGGGACCGGCCCCCGGGGGGGTGACAGGAGCTGCCGGGGGGAGCACTTCTTCCGCTTCCGTGTCGACCAGCTCGGCTTCCGGGTCAGCCCGCGAGGGCTGGCTTTTCAAATGGACCAATTACATCAAAGGGTATCAGCGGCGCTGGTTTGTGCTGAGCAATGGGCTCCTCAGCTACTACAGGTGAGGCGACATCCTTTCGGGGGGACGTGATTGACCCCGCCCACTTTCCTTGGCCAGGCCACGCCCAGGGTCCCTCCTCCTCGGGTGCTTCTGGCCCACGGTCTGGTTGGGCGCTGCGCCGGGCAACTTTCCCTTGTCCTGTTACTGACAGGAAAGCCAAAGAACAGCCGCAGCTGTCTCCTTATGGTACTTCCTTGCCACGTGGCGCCTCTTGCAGAGCAGCTTCTGCAGCCGTCTTCCGGACAATTTTCACACTCGTTTTTTCCCTTTAGCAATGTACAGCACACAGCTTTTCAAAACCTTCATTGTACCCTCTTCTTTCCCTTCTTTGGGCTCTGTGCATAGTTTTTCTTTTCCCCCACTCTCTGCTTATTGTTGTATTATTTTGCTTGCTTTTCGCACTTCGCCTAGCCACTGTATTTAGTCTTATCAAGTCAACCTCCATATTACCTGCAGCATTTCTGGGGCGCATGTCTATTGCAACCATTGTCCCAATCTGAAAGAAGCATTCTAGCACGAGCTTTGATGTCACTTGCGACACAGGTCCTTTTGGTAGTTTCTGCTGTTACAGACCCTTTTTTAAAAAATGAAATATGATGGCCCTGCGGGTTGATACACCTTATGAGATGTCATGAACTAGTTGTTGATCGCTTCTATTTGAAAGACCTGGGGTCTGAATGTAGTACAGGTAGAACTAGAGAAGTGTCAAATTAAACTGGTTGTCATGGACTTACTGTTTACGTTGGGGATTACTGACTCTACAGAAAGCGTTTTTCACTAGTACTAAAGATCCTTGCAATTGAAAATGATTCTGGTAGCAGTAAGGTAGGGGGACTAGTCAAAAAACTTATACTGGCCTTAACAATAGAAAGCATTGGGTTCAATCTTCTGCTCATGCATGAAACTTAATCTGTGACTTTTAGTATTGAAAGCTTGTGAGCTTGTGAGGAAGACAGGAGTAGTTCCATGGTGGAAACGTTACCCTAGCCTACACATTTTCATCAGAACATATGCCTTCAGTTTATACATATTAACCTGAAGAAGAAGAGTTTGGATTTACACCCCGCCCTTCTCTCCTTTAAGGAGATTCAAGGCAGCTTACAAACTCCTCTCCCTTCCTCTCCCCACAACAGACACCTTGTGAGGTAAATGTGGCTGAGAGAGATCTGAATGAACTGTGACTAGCCAAGGTCACCTAGCAGGAATGTAGCAGTGGGAAAACAAATTGGCTCACCAGATGTTAGCCTGTTGTTCAGGTGGAGGAGTGGGGAATCGAATATGGTTCTCCAGATTAGAGTCTGCTCTTAACCCCTACATCATGCTTTTTCATGGTTTACGATTGCACAGAAAGAGCTGAACACACATGCAGTTTTACATGTATAAGTTCTATATACGTTATAGTGAATCAGCATAGGTTGAGACTGAACTTGCCATCTTGATCTCATCTCCTTTCCATCCCCCATCTTCATCATCTCCTTTAAAAGATCTGGAGCCTTGACATGGATGGCTGAGAGTATACTCTGTTCAACATAAAGATCCACAGAGATGTGTGTATTAAACCGCCACAGCTTCCCGGACCTTTGCTGTGGAGGAATGTTCTGCTGGGTCCTACTGCCTGCCGTCCCCCTCATTTCCAATTCTCTTTTAGCCTTATTTAGCCATATTTAAGTGTCACTTTGTTCAAGACCATTACTGCCTGCAGTATCAAACAAAAAACTTTTAAAAAGATCATTTATATTACCCTGGATGGCTTTCAGCAAGACTTGCCTGTTTGTAAATTTGCTCCTGCCATTTTGTTTCCCAATCCTGCTGCGGGGGAAAAAAATGGCAGGCACAACTTTACAACCACCAGGGAATGCAGTCCACACGTCATTCTTTATGCTGAACGGGGAGTATAGCCTGAATTCATCTGATCTCAGAAGCTAAGCAAGGTTGGTTCTAGTTAGTACTTGGATGGGAGACCACTAAGGAATACCAGGGTCATTATTCAGAGGAAGGCAGTGGCAAACCATAATAAAAAGTCTGAAAGGCCCGTAGTTGCTTAAGTCTGAATTGAGGCCATCAAAAACACTGAGTTAAATGCTGTTTTTCTATGTAAAAGAGAAAATCATTTCAGGGATTTTTGAGTTCAAACATTGTAAATGACACAGGTATCGTGTTTATTATTGCGGACTTCCAATCCAGGGACTTGATCATCATCACAGATGTTAGGATTCAGGTGCTCCTCCATCTCTATGTTCTCTAGTTTACATAGCTCTGCAATGTGTTTTCCATTTCAAATTACAAATGTTCAATTTTATTATCTAAATAGCTCAGACTTATACTTTCTGTCTCAATCTTGAACACTGTTCTGCCCTACAAATTTTGTCCTTGCTTCCAGAAAACTGTGGACACTTTAGTTAGGTACTATCCATGTTTTCTCTAAAGTAATCTCCACTTTGTATTGTTGAAAGCTATCACGGCTAGAATCAACTGGCTGTTGTGGGTTTTCCAGGCTGTGTGGCTGGGGTCTGGTGATTTTAACTCCTAATGTTTTGCCTCCATGTGTAGCTTCAGAAGCATGTTACTGTGAGATGTGTTTCTCTCTGTGGCACAGTGTGGAGTCAAAGTTCCACTTTGTTCAGAAAGACTCATTTTCATGTAAATGTGCATAGGATTGCAGCCTGAGTTTTTGAATGGCAGATCCTGCTTAATTAATATTCTGTCAAGAGTGCAGAGACGAGTGAGCAAAAATCTGTTCCTTGTCTCTAGGCAGATGTAATTCTGCAGTAGAAAAGGCATGTGGCCTTCAGGACCAAAGGCCAAGGATTATACGCAGGAGTATAATCCTGTGTTCAAGTTTTGTTCATGTAGATCTGTTGAGCTATTCTGGAGTCTTTCAACAAATTCTTACTACCTAATCATGGGTTGGTATGACATTTTTGTTGGAGTGTGTGTTTAATTTCTCTTCCCACTGTTACCTATGGGTTTTTCTGATATTTAAATTTAGAGTTACGTCCTGTTTGAGGTTTAGAGAGAATAGGCCACTTTGAGGTTTAGGGATATTAGGTTGATAACTTTAAGTTTCTGACAGCTGGGTGAACAGTAAACTGCCTATCTACTAAATAACCAGGTTCAGTTTTCCCCTCTACTTAGAATCACTAGCTCCTCAGAGATGCTCAGTGTCTCAATTCAGTCACTCTACACATTTAAGCCAATTTCAGTGGGGTTAAGCATTTTGAGGACTATTGTTTTGTGAGGGTACTGCAAATTTATTCTCAGTTCTTCACATTGCTTGAGCTTCCAGGATTCCTTTCATAGGAGCTGTTACAGTTTAGCAGTTGTAAACATATTTGCAGAGTGGACATACAATACTCTCAGTGTTCTGCAATTCTTGTTTCTCCCTGTTAGAAGTCAGACCCTCTTCAAACATGTTTTTCCTCTAAGGAATTTTGAAATCGCAGATTACATGTACCTTTTAGTTAAATCAGGGCTGTCCAACTCTGGCGCTTCAGATGTTCGTGGACTACAATTTCCATGGCCAACAGGGGATGATGGGAATTGTAGTCCATGAAAATCTGAAGCACCAGAGTTGGACACCTCTGAGTTAAATGTACAGTCAGTGCAGCCCTGTGGTACTGCATGCTGTGTGAAGTTCATGAACCTTCCCAAGAGGGTTGCCTGTCCCTTTGAATGGGGCTCCAGTAATCCCATGGCCTGCACTTAAGGATATGGCGGAATCACTGAAGGCTCTGTAGTGTGGTAAACAAGCAGCTTGGTCATTTCCTGAATAAAAATCTCTTTTGTGGGGAAAATGCTGTAGTATTATAAGTATTTGTTTTTTTAATATTTTATTTATGAATATTGCAATAAACAAATAAACAAACAAAGTTTGCACAGATCACAAAATCATAGTGTATCAATCATTATAAATTTCTTGGTAATTATTATTGATCTGATCTTACCTATAAGTATTATAAGTATTTGTGATCCCTTACGATAATAAATGCTTACTATGAATATAAAAAAGGATGTTAAACATCACGTTCTCTTGTAGCACTGTATGCTGCCTAGGGCCCTAAATCTCTAGAGTGTCTGGGTTGAAAAAAGCTTCACTTTGTTGGATGCCCTGTTACCAATTCCTCCATCAGTAGCTGTCTTTGCTGAGGAACATTTCCTTTTATTTACTGGCTACTAGCCCCAATGATGGCACAGTTCAGATTGTTCCTCTTCCTCCCACAGATCCAGCTGGAGGCTCTTCTCTATTAGTGCCCAGCTCCAAGATGTGTTTTTGAAAGTCCCTGGAAGTTTGAGGGGCCTTTGATCCCATGCAGTTTTCTTGGCCATATAACAAAGGATGCTAAAGTTTTCAGACAAGGGAATGTATTTGGTAGGCTTCAGGAAGCCATCCTGTAATTTAGCAGAGGTGGCTGCGGTTAGCTGGGTTCCTAACATACAGTCTGTATTATTCATAAAGTAACAAGACTCTCAAGAGCCTAAGAATAGCTGGCAGTCCAGGCTCATGTTTCCCAGGTAGACTCAGCCAGCTAGGAGAGTGGAATGCCTAATAACTGTCTTCCCAGTCTCCAGGGGAGCGAATTACCGATGGCATCTCTACTAGTGCACACTGGTAGTGCTTGTGAGCCAGCTCCAAGTGGGGCATGTTCCTTGTTGACCATGTATTGCTACTCAGCCTTGCAGTGGATATAAGATGGCTCTTCCTTTCATTGAGCCAGTGCCTAGGCAACTTATGTCATGTGCTGCTTGGGGGGAGGGGTTGATTTGTGAGCACAGAGGTAGGTGGAAAGTATGCACTTGCTAATATGTTTGGGTGCCTGTGTAAACCTGGCAGGACACCAGTCATAGATGGTCTTAAGGGAGTGCTGAGAAAAGCAGGGACTGGAATGAATTATGACATGCCTTTCCAGGGGCCTTTCTCTCCACATTCTCACTGTCTTATCAGTTAGGACAAAGGTTGGACTTGGAACTGACTTTGTAAAGGAAGCCACGGCCCTCAGTTTGTAAGACCTGAGCAAGGCTATTAGCAGTAGGACATTTTGGACGACATTAGATGACATTCATAGGGTCACCATGAGTCAGAAGCAACTTGTTGGAACTTAACACACACACAGAGACGAGGCTTCCTGGTCAGGTGTGGAGTTCCTTGCAAGCTCCTGTACCTGTGTGCACACAAGTATGAATATGTATCTTGTACTTGTGCATGTGTCAATGTAGGATTGTAAAGCTCAAATATTGTTGGGTATTCCACGAAGCCAAGATTGCTCTTTCGTTTGTAAGCAAGACTACAGGAGAGAGCTGTTTGCCCTTTATACTTGCAGTAATCAGGGACAAACTTAGCAAAACAGTAAAAACTGTTTCTTCTGGTTACCTATCTTTGCAACAGAGATAATTGGTATGCTGGATATTTAGGTTTTAAGCTGACTCTTCTTTAATAGCAGCTGTTTGTTTAACTTTATTTGTATTCTGAAATTTGTTTTAAAAACACTTGGAAAAGATAGGTTGACCTGGGTATCCCTGAATAAAAGCTTGACTACCCTTCATTCCCCTATAAATGGATCTTGAACTTATTTGGTGGTTCTGGCAGGGTAGCTATTGTATACCCTTGGTTGAAGAAAGGTACACTCCTATCTGAGATGGTCATCCTCTTCCACCCAGTGCCCACCATTGGGAGTGACGCAGCTGGAGCAATGATGGTGGTAGAGAATGCTCACTTAGCCAGTCTGATCAGCTGAATTAACCCTGGTGGTCAATGGGGTGACAAATGTCACGGCCAGATCTCACTCACAGGTGGGTTGATTTGGCAGATCTGGCTGGCTAGGTGGTTGTACGCTCCCTCCCTCACCACTTCATGTGTGTCCCTCCCAAAGCTGTGCACTCAGTGGAAGAGGATGACCATCTTGGATAGGAGTGTACTATTGCTAAATGAAAAGCAAAGGAATTCTGTTCAATTAAAGATTTGCTTATGTAGAGTCCTTACTTGACATTGTTAAAATTCTATTAAAAAACTATGTTTAAACAATTAATGCAGTTGCTTCATGAGAAGTTAAATAATTTGTCTTTGTCATTATCAGGCTTGATAGTTAAAGTATCTTTTTGCTAGTTTGGAATTTATATGCCACCTCTCCAGGGAACCTGCCTGAGGCTAATAAATAAACTTTTATATATAGATTGTGCCATGGAGAGAAACACATCTCACCAAGATGTACCTCTGAAGATGTCAGCCATAGATGTGGGTGAAACATTAGGAGCAACAGACCACAGCAGCCCAGCCCAGAAAACCCACAACAGCCTGTTTGATTTAAAAGTTTTTAACCAATATTTCACCAGCCAGTCTTCTTTGACTTGTGTGTGTCAATCTGAGTGCAAAACTGTCCCATTTTAAAACCTGTGTTCTTATATGCCTCCTGCTCTTTTCAGTCAGAGACTATAGTTCTAGCAATGATAAATCCCATTGCTTCAGTTTATAATTTTTTCCTGTGTTTCAGAGGGGGAGAGGTTTCAGACCTTTTAAGTTATCCGGCTTCTTTTTTCTAGGGTATATCAAATTTGAATTCTCCCTGTGTGATGGAAGTACTTTCATACTTGAAAAAAAAAATCCCTGCTAGTGAATTGAAGTCTTTCTGTCTTCATATAATAATACTTTATTTTTGACATCAAAAAGACACAGGTGACTTATGGTGACCCCGTAGGGTTTTCAAGGCAAGAGGCGTTCAGAGGTGGTTTGATATTGCCTGTCTCTGTGTCAGGACCCTGGTATTCCTTGAAGGTCCTGCATCCATGTATTGTCCAGGGTTAACCCTGCTTAGTTTCTGAGATCAGGCTAGTCTGGGCTATCCAGGTCAGGGTATATGCACATGTAAATACATTGCTGGACATAGAAGAAAGAGTGTTGTTGTGGTTCTGTTGGCACTGTATGGTGTACATACAGTCTGCATGGATATATATTTCTTAATAGGGCCTGTGTTTTTTGAGCATTAGTCCATGTTCGGTTCCAAGTTTTATACTCCCAAACACCAGCAAGTCTGGATAAATCACCCCCATCTAGCCTATCAGCTCTAACATCCACCCCCATCTAACCTATCAGCTCTAACATCCACCACCATCTAGCCTATCAGTACCTGACAAAAATTGTCAGGCGACTTTGCAGTGTTCCAAGATACTGCCAGTTGTGATCAAAGTACAGAAAGGGCTTTTCGAAGAGACAGTGCTAGTCTGATAATTCTTTCACATTTTTCATGAGCTGGGGAGTGGCCTTAAAAACAAGCAAATTTAGTTTTTTCCAGTATTGCAAAACATTTGGAAATCTAGACTTAAATAGATTGCTCAACAAGTTTCAACACTTTGACTTAATTTTCCAATTCAAGGGGCAGAGCATCTATAACTCTGTCAATAACCTGTGCACATTTGGCATACATTGGGCGAGCTATATAAATTAGATGGCCAGAGTGTTTTTATGACAATTTGGAGTGTGCAGGGCCTGAACTTGGAAATTAGATAACCAAAAAGGGAAAGCAGTAAGAGCCTCTCTAGTTTGTAAGTTGCATAATGAAACTGTACCATTTCATACTGTATGTACAATATGAATGATTACCGCTCTTCCCCCCCCCCTCCTCCAGGAGGCACATAGAGAAATTTGTCAAGAAGAAGAGTTTGAATTTATATCCTCCCTTTCTCTCCTATAAGGAGACTCAAAGGATTCCAATCTCCCCCCCCCCCCCCCGCCCACCACAACAAACACCCTGTGAGGTGGGTGAGGCTGAATGCTGTGCTAGAATCTCTTACTGATTGCTAGTTTTCTAAATTGAGAGCAATTTTATTTATTTATTTTATTTGTTACATTTTTACCCCACCAAACCTTGTTACATTTTTATCCCACTAGAGGACTTAGGGCTGCTTATAATAAAAGCATATAAAACAATACAATACAATAAATAATACAAAAATATATACATTGAAAAGCTTTAAGATCAAGTTACAATACATAGCATAAAAACCTACTTGGGGAAATAAAAACAGATGTGTGCATTGCATCCAGATGGGGATATGAATTTCACTAGGAAAAGGGATGCCCGGCTGGCCCAGCAGAAAAGGCCCGGTGGAACAACTCTGCTTTATAGGCCCTGCAGAACTGAGACAGACTCCATAGGACCTGGATGTCATCAGGAAGAGCATTCCACCAGGCCGGGGCCAGGGCTGTAAAAGCCCTGGCCTATGTTGCTGCCAGCTGAACATCCCTGGGGCCCAGGACCACCAACAAATTCCTCCCTGCAGACTGGAGGGCAATAAGGGGAGAGGTATGCCTGTCCAAGACTGCTAATGGCCTTAAAGGTTAACACCAAAACTTTGAAGACGATCCAGTACTCGACAGGCAGCCAAGGTAGGTCTTTCAGGACAGGTGTTATATGGTCCCAGCTGGAGCTTCTAGCTGGGACCATATAACACCTATCCTGAAAGACCTAGCAGCCGCCTGCCATACGAGCTTCAACCGCCAGATCAGCTTCAAAGGTAGGCCAGCGTAGAAAGTGAATTGCAGTAGTCTAGCCTAGAGGTGACTGTCGTGTGGATTACTGTGGCTGGATCGGTCCATGAGAGGTAGGGGACCAGTTCCCATGCCTGGAACAGATAGAAAAAAAGCTGCCTGGGCTGTCTTTGTGACCTGGTCCTCCAATGAAAGAGTGGAGCCCAGAGTCACGCACAGGCTCCTTACCGATGAGGCAAGATGAAGGGTCTCACCGTCCAGAACTGGCAGCTGGCGGCGGCCAAGCCACAGAATCTACTCCTGTGTAATTTTGCTAGAGCAGACATGGTTATTCCTCCAGAATGATTCACTCCGTATATGTGCCTGATCCTGTTTCTATTTGAAGACAATTGGAAATTTGTGGTCTTTGTAATGTGCATGTTTGGCCCTCACTATGGCCAAGTTTACTAGGCTCACTCTTGGCTCTCTGTCTTTAAGAATGAATTTTATTTGGCATTGATGGGAGAGCAAAAGAAAACAATTTTTTAAAAAAATCAAAATAGTGAAACTTGGGAGTTAATGGTAGCCCAAGACTTAAGGACTCAAACATTAGATGACCAAAGGTATGTAAAAGGAGGCAACCTAGAGTGAGCCTCTTACTGGCTCTCCTCCTTTTACTGGGCTGTAGAAATGCTGCTGTCATTACCAGCTCCATTAGCTGGAAGTCTGAACATCTCCTGAAAATCTAGCTGGGTTTGTTGTTTTAGCCAATCTTCCATTGCTTCAAAACCTTAAAACCTGCCTTGTTATTGACATCTCATTCTTGGGATTCTTTGGGAGCCACCTGTTTCTATGATATTTATTCTTTCTCAAGGGTTGGCAGACATAAGATTTCTGGAACCTTCTGCAAGTGTGGGATGATAGCAACCTGTTTTTAGATCAGACAACATCGTGTTGTGGGTTATTTGTTGGTATTGGCTTGTCTTTCTGTATTGTCTTGGAAAGAAGAGACTGTGGAGATGCTGGTTTGTCTATTCTGGAAAGGAGTTTGGTGCTGCTCTTCTCCCCTGTCTTCATCAGACCTCTAATATCTTTTACTTGCTTCGTTACTCCCCTTTCCCCCTCCCCCAACTCTCCTCCTTACAGATCAAAGGCAGAGATGCGGCACACCTGCCGTGGTACCATCAACCTGGCCACAGCCAATATCACTGTAGAGGACTCCTGCAATTTTATAATTTCCAATGGAGGGGCACAGACCTACCATTTGAAAGCCAGCTCAGAAGTTGAGAGGCAGCGCTGGGTCACAGCCCTGGAGCTGGCCAAGGCCAAAGCGGTGAAGATGCTGGCAGAATCAGGTAAAAAACACAGTTGAGGCAATATATGTTAACCAAGGTGTTGGGGGGGGGGCAGTGGTGGCTCAGGGGGGGTGGAAATTCTATTCTCACATTCATTCTGTTGGAACAGGCAGGTTTGGTGTTGGTTAACGGCAGCAGTGCAAGTGAGAATAGGTTGAGGTGTCACCAAGCTAGTGTTCATTCTTCTCTCATCTCTTCTCTCTTTCTCTCTCTTTGCCCTCTTTCTGTTTGTAAAATTGGCCCGAAACATTTATAGGGTTAAAGTCCTATGAATAACAATGTCTGGTCTATTCTAAATATGTGATAGTATTCATATTACTGAACAGGTCTTCTTGTTTGTCCTGTTCCAGCCTATTTAAAGTTCCAACTCCTTAGGGCAAGGATTTCTGCCAGATTGTTCAGTTGTCCTTTGAATCATGTGTTTATCATACCAAGGCAACAAACAAACCAAGGACACTACTTTATTGTGAGACTCCTGAAAAATGGGCTCCCTTTCTAAGCATCACACTGCTTAGAACCTGTGCTGGCCAAAACCACATTTCAGTCAATACCAAAACCGCCCTTCAGAGTACTCGGTAGACTGAGCCACACTTTAGAATTTGATGGCTGCTGAGCTCAAGTGTCTTTTAGTAGCTGGTATATTTAATCAGGTAAACTCAACACCAAAGGGTGGTGTCAAATGACCATCCCTGTAGGGAATACTGCCTTGTGTTGAAGAAATCATGGGCCTTCAGTTCTTGGGCACCGTATGTATCTTTTTAGAGGATTGCATTACTCTTATGTTAAAAGTGTGTATTAGAAAAGTGTTTTTAAGAATAATCCTTGTCCAGGTGTGTGTTTTTTCCTGGACAAATCCCTTCCTGGTGTGGAAGATATTTGCTTTTTGTAAAAAGGAAAACAAGGAGGAAATGCTTCACCAGTTATTGCTGGAAGAGTTTGTTACATTTTACACAGTTCTAAAGCATGGAGATATGAAAAGAGGCACTTGGCAAATTTACAGCAGAGATTTTTAGTCATTGTGTTGATAACAGAACGCTATCAGGCAGCATAGGGCTAACTTACTTGGCGATATCCATTGTAGGTGTCAGTATTTCAGATATTAGTTATACTTTAGCCAAATTGCATTTTCTTCCCCTTTTCCTTGTTCTCCTTTTTTCTCTTGTCACTGTTAGGCTAAGAAAACACCAGAAAGGGGACCACTTAAAAAAATGAAGTTATCCAGTCTTTTCATAAAAGCTATCTAGTCTAGTGCAGTGGTAGCAAACCTATGGCACTAGTTCCAGAGGTGGCACTCAGAGCCCTTTCTGTGGGCACACACAAACAGAGTCGTCCCACCCCCCTCCCCACACACACGTGCATTTAGGCTGCCTGAGCCGCTAGGCTCAATTATTAGCATCAAACCTAAGACCTAGTTTTGGGGAAGCAGTGTAGGTAACCCTGTTAAGCACTGTTAAACCCCACTGATTTTCATACGAAGAACTAAAGCGTGATCCTTTACCTGGGAGTAAACTTAGGTTGCTGGCAATGGGGCTTGCTTCTGAGTAAACCCTCCTAGGGTCGTGATTTACCTGTTGGAAGAGTTGCACAGTTGCTTCAAAGCAAAGTCACCGACTACCACCAAGCTTACTCCTGAGTAACGCACGCCTCAGAGCCAACTGGTTTTTCTAAACTAAAACCTCAATATTCAGGTTAAATTGCCATATTGGCACTTTGCGATAAATAAGTGGGTTTTGGCTTGCAATTTGGGCACTCGGTCTCGAAAAGGTTCGCCATCACTGATCTAGTGGCTGTCACAATATCTTGGGAATATGAAGTAACATTACTTATGTACAAGCAAGGGACCTGCAAGGACTTATGGAGAGATTTCAGTTTCTTCTGTCTCCCCTTTCTATATTTTTCTCTATCCCCTTGGCAGCCCCATAGCTTTTCCTGCTTCCTTTTCACCCATCTGCCAGCCTAACCCCATCTTTTCTTCCTTCCCTTTATTTTATTTATTTATTTGTGTTATTTATAGTCTACCTTTCTCATAGGAACTCAAGGCAGACTACCCAAAGTGACTCAATAAATCAACCAGTAACCAGTACACCAGAGTTTTAGAAATCTTTCTGTTATCACCAGAAAGAACTGAACATATCATAAGCATTCACATGACACATTAAGCTGTACAGAAATGACATAAATAGGATCCTGCTTATAATAAGCTATACACAGCAGTATGGACCACAGCTCTTCATCATTTGCTCAGCCTTATTGTACTGTACCGTGATTTGCTTAGTTTTATTGCCTTGTATTATCATGTTATTGATTGTCTGCTATGTTGTGCACTGCCCTGAGCCCTCTGGGGGAGGGCGGTATATAAATTAAATATTTTTAAAAAAATTATTCAGGCAAGTTTGTAAAACTATTTTGTGTTGTTCAACCCTATTTCATGTGCAGAAAAATCATTTCTTGACAGCATCACCCAGGAAAAGTCAGGCTAAGTTGTGAAAGTTGTTCAGTAGCAAGTTGCTTGAGTGAGTTGTATGGTGGCCTAGTTAAGTCATGTAAGTTGAATTGTGGCAAGACACACAGATGAGTTGCACAGTGGCTGCAGGGCCCAGATGAGTTGTGCGGTAGCAAGTTGCCCACATAAGTAATCCGCTAGCAGCTCCCAAGCCCAGGTGAATTGCATGTTAGTGAGTTGATTGGTGGCCTTCACTGGTCCTGGCAACTTTTGCGAATGGCATGGTGGCAAGTTGGTGGCCACTGCCAGGCCAAGCCAAGTTGTGAAGTGGTTGCCACCCAGGCTGGCCAGATCAGACAAGTTGTACAATAACCAGCTGTGAAAGCAAATCAAATGATGGCCACCACCAGACCTGACCAAGTTGCACAGGTTGCCTGGTAGTGGGTCATCAAGGGAAGTCTCACAGTGGCAGCTGCTGGGCCTGGCTGAGTCACATTGCAGCAGGTTGTCTGCACGAGTCATGCAGTGGCTGCCACTGACTGAATTGTGCAAGTTGTGTGCCAAATGATCAGGAGGGCTTTTAAAAACTTTTTTTCAGACAAGCCTCTTTTTAAAAACAAGCCTCTCTCCTGCAGCAGCAGCAAGCAAGAGACTGGGAGAGAGAGAGAAAAGGGAGGGGAGGGGAGGGGGGAGAATGACAGCTCTATAGTATTGGGACTACTGAGTGTTATCAGATCTGTGCCTAAGAGGGGCACAGTTAAGAGAACCAGGAAATAGAGGCCCATTGAGACTGGCTGCAGGGGGGACAGCGCTGCCTCCTTGTGTGTAAACAGAGAAACATGAGGAGACCACATTTTGGCCCCACTGCACAGCTAAAAAGCCCAAGGTAAGAATTCCATGAGTAATGGACCAGTGTGACTGATGATCTTCAAATAGTCTGGAGATTTTTGGTAATCTGTTGTGAAAGTCTACAGTATTTCATTGCACAGTTTAATTCTGTGCTGAAGGATATAAATTCTATCCTGTGCTTCAAATGAGTTGTTGAAAGGAGATGTCAGATGGTTTCAATGGTGCCAATCCAGATTAAGATAGTTGAAAGTCTATCATCCTGTATTATGTGATCTTTTCATACAATTCATTGAAGATATTTCCCCATCCTGGGGGCAGAGAGGAATATGGGGATGAGTTCAGAGATGAGTTCAGATGAGTTCAGAGATGAGACTCCTGTCTTGCCGTGAAGGTATTACAGCTGAAGCTTATTCCTCACAGATGAGTCAGGTGATGAAGAATCGGTTTCTCAGACAGACAAGACCGAACTGCAGAATACCCTGCGCACTCTCTCCAGTAAGGTGGAGGACCTTAGCACCTGTAACGACCTGATTGCCAAGCATGGCACAGCATTGCAACGCTCTCTCAGTGAACTAGAGACCTTGAAGCTGCCTGCTGAGAGCAATGAGAAGATCAAGCAGGTCAACGAGCGGGCCACGCTCTTCCGCATCACTTCCAATGCCATGATCAATGTAAGTGTCTCTCTCCAGAAGCTGGCTTTGAATCTGCCAGGTTGTAAATATTCTGTGACTGGTAGAAACTACTACATATGCTGTAGATTATTGTGACTTCTGTGGCTGGTGAACAATACAAAGTTACAGGGCCTGAATCTTATCTATGTGAAATGAAGGTGCCTGGCTCTGGGTGGACAACCAGTACAGTTTCTACAGACATGAATTGTTTATTCAGATAAGGTCTTTTGGCTTTACTACTATGTTTCTGTCTTTGAGAAAACGTGGTGGTTGTAACCTTTTCAATGCCTGGGCTGCCTACGGCATTATACGTGCAAGTGAAGTATAAGCATCTAGGGGTATTTTAAAAGCTATAAACAAATTCCTATTTATACTGAACTTGCTGTAGTGTCTTATATTTCCACAATGTTGAATTATATTTCCACAGATAAAATAAGCGAATATCGTTAAAATATGATAATCTGTTCTGAACCTCAAGGAAAGGGCAGGATGGAAATCCAATTTTTTAAAAAACCAGTAGAACAAATTATGATCTTTGAGACTGGGAAAAAGCAGAAGAAAAGAATTGTTTAGAAAAGGGAAACATTCCTGTATTCAAATACTACGTTTTTTTCAGGGAGCTGAGAGGCAAATACACACACACACCATGTTAAGAAGAAAGAAATGACAGCCTCAAGATGATCTAGTGAGCTTTATGGTTACATCTGTCTTCTTGGTCCATGTTCAATACTGTAGGGAGCCATGAAGAAACATTTTAGAAGAATTACACAAATGTTGGGTAATTCTGAGATTTGTTGACCTCAGTCATAACACTCAAAACTGCAGTTTTGTTCACAATCTAACTGTGTGGTGTCATGTCATCAACCTAATCATTCAGGAGTTAAGATCTGGGGTGGGGATATGTGAGTACAGTTTGCTAGGGGCTCAAGATCGTCACAAGAAGCATAATCCTTGAAGAGGTCTAAGGGAGACATTGAGCTACTCATTTATATGGAGTCAATGCCAGCAAAAATAAGAAACTTATGAGTGAACATATAAGATTGGGGAGGGGCTGCAGCTCAGTAGTGGAACATCTGCTTTGCATGCAAAGGGTCCCAGGTTCAGCCCCTAGCATTTCTAGTTTTAAAAGGCTCAGCTGTTAAGTGATGTGAAAGA
Organism: Sphaerodactylus townsendi; assembly: GCF_021028975.2. Taxonomy (NCBI): domain Eukaryota; kingdom Metazoa; phylum Chordata; class Lepidosauria; order Squamata; family Sphaerodactylidae; genus Sphaerodactylus; species Sphaerodactylus townsendi. The sequence continues at coordinate 71,477,584 of NC_059426.1, read as the reverse complement.
TCTCTTGAGAACTGCTGCCAGTTTGAGTAGAGAGTTCTGATCTTGATGGACCAATGGTGTGGTTCAGTATAAGGTTGTTTCATGGGATCATGTGAATTATCAGGTAGCTCTGTACCTAATCCTTGAACTAAACTAGGTAGTCACCAGTGTCCTAAAGGCAGTGTCACAGTTCAGAATATTCTTGGCAACCTATACACTTGTCCTTCTCAAAACTGTCCTGGAAAGATTTGAACATACCCAGATTTCACTCCAGAGCTCAACTGGGACAGTCATCATCATTGCCTGCCTTTTTTTACAGGTTTCTGGGTATGTAACCTTCAGTGATTTGTGCACAAATTCTGTACTTAATTTTGATTCATTACGTATTTTGCAGCTCAAGCACCATATCTTTACATTGTCTGAGACAGCTTTATATTATTGCCAAAGCATTGTACTGCCCAGAGAAAAACAAGAGGTTGTTAAACGAACGATTTATTCAAAATATCCAGACAATTGCAGTGGGAGGGAGGCACTCTAACATCATGATACTACATTGATATTTAATGACATGTTAAAATTTACAGGTGACATATTGGAATTACAAATAATCTAGGAGTTCTGAAAGAGCAAAAGCCAGTTCTGCCCCACCTTGTGGATATTAAAATTCTCTTAAGCAGTGGAGAACAGCAGTAATTGGTACAACTGAACTGGACTCCTAAGCCAGATCCTTCTCTTACTGAGGGAACCTGTTTTTTTAAGATAGAATGACATCATAATGACATCACAACACTATAGAAGGCTTAAGCTTATGCTGAACTCCTTAAGGAATTGGATAGGACCATCGTTCAGAAATCTCCTAGTTAACCAGGGCTGCTAATCCAGTGTACAGGAAGTCTCAGGGTGATTCAAAAGGGAAAAAAATTGGTATCTGTTACGGAATAAAAACTAGCTTTATCAGGACCCCTGAGCTTTTCTCATGACAAAACTGATGCCTAATTTGTGTTCCAAATTTCATTATCAGTTATCCAGCACATTTTCCAGACTGCCAGATGTTCTACCTTTTTTTTAGTTAAAGGAAAGGGTTGTTGGGTCCCCCGCCCCCAGCAACCTCCAAGATGCAGAGGAAACAATATTTTAACTCCTTTTCCTAACCAGGTGAAAATGATGTCTGATAAAATGTGGAGTCTAGGAGGAGCATCAAAGCAGGAGTTGAAACTAGTTTACACTTTTCCCTGAACGTTAGTCTTAACTTTCCTACTCCCAAGTACTGCTTATGAAGTTTGGTGGTCCCTTTTCCATTGTTGAACTTTTGCTCAGTTTAGCATTTAGGTCAGACATATCAACTAAGATTAACATTGAAAGCCATTTTTGCTGATTCTGAATGGGGCTAAGAGATCAGTTGGTCACAACTGCAGTGTCAAGGGAAACTTGCAAAAATAGATCTACTTGTCCTTGTAGTATTTGGCCTGCTGAGTTGTGAAATATTTTGACTTGGAAGATTAGTAATCAGATTCACACTGCCTGTGCATTTGTGGCCATCTGTGTTTAATGAGTGTGCACAATGGTGTTTTTTTTCTGAGGTTGAGGCTGGTACTGTGCATGCTCATTGGATCTTGAGAAGGAAATAATGGCACATCTGTTATATTTCCCAACAGTTCTTCTTAATACACAAGAAGACACTGTTGTCCCTGAACACCACCTAGATCTAAAGAGCAGGCACAACAAGAGGTGTGTTGGTGAAGCTTTACCTGGGCTTGGGTGCTGAATGTTGTGTCTTCTTGGTTCTCCACATAGGCTTGCCGAGACTTCCTGATGCTGGCCCAGACACACAGCAAGAAGTGGCAGAAATCTCTTCAGTATGAACGTGATCAGCGCATCCGTTTGGAGGAGACATTGGAACAGCTAGCCAAGCAGCATAACCACTTAGAAAGAGCCTTCCGTGGAGCCACGGTTCTACCAGCCAATGCCCCTGGCAGCATGGATTCCACTAAAGGTAGGAGCCTAGGGTGAATTCTCTTTCCTTGGTTTTTCCTACCCACCCCCCCCCCACCCCCGGCCTCCTGTTGAGAGATCCTTTTAAACCCATAGTGTCCTAAATAATCAAAACCCAGGAAAGACTATTTCAATCTGTTACTTACAGATCGATGTTTCCCATCTAAGGGGGATCTAAGTGATGAAGATGATGACAATGAGTTCTTTGATGCTCCTGAGAATATCACGATGCCTGAAAACATGGGCCACAAGTGAGTGATTCCTTGAGCTCCCTGAGAATTCTGCAGCCCTGAGTTTTGACATTGGAAATACATCTTCCCTGTATCATAGGCTAGAGTCTGATAACTGGCAAGCTTCAGGTAAACTCTTAACATAACTGAGAAGGTTGCCTGTCGTACCATCCTTCCCAACCATGTAGGAGGAAGCAGTTCTGATCTCTGGAGGGAAGGAAAAGATGGGAGAAGGTGTAGCAGAAGAAGAGGGGAAGGCATGATGTGCTTTATATAGCAGTGGTGGCAAACCTATGGCACTCCAGATGCTCCTGGACTACAATTCCCATCAGCCCCTGCCAGCATGGCCAATTGGGAATTGTAGTCCATGAACATCTGGAGTGTCATAGGTTCGCCACCACGGTTATATAGAGTCAATCCACTGGTCCATCTAGACAAGTACGGTTTCTGGCTTGCAGTTTCCCCCTTGAATCTCAATCAGAAGTCTTTCCTAGTGCTAGGGCTGGCTCCTAGTATTCCTGGGCTGTGCCCAAAAGAGCTGCAAGTGAGCTGCTGCTCTTCCTTCTTATGAGTTTGGCTGAGACTTTGCTTGGTGGACATTGATTTTCTTGATGCCCTTTTGCCAACTGAGCACAGTATGCATGCCATAAGCATGTCCGTCAAGAGCTGGCACCTTGCCCAGGAACTAAATGCCCAGTGAGTACAGAACCTTATATATGCATTTTCCCACTGTGGTAAAGCCCTTCTCCCTTTCCATCCGGTTTCAGGCTTATCTCTCACTCAACATGGTAATTTCTATGCTACCACTCCCAGTCTGGACTGAGCAGTGGAGAAGGAAGTTCTCTCTTGCAGATCCCTTGCAGAACAGGAGTTATCAACATATCTGGCTGTTGCTAGGCAACAATCTTGCACTTAGAACTCATAGGCTATCAAGATGAAGGAGGAAGGGTATATGGGGGACACTGCTGGCCATGATCTCACCTGTTTTAGTTATCTATCGCTGTAACAGGTGAAAATTGTAGAGAGTGAGAAAAGTAATTAGAGAATCACTACAAACCTTCCTGATTCTTTAAGAGACCCTCAAGCAAAACTTGTTGCCAACCAGACCTTCACTGGGGAGGGGCATAGCATTGTTTTCTAGACTGTTTCTTTGCTTTGTTCAGTTATCTTGGTTGGAGAATCTGGTTCCACTTCAGAGTGTCACATGCTGTCTCTTTAATTCCTTTAGAAGAACTGGCAGCAACATCAGTGGTGCTAGCAGTGACCTCAGCCTCGATGAGCAGGTAATCCCCCTCTTTGATTAGAGGAGTGGGAAGGAACCCTTGGCTTTTTTTCATTCAGTGATACTGAGCTAGCCTAGAGAATGGGAAAATTGAAAAATGAATGTCTTCTGAAGCTTTGGGAGTGACAGTGGTGTTTTAGTGGCTTGAAATATGGCTCCCTTGCCTGTTAAAAAAATATGGTTTCTGCATGGAAGCTGGGATATCAAGGGCTACATGAGTGGATTTGGGGAAACAGGACTAGGAGACATTCTTCATGAAAGTGTAAGACTCAGACATGTCCAGAACATTACCTTAAAGCAGGGCTTATTGAGAGTGGGAGGGATGTTTTATCCTTTTAAAAAAGGGAGTCAGAACGGAGGCACATAGTCATTGACCACATAAACATTTTTATTTGCTTTTCACAGAAAATAATTACACACACACACACACACACACACACACACACACACGTGTATAATTGCCCTGAAAATTAATGCTTCTGTGCTTGGCTTACTGCCTTATCGGTGAGGCTAATAAAGAGGAGAAGAGCAATTAAATCCTGGGCAAAGTAAGGTTGAAACCAAAAGACTGCAAGATTCGGTGATCAGCTACATCCTCCCCATCTGGCTTGACTAGTCTTTTATTTATTTTCAAGTATAAACACCAGCTGGAGGACACCAGGAAGGAGAAGAGGACCCGAATTCCCTACAAACCAAATTATAGTCTCAACTTGTGGAGCATCATGAAGAACTGCATTGGCAAGGAACTCTCCAAGATCCCTATGCCAGTGAGTGCCCTCATTGTAGCGTCAGTAGCAAGTTCTGGGGCTTCATGTTCTGTGGGAGAGAAGGCTGGGAAGTCAGCCTTTCTTATATCCCCAAGAAGAGGAAGGTCAAGCTCATCCATGCTGCAGCAAGCCCTGTGGTGTGAGAGTTGACATAAACTCACAGCATGTCCAGCTCCATGTCAACATGATTTATTCTGCAAAGATCTTCCGGCTGTAACTTGCTGCTTCTGCCCCCAGGTTAATTTCAACGAGCCCTTATCCATGCTGCAGCGCCTCACAGAGGACCTGGAGTATCATGAGCTGTTGGACCGAGCAGCCAAGTGTGAGAGCTCCCTGGAGCAACTCTGTTATGTGGCTGCTTTTACTGTATCATCTTACTCCACTACTGTCTTCCGCACTAGCAAGCCATTCAACCCACTCTTAGGAGAGACCTTTGAACTAGACCGGCTGGAGGAGAATGGCTATCGTTCCCTCTGTGAGCAGGTGCATATTTCTTCTGATCCTAAGCTGGAAATTTTGGTTCTAGCGTAGCTCTCTTGACATTTCAGTTTTAAATAGCTTTAAGCTTAATTGATCTGGCTAGAACTTGCTTCCAAGTGGGGCATGCTTAGGGCCCTACATGTATTTGTGATCTTTGAATTTCCCTAAGGGCTTTATGGCTGGAACTGGATGTCTCCCTCTTTTTTCATCTTCCTTCTGTCCTGTCTTCCAGGTCAGCCACCACCCCCCAGCTGCTGCTCATCATGCTGAATCAAAGCATGGCTGGACCCTTCGTCAGGAAATCAAAATCACCAGCAAGTTCCGTGGGAAATATCTCTCAATTATGCCACTTGGTGAGTCTTTTCCTCTCGATGTCAGTCAGCCATTCTGGAAGGGCCTGGCAGACTAATGCAGCCATTTGGCAAGCTAAGTCAACCAGTGATCCCCATCTTTGATCAGATCCTGGGATTACTGGTCTGTTCCTAGCCATCTAAGGAGATAGGAATAATTTTATCTGTCTATCAACAATGGTTTGTCCTCTATCCATATGGCACACTTGGTGTATATGGTGCATTTATCTTTGCAGCATCTGTTTCTGGAACATGCATCTTCTTTAAAGTTCTTGCAAGTATAAAATGGGCACTTCTCTAGAAGCAAAAGAATGGGTGGATCAGTTAAATCTTTAGCTGAGCCTGGATTTGAATCCAGGTCTTCTTAATACCGTCAGATATAACTATCTCCACGGATACTGAGAACTTTAAATCTCAGCCTATAAAAGGCCCTCTTCATGAGTCCTAAGCTGTCCTGAGCACTGTCTTCCTATTTCTAGGTACCATCCACTGTATCTTCCACGCAACTGGCAATCACTACACATGGAAAAAGGTCACTACAACAGTACACAACATCATAGTGGGCAAATTATGGATAGATCAGGTGAGTCAAAAATGGAAGAAGCCTCTTGTGAGGTGGCATGCGAGAACCATATATACGTGCTTAGAAGAAATGGGAGCCAGGACCTCTGAGATACAGTTCCATCCCTGCCATTGTATTCAGCAACTGCATAACATCATATTGAGTAGATTGCACACGTGGTAGTGTGCCTACTTAACTCTGCCCTCACAACTTCTTCCCTCCAGTCTGGCGAGATCGAGATTCTGAATCACAAGACCAGTGAAAAGTGTATTCTCAAGTTTGTTCCTTATAGCTACTTCTCAAGAGATGTGGCCAGAAAGGTAAGAGGCTGTGTGCTCTGATCATTACAATGGTTGCAAAGGGCTCTTTGTGCTAGTTAGGGGAAAGGGACGATCACTGCTTGGTGGCCAGAGGGGTCTCAGACATAAGTTGAAGAGGTCACATGTGCAGCAGTGACCTTCCCAGTAGGGTCTTTGCAGAGTGTTGTTTGAATGTGTTGCTATTGCATAGTTTTGTGCTCCAAAAAGCCAATCTGCTGATGGAGCCACACTTGAACAGAGATGGATACTCTTCAGCTTCTAAGTTTGCTTGAGAAAAACTGAAACACCACCTTTCTAGGTTTGTAAATAGTCTTGCTGAAAAGAGAGCCTCATCAGGACTGTTCTTACTGACCCACTTAACTGTCTCCTATTCCAGGTCACTGGGGAGGTACTTGACTGCTTGGGGAAAGTGCACTTTGTGTTGCTTGGCACTTGGGATGAGAAAATGGACTGTTTCAGGGTGACATCAAGTAGCATGGAGAATGGTAGTGAAAGCCGGCAGAGAACCCATGAAACAGAGGACAGCAGGGTTATGCTGTGGAAGAGGAACCCACTCCCGTGAGTAAGGAAGGTAGCTTGGCTCCCCCAAGTGGGTTGCTGATGCTGCTCTACGGAGAAACGCTTTTACAGCCACAAACTGGTTTTACTTTTGAAGGGCAACTGAGATTCTCAGCATGTGATTTCTGTGCTTCTGTGGTGTTGTCACAGGATATGCACAACCATGGGTAGTTGTGACCATAAGACCAAGAGGGCTGGAATGTGTGTGGTCTCACCTTCCCTTGATTACTGCCATAAAAACAGAGTTATTTCAACTTCCTGCTCTATAATTTGAACTGGGCAGCATGTCAGAGTCTTGCTGCTGTCCAATTCCTGTCCTTTCCCTCTTTTCTTCTTATTCAGGAAGAACGCTGAGAACATGTACTATTTCTCAGAGCTGGCTTTGACGCTCAATGCTTTAGAAAATGGCACTGCCCCCACAGACAGCAGGCTTCGGCCTGACCAGCGACTCATGGAAAATGGACGCTGGGATGAGGCCAATGCAGAGAAGCAACGCCTTGAAGAGAAGCAGCGTATCTCCCGCAAAAGACGTGAAGCTGAGGCCATGAAGGCCACAGAGGACGGTAAGAGTAATTCTCTTTATCAACTTGAAGTAAACTATGAGCATTCAAGGGTGCCTATGCCGTCAGATCAGTAGGCTAGTTCACTGTTGTCTGCTGTCCCTGAGCTCATGACCTATGAGATTCCTTGAAGCAGAGGGTTTGAATCTGGGGCTTCCTTCAGGCAGAGCACGTGATCTATAGCTGTACCCCATTCAAGGAGAACACTTGAAACTTCATTGCAAAGTAGAGATACCGGTCTAATGTCTTGCTAATGAAAATTCTTTTTGTGCTCACCTCCTTTTCCATCTTTTATCTGCAGGAACTTCTTATGACCCTTATAAGGCACTGTGGTTTGAACGGAAGAAAGATCCCGACACCAAGGAGGTGGCTCATGTGTACAGCGGGGGCTACTGGGAGAGCAAAGAGAAACAGGACTGGAGTATGTGCCCTGATATCTTCTGAACTGGAAGAAGCTGGACTTTTGAGAAGAGGAAGAAAAATGGGTAGCAGAAGAAGGATGGAAGGAAGCAGCTGATCGTGTGACTTCCTGCCTCGTGCTTTCCTCACCAAATCTGTCTGTCTTAACCAATCACTTGTTTTCAATCAATCACCCAAAGCAGAATCCAGCAGTGGTGATTGGCTGGGTTGCCTTAGCTGATTGAAGTTGATGTCTGGATCCCTGGATGGCTAGGGACCTATCTGCGTTGAGGACTGCATACTCAGTTTTCCCATCGCTGTGCTCACAACCCTGCACATTTGGGGAGGAAGAGGGGAAAAACATGGTGCTGTATACAGTTTGCCCCTCTTTTCTTTCTTCAGATGAGGGACAGTTCAGTGGCATGTGGTCAAGACCATGAATGTATGCTCCAAGGGGATTGTTGGGGGAGATGTAAGGACATCCTGCCATAAAGGTGGTTCTGGTTCTTCCACCCACCCGTTAGGTAGCCTATGCTTAGGCAAGGTGTCGCAAGTGAGGCCTCGGAAGCACTGGATGTTTTTCCAGGAGCTATCATCTTTCAGTCCACTCTGGGAGTAAAGCTGCTACTGATGTCCTAGAACTGGAATGCAGGAAGAGACTAGCTGTGGATCTGTCATTTGGGGCTCATTCAGATGTTCGCACAGTGGCAGGAAACTAAACTGTTCTCCCTTTTTCTCAACCCCACACTATGCCAGACCCCAGAATTTTCCTCACATTCACTTTGCTGGGACACTACAATTGAAGATTCCCTCCGCCTAAAGCCCCTGGAAACCTCTAGCTTAATGCACACCTGTTTATATGTATATTATATATATGTAGAGAAAGAGAGATCTAATTTTAGTTTTGATTTTCCCCCCTGTTCCTCTCCCATCCTACGGACCCCATTTTTTAATATCTGCCCTGCTTGGTCTCTTCCCACTGCCCCCAGACCAAGAGAGATGTTCTGCAGAAAAAGTGGCAGTGGACAATTGCTTGTCTTGCCTCTTTAAAAAAAAATGCCATCTGATGTGGAAGCCGAAGTTTGGTAGCATCAATTGTAAAGTTGTGCAGGCATAAACCAGGTATTTCTCAATACTGTTGAAAAATAAGAACATTGTGGGAATTCCAGCTGGTCTTGGACAGCTCTGGTCATATCTGCCAAAGCTGGATCCTAAGGTTGAAAGGGTGCTGCCACCATGTGCAGAGATGGGTAAGGGCACAGAGGCTGCCCAAGCCAGGCTCACACTTGGACAGGCGTGTCGATGATAAAGGCAGCCCCTACCCTTGGCTAAGGATCAGCAATGAGGTGCCTTCCTTCTGTGTGTTTCTCCTTTTTATTTTCTTTCTTTTCATTGACTTTTGAACCTTAGCCACTGAAAAGGTAAGAGGTGATGATGGTTCTGCCCGGGGCTGCTCGCTGGTGAGATGGAGTCACCGTACTGACTGGGAGAAATGAAGTCCTGAGCTCTGCCTTCCCAGTAGCAAAGGGCAGTGCTGTTAGCTGGGAAAGAAGGGGCTTTGGGTGGGGTCTCTGCATTATCTGCTGCTTGGTCCCAGTATAAAGCCAGTTCTTTGCAGCTGGTGGAAGCTGATATTCCCTTGGATGGGTTAATGGCGGGCTTTAAAGAAAGAGAGAGAATCCCTGCAGTTCTTTTTTTTTTTTGGGGGGGGGGGGGGTTGCCTTACTGTCTTTTTTCCAAAAAACAAACAAAACTAAATTAAATAATGAAACCTGAAATATCCAGGTTGGGGTTTGTGTGTGTGTCTCTCTCCTCCCTGCTTAATGTACAGACTTGAAAGGGCTTAGTACATGCATCCTCCTCATGTGTGGCATGTAGAATACTGTGCTCCATACAGCTTACACCTTTGCTCTTTCTTTTGCAGTGCCTTGTTGGCTTTGCTAGTTTTGGCAGATAGAAGTCATAAAGCTTACCAGCCTTTGTGGATGCACCTGAGCCTGTGTATAGCTCTGGGGAGGCTTGAAACAGGCTGGCCTTGGGAGTCTACTGTGGCTCTTCTGAAATCCATATGGCTTACCAGTGGAATGCACTGTTGGAGGAATGCATCACTAGATCCATTGGTGTGTGTTGGTAGCTGTTACAGTTTGGGAAAATGCTTGCAGTTACCAGCTGTTGGAGTGGAGAACTCTGAATTAGAATACAGTGCTATATTTAACTGAACATTCCTGGGAAGCAAAATCTTGGAGCATGTATTTGCACCGGGACCTGGTTCATCCATAAAATCAAACAGTGACTGTTGTCTAGACTGTTTCTAGTGTCTGATGGCAGATCAGGTATCCCAGGTTTAGAATTGGCAGGGCTAAACAATAGTCAGGTTTTTTTTCTCAGTGGAGATTCAAAGCTGAATCCTATCGCAGCTGCATGGCTAGACATCGATGGGAGGGTTTCTTGAAGGTATTTCCTGTTTTTATTATTGTCAGATGGGGCAGCTGGCTTGGTGCTCTGCCAGTGCTGCTGCTACATAAATGTTCAATCTAGCTTTACACTCAGTAGGATTATCGTTGTTTGCTCTTTTCAAAGAACTTGCCTGCTTATGAGAACCACCAAGGTGTATGACTAAAATACGTTCATGTCAGCTTCCAAAAGGCTGAAGCTATAGAACTATCATTTCTGTGGTGAAGGAGGCAAGGACCGATTCAAGATCATTTAGGGACTGCTTTTCTAATGCTCTCAGAGCTGGTTAAAACTGGTTAATTACATGGATAGGAATTTTTAGGTGTCTTTTTTTCAACTCTCCTTGTGTAGCTGAGCATGTGTGCATGTGGCTTATAGGTTGAGCTCTAGTAAGAAAACGCAGTGGCGTTCCTGCCTCGGGGCAGGGGGTACCCTATGTCCCCGGGCGCCCCCCACTGATCGCGATGAGAGCCAACGGCCTCCACAGGCTTGTTTGTGTGTTTTTAAATTTTTAAAGTGTTGTTTCACATTCCGGCCTGCAGGGGGCGCATTTTTAAGGCTATCAGCACCAAAATTTCAGGGTACCATCCAGAGACTGTCCTGATGATGCCACCCAAATTTGGTGATGTTTGGTTTAGGGGGAGCAAAGTTATGGACCCCCAAATGGGGTACCCCATTCCCATTGTTTTCAATGGAAGCTAACAGGAAATGGGGGTACCCATTTGAGGGACCACAACTTTGGTTCCCCTGAACATAACTTCACCAAACTTGGGTGGCATCATAAGAATAGTTAACAGATGATACCCTGAAAATTTGGTGTCACTAGCTTTAAAAATACACCCCTTCCAGGCACCCCAAGAAATTTGCCCAAGATTCTTTGTTTTGCAGTGACTTTGCTCCATTGTAGCCAATGGGGAATTTCTGAGTGTGTAGGCAGGCTGCACATTTTTGAAGATAGAGGCACCAGACTTTCAGGGTGGCTCTAGGAGGGCCTCCTGGTAATAGCGTCCAGGTTTGGAGACCTTTGCTTCTGGGGGTTCAAGTTTATGGGCCCCCAAAAGGCTTGTTTTGTTTCCCCGCTCCTGCACATGAAAGCCTGTGGGCTGAGTTCTCTCAGAACTCTCTCAACCCCCCCCCCCCCCCCCCACTCCAGAAGCAAAGCTCACCAAGCTTGGATGCTATTACCAGGAGGCCCTCCTGGAGCCACCTTGAAAGCCTGGTGCCTCTATCTTCAAAAATGTGCAGCCTGCCTCAGAAATTCCTCATTAGGTACAATGGAGCAAAGTCACTGCAAAACAAAGAATCTTGGGAAAATTTCTTGGGGTGCCTGGAAGGGATGTATTTTTAAAGCTAGTGACACCAAAATTTCAGGGTATCATATGTTAATTATTCTTATGATGCCACCCAAGTTTGGTGAAGTTATGTTCAGGGGAACCAAAATTATGGTCCCTCAAATGGGTATCCCCCATCTCAGGTTAGCTCCCATTGAAAACAGTGGGGATGGGGGCATTCCATTTGGGCGTCCATAACTTTGCTGCCCCTGAACCAAACATCGCCAAATTCGGGTGGTATCATCGGGAGCAATCTGGATGATGCCCTGAAATCATGGTGCTGCTAGCTTTAAAAATGCACTCCCTGCAGGCTGAAAAAACACCAAAAATACCCCCCAAAACCCCAAATACTTTGCATTCGCATTTGGTAATTTTTGGGCAGGACATAATCAGACAATTTTTGTCTGAATGTGTCCAAATTTGTCCAGATTCCAGCCGAATCTGCTATTTGTTTCATCTGAATCTCCAACCCTCAAAAGTGATGCTGTTTCAGGGTGGGGGAGAATCCACCCCCAAAAGCATCACTTTCAATTTTGTTTTAACCGGGGACCCCAGATTCTCCCTTTAAGGTAGATTTAAAAGAAGAATCTGAGCTCCCTAGTTTAAACACCAATGAAAGTGGGATTCCACTGGAGGTGTTTTGTGAGAGATGATGCTGACATTTGTTTGGTAAATGTTTTGCTGGGGGTGATTTGTGAGAGATTTACATGCTTAATACCCACTTGCACTAGCTTGGAGTTGTTTCTCAGGCTAACAGCCTATCTCATAGGGTTGTTGTGATTAGGAAATTAGGAAAAGAGTTGGTGGGTAGAGAGCCATGTATGTTTTGATGGGAGTGGGAGGTGATTTGTGAGCTAGTACAAAAAATCATTGTTTGGTCATGGTGGGGGAGGGTGGCCGCCCATACACCGGGCCGGGGGGGGGGGGCGCCAAACTCAGGTTTTGTCCCCGGGCGCCAGTTTTCCTAGGTACGCCCCTGAGAAAACGTACTAAAGCTCTATCTATAAAGCACGTGTTTGGGTGGGGATATTGATTCAGAGGGTCACCATGAGTCAGAAGCGACCTGATGGCATTTATCACGTGCTCACAAGATAGCTTATAAGCAAGACATTGGAGAAGGATCTAAGAATTAACTGAAAGGGAATTCTGATACTGAAAGGCTGCACTCAACCTGTCACAGGCTTTCATACCACGTGCATGTATATGGGCCCTGAACTTCTATTGAGGCTGAACATACTAAACACGATGCATTTCTGAAAATGCTGTGCAATTATGCACAAAGCATTCTCTTCAAAAGAAAACATGGCTTCTTCAGTATTGTATCTAGTATTATTACTGGGAAAAGGTTGGCTGTATGTATTTGGCGGGGGGGGGGGGGTGCTACCTGAAGCACTAACTGCACCACTTCCTGAATATTACATAGAAGTCCAGTAGCATTTTAGGAACTAACAAGCATGAAGTGTCCAGCCACAGCAGCTCTGTTTGTACTTAAAATTACAAGAACAGAAAAGTGGGATGTGCCATCAGCATTCTGTGATGCATATGTGCCTCCAGGTAGTTAGTGACTTTACCATTTCATCTATATCTTTGTGATGTGATAAAAATCTGTCAGAAGAAAAGCATGATCACCCTGTCAGCTTTGAACAGTGTAACATGAAATAATGTCCTATGTTTAAAGTATAATTAGGGAAGCCAGTAGTGACAGAAGCCAACCTCTATTTCTGACAGTGGAGCACTTGAAAGATTTTGGCAAGGGCTAGCTATCTGGGACAAGATGTTCCTATCAAAATCCTCTTTGCTGTGCCCTGGGCTTTTTAGGCAACAGCTGCTCAAAGGCTGCCTGCTGCGGCACTCAGTCTAACTCAGGCACATGCCTACTTTTTCACCAGCCCAAAAGTATCTGCCTGTTGGATTGCTTCTCTGTGATGATTTAATTTGTCTGTCCAAATCCTTAGCTGCGCCTGATTGAGCAGTATTATTAGACCGAGTCCAATCCAACTGAGTCAGTCTAACCCCGTGTATTGACATCATTTTGGTAGGGGGCAGTGACTGGAGTTAAATATAACTACACTTCTATTCTTGGAAGAAAATATTATGTAACTAACACAGCTGAAAGAAGCTTCAGTGCATAGGCAAAATATGAGCAACTGAGGCAGTGTTCGGATATAAGGGAAGACTCGGCTCTTTAATGTGCTAGTTCTAAAAGAGTAAATTTAAGATAAAGCATGTGAAAACTGGCAAAAGTAATTTGATATTTCAGGTGATGTTGCTTAGCCGTAAATTACCCTTAGACTCAATGTTCTGGGTTAAACTATATGAGGCAACCTTAACGGATCATGCTCAAGTTTGTGTATACAAGGACTCTAAAGCTTGGAATCCACACCTCTGAGGTTTTGACAGTCATTTAAAAGCATCCTTGAAAACTAACCCTTTCAGAAACATCTTTATGGAATGAAGGTCACACTCAACACTGTACCTGGAAGTCTTATGTCTAAAGCTAGGAGGGATTTGTGAACTGAAAGGAAATACCGGCCACATCCAGCATCTTCCTGGCGAACACAGAAGGAGTGTGACAAAAAACTTTATCCAGAATGCCTGTTGAAGAGAAGTGTGGCATACAAAAATTATGTAAGAAACAGTGGAAGGGAGTTTAATGGTATCCTAGCACACACATAACCTCTTCCATCTAATTTACTAGATGGAGTGATTGTTTTTAATGGCGTGTCCAGGTCTGTCAGCTTATAGGTGCAGTGTGAAATGGTACAGCCCTAGAGAGTTGCTTCCTAAGTGAAAATGAGGCCAGGGTGAATTGATTGTCTGTGGTGGACAAGTTGGGGCAGCATTAAAGGGTAGCCTGTTGTTACCATGCAGGAGCCCCTGCTTGAATTTTTCACCTCAAGTCCTGAACTGGTACCTTGGGTACTTCCCTGGTTAGGAAAATCAGGTGCATTAAGCTGTGCCTTTGTATAATTTCATCTGTGCGCTAAAATTACCTGAGCTGTGGTCAGTTTATGAGTCATGCCATCTATGTCAGTTTGATTTCCTTGCAGAGTAAAACATGAAGTCCACAATTTCAGAAAGCCTGACAGAAAGACATTAACAACAGGCATCCTCTAGTGCAAGCAGCCCTCTGACACTATTGAAAGCAATAGATGTTACTATTTATCTACAAAAAACGTTACTCTGTTTTAGGGTTGCCAGGTCTGCTGTGGTCAGTGGTAGAGGTTGGGGGGAGGGTAACCGGATGCTGGTTGGGAAATTCTTGGAAATTTGGGGGTGGACCCTGGGGAGGACAGGGACCTCAATGGGGTAGAATGCCGTAGAGTTCCCCCACCCCGGGCATCCATTTTTCCAAGGGGAACCGAATTTTGTCTCTGGAGATCAGCTGCTATTCTGAGGAATCCTCGTGTCCCCCCTGGAGGCTGGCATCCCTGCGTGTCCAAGATGCCACTGCATTTCCTTTACATCTTTGCTGATCAAACATTTCCTACGTATTTGCACGTACAAAAAACTGGAGCCCTGCAGAAGTTCAGAAAGGAAGGCAAAGAAGGCATGCTGACTCGCCTTGCTTAGAAAGCGCGAGCTCAATAGTGTGACAGTTTATGATCTGGGGAAAACTGAAACGTCCTCTCTTCGCTGGAATTGCTGCCTCGGCCCCGCTCCAATGTCTGGCAGTGCTGCCATCTAATGGCCACATTTAAGAGCTTGATGCTCAGAATGAATGAGATGTCAAGTATTACGCTGCCTGGGAGTATACCAGAAATGTATCAAAAGTCACTAATCTGTGCCTAACTTTAAACAACAAGAAGACCCGCAGTTATTTGTGTTAGAACGTTTTCTTCTCACGTTCGGATCCGGTAGAGCCCGCAGCTGTGACATCGAAGCCTTCCGCTGCAGGTCTGTGGGAAGCGCGACTCTGCAATCCACTAGATTAGGGGGTCCACTCGTGTAACAGGACCCATTTCGAACCGCTGCGCTGCGACTGTGATTCCTGCAATGAATGTGTCTAATGTCGATCTTGGGCTGATCCATCAAGGTGCGTCTTACATTTTGAAGCAAAAGCCCTTATTCACGATCACTTGAAAGTAATTTATTTGCGTCTTCCGAGTGACTATTCACACGTGCTTTGTAGATTTAATAGCAGTGGACCACGAGGATTTTTTAAAAATAGTAGATCATAAAAAGCCGAAAGTCAGCCCCTCCCTTGCCACAGATGCCAAAGGCAGAGACCACAATGCTCTGGCCTCCGTAGCGAGCTTCGAAACGCCCACGTGGCTGCACTGTTCAGTGGTGGGGGTGGGGTGCGGGTGGGGGGTACGAACAGTTACAGGTAGAAAGCAGCACCTCTCGCACTATACGGTTGCTAGTTATCAACCAGTGCTAAGCAAGTGAAGCAGCCCCACCACAGCCCGTGCAGAAGCGAAAGCTCTGGTGGCAGGAGCAGGGTCAATCCCTCCACCCACCCAGAGAGACAGGCAGTGTCCTGCGTCCCCAGACAAAAGCACAACTCTGCGTCACAAACCAGTTCTTCACGTGGAAAAGGAGGCGCCCTTGAAATAGAGGATGCTCTTGAAAAGGCAAAAGAGGAGCGCAAGGATTGACTGTCTGTCTCCCAAGGGACACCGCCAACCTTGCCTATTGCTCAGGAACTGTCAAGGAAGGCTGTGTTTGTGTGCGTGTCTTTGCGAAGTCATAGCAAATTTAAGGCAACCCAGTAGGGTTTTCCAGGCAGGAGACTAACTGAGGTGGTTTGCCTTCCTCCGCATAGCCACACTGGCATTCCTTGGTGACCTCCCACCCAAGTACTAACCAGGACTGACCCTGCTTAGCTTTTGAAATCTGAGATCAGGCTAGCCTGGGCCATCCAGGTCGGGAGATGAGTGTTCCCGTGTCACTGCACCTACCTAGTCACATATAACACTCAGGTGCTCCGATCTGGGCAGCTGGCCAAAGCTGACGCCGAAATAAATGTTGTTCGTCTTTTCAGCGCCACCAGCTTCCTGTTTGAAAGGGCTGTTCCTCGGGCTGCCCCACTCTAAATTGCTGGCGTGTTTAAACTGACAGCTTTGACATCGAGAAAATCCAAACGTCTTTTTTGACCCGTGTATCATCTTCATGCTAATACAGCTTGTAATTTACAAGCACACCTGGTGGGGAAACCTGCTAGAAGAGGCAAACTGCCAGATCCGTCTTGCGGAAATATATTGACCGAGGCTGACCGCGGAGTCCCCTCCTCTCATCTTTGCCAGAGTGTCACCTGGTGGTGTTCAAGAGGTGGCTGCATTTTGCTGGGTCGGGATGGGCAAGAGAGGACGACGATGGCGCCCGCCGCGGGTCTGTCACGCGAACTTTAGGCGAGCAGCTTCCTCGCCCCTCCTCGTGGGTAGGGTCGTCTTGGGTCCATGTGACAATCCTGGCGACTTGGGGGCGGGGGGAGGAGATTCCCCCGCGCGCGTCATCGATCCCCGATCTCATTTTTTGCCTGCCGCAATCGAAAAGAGAAACCTCAGTCAGAGCTTCCTTTCAGCTGGACATCTCCGCTGAACGCTACAGTTCGCAGCCGGGGCAAGAAAAGCACCTCTATGTGGGCGGGGGGGGGGGGGGGGGCGGCCCCCCCCCCCCGCCGCCCCCCGGGAAAAAGATTTGGGGGGGGGGGGGGGGAAGACAAGCCGGGGGGGGGGGGGGGGGGGGGGGGGGGTCCCTGCCCACCGCCTAGTCGCTTCTAAGGATAAAGGTCCTGGGGAGGGCAGGAGCCAGCCTGCTGGGAAGCCGGGGGGCGGGGCTCAGTGGTGGGCGCCTGCCTGGGCTATCCACGGCTGAGCTCTGGCCTGCATGGTGGCCAGCAGTCGGTGGGGCTTGGTGGCAGTTGGCCCAGGCAGGCACTGCAGCACAGGCCAGCACAGGAGCTGACCTGCCACCGTAGCACCCATCCGAGCTGACCCTGAGCCCGCCCTCCCTGCTGGCTCCCGTAAGTGAGGTGCAGGGTGGTGGTGCAGGGAGCCAGACTGGGGGGTGGGCAGCGCAGGGAGGTGGCCATGCCCCTGGGCACCATTTAGGCTTGGTACTCCACTGATTCACACACACACGCACACACAGAGGATGGTAGGAATTACCTGATAGGCACTAGGATTGCACTGTTCAAAATGGTTTTGCAAACTTGCTTGGATAATGATATAGGGCTGCATTCTATACTACTGTGTCAAAAATCATAATGCATTGGTCACTGAACATCCCACTACACTATGTGTAATCCACCTTGAGTCCCTGTGAGAAAGGCGACTATAAATAATGTACATAGCATGAAAAAATAAATAAAGAAACTATGGATGGGCAACAAGTAGCAAGAGAAACTTTGTCCAGCCTGAGGCTGACCCCAAATTCTATCATGTTCAGTGGGACTGAATCCCAGCTACGTGCAC
Organism: Sphaerodactylus townsendi; assembly: GCF_021028975.2. Lineage (NCBI taxonomy): Eukaryota > Metazoa > Chordata > Lepidosauria > Squamata > Sphaerodactylidae > Sphaerodactylus > Sphaerodactylus townsendi. Next base: position 71,459,901 of record NC_059426.1, on the reverse strand, counting down.
AAGATTGCAGCCTTCAAAGGAGAACACCCATTGCTTAGCACTGCAGGTGGGTGCCTCACAGGAAAGCACTGATTAGAAAATAAAGTCTTCATTGAAATCTAGTCTTAGCTCTGAAAAACTCTGGGAGGAAAACCCCTCTGTAATTTCACTGAGAACGCTGTATGGGACACTGTATGGCCTAGAACTTTAGCACACATGCCCTAGTCAGGCCATCTTGGCACTTCATTTCATTTCTGTTACCACTGTGATCCCACCTATACAACATTGGAAAGACTTCTCTGAGCTGCTTCATATTTTGCACTGCAGTTTGTATTTGCTACAGCTTCCAATAGCAGTAATTATGCAAAGTATAAAGGGCAGTTTGTAATGCTTTGCGTCGATATTCAGGCGGGACACTCCGTGCCTGGGTGCAACTCTCTGGTGTGTTCTTGTATGCTTAGCAATGTGTACTTTGGGATATATGTCTGCCCTTCACAGGTTATGTGTTTACTGTGGGAATAGCAAAGATTGGAAACATAGACAAATATAAAGCTCTTTGAAGTTAGTGGTCTTAAATATGCATATCTCTGTCTGGGACTGTGGGAAAGGGTCTCATAAAATGGGAACTGTAGCATCTTGTGTGTTTCCTGCTCAGGACAGACAAGCTCAGACTGAGGAGGAAGGATAACCATTTTTGTAGCTATGCAGCCATGACAATGTGTATATAGGCTGCAGTGGTTGTAGTCTACATCACTTGAATAATCTGTATGTCACTTACCAGTGCCTCTCACTGCTCCCACAACACGAATGGGTTTGGAAGGGTGTAGGTCTGTTTAGGATTGCACTGCAAGCAACACAATTCAAGTGTCAGAGAAGGTTCCAGTAGTGCACATACTGACTTTTATGATCCATTTAAGCCCATGATTCAGAAGGACCTGCAGCAAAAAGCTTGGCCAGATGGTGGCTTTAGGTGGCTGGTTTAGCACCTGAAGAGGAAAGCTCTTAGTCCTTTTAAGACCAGATCTGTAGGCAGCATTCTACCCAGTGGCTCAGCCTGAAGTAAACCCACCCCCAGTGATTTGGCCTGTGGTCATAAATACTCTGAAATGCTTGACAACACATTATACACTACTGGATAATCTGTGTTTAGGGTTTTTCTAGTTTGCATAGCTTTGTAAATCCCGCCCCCCAATGTATTTTCACTCGATCACCCCCATAGAATGGTGGGTCTGGGTTTGTGGCTTGCATGCAGAGGTCACCCTTTTGGACTGCATATTTGGGCTAATGCTGTTCACCCTCAATCTGCTTGCTTGAACAAGCAGGATTCAGCCGGTACATCAGTGCACTGGCGTAATGCCCATTGGGCAAGGTGGGCAGCTGCCCAGGGCATCACCATGTGGGGGGCATCAAAATGCTGGGTTCGTTTTTGGGTATTTTAGTGGTTTTCCATTTTTGGCCTGCAGGGGGCGCAGTTATTAGGCTAGCTAGTGGCACCAAAATTTCAGCATATCATCAGGAGACTGTCCTTATGCTACTCCCCAAGTTTGGTGAGGTTTGGTTCAGGGAGTCCAAAGTTATGGATTCCCAAAGGGGGTGCCCCTATCCCCCATTGTTTCGGGAGCTAATAGGAGATGGGGGCTACAGTTTTGAGGGTCCATAACTTTGGCCCCCCTGAACCAAATTTGGGGGGTATCATTAGGGTAGTCTCCTGATGAGACCCTGAAAGTTTTGAGACTGTGCCTTCAGAAATGTGCCCCCCACAGCCTGCAATCCCCATTGACAGCAATGCAGAAAACTCAATGCAGAACAAAGATTCTTGGGCAAATTTCTAGGATGTTCCTGCAACGGGTGCATTTTTGGATATATCGGCACCAAAATTTCAGGGTATCATCTGGAGATGATGGCACCCCCCAAACTTGGTTGCAGTTTGGTTCAGGGGGGCCAAAGTTATGGACCCTCAAAACTGTAGCCCCCATCTCCTATTAGCTCCCATTGGAAACAATGGGGGATGGAGCACCCCCTTTGGGAGTCCATAACTTTATGGACTCCCTGAACCAAACCTCACCAAACTTGGGGGGTAGCATAAGGACAGTCTCCTGATGATACGCTGAAAGTTTGGTGCTGATATGTATAAAAATGCACCCCCTGCAGGCACCAATGTCCTGGTGCAAAAAAAAATTGGTCATGGTGGAGTGGCCACCCATTGGGGGGGGGGCATCCAACTCAGGTTTTGCCCAGGGCTACAGTTTGCCCAGGGCTGCCTCGTTACGCCCCTGCATCAGTGTGAATCTTGGCAGGCACCAGGGAAGTGAATCTGTGTGCTGAACACCTGAAAAGTCCTTCACCCAGAAGCTTCCTACTTATTAGAACTGTAATTTAAAACACAGTGTCATTTGGAATAAACAGCATATGTTAATTACAAAAAAAAAATTCCCCAGGCTTAATTCCTGCTGATTAACTAATAAACTTCCAAAACTTTATAGGGAGGATTAGCAAGTCAGTCAGTCTGTCAGTGAATCAAAAGGCGCTACGATTTACAAAGAACAAGATTTGGAGAGAGGATGACCAACAATATATAAAAGACACTGCGTAGAAAAGAGGAAGGGGGTACACGCATTTGGCAACCTTTCATTTACTAAAAGGGACACAAGGTGGCACTACGTTCAAGCCAATCTATGGGCAACATGACTGACTGAATCAATACAGCAAAACAACTGTGTGGTGACAGATAAATGCAAAGGATACTATGTTATCTTAATGGGTTACTTTAAGGTCTGGCAGCTTTAAAATGTAAGAAGCTCTTGTAAGCGCATGTATAAACTCAGATGAAAGTTTTTGTACTATTTATCTGCTCATGTGGTTTAGTAGATATCCTTTTCAAATTTGGATAACATAAATAAGAGAAACTGATTGTTAGTGTGTATGTAAGCGAAATTGTTTTGCACCTTCCAGTATAAATTACAGAAGCTGACTTTTTACAGCTCCACAGAGGTATGGAAGAAGCTGATTCTAAATGGGTGGGTAATTTAATTTCCAACATTTGATATGTATATGTGTTACAGATGTTTCTACTTTGAAAAATGTTTAAATTCATGAGTTTGTAGCATAATTAAGTTTTACAAGGTCAGCCAATCAATTAAACTGTGATTTTGGGTTTATAATGAAAAACAAAACACAGGCACTGATTTAAGTAATAGTATAGAACAGTAAACTCAGATGAGCATATTTATTTTGTTCACATTGTTATATTGTATTTATCAGCCTTCACATGGTTGCCTTGCTATTATGTTCAGGCCAGCATCTGTAGCCTCTGAAGAAAAGAGGAAACCTCTATGCAGCAGCAGCATACCAGTTGCTATACTGTCGCTGAACAGACCAACCACATTTAGCAATTGCTGGCTAGATTTATGAATCAAGTCAGTGTATTAAGCACAATAGCAACTAATCAAGTAGCACAGAAATAACATATTTCTTCACTCACCTTAATGGTTCCAGCAGAAAGCTCAGCAATAGCTACCATACAGAAGTAGAGAATATATCTAGTCACAGGTGGCAACTTGGAAGCAGACATCCATGTCCATCTCTTAGCTTTGCTCCTGGTGCACTATACAGTATCGATCCAAGTTCAGTTTCTGACCTCTCTGTATCTGTCTGTGGCTCTTGTTGGGTTTCTCCCTCCCTGCAGTGCTCTGCTCCCAGGGGTGTAACGAGGCAGCCCACAGACAGAAGCGCTGGCCAACCCTGGGCAAAGGCAAAGGTTGGATACCCCATGGATGGCCACTCCACCACAACCAAATTTTTTTGCACCAGGACATTGGTGCCTGCAGGGGGTGCATTTTTAGACATATCAGCACCAACATTTCAGCGTATCATCAGGGGACTGTCCTTATGCTATTTCCCATGTTTGGTGAGGTTTGGTTCAAGGAGTCCAAAGTTATGGACTCCCAAAGGTGGTGCCCCATCACCCATTGTTTCCAATGGGAGCTAATAGGAGATGGGGGCTACAGTTTTGAGGGTCCATAACTTTGGCCCCCCTGAACCAAACTGCATAAACTTTGAAGTCTCATCATCTCCAGATGATACCCTGAAATTTTGGTGCCGATATATCCAAAAATGCACCCCCTGCAGGAACATCCTAGAAATTTGCCCAAGAATCTTTGTTCTGCATTGAGTTTCTGCATTGCTGTCAATTGGGGTTGCAGGCTGTGGGGGGCACATTTCTGAAGGCACAGTCTCAAAACTTTCAGGGTCTCATCAGGAGACTTCCCTAATGATACCCCCCAAGTTTGGTGCAGTTTGGTTCAGGGGGGCCAAAGTTATGGACCCTCAGAACTGTAGCCCCATCTCCTATTAGCTCCCATTGGAAACCATGGGGGATAGGGGCACCCCCTTTGGGAATCCATAACGTTGGACTCCCTGAACCAAACCTCACCAAACTTGGGGGGTAGCATAAGGACAGTCCCCTGATGATACGCTGAAATTGTGGTGCTGCTAGCCTAATAACTGCGCCCCCTGCAGGCCAAAAATGGAAAACCACTAAAATACCCAAAAACGAACCCAGCAGTTTGATGCCCCCCACATGGTGATGCCCTGGGCAGCTGCCCACCTTGCCCAATGGGCATTATGCCAGTGTCTGCTCCAGAGGGGAGCAGGGGAGGGGAACGGCGCCAGGAGACAACACTTGCTCTGGGTGCCCCCCCCCCACCTCCATGCTCCTCCACCTCTGTCCTTCAGTGCCCCCACTCCCCACCTCCCTACTGGGGAAGGCAGGACTGGGAGCTCCGGTGGTTGGCTCAGCTTTGCGCCCAGGTCAGTCCTCACCTCCGGCCAAAGGCGCAAACCGTTTGGTCACATGAGAGGGGGCATTCGGCGCCCCCCACGTGACCAAAAGGCATATACCACTGCTCTGCTCCTATTGACCAGTCCATCTTAAAACTATTTCTATTGCTCGCAGTGAGTAAGTCAAAAGGTCACATACACCATCTTTCTGCAACTTTCTCTTCCATCTTCTGGTCTGCATCTTGACCGTCAAACTTACTTCCCACATGGTCATGTGAAAAAAGCTTGAGCAAGATTTAGCAATTGGTTCCCATTCCAGTTCACCTTACTCTGACTATCTCTGCGCATTTCCTCAAATAGCAGTTTCTGTCCTGATAGTAACTCTCAATAATCTGTTCCCTAGTCTTTTATATATTCATGCAGAGAGATCCTCAGGAAATTAACTTCTGATTTAACCACAAATTGTATAAACCTATCTGTTGCTTCCAGATACTTACCAGAGGGCCTTCCATGAGCAGCTGCCTGATTTAACTATAACACAGCAAACATTCTTCTGAGCAACTGTATTATCACATGATAAGAAATTGTTTGTTTTTCAGAAATTAATTCAGCTGGTAACCCTTTTTAGTGCGCACATTTACCACCTCCCCTCACTCTATGGGATAAATATAACTGCCTTCTTCCTATGTAATTTACATCATTTTCAATGTTCTGTTGCTGGGACTCTGAAGACTGCACTGTTGTTTGAATGCATTCTTTCTGAATTAAATGTGGATCCACTGATTTAATTAATTTTAGCTTGCATTCACCCCAACACTTTACCCCTTGGGCCAAGTACCAGAAAGCACTTTAGCATAGGAAAACATGTGAGAAGCATGTCTTGATCCCGTGACACTTTGGATAGAGATCATGGGCAGAGGTGGCCCAAATAGCTACTACAATCAGCATATGTCTTTCAGGGTCATTCCTCAGCCTTGTCTGGGGCTTAATCTAAGGACCAAACTAGACAATACAGGTTCCATCTTGTCATCTACTCTTTTTAACTTCTATATACGTTCACCAGGAAATATTTACAATAGTAACATTTGAACATTTGACTCTGCTTTTTCAAAGTGCTGTTAAAAGGTTAGGCAAAATAATGCGTTTTCAAACCACTTTCACAACTGTTTGCAAGTGGTTTTTGCCATTCCACACAGCTTCAAAGAGCACTGAAAGCAGTTTGAAAGTGCATTATTCTGCATGTGCGGAATGAGCCTTGTATATATAATTCTCTAGATTCACTGGCAATGAAGGTTAGAGAGCTGGCTAGATCCATTTGGTGCTCAGTATCTGCCATATGGTATTTAATTGCTTCTTTGGCTTATTCATAATCCACGCTGAGTAAAGTTGTGGAGAAAGATGCAGAATTAGGATTCTGGTTACCAGTGCCTGCTTCTATGTAGATTAAAAATCATCAGTAATAGTCAATGGGGCTAGGTCAAGAGGGAGTAGAGCAGAGGTGGGATCCAACCAGTTCTCACCACTTCTCTAGAAGTGGTTACTAATTTTTTCTGAGTGCCAAGAAGGGGTTACTAAAGCAACCTCCCTGCCCAATAGGGACTGGAGGTGCGTGTGTGCGGCGGTGCCACTGTTTGAATCCCACCACCATCGGAACCTGTTATTAAAATTTTGGGATCCCACCACTGGAGCAGGGCCTATAAGGCAATTAAATGTATGAGAGATCACTTGGAAACCATACGTAAGCCACACTGAGGTCTTTAGTGAAGAAGACAGCATCTGTGAAAACTGATTGTGGGCAAAGAAGACAAGTCCTTTCCTATTTAATGCTAAGCCCCAGGGTACTTAGATGGGAATGATTTCTAAGTAAACATGCATAGGATCAGATTGTGCAACACTACCAGTGTTAGGCAACAGCTGTTCAGATGCAGCATTGTGATTATCTGTGTGAAAAACTTGAGTTTAGAATGACAAGGAAGAGAGTGTGTTACACTCATGCCAAACTTTCAAGAAAAAAAAATCGTAATCACAAAGTTAACAATGTCTTAAATGTCTGGAAGCCATAAATCCCTTCTTCTGGAGGAGTTACCTCTCTGAAGATGCCACAATTTGTCCTTCTGATGCACCTTCAAGGCCAACTTTCACAACTCATGACTGTAGCTTTGATAAACCTTTGGTTTTAATCTTAGCTCTCAACAACTCAATTTTGCAACTACAGAACAGAGCAGAACACGATGTCTTTTACAGAACTCATAAAGTTGAATTACTGAGTACAGAGTGTAACTAACAGAACTCCAGAAAGAGTTCAAAGACAGCAAGAGATGAAAGTTTGTGTGAACAGTTGAGTAATGTTATGATTTTATGACACATTATACATCACTCTGAAGCAATGCCCATTAACATGTCTGACACAGCATTTGCTGATGAAACCAAGAGCTGCATCAGACAACCTATTTTTTCTGTCCCACAATCATTTCTCTGGGGAATGTCAGCAGAGCTGAACTGGCACAGACCTCATTCCACAGATCTTTTCTTTAGGCCCTTCGACTATTCTACTTCTGTATCATCTAGCCTCTATCTGATCTGTGTCTAGAAGCTCAGGTACAGGGCTAGTTTTCACTGAAGTTATAAACCTGTGATCAGCCTGTACTGCATGACTGAATGCTGTCCTGTATAAACTAGAAAGTAGATGTCAGGAAGAAGTATTCTATATTCTTCTTGATGCACTGGTTTTCTTTGTTTCGAGTGGGGGGTGTTGTAAGGAAGAAGAGTCAACCACATGAGTGCCCATCTGATATCTAAAGGGGTATAACCAGACCTATGTGCAATATAAGATTATGCCAATATACTTATTCCCAACAGCAGGAAAAGGAAGAGGTGTTAGAAGTGGTGAGAGAATTGACAGCAAAAGAAAGTCCCTGTCCTGCCTCCTCATTGCCATTTTCTTGCTGCTATTCTGTGAACTGAATGGCATTGACACTTTGACAAATGAGCATTTTCAGTACATCTAAGGACTATTAGTAGAACTTGTCTTTTGTGATTGTTGTACCGGCCATTTTGTGTCAGCTTCAGCAGGCTACAGGTTTAAGATGACACAAAATAGTGTGCGCAATGATTGTGAAAGGCAAGTTCTGCTAATAGCATGTAGATACGCTGAAAATGCTCTTTTATCAAAGTGCCATGCTGAATAGTGCACAGAATAAACATTTTGACAGAAGCAGCATTAGAACAATTTCCTAAATGCAACTGGGGAATCGTGAGTGGCAGGGGACTGAACTGGGCAAACACTAGGACCACAGTGGAGAATCCTACTGTAAAGAAGGTCCAGAAAGTGGCTGTGGAGTACTTCAGCAGTGAGGTTCTTTCTTTCTATGAGACAAAGTATCACACGGTAAGTAACATACATTAAACCTCTACTGAAGGGACAGGATATACTTCTCCAGGCCTATTGGTAACCCTGCCCCCTGAAATTTATGATACATACAGTAGTACACCATCTAGTGCTCAAGACAATACATAATAATGATGATCCAATGATTAGATAATGATGACCCAATTGACTGATCAGGTACAACAGCCACTCATGCACACACCAAAAAAAAAAGTCAAGTACCAACTAGATACAGTTGGACATCATGCAGTTCTTCCAGTTAAATCATTAGGCCTTTTTATCCTTAGACATTTTTGAGAGGGACGGTGGCTTGGTATTGCTTGATCTCATTAGATCTCAGAAGCTAAGCAGGGTCAGTACTTGGAAAGGAGACCAGACCACCAAGCAAGACCCTGCAGAGGAAAGCACTGGCAAACCATCTCTGTTCTCAATTGTCTTGAAAGCCCCTTCCTGAGGTCGCCATTACCTGTGACTTGATGGGACTTTACACACACAGGCAGCTTTGATTTTTGCTATAACAACAAAAAGCAGAAGATGGCGCTTTTGCAAAGAGTAACACAACTATTTGAAAACATGATTGCAAATTTGCAGGCATCTGGACACTTTACTATCAAATCAAATGGAAGATTATTGTTCAGAGAGTATACCACTAATTATCAGAGACTGAGAACACTGAAACAGCAAGGGGTAGCCATCCCCTTGTATCTATGAGCTTTCAGAGACTTTTTCCACTGCTGTTGAAAAGCAAAAATACTGGACAAAACAGGTCTTGTTCAGCAAAGCTATTACTGTAATTCTTAGCAAGGTTTTGGCTCAAATATTTCCTTTTTGCTTGTGGAACAAGTAGCACACACAAACGCATACCCCACCCCACCCACCCCCACATATATAAAACCTCCAACTTGTGTTAAGTTCTTTGCCTACAGAACAAGCAGTATGCGCGCAAGCACACACACATGTGGGGCCAGGACCGCGTCTCTGGTCCTACACAGCTGAATTAGTTTTAAGACTAAGTTAGAAAACACCCAAGAAACAGTTTTGAAACAGAAGATAAGTTTACTGGGCAGCATAAGTATCTGACCAGGGTGTCCCCTTAAGGGTAAGAGGCACACCCCTTCATACAAAAGGACCCAATTTTATAGACACAGAATTTAGAAAGCTACAGAAGGTGAACTCTCCCGAGGGAGAGGCACGCCTTGGTGCTCTCAAGTGAGAGACACGCCCTCTATATGAAAGACCCCAGTCTTTATAGATACAGGAATACAGACGTCACACAGTTCATCCCCTTAAGTTTCACGTATTATAATCCATACCTCTTTCACGTGCTACAAGCATGTATCTTAAAAATCCCATTGGATAGAACTGTCTCCTGGTCACAGTAAGACAGCCTCTTATTCTACGTGTTACATTCCTTAGCTCATGCTGTTAGCGCATGCCCTCTCTGTCTGCCCATATGCAAAGGGGCAGCAATAAAGCTAGCTTCTGCCTCCAAGAAAAACCTGTTATTCTTGGTTTGCTCCCAGAGAGAGATGTCCTTAAGGTATGCAGCATTCTGACATTCCTTAGGATCATAAAACTTCCCTTTTCATTTCAAAATGATTCTAACAATTATTCCTTCGATTCCAATACAATGGAATTATAGTGAAATACTAATACATGTGAATCTCTCATTATCATTTCTGTGTTCATTTAACTATATAGAAAAACCACTTTTTCCATTTAACTAATCACATTGATTTAGCTATTTCTAACAAAACAAAGTCATAAATTGCATATTTCTGATGTCACGTTGGCCCTTTAGTGACAAGATCTGAAAAATGTTATCTTTGCTTGCCTGCATAGTCCCTTATACAGAAGCTCCCATTTTGATTCTTAGGATCTTTGGTTCATTTGAATTTCCATATTTCTTGATTAAATACAAATTTATACATTCTGGCCCATCTCCCCCCCCCCCCCCACACACACACACACACACAGAGAGAGAGAGAGAGAGAGAGAGAGAGAGAGAGAGAGAGAGAAACTGACCAGCAGCAAAGATCGGAAGAAAAGAAAATCTTAGGCAAATGAGGGAAAGTTCTTTGTCTTTGGGTTCAAGGGAGGTGGGAGTTTTACCCCTTGTTATCCTCTACTTCATAGTATGCTTCGCATCTGATGTACACACTCAACTCTAACAAAAAAAAATCTAAATCATATTTTATATCAATATTTGCCTCATGTATTTGTTGATGGAAGCTGGGTCCTTATTAAAAAAAACATATTAAGGTGCACTAGATGATGTTCTGCCATTTTGTAAAGCTTCAGAATTCCCTTTTTCTGTGCACTTTTGGTAACTGAAATCACAGAAACACACCCAAAGCTGCTATCCTTAGCAAGGAGGGAAGAAAGGACATTGACTCATGTTGTAGATATTCCCCGCATGAACTATCAGTGGTAACAGTGGAAGAGGGTTATTTGGAAAGGGAGGGATTTGATAAACATTTTCTCCTGCAGCTGGTTCAGTCCCCCATGCCCCACAATGCATTTTAAGTTTTATTTGCTTATTTGTTTTTTAACTTCATTTATACCCCACTTTCCTCCCCAGTGGGGACCCGAAGTGGCTTTAGAGTGATCTTGTTGGATCCAGTAATTAATATCTTTTCCAAATACTTAAATAGTACAATCCAAAACAGAATCCTAATTCCGTTTAGGATGGCACCGTGCAAGGTATATTTATTACTTACTGTTAGATCTTGCGTGATTCACTTCCTAATAAAGGACAACCACTGTTTTTGCCACGGAAACTTTATAGATGCTAATCAATTTGTCAATTGTTAGACATGTTAAATTGTGTGGTTAAAGTCATACAAATATGCTATTGTATCATGGCTGTTTGTTGAAACAAGGTAGTTGACTCATGTCCTAATCAGTTAATTTATGTATTATCTAACCCATGAGCAGATAGCAGTAAAAGCAACAGGCAGGGAGGAAGTACCTCCATGACAAGTTAAACTGTCTCTGTGGCAAAAAATAAATATCGGTAAATCACTTTTTTTATGCTTATGTGTATTGCTGCATTCCTTAGGTATATTGTTGGAGTCTTTCCAGAAATCTCTTGTTACTAAAGAAAAGACTGCTCTTTCCAGAAGCCTCTAGCTGCTGCAACCCAACGTGCCCTTGTCTACGAGTAAGGGTCATTGTGTGCAGTGGTACTTACTACCGAGTAAACAGCCCTTGACCTGAACAGCCCATGCTAGCCTGGCTAGTATTTAAATGGGAGACCACGAAGGTATACCAGATTCCTGACGGGGAGGCAGGCAATGGCAAACGGCTTCTGGAGATCTCTTGCCTCAAAAACCCTACAGGGTGGCCATAATCAGCTGTGACTTGGTGGGAAAGAAAGAAAGAAAGAAAGAAAGAAAGAAAGAAAGAAAGAAAGAAAGAAAGAAAGAAAGAAAGAAAGAAAGTAAGTATTGGCTTGTGCTTCCAGGCTACCAACAGTCACATACAAGCGGGGAAACCCTTCCCAAAATACCCAGAGGTATGCAATGCAGCATGGGGGAATGTAGCTAGGGAAAAGGTAGCAAACAAATTAGCCCCAACATAATTTTTTACTCATACTTGGAGTCTTTTGATGCCAGCTATTGTCAGGGAAACAACTGAAATTTTAACTTGAATGGAAATGTAGATCTACCAGAACAATTTCTGAACAACTATTTGAAAGTCTGTATTGAAACCAAGCAGGAACAGAACCTAAAACATGTTAATGTACAGTATCCCGTACATTAACAAATCTACAGAAGTTGCCATTTTTATCAGAGAAACATAGCTTTGTTGAGGTGGGACTCTCGGGGGGGGGGGGTTATTATATTGAGGAGAAAGAAGAGGGGACTGTGATCCAGACAGTACAAGCATCTATACAACGCAAGGAAACTATATGGAAGTCCACAGCAAAGCAGCACAATTGATTTCTCACCGTATCCTGCATTAGTTCAGCAGGAGGGGCCCACATGCTGCTCCAGCCTCCTTTCCTTAACCTACATTTTAAACTATTGACTGCCTTTTTTCATTACTAGAGCACCTGTTTCCTGTAGCTGAGGGAAACATTGTGTTATGGAACAGCTGAGGCTGAGTTGAAATATTGGTGGGGGAGGAACACATATGTTAAGAAAAAGTATGTAACCTGGACAGCCCACAACAATATGGGAGAAGGGAAGTAAACTTGTCCCCCTGTACTGCCTTCATTTTAGCTAAAACATCCAGCATTAAAAGAATGCGACAGGACTAAGAAGTAATAACAAAGGAGCTAGTTCATTTTGCTGTCGCCAAGGATGTAGGTAAGGGGGGGTTCTCGGGTTCAACCCCCCCATTCATGTCCGAAGCTCCGCCCACCCGTTTGTAGGTTTTTAAAACATTTTATTGTTTTTTTTGTTTTTGGCCTGCAGGGGGCGTATTGTTTAGGCTAGCAGCACCAAACTTTCAGGGATTGTTTGGGGGAATCTCCTGCTGATATTACCCAGGTTTGGTGAGGTTTGGTCCAGGGGGTCACCCATCCTCCATTGTTTCCAATGGGAGCTAATAGAAGATGGGGGCTACACCTTTGAGGGTCCATAACTTTGGACACCCTGAACTAAATTTTGTCTTTGTCAAGATCAAAATTTATCATTTGTGGGTTTTTTTTCATTTTTCCATGTTCTTTTTATTTTTCTATGTTGCTGTGATTCTTTCTCTCCAGTTTCAAACCTATATTCAAAGCTATTCTGCATGCCTGATTTATCCTTAAATATTCGAGATGTTTAAGTTTTATTTCTCTGGTAAAGCACCTTGGGATGAGTTTAATGAAAGTCACTGCCAACACCCAGTGCGCTGGGTGACAGATTGAGTGATCAATTGCTGCTTTGTGGAACAACAGTGGTAATGCTTTAGCTTACCCAGAGGAGGCGCAGCAGATGGCATTGGGGGTGAGGCTGGGCAAGATCTCGGCTCATTGCTGTGTCTGTCTGCATGTCTGGCTTCCTGCATAGCAGACTGGATGGGTAGTTCAGGGAGTAGTACTGGGAGCCTTGAGCCAGAAGGTCTGCTCCCCCACCGAAACTGCAGCTTCAGCATGACTTCTCATGGCAAGCTGGTGCCGGGCCTGGATGGCCACTTCAATTATGCCTGGAGGCATCCCAGGCACCCAACTGCCATGCTTCCTGCCTTTATCATGTTACTACCAGAATGCCCTGAGCTGCTTCCACCCTCTGTTCTGGGGCGAGCATCAGTCTGGCAGTTCCATCTCCTTGCTCCTGGGGGGAGAACAGATGAGGGTGGCTGAATGCACCCCTCCATGTGACCCCTGTGAGTGGCACCTGAAGCTCCCACCCCCTCTAGCCTACCTTTACTACATTTATGCCTTAGTGTGGGACAGTATTAGAATTATAACCTGAAATCATCACATGCAACCAGATAGGCTACAAAGTCCCAAGAGACCCCAAAAAAGAAAAAAAAGGGGGGGGATCAGTCTTTCAGTGATAAAAATGTTTAGAGTGTCAGGGGGTGACCACAAATGCCATCAAATGTCAGATGTGCTCTTCCACTCTCTACATCAGACAAACAGGTCAGTCCAAATGCTGAAGAATAAATAGACATGAATCTCACATTAAAAATCACAATACTAAAAAATAAACAGTGGGAGGACATTTTAATCTTCCAGGTCATTCCACTGCTAACCTATGAGTAGCCGTTCTCAGAGAAGCTGCAAGGGGAGATTGCAATGGGAGATTGCTGAATTTAACTTCATTCCCATAATCAGAGCAAAGGGCGCCTCAGGGCTTAATAGGGGTTTAGGATTCTTATCTCATTAAATATGTTAATTTTCTGCTCCCCAAGCACTTCCCTTCTGCTCTAAACAAGCTGATTACAATAGACATCATGTGATTTTTCTTTGCAACACCCCTTTCACCTTCTGACTGGGATATAAGGACTCTGAGATTTCCATTGGACCTGATGAAGGAGTTTTTACTCTTGAAAGCTCACATACCCCAAAAGGCTTGTTGGTCTCAAGTGCTACTGGACTAGAATCTAGCAGCTGCACAACACAGTCTCTCTGTGTGAAAGAGCAATGATTGGGGAGTTGCCCTCATGTGAATTGCTTTGATGATCAAACAACTTAGTTAACATTACAAAAGGTACCTGTTTGTGCTAGGATTGCATTTTCAAAGCTATGTCAGCAGCTTAGTAAATGTGTGTCTTCACATATGTGGGACTGACTCTTTACATTATTCTGTCATCTTCTGTTGTTTGTGAAAATGTCTTTAAATACAAGACACAATGATCCTGTCTTTGAAGACAACATCACAAGTGAACTCTTAATAGTATCTTTTGCTACAGAAAGAAACCATTGGTGAGGCTAAATCAAAAACTGTAAATAACATAAGTTTCCAAGGGGCAGAGGTTTTTACATAGAACAATAAATAACTTTCATATAATTGTGATTGAGAGACTGGACCTGCTAGTGGTGGTGAACCTTTGGCACTCCAGATGTTATGGACTACAATTCCCATCAGCCCCTACAATTGGCCATGCTGGCAGAGGCTGGTGGGAATTGTAGCCCATAACATCTGGAGAGCCAAAGGTTTGCCACCATGGTGCTAGGGCAAGGGAAAGTGTGGATATTTGTGATTCTAATGGGAGCTTTTGGAGCCAGAAGCTGTGTTTCATGCATTCTAGTGTTGGAGGCATCTCATTTGGGAGCAGTTGGCACAAGAATGGGATTTTGGTCCCTTAAACAGCATATTATCCCTTAGAGGGCAGAGTCCTCTGAATGTGGGTGGGGGCATACGATATGTGGTGCTCCAAACCTTATTCTGGGGTGCAGAGTGTTCCAAGTGAAGTACTTTGCATTGTCTCTTGACCTCAGACTTCAGAGTGGGACAACTAGAGAGTCAGAGAGGTTGAAGGGTCAAGGTACTGGGCATCCTTACTCTACTGCTTTGGCACTATCCCTTTGGCGCATAGATTGCTACTCTCAGGGAAACCCTTCCTTCCTGCTTTTACACCACAACATACACGCACACTCTCCACCTTGCTACCATGAGGGCAGGATGTAGTTCCTGTGTCCCACTCCATCCTAGTTAGTTAGACTAGTTTAGGAATATTTAAAATTAAACAATATTTAAAATAAATAAATGTTAGACAATGTTAGTGAGAGAACTGAGCCCTGTGTCAACTCCCAAGGAGTCCACTTGTATCACACAGTGCAAATTAAAGTACATTAACTGGTTTTCAACCTTTTGACTGAATGCTGAAATACACTTCAAGTAATACAAGTGTTGTATTTTTTTAATGAGAGGCACAAAAAACCTCAGGAATGAATAAATCCACCTATTGGTCATCAAATGATTGCAAAGCTTGATTACCATTGATTACAAAGTGTATTTGCTACAGCATTTTTGTCTTTAACATAATAATAGATGGAGAGATGTTCAAAAGCACTGAAGGGTTTTTTTCTTGACTGTACAGAAAGATACAAACAAAAGAAAGAAATGAGGTGAGATCATTACAACAGGAAGTTGTAATAGAAGATCTGATTGGATTGTTTTGATTAAATCTTGATTTCATGGGTGCTCTTCCATACAGTGTAACATGCCTGCTTCTTGGGACAATATGAAACTCTAGCTCACAAAAGTTTATGCCACAGAAAATGAATTGGTTAGCCTTTAAGCCTTAAGGTAACACCAATTTCTTTGTTGTTTTGTCCACAGCAGGTTAAAATGTCTACCTCTCTCTGGAATCTAGTTATTCAGAAACATAACTTTCAAACATGTCCTCTTACTCTGGAGGGAGTTCTTCTGGCAGTAAAATTTTAAGGAGGCTACCCAGAATAGGGGGGAGGGGGAAAGTAATCATTTCCTCTCACCCCATTTTCTATTTTCAAATATGGTTTTTCCCCCCAGCAGTAGAAAACATATTTATTTGTTTATTTGTAGAATTTGTATTCTACCTTTCTGTCATTTTAAGGGCCACCAAGATATGGGTATCCATAACATTTTCCCAGGCAAAAGCAGTTTGAGAGTGGCTCTTCTATTCAGTAGGAAAATGGTGAGATGAGGGTTTAATAGTTTCTCTCACTCCAACCTTAAAATTGCAGCCCAAATTCTGCATTCAGTTAAAAAAATGGTTGGGAAAAAAGATTACAGAAGTATAACAATATGTAATTCAGTCCTAAACAAACAGTACATTATCATTACCCACACACGTATCCATGTAAAATATAGTCTTCAAATCAACTTCCCTGGGATTAGGACCACTGTTATTATTTATTATTTATTTTTTATTTATTTTTTCGATTTATTATACCGCCCCATCCCCGTAGGGTGCTGATAGCTTATTATATCATGGTCACAGGGAACACTTTGGTCTTCAACAACTTGAGCGCATGTAATTCACAACAGTAGCATTCTGTACTTTCCTAGAAGGACCCCATTGCGCTGTCTGTCAAACTTCTTGAAAAGGGACCCATGTGTAAATTAAGTTTTCGTGATCCACTTGCAAAGCAAGTCCAGACTAATTTTCTGGTCCCTGTCATTAATCACGTGAATGTCATATCTGTCAATACTGAACAAATTTAAATCTCTCCCCCCCCACACACATTTTGTATGAGAACCCCATAAGTGGAGCTGCAACTTGATGGAGCTTGTATGAGAACCCCATAACTTGTATGAGAACCCCATAAGTGGAGCCCCATAACTTGTATGAGAACCCCATAAGTGGAGCTACAACATACATGTATCAATATATCCCATTCTTCCTCCTCATTCCTGTATTTGATGGCCATTGCACACAGTATGCAGAGACAAACAAAATTTTCTCAGCAAGCACTTCCCCATTTCATCTTGTTCCTCCTTTTCCCTTGTGATCTTATGACTCACCTATGAAAGAATCACAGCTCACTTTTAGATCTCAGTACACAGTTCTGAAGTTTCCGCTGTGCAGTAACATAAGAAGAAATTAAAAACTGCTAAGTGGAAATTTGCCTAGTGGCTGCTTACAGCACATTGCAACATAGCTTAGCCATCATTATATCTGGCAGTCTGAATTTTTAGGGTACCAAGTCCGGATTGGAAAATACCTGGATATGGGGGGGGGGGGGTTCAAGCATAGGGAGAGTGGGTTTGGAAGAAGAGAGGGACATCAACAAGATGTCATTCATAGAGCAGTGGTTTCCAGCCTTTTAACCACTCACATCCCTTGGAAACCCATTCCCTTAAAATTGCACACCTATATTAGCAAACCTATTATGTAATTCTTTTCATGTATCCTCAAACACTTTGATGTGTAAACCTGGGGGTATGCGTACCCCAGGTTGGAAACCACTGCCATAGAGTACATTCTCACAAGCAGCTATTTTTTCCAGGGGAACTGATCTCTATAATCTGGAAATCAGTCTGGAAATTCTGAGAGATCTCCAGGTCCCACCTAGAGGTTAACAACCCACTTGACTCTATATGAATCTCAAGGTCAAGGGCCCATTCATCCACCAGTTCCCAACTCCTCCACTAGACTGGCTTTCTGCTATTTAACTGATGCATGTCATCTGCAATTATGAAATCTTTGTTCCTCACCTGCGGAGATTACTCATACACAGAATTCTCCTTTAGTCTCGTTTTCAGTTGAATCTCTTCTGAAAAGAAGAAGTCAGAATGTGGAAATGAAGAATTGACAAGAGTAAAAAAAAATGTTCTGTATTCATGGCTCAATGAAGATGGAGTTAGCACAAAGCTCTTACTGTCCGAGAGTGCAATTACTGTATCAATCTAAGATTGTTGCATAAATTCAGGATAAAATTATGACACACGTCTACTTACTTAATGAGCCTCCCTTTCCATTCTGATATTTTATAATCCATCCTCATTTTTCTGATATATGCACACTTCTAGTATGAGATGGGCTGACTCACAGGACCAGAGCACATGTTATTTAATTTCTGCTGATGATACATTCACTTCCACCTTTATACAGAGCCTCAGAGTTTATGGAGATTGTGTGAAACTGGGAAGTAAAACTGAAGGCTTAACATTAATTATAACATATGACACATTTTAAAAATTCTTTCGAAACACGCAGACTCTAGTCACAATTTACTACATTTTCATTTCCTTTGGTTCAAGATTTTGTTAGCCTTCCTGCTGCCTGTGACATACCTCATAGATGCCCCCCCCCCAAAAAAAAAATCTGGTAAAGTGGTGTTAGATGAGTGGATGTGGGAAGTTTCCTTTCAGAAACTCTGATAGTTGTGGCACAGCACTGCCCACACGTCAGTGGCTTGCTTGGCCTGATAACAATCCTTGCACTAGGGGCAAAATGGTCCAATGTGTTGATGTGTGGCACATGTGCTGGAGTTGCCTACCATTGTACTAAAAGTGGAATGGCAAAGCAAAGAGAATTTTACAGTGAAACCCTAAGCAGAGTTACACCCGTCTAAACCCATGGACTTCTGTGGACTTACAAGAATGAAACTCTGCTTAAGAAGCAACAATCCTAAGCAACTTTGCCCAGAATCTTGTGTGGGATGTATCCAAGAAAGTGTTCCTAGGGTTGAACAATTAATGATCTTGATTGGAGAAGAGTTCAAAGAAGGTCTGAAAGCTGATTCCTAACATAGTTTGGTATCAAAAGTATACTTTCCACTGTACACATGTGCAACAGAGAGCCATGTCCATTCCAGGCCCTTGAGGTGGGGTTCACTTTATGCGTTGTTGCAAAACTTGTGATTATTGCATGCATGTATCACATGTTTATGTCTAAATAATAGCCACAGTCCGGTAAGAACATAAGAACATAAGAACTAGCCTGCTGGATCAGACCAGAGTCCATCTAGTCCAGCATTCTGCTACTCGCAGTGGCCCACCAGGTGCCTTTGGGAGCTCACATGGAGGAGGTGAAAGCAATGGCCTTCAGCTGCTGCTGCTCCTGAGCACCTGGTCTGCTAAGGCATTTGCAATCTGAGATCAAGGAGGATCAAGATTGGTAGCCATAGATTGACTTCTCCTCCATAAATCTGTCCAAGCCCTTTTTAAAGTTATCCAGGTTAGTGGCCATCACCACCTCCTGTGGCAGCATATTCCAAACACCAATCACACGTTGCGTGAAGAAGTGTTTCCTTTTATTAGTCCTAATTCTTCCCCCCAGCATTTTCAATGAATGCCCCCTGGTTCTAGTATTGTGAGAAAGAGAAAAATTTCTCTCTGTCAACATTTTCTACTCCATGCATAATTTTATAGACTTCAATCATAAATTCGGTATAAATTCAGCTCACAATACCACTGGAATTCTGTTGGGTTGTGACCCATGTGTAACGAAGCCCCACGGTTGAGCAGCCCCAGGCCTTGAATAGCTGTTAGTTGAGTAGCAATTCAGCAGGGAAAGATTCAAGAGGCAAAGCTGTTTCCTGGTGACTTTTGGAGGAGCTGTAGGAAACCAATCTGCCTTGAGAAAGCATGCACAGACTGTCAGTGCAAAAGTACCACTGGTTGAACTTACCACAATCATCCCTGTAGGTATGGAGGTTGAGCCTCCCATTGGATCTCCTTGATGATTCTGCTTGTTTAACTCGAACATTGTGGTAAGCCTCTTTGCAACCAAGCAGTCGTTACTTGTGCTACTAGATTGTGACCAGGTCACATCCTGGTAAACAGCCTACAGTGCTGCAGCTTGCAGTCGCTTTTTTACCTGTGTGGCTGGTGGATCAACTCTTATTAGGGTTTTCTTCTGTTCGCTCCCAGCACATGACTGTTTTCTGTTATTTCAGACAATCATAGATTTTGCTGCCTTTGCATGTAGAAGAGGAAGAAGGGCAGAGCAGCTCTTGGGCTTCAGTGCTTCATCAGCCAAATTAGAAGGAAGCTTCCCCACAAATATGCTGCAATCAAAGTATATCATCTACAGAGTTAAAAACTGAGCTAATGACTCCCAGTGTCCCTCCTCTCCTTCCCAAAACAAATCACGATTGCTGATTGGGCACATATCTTGCAATTCTAAAAGAAGTATATATCCTCTCTTCCGGGTCTAGTTCTGGTCATTGCTGGTCATTGCCTTACTCCCATACAAACCTGCACACTAAGTATGATCTTCCACTAGGTTCTTCCCAGAACTGAAAATGTTTGGTTGGAGAGCTGGAGGTAGAACCTGTGGAGAGTCAGGTTTGGGAATGGAACTTATGGTGGTATAGCAGCCTTTTTGTCCAAGAAAACTACTTTTGCCAACTGTGAGGTTGTGAAATACCTAGAAATGGTGGAGGCTGGGGAGAGTGGGTTTAGAGGAGAGGAAAGACTTCAGAAGGGTATAATGCCACCCTCCAAAGCAGCTGTTTTATCCAGGGAACTAGAGCTGTCAACTTTAGTTTGGGAAACTCCTGGAGTTTGGAGATGGAATTTGGGAAAAGGTATAATGCAGTGGTGGGATTCAGCCAGTTCACACCACTTCGGCAGAACCGGTTGTTAAAACGGTGCTTGTTGACAACCAGTTGTTAAATAATTTGAATCCCACCACCAGAACCGGTTGTTAAATTATTTGAATCCAGTGGTAGAATTCAAAATTTTTAGTAACAGGTTCCAATGGTGGTGGGATTCAAACAGTGGTGTAGCACCAATGGGGCTGGGCGGGGCACAACGGGGGCATGGCCAGGCATTCCGGGGGCGGGGCATTCCTGGGCGGGGCTGCGGCAAGGACGCAGGGCACGCATGCCCCAGGTGCAGTTCCCCTTCGCCCCGCCTCTAGATTCAAATAATGACTGTTTAAAGTATTAAAAAAGTAATATACCGAAAGGTAGTGTATTATTCCTTTTTTATATAATTATATTGATTGATTTTAAATAATAACATAAGTAAGGAGAGAAACCAAAAACTGTTTACTATTGTTAACATATTACAAACATATCTAATTGTCTATCTCTCTCAACCCCTCCAACTAAAACATCCTATATTGCCTCCCACCTTCCTATATTTCCCTCCCTCCCTATTTTCTATTTCCCCTTCAGATTCCTATAACTACTTTATCTATTCCACTTGAAAGAAAACTAACTGAGGGAGAGATCTAAAATCCTTAATCTAAAAGAGTAGTTTAAACTCCTCTCTTTCCAATTTAAATTTCAAGGGGAAAAAGAAATTGAAAAATCTTTACCTATAATACTTTCCCAACCTTTATACCAATGAACAAAAAAACCAGAATTACTATATATTATATTATTTCATGCAGTTCATAAACACATGAGGAATGCCATGGGGGGCAGGAGGGCTGCAGGGGGCCCTGGGGGGGCAATTTTGCATCCCCCACTTGACGAGATTGTTGTACCCAGGGACAGAGATTTTCCCCTTGTCCCTAGTGGAGTTAATCATTCATAACCGGTTCTCTGAACTAAGAAAATTTTAGTAACCAGTTCTACCGAATAGGTGCGAATAGACTGCATCCCACCTCTGTTTGAATCCCACCACTGGTATAATGCCATAGAGTCTAACAGCCATTTTTTTCCAGGGAAACTGGATTTTGTAATCTGGAGATCAGTTGTAATCTTGAGAGATCACCAGTCCTTCATGGAGGTTGGCAACCTAGTGCTACACGTGACTCCACTTTCAGAGAGAAGGTCAATATGGCCACTAAAGGCAAGGACTTTGCTTTTGTGGCACCTAGACTGTGGAATTCCTTCCTTAAACAAATCACCCATTGCCTATTAAGTCTGAGACACCACGCCAAAACATTCTTATTCATGCAGGTCTTAAGATGATTTGCTTGTTTGTTTTTAATACTTTATTAAAGCAAAACAAATAAAAGCAAAGGTCTAATACACAAATTACTAAATACATCAACATCAAAATATACAAGCTCAAACTAACAGCACATTCAAAACAAAAAAAATACATTTTTAAAACTTTTCAGACTTTTGGCCATGTGATAGACAGGTTAGTTTGCTGAGACATAAACTCTGTCAGCTTCTCCACCCCCTCTTCTTTCTTTAGGATTATGTTTGTCTTCCAAAGTTGGGTAAGTATTAAACTTGCTGGAGTTACTGCGTTAAGCACTTCTTTGGGAAGGAAATCCACACAATTCAACAAGAAAACCTGCAGACAATATTAACTCTTTCTTTATACCTTGGGCTGATTAGTTTCAATCGCTGTAGGTGGGTGTGCTTTAGTTTTTGTTGGGTAGTGTTCCTTGGATTTATCCTGATCTATTTGGTTATAGTTCATCCTGTGGGGCTATTTTTATACTGTGATGTCGATTTCTTTCTTTCTTTCAATAAGGAATTTTGAGTGGGTTTGGACAGGTATATTGCTTTATTTACATTTATTAGCCATATTGGAAACTATGGATTGGATTCCTAGGATTTCCAGGAATTGAATGGTTGGCAATTTTTGGCTGATTCCCCCCTTCTTCTGCAGATCTTCACTTCTCTAATTTTTCCAGTGTTCTTGGGGGTCCCTTGTCCCCAGGAGCAATATTCTGGGGAGCATTTTGTGCTTCCTTGGAAGAGGGAAAGTGCAGAAATTCACTTTGCTGATGGAGAGCCATTCCACAGGATCTGAGCATACCACTGAAAGATGAGACATAAGTTTTAAATAAGTTTTAAAAATATTTTTTCTTAATGTCAGGTCTCAATAGTATAACCCTGATCCCATATCAATGTGCACGAGACTGCAGAAATTAAGACATCTTGTTCACCATTATCCAATCCTTACCCATCCCTATTCTTCTGATTATTGATGTACAACTCTATATTATGAAGCACCATAATGGGTCACTTTAAAGTCCATAACCATAAATCCTCTCTTTTCTGCATAAAATTATGGTGAGCCAAATTGTCCCGTTATTCAATGCAGCCATTTAATTTTGCTTTGATTGGTTGCTACCAATGACTATTAATGAATAAGCAATCAGTGCGGCAAATTACCTCAGCCATTTGCATGCTCAGTTCATACCTCACCTACACGGTGGGAAGAAGATGACTTGGTTGGCTCATGGTAATATATCCTGGCAAAAGTAAATTGATTGTATGAAATTCAGCCCTGAACACCAGTTAGTGGAAGGGGGATGTGAAAGCAATACATTCAAAGTCTGTTTCAGTTTCCAGAGGTGGTATTAAAAGGAGGAAGTATCTAATGGGTTATTAGCAGATTGAAGCATGTTTAAACAGCTCAGATGCTTGTTTGTCCTCAACACTATTCCAGCCATGAGTAATTTCCTAGGGATTCTTCTCTTTTTCACTGTCATGGTTTGGGCAATCTGGGCACAGGAGCTAGACATAAGGGGTCCTTTCCCTCTTGGTTTCCAAGAATGCAAGCAAACACTAAAACTCCCTGCTCTGGAGGTTCTTCCTGGAGGTGGCTGGGATAACTTGAGAAACCTTGACATGGGAAGAGTGATTAACCTGAACTATTCATTGTGCAGGACTACAGAAGATGGTGCTTACATAATTCCTGATGAGGTCTTCACCATTGCCCTCAAGCAAAGTTCTTTGGAGTTTAACTCAGAGATCATTGAGTCTTGGATGGACTACCAGAGTGCCACCTCAGCTTCCATCAATGCAGAGCTGTCATCTTCCTTTATCAGTGGCAAGTTCTCCAGTGACTTCCGCAGGATGAAAACCCACCAAGTGAGAGACCAGGCTGTAACTACCAGGGTTCAGGTCAGAAATTTGGTTTATACTGTAAAATTTGACCCTTCAGCAATGTTAGATGAAGGCTTCCGGCAGCAGGTTATTGCTATTGCTAGCCATTTGGAGAGAAACCAGACTAGAATGGCTGACTACTTAGCAGAAATCTTAGTGTTAAACTATGGCACACATGTTATCACCAGTGTGGATGCTGGAGCCAGTCTTGTCCAGGAGGATCAAATCAAATCTACCTTTCTGAAAGACAGCTGGTCCATGCGAAGCTCTATCACAGCTGCAGCTGGGGTCTCCTTTCGTGATATTGTTGACTTCAATAGCAGTGTTGCAGCCAGCACAGATGATTTTTTCACCAAGCAGTACCAAACTAACCGCACCAGATCCAGGGTGGAGAGCATTGGGGGATTGCCTTTTTATCCTGGGATTACTCTGAAAAATTGGCAAGAGAGCATCACCAACCAGCTGGTAGCAACTGACCGTTCAGGTTTGCCTCTGCAGTTTTTCATAACTCCAAACCACCTGCCAGAATTGCCTGGACCCGTAGTGAAGAGATTGTCCTGGATTGTGAAGTCTGCCATCTCTCGCTATTATACCTTCAATACTTACCCTGGTTGCACAATTCCAGCCTCACCAAACTTCAACTTCCACGCCAACACTGATGATGGAACTTGTGAAGGGACAGCAAAAAACTTCACCTTTGGAGGTACCTATCAGGAGTGTGCTCAGCTGGAGGGTCCCGATGCTGCTGTGCTCTGCCAAGGTCTGGAACACAGGAATCCACTCACTGGAGCATTCTCCTGCCCTGTGGGTTATGCACCAGTAAGACTGAACTCCCAGCAATGGACAGAAGGATTTAGCCACTTAGATTGCCAGAAGGACTGCCTTGTTTGGAAGATATTCTGCAAGTCAGTTTGCAAGGATGTTTTCACAGCTTCCAGAGTGCAATTTAGTGCATACTGGTGCGCAGCAAAAGGCCACGTTTCTGAAAACACAGGATACCTCTTTGGGGGGCTCTTTGGTGCCAAGACTTCCAACCCTATGACTAATGCCCAGTCCTGCCCTTCCAGTTTCTTCCAGTTGAAGCTCTTTGACCAGCTCAAAATCTGTGTCAGTAGAGATGAAACAGGACAGAGGTATGCGGTGCCCTTTGGAGGGTTCTTCAGTTGCCAGGCAGGAAACCCTTTGGTGGGGTCCCACAATGGAACTGAGAATGACCCATACTCCAAGAGATGCCCAGCTGGATTCAGTCAGCACCTGGCTGTGATCACTGATGGCTGCCAAGTGGAATACTGTGTCAAAGCAGGACTCTTCACAGAAGGACCATTACCCCAGGCCAGGCTCCCACCTTTCACTCGCAAGCCCACTGCAAGTCTTACTACTACTGACACTGTCCTAGTTGTGAATGGCAATGGGGATCAGACCTGGGTCAAGGATTCCCAGAGCAAGTTATGGAAGACAGGCCGCCCCACTGAATCATACCACAATCGAAAGCTGGCTGGGGGAAGCCTATCAGAGGGAGAAACAGCTGGGATCACTGTTGGTGCCACAACTTGCTTGGCTGTTCTGATTGGCCTGGCGGTCTATGGCTGCAAGCGGTACAAGAAAAAGGAGAACAAGAAGATGATGGAAGAGGAGAAGAGACTGATAACAAGTAACCCTATATATGGTCTCATACCTGAAATGGAGGATACACAACTGAGGGAACAGGAAAGGCAAACAGTTTAATAGAGGTTACACTATTAATTATGCTGTATGCTAATAAGCTTTGCCACAGGCTTCTCCTGTTCCCCACGCCAGGCTGGCACAATCAGGCACAGCCATGAGCTTCCTCCAACTGTCTTCTGCTCCTCTTCCTGAATGGTTGTCCGTGAGTAGATGCAAGAGCAGGGACAGCAGCTCCTTTATGCACTTTTTGCCTCTGTGTATTGACTGGGAGCACATTGCATGAGACTTTTGCAAGGGGTTTATAATAGGATTATGCAAACTTGCCTTGTTAGTCACCTTTCTTGTCAGCACTGCAGACCATAGGCTATGGAGATACCTGAGATTTCCCTCAGAAATGCAGTTCTTACAGGGGAACAGGGCTCTTTCCATGTATTCTCGGGAAGTCCCATGAAGATAATACTTTGTTAGGAATTCTGATTTTCAAGGAGAAGCTCCAGACAGAGTTCAGGATTCCAACTAGAGAGAATGGTGGTGGTGGTGGGGGCTAGATACCTTATCACTGATACAAAAGTATTTTGTTTTTTCAGACTGACCCTTAGTTTTGACTAATCCCAGAGAACTGCAATGTGGCAGAAATGATCTCCTGTAAAGGGGGACTGAAATTGTGTAGGATTATTATGTTGACATTACTTCTTTAACAGCAGAGGCACAGCAAAAACATGCAGAGCAGACAGTGCAGAGCACCATTCCCAGCTGCTTCTAAATTTCTGCTGCCTTGCAGTCACTTTCTTGGAGAGCAGATCTACATGGCATTAGCAGGTTAGTTCTTGCATGGTCATAAGAGTACTAGTGAGACAGAGGAAAGGAACAGCCCTCTAGTCCCCAAGTCTGAATATGCTCAAAGACTTTAGTGAGGACCTAGTTTTCCTTGAGAACCACTTTAACATAACAGTGGTGGGTAGTATTGGAAGGCCTTTGCTACAGCCTCAAAATGATCTGCAATAACCATGGATGCTGCTAATCAATGCCTTTTTTTGCCTTTGTGAATGATAATGGGAAGGCACTTGGGGCCAGATTGGGTTCAATGGCCACCAGGTGATGATCTTTACCCTCACTGAAATCCCAAAGAAGGGTGGCCACTCTACCTCTTGCACTCTATGATTAAATGCCTTTAGCTTTCGATACCTTTCCAATCCCCAGCAATTATAACCTTATGGGGGAAAACCACCTCCTCTACTCACTACACTTTAAAAAATAGAACTACTGCTAACCAGCTGACTTTCCCACTTGTGGCATAGCTAGATCAAGCAACTTGACAAGACCACATCTTTTGTGGTCCCTGTACAATGTGGGCAATGTAAGCATTGCTTATTAACAGTGCTGTGTAGAATTTTCTTCCCTTATAATAATACAGAGATCAAGGCTGCTTAGGATAGAGGACTTAGCTAATCATTGGAAAACCATTTCAAGCTATTCAGATAGAAGAGACATAAGAGAAAGCATGCTTATAGTTACATGTACACAGAGCCTTTAGACTTAAAGATGAATGGGGGGGGGTACATATCTAAAAGAGGATTTAACGTTAACTTCAAGGTTCAGCCGTTCAGTCATACAAAATATGGAGATTCAGAAATGAGCAGCGCTGATATCTTTGAACAAGTTGTCGCCCACCCTGGAATCCATCACACAAGTGCAGTTCTGAATGCACAGAGTTGACTACCAACATCCTCCAGGACAGTAACACACATTTGTTCCAATAAAAATAGTTTCTCCATGCTCTTTAATGGGAATGCAGATCCTTATGGGAAAGGATGACAGGAACATGGACTCTTCCATATTATGTCCATGAGTCAACCACTGATTTGTCTATAAATTACAGTAGGTTATTTACAAAGACTTGAATTTTCAGTTTTATTTGCTCCAGCAAAGGCAATTGCATATATGACAATGTATTAAAATGTACTCTAGATGCAAAATTTATATACATTGTGATCTTTTATAAATACAAAATCTGACATGTTTGATGGAATAAACAGTGTTTTTACATAACTGAGCTTTAAGAAGAAGTTTAAGAGCCTTACTGGTTTTGACAAAGTTGCTTCTCAAGTGCCCAGTTATACATTTCTTGCTTTGTTGCTTATTGCTCCACGATGATAGAAAATCTTTTGTTAAAAACAACTCATGTCCAGAAGGATGTAAGGAAAGAAGTAGAGACTCAGAGCTCATTGCAAAGAAAAACAGAAAACCATGCTCGTTTTGAAAGTCCAAGAAAAGAAATTTTTACAATTAAAATCATAGTCAGTGCTTTGTATGTATTCTGTACCAAAATATTGCTGGATCATGCACCAAGGAAATCCAGGACACTTGCATACATTTATGTGGTTTTATCTAATCAACTACTATTGCCATAAGATATATTGTCACAAAATGTGGAATTCTTTGGCAAGAAAGGGGGGTGGTAGTAACAGAAAGGGAGGATGCAGAGCTAGAACTTCAGAAGGGTCAGGGAATAAAAACTACACAACAGGAACATGTAGTAGCTCATGGCGGAGAAGTTACTACTTTTGTCTGCATACCCACAGAGGCGTGGACTGAAAACTGTCATCCATGAGGCATATTTTGTGCTTGCCCAGGAAGCAATGGACAACTGCAACAGACATGACCCCAATTGTAGGCTCTTAGGAATAACAAGATTGCAGAAACAATTCATTCTCTACCAGTTATAAAGATAAACTTGGGGTTACCCCTTCTTGTTTGCTGCAGCCATCCAGCAAAGCTCTAATTTCTACAGCACTGCATGTCCAACGCAGAGAAAGATGCGTTTTAAAATTCCATGCAGCTGTTTAAATTCCATGCAATCTCCATCAGGAGAAAAGGTGAAAACACCAGATGGTTGAAATTCTAAATTAGATTAGGATTGCCAACCTACAGGTGTGGTCTGAAGATCTCCTGGATTTACAACTGATCTTCAGACAACAGAGTGCCATTACCCCGGGGAAAAATGGCTTTGGATGGTGGTGTACAGCATTATACCCTGAAGTCTTTCTCCTCGCCAGGTTCCACCCCCAAATCTCCAGGAATTTTCCAACCTAGAATTGGCAACCCTAGGCCATAGGTTTAGAAAGATGATCCTGCTTTGTTTCTTCAAATTCCCTCTTGACTGTTTGATACTAATGTAAAAAATCTGAATGTGCTTGAAATGTCAGAGTTAAAATCTGTTGCTGTGTCTGAGGATCTTCTCAAACCTAAGGTGTGCAACTGTGGAGAGTAAATTTTTGTGTTAGCCTACTATTTATCTGAAGTTCAGTCTTACTTTGTTGAAATTGAAACAATGCCTTTTTGTGACTGAAGGCTGATGGTCTCCGGTAAATAAATTGTACACATTCAACTGCTCAGGAAACAGAAACAATGAACAAAAGACAGATGCGCAGACACAGAATACATAGACACAAAGCGTTCAGCAAACTGGCAGTGAAGTTTTCCTTTTATTGTTGCACCTCAAAGGTGCCATACTTACTTAATGCAACAAACTAGAGACGGGCAAAACGCACCGTTCACAAACAACAAACAAACAATATACAGCATGGCTCCCGCCTCATGCCCCCCAGACCACCACCAATATCCGAACAACCTGCTTTGGACCACGATGAGGACAAAGAGGAAGAGATCCTCCCCATCACCCCCAATGAGAGCATCACATCAGGCTGGTCATTCTCTATAAAGTATAAAATTACTGGTGGAAAGTTAAAGGATGAAATAAATCAGCCCAAACTAAGTCAAATAAAAGGCAAATTCACTCCCTTCATCTGGAGCTGACAATGACTGGAAAGTAACTCTCCAAAACTGCTCCCCTATCCTGGAGGCTAAGTCACATTTGATGGTTGTTTGAGAAAAAGGGTTAGATTGAAATATTTAGGCACTGGAGAAAAGTTTCCCATAATAATTTCACCTCAATAAAGATGACTTCATCATTTTTAATCTTCTTGTGACTAGAAATCTGGACAGGGATATACTCTAACAGTGGTGTCTAATATATTCTTTTCCTGCCTCAGGCAGCAAACACTTAACACCCCCACACCTAACTGTTGCTACCCAGCCCTGGAGAAGGATAAGATAATCCTCCTCACCTCTTTACTGCCTCTATTCTCTTTAAAAATAGAGGGGGAAGCTGTGCATGCCCCAAGGAGTTTCCTGAACTCTCACAAGATCCCTCTCATGATAACTTGGTGACCATTTTGGTTGCCTAGGCAACAGGCAGCCAGAGAAGTGTCTGCCCTCTTGCAAGAGGCAAGAAGGATTCCTGTGCATTTGGACAACACTGCTCTTAAAGAGGCCAACAAGAGACAGAAGATAAGGAGGATTATCTCTTTTTGCTTTCCAGCAGTCAGACTGGTAGGAAGTGGGCTGCTGCAGGGTGGGGGTTGATGCCCACCACAAGTTTGCTGCTTGAGGGGACTGATTGAAGCCACCACATTATAAAGCTGGCCCTATTTGCTAAAATATATTAAGGAACTAATCCCTAATGGAAGTCAAGACATTTCAGATCTAGTGATATTCACTGGCCCTTTTCTACCATCATTATGTTTATTACATTGTTTTAATTCTCTAGAGACAATTGAAAGTAATGGCAAGAAATTTCTGATTCTGAAATAGAACACCTCTTTGGAAGAATTGATGGGGGAAAGTTAGGGCAGCTAAGCCTCCCTGGTAGTAGATTCCCTGCCCCCAGGTAAAGAAAATGCAGCCTCAAGTACTTACTGGAAATTCACACTGAAAGTGACAAAAGGAAGCTCTAGGAAGGAAATCACTGGAAACTTTATGGTTTTACCCCAGAGTTTCCAGTGTGAGTGACACTTTATCACTTGTAATAAGAATTTCTGGTATTAGGCTACATTAAAAAGAATTTCTAATATTAGGCTGTTTTAAAAAACACTGCAAATCTTCAGGCAGTGTATATTCAAAAGAACCACAATTATTTAGAAAAAAACATTGTATTAACAACCCCTATGATGTCTCTGGGATCCTCCTCATTCACACACATCCTAACACCACACAAGCATGCAATCAGTCAGCTCCTCAAACATGCTTCACTCTGTTCTTCACATGCTTTTCCGCTAATCCTATCCATCTCGTAATCTTCTCAAACCTACCCCAATGAGAGATCACGCTGGTTGTTAAGGTCCACAAAAGCCAAAGTCTTGACTAAAACAAACTGGGGGATGGGGAGGATTCATTGTAGCCTTAATGCAACCATTTCCAATTTGTTGCATTGTGAAAAACAGTGGTACTTAGCCTCCAGGTCTAACTTCATTTTGTTACACATTCTAGCCTCAAAATATTTCTCATACATTACAAATATATATATATATATGTGTGTTGTGTGTGTGTGTGTGTGTGTGTGTGTGTATATATATATATATACACACATATATATTTTATATATATACACACACACACATATGAAAATCCCCCAAACATGAGGTAAATAAATTCAAATCAATATCCAGGGGACTCCCCCATACAAATAGTTCAAAGAACCCACCTTGGAATATGTGGAGTGAAAACGAAGTATCCCATCTTCGCCCCCTTACTCCACTCATCCTATCCCACGACAGAAACAGAGCAGACATAAAAACAGTCCCCAGGGATGCAGTTCACAAACAGAGAGAAAAATCTGAGCACACAGCTCTGTACTGGTCTATCATTAAGTAATGCAATGAGACAAAGAGAACTGATCTAAACTCCAGCTGAGTGAGTACTGTATTAAGGACCCCAGCTGGGAATGGCAACATCTCCTACAAGAGCAATAAAGCATTTTGGCTTGGAGTAGTCTGCATTTGTTTGGAAGTAGGAGTGGGCCAAATTCTGATAAACCAAGACAGAGGAAGCAAAAGGGTGACAGAACTCTGCTTGAATTCAGGCAAGATCTCAGCTGTGGATAATTAATAAATTTATTCTACTCTAAGCCACTTTGAACTGGATCATGGAGACTTGCATATGTGTGGCCCAGCTTGGAATGTATCAGACAGAAAAAAAATCAGCCTCCTTCCCTAAGGAAGCAGGTCAGACCCCAGCAGTAAGCAGTAAGGTCACCAGAGGCAAGAAGGATAAGACCAGCACATTTCTGACTCACACTGAGCCTACAACATGGAAGCAGCAGTGACATGACAACATGAAACCAGACACCTAGCTGGGCAAAAAAGACCAGGGCCGGTTTTAATTTTCAGTGCCTTTGGAATGGAGGCTGCTTCTTGGCTCCTGAGATTGCTCTATGGGGCTGCCTGTCCCAAAATAGACTTCTGTTTTTCACAGAATTTACAGTGGGTTCTCAATCTCCCCACACAAATATGCCACCACGTCTCAGAGTGACAGACAGAAAGCAGCTTTGCATGTCAAGGTTAATGTAACCTCTGGCTTCATTGGGATAACGTCACCCCAAGCCCAAGATGAGCTGGAAAAAACTCCAGGTTTGTTTGCTACCACTAGCCAAGTGCTGTGGGTCACTGAAGTGCAAGCCAGCGGTTTCTCACCCGAACAAATTCCTAAGCAGACAACAGGGCAAGCAAAACTCAACTTTTCAAGAGGCAGATAGTGGCTGTGGCAGAAGGGGGAGAGGACAGAGCAGGCACAGTGGAAGGGAGGGAGCGCAATCCGTGGAATACTGCTATGGTTGTAGCTCCGCCCCCGGAGCAAGGCCCTTCCCCTTTCCTCCCACACTCTCAGTCCTTTTCTTGAAGCACGCTCTCCTCTGTGATGCCCTGAGCCACTAGCTCACTCAGCACATTGTCTAAGTAGTTCGGGTCAGGGAAGCCGTGGCCAGTCAAGTTGGAGCCAAACTCTGTCTTGTGGTGAATCTCATTCCAGATTACAGTATCCGACTCGCCTGTGGTGCTGGAAGTGCCGATAGCAAAGATTAGGCGCCGATCCCAGGCTACAAGCAACAACTTTAGCACCTGAGGGAAAAAGAGTATGAGGGAAGTCATTCATGTATTAAGAGTTTTGTGCCCTATCAACTGGTATCTACTTCATAGGATATGTCACTTAGTACACAAAATGTCTTTGCACATCACTGGATGCTGGTATGCAGGAATCTACCCAAGATTTGGGTACAGACTCTCCAATCTCATACTTCCAAAGTTGCAAAAAATAACCTTCAATCTCACAGAATAAGAAGAATGCATGCAACTAGCTAAATGGCCTTTTCCTACAAGAATTTTAAATAGATAGACTGGAGATTTCCTTCTCTTCCACAACAGTCTGAAATGTCTGGGATGGGCTGCTTCATTAAGTAAGATGCTACTTGCTCTTGAAGAACATGAGGAACACTGGCCTAGGTTGCAAGGTGAACTGCTGTAGGAAAACCAGATCTCCTCTGTCACATTTCCTCCAAGTTTAACCATTCTAAAAAGGGGAGGAGAGGATGCCCACTCCCACTACCCTGTAGCTCTTCACAGTAGACATGATCTGCAGTGAACTGACTCACCATTCATGGGGTGTCAGCAGGTACAGGCCAGACTTGTAATTCAAAGTGCCCTTCTGTTGCACTGAATCAGGAAAGTAGTTTGAGGAAATTATTCCTCTTTGCTAAAGTATCCCCTCCTACCAACCTGTCTAAACCTCTCATCTCCCTCTCCCCAAAATCATGTTAGTTAAAATAAGAAATTCTGAAACATCAAAAGCCAATACTTAAGAAAATATGATTTTGTTTTGATTAATATCTGAAATTTTGAAAAATTATCTGCCACAGCTACAAAACTAGAATATCCGTGAAGAAAACAAAGAATTTGCACCGATTCACATAATCAACAGGTAAGGTGACCATCTTCAGTATACAAACTCAGCTACCAAGCTCCCTTGCCTCACCCCACTTGATATGTTGTCCTTTAAGACACTGTAGTCTACATTGAAGCTGGCTGGCAGGGGTTATTTTAATTCAGAACACTCATTTATTTTTCTCCCCTTTCCCTCTCAGAATCTGGACCCCAGCCTCAATGTTGAAGAACAAGCCAAAAAGGAAACTGGATATGACCTGGGATGGTCCAAGTTGGGAAGGTGCATAAAAGGCAAGCATTGGAACTTTATTTTAATAAATCACTGTCATATAGAGATATGGAGCTATTATATAGTTTATAGCGGATTGCTCAAGAAGCCAGCACCGGACACATTACCTCACGTTAGAACAGAACGTGAATCAAGAACAGATTACCTCACGTTAGAACTCATACAGCAGCTGAGGCCATCCTTATCTATCTTAAAATAGACTTTTTTGTAAGCTTGCTCAACTCCTGCAATGAATGGGAGCCACTCACCTTTCTGCCCTTCTCACTGTCAGGAATGTAGCAGTGTCGAGGGAAA
This sequence comes from Sphaerodactylus townsendi, assembly GCF_021028975.2. Lineage (NCBI taxonomy): Eukaryota > Metazoa > Chordata > Lepidosauria > Squamata > Sphaerodactylidae > Sphaerodactylus > Sphaerodactylus townsendi. The sequence goes on along the minus strand of NC_059426.1, from coordinate 71,426,116 downwards.
CCACGGGCAGTGAAATTCTTCCCAGGATTTGGATGCTCATGTCCCTAGAAATAGTGAGACAGAAAGACATATTAACTTCTAAAATATCTTTCAAGAGAAGGTTTAAACAGCATGAGAAACCAGCCTAATCTCTGGCCACAGGTGAAAAGACAAGAATTGTGATGTCAATAGCTTGTTCTCTTTTCACCAGCTCCAATTGAGGTCCTCTGCTTTGACCTCTCCCAATGAAATTTGATCTTATCCTATGAAGTTGTGATCTTACCTGGATGCCTGGTGGTATGTTGTAGATAATTCTGATGGTTTTACAGTCAAGGTGTCCAGGCAATGAGTGGGGGATGAGGTGATATTCCATCTTCCCAGGAGGCTGGGTGCCAGTCTTTACCCCATAGATGGTTTTGCAGGTTGGACACTGCAAACTCCCATCCTAAAAGCAAGATGGACAAACAGTAAGAGACGGCAGCATGCTCTAAACTTCACAGAATAAAGCAGGCTGACAGTCGGTAAGTCTGTTCCTGCACTATAAAATAGAAAGGGGGTGGGGATCAATGAGGACTAACCTCCAGACATGTCAGAAGTATTGCACAGTCTCATCCATTCTTACACAGAGAGATATAACCACTCAAGGCAAAATAAGACTCCAAGTCCTTTCTCTCTCCACTCTTGTGTCTAACCACTGTGACCTTGGCTTTCAAATGGCCACCCAGGACACATGCATATATATATTTTTGATGGTAAACCCAGGGGCGTAATTCCCATTGGGCAAGGTGGGCAGCTGCCCAGGGCACCACCTTGTGCGGGGCATCAAAATGCAGGGTTTGTTTTTGGGTATTTTTAGTGGTTTTCCATTTTTGGCCTGCAGGGGGCGCAGTTTTTAGGCTAGTGGCACCAAAATTTCAGCGTATCATCAGGAGACTGCCCTTATGCTACCTCCCAAGTTTGGTGAGGTTTGGTTCAGGGAGTCCAAAGTTATGGACTCCCAAAGGGGGTGCCCCATCCCCCATTGTTTCCAATGGGAGCTAATAGGAGATGGGGGCCACAGTTTGGTTCAGGAGGTCCAAAGTTATGGACCCTCAAAATGGTAGCCCCCATCTCCTTAGCAAAGAATGGGGGATGGGGCACCCCCTTTGAGGGTCCATAACTTTGGACCCCCTAAACCAAACTGCACCAAACTTGGGGGGTCCCAGCAGGACAGTTTCCAGATGATACCCTGCAATTTTGGTGTCGATACATCAAAAACTGTGCCCCCTGCAGGAACATCCCAGAAATTTGCCCAATAATCTTTGTTCTGCATTGAGTTTTCTGTATTGCTGTCAATGGGGGTTGCAGGCTGCAGGGGGCACATTTCTGAAGGTACAGTCTCAAAACTTTCCGTTTCTCATCAGGAGACTGCCCTGATGATGCCCCCCAGGTTTGGTGCAGTTTGGTTCAGGGGGGCCAAAGTTATGGGCCCTCAAAACTGTAGCCCCCATGTCCTATTAGCTCCCATTGGAAACAATGGGGGACGGGCACCCCCTTTGGGAGTCCATAACTTTGGACTCCTTGAACCAAACCTCACCAAACTTGGGAGGTAGCATAAGGGCAGTCTCCTGATGATATGCTGAAATTTAGGTGCTGATATGTCTAAAGATGCACCCCCTGCAGGCACCAATGTCATGGTGCAAAAAACTTTTTGGTCATGGTGGAGTGGCCGCCGATGGGGGGCGGGGGGCATCCAACTCAGGTTTTGCCCAGGGCTACAGTTTGCCTCATTACGCCCCTGGGTAAACCAGGGTTGCCACTAAATGCACATTCAACAGGAAGCCACAATCAATCCTGGATCTTTTTGAAGGGTATCTGTATGAAATGCAAGTTCCTCACAATCCTACTTTGAAACTGCTCAATTAATACGTCTTCGGTCACCATAAAAATGAATCACGTGAAGCAACTTTAGGCCAAGTGATACAAGAAACAGGGCATGGAAAAGATATAACTTTTAATACTAATGCTTTGGTTCACCAACATTTTAAATTCAGCTTAGAAGGGAAGAGTTGTTCAGTGTCATGGCTTTGCTTCAGAGAATATGAATTCAACTCAAAGCTATTCGGTTACACGGATTCCTTGCACACATATAAAAAATGTTACATGTTAGGAAACTACAGCTATTGCAGCTATTTGAGAGGCAAGTCTAAAGATGAAGTATCTCTAACAATAGATTTCAATTTGGCCCATGTATATAATTCCTACATTGAAAAATAGATAAACAAATTCTGAGCCAAGGAAGATCAGATCCTGCCCTCAACAAAACTATGCATATTCCCATACTGTTTCCTTGATTTATATGATTATGCTAGACACAATGAAAGGATGAAGACACTGAGACCCTGCTACAGGTCCTTTGGCTTCTAAGGGCCAATTCACATGTTGCAAAGTCCATGTGGTGGATTCAAGGCTTCCACAAGGACTTAGGATCAGACTTCTGCTTGGAGTTCCATGCTGGGAACTCCCTTCTCAGGTGCATGCAGATCTGATCTGAATCAGCCTGTAATGCATGGAGAGGAGGAGCACATTGTTTTCATCACATATTGTTTTCTTGGCCCAAGACAGCCCCAGAGCTAGTGTTTGTTCCTTTAAGTAAACTTACATGTAGCCATTAGTACACATAGTACACAAGAGACAAATCGTGGCTCCCCAAGGCTGTTTCAGGCTGGGAAAAATGGTGTAGGAGGGAAACCTAAGCTCTTAAATTCTCTGCAGGCACAACAGTCTTCATTCAAATCAGACCCAAACACACCTGGGGGTTAAGCTCCCAGTGCAGAACTCCCAGAACTCATATGTGGAAAGCCCATGTGGAAGATGCATGTTCTTCATAATGTGTGAACTGGCCTTAGACCAGACATGTTGTTTTATCTCCACTACCCTAAAATTGCCTTACAGTTATTTTGGCTGATGACATTGTTTGCTGACCTTTTGTGGTACTTTGTTTTAATCATGCTGTGCTGTGTCTGGTTTTGTAAAGTGCTTTGAAATCCCTCCGATCTGGTCTGGGGTGGAGGAAGGAGGCAGAATACAAAACTATTTGATAATGAAATAAAAAGCAGCTAGAATTTAGTAAGTGGCTAGGAAGATTCTACTCCAAGAAAGCTTGATTTACACAAAGATTTATTGTACTTTGAGGAGGGTGGACAAAAGGAAGTACTGCTTCACAATTGTGGAATTCACCACCAGTGCATACAGTGATACACACTAGCAGAGGTGGCTTTACAGGAGTTAAGAAAGAAAGGCACTAGCCATAATGGTTACTAGCCATAATGACTAATGGGAACATCCACATTAAGAGTCACTGTAAGGGTCTGTAACTCCAGTCAGCAAACAAGACCCAGGAAAGTTTCAAGAGCTTTATTGGAACTGTGTCAGCCCAAGGATCAGGAAGCCAAACTTAGCGATTTGCCCCCTGAACCCCAGTATGGCTGAACACTGTCACGTGGCTCATCCCATATTCCCCCCTCCCTCACATTCCCAAAACATCAGCATAAGAAAGACAGTGAGAAAGAAGTATTGTTATGGTAGCGACAGACACTTCCCTCCTCCAGGAAGTTGAAGATAAGGAAAGGAATATGCCTGATTGACTAATTATAAGCCAGCAACCAAAAACCTTCCCAGCCTCGGGCGATGATAATGGGGGCCCAGCTGTGGCCTTGATGCAGATGTGGGAGATGCCAGGCTGAGTATGGCTCAGGCCTGACAGTCAGTAAACTGCTGAACATTTGTGGTAGGAGGCAATAACATGGGTAACCCTCAGCTTTGATGAACCTCCAGGGCTACTATGTGAAATAGAATGCTGCATTAGATGGACCACTGGTTTGATCTAGTGGGGCTCTTGTTCTAAGAGACAAAACATCACAACAACGTGACTCCACACATGGTAAGATCACATTCTATGAAACTTTTTAAAAAACCTTGAAGATTTACCATGCTAAAATTACAGAAGAAATGTATCCAACAATGGCTTTTCCCATCAACAATGGCTACCTCAGAAATGGTTTGGGGCTATTATTCTGTAGGAAAGGTCAAAATATATGTTCGAGTAGAATCCATGCACCAATTTGAGAGACTTCAGGTGGATCATTCCCTAGCAGGGTGGATCCATACCTTCCTCTCTTTAGAAACACACCTTGTTCCCATTGTTGTACATGGCCACGAGGCAGTGGAGGTGGTACATGTGGCCACACTTGAACAGCTTGCCCACCAAATCTGGCTTGATCGCTGGCTGAGGACCTTTGTATCCTGAAGGAGTAGAGAGGCGTTCCATACAAATGGTACAGTCCTAAAGGGGAATGGATAACTGTGTTAAATAGATGAGAAAATATATGCACACAGAAAAACAGTGGTAAGAGATAAGGACAAGTTAAAGTTAAACCATGGCCGTTTCTGCACGGCCCCCTCGCGCCCCCACGCCGGCAGGAGTTCTGTCGGCGTGGGGGCGGGAGCCTGCTCGCACGCAAGCGTGCGAGCAGGCAACGGGGAGGCCGGCAGAAGGCAGGGCGGCTCCGCGACGAGCCGCCTCTCCCACCCCACTTACGGCGTCCCCTGGAGTCGCCTGCGGGGCGTCGCGTTCGCCATGCGCTGCCCTCCGACCCTGGAGGTGGGAGGACAGTGTGGGCGAGAACTCGTGGCACGGAGGACGCCGTAGCGGGCGAAAGCGTCTTCCCCGCGGTTCGCACCGCCACAGGGAAAACAATCCCTCCCCAACAACAACCCTTTAAAGGGTTGTTGTTTAGAAGCGACGCCGCCCTGGGGGGAGGGAAGAGGCGTCAGGTCGCTGCTGCTGCGTTGCAGCAGCGGCGCCAGGTGAAGCAGTGGCCTGGGGGGCGCCTTTTGGCGCCCAGGCCGTCAGTAGAGCCGCAGATCGGCCCATGTTAATGGCAGAAGTATGCTCTTCTGCATTCTTTTCCATTATTTATTTCAAATATTCAGAATATATCTATACTGCTGTTTCAAAGTCCTGCTCTAGATGGCTCACTTTCTTCTTTCCACCATGCTGTTCCCTATGCTTGGGATAGCCCCCCCCCCCCCAAACACCCCTGCTTCTTTATTCACAAAGATTCTTCTTCCTCAAGATCTACTTTAACAAAGCCTCTGTCTAGCCACCCAGAGTGTATGGGTGCTCCCATCTTCACTCCCTAATCCTCAGTCAATTCTATACCCTTTCCTCCTGTCTCTTCTCATTTCTGAAATATACATAAGTATCAGGGACAAGGACTGCATCATTTCTGTGTCCGAAACAATGCTTAGGAGACTATCTCTGTTAAATAAATGTTTGTTTGTTATTATTTGTTTGTTATTATTTGTTATTATTATTGTTTGTTATTATTTGTTTGTTATTATTATTATTATTTTTAAACTGCACCAAGAAAAGTTAAATTCTCACATCCAAGTACAAGTCATTGAACAATTGTCCCACACTTGCTTAAACACAGACATGCTAGATGCAAAGAAATGGACTCACCTCATCTGGAGGGTGGCGCACCTTCTGTAAGTATTTTTTCAATACTTCCTCGGGAGTTTTGCCTGGATAAGAAGGACAGAGTGGCATTTCAGAAACATAAGAATCCCTACAGGTTCTCAGTGAGCTGGATGGGAAAGGAGGAATGCATGAGATGGAAAGGCACCACAGGACTAAACAATAGAAATTAAATTGTCTTCTGCTGTGTCTGACTTGCTTTATTCGCCAGAGTCACTTGGAACGATTAGCTCTTCACATGTCTTCAGATATCACATCACATCACAATTAATTACACTTAAGCACAGCTTGGTATGACCTTCAAAGCAACAAACCAGCTCACAATTGTCCAGCAAACAAACAAAAAAACACAGGAACCATGGGCTGAAGTGGATAAACAGGCAACCGTTGAATTGGGTATGTTTGGCTTGAGATCTAAACTGGCATGCCATAGTTTGCTCTGTCTCAGGAGGCCACTGAACCTCTGGAGTGCTCAGCAAACAAAAAAGAATGAGAGAAGTTCTCACTGGTGGTTTCCATGCCCTCATCAACATTTTCATCTGCCCACAGCCTAGCTCTCATTACCCTACATAGCAGGTTTCTCAGACATTCACATCTGCAGATTAAAAGAATATCAACAGTAACATCAGCAAGAAGGAAGAGGCAAATAAAACATGGTTTGCAGGTATCAGCTTTATCTCCTGCTAGTGCAGAGTGGCATTCTTGGAAAGTCTCCACACAATTTCTGGCTGCCATCAGTAGGTCAGCTTAGAAAATTTCCCCATATCTGCAGACCTACTGCAGAGCGGATTCTTGTTCATGATGACCGGAGCAGCAGTGGCGTAGGAGGTTAAGAGCTCGTGTATCTAATCTGGAGGAACTGGGTTTGATTCCCAGCTCTGCCGCCTGAGCTGTGGAGGCTTATCTGGGGAATTCAGATTAGTCTGTACACTCCCACACACACCAGCTGGGTGACCTTGAGCTAGTCACAGCTTCTCGGAGCTCTCTCAGCCCCACCTACCTCACAGGGTGTTTGTTGTGAGGGGGGAAGGGCAAGGAGATTGTAAGTCCCTTTGAGTCTCCTACAGAAGAGAAGGGGGGGATATAAATCCAAACTCTTCCTCTTCTTCTTCTTCCTGCTGCTGCTTTGAGTCATGCATGAGGCACTGCAAACATCCAAGGGATAGAAAATCATCCTTTGGGCAGACTTAGAAATATAGGTCTTTGTGGATCACAGGGTAAAGCATAGTTGCTCAACAGGGTCTGAAGTCATAATTCTGAAAGGGGGCAGTTGATAAACAGCTATCAAATTCTGCAAAAAACGTCCACGCACAAAAGCCTAGAGGAAAACCATTCTGTGGCTTGATTCAGGCATAATGGCAAACCATATTACTTCTGAATTAACAAACTATGGTTTGAGCTCAGCTTGGGAATTTAAAAAACATTTTTAGGTGGTGGTGGGAAAACTGTTACTGTTCTTTTAGCTATATGAATAACATCAATATTGTTATGCATGGCATGGGCAGTGTATGGAAAGTTTTGCATACTTTGGTGAGCTTTTTCTTATCTGCAGGATCTTCCAGCTCTTAAACAGCTTTTCAACAAACCCGGGAATGTAACCTCTAGTTTTTCATGGCCATGATATTTCCACACGACAAGCAGTATTCATTTTCTGAGACAAATGGTGCTGAGTACGGAAAGCAGAAGAATTTTTGAGAATACGAATTTTTTTACAGAGGCTTTTATCCTGTGGCAAAAGGCTGATATTTGGTTGATGAGCATAAGCATAAGCATAAGCATAAGCATTTTATTGTCATTGTGCACGCACAACGAAATTTACAGCAGCATTCCTCGATGCCCACAATTTCAGACTCATACATCATCATCCTCCACCCATCCCTACACAGCCCCAAATACATCAATATGAAGCAGCGGAGTTTAGCATAGCCACAGCTCTAGAGTAGAAGCTGTCTCTAAACCTCTTTGTCCTAGTTCATGGAACCAAGAAAAGAACAATTTACAGAAGCTGTCCTATTACTTGCTCTCCTAATTCTGTCCATGGGGACCCATGAAGTCAGATACACAGCAAAGTTCTTTGCAGGGGGGAATAGCCCCATCTCTTCACACAAAAAAGACTTGACTGCTACTTTAAGTAGGTCATGGAGGCATGGATGATTTTTGTAAACTGGGGTGTGTCAGAAAGCAAAAACTACAGCCCAGTTTGTGATGGAGTCTGAGATTATTTAAAGTATGCCAGGAACAACATGCTCTATGAGAGGGCATCAGGTGTAGAAAATGACTCTACAGAACATCACAAAATGCAAACTGGTGGAAGGCAAATCACTCCCAATTTGCATTTACAGAACTGGAGTTACAAAATATCAAACAAGTGGGCTGTGGCTGGGATTACTGCAGTCAGGTACATATAGCACTGGAAAGCTTAGTAGGAAACCTTATGTTTCTAATATTTCTAAGGAAACAGGGTGCTTAAGCACATCACCACCTGATAGGAAAATCTCCCCTCCCCCCAATTACTTTATGAGGAACTATCTAGTTAACTCTGTAAAGGAAAGGCACTCTGCATCTAACTGGGACACTGAAGCCTTAACAGACTGCAGAGCTCACTTGAGTCATATCTGTCCTTGTTGGTATTATAATGGGATGAGAGGGAGGGACTCCCTTGTTGTGCTCCCACCTCCCTTGTTTTGTGGTTGTGCTCCCACCAAGATGCAAAACAGGAACCAATGAATTGGCTAGGTTCCTAGTGTCCCCCTCACCTCAGGCATGCAGAGCAATGTATCCAGCAGATATGAGGTACTCAACAGAAAGGAGAAGGGAAACCACACCAGACAGGGATTTCAGTTCCAGAGTACAGAATGCACACCACAGCTGGGATGGGAAATTACAAAGGGTGGGGTATGTGCAGACAACATGTGTTGGGCAATGCAACAGATGGGAATCATTCAGGACAAATATTTGGAAGATGACACTGGCTGGATATCTGCCATCATCGAGCTATCAGTGAGTGCAGCCACAGAACAGCACAGGAAAGAAATGTGGGAGTGGGAAGAGGTGTAGTAAAGAGGTGCAAAATGATGCTTCAGAATAATGTTTGGCTCACAGTGATAAGAGATTGTGAGAAAAATTGAGCAGAGGGACAAGAAATGGTTTGGAAACTTTGCCCAAAAGGCAGGAATGTGCAGTATGAAGCTTTAAGAGCAAATCCCCTTCCAATCCCACCTTTGATGAGCAGCCAGTCAATGCTATTACAGCAGGACATGTGGTATTGGTTTGCAGAAGTCAAGAAGGGCTGGGCAGTGGAGGATAGCATCCAGGGACAGAGAAACAAGAAAGCCAAAGCATGAGGTAGCGGAAAGCACTACAAGCTAAAACATGGCATGCCTGTGAAGTCTGGGACTTTACAGGTCAGAGTTGACTTAGCACACTTACGGTTTGCTCCAATATCTGAACTGAAGCACATCCTACAGTATGCCTGCAAATGCCACACCGTGGTCTGGATTGTGCAGGGCCCCTTCCGCACAAGCAAATTAATGAGTTTCCAAACCACTTTCACAACTGTTTGCAAGTGGATTTTGCTATTCCGCACAGCTTCAAAGAGCACTGAAAGCAGTTTGAAAGTGCATTATTCTGCATGTGCGGAATGAGCCCAGGATAATGCTGGATAGGTTGATGAATTCTAGACAACATCAAGGTCTTGCCATGGCAGGGCAAAATAAACAGTCCTTTCGAGTAGGCTGTGAATGAGGATGGGAAGGAAGGGTCCTCTTTTCTTACCTTTCTTGGTTTGCTTTTTGGTGGTCTTGCGGCAAGTGTTGGAGAACCCAGGGATAGATTTGATTTCACTTTTGCTGACTGGAGGTGGATGGAGCACCAGCTTTGGGGGTCGGGTGAGGCAAACAGGCAGCCCAGCGGCACTCATAAGAATCCCTGTGATCCCTGGGAGGAACACAACAGAGATGTTTGAGGAACTGCTTCTCCCCCAACTGTAACTGAAAGTCTTGCTGCTTTTCCATGGAGGTCATGCTGCAATTGTTCAATAGTAAGAGAAGCCTCCTACCCAACCCCCATGAGAATGCAGTGAACTGCCAATCAATTTCTTTCTTCTGTAAGTGTTTATCTGCAATGTATCAGTTTCGTGATTGTGGTCCACTATGTTCTGGGCCTGTATCTCATTTGTGTGGGCAAGGCAGTCTCTGGTCTCTGGCAAGACAGCCTCTGGTCACTTCCACCTCTGATTTTCCACAAAGTAACAAGCAGGCCAGAGGTCAATGATGATGAGCCTCAATGACCATGGTACATACTGTGCCCTCCCCCACCCACCCCAGTCTAACTTTAAAAATCAATGTTTTGATTATTCAACTGTCATTAACATGAAGTAGAATCAACATTGTAGCTCGAGCTATCTCTATCATGGTACCACAACAATTCCCCCTTTCCTTACCTGCCAGTGCTGGATTGACCGGGCTTGAGCCATTGAGATTTTTGACAGGAACTGTAGGAACCCTGTGGGGAAGCAACACAGGGTTTAAACACAGCTTTGGGGAGACTGCCCTATAGCCAAGAAAACTCAACAAGCACACAAGGGGATTGGGCACAGACTTCAATGAACACCTCAGATGTTCTAAAAAAACCCAAAAGGGTGGATGTACTGTGCAGTCAAGGAAGTTGGTGTGACACATGAGCCTATCTTCCATGGATGCTACACTGGGTGGCAGATTCCTCTCAGTTCCTGTCATACATGATGTCGGCTAGGATCCTGAAAGTGACAAAAAAACCGCACACCAGCATGTTCCCATGAAACCAGCTTGGCGGGTTACCTTACTGCTTTTGGCTGCTAGCAGCCTGAGGCACAAACACACCCTGGCTGAACAAGGAGACCCAGTCAGGGAGGGGCAAGTAAGCTTGCAAACATGTTAATTAAGGTGTGTGAGAGACAGACAAGGGGACTGGTTCGGTGAGAGCGAGTCAGTGATCATCACAGGCATTATATCAGCAATAGTATATATAGATGGATTGAGAAAATATGAGTGGGGAACAGCCTTTAGCTTGCCATGGCTTTCCTTGTGTCTCCATCTGACAGATAGGAGGGGGAAGTGTGACCATATGCAGGAGACTGGTCCCTGCAGAGAAGAGATGCTTGCTTTTTCCAGGGATGCTTCCTGCATTTCCTGCTAAGTGCTAAACTGCCAACACATGTGCATAGAAGCCCATCTATGTGTCACATTAGGCAACCTGGAAATGGAATATGTAACTCCTCCATCTCTATTCAGAAGGCTATTTCAGAATTGTATGATCCTAAAATACTCAATAGAAACCAAGACATAGTGCAAAAGTGCCAGCCACCCAGCAAGAAAGGCTGGATATTCGGGTGGCAGCTTTTGCTACTGCCAGTCAAATTCTTAATTACTAATGTGTATGTATAGGAAGTTAACAAAATGTGTACTTGGTATAATAGGTACACCATCTGTATGGACTCAAACTCAAATAGTCCTGCAATGGTCGTCACCTACTGCTGGGACTGATGGAGCCAGACAGAAAACCAGAACTGCATGAAGCTGACAGCAGACAATGTCTGCAGTAATTTAGCTTTCTGCCCCCAAATGGTATATTGTTTACTTAAAACACCCATGACAGAGCTTACCCAGGACTTTGTACCAAGTCACTAGAATTTCAACTACAGGCATATTCAAGGGCCAGTTAATCATACAATACATATTGTCTAAAAACAAATAAACTTGCCAGGAAGAAAATATCCATATCTACATTTGGAAGAAGCTATGCCAGTCATATATCTATCCAATCTGTGCTTTCCAGTTCCTATTCGTAAATAAATAATTGGATTGGAACTGGAATGGGGAGAGATGGCATTTGGTCAGGTACACATTTCCCTGCTCACAATATACTTGTGTTGTAGGAAAATGTATAATAGGAAAACTGGCAGATAATTATGTGACAGTCTCGGAAACTCAACGGGAATGGTTAAAACACACACACACCTGATTTCACTTTTTAATGAAGAGGGAACAAGGAACCTCATCACGCTGAGTTTGAAAGGAAAATGTTCACTTTTATCACAGGCAATAAAGAACCAGATTGTGGCAAGAGAAAAAAAAAAGCTTGCAATCCTCCAAGAGCTTGTCAACACCGACAGCTTCTGATTCATTGCTGCATTTCTGGAATTGACCTAGAAAAGCAGGAATGTTTTCCTCACTTTGCATCAATGTAAGTGGAGGGAGCCAGCCATGTGGACAGCACAACCTGTGCCAGTCCTTGTCAGCCCTGCAAGCCCAGGAGGAGTGACCCCAGCTTGAGCAATCCTGCTTGTCAAGAATCTACCTGGTCATATTTTGATTGTGGCTTCGAATCCACTGAGTGCCTTTTGCTGCTACAAATTTATGTAACAATAAACTATCCTGATTTCACTCCAGAGAGAAAAAAAGGAGGATTATGGAAGCAACTGGGGCAGTGGTGGATGAAATATATCAGACAGTGAGGCTGAATTACAAACAGAGCCAAGAACCTTTCTATCTGAACAATAGTTGCCTTAGTGACAGACCAAGACCTAAGGGGAGACAATTGTCCTAATCTAAAGACAGAGGCATTTCACTGCAGTCCCCCCTTCACAAGCACCCCTATCGCTGCTCCTTTCTCCAAGGTTTCTTTAGAAACCTTGGTTGTGTCTCCCAGTTATTCACATAGCCTTTTGTTCCTGGAAACCTCGACTTGGCCCTTTCCTCCCTTGCATTCTTCCATGGGAAAGTCTCTTGCAAGGGTCACGGGCAGGGAGGGGGAGCAACCAGCAACAGAAGGCTGATGGTAAACTCAGACAAAAGGGACCAAGCACGCTAATTAAACGGCCAAGGAAAAGTGTTTTGATCAGGGTGGGGGACTGAAGATGGAGTGTCTTCCAGATCATGCAGCAGGATGAAAAGCTTTCTATAAGAGCTTTTGATAGGAACGCTCCTGAAGTATAGAAAATAATGTTTTGCTTTCTCATTAAAATTCAAAAGGGGTTTGCAGGTGGCCCCCATTTTGTAGTTAAAGTGGTCTGTAGTATTTGCTAAAATGGGGAATGGAGAGGCTGATGTGGAATTGTCAGCCCTGGGCAGTCTTAAGTCTTCTTTGGGAATTTTTTTAAATCATGCTAGCAGTTTAAGTTGTAGATATTTACCAGTGACAAACATTTATCACCAAGCAACCAACCTGTCCTCCTGTTCATGGAAATTGGTGTCTTGGTACACTGGAGATGCATTCACAGCATCTGCAATGCCAGTCCAGATCACAGTTAAAAGTCAACATGCCTTTAAACCCCAACTCAGTCTTTAAGAAAATGTTTCAAGATAATTATGCCCAGAAATTATGAAAAAGGTATAGGCTACATGGCCATTGGATGTAAAATTCTTCCCTACATCTGTATAGACCTGAAGCTTGATCTCCCAGCATTTTTAACATGGAAATATGGTTTGACTCACTATCTGTCAATAACAGTTCAGTATGAAAAACTAGTGATGGGTGGCCATCTCTGAAGAGCCAAACTAAATAGAGGGAACATGTCATGAACAGTAACCCTCAGAAGAGCTACAAAATATGTTAGGGTAAAAGGCACTCCATCTTTTATCTTCTGCCACCCTTTTCCCCTCCTCGGAGATAGAAATGTTTTAATGGACTTTGCTGTCTAGGTGAGCTGATTTTAGTATGGGTAGGACTGTTATATAAATGTTATTTGTATATGGGTTTTAATGTTTCATTAAATGTTGGTAGCTGCCCTGAGCCCACAAGGGGAAGAGTAGCATATAAAGTTAAATAAATAAGTAAATAAACAATGACCTCAGGAAAACCATGATCTCTGTGTTTTTCCCCATCCAAAAAAAGGAGGGGCAAGATAGTAAGGTCCATAGTTACTAGATTTAATTCAGATTTTCAGATGGTTCCAACAGGCAATACTTACCCAGAGGCAATGAGCACACGGGACTGTGCAATGGCTAGGCGCTGCAGGTTGGTACGGTTCAGTGTATTAAGGCTGGCACGGGTCACCTTGCCATTGGCACTGGGTGGACTGGCAGGGGAGCCAGTTGTGGTGAGGGCTGGTGTGCTGGCTGCCTGCCTCCGACTCACTTGAGATGCCAGGGTCTTCAATGAACTGCGCACAGTTGCTGCTCCATCTTGTGGCTTGTGCACTGATGCTGGAATGGGGAGTTTGGTGCTACCAGAAAGCGACACAGCTTTACGTGGTGGTGGTTGTGGCTGCTGCTGCAGTTGAAGCTGCAGCTGCTGTTGGCTAGCTGTAACTCCAGTCCCCCCGTTGCTCCCAGCTGCCACTGCTGCCTTGATACTCATGACGAGGAGGCACTGTGGACACGTGCAGGCCGGTGCTGAGGGTGGGTTGACTGCACCTGGACTTGCTGGCCATGACTGAGATTTAGGCAAGGTTCCAGTGACCAGTGGATAGACCATGTCAAGGCGACGTCGGACACGGCGCTTGCGTTGGGTCTGGCGGTTGATCTGCCCCATACTGCTGAAGTCAATAATGTAGCAAAAACCAATGGAAGTGAGATCAATCCATGGATGCTGTTTTTCATAGGCATGCTGGATGGTGATACCCACCTCCATATCGTAAGGTGTCCATGTACCATTGTCATTCTCCCACTCCCATACCACACCCTTTCCTGGTGCCGAAGAAGGGTCGTAATAGCTGCGTCGCACAGGGCGAATGGTGCCTGAGAAGAAAGCAATGGAAAGAGGATAGCTTATGGTACTCAAAGGGAGGGAGGAAAATTACAGGAGCATATTGAGAATTATGCACAGAAAACTTCCTTTTAGAAGTAGGTCTAACTAGTAAAGAGAGGTGATATGTTAGCCAGGAAGTTCAAGGTTTAAATCTCACATCAGCTGCAAACTCCACAGTCTGAGATAAATTTGTGATCAGGGAAGAGCAAAAAGGGAAGATACCCTACACAAGTGTAGTTGATGAATTCATACACTAAAACAACTGCTAGTACAGTGGTTAACAAACAAGCTCTAAACTAGAAATTCCAAGTTTGGGCAACAAATAAACCTCAGTTATTTATTTATTTAAAACATTTCTGGGCTGCCTTTCTACCCAAATAGGGTGCCTAAGGTGGTGAACATTAATATATGGGGTAGAGAAAGTGGACACAGAGAATTTCCAATGAAGTTGAAGCGCAGTGGATTCAAGACAGACAAAAGGAAATGTTTCTTTATATAACAAGTGATTAAAATGTGGATTTTACTGCCAGATGATGTAGTGATGGCTATAGGCATAGATGGCTCTAAAAAGGGATTAGACAGATTCATGGAGGATAAGTCTATTTGAAAGGAACGTTGATGTTCAGAGGCAGTAAACCTCTGAATCCCAATACCAGGAGGCAACATCAGGGGAAGGCCTCAGCCTTCCAGAGAAACTGGAAGAGACAGGAGACCATTGTATGAGACAGGAGACTGGACTAGATGGACCACTCATCTGGCAGCATGGTTCTTCTTATGTTCTTACATTCTTAAAACAGTATTTAAAATAAAGTGTATGTAAAATATTTAAACAAGTCAATAATATATATAAACACACATACTCATATAACACAATTCAAAAAGTGGGCCAATATTAGTTAATGAAGGAATACTGAACAACAACAACAACAAACCCACACCTGCTGACAGAAGATAATGTGGAGAGACAACAAAGGGAGACAAATAAATCTTCAGTGGAAAGAAGTTACAAAGTTTCAGCACCATGACCAAGAAACCGCTTACTTGGGTTGTCACACATCTAACCTCAGATTGTGGAGCAACCAAAGCACAGAGGAGCAGAGTAGGAGGGTGGGTTCATACGGGACTAGGCATATATGCTGACCTCAAGTCATATAGGGCTTTAAACATCAAAAACAGAAACAAGTTGTGCCAAGATGGAACAACACTGGAGAGATATGGTCCCTATGACCCACTCCAGTGAATATTCTGGCTGCAGCATTTTGTTCCAACTATAGCTTCCAAACAGTCTTCAAGGGCAGTCTGATGTACAGCACACTGTAGTAAGCTAATCTAGATGTTACCAGGGAATGTACCACAATGGCAAGATCTTTTCTGCCCAGGAAGGGCTGCAGCTGGATTACCAGCTGAATCTGGTAAAAGGCACTCCTGCCTCCCCACCGCCAACTGTTTGCACAGCAGGAGACCCACATCCAAGTACCCACCAACCAGAAATCTGTTTCATTAGGGGGAATATAACCTCATCCAGAACAGAAGACCACCCAATTCCTGGGTCAAACTTTCCCCTGACCAGTAACACCTCCATTTTGTTGGGATTAAATTTCAGTTTAACTCTCAGCCATCTCAAAATTGCCTCCAGCACTGGTTCATGATTTCCACATTAGACAGAGCTGAGTGTCATCCGCATTTCGGTGGCAAATCAGCCCAGATCTCCAGATGGCCTCCCCCAGAGGCTTTACATAGATGTTAAAATTTAAAAGTAAGGGGGACAAGATGAAAGCTCACAGGACGTTGTAGGTTAGAGGTCAAGGGGTGGAACACCAGCTCCTTAGCATCACAGCCTGAAACTTACAATTGAGATAGAACAACAACCACAGCTGAACAGTGCCTCCCAGTCCCAGTCCCAAAAGGTGGTCCCAAAGGATATCATGACTAAGAATATTGAAAGCTACTAAAAAGTCCATGAAAATTAACAGGGTCATTACACTCCTCTGTGCATCTCTCAGGACAGGTCTCCCACCAGGGCGACCAAGGCCATTTCAGTCCCATAACGTGGCTTAAAGCCTGATTAGAATAGATTCAAACAATCTACTTGGTTCCAGAATCCCAGAAGATGACCAGGTTTAATATGAGCTTTAACTTGTGCCTTGTCGGATTCATCCTGACTATTTTCTCCCCTGTCACTCTAGCCATCTCCCTTGTCTTTTCATCATCCACAGTCCCTCAGTAAATCAAGGGGCTGCCTGGACTCTTAGAACCAAGAGAGAGCACCTAGGAATGATCATGTCAGTTGTGGTGATGGATCATCTTAATTGATCCCTTACCCTTCCATAGTCTTGGTATGACCTGCATAGTGTGACCTGCATAGTGTGTGGGGTTTATTATTACCTGAGCCAGTTATCATAGTGACCAAGAAACGTCTCCTGATAAGATGCTGAAGTCCCCCCAAACAGCCAGCCTAAGTAGGAGTTAACACCACCCCCAAGCCATCTCTGTAAGCTCAGACAGGGAGTCAGTTGGGCAGCAGGGTGGGCAGCAGGTACTCCAAGGGAATCGCAGTCCTGTCTCAACACTAGGTGGTAGAAAAGTGAAGTCAAGTCACAGTTGACTTATGGTGATCCAGTAGAGCTTTCAAAGTGAGAGACATTCAGAGGTCGTTTGCCATTGCCTGCTCTACTGCCTGGGCTGAAAGAGTTCTGAGAGAACTGTGACTGGCCCATGGTCACCAAGCAAGTTTCATATGGAGGAGTGGGGAGTTGAACCTAGTTTCCCAGATTAGAGTCTGCCACTTTTAACCACTACACCATGCTGGCTGTCAACACTAGGCACCCAACCACAAAACCAGATTAATCCTGGATAGACCACCAAGCAAGGGTGATAGAATCCCAACAGATTACAATGATACCACCTCCCCTGCCCAACAAGCCAATGCCGATACATCACCAAGTACCCTAAAGAGGCACAGTTGCATTCAGAAATTTCACCTAACAGGAGTTTAATCAAACATCCGGGTATAAATTATATTTTGTCTGAATGCAATAATGTGATTCAATTGTTTTTAATTTCAAAGTAAAGAGTGCAAAACCGTGGTGGCGAACCCCTTTGGCCATGCTGCCAGGGGCTGATGGGAATTGTAGTCCATAACATCTGGAGTGCCAAAGGTTCGCCACCCCATAGAACAACCTCCTCTCTTCAGATCTCTCATTCAGTCTCTGTCACAGAGTAGAAATGTGCACTGTGATTGCACTATGATTATTAGACTACTAACATTTGACAGGCACATCATCCGCTGAAACTCTCTCAGTTATATAAGGACAACATTATAATCTCTACATTATTACATAGTACCTCCCCCTTTTGGATTTTTCTGTTGCAAATGTCAGAATTGCATTTCATGAAAGAATCTAGCTACGAATTATGCTTGGCACAATCTTTAAAAGTAAAAAGAGAGAAAAAAAGATTTCCAGTGATCTAAGGTAATTTCATATGTTACTGATTAGAGAATACAGAAAATGTTGATTTTATATTTTGGGGCAGAACTCTGTTAACATGCAAAGTGGTTGGCATGCAATTGTTTCAGAATATATTCACTGCAAACAGATGTTGAGCACTGCAGCTAATGCTGGTTGCCCACATGTTTTTGCAGTGAAAAAAACATGGACCTTCAGTGCTGTATTCTTTCTTTATGACTGCTGTTCTCCCACCCCTGGCCAAGTTCTATGGATCACTAGACCCTACAACAAAATCAACTATGGAAAATCAGGAAATATGTGCTTCTTTGCATAAATCTCTTCTGAATCCAACTTTTCTGCTGCTGAAAAAGGAAAGAAGGGATTTCCTTTTATTTACCAAAAAAGTTATTCTGGGGATTATTGGTATTGCATGGATAAAACCCACGTAAGACAAGATCTATAGGAAGGGTGGGAATTAGGTGAAATTTATTAAGAAAGCTGGCTGGATCCAACCCATACTTGTATATTTCACTTGCTTCAGTCTCCAGCCATTATTCCGGATTCTAGGAGCTACTGAAATTATTACTGAAAAAGCAAAAAATGCTGATAGTAAAGAAGTAAATTCTTATTTGTAGTCCAGTAAACAGCCCTAGTGCCAAATATATCTTTTCCCTCCTGGCTAAAGTTACTTTAAGGACTCAAGCACACAGCCATTATTATATAATAATTATAACATCAACAAAAATATTCAGGTGTTCAGGTACTTTAAAGGCCAATAAAATGTATTACAGTGTAAATCATATGGCTTTTCAACTGCTAGTATTAACTCCTGGACACCCAGGGGTTATCATCAGCTGTTGAGGAAGAAGTTAACCACTCTGGGAATACCCAACAATGAAGAAAAAACTCCATACCTCACCGATGTGGTTTATATAGTATTTCACTGCATATATTTACTTTAATTTAAAACGTCAAGCCCATCGCTCCTTCCTGCTCTGAAATATACTTTTTTTTTGGAGGGGGGGGGGCATTAAAATAAAATAACAACCATTAAACTCAGCAATAAATCGCAGATTACCACAGAAGGCAATATAGGAATCTCTTCAGGAGGCTAAAGATGAATGGCAGTATTTCAGCCGCCAATCTGCCGCACAAAAAAGACTGCTTGAGCTTTGTGACACAGTGCCCTCATTTTATCCACAGAAATTGCTAATGAGATCTTGGGACTTTTTATCTATGCCAGTCGAGTTAATGGGCTTAAAGATAATCTGATTAACTACATTCTGAAGCACTAAATACATAGTTCTCATGTATGTAGAGTTGCCTCCCTCAGGAGGTAAAGACAGTTGCTAAGAAAAGTACAAGCTTCCCCTCCTTTCCAACAACCCAGTTTTTCCTGTATGTCTAAGGGCAGAATTACAAGGGAAACACAGAGTTTCCAATCCCAGGTTTGCCTTGTAATGGACCTGGATGTCTTTGCTTGGGGTGTAGCCCCCCCCCCCCCGCACCCGCCCTGAGATTTTGGAATCCCTTTCAGGGGCAGGGCTCAGACAGCGACTGGGAATTCATGTGCCTTCTCCTAACCATGGGCTGGCTTCGCTGGCTCTCTCTTCCCCCATTTTTCTGCCCCTCCCCTTCAATAGATGGCAGCCATTCATCAGAGCCACTGCCCTGCCCCCTCCACACCAGCACTGCCATGTTGCTATTCCAGATCCACGAACTGTTGCAGATGTGGTAATAGTGCAGCAAATTGCTTAGAAGGCAGCTTAGCTGTGCCATTGCTGTGCCGTCCTCAGCCATTACAAAGCTGCCCCCCTCTAAATTATGTTGTTAAGCACACCTTCCTCTTCCTTGTACTCCTTCTCTAAGAATATCCTTGCCCCTGTATTACTTCAGCAAAAGGAGACTGATGTTTGCCAATGTCATTTGTACTCCTGTCCTCAACTAGGCCAGAAAGCAGAAGCTGAACAGGCTATGTTCCCATCCACTTGATGATAATCTTACAGGGGACCAATGGGATAGCTTCTTATGTTGTAGACTTGTTATCTCTCTGCCCAGCATAGTTGTAGGCTAACATAGATGTATGTTAACCTAGGAGAACGACCTCAGAGAACAGGAAGTTCCCTCACATTAATGAATACTTCTAAGTGAGAAACGAGCAAGCATGCAATGAACTATGCTGGAGACTTTCACCCTTATTTATTTAATTTATTATTTATTTCTACCTGGACCCTCTCTTTACAGGAAACTTGAGGCAGTTTACAACATTTAAAAATACAATAAAATACAAATAATACAAATAAAATGCAAATAAAAGGAATAAACAGAACAATAAAACCAATTAAAATCAACTTTATAAATCACTTGAAGAATTAAAACAACTGGCCAGCTTCCTGTTTCACAACATTAGCCAAAGTCTGCAGAAAACAAAACAACCTTACACGCCCTACAGAATGCTGAAAGAACCTGAAGGGCACAAATATCTCCAGGGACCTGATAGCAAAGAGAAGGGGCAGTCACTGAAAATGTTCTTGCCCTGGTGGTGAACAGGTGGGCAATCTGTGGTCCAGGTACATGTAAAAGGCCCTGTCATGATGAACTCAGCAGGCTGGGTGAGGGGAGGGGGAGGGGTCATATCGGGAGTCGGAGTCTTGCAAGTAAGACAGTCTCAGACCATTTAGGGCTTTATAGGACAAAATAATCACTTAGAATTGGCACCAGAGAATGACTGGAAGCCAGTACGTATACCAAAGTATTGATATTATATATGCAGATCAGGGGCCCCAGTCAGCAATGTAGCATCCTCATTCTGGGTTGCCTGAGGTTTCCGAAGCATCTTCTAAGGCAGCCCTACATAAAGGATGTTGCAGTAGTCTAAGGACAAATAAAACACTCCCCACTTCTACTTTGAAATGGTACAGACCATTTTACCATCTCAGAATTCTACCACATCACCATCTTGAGTAAACCAGGCCTCACTTACAATATCCACCATCAGAGGGTCTCATGTAATTGTTAAAAGTAAAAGCATAAGCATAAGGAACGCACTATAATTATTTGAAGGGCTATTTTCAATTGAACTAGTTTTCAATCCTAAAAATGTCACAGAAAAAGCTTGGTATACTGAACCATGGAGTAAAAGATCACTCTAGTTATCCATCAAAAACAATAATTGTGTATCATTCCTTTGTTACATCAAAGCTCCTTTCGCCACAGTTTAGTGGTTTTCAAAGCCTATGATATCCTTGCACAAAGGCAAGGCAAGCACATAGAACAGAAGAAAGCGGGAGGAAGGGAAGGAGGCTCCATACATACCATGGCTTTTCTGGAGGGCCCTCAGCCTTAGTCAGTTTCACCAATTTAGGGAACAGACAATAGGCAAAAAGAAAACCCTTCACCAGTAACTGAATGGTTCATACAGGAAATACTGGAAAATCCCTTCCCATATTTCTACAAACAGAATCATATATACTTATACTGAAAACTGAATTTAAAATATGAACTGACAGTTCTAAAGAAGAAACATCTCTATGGGAAACACAATTATTTCTTCCAGGAAAGTGAAATGGAATTTAGGCCCTTTTTGTACAAGACATGTAGAACGTTCCCAAAAAGTTTTTGATCTCCCTTTTACTTCTACATTTGTCCACACTCACCTCCTTCAAATATTTCATGGTCACTTAATGTTTTTTTTCTAGGAGGTACAGAGGGGGCAGATGACCCAGGTACCACTCTAAAGTGTCATGTGGTGGGTGGGTGCACTGGGCCAGTCCCCCCCTGCCCTCCCCTCCCCAGGAACACGCAGCAGCAGTTCACCCACCTGCTTGCTCACTCATCACCCACTGCTCCTTCCGCCCCCTCTTCACCTGCCTGACACTTGCCTGCACCCCTCTTCTGCCCACCTACCGGCCTCTTCCCCAGCTGCCACCCTGCTGCCACCCACTGCCTGTTCTGGCCTAGCCCAAGCAGTCCACCCAGCTCAGAGACCACTATGCCCCTTCTCTCCTTCTCTCTCTCTGTACATGCAAGCCTGCGAGTAGAGAGCCTTGGTGGAGATGTGTGGGGTTGCCCCTTGGGATGCTGCTGGTCCTGGCCAATTGCACCTCAGAAGTACAGCAAGTGAGTGAGCAAGAGGGCCAGCCACTCACCTGTCAACCCACTGGCCAGCTGCCTGCTTGCCTCACTGGGGGTGGGGAGGTGCCGTTTTATAACAATATGCTCCTGGTTGAAAAAATACTTTGTTGATCCATTGATTTTATGCTTTGTAGATCAGCCAAATCAGAAAGAGAAAAAGAGAGAGAGAGAGAGAGAGCAACAGCACAGGCATGTGGGAAATGGCTAGGCTTTTTGGCAGGAAAGATAAAACATTTTAAGTATGACCACACAGCAAGGGAAGCTAGCTTGAAAAAGTTTCAGCAGAAAACATCATGCTAAAAGGGTTTTCAGAAACGACGTAGTAAAAGGTGAATGAAATTTCTCTGGCGCCAGTGGGGGGAAATGAAGTGCAGAATGTTTCTCATTATTGTTCTGGAAACGTTCTAAATGGCTTGTGCAGAAAGATCAGTTTTTGAAAAAAAATGCTGGGCAAGGCACTTTTTAAATCTAATTTCTGGAAAATGTGTATGTGGTAACTAATGACTGTTGGACCTATTCATGGGGCAGAAGATCAACAAGGGTGACATTGCCCCTGGCCAGCCCACCATTGCCTCTTACCATCCCATCCAGGAGTTGAAAGAGATGCTGCTTCTTTTTTCCTCACTCTCAAAACATTTGTAAAGACCATGTGACAGACTGCACATATCTAGTGGAGCTTCTTGGGTCAATGTAGCAACAGAGTCTACCACTCCCAAAACTCGCCACCTAAGGCCACCACTTCACTTTACCTCAATGAAGAGTTGACCACACAGAAAACTGAAGACAGTGGTTATAAGCCCTATAAAACCAGAACACGAATCATGTGAAGAATGCCAAGTATAAGAATTTCAGCATTGAGCCAGGCAGCCCAGTCCAGAGGGCTTCTAGAGGGCTTCCAGCAAGGCAGACACCATGGAGAGTCCCCAGCCACCTGGAAAGCCCTCCATAGTGAGCTAAACTGTGTTATGTCACCCTTTGGGGTGGCATAAGTCCAAGGCACCTAGGTCAGTGTTTCCAGCTCGAAAGCCCAGTTGGAAGTCAACTAATGTTGGCTCCAACCCCAGGAATGTCCCAAGCCTGCCCCCAGTCAACAGTCAGGTTTAGGCTGTTTCAGCTCTTCAGGGGGCAGGCATTTCCAGGTTGGGCACTGCTGAGCTGAGCAGCACCTGTCCACTTCCCAGTTTGACCTCCACGCTGGCATTAAGCACTATTTACGCCACCAGGATGGGCTTGTGCTGGTTTCATAAGCCTATTCCCCTTCCTTTTGAATTGGGATGTTGGGTTCAGACATTTATCTATGTTTATAAATACAGTTCCATAAAAATAAATATTTTGATCAGGGCTTTCCTTTTTTGAGAAAAAAAGTACTAAAAACAGATGTTTATTTACTGAAAAGATTGTCACCAGCGAGTGAGAGGATTTTTTTTCACGTTGTGCAAGTTAATGAATGGAAAGTTGGCAGTTTCCCCAGAAAAAAACCAGTTCCAAAAAGGGCACTAGGTAAATACTGATTTATACACTGTTACAACCTGTACTTACCAGTAGCCTGCCCAGAAGAATGGGAATGTGAAAAATCAAGTTGTTATTGGAACAAAATCATTACTGAAGATACGTACTAATTTTGCAATTGTACAGATTCCACATTAAAGTGCAGTTAATAAAAACAAAAAGCTCAGTGTGAAGTAGATGGTTGTCCCCAAGCTAAAACGTAAAAATCTGGCCATTTCTTCTCCTTAATTGTTAAAAAAAGTATTGTTTTTCATGCCAAATGAAAAAATAAAAATAAAAGGGAGCAATTATAAGAAGCACTGGTATT
Source organism: Sphaerodactylus townsendi (assembly GCF_021028975.2). Taxonomy (NCBI): domain Eukaryota; kingdom Metazoa; phylum Chordata; class Lepidosauria; order Squamata; family Sphaerodactylidae; genus Sphaerodactylus; species Sphaerodactylus townsendi. The sequence goes on along the minus strand of NC_059426.1, from coordinate 71,402,490 downwards.
CAGTGGGGCTTACTTCCAGGAAATGTCTTTAGGATTACAGCCAAAGTGTCCTTGAAGGTAAACATATTAATTTTCTATTATCCATTGGCTAGCAAGAGTAAAGCTGTAACAAAAAAACCTATGTTATTATATAATGATCCTTACTTGTATATAATTCAAAAATGTTCCTGGAGCTCCCCTGTCTAAAGGACTTGCCCAACAATTTCAGTGCAGGGGAAAGATTCAAATTCACATGTCCACACAAAATGTAGATGTACGCAGTGCCTTTTTAATTCAAGTGAATGGTGAAGTCTGTTTCTACTGTAGCTCTATGTACACACTTATGTGAGGTTTAGCCCAGTGCAGTGAATGAAGTATGAATCTGCAAAAAAGTTTTGAAAAGATTCAGAAATCTATTTAATGACCTCTGCACTATTTGATGGTCTACACATCCTTGTTAAGTCACACAAAGGACATATTCCACCCAATAACACCTGCGCTGGCAGCGGAATCCAGCGGTGTACCTGCATAAATTGGCACCTGGGTTGCCAGTAAAATTGCACACACACACACCCTGCAATTGCGTGGGAGGTAGGGGTTAGAAGCGGTGATGGATGGGCAAGCAGCAGGCCCTGCTTGCTCTGGGTGGGCTGTGGGCAGAAGCAATTGCAGCGACCAGGGCAGGGGAAGGAAGTGGTGATGGGCAGATGTGTAGACCTACTTGCTCTGGCCAAACCCTGCTACCTCTGGGTGGGCCACAGGTGGAAGCATTTGTAGCAGGGGAGCGGAGGGAAGCAGCAGCAGTGGTTGGGCAAGCAGCGATTCCTGCTCACTCCAAATGGGCTGCGGGCGGAAGCAACTGCAGCAGCAGAGGGGAGAAGCACAATGAGCAAGCGTAAGGTGACCAGATGGTCACCTTTGTGATCCGGGATGGGGAAGCGGCTGCGCGAGCAGCCGCAGAAGCGCACGGGCTTCTGGGGGTTGCCGTTTGCCGCCCTGTGACAGAGCGGCAAACGGCAAGCCCCGAAGGCCATGCGCTCCTGCAGCCGGGCGCACGGGAGGCTGCAGCACTGCCTTGCGCCCCAGAAGGCAGTGCAGCAGACTCCTCAAAATCGGGACAATTTGTAGAACCCGCGGGACGCGGGACAAATTGTTTAAAGGCGTGACGGTTCTGCCAAAAGCGGGACGGCTAGTCAGCCTAAGCAAGCGGCAGGCCCTGCTTGCTCCAGGCAGGCCACAAAAGAAAGCAATTGCGAGGGGGTGGGGTGACAAAAGAAGCGGAGCGGAAGTGATGGGCCTTGCTTGCTCCAGGAGGAAGCAGTTACGGTGGGCTGGCAGGACGGCCCAATGCGCCTCCTAGATACACCATTGGTGGAATCTAGATGTGACACAGAGCTATGAAAACCAGAAGAAAAGTACCCTTTGTCTTTCCAAGGTGTCTTCCTACAAATGAGAAGCTTTCATGAGGATGTATCCTAAAGCTTAAAAATGTATCTCTATCAGTAAAATAAATTGCCCTGAAATCTAAGTGTGGAAATACTAGAATAATAGATTAATGGAGTTGGAAGCAACCACGAGGGCCATTCAGTCCAACCCCCTGCCATGCAGGAACAGACAATCAAAGTATTCCCGACTGATGGCCAACCAGCCTCTGTTTAAAAATTTATAAAGAAGGAGAGTCCTCCCCCCACACCTTCCATGCACCTTATAGACTGAAGATGCCAACATTACTCGCTATGGGGCTTGTTTTCTTGCCCCCAAACGGCCCATTGGATACTTACCATGAAGGGGCCTTCTGCTGGAGGAACAGGGGGACATCTGCATGGGTGTTTCCCAGCTCGTTCTCAGGGAGACAGGATGTAGTTTTTTACGTCACTTCCTGGGAACTCGCTGGGCATCCATCTTAGGCACCAGTTGATGACTGTCCAAGCAGTGAGAAATTGAGTTATGGTAGTGTCAGGAAGTGAAGAATTGGGTAGGCCTCGAAGACTGTTGCCCGCCTGACCGGGTGGTGTCCAGAGGTCTGTTGTTGTGGCGACTGTGTTCTCTCTCGGGAGGGCTCAGATGTCCCCCTGTTCCTCCAGCAGAAGGCCCCTTCACGGTAAGTATCCAATGGGCCGTTCTACTAGAGGCGGGGGACATCTGCATGGGATCTCCTAAAGCAGTCCCCAATGGGTGGGTTGATCAGTCTCCGATGATGTGCTCCAGCACCCATCTGCCGAATGTGGCCTCTGAGGCTGCCAGAGAATGTAGCTTGTAGTGCCGGACGAACGTCGATGGAGTTGACCATGTGGCGGAGCACAGCAAATGTCGTGCAGGGGCACCTGTTTCCTGAGTGCTGGTTGGCGGCTGCACTGCGGGTGGAGTGTGCCGTAATCCCAGCCGGCAGGGTCTGGCCAGCAGCCTTGTAAGCCTCTATGATACATGCCTTGATGGTGCAGCTGATGGCCGCCTTTGACATTGGCTGTCCCTCGTTAGGTGGTGACACGTTGATGAAGAGGCTGTGAGATCTAAGGATGGCTTCGGCCCTAATGATGAATGCCTTCGTGGCCTCCTGGCGTCCAGGTTGTGCCATAGCTGCTCTGTGGGGTGCCTAGGCGACGCGCAGTACTATTTCCTGCACCAGGTGGAAGTTGGAACAGACCTTAGTCAGGAAGGACGGATCGGGTCTGAGCACCAGTCTGTCCTTGTGGAAGACACAGAACTCGGACTGTGTAGACAAGGCCTGAATCTCGGAGATTCGTCTGGCTGAGGTAATGGCCAGGAGGAACAGAGCCTTCATGCAGAACCATTTCAGGTGGATGGTTTGTACTGGCTCAAATGGGGACTTGGTTAGGGCTGAGAGGACCGTATGTAACCACCAGGTTGGGAGGCGATGTACAATGGGTGGCTGTAATTGCTTGACCCCTTTTAGGAATCTGATGATGTCTGGATACCTGGAGAAGGGTACTCCGAGCATGTGCGGAAGGACGGTGGCGAGTGCCACCACTTGACGTCTTAGTGTCGCACTGCGCAGGCCCCTGTTGCAGCCCTCCTGGAGGAAGGACAGTATCTGGTGGACTGCTGGGGCATGGTGGTTCACCCTCTTCTGCCTGCACCACCAGATGAAGGCCTTCCATGAACAGTTGTAGATGGTGTTTGTGGAAGCCCTCCAGGACGCCAGGATGATGTGGTGACTTGGTCCGAGTAGCCTTTGTCCCTCAGAAGTCGCTGTTCAACCGCCAGGCTGTTAATTGGTACCACTGTGGTGCAGGGTGGCATACCGGCCCCTGTGACAGTATGTCCGGTGGTGAGGGTAGTTGAAGGCCCGGGGAGGTTGCCATCTCCAGATGGATGAGAACCAGGGGCATCGGGGCCAATACGGGGCCACCAGGATCATTGTGGCCTTCTCTGCTGCTATCTTCCTCAAGGTCTTTGGCAGGATGGGTATTGGCAGAAGGGCATAGAGAAGGGTCCTCGGCCAGGGTGCCAAGAGTGCGTCTGTTCCGGCGGCTCGTGGGTGATGGAACCTGGACATGAAGTCTGGGACCTGCCAATTGTCTGCTGACGCAAACAGATCTATGGTCGGCAGGCCCATATGTCTTTTTATCATTTGGAAAATCGATGGGTGGAGCCAGTCTGCCGGGGTGTTCTGTTGGCCACTGATGTGTCCCGCCGCTAGGGACAATAGGTGCGTTCTGCCCAGGTCAGGATCCTCATCGCCTCTTGGTGCATTTGGGTGGATCTGGATCCCCCCTGATTGTTTAGGTATGCCTTTGCTGTGGTGTTGTCTGTGCGCACCAATACGTGGGTGCCCTGGATCATTGGGTGAAACTTCTGAAGGGCCAGGCAAATGGCCCTGGCCTCCAGGACATTTATGGGCAGCGCGGTTTCCTCTTCTGTCCAGGTGCCTTGGATAAATTGGTCCACCAGGGTCACTCCCCAGCCCTTGAGGCTGGCGTTGGTTACCACCTGGTGCTATACCCTGTGGAGATACACTTTCCCTTTGGAGAGATTGCTCTCGCATGTCCACCATCGCAACTCGTTCTTCAGTTGCGCAGGGATGATGATCATGCGATCTTGCTTTGCCATGATTTGTAGTTGGTAGGGTCGGAGGAAGCGCTGCAGCGGCCGGGCGTGCAGTCGGCCCCATTGGATCATATCGAAGACTGACACCATGAGGCCCATCAGGCTTGCCAGGGTGAGCAGTGGAGCCTGTTGCAACGATGAAACCAAGTTCACCAGCTGTTGGATCCGTAATTGTTTGGTGGGCGGTACCACCAGTGAATTGGTGTTTGTGTTGATGAGTGGTCCATGGTCTGTGATGGTGCTCTTTGTCAGATTCACCAGGAATCCGTGCTGTTGGAGGACTTCCCGAACACTGTTAACGTCTCGTATCGCCATGCTCCATGACTTGGACCTGATGAGTATGTCGTCTAAGTAGGGGTACACGTGGATGGCTTCTGAACGTAGTTTCGTTATGGGGCCCAGTAGGATCTTGGAGAAGGTACAGGGGGCGTGGCTAGGCCGAATGGTAAGGCCCTGAACTGGAATTGGTTGGCTCCCACGGCAAATCTGAGGAACTTCCGGTGGGTGGGGTTGATAGGGATGTGGAGGTAGGCCTCCGTCATGTCCAATGAGGTCAGGTAGTCTCCGGGGTGTAGGTGTTCCACTATGGATCGGAGTGTTTCCATTTGGAAACGGTGGAGCTTGATGTGTTTGTTGACGAAGCACAGGTTGAGGATGGCGTGCCAGTCTCCATTGCGTTTTGGTACTGTGAAGAAGTGTGAAAAAACTCCTGAGGATCTCTTGGAGTCTGGTACCGGTTTGATCGCTTTGATGCTCAGGAGATGCTGGATTGCCCTCTGGGTGCGCTGTGCCTTGGACAGGTTGGAGGTGGGAGGAAAGCTGTAAAAGCGTTGTAGGGGAAGGCGGCTGAACTCTATTGAGTAGCCCGATTGGATGACCTCCCTTGTCCACTGATCGACGTGTTCGCCTGCCCATTGTTGATGGAAATGCTGCAGGCGACCTCCCACCAGTTCCGACTGCAAGTCATTGTTTGCTGGGCCCTCCAGGCTGGAAGGGTTTACCATGTTTTGGGTTGTTACGAAAGGAATTGGAAGTGGAGGCAGCCCCTGATCGTCTCTGGAAGTTTTGTTGAGGCTGCCATCGGTTGCCCTCCTTAGGGATTCTGGGTAGCGTGCGATGAGACCGGAAGGTGGTGGAGGGGCGTGTTCCTTGATTATGGAAGTCCTGTCTGATGGTCTTGGGCATGGCCTTCTTCTGTCCTTGAGTTTCCACAAGGATGTGGTCCAGTTCCTGGCTGAAGAGTTTGGCCCCTGGGAAGGAGTAGGCTGCGACCAGCTGTTTGGAGGTAAAGTCCACTTGCCATGACCGTAGCCAGGTGGTGTAGTCATCAGGAGGGAGTCGAAGGTAGAGTCTGCCAGGAAGGAGGAGTTAAGGAGGACCCATTCCATCCCCTCTCTAACCCCCCTATGTTCAGAGGGGATTAGGGTCAGCAGTTTCCGCAGCCAAACAATGGTGGCCCTGGCCACCATGTCTGAAACTGCCAGGGCCTTGGTGATGTCTGCCAAGCCCTCATGTGCCCATCTGAGTATCGGGTCTGTCCTTTTGTCCAGTTGGTCTTTAAGGGTGCCCACTCCATCCTTGTTCATCAGTCCCCCTGACTGTAGAGCCGCGATTGGGGCGTCCACCAGGGGAGTCTGGAGCATCCTATTAATGCACTCAGGGACAGGGTATAATTTTTTGAAGCTGGAGGGTAGACCCTTGCTGACTGCAGGGTTGGTCCACTCCTTTTTAATGCGGCGCTGGAAGAATTCTGGTACAGAAAAAAAGTCTCTGGTTTTATCCTCCTGTGGGAAGATATCCTTTTTCCTTTAGGACAGCCCTTTATGGGTTTGTGTGTGCCTTGGTTCCCCTCAGGGTCCTCGGCATCTGCGGGGTCTGTAAGTTCCAGCGCGGAAATTGTTCATATAATGAAGATGGAGGGGAAGGGCTATGGACGAGGTAGGAGAGTGGAGAAACGGAAAGGATGGATTGGGAATTAAAAATCTTGTAGAAGCGGGAGCTTCTCGAAAGGCTGTTCTCCCTGATGAGACAGGATTTAAACTGGCACCTAAGATGGATGCCCAGCGAGTTCCCAGGTAGTGACATAAAAAACTACATCCTGTCTCCCTGAGAACAAGCTGGGAAACACCCATGCAGATGTCCCCCGCCTCCAGTAGAATCAGATTGCACTGTAGTTTATATTGCTACTTTGCATGTAGCAATGAAAATAACCCATAGTTTGTCCTGGCTTGTCAGAAATTCATAGGTTTCTGGTCTCCAAGTGCTGTCCATGAGGGAAAGAAGAACACACAAGCCAAAAATATTTCTCAGACATTCCCATCGCAAGCAAATGAAGCCAGTGACACAATAATAAAGCCCCCTTGTTTTAAACAGTATCTAATTCCTCCATGTCCCTTTGTTGTGGTAAAAATCCTACTTATCTCAATGTAAAGTGAGGTCTGCTTGAGAGGACAAGTGGGCAGCAACAGCTCAACACAGAAAGCTGGACAAATATAAAAAGCAAAGCTGCTTATTAAAAGTTCAAATTTCAGACAAGATGAGATCTGCAGATCCAGCTACACAAATAAACAACTTATATGCCATAGTCTACAACATTCAACGTTCTACAACATTCAAAAAAGGGAATCTGCAGTGTCAAGTCCTTTGGGGGGAGGGGGGAATCCTGATTTGTCAAAATAGAACAATTCCAGAGGTTCCCTCTGAGGTTTGCAGCAGCCGAGTCTTGTCAACCAGCATGAGGAACAGGTGCAGATGACTCAGCAGTGGGAATCAGCAACAGAAAGCGAAGGATAAACTTGGACCATTTATTCCAGTGATTGTCACTTCGGCCTGAATTATATGAAACACTTTATGATTTAGAAGTAAAGGCCCTGTGGCATGTACTGTACAGAAGACAAACACTGCTTCCATTGGATTCTGTTCCATAACCGTCTGAAGAATGTATTGGTGGGAACAGCAGAAAGTTGGCATGAATTAATACAAATGAATAGCTTTCTACAGTTAACACCTGGAAATTTCCCCCTTGGTTCTGATCTCTGAAAAATTCTTTCACTCATTAGGCTTAAGCAAAGCTAAAATCCTGGGTTAGGAAAGACCACACACACCAGTGCAAGGTATTTCAGACAGAAAGGGGATTTTCTGAGGAAATTATGTGGGTAGTGGGCTTCAAGAAATAATCAGGCATTGTAATAGAAAAAAGCCTGTTAAAATCCAAACCACAGTCCCGCTAGCAGAGAGTCTTTAATTTATTATAATCCATCACGAGAAGGGGAAGGAACCAACGCAAGGGGTGGGGGGAGCACGATGGTGGAATTTCAGCATCTGGCCCCATCCAGCTCCATCCATCAACTATGTGGGAAAATCCTCCTGCCATCTCTCGCTCCCTGGGTCATTCGAGACAGGCCATCAGTGTTCCATTCAAGAAGAGAAGAAAAGGGACAATAGCTATTCAAGGCCCTGCCAGGGTCATAACCCTCCACCATCAGAATGCCTTAATGACCCAAAACAACAACATTCATAGCAACTGGGGAGGGAAAGGAGGAGAGACATGCAGAACAATCATTCATTCAGCAAGGAAGCTTGGGGTGTGAGGGGAGTGCTGCCCATCTCTCTTTGAGGCAGCTTCGCAACAGAATATTGACAGCTTTCCCGGTTTCTGAAGGAGTCAGAATACACTTCTCTGCCAAAGTTGTGCGACTATCCTAACTTTAAAGATCTGAGCTCCCTTTCTCATATTCGGTGAAACTTAGCCCATCTTCACATGCCTGCTTATTTTATTTTAAATTAATCTTTAGTGTGATTTTTCTTCTAGCTGTCCTCACTGACAGGTGTTTAAAGCATAGAGGGAACAAGAATGATGGCTTCTCCTTGAAAGTCTATGTGCTCCTACATGAAGTGTTAATTCAAGTGAGTTCTACTAAGATTGCCTTGTATCCATTATAGAGAAAATAATTAATGTTTTTCACATTACAGTTAAGCAGGTTCACATCTGTACACTGGATAAATCCTTGGACGGTTCCCTTAATAAATGAAAGATAAAACCTTTTTCTTCCACCATGTCAACACTGTGTACACTTTAGGGAGCCATAATTGATCATGGCAACATATACAGTTAATAAACTACTGAAACTCCATTAGGGCAAGAAATAAGCACATACAGAGGCAGTGTAAAGTTCACCATGTTCCTTAAGGTTTTGGCCCAACATCATGCCCCTCTGTCAGCTCCTCAAAAATCCTTTTCATAGCCAAACAGATTCAATGTGTCTTGTAGATACTGTGCAGAAGAAGTCATGTTATGTCTTTCATTTTAGAGCTAGAAACAAGTCACCAGCCACACTGCCAACTTTTTGATATAGTGGTTAAGAGCAGGTGGACTCTAATCTGAAGAACTGGGTTTGATTCCCCACTCCTCCACATCAGCAGTGGAGTCTTAACTGGTGAACCGAGTTTGTTTCCCTACTCCCAACACATTCCTGCTGGATGACTTTGGACTAGTCACAATTCTTCGGAACTCTCTCAGCCCCACCTACCTCACAAGGTGTCTGTTGTGGGGAGAGGAAGGGAAAGGAGTTTGTAAGCTTCTATGAGTCTCCTTACAGGAGAGGGTGGGGGATAAATCCAGACTTTTCTACTACTACTGTAGGACGTATTACAAGGTGAAATACAAGCAGTTTCACATTCTGTATGTGCAATACTAAGGCTTATGAATCCATGACACTTACTTCAGAATTATCTTCCTCTTTCATGGGGTTATGATGCCATAAATTTAAGAGCAGTTCAATTCAGTAAGTCTTTATTGGCATAATAAATTTAATAATATATACCAATACACAAGACATTAGACCAGGTTTCAAATACTAACACAGCTATGGCCTAACACAACAATGGAGAGTCAATGTTGTATGGCAGTCTGAGCACTTAGCTGTGAATCAGAAAAAGCTGGGTTCAAACTCTTAGTCATGAAGCTCCACTCCCCATCTTGGGCCAGTCAACACCTCTCAGCCTAACCTACTTCACAGTCAAAATGACAAAGTCTTGTGGCACCTAAAATACTATCAAATGTAGAACTTTCAAGAGCCAGAGCCTACTATGTCAAATGGGATAACCCAGCTCCATGAAAGGACAAGGTATAAATTTGATGTGATGTAAAATTTTGCTACATCACTCTTGTCATATACAGTTTCTGAAGGTTACATGAATGGGAACTTCAATCTGCACTGGTTCTTAATGCACCCACACAGCTAGTAGAACATACTATCAAGTCTACAGTTTGCATGGTACATCTGCAAGGACGATGTAATACCCAATATAACCTCTACTGCTTATATGTGACCTCAGTCTCAGTTCCTCACTTCTAATATTGATTATCTCACCATTATTTTGAGAAGAAGAAAATAGAAAAAGACTGCAAAGCACACACTGACTGTTAAAAGTACAATAGGAAACGACAAAGAAATTAGTCTCTAGACAACATTCTAAACTAAGTAGAAACCGTTCAATCTTTGCTTCTTAATGAATGCCTCCTCTAACTCCCAGGAGTCCCTAGACTTGAAGGAATCTTTTTTGTTGGATTCTTTTTCAGCCTTCCCTTCTCCAAGAGTAAAGCAAACATTAATCTCAGCCTGTCTGGAATGTGACAAAGGGATACAGACAGACAGATAGCCTGCCCAGCCCATTTTTTCCTGACCCACTGGCTCTAGAGCCAAGTTGGGACGAGGTAAGACTTCAAAATTAAGTTGACTTTGCCTTGGCAAATTGAGCGGGGTGGGGGTGGGGAGGCGGGGTAGAAGGACAGGCACACATTGCTTTTATCACTGTGGCAACCACTGAAGAGGCTAATAGAAGGACAGTGCTTTTATTCACAGTAGAGGACCAGATTTGGGGGAGGGAGTAAGGTCACCACCAAGCAGACAAGGAGCTGGTATGCATGCTAACGGCTCTCTTAGAGGGAGCAAAAGCCTGTTCAGAATATAAACGTTCCGACGTCCAATCAGGAAAAGCAGCCCAGCAGCTGTAATGACATCATAAAATGAGATCTACATCTACCATGTTGAGGAATGGAACAGCAGGAATGCTAGCGTAGGGTGTTCACATCTACATAAAAGTATAGGCATCCATAATTAAATTCTGGGCTGAGGAAGATCCACCCAACAATATTAATGTCATTAGCATCTCTAATAAAATGTTCATGGACATAGTGTGAAAGGAAGAATTTTAAAAAACCACAAAGGCTACAGAATGCGTGAACAGAGAAGACATCTCTCTTGACACTAATAATATTACACTAAGCATCTATATTCAGAAGTATGTTCCATTGAATTGTATGGGACTTACTCTCTAGTACATGTGTTCAGGATTACAGTCCAGGAAATAGAATGATCCAACAAAACAGGCTGACACCAGGCACAGTAGAAACACAAGAAAATGTTTTTTCATACACTGTGTCATTAATGTTCAGAACTCATTGCTGTGAGGTGATGTTTAAAAAGGCAAGACTAATTCATGGAAGAAAGATTGAACTCACTGGAAAAACAAGGTAAAGAAGGGGAGGGGGAAAGATCTAATTATTGCTGGAAAAACAATGCAAACCTGGAATTTAACAGAATTTATTCTCAACATGGTTTTCACGTTTTAAAAAGTAAAACAGTAAAAACAATAAAAATCTGGAAGAAATGGATCCTCAGCATGGGCTGGGTGCTAGCAAACAGAAGTGTGCCTGCCTTGCAACTTCCACTGGCAACTGGAAGGCAGACAGATGGAGCCCTCAGAGGGAGTCCATGGGTCCAGGCAAAATGGCAGAGTGCTGTTGTTTCCTCTCCCAGACTCAGCAGCAACAACCACTGAACTGGTGGCTGTTTATCTAAGGAGGTTCATAAGAAGTTAAGCCTATGGGTACATTCATTCCGGAATGGGCAGCATGTAGTTCATATCAAGCCCTCTAATCCAAACCAAGCCTTTTCATCTCCCTGTCCTTTCCTGCTGCCCCAAACACCTTCCTCCCAAATTAACTGTTATGTTACCTTAGAACACTGCACGTATTTAACATCTTAAGCAAAGGGGGGAGATGGAACACAGAAGTGGGCAGCAACAGCTCAACATAGAAAGCTGTGAGTTCCCAGAATAGTCCAACAACAAATTTCTCCATGAAGTCACAGTGCAGCTCCAGAGCAAAAGTACACATTCTATTTCAAAGGTCTTCTGCTCTGCAGTACAGATTCAACCACAACCCAACCATTACAAGGTTCCTCTTTCATACAGTGCAGATGTGAGTGCAACAAGGCATATTTTCTCAGCAGTTAGTGAAGTAGCGCCAGCTTTGTAGAACTGTGTAGGGAATATTTCCTCCATTACCTTGCCTCAAGGGCTGATTCTAGTTAGTAGATGAAGAAGATACACTATCCTTAGATAGGGCACCAACACACTTGATTTATATTATTTAAGTGGGAACAATAGATCTAATGCACACAGGCCCATTTCAGTCTGGATTTAGGTAGAATTTGTGAAATTTCCTTCGAAGCACTGGTTTATGACCTTCATCAGAAAAGAACACCAGTGTGTTCTCTTTGGATTCTTCTGGACTTTTCAGCAGGCTTTGAAACCTGAATATGATATCCTTCTGGAATGGAGGATGAAGGCACTATTCTGAAGTGATTATATTCTGATTTGACAGGAATATAACAAATAGGGATACTGGGAAACTGTGGAGTGTAATAAGGTTTCATCTTCCACACACAGTCTACATACAGCTTTCAGGAGAGGTTGAGATAACTTCAGGAGTTAGTACATAAGTATGGTGATAATCCCCAGTTATATCTCTTTCCTTGAATCCTATTGAAAAATGAGCTTCTCTGAATTGTATCTGGAGTTAGCAATGGGCTGGATCAGGGCCAAATAACTAAGATTTAATCTATATGTGTATAGTGGGTAGAATAGTTTGATCTAAAACTTGGTTACAGGTCTATTCTGTATGGGTCACACTCCTGCTGAATTTCAGTAGGGTTGCTGAGCTAGCCTGTTACAGAAAATAGGAGATATCTGGCACCTTAAATACTAACACATTTATCATAGTGTCAGCTTCCATTGCCTAGAACCCATCAGCCAATTTCCCTTGAAGGTTCAGATTATTAACTTAGCCTGTTCTTGGGCCCACGTCTGTTTCATAAATTCTCCGGAGAGCAAGGGCTTTGCCTGGTGTAACCTCTCTTGAGCAACAGAAATCTGGCCTTTATAATCATGCAAGATAATCAAGATCAGACTATTACAACATGCTATACACAGGACTGCTTCTGAGGAAATAGCAAAAATTTGAACTGGTCCAGCATGTAGCAAGAAAGCACCAGCCAAATAGAACATTTAACACTTCTCAAATAAATTTTAATTGATTACCAGCAAGTTTCCAAGCACAATTCAGAGTGATCTTGGTCCTGGGTATTTGAAGAACTGTCTCCTGCAATACACTTCATCCTGCTCATTGTTAAAGTTTAATTCATTTGTACCCACCGTTCACTCTAAGGGGAACCCAAAGTGGCTTAAATTGTTCTCCTCTCCTCCATTTTACCATCACACCAACCCTATGAGGTAGGTTAGGCTGAGAGGTGTAACAGGCCAAGGTTACCCTGAGAGCTTCCAAGGCATGAGTGGGGATTTGACCTCAGGACTACCCGGTACTAGTCCGACACTCTTAACCATTACACTGGTTTTACTTGCATCATGGAGAAGCATTATGTCATGTCAGACTTCTTTGCCACCTCATATGCATTTCAGAATAAAACCCTTGCTGTGAAATACTGTCCCTTGGGAGGCTCACAAGGCCCGTTTCCTGTTTGTCTTCAGAAAGATTGTTAACACTTTCCTTTTTTCCCCTTAGATATATATTTACTTAAAATGGTTGTTTTAACTGTTGATTTGAATCATTTTAGTTTTATGTTTTCCTCTTAATTTTATATTTTATCTGATTTTAATTGGTTGTATTATAATTTTTATAACACTAGCTTTATGTTTCCACACTGTTTTCCAAAATATTTTTGTCATTGTTAAGGAGCAGGATACAAATAATACTAATGATTATAATAAATAAATAACCTGAACAAGAGGGTCATAACTTGAATGCTTAGTGTGAAATATATTTTATAGTCTTTAAGGTGTTGCTGAAGTCTTTGTTGGTTTTGATTCTTGTTAAGTTGAAGTTTAAATAACATTAGATGTCATTTAAAGAAACCCTTTTCAACTCTGCTATAAAAACACTAAAGAAAACTGTACCAAAGCTCTTCTTGGACTATAGAGAATAATTCAATTCAGATCACAGATTTAGGTTAGCACCACTTCTGTTCTGATCATATGACTGTATGATGGATTGTTGATTTGTTATATCAGTGTTCTTTTTAACAATATTGGGGTGGTGGTAGAATAGCTCTAACTTTTCTAGGTCCTGAATGAGACCCAAAGCCAGCAGCCTGGCCTTCTCCTTTGCAGTATTCATCTGTCTCAAACCTGCTCCTCTCCCCTCCCCCCCACGCAAAGGAGTATACAGTGCTCCTTCTCCCAGTCATTTCCCCATTAAGCACATCTTCCTCCTACCCACCATTTTTATATCCTCTCCTGAAATACCCTATTCATTTTCTCCCCTTTGATGCTGACTTGCCGTCTGTCCCCCTTTCTGCTTTTCTCCTTCATGTTCATAATTCTGTTCATAATTCTGTTTAGTTCATCCAGTGTGCATTTTCTGCACCATTACAAGACTCCGGCTTTCTACTCCTCTCTCTCCACTTTAGGAGCCCGATCCACTTGCTATCTCCTCCCAACCACTTTACCGCTTCTTGAAGCGAGCTCACTGGCAATAGCAAACAGGGATTCCCAGCCAAGAAGGCTGCTGGCTTTCCCAGAGTATTTTCCTTTTGTCAGCAAGAACGGCTCTCCCTCTTCCCACCTACACTTGGTCTTTCACAAGACTGAAATCGTTTCTCTGAAGATATTTAAAAACATTTTCTCTCCAGGCATTCACGCCTCAATAAATTTCTTAATTGAGGTGGCGGGGGTGGGGGGGAATCCAGCAGCTGAAACACAGAAGCACCGCCCACATTTCTGACAACCTCTCCAAACCCTTGCCATTAGGTTGATACAGCATTTCTGTCAATTTTACACTACACAATCCACTATTATTTTGACCTGGTGGTTTTTCCTAGATTACAACAGTTCAACAGTCAACAAATGGTAATTATTTCTTTTACATGAAACATTACATGAAACATTTTAAATTATTTCCTTTACATGAAACGTTTTACAGATCATCACTGGTGTTCCATTGTCCATTAAAATTTATTTTAGAGCAAACCTGTAATTTATTTTAGAGCAAACCACATTTTTCAGGCTCTGAGCAAAATAAAACTAGAATTCTCAGAGTACATTCAAGAACATTTCACTCAGATTTGTTAATCAGTTTAAATCAAACACACATACACCCAATTCAGTCTGGATGAGTAAGCAGCAGACTTTTCTATCCAAGGTGGTTAGTTATTTCAGATTTGTTAAAATGTACTGCAAGGACTGTCAGGGATGTGAAGCATTTCACATTTCCCCGGGGAATCACCAATATGAAATTATGATGCATCTTGATGCTCATATAAAAAACATTATTTGTTCAAAAAACTTCTTATGTTACACAGACACACACTTTATGCATCATCTATCTTCTCAGATAGGCCATTCCTATGTATGTTTACTTGGAAGCAAGTCTCACTACATTTCTGGAGTTTATCCTCCAAGTCTATGCACAGGACTGCAGACATGGTTTTCTTCTATGCTCAGATATCATTCTAGAAGATCAAAAACTTTTTTTCCCCTTGTTTCAAGTTTTTGCAACACAGACTTTGCTATTTTACAGCGTTACTCTTTGCAGGTGCAAATGGTCAGAATTCACACACATTAAACAAGACCTTTGAGGACAGTGTACACTTGCATTTTCAGTCTCAGAGAATCAGTGGCGTGTGCAGAGCAAGAACTGATTCCTAAAACGTGCACAAGCTAGTGCTGGCACTATTAAGCCAAGGAACAATTCTGCCTACAGGGGGAAAAACTGGGAAGACATCCAGATGGCAAAACCCACATATTTATTGGAGTTCCCTCTTGACCCTTTTTTTGCAGTGACATTATGGGCCAGGGACAAGTGATATGCCCACGCACCATGCATACGTCTGGGGAGTTCCTCTTTGGGGATGAGAGAAGCCTTATTCTTTCTAGTGCCAAAATCTGTCTCTGCCCCATTCGGAATCTGCCCAAACTGAGAGAGTCATTTCAAGAACTGTGAAATCGAGAGACTGATTCCTCACATAAAGCTTCTTCATTTTGTACACGTCTCCCAATTTCCGGGCCTTTGTTACGTGATCAGGACAGGGAAGTAAAATATGACAAGCGAGATGGGGCGGCACACGAGGGGACCGACCGGGTGACAGACAACGTGGTGGGGTCAGAGTCGGGACGACGCAGGGTCACTCACCAGTATCCTGGCGGAACTGGTGCATGGATTGCAGGTCGATGATATAGGGCGAAAGCCGATTGTCCACCTGGCCTAGGACAACGCTTCCTCCGGCTCTTGGTCCGGCCCGGATCACCGCCTCGATGTGGTGGCTCACTGCCGGGCTGTAGGGTCTCCAGCGACCGTGTTCGTTCAGCCATTCCCAAACCACAACGGCGGAAGCTAGCAACATATTTGCAGCAGTCTCTCCAGAGGGAGCAAGCACGCCAAAGCCCGGCTGGAGCCCCCTTTCGCTCGGTCAATGTCCGATCGGTTTCATCTATCCCCCCCTCCACTCCCCTCCCCGCAACGTCACGGCCACTGGCTGTCTGGTTGCTCCTTGGATCAGTTCCAGATTTCCCCCTTCTTTTAATTCTTCTCTTGCAGCGAATCACTAGGTTTGTAAGGGGGGAAAGTCTTCAGCCGTCTGGTTGCTGCTTCATGCGAAAAACAAAGCCCTTTAAAGCTTTCATCCCCACCTACTTCAATACTCTCTCCTCATTGCCTGTGAGATTCGTGCATTTAAAAAATAACAAGCACCCATCCACTCAGCGAGCTGGAAAAGCAGGTTCCGTCATTCGCTCTCGAAAGTGGCTCGGAGGGGAATTTCACGGTCTTTCCACGGCGAATGGAGGGTGACTCAGTTACACCAGTTGCATCTCCTCGTACTCCTCTTTCCTCTCTGCGATTGCACGGGGGATCCTTCTGAGCAAGCCCTTCTCGGAATTTCATGCTCTAGTTTCCCCCCTCCTCCTCTCTGTGCACTGGATGCAGCAATCCCTCCAGCTCCACCTCCCTGTTGCTTTCCTGCTGCCTGTCTTCTTTCTACCAGGAGTCCGGGTGAAGAGGGTTTTCTCGGCATAGCAGGAGCAGCGCAACCCTCTACCCAAGGCGATGTCCCCCTTTTAGAGCTGAAAGCAACCATCCATTGCGCGGCCCAGACGCTTCAGCCCTGTCTGCTGCAACCCACACCCTCGCGCCCGCTGCAACTTCTCTGCCTTGGAAACGTTTCGGAGTAGAAGCCGCAGCACGAGCTTGCCGGGGACGCAGCGTCTGGAGCGCCCTCGCGCCCTCCTCCTTTCACCACCATTACCTCATGCGCAGCCCACCTCCACCACCGCCACGAAGCCCACCCTCTGGCCAGCTTCGGGGCGCCATCTGCTGACCATACAGAACTAACGGCAACCGCAGGCGGGACTGAACCACCTTTCCCCAACTAGGGGGTGGTGAATCAATGACCACCACAGCAAAGGGGAAAAGAAGGTAGTGGTCCGTCCTGCAAAATGTGTCTATCGAATCAGCCGTTCCTTTCAGACCTGTCGTGTGTTCCGCTGGCCTACACCTGTCCTTCACCGTGGCCTCTCAGAAGATAGGTGAACCTGTTTCACATGACTGGGGAGGACAGACTGGACTATTTCTTGGAGGGAATCGAAGCCCTATTGAATTATTTACAGATTTTAAATTTAAAATGCACATTTATTTCGTTATCTGCTAGAAAGTACACATTTTCAGATGTGACAAATGTATACTTTTCCAGCCAATCAGACAAATGTAATTTTTCCAAATACTGTAGTTTTCAAGCCTCAATGTAAAGTACAAGTATTGTTAGAGACAGAGTTTAAAAAGCTAGTATAGCAGTCTAACACTACAATCTGGAAAGATTTCAGTGTACAAAGTGACTAACTCTTCTTACTGCAGTATAGCTATACATCAACTCTCTGGAATAGGTTGTCCTAGAAGAATCTGTGTTATGTGCTGTCTTCTCAACATGTGCAGTAACTGTTTTGCAAGAATGGGGTAATGTGCATTTTTCAGCTTTGGGATGTGGATGATGAGGCTGAGTTCTGAGACGACTGTGACTCACCCAGGGTCACCCAACAGGCTGCACGTGGAGGGGTGGGAAGTAGAACTTGGCTGGAGCCCATTGCTCATGTGAAGGAGCAGGAATCAAACCTAATTCTCCAGTTTAGAATTCACTGGTGTCAACCACTACACCACTACACCTATTCATACAAAACAGTCTGTGTGCATGTTGAGGGGACCACACATAGAATTCTCTTTTAGGACTAGAGTCAGAATAACAACAGGTCTGCAGTGGACTCCCTGACCATTCATAAATTGAACCTATGCTGGCTCCTAGTTTGCTTCCAGGACCAATTCAGGGTACTGGTGTTGACCGCTAAAGCCTTGTTTGTCTCTGGGGCTGTATACACTGAGGACCACCTTCTCCCATATTGTCAGGATCTGTTGTCCCCTGTAATAACCATACTGCAGGATTCAGAAATTGGTTTATTGACAGGACACTACAAACAGCATACAAGCAAGCTTTGCTGGAACTGAGTTCTACTAAAGCATTTCTTGATGAATATCTCTTTTCCAAACACCCCTCCTGCCCCCACTGTTGGGAACCCAGTGGGTGAAATCATTAAAAGCATTGTCAGCAGAGCAGAGTCTTCAAGGTCAAATCAGATTTAAGGCCAGAAGCTGGCCAGATCAAAGGATTAGAAGTTATTGTGTGCCCAAAGCAAAAAGAAAAAGAAACCCAGCAAAAAATAAACAGCAAAGCAAGCAACATTGTTCCCAGCCTACTCCATAGTTCCCAGCCTACTCCATAGTCTCAGGGCAAGAACCAAGGAACAGCCAAAATCTTAACAGATCTTAGCAGGGTCTTGACATTCAGCCCACATAAGATGCACC
This sequence comes from Sphaerodactylus townsendi, assembly GCF_021028975.2. NCBI lineage: Eukaryota > Metazoa > Chordata > Lepidosauria > Squamata > Sphaerodactylidae > Sphaerodactylus > Sphaerodactylus townsendi. The sequence goes on along the minus strand of NC_059426.1, from coordinate 71,384,237 downwards.
TCCCTACCCCCAGGTCCAGGCTTATCCAGATACAGTTGATGGAATTCTGAACCAAAATGGGCAGAAACATTTCCAAAACTTGGAACCAAACTGCAACCCTAGGGCTGAAAGTATTTTGGTAGGGATGAAATGTAGTCTATACAGGTATTGACTAAACAGCTTGGTCAGCTTCTGTGCTGTAGGCAAATCATGAAGCATGACTGCTTAGAAAAAGCATTGGTAATTTCCCAGATAACAGTTTTCCTCTGATTGGGTGGCAGATCAGTTATAAAGTCTATGGTAATTACTGTCCAGGGGGCGTTTGGGGTATCCAAAGGCCTCAAGAGCCTGTGAGCCTCCCCCCACCCCCGACTGCTTTTGGCTATGGCATAGACAGTGCAACCTTTCACATACTGTTTCACATCACGCCACATCATGTTTTGCATGTTGCTTCCAGGGACTTTTAAGTGCCTCAACATTTTTATGATCTGTCCAGAACTTGAAAGATTCAGCAGTCTCTTCCAGCCAGTGTCTCCAAGTTGTTAATGCCAGCTTAATAGTGGCCGCCTCCTTTTCCCATATGGCCTGATTATGTTCTGTTTCATTGAACTTTTTGGAGGGGTAAGAGTACAGATGTAATTGCTGCCCCAATTGCCACATTGCTCAAATCTACCTGGCCTACACACTTTTTTGGAGGGGAAAAGAAAAAGAAGAATTTGGATTTATATCCCGCCTTTCTTTCCTGTAAGGAGACTCAAGGCAGCTTACAAATTCCTTTCCCTTCCTCTCCCTACAACAGACACCTTGTGAGGTAGGTGGGGCTGAGAGAGTTCCGAAGAACTGTGACTAGCCCAAGCAGGAATGTAGGAGTGGGGAAACAAATCTTGTTCACCAGATAAGACTCTGCCACTCATGTGGAGGACTGGGGAATCAAACCTGGTTCCCCAGATTAGAGTCCACTTGCTCTTAACCATTATACCAATGTATCATAATGATTAGTGCAATGATTTATTAAGAAACTTTTCAAAGTCCCAAAAGTTCATGCCTGTAGTCGTACCCACGAGGCCCCAAGGAAGAGACGACACGCGGAGATTTCATCTGGTGGAGAGAGCCAGCAAGCAGGAAGCGCGGGATCCCGTGATCCTGGCAACTCTGCCGTGCGCTCGCCCCTCACACCTTTTATTAGGGTTTCAATGGGGGCGTGTAAAAGGGGTCGGGCAGGCGGGAGAACGGGAGGTTGGGAGAGCGGGAGAGCGGGAGATCATCATGTGACGCATGATCTCATCGGGCTGCTACATGCGGGAGGAAGCATCCATGTCTGGGCCTAATCTTCACCTGAGGGCAGGAGCCTTTGTGTCCCTTTGTGTGGGACACCTGGTGACCGCGAGTCAGGCAGTTCATGACCCGTGACTCATGGGGGAGCGGGGGTTGGGGGAGCGTGTGCGCCCAGAAGGCCGTAGCTGGCACCGGCATGCCTAGCGCTCCTTCTACGGTTCTGCTGGGTTCGCGGGCTCGCCCCTACACATGCCCGAATTACATGATCCACAAACCTTAGCATACAGTGTATTCAGTGCATCTTATATCTATGTGCAGCAGTCTCAGTACATGATGAGCTAGAGAGGCAGTCTTTCAGCCCTCCATATCCATGCTTCAGAAGGGCCAGAATCTCTCTGGTCTACACTCTGACCTGGCTGTAACAGCAGAATAGCTGATTTTATTAACAGAACTGTTACTTCCCACGGAGCTGTGAAGAAGCGTGCCTCTCGGGTGATCATGATCAAACAACCACTTCAGTGCATGCTTACCTATAATCCACACACCATTTGCCTTTTTTTAGTGCCAGCTAAGGTGGGAGGGCTTCTGCAGCCTGCAGAGGGGATGGAATGTCCCCATTGGTGGGGGGTTTTCCATCCCTTAGCCTGTTATTGTGATCAAAAAGGTATTTTCAAGGGTTTCTATCCTGTCACTTCATTATTGCTCTATCACTGTGCGGGCAGAATACCTTCTTGGCAGGTCAACCTAGATGTTCTGAGGTTGTACTGAGTGGTGGCAGCTGGTTACCAGGGTACTTTCTAGGGAATCATTGGTCTAAGGGAGTTTCCCAGCAAGGAAAGGCACCATTTCCCCCTTCCTTCTGCAACAGCATAAATGGAAACCAACTTCAGACAAATATTCAGAGTGGGCATGGCCCTCTCCCAAGTGATCATGAATTGGCAAATCAGGGTAAACAGTATGAAGAAGGACAATCCCATTCTGTAGTGAACTAATTATTTGCCACAGACTGCTGAAGCAATGTCTGACAGTGGCTAGTCTGCACACAAATGGTTTCAAATGTAGAACATTAAGAATATAGGAACAGATCAGATCAGTGGTCCATCTAGTCCAGCATCCTCTCACACAATGAATGGTTTTATTATATAGACTATATGTCCCTGAATCAGACCATCAGTCCATCAAGGTCAGTATTTTCCAGTATTGTACCACATTTTTTCAAGCATTCCGCTTGTCCCTCTGCTTTTTAATGGATGCAGTTCCTCCAAAAGATTTAACTCACAGCTAAACCGCAGTGGTGAGAATTTCCATGGAAGAAAATATTGAGTCTTATGGGACCTGGGACCTTCTGCATGTGAAGCGGAGGCTCTTTCGCTGAACAACAGATCTTCCCCCAATCTCTATGTATCTTGATTTATGCCTTGGCTTATATACTAATTAAGTGAACAACTGGCAAATGTCTTTCTGGAAACATGAGCTAATATTCTTAAATACCTGTTTTATGAATCTTGCTGTTTTAAAGCATAGGAAATGCTTATAGTCACAATAAAAGACACCTTTATCCAAAAGACTCCCTTTAAAACAATCTTTTAAAATCTTGTTATTCTCCGAATAAGTCAGTATAACAGAGGCGGAGTCACTGCTGTAGTTCACCTCCAGGGGAAAGTGGATTTTAACAGCTGTGAGCCTTCAGACAAGGGCTGCACAGACCAGTGCCAGGAACTTGGAAGCGGGAGGCCTTGCATTCAGCGGGCAGGCAGTAAAAATCACTACAGTGAAATATGTCCTAGGAACAAGCTCTGGGATGTGTTTACACTCTGAGCAGTGATGCCAGGTGAGCTATTGATTAATTCAATTACAGCCAGCTCCTGAGAGACTGAAGACCTACAACTGAAGGCCAGAGCTGCCTATTGCCTAGTGCAAGAAGACAGCCATTTAACACCATGATTTACTGCTAATGGCTGTTACTTACTTTGTGCCATTACTGCTAAATGGCTATTCTTTGTGAGCTTCATTTCAGGAGGCAGAACCCTAGTCATAACTGCAGAAAGGGCTCTAGCACCTTAGTACCACACATTATATTTTTTCCAAGCAGATTTCCCCCCAATGTATGCATTATGTGGATCCATGATGTGTGTGTGTATTTGAGTAACGTTGGCAACAGTCTACTTTACTACAGTTTTGGGGGCTATGATTTACCTGACAGGGGAGACACCCTGATCCCTCTTTTGGGGTCTATGAAGATCTTCCCCCCCCTCACCCTGCCAATATTTTCACCTTACAGATGGATAAGTACTAGCACAAGTTTTGCAATATTAATATGAAACAAACCAAAAAAAATGCAATGAGAAGGAGGAAAACACTTACACCTCGGAAAATGTATTGTTTGTGCAGCTGCTGAACAAGACAAGGTCAATACCCTAATTGTAAGGGAGGCATGACAGATCAAAGATACTCCCAATTACTGAGTAAAGTCACACCTGTGATGGTTTAAGGTTAAACTCAGCCTAGCATCCACTTTGCACCAAAGAACGGTCCTTTGTCCCCACAAAATGGGAAGGTGGGTAGTATTTATTTTATTTATTTGCATTATTTATTTCATTTATTTATATTACTTATCTCTCTCACTGGGACTCAGGCAGACTGCACAAAATAAGTCAGTACAGTCAACAGTGTGGGACATCTAATAAACAATGCAATAGAATTTGACTTGCAGAAATCTGGAACAAACCAGAAATCTGAAACAGAGGTAAAACAAAGCATAAAAATTAACACAATACATAATAACCATACACAGCAAAATAGTCTATAATCCCTAACCTGTTACTCCAATAATCTGTCTGAACCATCTTGCTATAGCACGGCCCTATTTCTTGTGTAAATTCTGTTTTGCATATTTTGTAGAAATGCCTTTTGGATCTCATCAGGCTTTGTCAAGGGAGTGACTGTCTTGGAAAATTTTCCAGCTTTAGCTAGTTTGTAGTCTCTGCCAGGTGCAGAGTGCATTTCATCCCCACAATTACCAGTTCCCAGGCTAATTAATTAAACACAATTTGTTGCAACTGAGAACTTCCAGTTGGGAGGGGTAATCTATTCATTGCAATTGATAGGGGACAACTTGCTCGAACCCTGGAAGATTCTGTGAAAGCAGTCCTAGAATTGGTTGTGAATGGTTACCAGATTATGGCCAGTGTTTTCCATAAGGGGAGCCAATGCAATGGTTATTCAATTCCTCCCTCCCACCCCTTGCTGCCAGAAAGAAACTTGCTTTAAACTCTGAAATCTTAAGGCCTCAAGAAACAACTGTATTGTGTAGAACTTCAGACAATAGTTGTTATTTTCTGTGGGTACGTATCCTCACATTGCCAAAATGAATTCTTTTTTATTTTTAAGCATCTTTCTAATTTTCATCAATATTTACTTTGCTTTTTAAGACTGTGAATTACTGATCAAACCCAGAAGTATTTGGTTGCAACAGCTGACCTTCCACTACAGAGAAACTCATGAATGGGCAGTTATTTTGCCTATTTGCATCTGCAGAAGGCTCTGTTCAGATGATCAGATTTGTATTAGAGCACAGGGGAAAGGTGGTCTCCGAATCAGCTTTGAGGGGAGACCTACGTAGAGTACACTAGAATAGTTGCCATGTTTCCATGGCATGGATCCAGGTGACCCGATCATCTGTATGGGCTGATCTTCAGGGCGAGACTGAGTTTGAAGAAAGTGTTTTTTTTTTTTTTTACTGCTGCATTAACTTGCTTCTCCAACTGTAATGCTGGACCCAGTATACCCCCAGGCTCTTAACTTTTTTTTAATTGTATCATTTGAACATTTCATTTTATATTAATGCTTTTCTTCATTCGTTTTCAAACAATACATTTTCCCCCTTTTTCCACTCCCCCCTATATTTTTTCATAGTTTTATCAAACAAATAGCAGTAAGTTCATTCTTTGTAATCTCTTCTCCCATTTCTCCTCAATGACTCCAGCTTCTTTCATCCAGTCCGCATATATGGTCCATATCTTCAAGATTTCGCTCTGCTTATCTTGCCACAGTTTATTCTTTGTTATTATTTCGAAAATGTCCAGTGTCACTTGTTCCCAGATATATTTCAACCATTTCTGGATTGTCCATTTTTCTTTTCTTTCCAGCCTAAAGCTATTGTTGCATGTGCTGCTTTGATCGTTATTTTATACATATAGCTATATTTTTATCTACCCTCCTATCCTCCATTACACCCATGAACATTAAATCATTATTTATCCCAATATTAATCTTTACCAGTTTCTCGATATATAACATTACAGTTGTCCAAAAAATTTTCACTTCTATGCATTCCGTCCACATATGACTATAATATGCCTCTTGATCGCCGCAGTGCCAGCATTTAGGACTAAGTCCTTTAATCATATATGCTAGTTGTCCTCCAGGCTCTTAACTGAGTCAGAAAGGGTCAGCTGAACCCCATCACAAGTGGGGATATAGTGTCCTTCAAGATCTCTGCATTCTGCCTTTTCAGGGTTTTATTTCAGTTTGTTTTCTCTAAGCCAGTAGTTCCCAAACTTTTTTCACTCCTATGATCCTTGGCAACTCATTTCCCTAAAATTGTACCCCCATATTAGTAAACCCATTACATAATTTTTTCCACATACTCCAAAATGCTCTGATGCTTAAGGGATGAAAAATATGGGGGTTAGACTATAGAACAGTCTTTTTTAAAGGGGGGTCAACAGTGTAGAGGAAGGAGCACATTCAAAGGACTAAATATAAACAGTTTGAAAAATAATTAAGAAAAGTGATCAGGTATGTCTAGAGGAGGGAATGAACGCATCTTTGCAAGTTATGTTCCCACTTTAAAAAAAGTCTGTGTGGATTTTTCGTTCCTTGATTGTGTTTAACTATTCAAAAAGTAAAAATAACCAAAGTCCAAGGGAAATAAATGTTTCAAACATTCACAAAATATTGTGAACATTGGACTAAAGAGCAATGGGACCCCCAACAACAAATGCTATGGTTACCTCTGGGAGTGTCCAGCAGATAAGTCACAGATTACTGAAGTCCTTACTGGCATTTTGATGTGAAATTGAATTGTTATTTCATTCTAACTTATAGTGAAAATCTGAACCACGGGGAAAAGGCAGGATATAAATATTTCACAAAATAAATAAATAAGGTTTTCACTACAGAGATGCCAAAGGACAGAATGGTGCCACTCTGTATCTACACAGAATGCTAGACAATAGTGGTCCACAGGTTTTTTTAATTGGAAATGCAAATAGTATGTCACTACACTCTTTTCCCATCACTATGGCAACAAGACATTGTAGCTTGAGTGTTGGGAGAATGAGATCTCACAACAGAAGTGTTCCTTTGAGAAAAGATGTTGGACCCCCAACAACAAATGAATAACTGTACATTTGCCACACAAAGCAAACAATCTAGCTAGCAAATCTCTTAGATAACATATTAGAATCATGTTTCTAATCCTAAATAAAGGAGCTGGAGACATATTCAAAGGGCACTGTAAAATCTCAAATATGGAACTTTTAAAGACCAGTTCTCAAAGATGATGTGATAGTTGTTCAGCACCCAAATCTACACATGAAGCACAGTGGGAATGAAAGCACTGTGGCTAATTCGAGCTAACATTGCCACCTTTTTTCCCCGATAGAGCCTCTGTGCTTTCAAATTTTGCATATGGGTGTATGTAAAAAGTCAGGCAGTCCTAGTCTGCTAGCTGGTCTCAAAACAATGACCTGTACCTTTAAAACAAGGTTTAATGCACAGAAATGGGCTGTTAAACTTTTTCATGGCAAAAAAAGTAAATATAATCACTTAACAAATAACCTTCACTTAATAAATGGCATCCTATTAAACCTCTGTTAAAGGAACAGGACAATTTCTCCCCTAGGCAGTTGGCAACCCCATTGGCTCTCACTGGCACACTGCCTGGATTCTTGTGGCTTAGCAACAACTAGAAGTTCCTCTAGGATCCAAACTGTTCACTTGAATCATTTGCTTGACTTGAAATCGTAGCAAGTGCTCTCCTGCATCAAGAGACCACTTGCTATGTTTTCCAGCTAAGTAAAAGGTTAAAGTGAGCAATTATGGATTCCTAGGGAGGCCTGTCCCTCCCTCCCTCCCTTCCCTTCCCTTCCCTTTAGTGAGTTGGTGAGTTCCCTCTCTCATGTCTGTCTTTTAAATGAAAAGTGCCGGAGGAACTTCTTCCTCAGGAGACTGTGATGGCTCTTGGCAGCCTTGCCTCCAAGCTGATAAACTAATAGTCAGTCTCTTGAGGTGGCTGCTCAGGATTACGGAGAAGGATGGGGCAGAGTGGGTAGCTAATGGACTGCTGGAAGCACTGTGGAAATGTCCAAGAGGGTTGCATGGGAGGGGAGGACATAGCCCTGTCAGGATTCAGCAGCACATCGCCAGCACAGCTGAGATGAATAGGAAAGAACAGCCAGGCCCCAACCTCCCTTTAGTGGAAATGAAGACCAAATTCTTAATGTTACCTCTAGGGCACCAAAATGCAAAAGGGTGACTTGAACATCACATTTATTTTGATAAGAAGGGTATGTGTTGTTGTTGTTGTTGTTGTTGTTGTTGTTTTTAAAAAACCCAGTTGCTTCAAAAGGAAAATCGCCTTCCCTACTAGTGTGAATATGACATATATGATGTAATACAATATTTTAAAAGATAAGATTTGGCATTTTATATTTCATCTGGTAGATTAGATACAGCAGGTTTTTGTTTAAAAGGCATTATAGTCTGATATGAGCACATGACAAATGCTTGCAGCATATTTTCAAAGTCAGAGCAATAGGTTAATACCTTAATCCAGCATCCATTATTTCTTTATTTAGATTCTTTCTGTGCCACCTCTGAATCCTGCTTGAGGCAACATTATTGCAGAACTACTCTGAGAAAAAAGGAGTGTGACTTGATGTCTAAGATCCACATATAACCCATTATTATTCCCTTACATAAGACATTACATCTATACAACTTCAGCTGTTTTCACAGAAGTTATTCTCCAGATTTGGCTTCCAAACTGGAGTGTTTTGATTTTGTGGGGAAGGGGGTTGCGCTCCAGATTTTCCTCAGACTATATAACTTTACCAGACATGCCTTACTATTACATTTTTTTGAAAGAGCACAATCCAAGCATGTTAGCACATCTTGTGGAACAAAGGGTGCTTCATATTTGTACTCTGCAAAGGTCCTGCCCACCTACATTGGTGCCATTTTCCTACCATTGGTGCCTTGAAGATGCCATTTTCCCAATGGTTCTTCTTGCCATGCCATGCACAGCAGAACTTTGGAGGGTATGTGTGTTAAAATCAGTAATTTCTTTTGCGATATAGCACCATAACAATGGCATTTTCCACATGCACATCTTACCTCAGATCTTTTCAGTGGTCAAACCTTGGAAATGTTTTCTGTGAACTCATTCCACAAACCTCCTTTTCCTTCATCATTTTGGAGGTTGTTTCCCTTGTCTTTTCAGTTGCATTTATTCCACATGCTACTACTGAAAATGCATTTTTCCCAATGGTGGCAGGATGTTATCTATGATACAGAAGAACAATCCCCCCCTCTTTTTGTGTGTGCAGGTGTTCTAACTATACTGTACAGTTACATTTTGAAGAAGTAATTAAAAAATGCCTCGGCCTCCATTTCTACGATTGAGAACTGTCAACCCAAAATGAATGCCAAAACCACTTCTGAGGCAAATGCAAGGAACAAAAGGAAGGAACAAAAACATGTAGCATCCCCTTCCCCCCGAGAACCACATTTTTGGTCAAATTTGATCTGCAGTAACTCACCATCATTACTGCAGCAGTCCCTGATTACATGTAACCTAGTACTCTTTTCAATAGCCCCAGCATCTCAGCATTCTATTACTGATATCACCCCCCTACCCAGCTTCAAAAACACTCTCTGCCCTAATATTACACAGGTAGTGCAATATGAAATTGACAAAGCTGATCCAGTCACTCATACTAGTTAGTATCTCTGCCTGAATGTTAACATCACAAGTTCTATGTGAAATTGACAATGCTGATCCAATTGACCATGCTAGTTTTTACTTCTGTCTGAACATAAGCGTTGGAAGTTCTATGTGGAGAAGAAAATGAATAAAGAGGAAACTGGGCATCTACAAGGGGACATGGATAAGGGCCAGATGTTTGGTGGGACACAGAAATAAAGACTGTTTTAACATGATCACTCAATGGAAATTTGTTTGGAAATGGATTAAGAAAAACATAATGATTAAAGTATTCCAGAAGACAGCAGAGGAAAAATGAAGGGAAAACGTTATAAGAATCAAACAGGAAAAAACGTGTGGATTTCGAAGAAAAAATGTACCATTTTGGTGGCATGATACATCGTAGACAACTTATGAAGAAAATGCCTATATATCTCTACTTATCTATTTTAATTTCAAATTTCAGTTCTTCAGAATTTTTGTTTTTGAAAAAAGTAATTAGTCAGTCCTTTCTATTGCAGAGATATAAAGGGAATGGTGCAGGCAGTTTTTGCCCTGGATTGAGCTGCAAAATAATTGGAGTGATAGTAGAACAGTTAGATTTGAGTTCAGTAACACCTTAAAGACTCACAAGCGTTTTAAGGTATAAACTTTTGCGAGTCAAAGCTTCCTTTGTAAGAGTATTTGTATGTTCTTATTGCAATATAAACTGTGTATTACCATTAATCTATTTCAAATTTTATAGAACAATAGAATTTTATAGAATTATAGACCAATATGATATGCAGGACAAAAAAACTCCCAAGAATGGGTCAGTGATTCACATCCTGGAGGGTCAATGTGGAGTCACTGCAAAGCATGTGTGGAAGGGGAGTCAGGATAAAGACAGAGGGAAGTGGGCAGAAAAATCCCACATTTGGAAAGTCTCTGCATTCATAGTGGCAAAGAAAGCAATGCAGAGAATCCTTGCCATGGGGAAACAGCCCACAAAATTACCCACTTATATCCAAAATTCCACTTTAACTTTTTAATCTTTTTGAACCCCCCACTCAGTATTGTTACAATCGGTCTAATTTTTGTTGATTTTTAAAAATTAAGCAAAACATTTTCCTTCAGATACATCCATCTCACCTTTCTTTTCTCTCTGTACTTCCTTTTTCATTCCTCATCAGCTCTAAATGCCCCTGTGTTCCACCTCCCAACTGCAATCCAGATTCCTGTTCATCTATACAGAGTGTGGTTTCCTAAATGCCAGTGGTATGTACCAACCAGTGCATGAGTTTTGGAGGAATGTTTGCAGCTGACAGTGTCAATTGCAGCTGCCACATTGCTGGCAGTTAGACATCCGGCCTGCAGAAACGCATCATATTACAAAGGTTCTTAAGTGGTAGAACTTGGAGTCCCGTTGTTTTCTCACAAGAGCTTCTTACTCACTTCTTCTGACAGTTTACAGATCTGAACAACAGTAATCTTCATTGTATTGTTGAAGACTTTCACAGCCAGATTCAACTGGTTCTGGTAGGTTTTCCGGGCTGTGGGGCCGTGGTCTGGTGGATCTTGTTCCTAACGCTTCGCCTGCATCTGTGGCTGGACTGTGCTACCTGGACTGATAAGCCCCACCCGCAATACAATACTATCAACCACATATTTGCATAACAAGTTCCACCCAAACACTTACTGATTAGTTCCCCACCCTGGAACATGGACAATATATACCCAAAACATTTCCTTCTCTCTGGACACAGTGTGTAACAGACTTCTGTGATACACCTCTGAAGATGCCAGCCACAAATGCAAGCAGAACATTAGGAACAAGATCCACCAGACCACGGCCACACAGCCTGGAAAACCCACCAGAACCAGTAATCTTCATGATGGCCAAAGCTGTGCCCCACAGGTCACTGAAGGCTGCTCCCTTACTACAATATGGGTAAACAATCCCATGTTTTACGTATATGAGACAGCTGCCCCCCTTTTTTTGGTCAAGTTCTTCCTCTGTGAAGCATACCTAGGGAAGTTTCAAGTGACCTTGGCTTGCTGATGGGTATTTCTCAGCGCAGAGTAGTAGCTTTTAGGGGTCTGCAGCAAGATGTCATCAGGTGAGAACCCCACAGTGGCCAGTTACAAGCTACCAGTGCATGTTCAGGGTAGGCAAGTGAGCAAATGATACTCATTTCTCCTGGCTGTCAGACTCATAGCCTCTCCATTTCTCCCTGTCCTGAGCAAAGAAATGAATGGTAATGACCCTCAGAGGAGCAGCAGCAGCCCAGGCTACCTGCCCACCTCTTTGCCTGTCTACATTTCCACCTTCTTCAAGGAAGGGTCACCTGAATTTGAAAGGTACCTGTACTTCCAAGCACACAGAAAAGCTGGTTCTACTTACCCACAGTTCCTCACCACATCTGGTTCACCTCCACATCTGCTCCCCATGAAAAATTCTTGAAAAACAAAAAAAATGCTTCACTGATATTGAGTGACCAATGGGAGGTGCTTTCTTATGTCATTTATGGTTGCTTGATTCCATTAATGGCAAAGGTCATGAGCTGCCTGGATCTGGATCAGTTCCTGCATGTTTGTTCTCACCACTTGACACACACACTGTGGGTCATTTGAATATCATGAGATCAAATCATGAGATAAGACGCACGGACAGCCACGACTGGATCAAGCCCCTGGGGGATACACGACTTCCTTGGTGAGGTTCTGTATGCACACTGCACAAAGTCTACCTGTAAGCTGCAATATCTAAGATGCAAACGTTGCTTATTTAGCAAGGCATGAATGCCTGTTACCTTGCAACATATGAGGTTACAAAAAGCCTTTAGAAGTGACTACTGTACAGGAGCAAAACTGTTCAGGATGCAGTCTAGTTTGAACTTTTGAGCAGAATCAAGGCAGTTGAACTCAGTTTGATCACAGAAAATTCAAAAGTTGATTGCATTTTGTCCAAGTCCACAGCATCACTACCCAAGATCACTCATGGCATTATCTGGAATTTACTTGCCTATAAATCGACCCAAATATAAGTCAAGGCACTTAATTTTACCACAAAAAACTGGGAAAACTTATTGACTCGAGTATAAGACTAGGGTGGGAAATGCAGCAGCTACTGGTAAATTTCAAAAATAAAAATAGATACCAATAAAAATGTTTTTCAATATTTATTTCAAAGAAAAACAATATGGTATCAACAATAACTTTAAAAGTTCTGAAGTGGAATATATAACTCTCACAGACAGTATCTTTTCAGAGTTTCATAGGGAAGATGCTCAACAAGATCTCCCTTTTAAAAAGTCCCTACAGGTTCTCCTTCAACACAGATAGCATGACTACTCAGTATCTAACGTACTCTGTTGAGTTGGTCACAGCTGTGATTTAACTCAGCTGGCAGATCTGGCTTGAGGATTTGTAAGCAACTCAATAAATCTCCCCTAGCAAACATTTGTGGTTGTCATTACCTCTTGTGCAAAGTACAACAGATGTCTTCCACTTCCTGTTTCAAAATCTTGGTATGTTTTCGGGACCAAGCTCTGTTTTTCTTTACATTTATATATTTTCCAAAGGGATATAACATCTCCTTTGTCTCAAGCAGCTTTATGGGACATGAACAAAGCTTTGCCCATGAAATTGAAAATACAGTGGAGAATCTGAATAGAGTAAACTAATCACTACCCCCACCACCCCCACACAAGGGCTGCATATCACATACTGCAGCCAAATGCCTGGGAGGAAATTAAGTGGGCAGCTGCTCCCCATACACAAGGCCAGAATGCAGCTGTAATTGGGAAAGCATCCCTTCCTTTGAACTCATCCTGTCTGTTTTTCTGCACCAAACCATCAGCAGAAAGCTCTCCTCTCTGACTTTCTTGCTTCCTAAGACTCAGGGTCAATAGAATGGGAAGGAGGAATACTGCATGTCTTGCACTGGAAATGTTATGGGACAGGATCACTGCTCCTGATGTCAAGCAGATGCTAACAGGGCAAACTGGTGCAGCTGCAGCTGTGCACACCTGTAGAGCAGATCACACATTTCTACTATACTATGGTCCTTTCCATACAATCAAAATAAAATGTCTTGAGGTAGGAAATGAAATGTTTCCTCCATGGAGTTCCATGTGTTCTTTTTCCTCCAAAATGTTTTATTTTCAGCCTTAAAATGTTTTAAATGAATTCTCTTCTTTAGCCATTCTTTTCCAGAAACTTTTTCACTTTAGAAATTCTTTTGGGGAATCATTTTCACTTGCTGTGAGGATCTCTTCAAATGCTTCTCATGCTGCTCTGCAGTACCCGGACTTCCCCATCTGCGACATTTTCTGAGCTTGCATCAATCATCTGAACTTACACCAGCCATCTGAGTTTCTTGACCACAACGATGGCCTGGAATTGTTTCAAGAGGGTGAGCGTGGCCAAATTGGGGTGGGGATAGAAAACGTTTTGCAAATGTTTGGGGGGGATCTGTGCAGAAATGGTCAGTACCATACACCAGTGTTAAGCTGATCTCTTGGTTTTTGCTAATGTAGACGAAGCCCTTGATCTTTCATGTCTTGCTTGCATTCACCTTGTCCCTGTCTGAAAGACTCAAGCAGTCTTTCCTCCCACAGGAAGATATTTTGACTAAGAGGGCCCTCTACTGCCTTCTAGTGACTGTTGCTGCTGCAATAGTTCCCTTGCAGTTAACGGGTTCAGGATTTTCTTGGGCCATTTCCGCATGGGCATTTAATGGTGGCCTGGAGACGGCAAAAACATCGTCTCCAGGCCGCCATTCGCACAGGGGGTGCAGCTGCATCGCAGCCGCGCTGCCCTCGTGCCGCCCGATCGCCGCGAAGCCGGTGTTTCCCCAGTGCGTTCGGAAGCGCACTTGTTGGGGAAACGCCGCCTTGAAGCCGCTGCCGAGCGAACGGCAGCGGCTTCAAGATGCCTCCCCCCCCATTCCCTCCTGGCACTTACCTTGTCCCCGGGCCTCCGGCGCGTCGCCGAGGCCTGGGGACACGCCCCCCTGCCCTGCGCCTCTGGATCTTTCCATGCGGACGGTCCCAGCGTCGTCGAAATGCACTGACCTAGCCGCTTCCGCCTCCGTGCGGAAACGGCCTTGACCACTCTTAGAGACCTGATTAGAAGATTAACTTTGCCAGGGAAATGAATGCAAAGATTTTCAGAGATCTAATAATCAGAGGAAACCAGGACAGAAATACTCAAATTGCAGCAATCTGCATAAAACATTAACTGTTCCATGGTCAGCTGGGCACCTGGATCTTGCCTATTTTGAAAATATTTTGGACACTTAGTCCAGAAACATCACGTAATACTTCACCTGAAATTGTTTGGAAACATATTATAAATGTGTGTGGATACAAATGTGCCCTTTCATTGACCACTTTCCCTTGGTAGTTACTACATACTGCAGAAACTTAAGCAGTCTTAGATCTAAACAGATGTTTCAGACTTATGAGGAAAACAGCAGGAACAAGAGGAGTGCAAATCCTCTGAGTCCTTTTGTTGGGTGGCCCCCAAGTTTTATGAAGAAAAATGTGTCCCTTTTCACTTTCTGCATATTGCTATACTTTCATGCATCTCTATCATTTCTACTCTCTTTTTCAAAGAAAACTTTGGGGAGGGAAACCCCTTCTTTAGCATTTCCTTGTAGGAAAGGTGCTTTAATTCTTTGATCTTTTGGATTACCTTCTTCTGTATCTGTTCCAGAGAGGCAATCAGAAAGGCACACAGAATCCCAAATACAGCCACATATTTTAGTTTAAATTCCACTCCTATTCCCTAAGAGCAGTAGCCCAGCTGGAGCTAGTTGACTGTCACTTCCAGAAGCAAAGCAGAAAAGTGGGCTTCTAATACATCCATGTCGATGATAGATAGATATTTTGTGTCTATGTTGTTCAGCTCCAGAATTGCTGCTTGAAACATAGAATTGCACAGCTCTCACAGCCTATCATTCCCTAGATCACAGGTGTCAAACTCGTTGCCCTCCAGATGTTATGGACTACAGTTCCCATCATCCCATGCCAGCATGATGGTTGCAGGGGATGATGGGAACTGTAGTCCATAATATCTGGAGGGCTGTGAGTTTCACACCTATGTAATCTATTTAAAAGAAAACAGCTGTGTGTGGCCTCTATTTTTGAAAGAGGGGGGGCAGGGTTTTTTTGAGGGGAGCCCAGGCCAGTCCAACAAAGGAGCAGTTGCCAGGAGCCAGCCCCCCCTTGTGCTTTTCAGAAAAGTGGGGGAGACTCTATGGGGAAGAGGGGACCAGAAATGACGTCTTGCACATCTGCCAGCCCCTGAGCTGAAGCTTCCCAGAGCTCCTGGGAGAGGGGGTCCGACTCCTGTGCAGAGTGGATGCCAACAGCCCGGGACAGCCCCACTCTGACCACCGCCTTAGCACAGGACCTCAAGAGCAGGTTGTGGGGGCTCCCGCTAACTTTCTGAGGCTCTTTGGCCAAGGAGATCCTGTACAAAAGGGGTGCCAGCAGCCGGGGACGACGCTTCTCAGGGCGCTGCCTTCACACGAGACCGCAGGTGGAGGTTGCGGGCGACTCCGCTAACGTTCCAAGCCTCTTTGAGTTGGCAGCTCCTTTGGACAGTGGAGCCGAGAGCCTAGGGCGGCCTTTCTCAGGCACCACCTTCGCACGAGGCCGCACATCGAGGTTGCATAGTGTCGGAGCCTCTGGAGCAAAAGCCCCTTTGCAGAGTGGCACCCAGAGTCTGAGACGCGCTTGTAGTTCATGCCTTTGGCCACCGGAGAGCAGCAGTAGCAGCGTCCCCAGCAGCTCCCCTGCCCAAAGAGGCTCGGACACTCCACAACCTCGAAGTGCGGCCTCGTGCAAAGGCGGCGCCTGGGAAAGGCCGTCCTAGGCTCTAGGCTCCATTTTCCAACAGGGCTGCCAGGTCAAAGAGGCTCGGGAAGTCAGCGGAATCCCCACCCCACCCCCAATAACACCCACCTGCGGTCTCGTCATTCACTATGAGTTATATGACCGTTACATAACAGCAATGACTGTTATAACGATCGTTATAACGATGGTCATGGCCGTTATAACAATTGTTATAACGGTTATTGCTATCGTTCTAACGATCGTAATAGAGGCCATTACTATCGTTATAACGTGTGCTCCACTGGTCAAAGTGGTAAACTACCAGCGCTTATCCCCCTGTTTGCAGAGGGATGTGAATGACTCCCGTTTGTGGCTTTTCTGGGCTTCTTCTGCTCAGGACTCAACCTCCCAATTCTCCCCCCACACTCACACACACACACCCCTCCAAGTGTCCTGGGCTGTTGGCATCCACTCTGCACAGGGGTTGGACCCCCTCTCCCAGGAGTGCTGGGAATCTCCAGCTCCGGGGCTGGCAGATGTGCAAGACGTCATTTCTGGTCCCCTCTTCCCCATAGAGTCTCCCCCACTTTTCTGAAAAGCACAAGGGGGGGGGGGCTGGCTCCTGGCAACTGCTCCTTTGTTGGACTGGCCTGGGCTCCCCCCAAAAAAACCCTGCCCCCTCTTTCAAGAATAGAGGCCACACACAGCTGTTTTCTTTTAAATAGATTACATAGGTGTGAAACTCACAGCCCTCCAGATATTATGGACTACAGTTCCCATCATCCCCTGCAACCATCATGCTGGCAGGGGATGATGGGAACTGTAGTCCATAACATCTGGAGGGGCGTGAGTTTGACACCTGTGCTCTAGATGCTAAGTGTTTTAAAGTAACAAGGTCCCTCTGCATTGGATATGAATTGTTGATCTGGTTTGGTTTTGCTGTTGAGACACTTTTTTTTTTAGACACTAGGATGTCACTTTGAGACATAATGTTTTTGAGACACTAGGAGGCAGTAGAGTACTTGTTTAGAAGCTGCTTGAGGACTGCAGGGGTCAGCCTGTCCCGGAGGGGGTTGCATTTATTGTTATAACTTTGAAGGGGGGGGGGTATCATGATTGCTTTTTTTCCAGGTAAAGTATTACAGTTTTCAGATTCAAGTCCATGTTGTTTCAGAGTGAAATACCATTATTTTCAGAGGGAAAAGTATATCACATCTGGAGCAGCTGTTTATTAAGATAACGGCACCAAATATGCACAAAAAGTACTCCTCCCTTAACCTCCTTCCAGTTTCAAGTGAATTGGACCAAAAGGCTCGATTTTACTGACCCCCAAAGCAGAAGCCTCTAAACACAGACCTCTCTACTGATTCCTAAAACTACACCCAAGCAGTAGCTAAGCCGGAGAGCTCCAGCTGGTCATACTATTAAAAACCAAATCAACCCAGCTTGCTTTTTCCTATGGCTGAAAATTAAATTTCTTATCTTTCTACTGAAAATTCTGCATTTGCCATCCTTCTCTGTGGCCTGTTTGTTTCCTTTCACAAAGTAAAAGTGTCTCACTTTGAGATCCCTCCCTCCTTCTGCCATAATAGGGATATACTAAAACATTTGAACGGAATGCCTACTGGGACCAATGGGAAAGGCCTGAAGGCCCATGAGATACAAGGGAGTCAGAAACGCCTATTATCTCCCACAGGCTCCTTTGAAAAACATTGCACTACACAAAAAGCTGCAATGAAAAATGTAGAATGAGTTGCATGAACTCTGTCCTGGGTTTGGAATTATAGCCCCTGGTGTTGTCATTCCTGTTCCAGATTGCTGATTCCAGTCCTAGGGACTGTCTTTCCAGTTGTGCAATACTTATGTTACCCCCCAGGGATCATCATTCTGCTTTGGGGGCTACCACAGGTCTCTCTAAATCAGTTCTGCATTTTTGATGCAACTTTTGTGTGCTGAAACATATTTCAATGGAGACCATGCAAATCAATTGGCATTTTTTATGTCCAGTGAGCCTTCAGGCATCTCCTGTTAATCCCAATGGACATTCTTGTAATTTGTTTCAGTACATCCTGCCATATCTCTCCATTTATCCAGCCACAGGAGAACAAAAAGAATCTGCCCCCCCCCCTCAAGAAACAGGAGGGAGGGAAAGAGAACTGTCTCTCTCTGCAGATTGTTTCCAAAGGTGATTGGCTGTAAGCACTCCCTTACACAGATCTGATTAAAAAAGAAAAATGCCCTTGCTCAAGGAATTAGTAGAATCAAGGAAGGCATGAGTACAGGTTGCCTGCTAGCACTGCAGTTCCAGAAACTGTAAAAGCAACACAGATTTCTTTCGGGAGGGGAGTTTCATTTCACAGGCAGCACAATTCTGAGGATGGGGTGGGTGGGGACAACTGCATCAGGGATGGTGCAGCTATGGTGCAACTGAGATGCCTCCTAAGGAAAAGGAACATCAGCGCAGGAGAGTTGGTGCGGGGGAGGGACCAGAGCAGGGACTGAGAGGTCGGTCGGTCGGTCGGTCGGTCGGTCGGTCGGTCGGTCGGCCAACAATCAGCAGGGAGACCAAGGAATGGAGTGGGAGCAAGATGTCTAAGCAAGATGTACTCAAGTTTCTACAGGGGGCAGTTAACTTTCTGTAGTAAGCTGTCAAAGTGCTGTCAACTTCTATGGCAGCCAACTTATGGCAACCACATAGGGTTTTCAAAGGGGAAAACTCAGAGGTGGTTTGCCATTGCCTGCCTCCCTCTGCACAGCAACCCTGGACTGCTATGCTGGTCTCCCATCCCAACACCGACCACGACTGCTGCCGCTTAATTATTCAGATCAGGATGCAGTAAACTCTGTACTCCCATATCCTAAGTAATGCCCAAGCACAATGTCTCCAGGCTCCTTACAACTTATAATATTCTCCACACCATACAGACACACAAACATCCCAATCCCATACATAAGATATGAAAGATTAAAACTTTAATTTCTAAAATCAGTTAAATAGATCATATAATGGTTATGGGCTTGCTGCCTTGGCTGCATCCCTCTAGGCCCATGGTGGCGAACCTTTGGCACTCCAGATGTTATGGACTACAATTCCCATCAGCCCCTTCCAGCATGACCAATTGGCCATGCTGGGAGGGGCTGATGGGAATTGTAGTCCATAACATCTGGAGTGCCAAAGGTTCGCCACCACTGCTCTAGGCCCCAGCAAGATGTACCTGTGTCAGGCTGGAGTCTGGCATCCATCAGAACTGCACTGAGGAGTGGGGGGAGACGGATATGGTGATGGAGGGTTACTTTTGCTTTTGGCTAGTGTACCGAAGTAGATGTGCCTGAAGTAGATGTGCCTGAGGCCAGGTGGTGTACCGAAGTAGATGTGCCTGAGGCCAGGTGTACCGAAGTAGATGTGCCTGAGGCCAGGTGGTGGCTTTACCTCTGTATTCCTGACCTTCAGTCTGCCTTGCATTCCTTTCTGCAAAGCTATGGGCAGTGTGGGATGGAGGTGTTGAATTGGGAGGGGAAAGGCAAAGGGTGGGGGTTTGATATACTTAGATTATTCGAGACAGTTCTCAGAACTGGCGTCTTTCCTCTGGCCAACCATTGTCTATCAATAAAGGCGTCTAAACTCAAAGTAACAGAGTCTGAACTGGGGCTTGACAACCTGTCTGTTTCTACTCCCTCCAAGTTTGTATCTGTCTATTGAACTCATAATATTCAATCTACATATGAATTCCAGCTCAAGGGCTTTATCTTCATACTAGGGTCTCTCTCAGAACTAAGGTCCCTGTTGATACTAAAAATTTGAGGGAGGGGTGTTCCTGAGCATTTCCATTTTTCATGCCTGATTTGTATTCATTTATTTTCTTGTTTAGAGGGTCTCTTGTGTAAAGGGCTACTTCCTGTTTTTGTCTCTCCCTTGGGTGGCCCATTGTTCCTGCTCAATAGGTGCCTTAGCATGGGGTCTTTCTGGTAAGGAAGCCCAGACCTGTCTGTCTCCCAAGGTCTGTGAGACGGAGGCATCATGCACTAAACTAGGCAATCAACATCATTACTTTTTCTTCTGGGTTGATTCTGAACATTCTGTGTGGACCAAAACACATGCTGGTGGAGTTGCTTTTGTACAGTGTACTCTTCTGGGTATGCTGAAAAATTATGCATCAACCATGGGATTTGTTGCTGGCTCCCAGCTGGCTAGAAGCATAATGACAAATGATATAGTCATGTATGTGGGATGTTCACATGGGAGAATCTCTGTTCTTTCATCCCTATTCCCTTGTTTCCTCCATTCTCCTGCCCCCCTAGCCACCAGGGAGTTTCTCTGTCAGCTTTTTTTTCTTGTTTAAAATCAGTACTACCAACCACAACAAAAATTTGTCTAAAAGCCTGCCAATGACTAGGAGGGTGAAAGTATGAAGGCATGGGAGAACAATGGGTGGGGAGGCTGAAAAATCTGCACCTTCCAATTAGTCAGCTTCAGGTTGAGGAATTTCAGATTTGGATGGTAGTCTTTGAAGGAAGAGTTTGGGAAGGAGAAGGAGTGGGGGTTTGAAGGCACAGAATCCACCCTCCAAAGAAACAATTTTCTCCAGGGGAACTGAACTTTGTTGTCTGGAGATCAACGGTCATTCTAGTGGATCTTCAAGCCCCACACAGAGGTTGTCAACCTTACAATCCACACCATTATCAAACCAAGTTGAAGTATGGTCAATGAGTTTTAGAAAATACTCATTGAAACAGGGGGAAACTTAGGAGGCAGAGGACTGCACAATTATGTCCTGCAGAAGCTACACCTCACACAAAGCACTGTGGGGGAGGGGCTAGGGGGGAGCAGAGTGAAATGTCTAGGTGTAAACAATGGCTCAGTTAAATTCAGTCTGTTCAGCCTCTGACTGCATTTTTATTCTCTAAATGGATGCATTTTAGAGCCTAACTAGATTAGATCTATGACCAGTTCTTCTCATGAACCATGCCCTTAAAAACGCTTAACAGCTACATTATGGTGACTGTCAGAGCATTTGTGGAAGACTATCTCCCAGAGGAGAGGTTGAGGTTAACCAAACACAGACAATCCTCTTCAGTCCCAGTTGCCTTCTGATGGTACCTCTCCAACCCATCCTAGGAAGAGTGATTCATATTGAATATATTGAATCAAACTATTGGTCCACTGAGGTCAGTATTGTCTATTCAGACTAGCAGCAACTCTCCAGGATTTCAGGCTGAGGTCTTTCACATTCCTTATTATAGCCAAAGGGACAGATAATAATTATTTTGTTTTAATATAGTTTTGATAGACATATAGTGTTAGTAGGTTTTATTCTGGTTTTCTGTTAAAGGTTTTTCCTCCTGTTGTAAAATGTATTATTCTCTGAAACCTTTGTCTAAGTCACAAGCTTGCTGAAACAAAATAGTAGATTATGCAAAAGCTGGACCCAGAGAAACAGGATGCAGCCAGTAAATGGATCAGGCAAACCCCTTTTGCATCTAGACACCCCCCAAGTAATTGTCACACACACCCAGGAAAAGCCCAAAGTCAATGGCAGAATTCATGCTAAGTAATTTCCTCCTAGTTTGGGAAAAATCACTAAAGAATAACTTAATCACCTAACCATACTAAAAGTCTCTCCCAAAATTGTAGCTTTAAATAATAACCTATTAACAGCCAGATCAGGGCAAGTTGAAAATGCGTACGAGCCAGCAGGCAAACATCTGTATTATCACAAGGACAACTATCCGGACCAAAGATAAGACCTGGACATCTCGGAAGAAGAAGCTTAACGGTCCTTGATGGCCCTGTATTGTTATTGTATAATTCCATCCATGATGTAACGTCCAAAAATTACTATAAGAACTTGGTGTTTTTCTGTGTTCAGTGTGCATTGCGCCTGCGTGCCAGTGTACCACCGAGCTGCTGCTGACTTCACTCTCTCTACTGAGCAAAACTCTGTTTGACGCATTAAAACTTTATTTTATTTTCAATTTGAATTTTGTGGCTTCAATTTTATTGCTGCCCTCACTGCGGTAACATCACTACCCGATCCTTTTAACTGGAGATGCCAGGGACTGAAACTGGGACATTCTGAGCCACAGCCCCTCTCTTTTTCTCATCACATTTTAAACAGAAATAATAGCTGTGCAAGGCCCTGTTTTTGGATTGGGGTAGTGTGGGAAAGAGAGGGGGTTTAATTGTTCAACCTTATCATGATTTTTCCAATAAACACTCCTCCTGCACAGTTACTAGCTTTGGAGGGGGAGATTAGCCCGTCTTTTATCCATCTTTTTTTCCTTGTGAATCTTATTTGAGTGATGGGGTAAGTTTTGATTGATTAAAGTATGCAGAAGAATTAAGCCACGTGTCCAGCCCCACGTAGCCCTGATCCAAAGCAGGACCCTGCTCAATTGCTATTTTTAAATAAATGCTGCTAAGGTTGCCTAATCATGGATCATAGATTTCCCAGCATCTCAAGTGAGACACAAAATGGCCCAAACAGATGGGCAATTTTAGTACTTGTTATTTGTTAGCTTTGCTCCTTTGATGGATTCAAGCAGGCTGCCAGTACTATCTCTAAAACTGTCTTATAGAAAAAATTAAAACAGTAAGTATCAAAGTATAACAACACAAATACTCTATTTTGATAGATCTTGGATGAACAAAAGAAAGGAATTAATTAAACTATTGCAAGTAGTTTATTGATTGTCACTAGCATACATGATTCTAAAGGGGTTGATCAGATTCATGGATGAAAGGTCCATCAATGTGACTAAAGTGACTAAAGAGGACCTCCCCCCCCCCCATAGTAAATCTCTGAATACCAGTACTAGGAGGCAACATCACAGGAAGGCCTTCACCTCTGCCCCCCATTTGTTGCCCCCCCCCCCCCCGCAGCTACTTGGCCACTGTGTGAAACAGGATGCTGGACTCGATGGACCATGAGTCTGATCCAGCAGGGCTATTCTTATGTCCCTCATTCACTTTTCAGTCCTTGAATTGTTTCTGGAAGCTCAATAAACCAGAAACTTTCCTAAGTTGTTCCAGAGGATTGCTTCACCATGGTCGATTCCCCACTTCAAAAATGGAACCCGATTCAAACCAGTTTGGTAAGAATCACGAGCTTTTGAGCACGGATTCATGCTCCCCACTGCAGCTTTTACCCCCTTGCTCCTAGAAACGCAGCAGCCACACAGGATTCCCTACTGTTGGCGGATCAAACACGTGATCCGCTCAGGGGATTTCCTGATTGGCTGCTGCATTGTGCTGTGGCAGGAAATTTTTTAAAATCTTTGAACTGACGGATCCACGTCTCCGCGAGCATGCACAGAAGAACTGCATAGGGACGTGAAAAAGGGGGATTAAAACAAAGCCCCATTTCCACGTGCCTTCGTCTATGATTGTATAAGTGAATGCAAGGACACAAGCACACACTCCCCCACCACTCTCCCCACAACTACAAAATGTCCAGAGGTGGGGATTCATGCCTGAAATCATGAATTTGTTCATGTGACTGGACAGAAGTGAGTGGACTTGCTCCAGCATTTTAAGGGGCTAAAATAAAATTAAAACAACTTGTCCCTGGTGTGGCTTGAACTAGCAAGCTCTTGCCCACCAGCTGAACGCTCAATCAACTGTGCCATAGAGGCACCGCTGGCTTAAAATTGGGAAAAATGCAACTTCAGTCTTCCTGTACGAGTGGAAACAGGGAAATGTAGCCATGTGGATTCATTTTAAAGTGAATGCTAGGTGTACTGCTGCCTTTTGCTGTATTTCTTTACTCAGAAAGCCAGCCCTACATCACCTCAAATCGACATGGATCTTTGTTCCGAGGAATTAACCACAACAAAAAAGGGCTGCATGCACATCGCACGCAGCCCACTGCTTCCTGATTGGATAAGAGGCTCCACGTCACTTGCATGGTCAGGAAGTTCAAACCTGGATTCACACACACCCCAACTTCCCCACTGCTCCAGATTGACCACATGTTTTTTAAAAGGTCTACTTTCTTCCAGGTTCTGAAATAACATGTGCTGAGCAGGGGGAAGAGCGGCAGAAACAGGATGAATGCGTTTTCGGCACTGGTGTAGTGGGGAGTTTTGAATGAAAGCTGGATATTTGGAGTGATGAGCATGCATTTAATCGTGAGTGGGGAATCGACCCATGTAGGGGCAACCATGAAGAATGCTCAAAAACAGGCTGTAATGGCCACAACCTGTCAGCAAGACTGAATGGTAAGCAGATCCTGATGCATGGAGCAAAGCCGCCACAAGGGGGCCTACTGGGAGAGGCAGTCCTGCTCCTGCAGCATCTAATTCCCATCTAATGAATAAGACTGCGTGCAAGAAGTGGACAATGTCTTTTTATTGATGTTTTCTCCTTCCCAGATATTTTCCTATTAGAAAACATTGAATAATAGTAAGATTTACATAGAAAGAACTTCAGTGGATTACACAAGACAGAGATAAGTTTCCTATTATTTCCTGCTGGCAAGTTATGAACATTTACAGGCTAGCTCTGTAGACAAAACTTATGTTTAGTTCTAAAATTAGAGCCTTTAATGCCATGGGAGATATTTTCACCAAAACAGCCCATTTGTTCCAAACACAAGTTGGATGCTGGACAACAACTTGATTGTTCTGTGGCCTTGTGGGCAGCACACAAAAATGTAGTACAACCACATAACCTTCCTCTGCTTGATAGTGCGTTAGAACATGAGATGGGTGCCAAGATAGTGGGTGTGATGCATTGAGAAGGTCAAGTTCAGTGAATGATGTCTGCTTCATTCCCAGACTCCAACTCAAATTCTGCCCTTTGTATGGTTTATGGAGCTCAAGCATTCCTGTTGGTGCTTTGGAAATGCATGTTGATATTCAGACTGCCATTATGGACCCAATGCGAACCCAGTTAGGAACAGCTTTGTTGTGTGATTGAGGGTTATACTTTATAAAACATGCTATCAGGCAGTGCCACGACTAATAATTCTCACTCAAAGAACTATCGCATAGTAAGGTAATTCTGACTGACAAGTAAAAAGCTCAGAACAAAACATGAGATGCAGCAGAAAGGGAAAACAGAATGCAACAGAATGCATCAAAAGAATGCAGTCAGCGATAGCTGGAATAATTTCAGGCAGGGACGTAGGTATAGATTTTTTATGGGGGGGTTCAGGGGTGGGGCCACACCCCCACCCGCCCCTAGGGCATGGCCACACCTCCCCAAGCCCCACCCCTGGCCTAGCGCTTATAAAAGCAGCTCTCTGAGACCAGGGACGGCAGACTCCCCTCCCCTGCCCCCCACCAACTGGGCTCCCAGCCGGCAGCTGGCAGCTTCTTCTGCCCTCTCCTCTGGGCAGAGGCATAGAGGGAAAATGGAGCCCGGTGCAAAATCTGAGTTTTGCGCCCCTGCCCCCGGGCAGCCGCTGTGATGCTGGAATCTACCCCCAAACAGCATCACTTTCAATGGTGTTTAAACCAGAGAGCCCAGATTCTCCTTTTAAATACACCTTAAAGGGAGAATCTGGGGTCCCTAGTTAAACAACATTGAAAGTGATGCTGTTTTGGGGTGGATTATCCCCCACCCTGAAACAGCATCACTTTCAATGTGGCATAGTGGTTAAGAGCAGGTGCATTCTAATCTGGAGGAACCGGGTTTGATTCCCTATTCTGCCACTTGAGCTGTGGAGGCTTATCTGGGGAATTCAGATTAGCCTGTGCACTCCCACACACGCCAGCTGGGTGACCTTGGGCTAGTCACAGCTTTTTGGAGCTCTCTCAGCCCCACCCACCTCACAGGGTGTTTGTTGTGAGGGAGGAAGGGCAAGGAGATTGTAAACTCCTTTGAGTCTCCTACAGGAGAGAAAGGGGGATATAAATCCAAACTCTTCTTCTTCTTCTTCTTCTAAACTGAGGACCTCAGATTCTTCCTTTAAATCTGTGCCGAGGGGGGTGGATTTAAAAGGAGAATCTGGGGAAATTTGGAGGGGTGCCTGCTGTCAGGGGAGCAATTGTTAATCTAGAAGCACCAAAATTTCAGGGTATCTTTAGGAGACTCTCCTAATGATACCACCCAGGTTTGATGAAGTTTGATTCAGAGGGTCCAAAGTTATGGACCCTCAAAGGTGTAGCCCCCATCTCCTATTAGCTCCCATTGGAAACAATGGGAGATGGAACACCCCCTTTGGGAGTCCATAGATTTGGGCCCCCTGGACCAAACTTCACAAAACCTGGGTGGTAACAATAAGAGATTCTCCTGATAATACATCCCATGTTTGGTGAAGTTTGGTTCAGGGGGTCCAAAGTTATGGACCCTCAAAGATGTAGCCCCCATCTTCTATTAGCTCCCATTGGAAACAATGGAGGATGGGGGCACCTCCTTTGGGAGTCCATAGCTTTGGACCCCCTGAACCAAACCTCACCAAACCTGAGTAGTATCATCAGGAGAGTCCCCCAAACAATCCCTGAAAGTTTGGTGCTGCTAGCCCAAACAATGTTCCCCCTTGCAGGCCAAAAACCGAAAAAGCACTAAAATGTTTTTAAAACCCACAAACGGAGGGGCGGAGCTTCGGACATGAATGGGGGGTTTGAACCCCAGAAGCCCCCCTTACCTACGTCCTTGAAAGGTGTTACACTGATTGTGGGTATACTTGTAATGAAAGCAGATAACCTGACCTGTGCTAGTGGTCTACTTTGCCTGGACAGTGCAAAAGCATTGACTCCAAAGGTACATCACACTGAAACCCATGGGCCTTTCCCTACTCTCCCCTATCCCCCCTATGCCGCGCGCCCCAGCGTCCCCACAACCCCGTGCTCTGCGCGGGGTCATCAAAAGGCGCCCTTTGCAAGAGCGCCAGGGATGCCGCGCGCTGAGGGGATGCGACAGCGGCAGCATCGGGGCGGCTACGCTGTTGCCGCCCCTCTCGTGGGGAGTGCCGGGGGACCTCGCGCTACTCTCCTCAAGTAGCACGGGGCTTAAGGTAAGTGGGGAAAGGCCCCATGTCACGTGTATTTTTGGCTTAATATTGAAATCGCTTTAAACAAATGAAAGAATGTTGTACTGTTTGTTAATTGTTTTCTTTCCAGGTCATCCAACTATGTCACTGAAGGGAAGAAAAATGGTTTTGGGAAAGTTCCTGTGAGTTGTTGCCATGGCAGGCTTCTGGCAGCCAGAAGCAGTGGGAACGAGGCCACAGTGGTGCTGACAGTCCCACAAGGGCAGGCCAGCACAGGCAAGAAGTAGCAGTAGGGCCACCGGAGGCTGAGCTTTTGCGGATCATTGTCATCGCTGCCGGCTGGGCTGCTCTTTGGGTTTGCTCTTCGCATTTTAAGATGCTCCTCGGCCCCTGGAATGCAGTCAGATGTCCAGAATGCTGACCAGACCAATTAGGGTTATGGGAACTGTTTGCATCATCAGATATACCCACTTTCCTGTGGCGGTGGCTTGCAGAGAAAGATTTGGTAAAATTGGGCAAGCTGCCTAAATTACGAATTTCCACACATTTGCTTCTGATGTGCCGTAAATGCTTCTCAGAGTATATTGATGATCAACACACCTGAGAACGAGAGAGTTCTCTTTATGCTATTTCTGATTATCTGTATGGGCTATTTTAGGGAAGCTTGTCCACCATTACAGATATTCTTACTGAAGAGCCACAAGGTTCTCTGGAACTCAGTCTGAAAACAGTGACAGCCACTCGCCCCATTGGCCCCTTGTGTTTCATTTCAGCATCAGTGATCACGGAGGCCTGGAAATTTCCCCTCCCCACACACATACACCTATTGCTGATCATGTCACTGCTTCTCAGGAAGGTCAATCAACTGATTGTTTAAGCAAGCGAGCAGCAACATCTGAAGAGGAACGGTCAATGATTCTCCACTGCCACACACATATTCAGATCTGCACAAGTGAAGACACTATCATCTGTCAGCTTACAATGGCTTGTACTTCCGACAAGTTGGGGCCTCAGAAAAATGCAGCATTTATCTGGTAACTGCCAATTGCTGCACACTGTCTGCCTCTTTCCAGAGAAGCCTTCAGTGGCGTTTTCATGCCGGTGAAGTCTAAGAGACCAATTCCTTCATCTGCAGAAATTTCAACCACCACCCTTTTCAGTTTGCTAGTTAACCATTCTGCCCTTGTTATAGGTTGGGCTCATGCACTAGTCTAGCAATTGCTTAGGTGTATAGAATTAAGCTCAAGCATTAATTTATTTTGCAAATTTTAGACCAAATGTTCCTGAAGTATTTACAGGCCATGGGAATTCCTTGGTGTACAAGGTGCTCAGCCTAGCCTGGAAAGAAAGACTTTCCTTTGGTCAAAAAATCAGTGGATACCCTGGGTGGTTTTACTTCTGTTCCTGCTGATGGAAATTCCCAAGTAGATTTGAGCTATTTCTAATGCAAACTACATCAAAAGAAAGTCCCTGGCAGAAACAATATCAGCAGTTGCACAGCAGGAGGAGGGGGTTTTCAGGGCAAGTTTCTGTTTCTCTTTTGCACGGAGACAGCAGAATGAAAACACATGACTCCATGACTCATGAAATCCCCTGGGCTTGGGAACACCCAGTCAGGTTTGCTTTCTACAAAGGGATTGGACAGCTGAAGATCTTTCTCACCGCCCCTTTGTCTGCTTCCCGTTTTTAAAAAAACTTCTTTTAGAGGAAACAATCTCAGCCTGAAACAAGCCCTGTGTGCCTCTGAGAAAAATTAAGCACCTGTGGAAGCAAGCGAAAGAACTGGAGAGACCAAAGAACTGCACTTTCCACAGGACTGGGCAAGTAAGCGATCTTTCCCTCCCTCCACAATGGTTCTTTGGCTCCTTTTGATTTTCCTGAGGGCAGAAGACACCAGAGCGCAAGATCTTGGTTTCCAGGCCTGTAAAACTGATGGCATGAAAGTGCTGGAAGTGCTGCCAGGGGGTGGCTGGGACAATTTGCGCAATGTGGAGATGGGACAAGTGATGAGCCTCAATTATTCCTTGTGCCGCACCACCGAAGATGGTGAATACCTCATTCCTAATGATGTCTTTGTGGTGCCCCAGAAGAAGAGCACGGTGGAAGTGCACTCAGAGCTTATTGACGACTGGATGGTGTATACAGATGCCTTTTCTCAGTCCATCAACGCTGAGGCTTCCTTCCTTTCTGTGCTTAATGGAAAGTTCTCAGAGAGTTCCCAGAAGACCAAGATGCACAATGTTTATGATGAAACTATCACCACACGGGTGCAGGCACGGTACCACATCTACTCTGTGAAAGCTCGTCCATCCTTCACCTTCCAGAAGGACTTCCTCCACCAACTCGTGAGCATTGGCAACCAGCTGGAGAACAACCAGAGCCAAGTTGCTGAGTACTTAGCAGAGATGCTTGTTCTCAACTATGGCACACATGTCCTCACAGATTTGGAAGGGGGAGCCAGCTTAATACAAGAGGACCAGGTGAAGCGCAGTTTTGTGATGGATAAAGAGACCGAGAAAGGAGGAGTCACTGCTTCAGCATCTGTCACGTTTTTTAGCAAGATCAATGAAGGAATCGGTGGCTCCGTGCAAATCCAAGATGAGCTGACTAAGGGCTATATACAGAACACTGTGGATTCTAAGATAGAAGGCTGGGGCAGTGTGCCCTTCTACCCTGGCATCACCCTCCAGAAGTGGCAGGAGGGCATCCCCAACCAATTAGTGGCTATAGGCAAATCTGGGCTGCCTCTGCCCTTTTTCATCACCCCTGAGGCCTTGCCAGAACTGCCAGAACCTACCATAAAGCAAGTGGCCAGTGTGGTAGAAAATGCTATCCGCCTCTATTATGCTGTCAACACGCATCCAGGCTGCGTCAAACCTGATTCTAGCAATTTCAACTTCCAAGCTAATGTAGATGATGGGTCTTGCCAGAACCCCAACACTAACTTCACTTTTGGTGGAGTCTTCCAGGAATGCCGTGGTGTGTCTGGCAGGAACACAGAAGAGCTTTGCCTGGCTTACCGAATCCAGAATCCACTGACAGGTAGCTATTCCTGTCCAGTTAACTTTTCTGCTGTATTGCTGCATGGAGAGGAACGTACAACTAGCAAACCCCAAACAGAGTGCCACAACGAGTGTCATTCCTGTTGGCTATTTTTTAGCTGCTGCAAAACTGTGTGTGGTAGCCGCTACTATGCCAGCACAGTGCAGTTCAATGCCTACTGGTGTGCTGCTACAGAAACAGTGCCTCAGGGCTCAGGTGTCCTTTTTGGAGGGCTGTATAGTTCTGGACAGGAGAACCCAGTGTCCAGGACCTATGCCTGTCCATCCTACTTCTTTCCACTGGTTCTGTTTAACAATCTAAAGGTGTGCATCAGCAGTGACTATGAGATGGGATCTCGCTTTGCAGTGCCCTTTGGTGGCTTTTTTAGTTGCCAGACTGGCAACCCACTGGCTGGTTTACTAAAAGGACAGAGCCCTGGGATCCTTCAGGACTTTTTCTACCAGGACTCCCCTACCAAATACCCCATGAAATGTCCAGCTGGATACAGCCAGCACAAGGCCTTTTTAAGTGATGGCTGCCAAATCCTTTATTGCTTGCAGGCTGGGACACTTTTTGGCCAGCAGTTAGCTCCTGTCAAGCTGCCACCCTTCATCCGGGCGCCATCCTCCAATTCTAGCCTTCCTGAAACCATCTTGGTGAGCTCTGACACCAGCCAGGCCTGGGTGAAAACACAACAGAGTGGGAGGTGGAGACTGGCCAATTCCACTGATGAAAAAGAGATGGCCCTTCTTTTCCAGGGACAGTTGCGTTCAGGACCAACTGGAGGCACCATTGCTGGAATCTCAGTGGCAGTGATTGCTGTTTTGGCAACAGCCTTTGCTATAGTTGTTTACAGGATCTGGCGTAACAAGAATCGAGGATATCAGGAAATGCCAAACACACATACAGTAGAAGACCAAAGCAGCTATGGAGCCACCACATCTTCTCCACAACTCAGTGCTGCCTGAGGCTACTTTTGTTCCCAGATGCCTGAAACAAAGATTAATATTTTCCAGGAGGTGGTGGTGGAGTATGAGCCCAGGATGTGTGTAGAGTGGTAACTGCTGGTAGTGGTGGTGGGAGTCTAATTGCAACTTTGTATAAATAGTATAAATTGTAACTTTGCTGGTATGGAAACCAATGCTTAAATAATTTGGGCAGAATAATAATTGGTTCTGGTGGGTTTTCCGGGCTGTGTGGCCGTGGTCTGGTGAATCTTGTTCCTAAGCCTTCGACAATACATAGAATAATAACTGTTTAAGAGCAGGCTGTTTGCATATTGTTAGGCAAATACATGTGAAATTCGCAATCAGTGTGGAAATAAGATAGTAGTAGCTACAGATGTACATGGGAGGGAGAGGGAATTAAACTTATTTTGCAGTGAGAAGAACTTCAGATAATGGCAATAAGTGATTTGGGAGCAATCCTGCTTTTACAATTGCAAAGGTCTAAATCTTGGTGGGCGGGGGGGGGGAGCAGGAATAGGCAAAGTGGGGTGTGATGCAGATAGGCTCTCTAATGGCATGATAATGTCTGTCACTTTCTGCTTTGTTTATAAACTCTTAACTGATACTTCACAGAATGGGTAGAAACAATATTCCTTGGCAGTCAGTTGGTGCCTCTTTTATATCTGATGCAATAAACTGTTGTTTTATACTTTTACCCCTGGTGTGACCACCTTTCATTACCATACTATATTTTTGCTAGTTAGGTGACCGGTATTGATGTATAATGGATTGGGCTATTGAACAGTAGCTGCTCATAATTAGGGAGGGGGAAGGGTGTCAAGCCAAATATGCTTTATAGTTTTCTAGCAGGAACCACTTCTGAAGTCTTTAATCCACTCCCTGAATTGGGCCTTTATTATACCTTCATTCCCTCCTCCTAATCTTCCTCAGGACTCAAGTGAACATACAGTTATTTTTATTCGTATAATAACAGTCCTGATAAATAAACTGGTCCTGATAAATAAACTGGGTTACCCAAGGCTTCCCATTGAGTTTCATAATCTTGCTGTGATTTGATGCCAGTAGTCCTTGGTCCAGGACACACTTTCTGACCCTCATGGCACTGGGGTATTGTTTCTAACAGGTAAACAAACTGAAGAGCTTGAATCTCACTCATATAGATTCTAGCTCCATAGTGTTGATATAGTCTGTGAGCTGATTCCATTGCATATTAAGGTCAATGTCCGAATCTGTTACAGATTCTAGCTAGTATATGCATTATGTGTGGTATAGAGCACTTGACTATGGCCCCTTCCGCACATGTAGAATAATGCACTTTGAATCCACTTTCACAATTGTTTGCAAGTGGATTTTAGTATTCCGCACAGTAAAATCCAGCCGCAAAGTGCATTGACAGTGGATTGAAAGTGCATTATTCTGCATGTGCGGAAGGGGCCTAGGGCTGGGAAACCTGGGTTTTAATTGCCATTCAGCTGTAACCTTATTTGGTGACCTTTGGCCAGTTAGTCTAAACATGTCCTACCCCAAAGGGTTGTGTGAGCAAAAAACAGGAAAGAAGCGCTATGAATGTTGCCCTGAGCTCTTTGGAGGAAAGGGATTGGGGTACAAATGAAATAGATGACAGACTTTTTAGAAGTATCGCTTTTCATTTCACAAAGTAAAAAAATATGAAGTACTAACCATGCAGTCCTAAGAAGAGTTGCACCATTCTAATTCTGTTTAATTCAGTGGCCTTGGATTTGGGGTAACTCTTCTTAGGCTTGTACTGCAACTCGCTTTATCAGTAAAATGACGAGACTGCATGACCCTTGAGTAGACAATGTGCAAGCATGTGACCCTTCTGGCAAGTCAGCATAAAGCTGACTCAGTTTTTACTGCAGTAACTCACATATGAAGCTGCTGCTGCTCACATTCTGTTCCAAGAGCCAAAGCCACATACATGCATGTCTTATGACAAAGACTTTTCAGAATTCAGTAAAAACAAACTGGCTTGCATTTTAAATTTAGAATGAATCACTGCTTAATCACAGATAATTGGTTCCTCTTCCTTGTTCATTTCCCCTAATGGCTAAATTTCAGTTGTAAGCAGTGTGTGGCAGGGATCTATGTTTTGGTTATGCACTTCTGCCATGTGCATTACCATCAAACTTCTGACAGCTACAGCCTTGTTAAATAAGAAATGAAAATCCAAAGCTACACCTTTCGTGCAGTTGATTAAATTACATATTGTTATCTCCATAAGAACATAAGAACAAGCCAGCTGGATCAGACCAAAGTCCATCTAGTCCAGCTCTCTGCTACTCGCAGTGGCCCACCAGGTGCCTTTGGGAGCTCTATAGTGATGGGACTGGTGTGTAGACTTGCTTAAAGCCACCTAGTTAGTTCAAGGCTAACATAAGACCAGAAGACAACCACAATAATTATTAACTACTGTGTTCCTGCTTAAGGCCACCTAGTTAGTTCAAGACAAGACAAGAAGACAAACAGGATAATTATTAACTACTTTCTGTGAATGTCGTTACCAGTTTGGAAAATAGTATAAAATCCTGCTGTGAATCATTGATACTGCAGCACAGTTGCAAATTAAAACATATAGTGTAGATAACACAAAAAAGACTGAGAATCCATTTTGTTTCACTTTTATTGGCCTGAAGCAAAGGACAACTGATTCTTGCAGGAAAGGGGGAACTTGTGCTATCTTAAGCATCTAACCCACCACAGACAATGTTTCAGGCATTTACCCACGTTACAGACTGAAAGTGTCACATCTGCTCTGACTAGAAAAAGCAGCTACATTTCAGGAGCTTCCATCTGTAGCATTCAGATACTGATTAACAAAAGCAGTACCCCAATATGCTACTTCATATAAGATGCTTGCTTAGGTTGACAGTTATAAACCTGGTTGAAACTGACCAGGCAGCATAAAGGGGAGGGAAGCTAACAACCTGTACATGGACCTGCTGCCCACTTAACGTAAACACTGGATCACAGCATTGATATTACCAGTCCATACTACACATCAGTATTCAACATTCTGAACACCATCCACCTTTTGGACTCCAAAGGCTTGGATGCAGAGCAGGATTCCTGAGGATTTCTGATCATGCAGCATGGTTTCTCTCTCTCTCCCCCTCCTCCTCCCCACTCCACTCCACTGTGGCAGCCCCAAATGCCAACCGGCAATCCTGTTTGACTACCAGGAACAGGATTTGAGGAGCATTTCAGGCTGCCTCAGGAGACGGCAGGAAAATCACACATGTACACAATGCTACACAGGCAATTTGTTCAATGAACACATAGAGAAAATATATGCATGTGTGATTATGTAGGTCACATGCTGTCCTGCAGGGAAATGCTTTGCAAGGAAGAGAAGCCCCAGCTCAGCTGACAAAGCACAGGAGGGAAAATTGCCAGATCAATCTATGCCTGAAATTACTGAGTGCATTCTTTTTTCAGTATACTTCAGTAAAACGTGTGGGTGTGTGTTATTTACAACAGGGGAGGACTTTCTATTATTTCCTTCTCCTCCCTTTTCCCATGCCACATAAAATGCAAACATTCCAGGCTTGGATACTCGCCCTTATCTGCTTTTAGCTATACTATTGTGATCTGGAGGACCTCCCAGTTGCATCACATGGGACTAAAGCCTTAACTTTATGTGTATTTACTTAGAAGTTAAATTCAATTGAAAGCAACAGGCTTCCTTGTCCAAGAAAAACTTGGAAACATGCTGGGCTCCTGAGCTAGACAACTGAGTGTTGCTCCATCCCCTTCAAAAGACATTTCAGAATTACTGAACAATGGAGGAAGAGAAGAGTATGGCACTCCATTCATTCCTTGGAAATGTAACATAATTCATTCAGAAATTCCAGTGGCCACAAAAACAAACTATGAATCAAGAGAAGTTCTTGAATGGTGAACTTATTTGATCTAAACCTGGCCCAAAGAAAAATGTGCAGGAAATAAGGGCAAGCATATTTAAGAACAGCAAAATTTCACATACGCTATTCTTGTGATTTGCTGTATCACTGCTCTCTGCTGGTGGCTATAAGACCTGCACTTTTCTTTTCTCCTTGAGAAGGTTTATCCTGACATAGTAAAACAATTTGCAGATATGGACAGTTTTGATAAGCACTGCAAATACATTGTAACAGATGGAGCAAGCCTGTTTTTAGTTAAAAAATAAAGCATTTTTATTTATAAAAATCAGTAAAACACACTTTGGTGCAATCTGTTTAATAATGTTATATTCTTTTTCCATACAGAAGACTTTTTTATGCAGTGAGAAAAACAGTAATCATGATGTAACAATGAAGCTTCGGAGTCAGATATCTCTAAGTATGTTAGGCCTAAGTTTATTCCATAAGGTCTTCCAATTTAAAAATATAGACATTCCTACAATCATTAGATTTCACACATTTCTAAAAAATATATATCAAAATTTGGAAGAAGCATTTCACACTTTTAAAAATAAGAGAAATCTAAACTTCAGGTTATAAACAACACAGCCAAGCTATCTTTTATATTGGTTTAATAAGCTGTAATAGCAAATAGCCATGGGGGAAAGCCAGTGATGAGATTCAAATAATTTAACAACTGGTTGTTTAACAAGCACCATTTTAACAACTGGATCTGCCAAAGTGGTGAGAACTTGCTGAATCCCACCACTGAGCATATGGTTTTGTAATTATGTAATTCAAAAAGAAGACGATTTATTTTACCAGCCAATTATGACTTTTGCAGAACATGTCAAAATCCTCAGAGTGGAATTTTTGATTTGATAACCATTTGGTCTCTGAAAACTACATGGGCCAGGGTCTTCACAGCTTCTGTGAGCAGGGAAAGAGAGGGAGGAACAATGTCCAGACATTGATTTCTGAGCCACACATATGCAACACATGCACACATCCTTGCCCTGCTTTCAATCTCGATCTCATTCGTCATGAAAGAAAACTGCCTAACTCTGAAATAACTCTAATAGATTATTAATGCAATCCTCAGCACAGTTAGAACCTGGGAATTTTACCTTCATGACTCCAACATAGGTGTCAGCAGGAGAACACCTGCTTTGCACGCAAATCACTGGCATAATGACCAAATCACTGGCATAATTAGTTGAAGGCTCTCAAGTAGTGGATATTGGGGGAGATCATGGAGATCTTGGAGAACAGATGATAGGCAGAATATTGACTGGCTCCAATGTGCAGATGCTGTTTGTGTGCCCTTTGTATCTCCCACAAGTCTCACCGAGATGAATGGCCTATGCTCCCAGGTAAGCATACAAAGCAGCCCCAGGCACATTCTCCTTTGCATGTACCTTCTATCTCTGTCTTGCCACTTTCCTTCCAACAATAAAACAGTTCTTGCCAAAAAAGGCCCAAATTCAGAAAAATAATCCTGTGGAGAATATATGTTTGCTTTTAAGTAATGTGAGTGTTTAGGCTCTGAGGAAAGCATCAGAGTCATTTGGCAGATAACATAAATATTTATTAATTTAATTTATTTATCTACATCATCTATACCCGATCTTCCTCCCCAGTGGGAACCAAAGCCACTTAGGTCATTCTCCTTTCTTCCATTCTGTCTACTAACTCTGACTACGACACCACCATTCCATGCCAGCAACATATTCATATCCTCTCCACAAGGGAACAAACTCTTCAAGCCAGTGAGGTGGGAGGCAAGTTGTATGCCCCCTTCCTACTTCTCTGGGGCAGTGGCATACCTAGGCAAACTGGAGCCCTGGGCAAAACCTGAGTTTGATGCCCCCCCATGGGCGGCCACCCTCCCACGCCGTGACCAAACAATGATTTTTTAAACCAGGTTGTTTCAAAGTCACCATCACATTATAGAACATCCCCCAACTCACAAATCTGAACACAGCAACGGGCCATGCCACACAGCAGAAATATTTTTGAAAACATTTTCAAAATGCTTTCAAAATGTTTTATTACTGCTATGAAAACATTTTATGGTGTGGTATCCAGTCCCCCCAATTGGGGGAAACAACATCACTTTCAATGTTATTTAAACTGGGGACCCCAGATTCTCCCTTTAACGTGGATTTAAAAGGAGGATCTGGGCTCCCAGGTTTAAACAAATGATGCTAGAATCCACCCCCAAACAGCATTACTTTCAACGGTGTTTGAACTAGGGAGCCCAGATTCTCCTTTTAAATCCACCTTAAAGGGAGTATCTGGGGTCCTCAGTTTAAACAACATTGAAAGTGATGCTGTTTTGGGGTGGATTATCCCCCACCTGAAACAGCATCACTTTCAATGTTTAAACTGTGGACCTAAGATTCTCCCTTTAAATCCATGCCGAAGGGGGTGGATTTAATAATAATAATAATAATAATAATAATAATAATAATAATAATAATAATAATAATAATAATAACCTTTATTAGGCATTGAGAGAATAAAAGAAAGAAAGAAAACAAGCATTGGCAGGAAGAGGGTGGATTTAAAAGGAGAATCTGGGGAAATTTAGGGGGTGCCTGCTGTCAGGGGTGCAATTATTAAGATAGCAGCACCAAAATGTCAGAGTATCTTCATGAGACCCTACTGATGATACCACCCAGGTTTGGTGAAGTTTGGTTCAGGGGGTCCAAAGTTATGCACCCTCGAAGGTGTAGCCCCCGTCTCATATTAGTTAACCATTGGAAACAATGGGGGATGGGGCACTCCCTTTGAGAGTCCATAACTTTGGACTCCCTAAACCAGACCTCACCAAACCTGGGTGATATCATCAGGAGAGTCTCCTGAACAATCCCTGAAATTTTGGTGCTGCTAGCCTAAAAACTGCACCCTCTGCATGCCAAAAACAAAAACACTGAAAATACAAAAAATCCCACAAACGAACCTGCATTTTGGTGCCCCCCACAAGGGGGTGCCCTGGGCAACTGCCCACTTTGCCCAATGGGAGGAACACCTCTTCTCTGGGGCACAGAAAAAATCCTCTCTTCCACCTTTTGCCCAAGGTCATCAGCAGAAAGCCCACCCTCCCATTTAAAAAATAATCTTCTACCCCATTAAATTCTACACTGTGTACTTCTGAGCTAGGTTTGCCAGTCCAAAGGGATCTATATGAAGTGTCCTCCAGCACTGCAATATCACCTGTGGCATGAACACATCAGAGCAATGATCTAAAATGTACCCAAAACGATATGGTTTTACCATGAAGATTTGAGTGAATACTAGATTTGTCCCCATAGTGTGAACTCCAGTTCAGCGGGGGGGGGGGGGGGGGGGAAGCAATGTTGCAACTCCAAGGGAAGGGAATGCCAGTCCTATCCACTGCCCTATTAATGGTGACAGGGGCATTGGGCTGCCACCTTGGTAAGAAACCTTGCTTACCTATAATGTGTTATTACTCTGGACTACACATTCTATTCCACTTACTTGCATAAACATTTGAAAATCCCAGTTAGTGTCTAAAGTCCAAATCTGAAACACAATATATTGTTGCAAGATTAGTATTTTATCAGTTTGAATTCCATGAGGTTACCTACCTCAAGGTGGCGCCTGGAGTTCTCTCAGAAGTGCATCTGATCTCCAGACTGTAGATATCCCCCCTCTTGGAGGGAGTGACACATTAATAGGGTGGTATATCATAGAGTCCAGGAGAAACAAAAGTGACATTATAATAGACTCACTGAGCTCCCTGTCCTCCCTAGGCACCACCCCAAATCTTCAAGAATTTCCTAAACCAGACTACTAAACCCTGCTAAAGTGACTACTTTGCTTGGTTACTCCTTTCACTATATCCCTATGTGCATGTTCAGCATCGTAATCCAATATTTAAAATACAAGTTTTAAATTGAAATTGATTAGCTATGCTAAACGGTTATTGTAAGGTGCTATTGTGCCATTCCCTTAAAAATAAAAGCCTTTCATCTGAGAAAAATGGCAAATGTCAAGGTACATGGTACTTTATAGGTTAGGAAAATGTATATCACTGTTTCCATATTGCTGAACAATGCCTGCGGACTGTGCTCATCCAGATCTGTCATACCCCTGAGTGTCAATATTGGAGCAACCTGGCTTTGGACACAGCCTACAATTTCATTTCCATTGAATCTGCCCAAGTAAATAAAATGAGATTAATTCAGATGGATTGATTTGAGTCAAGCACACTGGCAGAACTAGGTGTGCCAGAGGGGGTATATGATCCAGGGGCCATTCATTTGGGTCACACTGGGGCCCATTTTGGGCCCCCAATCCCTCTTCCTCCCATGCTCAGACCTCGGCTGAACTCCCCCCAACACCACCCCCGTGCTCTCACCACAAGAAAACTCCACACCAAATCTTTTCCTCCTCCAAGCAGCTCCAGTCAGCAACAATGTGGGCAGGGAAGCTTCTGCCTCAAAAGTGTGGCCACCTAATGCTGCTCAGAGGAGGAAAATGTTTGTTGGGGGGGTTGCGGGGGTGGCAGCATGGTAGTGGTGGGGGAGCGAGGGACTGCAATGGTGGGGGCAGGAGGAATTCAACAGTGGGGGAAGTTCGGTGGTGGGGGCTGGACACAGTGCCCAGGGCAAGCTCAGGGAGCCATTTTGTGGCAGTACACCACTGGACAACCATTTCTTCCACCGAACATTTTTAAAATGTAAGCTACATGCTACTAATTATGTGTAGATTAAAAAAAACTATCACAGTATCCTGATGAAAATGACAAAACCTGTGTGATGCAACAAACTGGGGTGAGTTTAGTGGAAGGAGATACCTGTTTGGCTTTGAAACATTTTGGGTGACCCACCACCATTCCATGTAAAACTGACAAGACAGCTACAAGGAACTACGGCAACCTATTCTGAGCACTTAAGCTGGAAGTGAGAAAGTAGGGCGAACCAATCCATGATCAATAACCAATTAACAACCATGTGTTAATTTCACACCCAAAACCATGATGGTGGAAGCGTATCCAAATTTAAAACTGTCAAGGGCACAAGTCTCAGATGATGCAGAATGAAATAAATAATAACATCTGGAAGTCACTTCTCACTTCAGCAATCACAAAGGGGTCACTCTATTCACACCATGCCATTTTAGTTGAGGACAGGAAAAGCCTCTGAGAAAGTAAAAATCTGCCAGTGAAGAACCACCTCACTTTTTGAGAGCCAAGCTGCAACTTGCATGTGGTATAGCCCCTGTCTGAGCAGGACTGGAGAGCTGGTGTAGATCCCGAACAGACCTAACAGACCACTGAGCAAGCTCCTGCAGCACTTTCATGCCTCTCAGTTTCTTCTCAAACAAGCCCCTTTCACGAGCTTCCCGGCTTCTTTCTTTGGTTGGCACACTGTGCTCCAATATCACCATCAGTTCTTCTAGTTGGTAAGCCAAAGCAGAGACTTGGAGCAGAACTGACTGAATAGATTCATGAAAATCTAAATCGTTTGGGCTCAAGGAGGACCTCTGCTCTTCCAAGATTTCATTCAACAAGATCTGAAATGCCCAATAGGCCTTCAGGTTATCCCTCAGCCGCTCAGCATCTGAGATTTCACTCCACTGCTCAGTGCTGGCTGTTGGCACACCATCCAGCGAGTCAAGGCTGAAGTTTTTGTCCAAACCCTGCTTCTCTACCTAAGAGGATGGAAAGAAAAGGAATGCATTTTAGAAGAATCGTTTTGTACATTTCCTCCCTTTTACAGACAGTAGACTGACAGCAGTTCCTTCTGTCAACAGATCCCTATCACCAGGAACTATGGTCTAATTTTAAAATTTAACTAGTTGGCAAGAAGATCTTAACTGTTGGTATTGCATGTGCCCAGGATGTCTATGTGTGCATCACTCGTGTGCTAATATAATGCCCATCTATGCTACAGATCTCTGGAACGTTACCACTATTGGTGTCATAGCTGAGAATCCTGTTTAAATTAGATGGTTGGGTAAGTTATTCTTGAATAGGCTATGTTGAATGGGTAC
Organism: Sphaerodactylus townsendi; assembly: GCF_021028975.2. Classification (NCBI taxonomy): domain Eukaryota; kingdom Metazoa; phylum Chordata; class Lepidosauria; order Squamata; family Sphaerodactylidae; genus Sphaerodactylus; species Sphaerodactylus townsendi. The sequence goes on along the minus strand of NC_059426.1, from coordinate 71,343,302 downwards.
GTTATTCTTACCTGCCAGCATCATGGGCCTGACACATTAATTGAGGCACCAGGTGCATGGAGTCCTAAAAAAAAAAAAAGTGAAGCCAGCAACTGAAGCCATTTCCTCGCCCCCTATTCCTTGTTCTGTGTTAGGTGCCACTCTAACAAACTCTGTGTTTTATAGTGGAGTGTTGATACTGTATGCTGTTGTGATGCCTGGGCTCTGTTGGTGGGTTTTCAGTCTGGTCTGTGGAGAGGTGTATAGGAATGGCACTTTTGATGAGTCCATTTGAACTAAACTATTGATAAGACTCTGAATGGCTGTTGTATCTATCTGTCTCTTATGGACAATTGTTCTATTGTATTTTGGAATGCCAATAAAGGCTTGTCTATTAATTAACTGAAGCCAAGTAACAAAAAAAAAACAGTTGGCCGTCATGTCTTGCACAAAAAAGGAATAGAGGTCTTGGAAGATCCTGAGCTGACTGAGCACCTAAGCAGGAGTTAAAGCAGACTTAAAGCTAGCTCCAAAAATGCATTTCCCTATGAAAGATCTGAAGTCTCTCTATAGTCCACACCAAGTGACACCAAAACTTGACAAAATGCAGTATCCGCATGTATTTTGTTCATATGTCCACCATTAGCATGCAAAGCAACAAGTGGAAGGTGTTTTCTGTTTTGTTCCTTTAAAAAAAAGTAGAATAAAGTAACAGCTTCTGGAGCCTATTTTAATATGCCCAATAAAGGTTGTTGTATTGAAAAAAAAGTAACAGCACATGAAGGAAGATAAACTCCGGCTCCTTTGTCTTGGTGATGACACTGGCTTTTCTTCATGTTTTGCACTGAAACATGATATAATTCTCTGCCCAGGAAAAACCAAACTGCTGAAGGAAGACGAGCCATACTTCATTCAGCCATGATAGCCAGGAGTGAACTAACACGTGAAGGCTTTCACGGCTGGATTCAACTAGTTGTGGTGAGTTTTCCAGGCTGTGTGGCCGTGGTCTGGTGGATCTTGTTCCTAACATTTCCTAACAGAAGCGTGTAACAGACTTCCCTCTGTGATACACCTCTGAAGATGCCAGCCACAGATGCAGGCGAAACGTTAGAAACGAGATCCACCAGACCACGGCCACACAGCCCAGAAAACCCACAACAACCAGTAACACGTGAAGCTCAGCATGAGAACCAGGGTCACCATAGGAGTTCTGCTGAATCAGACTAGTGGTTCATGTAGTCCAGCGCACTATTTCACACAATGGCCAACCAACTGCCCCAGAAGGCCAAGAAATGTGGCACAGAGGCCAAGGCCTTCTTCTGATTAGCACTCAGTTTCAGAGGTTAATGACTCTAACAGTGCAATCCATTGGGGGTGGAGGGCAAAAGGACTCCTGGAAGCAACACAAGGGTATGCTGACACAGGTGCTCTTCCATTGGCGTAAGGGGCAAATATGCCAGTAGCAGGCCCTTTGCAGATCTGCAGTGTCTGATCAGTGTCCTTGATGCAGGAGCCTGAGCTAGCATCACAGATGTGAGTACTCCGAGGGCATTCCCAGGGGCTTTCAGGCCAGGAATGCCCCCTCTGCCAGTTGCTGACTTGCGCCACCAAAAAATGTGGCATAGCCCATTGGGCTCTACGGTTTTTGGGGGTTGGCCAGGGATTTCTCTGTAGTTTCTGTTTCTCATGCCACCTGAAATCCCTTTGGATGGTGCCACTGTGAATTTGCCCTGGACTGCACTGTAACTGTGGGTGTTCCTTTTATTCACAATGTCTAGTAGTCATTGATGGACCCCTTTCATAAATCTGTCCAGTCCCTTTTAAATATACTTCTGCTCATGGCCATCATTATGCCTATGGCACCCAGTACCATATTTCCTGATACCCACCTGCTTCTTTTATGATGTATCCCTTCCCCAAAGCAAACAGCCAGTTTTGACTTGCTACTACCTTAGTGAAGGAAAAGGTATTTCAGAAGAATTTATTTATTTAGAACCCAGGAGGTGCCTCTTTTTTTTTTTGTCTACATGAAACACCTACTCAGAAAGAGCCACATCCATTGCAGGAGAATGCATGGTTTGGAACCTCCCTGTATTTTGGTGACTGGCCCCAGCCCCAACAATGGCCATTTTGGGGTTGACCACACCCTTCCTTGGCAGCAATAGTTGCACCCATTACTTGTTCTCAAATCCAAATGTCTCGACAAGACATGGTGACCCTGAAACACCAACCTCTGGAAGTTGCTGGAAAGAAATGGTCATGCTTAGAAAATAGCTTTTAGATAATTAGGCATGGACCCCCTCCAGATGTATCAATAGTCCCTTTCCCACAACAGATTGCATCTGTTCCCATATCCAATTTCCTTTTCTAGAATCTATACTCCCATGCTTGGGGCAGCTGCCTCCATTCTGTTTCTTGCCTTTACTCAGGTTTGGATCTGCTCCACAAACCTTACAATCAAATCAATACCTGAAAATCTAATCACTTGAAAAAGTAAAAGCATAAAAAGTAAAGTACAAACATTCAAATAAAAACATTCAAGTCACTGCAGACTGCAGTGCCCTTTTTTGGCTACAGCAATAAAGTATGATTGAAAACACAGTCTTTTCAATGAAAGCACTGCTTTAACTGGGATTTGGCTCAAGTGGAGTAGTGCAAGCAGATAAAATGCACTAATGCTGTTGTGTTTTTGAGATCCAATAATCGGGACAGCAAGATATTGTTGATACACTGGCATTAGAGAACAGAAGAGAATATGTAAGAAAACTTGATGTAAAGAAAGAGCTCAACCACCAAAGGCTCAAAGAGTGTGATGCAGTGGTCAGAACCAGCGATTTGGTTTCAGATCCCCCCTGAGGCTAGTCCATGTTTTACACCCCCACACATAATTTTGGAATACTGTAGAACAATTCCTTTCTAGTATGTAGGAAGGAGCAAACATTAGTCCTTTCTAGCATGTAGGATGGAGCAATATTCGTATCAGAGGTTATTAGGAAAGGTTATACAGCTAATACTCCCAAGATGGCACAATATTTATACTGAGAAATTGCACCCATTATCTCCCCCCCTCCCCCGCACGCACACACACACACCTATTTTCCCCAAGCCAGGTCAATTAGTTAAACAACATCAACCCCAGAAAACCCACCACAACCAACATCAACCCCTGTTCCCAGCCTGCAATCCCTATAGAGAGGCTATCCATTTGATCCAGTAGACTGCTCCTAAAGTATTTGTCAGTGAATGAGTTTTGCTCACACACATCAGCTGACTGATCGATCATCATTGTACTAGGAGCTGGAAATTTATTTTCTGTCCTGTAGCCAAATCGAGTATCTCCCCCTCCTCCCCCCTAAAATAGGTGGCAGTTTTCTGCAGCAGTTTGGTCAGCAAGCACCTTTTTTGCAGAGAACTACCTGCTCTCTGTTCAACAGGTTATGTGGCTGCACTTTGCAGATTTATTTGATTTGGGAATGTGGGTGGGTAGGTGGGTGGGTGGTGGTGGTGGATCTGGCTGGGTTACAGGTGAGCTTTCTTTCTCTTGACATTCTATGATGCTGCGTTCCAGTGATTCATCCCCTCGAGAGAGGAAGAGGGAAAGGAGCCAGCTGAAGCCTTCAGGTCATATCAGATGCCCTTCCTTAAGGATCGGGTTTAGCTTAGTCTTAACACTTTCAAAAGACACCAACGGCAGCCGGCAACTCATAAACCACTGCGTCGGGTTTGCTCCCAGAAAAAAAAAAGGGGGGGGGGGTTGCGCTGTAAGTGATGATGCCCGGATGGATTTCACCAAGTCGCCGGCAGAAATTGCGACACGAAGATCTCACCCAAGATCTAGATCCGAAGCATCCCAGTCCTGATCGGCAGTACTAACGAGTCTCAGCTAGGAAAACGTTTTAGATTTGTGCGGTGGGGGGTGGGGGGGAGCATGATCGGGGAGACGCGGAGCGCTGGTTCTTCTTCTGGGGAAATACTTTCCCCTCTCACCTTGCAAGGACTTCACACCGCCTTTCTCACTTTCCCGCTGCAGAAGTTGAGCTCCCACTTTCTTGACCCCCCCCCCCCCCACCTAGCTAGTTTGCCCCTCTTGAAGCGCTGGCCCCGGGGCTCCTGGCTTGTCCCTCTCGAGGCTGCTCTCTTTTCCCAAAGGCGACTCACGTAGGTCTCCAGGAGGCTGCTGACATCGGCGCGCATTTTCCTCAGGAGAAGGATAGTCCGGCAGCGGAGGTCGGCGTGGCGGGGGGAGCCCTCCGGGGGCCGCCCTGGCGCCGCCGCCATCCCTCGGCCCGGCTGGCTGCCCAGCAGCAGGCGACGGCGACAGCTGCGCGGGTCTCAGGCCAGCCTATGTAGCCGGCTCTGCTGGCCGTTCCCGCCCGGCTTCTGCGCTCTCCTCCGCCCCCCCCCCCCCCCCCCGCGGACTGTGCATTCCTGGCCGCGGCGCTTGACCCTCAAAGGCGCTCGTTCACCTGGCCTGCCCCCCCCCCCGTTCCCCCGCTTTGCAAGCCTCCCTTCCCCCTCCCGTGGTCGGGAGCCCCCCCCCCCCTTGTATTCTTCTTCCTCACTGCCTTTATTGCTCTCGCCTGGCAGCCGCCGAGGCAGGGACCTGTTAATCCCAGTCCATTCCATGACACAAAGCCCTTTGACAATCCACTCCGCAGGCGCCACAGCTATGGCGTTGGTCAGCCACAGTCAACAAAAAGGGGAGGCTGGCGACACCTCGGAGCAGTCCGGTCATCTCCCCCTCTGGCCACCTTTAGCCGGCTCTTTCTTGCGTGAAAGCATCCTCCCCCCAACCACCTAGGGCCAGTAAATCATTTCCTCACGTGGGGCGGGTTGTGTTGCCAACAAGGAAAACAAGGCGCCTTTGTCCTGCCTCTTGTCTATCTTCTCAAGGTACAGAAGGTATCCACGATGGAGCAACAGATTGTTTTCCAGTCGTCTCATTCAGGGCAATGCCGTTGGCACTCACCACTTAATTCTGGGGAGGTATTTGTAACACGAATCCTTTTAGCGAGGCCCTAGTTTAATCTGTACTGGAGTATTGTCTGCTCTGATTTTCTGTTTCTTTGTTCCAAAATTTTTTAGTCAGGTTAGCTAGCTACACCTAAGCCTCCCTCTTTAGCTGTAAATGGCTAATGCTGAAGAAGTTGTGTAGTGTAGAGCCTAAGACGGGTGTCCAACTCTGGCGTCCCAGTCCAGATGTTCATGGACTACAATTCCCATCAGCCCCTGACAGCATGACAGGAGCTGATGGGAATCACAGTCCATGAACATCTCGGATGCCAGAGTTGGACACCTCTGGACTAAGGGTGACTTATGGAACAATCCTATATCAGCCTACCCAGAAGTTAGTACTATAATGTTCAATGGGGCTAACCCCCGGACAGTGATGTTAAGATTGCAACCTATAGTTCTAATCTCCACTTTGCCAGAGATTTCCTAAGTGACCACAGACTCTCAGCCTAGCCCCGTGGTGGCGAACCTTAGGCACTCCCAATTGATCATGCTGGCAGGGGCTGATGGGAATTGTAGTCCATAACATCTGGAGTGCCAAAGGTTCGCCACCAGGCTAAATTGAAGAGAGGGAGAATGATGCAAACTAATTTAGGTCCTTGTTGAATTGGAAAGTCAGGTATAAGTATCTAAAATAAGCATATAAAAGTTCTGTGTAATGGGGGACTTCCGGGGAACGAATGAGCCTTTGGGAGCTCTCTGCCACACATTATTGAAAGGAGCGATTGCTGGGCAATAGCTGACATTAGGGCAGACAGTCTGGTCCTACCCTCCCCATCAGCTTTTGGAGACCTTCAATTCAACTGGTAAACTGGTTTCAGTCTCTTTTTTTTTTAACCCACCGGCTCTGATACAATCCAGGATGAGTAACACGTGTATCAGCCATTTAGCTTTTAGAAGCTGCTTTCTGCTTTTTCATTCCTCCATTCTCTAGATTTTTACTTTCACTTTTTCTGGGTGCTATCTCTCTTTGGGCTTTCTGTATTCATCTTTCTTGTGTTTCCCCCATTCTTTGTTACTATGTTAAATGTGAATATATAATGTTCTGTGTGTGTGTATATGTGTGTGTGTTCTGTATAACTCTAAAGCTTGGTTCAATAAAAGACATTGTTGCATATTGCTCTGGGAGGCTAAAAATAAGTTTTAACTATATACCTCAAGGCTCCCTATCTAATGCTCCTTACTATACAGATGCAATCACACAACCATTTCAGTAACTTTCCTCAGCACCTGTGAAAAGCTGTAAAACCTGAATTACATTGGTATGGAATGCAGTGGTTAATTATTTTAAAAATTGGACCTGGCATCATCGTGCACATATACTTTAGTGTATACTTACTCTGCAGCAGCAATGCCATTGAAATACCATTGCTGAAAAGCAGGATAGAAATCTTGATTAAAATAACATGTGGGGAAAGAACTCCACTCGTTTCTGCACAGGAAACGTCCAAAATATGTTTTGCGGCAGAAAAGCAGGTCAGATGAACACTACACATGGCTGCATTAGAACATGCAATATGGCCCAGTTTAGACCAAAGTTCTGTACATAAGGCTGTAAACAATTGGATTCCAATGGGGTTAGACCTCTGCCTTGAAGTAGGGAACCCTATGGGCCAAGCACCTATGACTAACTAGGCTTCCTTTCAAATCCTATGTGGATCAAAACTACATAACTGCTGCACTACTTAATGACCCGTTAAACTCTAATTTTCCAAAGGGTCACCATCCTGGGAGAGAGGGCTTCTGAGGCAGACTGGAACTATTATTCCTGCCTCTCCTCACTGCTAGCTGTTTGAGTGCTAGGTGGTGGAAACAACTCATTGGGGTATATTGAGTTTATGGGAGAAATTCCATTACTACCATTACCTCATTCCCTCCTGATTATTTATGTATGTATTCAATTTATTTATAATACTTATGCCCTGCCTAGGTGGCTTACGTAGGTTAAAAACAATGTTAAAATGCAATAAAATCATCATAAATAAATATAACAATTAAACAATACAAATCATATTAAAGTAACCCCACCTCCCACTCCTCAGACCAGGGGCTGTAGAGGGGATTTCCAGGGAGGCTAACCAAATGCCTGGGTGAAGCGAAAGGTCTTTGCCATGTGGCTAAACCCATAAAGCATGGCGAATCTCCATGAGCTCACAAAGAATAATAGTCACACCTCCTCCTCAGTCTGTTGTATGGGGTTGATGGAGGACAGCATAAAGGGGGGGGGGGGAGGCATTAGTTGGGACAGACCAACCACATCATTTTCTTCCAGGGAATTAGAGGAGAGAGTATGTTATCTCTGATAGTGCCCAGTTGGCCAAATGATGAGTTCTGAACACTGAGCAGTAGGCTGGAGAATAGCTGAATTAGTAATGAACAGGAGTGCAGGCAGACTAGACTTCCTTAAACCATTTCAGGGATTTCACTACTCACATTTCCTTCCATTAGTCTCTGATGCAATATCAGAGCATGTTTTAAATGGCTAATAGGTAAGTAACTGGAGAGTTTTGGACAACAGAGGTTCATGACAAAATATTAGGTTGATAGTGACAATCTAAATGGGTTAGTAAATAAGCCATTAGCACAGTTTTTGATAACTATGGCATGTAGTAATGTGCTGGCGCTCCAGAAGGGTAGCCTAGAGTGTAAGATACCATGCTTCAGTTTTGAATTATATTAAGGAAAATGAAGGCATATAGAGATTGTACCATTGTTGTTACTGACCAGTGCCCTCCTCCGCCTTTACTAAATGGAAAGGCATTGGAACAGAGTCCTGGCTTGGATGTTCTGGTGAATCTCCATAACTGCTTGTCTCTGAGGAAACAGGATGTTGGCAAAGATCCACTATTGAGCTGTGATTGCTCAAATTGCTGCATATAAAAAACGAGGAGGGAAAATAAGAAGAATCTCTGAATTCCCCCCCCCCCCGCCCCAGACCACCCCAAGGTGATGTATAATGAACAAACATCGACAGTTTTCTGTTCTATTTGTTGTCTAGTATTAAGAAAAAAGTGAATATACAACACAGAACAAAACAGGAATGGAAATAAGGTCTAACACCCTACGAAAGTAATGGAATCTTTGTGGACCAGCCTATGCCTTATTTCTATTGCACACCTCTATGGGATGTTGCAGGAAGAAGAAATTTATCTAGGTTGGCAGCTATGGTATATTGGCCAAGAGTGAACAAACTGAAACTAACCCCTGAAAAGATGGAGTTAATGCTGGTGGAGAATGCAGAGATCTTGAAGGATACTATGATGCCTGCTTTTGATGGAGCTCAGCTGTCCCTTGCTGATTCAGTTAAAACTCTTCAGGTAAAAAGCTGTGGGGTCATAGTGGATCCAGCTTTATTACTGCAGAAGCAAGATACTGCAGCTGCAAAAAAGACTTTCTACCAACTCAGCCTAGCTCATAGGATGGCCCCTTACTATGATACAACTGATCTGGCCACCTAGATCCATGCCACAGTAACAATGAGACCAGACTACAGCAATGCACTGAACATTGGTCTCCCTCAAAATCAGTCTGAAACTCTGGCTGGCGCAGAATGCCGCAGCTCAGCTATTATTGGCAGTTAAAGTGAGCACATTACTCCCATCCTACAGGTACTTAACAGCCTGCCCATCAGTTACCAGGCTCAATTTAAGGTACCAGCTATCACATACGAGGCCTTTCATGACCTTCGACTCTTATAACTGGGACCAACTCTCCCCCATTATCTGTCACAACAGCTTTGCTCATAGGAGCAGGGCCTTCTGCAGGTGACAACCTACAGGTCGACAAAATCAGTAACTACCTGCACAAGTGCCTTCTCCGCTGCAGCCCCACCTTGTGGAACAGCTTGCCTGAGGAAGGCAGGAAGGCTTCCACTGTCATGGCTTTCCACAAACTGAAATGTTCAAGAGGACTCTCCTATGCAGGCAATAGAGTTGCACTGTGTGGAGTAATGGTTAATATTGGATGGGAGATCCAGATTCAAATCCCCCCTCTGGCACAATGTTTGCTGGGTGACTTTGGGCCAGTCCCTCTCAGTCTAACCTACCTCACAAGGCTGTTGTGAGGACACACTGGAGGAGAGGAGACCCATGTGTCTCACCTCGAACTCCTTAGAGGAAGGGTGGAATGAGAAAAAAAGCACTAGATAGGCAGAAGATGACACAACATTTTACCTCTATGGAATATTTTACGTATCTTAACTAGTTTAAGACAGACAACAGATGAAAAACAGAGTATCCCTTTTTATTATTTTATTTATTTCTATATATACAACCCTTTATCAACATGGATTTAACACTGCCCCTTTCCCCAGCTCCCCTCCCCAGGTATCCACCATCACTGTGTGGAAAACTGTATGTAACAAGGCTTTTAAGCAAAGACTTGTCAATTCCACCATCCCTTTGCTTTACACTAAAAAATAGGGGTGTGCCACAATGCAACACAGCTCTGTTGCCACCCAGTGGCTACTACTTCAGGTAGTTCTGCTATCAATCGCAAATCCTGGCCCCTATCCTCTGGTAGGATTCACAATGCAAGTGCAGTTTGTCCCTCGCCCTTCACCATCTCCTTGGAAAGCGCTACCAAGGATTTAAAAACTCTCTCCTTTTTTCCTTCGCACAAAGTCTTCAGTGTTGTGCCATTCTTCAGAAACTGGAGCACTGAAACATCTAAATCAGATGGAACATTTTCCATACACTACGTATGCTAGCCTTTGCAAAACTCCTGAGATTCCTGTTCTCACCAATTCTATTCTATTGCCATTCAGATGAAATGCTGGAGAGAATCCCCACTCACCCAAGTAAGAAATACGCTTGCCTCTGCTCCTCAAAAGGGGAATGCACACCATCCCTACATGAACAGCAAGGGGATCAAATGCTTGCCATTCAAAGAGTGTACAGATAAGACAAGACTATGGAACTGCCTCTGCAGTGAGTGAGTGTCAGATTAGTTATTGGAAACTATGCCATATTGAAGGAAGGGGATTATATAGCTTCAGCTCCCAGCACCATGCTTCCTTCCCAGAGGAAAAAAAGCTTAATAGAAGAAAATACAAATAACTTATTGCAACTATAATAATAATTAATTGAAGCAAAACTGCATGCGTATGGTGGGAGACACATACAGTGGAAACTGTAGGAAAGTTCTGTATCAGGAACCAACTGGTTCAGTTCATAAATCCAGAGTGGATGTTGTAATGGTCTTATCTACACTAGAGTGCAAGGGGCTGTTCTTAAATACAAGACAGTTACTTTCATACATACACCGCGTCTAGAAAGGGCAGCTAAGGGACCGATGGGTAACTCAAGCATGGTCAGCAAATACTTCAGATGGATCACCTACTATCCACAGCATCTCCCATAGTAAAGTTACAAGCCTCTGCAAGCTGAAAACAATTTACATGATGATTTCTCTTGGTTATACAGTACTGTATTCCACAGTGGGCAGTCTCCTCAACAGCGCACAGGACAAGCTTTCAACCTGACACCTTTCCAGTGTCAACCTTATGAGAGAACGCATGTCAACATGTGCAACAAGCAGCTGCTAGGCTGCATGCAGTACACCACAGAAGAGGTTGTTAAAGCCTCTGGCCATGCTGCAGAAGAACAGGGCAAGCTGAAACCCCTGCTGTGCTGCAGCACGTGTTAAGGACTGACCCTGGCTGCCTCATTTTACATAATACCCTGCAGATGCTTATCTTCCAACTAGCTATTGGAAACAGCATTGAGGCTCCTCTCCAGATAACAAGGCCTACAAAAAGGTGTGGCTAGCTATGAGTGTAGATAATGCCAGCGAGTGCTACAACAGGATTTCGAACTATGTGAGGTAGAGTGCTAGATTTAAAAAAGCCTTTTTGTCCCTTAAGTATCAAAACACTGCTCTAACACGAATTGGCAACACAACTGATTATAAGCATGTTCAAGACAAATCCTCAGCTCAGTCCTTGGAATTGTAAACACACTACGTTATTCAAAAACTTCTAGAACTGCAAAAATATTGTGCGGCCACAAGCTCTTCGATAACAGTCAAGAGCTCCCACAAATGATATCTTAAGAAATATTGAAACGTCACAGTTGCCATTCTAATTTCCCTACACAGTACTAAACTAATTTCATTCTCTGGTGATACACCACTAAATTTCACACAAACAAAAAGATGTGCATCTAAGTGAGAAGAAGGTAAGGCTAAGGAAAAATGAAGATTGCACCACCTGATGTCAGTTTTGCCACAAAATAGATTTGAAAAGACTGGACCAGAATGCCTAAGAGGCAGAGTGTGTTAGAAAGCCATAAAGCTGTTCAGCACTTAGTACAACCTCAAGACAAGACTCGCTGTCCTTCCGGACATCTGACCATCCAAGCTACAGGGAAAGTCAAAGAAAACAATGCCTCACAAGGCTAAGAAAATGGATGACTGCAGTGCTATGAAGGCAGCCATCGCTCCTCCTCGACCAGATCCTTCTCTCTCCGAACAAACAATGCTGAAGCGAACAGGCCCCTTACTGTTTACCGGAATGGGCAATGAGACCTACTCTGTGACACAAGCACTTTTTCCCCTTAGGAAGAAGCAACAGTTCCTAAACATGGTTTGCTGCTCCTGCGGTATATCACTTAAATGGGATTTGAGTTTCAGAAGGAAAAAAGCTGCCCCAAACAGCAACAAAAACAGCCCTTAAAAAACAAACGAACAATAAATAAGGAATCTGGTTATCCCAACTTTTAAAAAAAGACACGTTCAAAGTGCAAATTTACTTTTACCAGCCTAGCATCTCACTGCCTCTCTTACACAGATTGTTGGAGCCAGAGCAATTGTACAAAAAGGATGGCACCCCTCATTAAGCAAACAGGCACCATCAGAGTGCCGGTACCCCCCTCTTTCTTTACAGAAGCAGAAGGGAAGGGTGAGAGAAAGAGAAAAATGCTGTTTTACAGCTTATCCTACCAATGGGTCCTAAAGTGCCAAGCTATATTTCCACACCCTAGAAGGAAAAGTAAGAGCCTGCAAGGGCCAGAGTATAATAATGCATAGAATAGGATGAGTGGTTGGAGAAGCATAAAAGGATTCCAAGATTTAGATACTTGTCCACAGTTCAAAACCTTCAAACTTGCAACGTGGTCAAGAAGCAGGAAGTTTGCTTACTTTGAGAGGGCAGGAAGAGGGATAGGCTCTGGCTGCTTCCCTTCACTGCATTGCAAGAATTCCTTTGTCAGACTGTCTGTGTAAAGGCAACATTCCTCTCCAAGGGACTCTGAAAGAATGTGCAGTGATCCACTCAGGAAGAGGGTAGGTGAGAGGGGGAGCAGGCCCTTTAGTTATTTGACTAGTATTTTAATTTGTTTAGCTTCTCTATGTTGAATAAGGTTTTTCCTTTTATTCTTTTAAATACAAGTTCGAGTTGTCCCAACACCCATGTGCTCTTTTCCCACTAAGGTCCTGTAGAATCAGAATCTTCAATTAGAACTTCAGTGGTGGCTCCAAGGATCTCTGTGTTCACAACCAGCCCTTCTGTACTCTCACTGCTACCACTGCCCACAAAGATTTTTCCATCTGCCATCAGACTGACACGCTCACCCCCACTGCAGTATGCCTTAGGCATCCCATCAGGATTCAGCAGCAGACACTCTCCAGAAGTGGTGTTTCCAAGGGGATCTGGAAGAAGGGGAAGGGCCTGGCCATCTGAGGCCGGGGCAACTGACTCTGCATTGGTGCCCAGGATGTCAGTGCTGGTGATTAGGGCGCCTGCATTGGCTGCCAGAGCTTCAGCAATAAGCACCTCTGGGTGGCTCTTTGCCTTATGTGCGACAACGCTGTCCTTTTTTTCAAACTTCTTTCCACAGATATTGCATGAGAACTGGTAAAAAGTATCTGCATCATGCTTTTTCATGTGCCAGTTCAATGATGCCTTCTGCCGGCAAGTGAATCCACAGATCTCACATCTAGAGAAAATGGGGGTAGAGGCAGAAAAGGTAAGTTATAATTTTCAAGGTAAAATCTGTTTACAAAATGCAACTAGACGACAAAGAGGCAGCCTATGAGAATAAGTAACCATTACAAAGTCACAGTTGGAGCAATCGCACATGAAATCAGCGAACAAGGCAACATGACAGCACTCACTGTAATGGCTTCTCGCCTGTGTGGATCATTCGATGAACTGCCAGATTATGAGAACTCTTGAAAGCACGAGCACAATATTCACAGATATAATCCCTTTGATCTGTAAAACAGCACAGTACCTCAGATTGAAATTTGCTTCTTAAACAGATCCACATTTCTCCATTTGGAAATGACCTTATTCCCCCATTCTCAATACTACTGAAGCTTTCAAACATCTTCCCTTTAAGAATGAGGTGGGGGAACTACTTCTCAGCTGCAAGTATAAATGCATGTAGGAGTAGTTGAAGTGGCAATACCCTATTCAAGATGCATTTATCCATTCCAATTTAATTCTCTTATGCAAAGATTCCAGTAAAGGATGTAGACAATCAATGCTCAACACCGGGAAGTGAAAGATCTGCAGTACTCCTTTCTGCGCAGATTGCAGGAACAGAAGATTTTTTTATTTGGGTAATATTTCCTAGTGGTGGTGCCGCTGCCACATTCTGTCAATTTTTAAAACTGGATGGTACGCCACCACCCTCTCTACCATATATGGACAGCGACAGAGGCATATATGTACACACACTCCTTCAGACACTTCATTTTTAGGTACTTCCAGGGAACTGATCTGGGTTAGACCAGACCAAACGCAAGACTGAGCACTATTTCATGGAGGAGTTGGAAAGGGCAAGGAGGGGATAGAAGAGGTCTGATCATGCTGAAAGGGACAGAGACACTTCACCTTTGGCTTAAGAAAACAATCTTAAAGTCTTAAGAAAATAGTGATGACCAGCAACAGTAATTAAGATTAAATTATAGATTTGTGCCTACTATCCAGTTTTTCCATATTCACATAATTTGCAAACTTCAAGTTTTGCATAATCACTCTCATTATAGTATAAGGGTCAGTACAAAAGTAAATGTCGTTTGACTTCTCACTCTATCAGATATAAGAGGCTAAGGTAGCGAAAAACAGGATATTTTCCAGCCTCCTAAAATTAACTGCTGCTCTCAGTATTTCGTGTGTATATCTAGGACAAGCAGAAAAAGGCAAACCTTATACATGTATGTTGCAGTGAATGTCTGAAGTTTGGAAAATGTCAGCATTCACAATCTCAAGAAAAAATCTGTAAATGTTCAAAAGTGTTCATATAGACATCATGAACATAACAGTGGTCTAAAAGTCATTACCAGTATTCACCGACACATGCTTGAAAAATAGAGAACCTATTCTGATGTTCAGAAAATGTGTCTAGGAATGTCAATATTTGCATGTGAACACTACCAATGTTGAGTACAAACTAGTTAAGTATACAATTCCACGTCTTGTTCGTTAATACTGGTATTTGAGCATGTGGGCTGCTGAAATTTTGTAGGCTGGTAAATTCTTCAAATTCATTTCAAAACTGATTATGAATACAACTCATCAATGCAGTCTTGCCAAAACCCTGCAAGAAAAAGGTGTGGACATTAAATGCCCTTCTAACAACAGGATTGAAAACAACAGATTACATAATGTAGGTGGAAGGCAAAATAATAACCTATACACAGAACTGATTATACTACGTGGAGAAGATGGATTTGCAGCAAGTGGCTTTAAAAAAACACTGAACTTGGAAGCTTTTACTGTACTTCAAAACTGACTGATCTATTATCAATACAAATATATCTCCACACTGCCTGCTTTTAATGGAACACTAGATTAAGAAGACACATGAAAACCACATAAAATATAATTACTGACAAAACCTGGTACATTGCTACTGAAAAGAAACCTGAACCTGAACAGGCATCTTAAAGTAAAATACCAGAGTGACTTTCAGAGGGCAAAACTTTACTAACAAGGCAACTTTAAGATGGCGTCTGAGATTTTTTTTTTGTCTTGTGCTCTATAACAAAGCTTTCCATACTTGGATTGTGAGCTCTCCATGCTTGGATTAAAGCTCCTCGTGATCAAAAAGAAACCTAGCGCTTTTCTATTCTTTGCTAAGTTGTAAATGAGAATTGTGGCAACATTACCCGTGTGGTGTTTGGCATGCCGCAGAAGTTGCTTCTGAAGTCGAAAGAGCCGCCCACAGGAGGGATGGGGACAGACATATTTCTTTTTCAGCAAGTGCTGATACTTGATGTGATGCTAAGGTCAAGGAAATGGTAAAGGTTTATTAGTAACAGGGAAAAACATCAAAGTGTTCTATGTACTACTAACCATTCTTGATATTTCCCCATAGATGATTGAAGGCCAATAATGGTAGTATCATCAACTGCTAATTTCTGGCAGTCTTAAGTTTAAAAAAAACATAGTATTCATAATGAAAGCCTTGGACCGAAGGATGACAGGTACAGACTGGAACTTGGAATACAATATTTATACCATCTCTCAGTTTTCTGGCTTTTGCAGTGCTGATAAGTTGGCGCCAAACCATTTCTTGCTACTTGTAAGTAGGAAAGGTGCTCTGGAGTGCTCTAATACCAGCCCAGAGACTCCAGCTGGGACAGAATGCAGTAGTTTGGTTATTATCAAGAGCAAGATAGCGTGCACATTACATGCATTCTGCAGTCACTCCACTGGCTGCCCAACAGCTATCGGAATCACTTCAAGGTACCAATTATATGGACCTTCCCATTTGTAGGACTGCCTCTTTTAAGTTCTGCCTTGACATCTCGGCTCATCTCACAGCTTTCTGAATGTGCTATCCTGCAAACAGGCACAACTGCTCACACAGGCACTTCTTCAATTGTGGCCTCCACCTTGTGAAATGGCTGCCAGAGATGAGGGCTCTCATGCTGTTTCATGCCACAAATTATGTAAAATTATGTAGAGCTGTTCAGGAGAGTTTTTCTGCAAAGGTAATAGGGCTAAACCAGAATAGTTCTGTCAGGTGGTGGGAAAATGGGTTAAGTGCCTGCATGAACATGCACACATGATAGAGCTCAGAATTCCCTCCTACTAGAGACTTCGTTAGTTTGCTGGTCAATAATAAACAGGCATCTGATAACTGTACTGTATATTAGTATACAATAGCCCAATAGCAGGAACTGAGAGCTTAGAGGCAACTGGTAAAATTGCCCTATTCATTTGAACAGAAAGTTTCACTCACTCCACAGAACTTTTACTGCAGAAACAGCACCATTGCACCATGAAGAAACCGGAAGTGTAAGGGAAACAAAAAAACCTACACTGTAAACAGTAGCAGGGTATTGCCTCAAGTGGTAGAACTGTTCTTACCTGTAGATACCGAGGGTGTGCAAGAACTGTACCACATCCCTCCATCTCACAACGAACATACTGTATTGGAGGCTTCTTCCTAAGAAAATACAAAGAACAGGTATAGGAAGCAATGGACAAACAGGGTTGCACTTGCAAGTTAACTGTTTTTCAGCAAGTCGTCATCTGTGCAGGCACACATTAGGACTGCATGTGTGAAAGACAGATGCAGAAAAGATTTCCAAAACTTTCTAATAGACTAGCAGTGCCCTTCCTTCCTCTGGCAGTTAACTGCCAAAACAATCACAAGGGTGTTACTCCCTCAGTTCTCTCCATGCTGTCACTGGAGAATCAGAAAATTCACAGCAGGACAGGAGGGAGGGATGTGTGCCTGCACAGAAGACCACTAAATGAACAATAGTTACAGGTAATTACAACCCTGTTTTCATCATCATGGTTTCATCATGTCTATGGTTCCATCACCCACACTGGGAGATTGGCAAGGTCACTGAGTTAAGGAGGTCCATGTGAAACTCTCAAAGGAAGAGACATTCTCAACAGTTGTGTAGCATCCCATATTGACATTCACCCAGAACAGTCATCTAAAGAAGCTCTGTACGAGTGTCCCAACCGAAATTCATGTAAAAACATGGCAAAGAAAAACAGAACTGCTGGATAGAGTCATGACACTTAAAGTAGCACTGAACAGCCATGTGCTCAAGACACCATGTGATAGTCAATATCAACCCACAAGAATGGGCTGTGTTGAGGGTGCTGAATAGTCCTACTTGGAACCTGAGAGACCAATAAAATACAGTGTTAGGTCCCTAGCAAACAAAACCTAAGAAAATCACATTCAAGAAATGTAAGGAATGCACAGATGTTTCCAATACTAAACAAGGGTAACAGTAGCATTTGGAGACATTATGACTGAGGGACAATCCCTTGTAGGGAATCTTGGTCAGGGCATCAGACACCCCTGTCAAACGTCATAAATAGAGGGCTCACAGATTAGACCCCACAGTGTTCTTATTCCACAACTGAATGTGCTGCATACTAATATATATATAGTTGTACTTCTGTTTGTAATGTCCTTAGAAATCCAATAAGGAAGAGGAAAGTTTAAGAGAGTGAGTCTCAATCAGTGGTCAAAAAACAATCAACAACACAAGATGCAAGATTTACTAGTAAAGGAGAGGTACTTGCCACTCAGAAAAATCTGAGGCTGCTATTGCAATGCAAGAAAAAAGATGATCAAAACTACTGAGGTCAGCAG
This sequence comes from Sphaerodactylus townsendi, assembly GCF_021028975.2. Taxonomy (NCBI): domain Eukaryota; kingdom Metazoa; phylum Chordata; class Lepidosauria; order Squamata; family Sphaerodactylidae; genus Sphaerodactylus; species Sphaerodactylus townsendi. Next base: position 71,325,735 of record NC_059426.1, on the reverse strand, counting down.
GAGTGAGAAAAAGTAGATCCACACCATAATAATGAAAGCAGTGAAGCTGGTCTGATGCGGCCAGAGAAACGATGAACAGCATGAACCATAAATGAACCTTGTGCAGTTTGCAGAACATCCTGTGCAGCAAAGCAGACAGGGTAAAAACATAAAAACAGATTACCCTGCTGAGGGATTAGAAGGGCATTCCCCAATGATGGAGGTCCCTTTGTAGGGCAAGACCAAACAGCCCAGGCCTCCAATAAGAATATTGAAGAACTGGCCCCCATTAGTTGAAGAAAATGAAATTACAATGCATTTCACTATTATGTGAAATGCTGGCACTGAAATAGAAGACAAAAGGTATGGCTAGTGCTTTAAGTGAAAGTAGTGGTATGATAAAGTAATTTGCAGAAAGCAAGTCTAATTACCAGAGATTTTTTCAGCAGAAGATGCCAAAGCCTCTTGCGCAGGGGAAAAACATATACGCAATCCTAAGACACCAGGTTTTTTAAATGCAGGGAAGAAGAGGTGTCTCTCAAGGGTCCAATAGCAAGCCTGTTACTCCCCACAGAGGGTTAGGGTTAGTAAAATATTTTCAAAAAACGGATATTAAAAATAGTAAAAGCCAAGGAGTATCTAACCATAATTCCTGGTTCTGAAGGATGCCATGGAACCAAGAGAAGAGGCAAATTGCTCAGGCTTGCTTGAAAAAAAACATTCTTAGTGATCAGTTCTGAGCTCCCCACGGAGAAGGCAAAGGCAAGCCTTGCATCTGACTGAAACAATGCCTGTGCTGAAGGCCCCCTAGGATTAAGCATCAGTGCTGAGAGACTGCAGCAAAATGGTGGACTGAGGCTACTATGTTGAATAGCAAAATATTCAGCAGGCCTTAAGCCTGCTTGTTGTTTCAAAACAAAACAAGAAGAAACTTCACTCATTTCAACTCTCCAAAAATTATAAGGGCTGAAGAAATCCAAACATTATAAGGGCTGAAGAAGGGCTGAAGAAGTCTCCAATTATAAGGGCTGAAGAAGTCTCCAATGAGAAATTACAAAACCCTCCTGATCCATAACACCTTTTACAAAGAGCCATTAAGAATGGAAAGGCTCTGTTAACTCATGCTTCCAAGGATTTCACCTTGAAAGTGAGGACAGTCAGGAAAAAGTTCCTTTACTGAGGCATAACTAAACCTTTAAAAGACACTCCCACCAGGCCACAACTCCAAGTTTCTCTCCTCTGAATGGACTGAGGAGGGGAAGCCTTTAGTCAGGCAGTGTTTGCCGGGCCACGACTCCAGGCTTTCCCACCAGATCTGATAGGCCACACCTCTAAGCTCTTGGATCTGGAAGAATCCAGGGAGAAGGGAAGGAGTCCATCAGCTGGACAGTGTCTGCCAGGCCACAATTTCAGGGAGGGATTATTTCAGTCAGGTAGAATGCAGCCAAAGTCTTAGGAATCAGCCATTCTGAATCAGTGGCTCTGTAAGAAATGCCTTCAGGTTTGCCCCCTCAGAGCTGACACAATCAAGCAGAGAGAATGTGCCTTTATTCAGGCTGCTATTCAGCCAAAGCATTTGAAAACAGCCAGTGAACCCAAAGTTTTGCCAGACCACCCCTCACCAGGGAGGATGAAGGTATCTTCCTTCAGGCTGGCACATAGCCAAAGCCTTTGAAAAAGAGCTCTTTTGAATTCAGTTCTATCAAATCATGCCTTCAGGTAAATTGGTGACAATTTAGAAGGCATCCCTGCCCCACCCACCGCAGTTAAGGCACAGAGAATGGGCATAGCACCATTTTAAAGCCACAGTTGGCATGATTCTGAGGAGTCCCCTTTTGAGCCAAAACAAAATGAAAATCCAGAATAATTTCCTATTTAAATGTGGTTTAGTTTTCAGTAGAATGACTACTGATGAGAGAAACATGGTTCCTCAGCCTCAAGAATGTGGTGAGGGAAAAAAACAGAAAAGCAGTGGAGATCCTCTCTTCATGATCGCAAAAAGAGAACTGAGCAAGTTGTGCCCCCCTCTGGTCATATGATTGTTTTAGCAATTAACTGTCAGAGGGAGGAGGGGAACTCCTAGTCTACTTTGGAAATCTTTTCTGCAGCTGGCCTGTGCAATGTGGGACTGCACAGAAGCCAAAGTGATAACCAGGCTAATATTTCAAGGTTGTTTTTTTTTAAAAAAAATTAAGTGCAGTGTACTTATCTTATGGACAGCAAGGGCTGCCACCCATACCTCTGTCTCTTAAGTGAAGTAGACTTCCAGTGCAATCCTAAACAGAACTATACATTTCTTACCCAATTAGTTATTGACTTTGAAGGGTGTACCTGTGCTTAGGATTGCACTTTTAGTCCACTGATCTGTTATCAGGAGTTCAGTTCCATTGAAAATAAGCCATGATCTTTGTATCAGTTCAACAGCAGCAGTGCTGGCCACCCACATCAATACTTGTTAAAAGGAGCTTTCAATGAATTTTATCCTTTGAATTGCTTGAACTGCTCAGAAGAGACTGTTTAGCACACTGTGTATCCAGAAATTACAACCATTCACAAGATACTTCATTATCCCCTTAAGAGGATTGTTCACAATTGAGAATATGAGGTTTCTGTCCAGAGCTTTAACAATAAACATTACAAAGTTTCTCAGTTAAGTTTAATAATACATGGGGAGGGAGGAATCACTAAAATATTATGTCTAGTACTTTTACCAAGTTCACAGTTTTGGCTCTGCAGAACCAAATCAAGGCATAGTGACCAATTAAATACAAAAAAAGGACCATAAGAAGGAAGTGTACCCAGGCTTGCAACTCAATAACTGTAGTGAAAGAGTAACTTCAAAGATCTAGCACAGTGGTTCTCAACCTTCCTAATGCCACGACCCTTTATTATTATTATTATTATTATTATTATTATTATTATTATTATTATTATTATTATTATTATTGAATTTAATATACCGCCCAATCCCAGAAGGGCTAAGGGCGGTGTACAGGTAAAACATCAACTAAAAACATACATATAGTTTAAAACAACAATCATCTTAGAACATCGTCCCATGGATCTCTTACGAAGCCCTCCTAATGAAGAATAATGGGTCCTGATGGTATTGGGCCCATGGGGGGTACAGTTCCTCATGTTGTGATGACCCCCAATCTTAACATTTATCCATTTTACAGATGGAGAACACTGATGCAGAGTCTTAGGTTTTTCTCCTTGAATCCCCCAGAAGTGGTCAAAGCCTACCCTCGAGCCAATTAGGGTTTTGCAATTTTTAAAAAAGTCAGCACTAGAATATTGTTACAGCAATATATTGTTAAACTGGTCGGTGTAGTAGTTTCTTGGAATTTCTACCTTTAATTTTTTAAAAACAAGTATCTTTCCCCCTCCCTTGCTAAGATATACCTTTATCCTTGTATCTCTGCAAGGGGGTACAGATTTTATTTTGTGAGGTTAAAAAAAGAAAGCTGGGAATTGAGAGAACCTGCTGCACCTAACAGTGCAATGTTATCCTACTGTATAATTGAGCAGTGTGTTCCTGACATGAACCAGAAAAAGCAAAGGACTTTGTAAGATGTAGTTCAGAGGATGCCACTTCTCCAGTACAGAAGGGCTGACAGGATTACCATGTCTAGATTCCTTCTCACTCAGCTGGTAACGCTTCTGAAAGCTCTGGGGTCCTCGCAGGGCTGTGCTAGTCTGTGATAAAGCCAACTCTTCAGTAGGGGTCCTCACAGGGCTGTCCTATTCCTTGGCTGAGCCAACTTTTGAGTAACTCAGCAGTGAGTCCAGTGCCAGCAGCCAGGATTGAACAGGCCACCCCACCCCAGGCTGTTTGGTAGGAAGGGGGAAGTTCTTCCTGAACTTGGAACAGCTCTGGCTGAGGCAGCGAGAGCAGGGCTGTGAGGCCCACCCATAGTACTCCAAGCAAGTTACCAAGCGTTGGGTTGGGGTGGGGGGAGAAAGAGTTGGAGTAGAGACAGAAAGAGAATGAGTGCTGGGGAGAGGCAGAAAGAGACAGAGATAAGTTATGACAGGTAGCCAGAAAGAGAAAACAAAAGCTGGGGCAGGGTGGCAGAAACATAGAGAATAGAGAGTTGGGGTAGGAAGAGAGAGCTGGAATAAGTGGGCAGACAGAGAGATCTTGGGGGGGACAGAAAGAAGATGAAGAGAAGGGGTGGCAGGATGGAGAGTGAGAAGCAGAGAAGGGAAAGAACAGACGAAAAAAGCTGGGGGTAATGTCCTCTGAAGTCTCTGCTTATGGGTTCTCACTTGCTAGAGCCCATTGTATTTCTTCCTACAACAGGATCCCCATCTTCATAGGCACCCTGCTGGCTCCCCTCCGCCCCCAATTTGCAAAGCTGGGATCTAGCTTTGTAAAAACGGAGTGGGGGGGGGGCAGCTATGGAGATGGGAAGAACTTTCCTCATCTTCACAGGCACCCTGATGCCCCTCCTTGGCAAAGCTGGGATGTTTGAGAGGCTGCAATTTCAGTGATTGCACCAGGCACCATTTCCTGTAGATATGCCATGTCCATGTCTCTTGCCCTGGGATTAGTTTTTCAGAGCCTACTGTATTTTTTTACACAACGGACATAATTGCCAGTTTCAATAAAACCATATTTTTGTGCCAATCTTTTTTTAAACGTAAAAGCTCTCTCATAGTGGGGAAGGAAATGACAGTCATGGGGATAGAGTCAGGGAAAATGGCTGCCATGAGCCAGAAAATCTGAATTGTCACAAACACAGAGCAACATCCAGCTTCACTGTTACCTTTCCTAAAGTTTGGAGCATAGCAGATATGATAAAGATTGGAGAAAAGCCAGGAAATTATGGAAGCACATGAATGCACATAATGCAGTTGGGAAGCAGAAAAAAAACTGCTTCCCAAAAGAAATGGATGTGGGGCAACTCATTTGGATGACATCTTAGTTACTGCTTCCTGCAGACAGCAGAAGAAACTACATCCTCCCTCCCCTCAAGGTGGGTGAACCACAATTCTATGATAGGGCCCCTTCCCCTCTCCCCCTCCTTCCCCTCTTCCCAGGTGGACCACAACCAAAAGATGCCCCCCTTCCCCTTCCTCCTCCTTCTTGACACTCCCCCAACAGCTTTTCTGGGGAATCTGTGGGGTTGTTTTTTTTAAAATGTTAATACTTTTGATCTAACACTCAAGCAGTAGATTGTTAAAATGGCCTTTTAAAACCCCCAAAAGAGGGCCTTTTAAAAACCCCAAAATCCAACCCAAAAGCAGGGGTCAGGCAAAATGGCAGCTAGGTTTGGGGGAAGTAGTGAGGCACCTTGTCGCATGTAAACAAGGAAACAATGTAGACTAGTATAGACTGTACAAGAGTAGACTAACCACTATCCTCCAGTTAGAATCTGGAGACCTCCCAGAATTACAACTGATCTCCAAACAGAGTTCCAGTTCTGGAAGCATTCACTATAAATATGATTGCCAGCTCCAGGTCATGAATTATCTGGAGGTATTGGGATTGAAGCCTGATGAAGGCGGGGTATGGGGAGTGGAGGGACTTAGTGAAATATAACACTGGCCATTTTCTCCTTGTAAACATATCTCTATCATCTGAAGATTACCTGGAATAGCGGGAGATCTCTAGCTACCACTGGGAGGTTGGCAACCCTAACTAAAAACAACTCTTTACATTTTCATACGTGAAGCAAAATATGCAAGAAGGGTGTTTAAACAATACCTTTGGATAACCAGTGGTATTCTTATAGTCTAGTACCGTGGTGGCAAACCTTTGGCACTCCAGATGTTATGGACTACAATTCCCATCAGTCCCTGCCAGTATGGCCAATTGGCCATGCTGACAGGGGCCGATGGGAATTGTAGTCCATAACATCTGGAGTGCCAAAGGTTTACCACCACTGGTCTAGTAAAACAGAACTCTGGGGTGCCTTGAAAGGCACTAGCGATAGTTAGTCCTGCCCATATTATACGAGTTGTCTTATTTTACACTGACCATTGCTTTATAGTTTTATAGAATCACAGAATCATAGAGTTGGGAGAGACCACAAGGGTCATCAAGTCTAATCCCCTGCCATGCAGGAACAGACAATCAAAGCGCTCCTGACAGATGGCCATCCAGCCCCCTCTTTAAAAACCTCCAAAGGAGATTCCACTACACTCCGAGGAAGTTATTCCACTGTCAAACAGCCCTAACTGTCAGGAAGTTTCTCCTAATGTTTAGGTGGAATCTCTTTTCCTGCTCCTTGAACCCATTACTCGTTGTCCTAGTCTCTGGAGCAGCAGAAAACAAGCTTTCTCCCTCTTCCACATGACCTCCCATCAAATATTTAAATATGTCAAACTAAATTTGCCAAACTAAACCTACCCAGCTACCTAAGTCTCTCTTCATAGGGCATGGATTCCAGACCTTTTACCATTTTGGTCCCCCTCTTCTGGACACATTCCAGCTTGTCAATATCCTTCCTGAGTTGCGGTGCCCAGAACTGAAAACACAGTATTCCAGGTGAGGTCTGACCAATGCAGAATAGAGAGGTACAGTGGTACAGAGAGATACAGTTTCGGCGAAATCCGAAACCAACGAAAACTGAGGCAAACATTTCCATAGGAATCAATGTAAATCCAATTAATTTGTTCTAGACATGCCAAAATACACACCAAAAACACATTTTATAGAGAATAAACATAGTGTTTAATACTCAAAACAATAACAAATTAATATAAAATGAATATAAAAGACTAATGTACAGAATAAATGAACATTTAACATGCACATACTTATTGTTTGGAAGGGGAATCCCTCTCCATAAGGACCTTAGGTTTCAAGGCACTATCTGGAGTCATTTCCCTTCTTGGTCTTTTGGCACTAGGACCAGCTTCAGAGTCAGTGGACCCATGTCGCACAAGACAGCTGTCCAAAGAGATCTGTTTCTGCTGCCTTTTAAAGATTTGCCTAAAATAGGGCAAGACATTATCATTAAACAAGTTGCAGACACGGCCTGCAACAGCTTTGTCCGGGTGATTTTTCTCCACAAACCACTGAACCTTACTCCACATCGATAAGATGTCCTTAATCTCTGAAGACAGCACATTCTCCCCGGTCTCTTCCTCCTGATCGGAAGCAACTTCTTCATCTGCCGTCTGTTGCATTTCTAGGTGAAGATCTTGCAGCTCTTCAGTGGTGAGTTCTTCACTGTGATCATCCACCAACTCTTCCACATCCTCACCACTCACCTCCAAACCCATGGACTTCCCCAAATCAACAATTGACAGCACCACATCTGTAGGGTCATCAGGGGAAAGCTCAAACCCTTCAAAATCTCTCTCATGCACACATCCTGGCCATAATTTTTTCCAGCCAGAGTTCAGCGTTCTGGATGTCACTCCCTGCCAAGCCTTATCTATGAGGCTAATGCAGTTGAGGATGTTGAAATGATTTTTCCAGAAGCCTCTTAAGGACAATTCTGTATTTGATATCACCTCAAAGCACCTCTGAAAAAATGCTTTTGTGTACAGTTTCTTGAAATTTGAAATGACACTCTGGTCCATGGGCTGGATGAGTGGTGTGGTATTGGGGGGCAAGAACTTCACTGTGATAAAGCTGAACTCCTCCAACAACGTGTCTTCCCAACCTGGAGGATGTGCAGGAGCACTGTCCATTAACAGGAGGCATTTAAGGGGGAATTGATTATCCTGCAGGTATTTTTTCACACTGGGGCCAAACACTTCATTCATCCACTCAATGAAAATTGCCCTCGTGACCCATGCTTTCTTGTTTGCCCTCCACATCACACACAATCTACTTTTAATCAAATTGTTTCTGCTAAACACTCTAGGAGTTTCTGAATGGTACACCAGTAAGGGCTTCACTTTGCAATCACCACTAGCATTACCACACAACAAAAGAGTTAGCCTATCTTTCACAAGCTTATGTCCTGGCAGCGCCTTTTCCTCCTGTGTAATGAACGTCGTCTTTGGCATTTTCTTCCAAAAGAGGCCAGTTTCATCACAGTTGAAGACTTGTTGGGGGATGAATCCTGCACCCTCTACATAATCTTTGAATTCGGACACAAATTTTTCAGCCCCAGACTTGTCCAAACTCGCACCTTCGCTGCGCCTAGTAACACTGTGTATGCCAGTGCGCCTCTTGAATTTTTCAAGCCAGCCTCTGCTGGCCTTAAAATCACTAAGTACACTAGTACTCGTCCCAGGCATTTTCTTAATGAGATCGGCATACAGCAGTCTGGCCTTTTCACATATAATGGCCCCTGAAAGAGAATCGCCATCTAACTGTTTTTTATTTATCCAAATTAACAATAACTGTTCAACATCTTCCATTGTTTGCGATCTCTGTCTCGTTAGGATATTAAAGCCTTTCGCTACATTAGCCTCTTTTATTGCTTCCTTTTTCGCTACAATGGAACTTATTGTGGATGGCGACTTCCCGTACATGCGGCCAATTTCAGCAATCCTAATGCCGCTCTCTTATTTTTGAATGATTCCCTTCTTCAATGCAATCGTGTTCCTGGCCTCCTTCTTCGAAGGGCTGCTGGCTCTGGAAACTTTCTTTGGTCCCATGATGGAGCTAAAAGGAAAGAGTTATGATTTTTTGTTACCTGCGTTATGTGAGTTACGTACATTTTGAAACTGAAAAACGCAAAATAAATCACTTACATGTAATTGTAGTACAGTACTGTATTAGCACTCGCAATCAATAATTGTTTGGCTAGATGCGCGAGGTGATGCTCACAAAACGAGACACTGAGAAGGAAATTAGCAGCGACGTCACAGGGCCGACGAGAGCACGCTGACGAAATCCGAGGCCACCGATGAAAACCGAGACAAATTTTTCACAGAAAAAATTGACGAAAACCGAAACAGACGAAAACCAAGGTTCCACTGTACTATTACATCCCTTGATACAAACGCTATACTCCTACTGATGCATCCCAGAATTGCATTGGCTTTCTTGGCTGCCGCATCACACTGCTGACTCAGGTTCAGCTTGTGGTTTACTAAGATTCCCTGATCTCATACACATGTAGTGTTGTCAAGCCTGATGTCACCCATCCTATATCTGTGCACTTCATTTTTTCTGCCTAAGTGGAGTATCTTACATTTATCTGTTGAAGTTCATTCTGAAGTTCATTTTGGCCCATGTCTCTAATCTGTCCAGGTCATTTTGAATCCTGACTCTGTCCTTTGGGGTATTAGTTACTCCTCCTAATTTGATGTCATCTGCAATTTTGATGTCATCTAGTTTTTTGCTAGTATCTGATTTCTGTTCTCCTCCTTAGGTCTGATTGTGTGAGAGAAAGGTAGACTTACGTATATTTTAAAGGAATTAAAATGTACAACAGAGAAAACCAAGATGACTAACCTCCTTTTGGGAAGTCTTGGGCTCTTGTCGTCTTTTCTCCGTCTTCCTCTCCTAAGACAGGACACAAAAACAAAATTTTAAAAATGTACATGAAGACAGAACAGGAAAACACAACTGTAGATGTGTAAATAAAGGGAAGCATACTCTAGGCAATCAATTAATAAAATGCTCACTTAAAAGCACAGTAGAACTTGTTTCGGCACTGCGTGATGAAAGTCAATTAATGCTCATTTTAACACAAACTGCCATCCAATCATGCAGACATAAGCTCTCAGAACTTGAGACACAGTGGATTGTACCTAAGGTCTAAAAAGCAGAGTTCAGCTTATGGAATGAAATTTTCCTGGCCCTCAAAATTCAGCAGATCTCTAGGAACATCACTGGACACAATGTAAGTGTGAAGATGTTTTGGGTGGGAAGATGTGGAAAATATACCACTCAGAACAGCTCTTCTTTTAGTAGAAACTAAGCATGGTTATTCAATCCAAATTATAGGAATCAGAATTTCAGGGGGGGGGGGGGAGGGAGGGGGGGAATTCCATTTGTTAAGGAATGCCTGCAAGGATATATACATTTTGGCCTTGCTAACCTACTCAAGTCATTATGTATAATTGCTACTAACTCTTCTACTCTCCAAGCCTTGCAGCACATATAGTAAACTTGATGATCGAGGTCTATTCTTGTGGGGGGCTTTTGCTAAAGGCACAAACACAGCTTCGCATATATGCCTTTTTTGTCATCATTTCTATGCCAAGTGAGTCTGTCCATCTTTAAACATCTGCATCTTTCTATCTTCCGGACCTAGGTTCTTAAGATTAGTCCTGAACAACCTGAGATTATAGGCTTTACGGGTTAATGGCAGTTTTAATCAGGCTTAGAAGCAAACTTGAAATCTACTGATACACAGAAAACTTATATAATATCTGACCAGAGAACACACTGATACATGCATTTCCTTCACTAGAGTGGGCAAGTAGCTTAAACTGTTAGAGGAAGATTTTAGACTTACAGAAATACAAAGATGTTATTTAAGATTCTTAATTAACTAAATATATAGCTTAAGAAATTGTTTCATCTATAAACACCATTCTCTAATCCACAACTAGCTGTAAAAATAGGTATTGATCTGACCCTACTTGCTGCATAATTCTGAAGCTTTTGTACCACTGCAAGTACAATGGGATTGAAATTGTATCCTCCTTAATCTAATCATTTCTATATTAAAATACATTGCAAGTGTAGTTGATTACAGCAAGATGACATGCACAAACCAATACTTTCTTCTTAATAGTGCGGAAATGACACAGGATCACTATACTTTCATGCATCTTAAAAACCATTAATATGCATTATTTATATCTAGTACATAACAGGATTTGGAATCCAAATTTTTTGCTTTATTTTTAATACAGCTGTCTAGCTTTTATTTATGAGAGACAATCTTGAGAACATAACAGGCACTTGTTTATTTATACACCACAGACAAATGAACAGAACTACACAGAAGAATGGACCAAGTCTGTCTTCTTCCTGGCTTCTATTCACTGGATTCTGCCCTTGCTTTTTGTACTACCCACATCACAATGTCAGGTTTTCATGCTTCTTCCTCACCATAGTTTTTGGAGCTGCCCCACTTTGGCATTTCTCCCAATTCCTCTGCTAAAATACAAGACTCCCAATGTGTGAATTCCCAAATATAAGATTGAAATTGTAAATACAGCTCTGCTCACAGAATGGGTCTTTTCCACCCCCCTTCTCACACTGTGGTACCTTGAGCAGTCTCAAAAACTGCCCCAGAGTATGTGGAGGCCCTTAGGGATGTGGTAATGGTGGTGGTGCTGCAAGAAACGGCAGAAGTAATACACCTACTCCTTTATGGGAGGGAAGTACTCTGCTACTCATGCAATTTAACTCTGAATCTAACTTCTACATTTCAATATAAAATTTGTCACAAATAAGATATCCCTTCATTATTTGCAATCTTTATATCAGAGTCTTGCTTTACTTTTTGTTTTTTTACTAGCCTGTCCATTCCTACAGTAGTTGTGGCCCCAAAATCATTGAATTAGCTTTCCAGGGAATATTTGCCTCTTTCTGTTATCGTCTTCTGTCAGCAGATGAAGACTTTTCTGTTTTGGTTGGTGTTTCCTCACCTATCCTACTTCCAGTTTCCAAATTATGTTGTGTGTCTGTATTTTAAAGTTTGTCTTAATGTTTGGTTGTTAAATGCCTTTAGGTCTCTAAGCTAGGTGGAAGAGTGGCATAATTTTTTTCAAATAAATCAATATTGGTGTGGGAACCGAGTAGCAGAACACTTCTCACTTACAAAAAAGTTACTTGTATTGTTCAATAGTATGTGAAATCAGTAAATTTGTAACTTCTTGATATCCTGTAACACTACAGTTGTCGAACAAAGGCTTTACTTGGGTGAGCCTACTGGCAGACTTTGGTGATACAGAAATATAATTTTTATGATTGGTTTTCATCACTAACATGGTCATGGTTCCTCAGGATTTGAAAACAATTTAAGAACAAGCAGGCATACACACAAAGGCACAGTCTCTTACTTCCTGGGTGGCTCCTCCTCTTCTCGAAACTCACTTTCTTCTTTGACTTCAACCTCTACTTTAATTTCTTTCTGTTTTTCTTTTTCTTCTTTTCCCTTCCCTGATTTTTTTCTTTGTTTTGGAATTTCCCTGCAGATGCAAATATAAAAATGTTCACAAAGTTTTCTGTAGATAGCCTCTGTATTTCATATAGCTTTTGGACAATTCATCAATATGGACCTTGAGAAGTTCCAGTCTTTCATAATCTCATTCCTGGAAACAATTAATTGGTATTTTGATTTCTTTTTCAAAGCACATGCTATTAATACAGAATAGGTTGGCTTGAGTGTTAATTGACATTCTTTCAAGCGATCAGTCTAGCAGCATACAATCCTTCTGTCTAGAAAAAAGAAAACAAAGCACCTGTCTAAATGGGGTTTATAGGTTTCATCTCTTGGATCATCTCTGAAGGGAACTTCTTCTTCACTGATAAGCATTTCTTCTTCATCGCTGTTGATGTAAAAAAGAAAGGGATAGCTAGAATTGTTTATTCACATGTGCAATATATTTTTGGACAAAGAGAATAGATCCTCTGAAGATGCCAGCCACAGATGCAGGCGAAATGTCAGGAGAAAATGCTACTAGAACATGGCCATACAGCCCAGAAACCACACAACACCCCAAAGAGAACAGTAATAGGCTGTTTTATAAGTTTTATGCCAACCATAGTACACATTGCTTATGCTGCATGGAAGCAATATGGAGAAGAATCATTTGAGGGATGGAACAATTGCAATTGTGGTGGAAAGAGCCTGCTATCTCATCTACTCGTTTTAAGATGGAATCAAAAACTCTAATTATACAGTGGAAGGAATTAGTTCATCACATTATTTAATTGCAAGCAGAACTTTCAGGCAAGAAAAAGCTTTACTTATTTTCCTACTATAGCCTTTTAACTTTCCAGCTGATATTTTTAATCACCTTATCAATAAGAAACTTAAATTTCAGAGGGAAGAAAGGCAAGCATGCAAAATGTTGCCAGCTCAAATAAATTTTCCTTTATACAGCAAAATCAGACAGTAACATTAGTGTAACTCTGATACCTCAAGCCACTGCAGGCTCTAGCAACTGACATCATTAAAACACAGATCAAAAAGAGCCTACGATAGTAATTCCAAACCTTCCCACAACTGACTAACATCTCCCTGGATTAATCAGAATGCAAGAGTCTGGTAATTATTTCAGAAAGGGATTTTGAGTAAGGATCATAAAACTTGCTAGATACAGTAAACAGACAGATTTCTGATACAAACCACAGAAACACTTTGGGATCATTTCCTTAGCAGGTTGAATTCCTGAATTGGTAAGGAGAGTAAGGGCTCAGATTAAGTGACTGGACTGGATTATCGTGTAACAACTCAGGGCCCTTTGCACTAAATCTGTGGCATAATTAATGCCATTTATCAGCATCTTACAGTCATTTATTTTATTCACAGTCCACCTATACTAACAGACACCTTATCTGAACTGATGTTTCAACATTCAAGCTAGTAATCTAGCCAACATCCTAGGTGGGGAAGAACACTCCAAAAAATAAACAAAAAACTTCTTACCTGATTCCAGATGGAGAAGGGTGCACTTCTGTGACTTCTAAAAAAGAGCACGTGATAAACATCAGATGTCTCATAAGACTGAACAGGGATCAGTATTTGCAATATCTTTAGTAGTACAATGTATGTCCAAATATCATAGATTGGTAAAGTTCTATAACATTTATTTATTTATACTTATTCATTAATTTGTAAGACACCCTTTCCTATAACCCAATGATGTTCTCCTTCCAGTCTATGATGTAGGCCAGATATTTTTCTGTACTGAGATTTTTCTACATAAACCTTTTCATTTCTAAAAATGTACTGTTTCAAAATTAGTAGCATGATGAGCATAATTTCAATCAGATTGGAAAACTGAAAATCTGAAATACAATAGTGAACCAGCTGTCTTGGTCTTCTCAAATTAAGACATTAAAACGGAAAGAGCAATGGTTTCCCAGCTGTGGGTTGGGACACGAATCTGGCTTCAAGGTCAGCAGGCGGAAGAAAGAAGAGGCTCAAAGGCAAGTTTGAAATTGTCTCCACATGATGTGCAGAAACCATGAAATTCAGCCCATTGCTCTGGAATACTGCACCCTCAGAAATATAAAATGTACATGTATTGACTGATATTAATTCCTACATTTTATGCGTGGAGGGAAAAGTAGCATGGAGTTACTTTGCAATTGGGGCCTAAGAAGTTCTGATGTGGGCTCCACTTCAAATTGTTAAGAAACATTAACATTAGGTAAATGTTACTATATTTTAAAACTTTTACATGTATTCCAAAAATACATTCACAAATGACATACATTCACAAATTAACTGAAGGCAAAATATGAAACTTGGGATCATTTCTAAAGTTTCTCTTTTTATTTTGCAGCTTCCTTAGTTCCTGACTGGTCCCCCCCCCCCCCCCTTTTGGCTTCTTTTCTCAGTCTTTTGTTAGCATTTTCAAGGTATTCAATTCCACCCAACGGATCTTCTTTTCTTTTTTCAAAGTTTCTTCTTGTTGCTTATGGCCATAAGTTGCTCTGTGTATGTGTGTGAGCACACCAGACAGCAACATGTTCTTATCAATTACAATAGTTTCAAGTCTTCCAGTATAAAGGACAGAATCATAAAACTGGTGCTGATACACATTTTCATGCAAATTCTCCACTAACAATGTCATTAACTGAAAATGCACTTTCAATTAAAGGCTTGTACCTTGAAAACAGTATATTGTTTGTGCTACTGATTGGATTTGCTGCATGTAGTCCTACAATTACAATAGCTATTCTGCTGATTCCAACATCTGGTTTCTGTATAATACTGATAGCCTATAAACCATCTTGAACTTCAAAGGCCTTCTCTAAACAAACTTTTCAACAATTGCTACTACCATGTTTCAACTTTCTAGGTAAAACTCAGCCAGTTAGTTTAAGAGATTCTTTAATGCAAAGCCAATTTTATCCTTGCTTTTGTCAATACATTTTCAGGCAGTGTCATACCAATTGTTAACTATTGTGAAGCCAATGGCCCGCATATCATATCTTTCACATCCATAAGAACATAAGAACATAAGAACAAGCCAGCTGGATCAGACCAGAGTCCATCTAGTCCAGCTTTCTGCTACTCGCAGTGGCCCACCAGGTGCCTTTGGGAGATCACCTGCAGGAGGTGAAAGCAATGGCCTTCTGCAGCTGTTGCTCCCGAGCACCTGGACTGTTAAGGCATTTGCAATCTCAGATCAAAGAGGATCAAGATTGGTAGCCATAAATCGACTTCTCCTCCATAAATCTGTCCAAGCCCCTTTTAACGTTATCCAAGTTAGTGGCCATCACCACCTCCTGTGGCAGCATATTCCAAACACCAATCACACGTTGCGTGAAGAAATGTTTCCTTTTATTAGTCCTAATTCTTCCCCCCAGCATTTTCAATGTATGCCCCCTGGTTCTAGTATTGTGAGAAAGAGAGAAAAATTTCTCCCTGTCAACATTTTCTACCCCATGCATAATTTTATAGACTTCAATCATATCCCCCCTTAGACGTCTCCTCTCCAAACTAAAGAGTCCCAAACGCTGAAGCCTCTCCTCATAAGGAAGGCGCTCTAGTCCCTCAATCATCCTCGTTGCCCTTCTCTGCACTTTTTCTATCTCTTCGATATCCTTTTTGAGATGCGGCGACCAGAACTGAACACAGTACTCCAAGTGCGACCGCACCACAGCTTTATATAAGGGCATGACAATCTTTGCAGTTTTATTCTCAATTCCTTTCCTAATTATCCCCAGCATAGAGTCTGCCTTTTTCACAGCTGCCATGCATTGAGTTGACATTCCCATGGAACTATCAACTAAGACGCCCAAATCCCTTTCCTGGTCTGTGACTGATAGCACTGATCCCTGTAGCGTGTATGTGAAGTTTGGATTTTTTGCCCCTATGTGCACTTCACTTTACATTTTGCTAAGCATTGAACTGCATTTTACCTAGCCATTTTTTAAGCCCACTCACCTAATTTATCAAGGTCCACTTGGAGCTCTTCGCAATCCTTTGTGGTTCTCACCACCCTACATAATTTGGTATCATCTGCAAACTTGGCCACCACGCTACCCACCCCTACTTCCAGGTCATTTATGAACTTCCAGGTCATTTATCCACAACATATTGAGATGTGCTGTCTATTTGATGTGAAGGGCCACAAAATTATCAGTTAACAAATGCTTAACTTTAAATTCTGTACATTTGGTAATCACAGTATTCTAATAATCTACAGGTCACATGCAACTGTGTAACTGTCTTGTGCTGCAGCTAATGGGGGCTCCTAATTAAATGCAGATAGGTTGACTCACAGCACCACCCTGAAGCCATTCCTTCGGGTCCTAAACAGCTTCCTATATTCCTATTTTTCCCATTCTTTTTGTTCAGTGCCATTATAAAAACACGTATTTTACCACTGAGTTTGTATCAACTGTTAATAATACATGCTTATACCATGGATATTTCAGTGCAGTTTGGTCTGTTTTACACAAACATAAAATACTTCCACCAACTTCAGGTGAAGACCCTCGACTGACCTAAAAGAAACATACTTAGATACAATGCTCAATGAACTGGAAATTATTGCTTTCTTGACTGTAATGGAAAACCAGCTTGATACATTTCTTCTGTTGATTATGTTTGCCGTCTTCTTTATGTAAAGCTGGTTTCGTGTCAGAAAAGCTGCAATTTCCCTTGTGTAGAAGTAAAGAGATCTCTATGCTAAGAATGATAAATCATCTAAATTGCTATTTTAAAAATTAACATTTTAATATAAGGTCTGATTTCTAAATGAATCTCAGACTCATTGTTGAGAATAGTATCGAGACATGATTGGACTTTATAGCTGGCTAGAAGAAACAATGCACAATTTGCTGACCTGTCAAAATGTTCCCATCTTCAAATCAACTAAAACTGATACTAGTCTGAATACAAGAAAGTTGCAAGAAGCCAGTCAGCTTCTTCATAAATGAATGCTCTCTCAAACAATATTTTATTGTCTTATTGCTGACAACCATCAACCAATAAATATTGTCAGAATCATAATCAAATTGTAGAACGTGTGTGCATCATTGTGTTATACTTGCATTCTGCCACTTCTCTACTTTAACTGCCATAAGTGCAAACTGTCATTTGGAAGGCATTTTAAAAGTATGTTGTAACCACATTTTCCCTGACCTTTGACCAATTTCTCTGACTTTTCAGAAAATGGCAACCCTATTATCTCAGTTTTACGCCACAGAAACAACCAGACTTGCCACAGATGTCTATGAGAGTGACATATGTGCCATCCTAGAAGAAAGTTTTGCTTTTTAACTATTAAACTATATCTCCACGCAGCTCTGTGGAAAGTGACTAAGCAACCTGAAATAACAATAACTTATAAGGCACACTGATGAAAGAACATAAGCTGTGACTTCAAGATTTAACATCATCTTATACATCATAAATTTTATGTTAATACAGTGACAGTTCCAAAGTTTTCATTTCCAAATGTTTTAATGAAATACGTACCAAATTCTAGCTGATCTGTGTTGGGTTCTGACTTGCAGATGAGCTGCAGGGATCCAATTCTGGATCTAGAACTACGTGAATTCTCTGCTTCACACTGGCGAACTGCAGGATCTGCCCTGTTGCTACGCCAACCTCGGGTGGGCCTGGCTGTACTGACTGGAATCCCAGGAGCAATAATAGTTGTGACTTCTTCCTCTTCTGCTTCTTTTTTGGGATCTGTGATATAAGCATGTTAAGACATACCTAGATCAAAAAAGGAAATCCATCTCTACTTTTAAGATTACGGAGTTGGAAACGATTAAAAAAATCTCTATCCCTCTCCCAACTCTCAGCAAGTGCGGATGATTAATCCACAAATATCAGCGCCAAATTGAAAACTGACGGATTACAGAAAGGTGTTACCGAAACATTTAGTTCAGAAAAATTGACATAAATTCTATATATGGGTTTTAAACTAATTAACTTGCTAGTCTAGCAGTTACACTGTTCTTTGCATCTATTCCAACCTGAATTCATTTGGACACAGCATACAGAGACACAAATTCACAAATACCAAAGTCTACCAATACTTCCTTAACAACCAAAGAACTGAAAAGCTAGTATTTCCTGCCTCCCTTTCCCTGAATACTGGAATGCCAGTTTTCTAGAAAACAAGACTCATATCTCTGCATATAAAAGATCTTCTTCACCCATATATTTTTCTCCAATGGCTGTTTAAATGCTTTTGCTTCATAAAGATACAGCCTTACTTTTAGGACATGAATGTTAAAAAGGCAATAATTTCCTTGAAAATGTTTTACAGAAACATGTAAATGTTACCTTTCACAGAAACTTTTTCCAGGTACCTGAAATAAACAAAATGTAAACACAAGTGGTGAAATTCTGATATAACCATTTAAACACTCAATATTATGAAGGGAGAGAATCATTCAGAGTACTATAACTGCTTCAGTAAAATGTAGTTTCCTTCCTGTCATAAGTGAAATACACATCTCTCATCACAACTCCTTATCTAACAGGTTTAGGAAAAATCCAGTGACTCCAAGAGAAAAAATCACACAGCAATAAGCATTGACAAATATCTTGGAACTCAATGGATTCTTCCTGATCTTACATACATCACGACTTGCTCCCACTAGTTCCTGATTACCTTGTTTCTATTCTTCCAACCCAAATCAATGATATCTGTGGGATTACTTTTACTACACCACTTCTACTCCCGCTCCCACTCTACTGCAACCCTACAGAACAAGTAGAACAAAAATGATTAGAAGGGCTTTGTTAAAAGTGATGCAATTAGTTGTTCAAGTCAGCACACAGACAAAGAAATAGCATTCAAATTGACTGCTCTGCTCATTGCTCATATTACCCAGCCATTATTACACAGTTTTTCATTTTAGTAATCTACTTACTGGACTCTTTATGGTTTATCAGGTCTTAGACCTTTTTTATCTGTATTGCTTTTCAATTTTGTAATGCTCATCCTATTGCTGTTTACGGGTGTCCTAGCTGTCCAAATACCTTATTTTTATTTTCTGTAATCCACCTACTGCCTGAGTAAGAAAAGTGAGCCATAAATAACCTGTCTTTCAGTCATAGCACAGAACTGAATGGTGTGACATTATATAGTTTTCTAAGTTTCACACAGTAACTTAATGCTCTAACCCCCCACCCACAATAAAGTCATTCCGGTGAGAACATTTATGTGTCTCATGGGGAGGAAAGCAAGTGGCACCTGTAAAACTATAAGAGCTTTCACCTGATAAAGGGAAGTAGAAACAGTAATACTCAGAGTAACTGGGATCAAACAATGGGTAAAGGTGTCCCTGCCCTACTGCTGGGGAACTTTCCAGGTGCATGACAGGAAAGCCATCATTGTACGAGACGGACTTCGCCTGTTCTACAAAGGCATCGGTCGCTCGACCGTGCGCCCCATGGGAGGACCCTATGACAGACGAGCGCGCATCCCTCCTCCTCCCCTCCCTCCCTCCGGAGCTACAGGACGGATACTCACGCGCCGCGGGTGGTCGCCTTCCTGCAGGCAGCGCTGAGAGGCGGGGCGGTTGGCGGCGGTTTGACTTCAGCGCCGGGCGGCAGTTCCTCAGAATCTTGGTTCTGCCGGGCGCCGGGGCTGGTGCGGCGACGGCGGGGGTACTCGGCCTTCCTCCGTCGTGATGCGGCGGCGGCGGCGGCGGCTGCAGCGGCGGCCGCGGCCCGGCCTCGCTCCCTGCCCCCGCGGAGCACCCGACTGCCGCCAGACTCCTCCTCCTGGTCGGCGGCGAGAGTGGCAGGGGGTGGAGGACGCCGGCGGCCGCTCAGAGGCGGACTGCGCTCCTCTTCCTCGTCCGGCTGCTGCGGTTCCTCTTGCTGCGGCTCCGGCTGCTCTGCCGCTCCCGGCATCGGAGCAGCAGCGGCTAGCGGAGGGGGCCCCGACAACGGCTCCCCCTCCTGCTCCTGACAGCAGAGCTTACCGCTCACCCCGCCTCTGTTCGGCAGACTCCTCCCGCTCCGTCGGAGCCAGTCCAATGAAGAACAAGTTCAGAGTTCAAGCTGAACGCAAGATCCTCCTACATCAGCCAATCAAGAAAAGAGATGAAGGGCCTACTCCGCCCACCCTGCTCCCCAGCCGGCCAATCAGAGCAATAAACCGGGCTAGCTTGCTGCGGGCCAATCAACTGGCGGACGCGCGCGCCTAGATGGAATCACGTCGGGAACGCGCGCCCCTAGACGGAATCACGGCAGTGACGCGCGCTTCCTACAACTGAGCCGTTTAACTGTTTTGTGCTTCGCGCCAAGTTAAGCGTCCCTCTTCCCGCGTGCCTTGGCTCCAGTTGCGAGTCCACGTTGCTTACCAAACACCAACATTGTTTCTAGAAACCCGTTAGCTCTGTTGTTGCCCGCCCTCCCCTTGCAGACTGGGCCGGTTTAGAATTCCCAAACGTCAGTTTTCAAGAATTACAACGAAACCGAAGCCGGTACCTTTGGGAAACCTGTTTTCCGGTTTTCACATTGCCTTCGTTTTTCGAAGTTCCTTGCTTGAAGAGATTTTTTAATTAAAAAAAAACACTGTAGCTTCTCCTTTAAGAAAAAAAGTACGATCGTATGGCGGGCGATCGTCGGTGACAAAATGGCGTCGACGAGAGGAGGCGGGACTCGTGGAAGACTCGCCCATTTCCACCCTTGAGGCTGGCACTGCGCATGTGCTCATGGTTGGGTTATGGGAGTTATAGTTTTTAACGTAGTCCAAATTCTTATTCTTACTCCTCAGAAATTACTGCAATTTGTAAGAATCCTTTACGTGTGGGGCTACAGAGGACGAAAAATCTAGAAAGTAAAAATGCACAAACACAAATAAAGCACACAGGTTTAGAAACTTACATTCTTTGCAGTTGTTTGCATACTCCTCAGTTCTTTGCATACTCCTCAGAAAGACACAAAGGAAGTTAGGTAACCTGACATTTTACTTTTCTTGGCAGAGATTCCTGTTCCTGACAGACCTTCTGTGTTTGTAAATGCTTCTTGGACAAGCAGAAAAATAAGGAGATTAAATTATGAGAGTTTCTACCAGATGTCTTAAGAGTTTAAAAACCGGAATACAGGATATATTCTGTGCTCGAAAAACATAATCTTTCTCTGAAAGTTAACAAAACAAACTGCAAAAGATTCGCGGGTATGGGAAGAGGCTGCTGTGCCATGCTGTGGTGTCATTTTTGTTATTCTGTCTTTCCTCCAAGAAACACAAGAATGGTTTGGATTGTTTCCCCTCCTGTGAATAGGCTGAGAGCTGATAACTGGACTGGTCAGCTTATTTACTTACATAATTATTAATTTTATTTATATCCTGCTGGTCCCCCACTGAGAAGGGGCTCAGGGTCGTGTACAACATGAAAATAAAATAAGTTATGTAACAGTTTACAGTACAAATAATAATAAAAACATGACAAAGTGTGGATTACTAAGAAACTATGCTCCCATTCTTTAAGTGCCTGTTTTCCATCATCTTCCTCCTTCTCTCCCACAGTTGCCCAACTATCTTAAACAAACAACCAAATAAAGAATTCTATACCTGTGGGTGAAAGAATAGTGAGCCTAATTATTTTTTTAAAAATGCAAACCAAGAAAACTAGCATATTTTATTATTTATAGTTTTTACTTATTTACTCTGCTTGTGCCCGACTTTTTCTCCCAGAGAGGAACCAAAGTGACTTGCATTGTTTTCTTCTCCTCCATTTTATTCTCACAACAATCCTGTGAGGTAGGCCCCTGGCCCCAAGTCACCCATCAAACTTCCATGGCAAAGTGGAGATTTGAACTTGGGTCTCTTAGATCCAAGTTCAGCAACCTAACCACTGTAGGGGTGCCATGTGAGGGTGAGGGACAGGGTTACCAGCTCCAAGCTGGGAAACTGGAGATTTAGAGGTGGTCCTGGGGAAGACAGGGACCTCAGTGAGGTACAGTGCCACAGACTTTACCCTTCCAAGAATCAATTTTCCCCAGGGGGAAGTGATGTTTGTAGTCTGGAGAGGAGCTGTAATTCCAAGAGTTCTTCAGGTCCCATGTGGAGGTTGGCATCCCTAAATCACTGCTCAGAGCCCTCTGGGTGTAGAACAGTTTATCAAATCGGATAAATAATAATAAATCACTGTGCCATACTGCCTGTTTTCTAGCGTAGTGATTAGAGTGTTGGAGTGGGAGACACACTTTGAAATGTTCACTCAGCCATGAAAGCTTGGGCCAGTTGCTCTAACCTACCTCACAGGGCTGCTGTGAGGATAAAATGGGGAAGGAAAGAATGTTGTAAGCTACACCCCACTGGCAAGAAAAATAGGGTGTTTAACAATATTTTAATAAATAAGGAAAACTCTCACCCTGTTTTACTTGAAGGCTAGTTCAAATCAGAGCCAGAAGTGAAGACTGTATGAATGTATTTTTCAAACGCTTTTTTGATAAACTTTAAATAGTCTTGTGTCACAACGGATATTGGGAAATTGGCCTTAATGCTGTTTATGCTGATGCTGCGAAACTGAACATTAAGACAAGTTGTCTTATTCAGTTTTTCATTGTGGATTTAAAAATGTTCCCACGATCGAGTTGTGTGTGCTACCTAACAAGTCTACAGCTACTCCACAGAAAAACTTAAAAGACCTTTTGTTAGTTTCAACATGTGATTTGCATGCATGTGATTCCTTCATACAAATTAACAAATCATGTTATTAAGAAAAAGCTGGGAGAGAGAAATACTGAGGGTAATTTCAACCATACAGCTAACAATTCTAGCTTTTGTTGTGGCCTTTGGGCATACACCTTGATCTTCTGGAACAATTTCCATGCATGAAACCAAATGTCCTCAAATATTTGACTGAAAAAAATATCTTAAAAACAGGAATAATTTTATATTAAATATAACTATATGCTTAAAACATTACTAGCTGTGTTCGTCTGGTGCAGTGTTGATAAAGACTATTTTGCTTTTAAAGACTCATGGAACTGGGGATAAATTCCAGAGGGGTGACAATGACACATGAAACTATCTTATAGTGAGTCAGACCCGCAATCCATCAAGACTGGCAGCAACTCTTCAGGGCTGATGTATTTCACATCCTCTTTATACTTGACCCTTTTAAGTAAAGATGGCGGGGTTTAAACCTGGGACCTTCTGCATGCAAAGCAGATCCTCTGCCACTGAGCCATAGTCCTCTTCCCAACATTTTCCTTGTACCAGTCTCTTGTGGCTGCCAGTTTGCTCACCACAGAAGGGTATATTCTGTTAGATCCCCTGAATTTGCAGCTTTCATTTTGAAATCTCTAATCCTTTTTAAAGGTGAAGATATAAGGGGAAAGTAGTTTTTGACTGAAGTGCCAGGAAAGGTGATGCCTACAAGATGGCTTGAGTGGGGCAGGAATTCATTGTGATCATGAGGCTACTCCATTGCCACTGTGAATGAATTCACAGAGGCAATGAAAACATCATGGAGATTCATGTTGATTCAGCCAAGATTGCTGCTTGTCAGAACTGAATGGTTATGCTTGTTCAGTAGTGTGTGCTTTTAAATGATAATGTTATTCAGAATTGTTAAAAAAACAATGCAGAACTATGGGGAGATAAGCATACAAGCAAAGTGCTGAATTCAAGCAGGAGGATTATTCATAAGATGATGATTGTGCACTCTCTTTCTCTCACCTACATGGTGCTGCTGTCACCCAGTGGCCACTTTAAATAATGCAGGTTGTTTTACAGAAGAAGAAAAAAGGTCACAGGAAGCTGAGCAAGTTCTTCTTTCCACTGCCTTCCTGTTCTGGCTGCCAACTTTTAAAGCAGCCTCTCTGTAAAACCAAAATGACTATGGTGGATCTGACCAAAGAGCCACCTAGAACAGATTCCCATTTCCTGCAGTAGCCAGGCAAGCACTTTCATTAAGTCCACACATGTTATTATGGCAATATCCCTACTCTGCCACATTAATGTGTATTTAGTAGCTTCGTAGATGGGAATTCCTTTTTAGCCATCGTGGCCAGCATTGGCAGATAGACTTGTTTGCCAATTACATTTTAAAGTCAGTGGTGACTTCTATATCTTGTGACAGTGAATTCTATACTTTATATACAGTGTGTGAAGTATTTCAGTGTGCCTGACTTGAATCTATTGCCATTTACTTTCATTGGATGCCTCCAACTTATGGAGAAGAGAGGGAAATCTATCTACTATTTCCTCACTATGTATAATTAGGTTTTTAATTTGTTCCTTCTCTAATGGATGATCGTTTCCTAAGTATACATGCTTCCTCCTCATATCAGCTTTTTAAAATTTTGTCCCTAAACCAAACTGATTCATTTTGTCCCTAAACCAAACCAGAAGATTTCCCTCATACTTTCGCACATCTACAATGCAGTGCTGTTTAGAATATGGAGAAAGGAGGCCATGACATGTTTGATGTTGGATTGCGAAGCAGTAAGTTTACTATGAGATAGCATTTGTCTTCTACAGAATGAAATGACTAGGATCTCTACAGGGGACAAATGTGCAGGCATAAATTATGATTAGCACATATTAGGGTAAATCAATAATTGGGTAAAGAGAGAACAGAAAACCTCCATCTTTGCTTCTTGCCACACTCCTAATCATTGGCTACTTCTTCCATATGAAGATTTTCTTCCCCCAAATGGAATACAGCATGCCAAGCTTTTGGGGGGAACTTCCACAAGGGTGTGTGTACTTTTTCCAAGCATGATTCTTGGGGCACCTGTGTTTTTCCCTTTAAGCTGAAGCAATGGAAGAACCTCATTTGCTCTAAATTAAAGGGGAAATTGCAAGGTGATGGTGGGCACAGCTTAGCGTGAAATGTCTGCCTGCAGTCAGTCTAGGGAAGGAGAGATATATACTGCTAACGCCTACCTTCCAAATGGCAGAAGGAAATTCTGTTTTAACAGGCTTTTTATTAAATTAGTAGCAGAGCTATTACAGTGGGGGGAAAGTTGGAACTAGAAAGATTCTTGTTGCAACACTGTGGTGAAGACAGCAGCAACAATGCGAGAATTTGGCAAGTGGACCCTGCCCCTGTCTGCCCCTATCCTGGTTGCTGCTGCTTCCTCTACAAAGTGACTTTTCCCACCTCTCCCCACCCCTATGTGCAAACAGCCATGGCACAACTACTTTGCTGTAGTCTACAGTCTCATGTTGCTTCCTGGAATACTGCCAGAAATTACTTGAAGAGGCAGAAGTATTTCAAATACTGGGTTGCATTCAGCATGAGTTTCAATTATCTAGTAGAAAATAATGGAAAGGTGTTGAAACTTACTTGCTAAACATTGCTGCTTTGTAGCTACTGAAAAATTTATCCTTCCTGTTCATGTGTTTTGTCTACAACCTGTATAGTATACATGTGTGAGAGATGGCAAGAATCTCAGTAAGTAACTGTTGCCTTCGGGGTTTTTTCTGAATTTCTGAAATGGTAATATTAGTGATTAACTTCTTCCCATCTTGAAGGAATCCAGAGAACACCTTGCCATCTGTCAGTAAAATTGATTCAGTAGGGGAGGTGTCCTGGCTGCAAGAAAGATGGCAAAATGATCACATGAGATCTGCATATTTCTGATAAGATCTGGGCGCCATGTTTTCCTATTCAACAATATGTATTCATTTTGAGCTGCTTAAAATGTTATTTGTTACAGCAACCTCAAAAAAGGGGAAGTACAGATAGAGAGGAATTGAATAAGTCTGCCTAGCCCACAAAGCTACTCACCCTTTTGCTCATTTCCCCTTTGGTTCCACCATTAAGCGAGCCTGAATTCCTCTGTCTCAAGAAACTCTAGAGAAAAGAAGTTATTATCAGTTGGCAATGGATGAGTTAGGTAAGTAACTCTTTCCAACCATGGCAAATTAGCAAGAAATGGCAGCATAGAATTCATGGTGATCTTAGTGCAGCAGCTGTATTTGGTTTTGTTAGGCTGCTGGGTGGGTGGGAGAGATAAGCATCTTATTGTAGAGTTGACACTGTGTGTTCTGAAGGAGGTTTTGTGCCTTTAACTGCTGAACAAAAGATTGGCACTTTCTCCTGTAACAAGACAAAGATGTATGTGTTGAATTTCTGCCAAACATGCAGACTTGGTTAAGAGAAAGGTGGCATCTTTATTTTGGTTTTGTGTGCTTGAGTTACTAGCACGGATGCAGACAGGAAAAGTAAATTAATTGCAGAGATAGAAAGGTTAAGAGAAAGGTGGCATCTTTGTTTTGGTTTTGTGTGCTTGATTACTACCATGTTTCCCCGAATATAAGACAGTGTCTTATATTAATTTTTGCTCCCAAAGATGTGCTATGTCTTATTTTCAGGGGATGTCTTTATTTTTCCTGTGTTCTGTTCGTCGGGCATGCTTCCAAACAAAAACTTTGCTATGTCTTACTTTCGGGGGATGCCTTATATTTCGCACTTCAGCAAAACCTCTACTATGTCTTATTTTTCGGGGATGTCTTATATTAGGAGAAACAGGGTAGCACGGATGCAGACAGGAAAAGTAAATGAATTGAAGATAGAAAAGTTACCATACAAACGTAAGTTACTGTTGTTCATTAGTTTACAAACAAGTGGGAACCTGCAAAGACTTACAGGAGACATCCCATTTCTCCCATACTATTTCCTCTTTTCCTTTCCTGAAAGCCCCCATTGTCTCTCCACTTTTCCTGTTTCCTTATGGAAATGGCTGCATTGGAGATTGGAGTCTATAGTATTGTACCCTTCTGAGGCCCCTCCACTCCTCAAACCTCTAGGCTCCATCCCCTAAATCTCTGGTAATTTCCTCACCTGGGTTTGGCAACCCAATCTCCTTCCCCACCCCAACAGCCAACCTACCTTTATCTGTCCCTCTGTCTTAAATTTTCCCTCTCCCTGCCCCCCTCCCTCTACATAGGAAAGCCATGGCCCAGTTGCATGCTGCCAGCCACTGGGACAATACAGGCCTGAAAAGGCCCCACCCCCATCCACCTTGCTTTTACTGAGAGAACCAAGACTGGATTACTATGGTTGCCAAGCAATGACCACTGAGGAAATCCACTGCTTAAAGCTGTAGGTACTCCTTTTATAATTTAGGTTTTTTAAAACCCGTGAATTAAAAAAAATCATATTTTCTGCAAACCTGCGACTCTTTTCAGGGTTTTGGAAAGATCTGTCTTGCCTGTTCACAGCTTCAGTCACCAGACTTAAGTATCAGATTTGGCCTGTTTTGTTATTACAATATGAGATGATTGATTGAGATACTTTACACCTGCAGTAAAAGGTAATGAATGGGGGGGGGGGGGACTATTTAAATAGGGTGATAGGTCTCAGAACTAATGAGTACAAACTGGATAGGAGCAAGTTTTAGACTGGAAAACCAACAAGGTTTTTAACTGTTAGAGAGAATCCTATATGTATATGTAGCCAAATAAACGTAGGAAATATCACAATTTTTCTTTCTACACCAGTTTGATCTGCAGCAGTTATCCACCTGAAGCAGTTATTCACCAGCAGTTATTTAGCTCCATGCTATGAAAAACTTCAACTGCCAATTTCCATATGTTAAGCAGCTCCTATTAAAGGGACAGGGTATTCCTTTTTCTTTTCAGCCTGGCCAACAACTTTAACATGGTGTTCAGCATAAAGCTCCCAGGTTGGTCCTGGCAGCCTAGGCCAAGTGAACATAAGGGCCAGTGGGGTGGAGTCAACTAGGTTTATCTGGACTGGTGAATAAAGTCCCCCTCCCTTCAGTGCCTGAAGTGTTTGTTGAGCAAGGATGTTTTAAATCAAGAAGAAGGATGCCTTTGTAAATGCTTGCCCAGTTCAATATGTACAGCTTCCTTGTTTGTTTGTTTTTAAAATTAGTCCCTGAAAGCAAAAATGGTGGCAGCAGATTCCTGAACATCAATCAGGCCTTCCATAGGACTAGGAAAGAGTTGGTGCAAGCAACCTGCTCTACCTCCTCCAGCCCAGAGAAGACTCAAGACCTAAGACCTAGGGCTTCTACCCTGCTTAGTTGGAAAATATTTTCCTTCCAAGTAAGTAGGGATAACCACCAAAAAACCTTCCTTGTGTGGTATCTCCATACCGTGTTTCTCCAAAAATAAGACAGTGTCTTATATTAATTTTTGCTCCCAAAGATGCGCTATGTCTTATTTTCAGGGGATGTCTTATTTTTCCGCTCCACAGCTACATGCTCTGGTGTTCTGTTCGATGGGCATGCTTCCAAACAAAAATTTTGCAACGTTTTACTTTTGGGGGATGTTTTATATTTAGCACTTCAGCAAAACCTCTACTACGTCTTATTCTCAGGGGATGTCTTATTTTCAGAGAAACAGGGGTAGTAGGGTTGCTAGTCTCCTGGTGATCTCCCAAAATTACTACTCATTTCCCGACCATAAAGATCACTTATTCTGGAGAAAACAGCTGCTGTGGAAGGTAGGCCATGTGGCATTACAAGGCCCCTTTCTCCCTAAGCCCCATTGTTACCGCTGCTGCTCGGGTAACAATAAATGATTTCAGCTCAAGCAACGTAGTGAGGCGGAGGAAGCCGGTGTTTCTTCAAAGCAAAGTATTTTATTCGGAAGTGGTGGTGACAGCTTGAGCAGGAGAATTGTGCTCTCGTAACCAAGCGCAAGAATTTTTATACACATACCTCAAAGGGGCAAAGGGGCAGGTAAAGGGGGCAGGTCCCTTACCAAACACCAATAAAGAAACATCAATACAAGAGAAAGATACAATTACAACTTTTGTGAATGGGATCACGAAATCCCGCTGTCAAGCGTCTTCCCGCGAGACTGTTATCAGACGGGCTATTTCCTTCAGTTATGACCTGAGGCTCCCGCGCCTCAGTTCCACAACAAAAGAAAGTTCAAACTGTCCAATGGTGGTCCCAACATGTTTTCCAACGGCTGGGACCTCTGGGTGCTGTCATCAGATCTAATTTGCAACACCAAAGGGGTCTTTGCCTTTGCTGAGGAGTCGGCTGGGTGTTGGTCTAAGCTGAATTCCAGGGCTAACTTCCTTGTCCCTTAATATCAGCTTCTACAGGCTACTGCTTTTACTAACAAACACAAATATCAAAAATAATATTTTTAACCGTAAACATTAGAGAAAACCTCAGAGAGCCTTCAATACAGTACAAGCACATAAAAATTTCCTAAATTAACAATAACAAAACCTTAAACCAACTGGAGAACCTAGCTAAAATATAATCCTAAACAGCGGGCAAATCATAAATTCAACACTAAAGGGGCTTTCATTACATCTTAAAAGGGGCAGAGGCAAGTGGGAAACCATATAACATTGGCACAATCACATATATACGTCTTTTGCAAGCCTTATGGAGGCTTCTGAGCCACACAGGTCTCTGCATCCTGACATGGAGCCAGTGTAGTCAGGTAACTCGACTGAGGAAAATATTTTGGCTATTTTCCTGGGCAGTAACACCATCATCCCCCAGCACCACTCCCAAATCTCAAAGCAGTTGACAACCTTGCTCCATAGCAGCAATGTTGGGGAAAGGGAATGAGGTAATGGGAAGAGAACAGAGACCAGTGATAAATATCACAAGTGGAGCATGAGATGTAACCTGAGCCCAGTGGCGTTCCTGCCTAGGGACAGGGGGTACCCTATGTCCCCGGGCGCCCCCTATTTGGTCACGTGGGGGGGCGCCAACATTTCAGGGTCGTTTGTGTTTTTAAAAAAATTTTAAGTGTTTTTTCACATTCCGGCCTGCAGGGGGCGCATTTTTAAGGCAACACCAAAATTTCAGGGTACCATCCAGAGACTGTCCTGATGATACCACCCAAATTTGGTGATGTTTGGTTTAGGGGCAGCAAAGTTATGGACCCCCAAAGGGGGTGCCCCAACCCCATTGTTTTCAATGGGAGCTAACCTGAGATGGGGGCTACCCATTTGAGGGACCATAACTTTGGTCCCCCTGAACATAACTTCACCAAACTTGGGTGGCATCATAAAAATAGTTAACAGGTGATACCCTGAAATTTTGGTGTCACTAGCTTTAAAAATACACCCCTTCCAGGCACCCCAAGAAATGTGCCCAAGATTCTTTGTTTTGCAGTGACTTTGCTCCATTGTAGCCAATGGGGAATTTCTGAGTGTGTAGGCAGGCTGCACATTTTTGAAGATAGAGGCACCAGACTTTCAGGGCCTCCTGGTAATAGTATCCAGGTTTGCTTTTGGGGGTTCAATTTTATGGGGCCCCAAAAGGCTTATTTTGTTTCCCCACTCCTGCACATGAAAGCCTGTGGGCTGAGTTCTCTCAGAACTCTCTCAACTCGCCCCCCCCCCCCACTCCAGAAGCAAAGCTCACCAAGCTTGGATGCTATTACCAGGAGGCCCTCCTGGAGCCACCTTGAAAGCCTGGTGCCTCTATCTTCAAAAATGTGCAGCCTGCCTCAGAAATTCCTCATTAGGTACAATGGAGCAAAGTCACTGCAAAACAAAGAATCTTGGGCAAATTTCTTGGGGTGCCTGGAAGGGGTGTATTTTTTAAAGCTAGTGACACCAAAATTTCAGGGTATCATCTGGTAACTATTCTTATGATGCTATCCAAGTTTGGTGAAGATATGTTCAGAGGGACCAAAGTTATGATCCCTCAAATGGGTAGCCCCCATCTCAGGTTAGCTCCCATTGAAAACAATGGGGATGGGGGTATTCCATTTGGGCGTCCATAACTTTGCTGCCCCTGAACCAAACATCGCCAAACTCAGGTGGTATCATCAGGGCAGTCTCTGGATGATGCCCTGAAATCATGGTGCTGCTAGCTTTAAAAATGCGCTCCCTGCAGGCTGAAAAAACATCAAAAATACACCCCCCCCCACCCAAATACCTTGCATTCGCATTTGTTCATATTTGGGCAAGACATAATTGGACAATTTTTGTCCAAATGTGCCCGAATGTGCCCAGATTCCAGTCGAATCTGCTATTTGTTTAATCGGAATCTCCAACCCTCAAAAGTGATGCTGTTTGTTTAACCGGGGACCCCAGATTCTCCCTTTAAGGTAAGTTTAAAATAAGAATCTGAGCTCCCTAGTTTAAACACCATTGAAAGTGATGCTGTTTGGGGGTGGATTCCGCTGGAGGTGTTTTGTGAGAGATGATGCTGACATTTGTTTGGTAAATGTTTTGCTGGGGGTGATTTGTGAGAGATTTACATGCTTAATACCCACTTGCACTGGCTTGGAGTTGTTTCTCAGGCTAACAACCTACCTCATAGGGTTGTTGTGATTAGGAAATTAGGAAAAGAGTTGGTGGGGAGAGAGCCATGTATGTTTTGATGGGAGTGGGAGGTGTTTTGTGAGCTGGTACAAAAAATCATTGTTTGGTCATGGTGGGGGAGGATGGCAGCCCATACGCCGGGCGGGGGGGGGGGGCGCCAAACTCAGGTTTTGTCCCCGGGTGCCGGTTTGCCTAGGTACGCCCCTACCTGAGCCCTTTGGGAGAGGGCGACTAATACATCGAAAGAATAAATAAAATAAATAAAGTTGAAGGTAGAAAACTTCCACAAAGCCAACTGGAGGAAGATTTGTACTTTTATCTTATATATGGCCAGGAAAAGCTGGCTTTCAGCAAAGCAGCATCAGATCACCTAGATCCACCAATAGAAGAGCCAAAAACAGCGCAAACACAGCAACTCAACCCCCGGAAGCACCACCCCGTGCCAACAGTCCAGTGCCAGGACCATCTGCTTGGCTCTCCAGCTATCCAGTGTGCTCTCAGAGCTGCCCCAGCGCCTCAAGCAAGCACTCCCTCCAACCTGTCTTCCCCCTTACAGCAACGCTGCCAAAGACTGCGCTGGGAGGCAGCTGAGCACTGAAGGTCATCTGTGCACTATCTGTAAGTAGCCTGCAGGATCAGCTCCATGAGGCAAGACTTGCTAGGGCAATCCTTGCCCCTATTGCAAATAAGAGGGAGAGCGTAGCAGCGAACTCTCTGCAGAAGGTAACACTTCACCTCGACCTGCTGCTCTGCCTTGGACCTTCTCCGTGAGATCCCTGGACTCTGCCTCCCAGAGTTGCTGTCTGGACTTGCGTTTTGGACTTTTACTACTGGCTTTTACTACTCTAAACAAAGTCTCTCATTCCAACATGGTGACATGTATTTATTTTTAATTTTTTTAAAGTTTATTGAAGCTTCAATTTAAAATATAACAAGTTGTGAACAAAAACAAAACAAAAAACAAAAAAATAAACAAAAGAATTACAGTTTTCCATGTATATTAAATAACAATTTTGTTACAACATGTTACTGCAGAGAATACTAGTACTTTCCATTCTATTAATAATTTAAATTTAAAAAGAGAAATCTGTAGTATTCTCAAGACATATTAGTCAAAATATACCTTGTGAAACCTAATTTGAAGGTCACACATATGTGCCATAGTATGTAAAAAGGGAACTATAGTTTTAATTACTTACAATCCGCAAATTTTTCCTTTAACAAATATTTGTTCTACTAGTCTCTTAAAGAGACTATTTCAGTAGACCTTATTATTACATAGTAAATATTGAGAGCTATATGAGAGTGAAAGTTCTCATATTGCTTATCTTTGATTATCTACTTATAGGATTCTATATGTAGTTACGTTTCAATGTACTCCATATATGGTTTCCAAATTGTCTTAAACTTACCATAATTTCCTTTCAGCTTCCAAGTTAGTCTGTCTATTTCCATCATGTGCTTCATTTTCTTCTCCCAGTTTTCTATTTCTGGGGTGGAGTTGGTCTTCCATATCTTGACAATCTCTATTCTTGCCGCTATAATCATTCAGAACAATAAATTACCATTTTGTCTTATTTTAACATTTTCTGTCAAAGCTAAGAGAAAAATTTCTGAATGTCTTTTAATGTTCATTCTGAGGATTTTACCCATTATATTTACAATTTTGGACAAAAATTTCTTAACCTTTTCTCAGTCCCACCATATGTGTAAAAACTTACCAATTTTTTACATCTCCAAATCATTTCCCATTCATCTAACTTACATCTGGTCATTGACTGTAAATAAAGTCTTCTTCCTAAAAGGAAGCATTCATCTAACTTTATCTCTCTATTTATATCCTGGGCCCATTTAGTCATAACATTTTTACCATCTCCTGCTCAGTTTTAATGGGAAGTAAGAATTTGTACACTTTAAAATTAATTTATTACCATCTTTACAAAGATTTTCTTCGAATTCTGTTGTTTTTTGTTGAAAGCCCCACCGTCCCTGGTCTTTTTTCAAAGCTTCTTTTAATTGTGTATAGCTAAACCATTGACACATCTTCCCTTCATTTTTAATCAGTTCTCGTGTTTTTAAATGTGCTTCTCCTTTTTCGTATATTATTGTACCATATTTTGGCCAATTCCAATTTGTATAGAATTCCTTTATTTGCAATGTTTCTGTTCCATTGTGGTGTTTTTGCATAAAATCTATGTTTGTATTTGCACCATATTTTATATAGAGCTTGTCTGATTAAGTGATTTGAAAGACTTTGGATTCTTTTTTGGATTCTAAGGGCCATAAAAAACTATGCCAACCACTAGTTAAGAAATGTATGATGTGGTTTATAAATCAGGCACATAACTCAGTCATACTTATCTGTTGGTAAGAAGCAAATTCTTGCTGAGTGAAGTATATGGTATCAGGCAAGACTCCCTTTTTCACTTCATGTCTCCTTCAGAAAATAAACAGCATCACTTAACAGCTGAATGTAGTTGAAACTGCTTCTTGTCCTGTTGCCAAGATGGTGGTAGACAGGCTCTGATAGGCAAAAGGGACAGGGCTCTTGGCTTTCAACCCTTCACCCCTCCATTCCCATCTCTCCAGAGCACAGAACCTTTCTCTCATGTAGCTGGCTCATTCTTAAGGGACCAATATCCTTGAATATCCAACAGACACGGCATTTGAGTGCCTGAGGGGAAAAAATAGACTAGCATGACTTGCATTCTTTGGAGAACTGGCAATTAATGCAGGTTAGTCTTTGGACAGAAGATATGCTAATGCCAGATAGAGTAGAAGAAGTGGGCTTGCGTGGCACAGTGATGAATAGACCAATTCATGGCAGTAAGAAACTGTAGGGCTCTGAATACTAGTTTCAGGAGAGAACATCAGGGAAGGCCCCTGTCTGTAAATTAGGGTTGCCAGGTCTTCTGACATCACTTAGCAGGGCAGAGGAGGGAGGTGAAGAAAATGAAGCAAAAAAACCCTTTTTAGTGGCAACAATGTGATGCTGGCCAAGCCTGAAAACTGGAGGGAGGATAGGGATTAGGGGCAAAGAAGCACGCAAGTGATGTTTCTTGCATCACAGCATCACTTCCAGGTAAAAACATAGGATTTCTGGCAATTTGTAGAGCTGCCCTATGTCACTTCCAGATTTTAATCTATAAAAAACAAGGAAGTGTAGCAGAACAGGAAGCAGAAATGAGACAAAACCTACACAAAGGCTCCCAGCAAGAGAAAGTAGTGTGTGTTAACTGCTGCAATCAGTGAGTCAATTGCATAATAATACAAACAGCCGCATAGAAAACAAAGCACACATGCAACAGAACAGCACAACATACAACACAAACAACCAACAAGCAATACCTTGACACAAATTTTTTTAACCCAGGTCCAAAATCAGAATAGACCTTTGGGTAAATAGAACTGAAACTGAATGAAACCATCTCCTTGTTCACCTGAAATGAGTGCCCTACACCTTCCTTTAGCATAAAGGACTGCTTGAAACTCTCCAAGTCACCTCTGAGATCCAACTCTAATGGGCCAAGGGCACTGGTACAAACCAGAATCAGTTAATTTGCACTCCAACATATGCCATCTGGGTGACCTTGGGCTAGTCACAGTTTTTTGGAGTTCTCTCAGCCCCACCCACCTCTCAGGGTGTTTGTTGTGGTTGGGAAGGGAAAGGAGATTGTAAGCCCCCTTGAGTCTCCTACAGGAGAGAAAGGGGGAGATATAAATCCAAACTCTTCTTCTTTGGGAGGGGGGTGCTGGGATCAGCAGCAATGGTTACATTTCCAAGCAGGACCTCTTTGTACTTTTGTAAACTCTCATAATGTTTGTCTAGTTCCTGGATCTCTTGGATGCTCTTCTGGGCAAACTTGTAATTTATAGAGTGCTCATTCTCTTCATTTTCAGCTGCTATCTGTGCCAGCTGCTCAGGGATAGGTTCTTGCTCAGCCATCCCTGCAAGTTCAACATTTATCTTGTTGTTAATACTGTTACTGCCACCAATGACAAATGCCATTTGCCACTGCCCAGATCTACCCCATGCACGGATGTGAGGGTAATCTACCAGCGACATCAATCATTTGTTACTTAAAAATACAGGACCCTGGTTGCCAATGCACTTGCAGTCAGATAGGAAACACCAAAGTGTATGCAGAAAAAAAAAGGGGAAATAGATAGAATTCACACTGTTTTGGCTTTGTCTAGATGCTTTGTTGGCAGAATTGGAACTAACCTCGCAGAGTTTGAGTGAAGATGATGCAAAACCCAAAAAGGTGTGCTTTCTTCTGGAACGTGAAAATAAGGATGAACTGGCATCAACGGCAGCACAGACCACTGTCATTCAGAACAAGAAACTGATTACTCCAGAAACCAAAAAGGTATTCTCTTTAAACTTCCTCCATAGCAAGTTCCAAGTTACAGAAAGCTGAGGCTTCTTAAGATGAAGGGAATTCATGTTGCTCCTTGGCTACCTACTGCAGTCTATAATGTTTAAATTTATTCATGGTGTTTTTTATATTTATGCTAAGACATTAGTGCAAAGTGTAGCACAGGAATGAAAAAGTCTATTGTGAAATGTAGACCAATTATGCACAGGGCTCTGCCTCACAGCAAGGGTGAATGTATGATGACGCAATATTTCTTGTGCAGATGCATTTCCATGAGCCCAGTTTTCACTTTTTAGTTCCCTGCACCAGATGACCAACTGCAAGTTTAATTTTCTTCATTGCCAGAGCAATGGTGATTTGCCAGCTTTGCCCTGGACATCCCCCCCCATTACCAGCCTACCTAGCTTCATACCTCCCACTCCCTCACAGCCCCATGCACGCTTCTCTCCTTCTCCCCTCACTGTGGCTGCCTCCTTCATCCTCTTTCTGCCTTACTCACTTCCTCTTCCCTCACCAACTGTTTTCTGACTCAGATGGGTAGCACTTGGGCACAGAAAGATTTTTGTTAGTGCTGTCTGCTTGGACAGATGTGAGACTAAGCAGTTTTTGTTAAACAGAGCACATCAGCAGCATCGCAGCCTGAAGGGGAAAGGGTGGATTGGCAGGGGCAGAGCGAGGGAAACTGCACCCGGGGCATGCACGAACCCTGTGCCCCTGCTGCGGCGCTGCCCGCTCCCACTCCGCCCTGGAATGCCCCAGGAATGCCCCCTCCACTGCCCAGCCATGCCTCCATCACCCTCCCCATATACGCTACGCCACTGAGGATTGGGGATTGGAAGAGTGCACCAAAAGGTGGATCAGTAGGCAAAGAATCTTTTCAGATTTGTTATTACTTCTGTATTTGTTATTATAGCGCAATATTGATATATTGTTATAAACAGAGAATCATTGCAAAATTGTTGTCTTTCATTGCATTTGATGACATTATGTTTGGCTCCAGGTGGCAGATTGGCCATTTTCCTTGTCCTGTAACTTCCAGAAGCCATTGCAGTTATCAACAGACTGGGAGGAAATGTCTGTGGGATGAATTATGAATGGTGGGCTATGGTGAGAACATTAGATTTTGGCGGTGTACTGGAGTCCACCATGCCGATTGGTGAAAAGAACACTCCCCTCTGAAATCTCAATAGCAAAATTGCAATATAAATTGCAATATAAATTGCAATATACATAAAATATTTGAATTATTATATCTGTTGAACTACTAGGTGATATTTTTTTTCAAGGAAGAGAGGGAGGGGATTTCTGATCGTATCTGATCCTGCCTCCCAGCACCCAACAGTCCACTCTACCTCCTCCCTCTCACAGATGCCCAACCAAAGACTGGGGGACACCCCAGAACCAGCAGCCCCGCCCTTGGACTTACCAGGAAGAGCAGGGACCTCAGGGAAACCAGAAGCTGGGAGAAACTGCAGAGAACTGATAGGAGGCCCATTACTCATGGAACACTTACCTTGGGCCTTTTATCTTCATAGTGGGGCTGAACTTGTGTTTCTCTTTTTACACATGAGGAGGCAGCCCAGTCCTCCCCTGCTGTTAGTTTCAACAGGCATCTGTTTCCTGGTTCTCTTAACTCTGTCTCTCTTAGGCACAGATTTCATAACACTCAGTAGTCCCAATACTATAGAGCTGATATTCTCCCCTCCTCTCCCCACACCCCCCATGTCTCCAGCATCTCTATCACAGCAGTTGTAGAAGAGAGGCTTGTTATAAAAAAGAGGCTTGTCTGAAAAAAGTTTTTTAAAAGCCCTCTGGATGATTAGGGAGGGCAGAGGCAGAAACAAGACCCTGCTTGTGGTGTTCCTTGCAAAAGTTAACTATTGACACATTGATATATTGAAATGAGCATTAGAGAAGCAAGAAGAACCCAGCAACAATAGGGCAAGGGTGGAGGCATGGAAAGCAGTGCGAGGAGTGGGAAGGGTGGAACTAGGCAGGCTGGTTGTGGGCAGTGGGAAGAGGTCCAGTGCTCACTGGAAAATCTCCCACTCTGATGGTGCAGCAACATTAAATTTGTGCTACAAGTGGTCTCGCTTGTCACGGGAAGACTAGAAAGTGAAAGCAGGAATTGAGGAAATACAGGCATACAAGAAACCTTGCTGCAACAGACATTTGCCCCCATCACTCAGCTGGTGACTTGGGCGCAAGTGGCCACTGAGTGGTGAATACTCCTTCTGGCTGTGGTAAGCTCCCTGTGCATAATGGGCCTCAGTTTAAAGACCTGTATGAGGACCACTCTAAGCAGTGGAATTTTAAACAACCATAATCATTGCTAGAACCGTCAAAGGGTTTCACAGCCGGATTCAACTGGTCGTGGTGGGTTTTCCGGGCTGTGTGGCCGTGGTCTGGTGGATCTTGTTCCTAACCTTTCTGTGGCTGGCATCTTCAGAGGCGTATCACAGAGAGAAGTCTGTTATACACTGTGTCCAGACTTCTCTTATCACAGACTTCTCTCTGTGATACACTTCTGAAGATGCCAGCCACAGATGCAGGCGAAACATTAGGAACAAGTTCCACCAGACCACAGCCCCCCAGCCCAGAAAACCCACCACAACCACTTGTAGAACCATAGCTAAGTAGGTGAACTAGGGCTGCCAACTTCAGGTTGGCAGCTCCCAGAATAGCAGCTGCAAACATACAGTTGCAGTTTCTTTTTTTAAAGGTTTGGAATGTTTAAACCCCTGTCACCCATCCACATCATTTTTAGATTTTTCTGCAAACATGGGCGAACGCAGAAATATCCCATCTATCAAACCATGGCCTTATTTTGTGGATTTTTGATCTGCATTCAGACACCACTGATCAAAATTAGATTATGTGGTTGGCTAACAGGATCTGTTCGAGTGGTTTTATAAGGGGACTGTTCTCATTGTGCAGCTGTTTTGTGCTTGTGTATTCCTAGGTGCAGCCAGCACTGAGGAGTCAACATAATGGAGAAGATGCAGACAAAATTTACAGGTAAATGGTATAGCCAGAAGTCACAGCAGCCCTCACAGTGCACTACCCCTTGTTTTTCTTGTATTCTAAAGGATGCCCTCTTCAGATAATGGTCAAATTGTATGGTGTGTAAACTACCACCACATGTATAGCCTCATCCACAGGCTGGATGCCCAACTGCTATGCTGCAGCCCCGCTGCCCTGACACTGCCAAAGGAGCTTCCTGGTGGTGTGTGGAAAGCAAAAAGCCTTCCTGCCTCCAAGTAGCCCAAATGGGCCTCACCGCACTTATGCCAGTCAAAAGGCTGTCCTAAGTGCAGGCTGTGGTCTACTGGCACAATGCCAGCAAAGGCCAGGAGGGAGCTGGCTAATGTTGACTCCTCCCACAGCCCCCGCTATGCTGATGGCAGTGCAGGGATACTGCCACAGTGTCCTGCGCTACGTCCACTGCCGGGGAGGGTGGTGGCAGCTGCACTGTGGCGGTTTTGGCCCTCTGCCGGAGTAAGTGTTCCAGAGAGGGCAAATCTGCCGCTGCAGCCTCCCGCTGCTCCCAGCGGGGGGTCCACCACCACCACTTTGGATGGGGCTTGTTTGTTCTTGGCAAAAAAGAATGTTAGAACTGTAGAATGTATTTCTCTTCCATCATAAGTATGATTTTGCCTCCCCTGCAGCAAAGTGTCAACTCCACAGCCTCTTGTCTCTTCATCTTCTTCCACCTCAGCAGCTCAACAGCTGGATGACCTGCTGGCTTGCTTGGGGACAATGCAGCCCAAGGTGAATCATGGCCTTCCTGACTTTAGTAGAAAGAACAGTAGCAACTCCCACAGTCTGGAATGAAATGTCAACATTTGCACATTCCTGAAGGAGCTATTCTTATTGTTATGTTACATTAACTTTTGACCAATACTAGGCAGAGCACTATGTCCCATCCACATTTAAAGGTGTGCAGGAAACCACAGTATGAAACCCCCCTGCCCCGATATACCAAATAACATGTGACTGGTCTTTGGGGCTGTCACGGAATGAGAGCATCCTGCCAGGCAGGCACTTCCCCACCCCTCCCTTCCCAGGATCCCATTGGGAACGTGAGCCAGGAGCTGCAGGACTGGGCTGGCTGCAGCTCAGCTAGTGAGCAGTGCTTGGTGAGAGTGAGCTGGAACAGGGTGAGCATGATGTAAAGCAGGGAGATCAGGCAGCAGGGTGGAAAAATAAATCAGTTTTGCTCCCATGGCCTTCGCACGGAAACGATTCAACTTGGGATTTTGGGAAAAGATCCACATTTTAGCAGTTTTTGAAAAACCGGGATGAGGGACCGTGCAGAAACAGCCATGGACAATGATTTGTGAGGATTGTTTTTGTTAGGCCCTAGCAGTTGCTGCAAAGACAGTATGAGGTAGGGTAAGGAAGAACAGTAAATGGGAGAGGTGACTTGCAAAGCCTGCCACCGTTTCAGCGGTTCACGGCTGGCTAGCCCTGCAGCATTTGGGACTCTTTAGTTTGGAGAGGAGACGTCTGAGGGGGGATACGACTGAAGTCTGTAAAATTATGCATGGGGTAGAAAATGTCGACAGAGAAATTTTTCTCTCTTTCTCACAATACTAAAACCAGGGGGCATCCATTGAAAATGCTGGGGGGAAGAATTAGGACTAATAAAAGGAAACACTTCTTCACGCAACATGTGATTGGTGTTTGGAATATGCTGCCACAGGAGGTGGTGATGGCCGCTACCCTGGATAGCTTTAAAAGGGGCTTGGGCAAATATATGGAGGAGAAGTCGATCTCTGGCTACCAATCTTGATCCTCCTTGATCTGAGATTGCAAATGCCTTAGCAGACCAGGTGCTCGGGAGCAGCAGCAGCAGCAGAAGGCCCTTGCTTTCACCTCCTGCATGTGAGCTCCCATAGGTGTCTGGTGGGCCACTGCGAGTAGCAGAGTGTTGGACTAGATGGACTCTGGTCTGATCCAGCAGGCTCGCTCTTATGTTCTTATGTTCTTATGAGAGCACACTGGTATTTTCCACACAGCAGAAATATAATGTCTTGAGGACGTTATAAGTAGCATTTTGAGGCAGAAGTTTGCACAGCTCCCTCCCCCAAAATGTTTTCAGGATGTTTTATTTCTCTCAACCCAGATTTTTCAAAAATTGCTAAAATAGCGTCCCCCCCCCAGAAGACAGTTGAAAACATCTCCTGCTTGCCTATGCAAACAAAAGCAGCAGGATATACTGTATTTCTCCCGCCTCCCAGTTCTTATTTTCATTTTCTCTGCAGTTGCCCTGCCATTTTCTGTCCACTTCAGCTGGTTGCTGCTCCATCCATCAGGAACCTAGGCATGATCCTTGGTGCTTCCCTGTCAGTGGAGGCTCAGATGAACCACACTGTGTGGTATTTTATCATCTATGCCAGACAAAACATCTGTCCCAAACCAACTTAGCCACAGTGATCCATGCCTTGATCACCTCTTGATTGGATTACTGTAACTTGCTTTACACAGGGCTTCCTTGAGCTTGCTCCGGAAACTCCAGGTGGCAGTGAGGGTTCTTATCGGATCCTTGCAGTGAGAGCATGTTATGCTGCTGCTCTGCCAGCTGGGCTGGCTCCAGGTGATGTACCAGATTAAGTTCAAGGTTTTGTAGTAATATACAAAGCCATAAACAATCTGGAGCCAGTGTACTTACAGAACTGTCCCTTCCACTCTATCAACTGACGGACTTTACAATCAGCAAATGGGGATTTGCTTGTGGCCTCTGGCCTGAAGGAAATTCGGCTTGCCTCAACCAGGGCCAGGGCTTCTTTGGCCCTGATATTGACCTGGTGGAAAGCTCTGTTGAGTGAAACCAGGGTCCTGCAGAACTTGTCACAGTTCCACAGGGCCTGCAAGAAGAGCTATTCCACCAGGCATTGGTTGAGGCAGCAATAACTTTCCATCTTTGGGCTTCCCCTTCACTTCACTCCTCATTATGTTATTTTAGTTTAGTGATCTTAGTTTATTTTACTTTCACTTTATTATAGGTGAGTTATACCATTGGTGGTGGTTGACTGATCTAGACAGATGTGGTTTCCACCCAAACCCAATTTACTGCTATGGGAAAGTGTAATGATATTTTTAGGTAAATGTGGAAACTATGTTGCCATCTTATTTACGTTTCTGTAAATTAGTGTAAAGCAGACTTATGTTAGATATTGTACACCTGCTTATATTGCATAGTATTATGTTGTTAACTCCCCCAAGCCTGCAAAGAGATGGGTGGTATAGAAATTTAATAAATTAATTAAATGAAACATCAAAGTTCCTTCACCAGCATAATAATGTTCCACTTCTGGGTACAGAGGAAAAAAAACCTGGAAAGGTAAGATAGAAAGTTTAGAGAAGGATCAGTGTGCTAAATGCTCTCATTTGTTTTTTCTGTAGACTTCAGATGAGACAGAAGGTCCTGTAGAGTCATCATCAGGGGAACAGAATACCACTGACACCCTAGACAACATGTTGCAAGGCCTGACTCAGAGACTGCAGGACCTTGGTGCGGCTGCTGTGCCCAAGGGCAATTGTGCTTCCTGCCACAAGCCTATTACTGGAAAGGTGAGAAGGCCTTGGTCATGAATCCTCTCTAGTGGCTCTAAGGCCTACTCAGGTTGTAATGAATAATCACTGATTTATCGCAGGTAATAAAAACCCTGCTGTGCAGAATGTCACCTGTTATTATAATGTCTGAGGGAGTTTTTATTACTAGAATTCTAAAAGTATAATGTACCATATGTAATGTAATAAACTTCATACAATTGCAGAAAGAACAGACATTATAATAACTCATAAAACAAAAA
The DNA here is from genome assembly GCF_021028975.2 of Sphaerodactylus townsendi. NCBI lineage: Eukaryota > Metazoa > Chordata > Lepidosauria > Squamata > Sphaerodactylidae > Sphaerodactylus > Sphaerodactylus townsendi. Next base: position 71,283,289 of record NC_059426.1, on the reverse strand, counting down.
AGAGAATACTTTCTCCTTTTACCTTATTATTCCAAAACATTATAAACGGTAGGCAGTGCTCAATAAATTTAGATAACTATACAGTGGAACCTCGGTTTTTATTGCCTTCGGTTTTCATCGGTTTCGGTTTTAATCGATTTTTTCAGTGAAAAATTTGCCTCGGTTTTCATCAATTTGCCTCGGTTTTCATCGATTTGCAGTAAGGTGCAGGGATTTGTGAAGAAAAATCACCCGGACAAAGCTGTTGCAGGCCGTGTCTGCAACTTGTTTAATGACAATGTCATGCCCCATTTCTGATAAATCTTAAAAGAGGCATCAGAAACAGACCTCTTTGGACAGCTTTCTGGTGCGACATTGGTCCACTGGCTCTGAAGTTGGTCCTAGTGTTATTGTTTGTTACTGTTTTCAGCATTAAACACTATGTTTATTCACCAAAAATGTGTTTTTGGTATGTTTTTTGGAATGCCTAGAATGAATTAATTGGATTTACATTGATTCCTATGGAAAAGTTTGCCTCAGTTTTCATCGGTTTCAGTTTTCATCGGTTTCAGTTTTCATCAATTCTTTTCAGACGAATTACCAACGAAAACTGAGGTTCCACTGTAGAAAATTATTTCTCTGGCCCCTTTTTATAATATGTTAATTTAGTCAATAATACAGTATTCTACATTTTATTCTGCTGGGTTATTTAAAAGGGCAGATTCTCTTTCAGACGTAGAACTGGTTTGGAGCTTGCTCAACACAGCTAAATTGGCAATAGCAGCAAAATGGAACAAGTTAAAGCCTCTTCTGGAATAGTTGGGTTGAGGGAAAAATTACAACCATCATCTCATTAACAAACTGAATGACACACTTCTGAAATGGTTGAATTTTTGAACATGACCAAAAATCAGTCAGAGATGAGTCATACCACCATTTCTATTTTTACTGCTATGGGTTTTATGTTCTCAACCAAGAAGGATCTGTTAGTTGCTCAGCTCTGTAGGCTCCTCGTTCAAACCCTTTGGGAACATTTCTTTTTCTGGACAGACATTTCACTGGAAAGGAAAGTGTGTTTCAGCACTACATCCTCTACAAGAAGTTTATATGGTGCCTGCTCATTTTTAGGTGGTCACAGCACTGGGACAGACATGGCACCCAGAACATTTCACTTGTGCCCACTGTAGAAAAGAAATGGGTGGTCAACCCTTCTTTGAACGGGACAGCAAGGCATACTGCCAGGATGATTATCATCAGCTCTTCTCCCCTCGCTGTGCTTACTGTACTGCACCTATTCAAGAGGTATGTCATATCAGAGCTGAGGCCAGGCTGGAGACTATCCACTCTGTTTGCCTTTGTCCTCCTGTTCCACTGTTGTTACTCTTTTAACCATCATGATTTTTTAATACTGGAATTCAATTGCCCTTTTTCTTCTCTTTGCAGAAAGTTCTTACAGCCATGGATCAGACCTGGCACCCAGAGCACTTCTTTTGTGCCTCCTGTGGGAAGATGTTTGGGAATGATGGTCTGTTATTTTCCCCCTTCCCTTCCCCCAATTCCCTGACCCTTCCCTGACACACAAAATTCCAAGACTCGTGAAGTATTTAGTTCAAAAGTTTTCACTTTCATTTTTACTGCTTGACCCTTCTTCCACACCCTTAGCTCCTTGTGCAGATCTATTCCACTCTAACAATCTTCTATTAATTGAACTTCTTGAAACTTAGCATTTAAGAGGTAAGAGGTTGATTCTGTGTACATGGGATTACAAAGGAACAATGGAATTGAGGTCTTTTTCTGAACTCTGTCTATTTTTTAATATTTTTGCTGTGAAGAAGGGATATGTTATCTCTGCAGATGTGAGAACTGCAAAACCAATACAGTTGCCGTCCTTCAGGTAGTGACTGGATATTTCTCACTATTTCAACTGATCTTCAGGTGACAGACCAGTTCACTTGCAGAAAATGACTGCTTTGGAAGGTGGACTCTGTGACACTATACCCAGTGGTGGGATCCAAAAATTTTAATAACAGGTTCCAATGGTGGTGGGATTCAAACAGTGGCACCGCTGCACACACGGACCTCCAGTTCCTATTGGGCAGGGAGGTTGCTTTAGTAACCCCTTCTCGGCACTCAGAAAAAATTAGTAACCACTTCTAGAGAAGTGGTGAGAACTGGTTGGATCCCATCTCTGACTATACCCCTCCCCAAACCCTGCCCTTTTTGGGTTGCACACCCAAAATCTCCAAGTATCTCCCAACCCAGAGCTGGCAACCCTAAAAACCAAGCACCTGTGATTATCTTCTAGACAGAAATATTGCCCAAAATAATTTTACAGAAACCTTTGGAAGAGCATAACAAATGGATTAATGGAGTTCATTTACCAAGAAATGTAAACATTGCATGAATATATTTATGCTACATGCTACATAATTAAAAATAATCTTTATTTCATAGTGAATAACCTTTGCACTATAATGTATCTTGAATAGAAAACTATTTAAATTATCTTGATAGATTTTCCCCTGAAAAAAGCATTTTATTTAAAATCCAATTTAAATTTTAAAAATCTGATTTTTAATTTTTTTTAAAGTTGATTCTTATTAACCCTGGTGAGAATTTACATTGGGACAGAATTTCAGAAATGAAACAGGCATTTCATTAGGTGATGAATCAGAGGATGAATGATCAAAGGACAAATAGCCAGCTCTAACATTTCTTGAGCTTTTTATTCTACATGAGTATTTATATATAGAAATTTAAGATGAGAACCTGTCCGTATATGAACAAGAGAAGAGCCCTGATGGATTAGACCAGTGGCCCATCTAGTCCAGCATCCTGTCTCACACAGTGGCCAACTAGTTACTGTGAAAGGTGAACCACAAGGCAAGGCCTTCTCCAATGTTGCCTCCTGGCACTGGTATTCAGTATGTAGATTCCCTTTAGCCATTGTGGCTAGTAGGTACTTATGAATCTATCTTCTGTGAATCAATCTAAAGCACTTTTAAAGCCATCTATACCTGTGGCCACTTACTACATCTTCTTGCAGCAAATTCCAAATTTAAATAACTCAAATAAAGAAGTGTTTCCTGTTGTCAGTCCTGAATCTACTTTGAGTTCAAGTACCGATGTTTTGGAAGAGGGAGAAAAAGATCTCGCTGTCTATTCTTTTTACCCTGTACATAATTTTATAAACCTCTGTTATACCCTCTTCTGTCCTTTTTCCAACTCTGTGATGTCCTTTTTGAGATATGGTGACCAGAACTGGACACAGTATTCTAAATGACGCTGCACCATGGATTTATACAGGGCAGAGTATTGTACTATTGGCTTTATTTTCAATCCCTTTCCTAACCATCTTCAGCATAAAGTTTGCCTTTTTCACTAATGTGGCACACATGGTTGATATTTTCATTGAAGTTCTCACTGTGACCCAAGGTCGCTTTCTGCTATGTTCTTATCAACATGGCCAGTTCTTCAGAGCTTGTGTTTGGAATCATTATAGTACTACTGGTCATTCTTCCTGTACAGTTAATCATAAGTTCTATTTTAGAAAGTCTTGTATTTCTTTTCTGGGAGTGTGACCATATCGTGCATGTGTGTGTCTGTGCGTGAAAGTTAAATTTGTTCCTAGTTGAATGGCATGTCAGAGACATTATTTTCTTTCATTGGGAGAAGTCATTAGAAGATCATAAACATACTCAAGTCCATTGTGAGACTTTGATAACAAACTTGAACTAATATGTTCCCAAGAGCTCACTTCAGTAATTGGGCCCCTAGTGGACCTCTGAGCACTTAGTGGTGAGCTCAGGTCCCCAAACTGCTAATTATAACTAAAGTAAAAAGTTTTGCTGATGAATCCACTTCCTTCCCACACTTTAAATGGGCTGGTTCCTTTTGCTAACTCATGGTAACCACTCTTTGTCATCAATAGCAACTTCTCCTGGGAATTACTTTCCACTGTATTGCTTCATGCTAGAAGAAGCAACTTTGAGAAATTTGCACACACTGGTAATAGTTTCTTAATCCTTGGTTTGATGGCTCATCTCCCAAGTTCTGGTGCAAAAAGTTATTTGTGCAATAATGGATTGTTCCCCGGTTAGGCTGTAAGCATCTCAAGAGCATTGTCATTGCAAGTGTTCAGCAAATCTGTGACCCTGCTATGACATGATTCTGTTTGTGCAAGACTACTGCTCTTGGAATCAGTATGCATTAACACAGTATGCATTAACTCAGAATGCATTAACACAGTGGTGTCAACAGTCTAAACTTCATGGAGAGGCTACATTTTGATATTAAGGAGAAAACATTATACCTGGCTAGAACATCTACTCACTAATTATGCAATAATGAGCCTTCCAAGAAAAAATATGTTTGAGTCAAAAGAGAAGTGTTTTTGTGAAACAGAAACCAAGCAGATCAGATGAAGGAATCTCTTGACCACAAAGGCTCATTGAACTTTACACTCTCAAGGAAGGAGCCCCAGGGAAATAAAGCAGCTGAAGACAAAGAGAACATTGAGAACTTTACTCCCTGGTCCTCCATAGAACAATCAGTCAACACAAACTGATTAGAGCGTACAGTCAACTCTGCCATTTCATGTGGCACTACTTGGAAAACAGCAGGTCAGCATTTCACCTCTGTACCAAAGCAAGAGGGTTAACATGCATATATATTATATCCCTCATAGGAAAAGTAGCCCCAGGTAAGCCAGGCTCTTGACTATTGATGTCATGAAGGCTTCTGGGGTGGGAAGCAGACAAAGAAATATGGATTATCTTTAATCCATGGATTTTGATATACTTCCATTATATATCTACACTTATGTTGGCTCTCTTTTAATTTTCTGTAGGGGGTGGGAGTAGGAGATGCCAGGACAATTAATTGTTAAGGATTGATAAGCATAAGCCAGCACTTGACAGTCGAAGGTGACCAGGCCCTTGCTGATTTCCTCTCCAGATTTCCCTGGGGAAGACATCCAAGAAATATGTTTCATTTGATGGATGTAATGTATGGCCAAAACATTAGTCTAGGCTTGATCAGAATGGGAAAATGTCCTTTCTCTCAATAACCATTGCATCTAATTAGGATGACTCTTTTTACCCTTTATAAAGTGAGACTCTGTATAGATTATCCTGTTGTGATACCTTTGAGTGGTCTTGCATAACTGGGGATTGATCAAGCAGAGCACAATCTGTCAGACATTTATTGTGATAAGTATTTGACAACTCCCATTTTTTCTGTCTAGGACAGGCAGTGCTCTAGAGAGTAGACTCTGATTTGATTTGGACATTGCATGGGTTTCCTGTACCAGATAACAAGAAATGACCATCAGAGCACCTTTGTGTTTGCTGCTTCCCATTTATGACACACCCTGATTTTTTCTCATGCTACACTTATTATGTCTATATAGGATATGTTTAATTTACAAGTGGTCAGGAAGGCTGAAAGACATCGATGAACAGCAGTCCTAAGGGTCTGGGCATGATGGATCTTGCTTTGGTATTGGAAGTGCAAGTGACTTTTTGAATTAGTATGAAAGTTTCACAGTATTGGAGGATACCTTCCCTCCATGTTCTCCAAGCAGAAAGATGGTTTGTTTTGAACTTTGTATGATGAATCCTTCATAGTAACCTTCCTATGTCTGCCCCCATAGGTTTCCATGAAAAGGATGGGAAGCCATACTGCCAGAGAGATTACCTGACCCTTTTCTCTCCCAAATGCAAAGGCTGTGACCTGCCAGTTTTGGATCGATACCTGTCAGCCCTAAATGCTGTCTGGCACCCTGAATGCTTTGTGTGTGGGGTAAGCATGCAAAATAGCCTGTGGTACGTAAGAGACACGAATGCGTCATAAAACTATACTAAAGACGTTGGGGAAATGTGCAGGAATTATAAGCTGCTCATAGAGCTGAGTTTGGCTTTGTGAACCCAGTTAGGAAGTTTACCAGTAATGCCAATTGATTTCACATTTTTACTTATTCATTCAAAAATATTTCAGGCCTGTACTCTTCCAGCACAACTACACCCTTAAGCTAGGCAACAAAATTCAAAACAACAAAAGCTAACCAAGATAAAATAAATCAGATCAATAACATAGCCAAAAAACCTCCTTAACAGTATCAAGTGAATAGCCAGAAAGGTCTGACTTCTAGGGTAATATTTATTTATTTATTTCCTTTATATCCCACCTTTCTCCCCAGTGGGGATTTCTATCTTAATTTCAAAACTGGACACAATATTTATTTAGGTTTTTTCCCTTCCTCAAAGTGACTTATACACATCTTCCCCTTTTCCATTTTATCCTCACAATAGCCCTGTGATATATATTTCCAATTTAATGTTCAAGATTCAGGGATTTTTTTTAAAAAAACCCCTTCATTTTCAGGAATTTAAATGTAGAGCTTTGAAACATATTTTAGCTTAACTTTCATATTCCATTTACAACAATAGACCAGTTTTTCTTTTAGGCAGCAGCAGCAGCTGAACAGCCCTTTGCACGAGGATGATGTCCTGAACCATCTTAGTGTTCTGAATTACTGGTTAATAAGCAAGCCCCATGAATATTCCAGTGCCCTGATGCTGTTTTCCTTTCCTTTCAGGACTGTCTCTGCAGCTTTTCCAATGGTGCCTTCTTTGAATTAGATGGGAAACCCTACTGTGAGCTTCACTTTCACCATCATCAAGGGACAGTGTGCCAAGGATGTGGGAAACCCATTGTTGGGCGCTGTGTTAGTGCCATGGGGAACAAGTTCCACCCAGAGCACTTTGTTTGTGCCTTTTGCCTTACCCAACTGCACAATGGCATCTTTCAGGAGCAAAATGACAAAGCCTATTGCAACACTTGCTTCAACAAACTCTTTGTTTGATCTTCATACATACAACTGTTATTACTTTTCCTACCTTACCTACTAGAAGAATGTGCTATGTGTGATATTCTCAATATGCATGGCCATCATTTTGTGTAATAGGCAATATTAGTATTTTCCATTTAGAACATGCAAATACATACCTTCAACAAACATGCTTTTCTGATCAGGCTGCTGAAGGTGGAAATTATACAGATTGCGCCTGATTCACACAAAATAGGGATGAGACATATTGAAAATATTGCACATAGCATGCTCTCTCCCAGTACATGAGGTAGGAGTACCACAGATGTAATTACTGAAAAGGTTTTATACTCCAAGGAAATCAGAGGACAAGTTGATGACGTGGAAAGGGGTTAAGACTTCAATCTTGTGCATAATTACTTGGGACTCCTCCCAGTAAATTTAGCTAGATTTACTCTCATGTTAACAACCACAAGATTAATCATAGAAAATATTACCATAATTTCAATTATCATAACATAGCAACAAATGGTCTTTGGGGTTAGGTATATAATGTACTCACAGAATGTTGAACATCTGTACTAGTTTGTACTAGTCCCATATTTTATCAAGTATAGTTACAGTGGCTGTTCTGTGCAGCCGCAAGAAAATAACAGCTATTTTTCACTGAAATCTAACTTGTAGGAATATCTACTGACTAGTAATAAGCGGGATTTTTTCCCCACTGAAAAGTAGTCATTTCAATCAAACCATTCCATACTGATTTTTTTCAAACAAAATCACTCTTTCCCCCTAATCTTTGTTACAAATCAAAGCTTTATATATGTTGATGAATTTTTTACTTTTTGCTGGGAACAAGACTTGAAGGCTTTCTAGTGAATGAGTAGGTTTCTGATTCTGATTGTAGGCATCCCTAGTTGACCCAAAAACATTTCACTAAATTGTCAGGTGCCCCAGCAATGTGGTCTGCTTTTCCAATTGCCTTGCTCATTATCTCTACATTTAATTTGCCTGTTCTGTTGAATGTCATGTATGCATGTAAGCAGGCAGTCTTGGGGCAAGCACTAATCCAGCCAGTTCTCCACCAGCTACACTAGCTTCCAGTGGAATACCGAATCAGGTTCAAGGTTTTGGTACCAACCTTCAAAGCCCGAAGTCTGGGACCTTCATATCTGTGGGAGCATCTCTCCAAATACCACCACCCCTGCCCCCAAGAGCACTTCACTCTATGCATAAAAACTTGTTGGTGGTCCCTGGCTGAAAAAAATATATCCAGCTGTCCTCACCCAGGACCAGAGTTTTTTTGGATCTGGCCCCAACCTAGTAGAATGCTCTGTTGAACAAGTCCCAGGCCATGTGGGACCTATCACAGTTCTTCAGGGCCTGCATGATGGAGCTGTTTCACCAGGTCTACAGTTGAGGACAGCAACAGCATCCAACATAACTGGCCTCCCTTTTCCCTCTTCACTTTACTTTTTCCTTCCCTTCCCTTTTTCTTCTCTTTCCCTTTCCTTCCCATTCATTCGCCTTAGTTAGAAACTGATTATTAAAGCACCATAGCACAGTATATAGTAGTATTAATTGTTTGTCTTTCATTGTTAAATTGTTGTAAGCCACCCCGAGTCTGTTTACAGGGAAGGGTGGCCTATAAATCGAATTATAATTACATAAAAAATAAACTAAATTTGCTTTAGAAAGCATTTTATCCTTAAATCCCCCCTTAGTTTTGCATTTACGCTGTAACAGATATCTAGATAATCTTTGGCATATTGTTTGGAGCTGAATGAACAGAATGCACAGAGCAATAAATGCAATTTGGATGTTTGTTTTTATTAGAGTGTTTGAACTCATTTTTGCTGTGAGGTATTTTGCTAGAACTATTGTGGTTGTTTCTGGACAGCATCTGGTAAAATCAAAGCACAAATTTAGATGTTCTATCCAGCAGTCACTCTCCCTTTTATTTTAGAGGCTTTCCCTTAGGACTGGAATGGTTTGAAAGGCAGGAAATTAAATGGAGTCAGCTGTTTTTCTTGTGCTGGTGAATGAAGGTTGGTCATCACCATCAAACTGCATTTTAGTGAGAACAATTTCAATTACACTTTAGTTTTCTGGAAAGTAATGACCTTTTGAATGGTTTGGCAATGGTCCCTGGTGTGGCACTTTAATGGTAAGTATACATTTCCCACTTGGACGCCCAGTTTGCATTACACCTACAGGAAGGAGTGTTATTTAATCCTGGAGGGATGTGACATGATCTTAACTGATCTGTACTGTGTATATGAGACTGTCCTCTAGAGGGCCTGTGTGACTTTATTGTCAGCAAGAACATAGAGTTGCCAACTCTGAACAGAGAAATTCCTGAAGTCTTGCGAGTGGAGCCAGGGGAAGGCAGGGTTTGGAGAGGAGTCCACCCTTCAGATGTGCCATTTTTTTCCCCAGGGGAACTGGTATCTGTAGTCTGGATATTAGTTCCAGTTCTGGAAGATCTCCAGACCCCATCTGGAGGCTGCCACCCTAGCAAGAAGGGTAAGGAGCATTACACCAGGTCAGGAACAGGGTGGGGTTTTGGCCAAGAGTGGAAAGTAAATTCTTGATCACCCGGAAGCATTCAATAATGTACATAAATTGTCCTAACCTTCAAAGCCAAAATCAAACTTCTCATGTTCAGCCAATTAGAGGGAATTGGCAAATGAAACTGGGGCTGGACTGCATTTAGCCCCAATGCCAAACAGCATGAATAAGCGTAAAGCTTGGCCCCTCTCAGTGCACAAGTTTGGTGTGCTGGTTGTAATGAAACAAAGCGTGGTCAGAATGGTTTTCCCCAAACACATTTGGCCAGATGGACTACCCTCAAGGTAACCTATAATAAAGGAGATAACTTGAATGAGCTGCACTTGCAGGGTAACCATCAATAAAGCCCTATTAATCAATTCACTAGTTTTGCTCTTCAATCTGGAGTGCAGGAGGCAAACATTAAATCAGAATCAGCTTTAATAAGCCAATTATGCATCTCACACCTCAATGTTGAAATCTGCCTGGGGGAAATATATGTACCTAAATCTAATGAGTTTGTTCCAGACTACATTTTGACAGAAAGCAATTTTTTGCCCAGACTAACCTGAGCCATAGCAGGTGGCAGTGCCCCAGACCTTCAGGCAACTGACCATTCATGTGGATGTCCTGACTGCATGAAGGCTTACACTGCCTGGCCACATCATCAAGTGGTCCCTTTAAGGAGCTGCCAGCAGAAGTAGCAGCTGAGCCAAACTAGCCAGGCTATCAAGTAAATTGTGAACAGGTATGGAAAGCCTGGGTGAGCTTATGGATTCCTGACCCATATATGAGGCCAAATGACTGGCATGTAGCAGGTACCAGGTTTTATCCAGCTTGTGAAGGAGATGAGGGGAGAACTAGGTACAGTCAACCCTTTCACCTCTCTGCATCTGTGGCTTTTGCTAGCCCTGGGGTCTCAGCTGGAACTACAGAGGCAGACAGCAAGAGCAAAGAAGTCATGAAACCCCTTATCTCCAAAACCTAGGGGCCCATAGCAGTACTCCTGGCCAGGAGTTGGCTTTAGATTATTAAGTCCGCCAATGGTCTGGTCTTGACCCTACTTGCCAGCCCCAGCAGACTGGGCTAGCAGCTTCCCTCTACTCCATCCTTTGACCCGATATGCTATCACCAATTCTTATCCTAGGGCAGGAGCCATGATTATGCCAACCATCATGGATTTAACTTAGTTTGACCAGTGAATGGCCAGACATCAGGAAAATGTCCTGAGGGGTGTGGCACTCCAACATCAAGAATGCCAGGCAGCCTTGGTACAGGATCTTGGTACAGCTCTGGAGGTGCCAGAACTAGGCATGCCATATAGTATCAGTAGCCATGTGCCCTCCTACCTTAGGAAAAAACTCGGCCTGGATGACGATATAGCTAAACACTTGGTTTGTTCTAATAAAAGATTTTTTGAATTCCTCTTTGGTGATTTCCCCCCCTTTTCCATTTTTTGTACATGTCCTTTTTAAAACTTAGCTTAGTTGAAAGTTCTTTAGACATCCATCCTGGTTTTCTTAGACACCTCCCATTTTTCCTCCTCATTGGAACTGTTTCAAATTGTGCCTTCAAGATCTCACCTTTAAGAAACTCCCATCCATCTTGTACACCCTTCTCTTATAGTATTCTTAACCATGGGGTAACACCCAGTAGTTTCTTACGTTTACTGAAGTCAGTTTTCTTAAAGTCTAGAATGCGTGTCTGACTACACTTGGCATCCCCTTTGCATTGTATAACAAAACTCCAGGAGAACATGGTCACTCCCACCTAAGGACCCTACCACTTCCACCCCATTATTCAGGTTATCATTGTTGGTTAGGAGCAGATCTAAAATAGTTGATCCCTTTGTTGCCTCATCCACCTTCTGGATCATGAAATTGTCTGCAAGGCAAGTGAGAAATTTGTCGGACCCGATAGTCTTCGCAGAGTTTGACACCCAACAAATATCAGGTTAATTGATAATCTATACTAAACAAAATGCCAATATAATTATAAATGGAGAAATGTCTGGAAAATGTTAGATTTTTAAACAAGACAAGGATGTCCACTTTCACCTTTGCTTTTTATGCTTATGTTAGAAATTTTAAACATAAGTTTTAGAAGTGATGATCAAATAAGAAGTTTGAATGTGAGTAAATCATCTTATAAATTGAGATGACCCAGTAATAATATTAGAAGATCCAGCGCAAAACGTGGAAAGATTGTCAAATAAAATACAAGATTTTGGTGATCTGGCAGGGTTCAAATTAAATAAAAGTAAAACAAAAATCTTAACAAAAATATGTAACAAGAATTGCAAAACAAATTATCCCAGTTGTTTGGATTCATGGTGGTCAAAAATGGGAATGTGGGTGATGAACAAAAATTGTTTACTATTTCAAAATAACAATGTAAAAGTATGGAATGAAGTAAAGAAAGAGATGGTTGTAGTGGGTTTTCTGGGCTGAAAGAGTTGAGTTGTTGAGATGGAATA